>NC_044562.1:21661822-22934147 GCF_007565055.1 Rhinopithecus roxellana
TGGTGAATGAAAGAGTGCGGGTTGATGTAAACATGGCTCGAATGAAGGGGAATTTTAGACATTGAGTTTAGAAAAAGAGCTGGCATAAGATTTGGGAAGGCCTTGAAGGCCACACCAGGCCCTCAGTATCTGCGTGTTTGGGAACTAGGACTGCTGATCCCATTTCTGCAGACATTAGGTCACTCTTGTTCTGTTTTTCATTCTACTAATTTGTACTGATTAGCATAGGCTAGTCCCAGCCCTAGGGATATAGCACTAAACCAGACAGACTTCCACGATATTTGCACCAAATGTGGAGGACAACAGATCATAAATGGCACATATATGTAATGTCAATGTGCAAGGAATGCAATGATGACAATAATGGGGTAGAGGACTCTGTGAGACCTGACAGAGGGATAAGGAGCCAGAAGTGCAAAATGGGAGTAAAGTGCGTTCTAAACTGATGAGACAGTAGGTGCAAAGGCCCTGAGGCAAGGAAGATTGAGAAGAGATGAGCTGCAGTCCAGCACAGAGGGGTGCACCGAAAGCTGGTAGTTGAGGACTAGATTACATCAGAGTTTGTAGGCTGTGGTAAAGAGAAGCACAGGGCTAGGCGTGGTGGCTCATGCCTATAATCTCAGCACTGTGGGAGGCCGAGGCAGGCAGACTGCTTGAGCTCAGGAGTTCGAAACCAGCTTGGGTAACACGTGAAAACCCATCTCTATTTAAAAAAAAAGAGAGAGCCGGGTGCAGTGGCTCACTCCTGTAATCCCAGCACTTTAGGAGGCTGAGGCGGGTGGATCACTTGAGGTCAGGAGTTGGAGACCAGCCTGGCCAACATGGTGAAACTCTGTCTCTACTAAAAATACAAAAATTAGCCAGGCATGGTGGTGGGCCCCTGTAGTCCCAGCTACTAGGGAGACTGAGGCAGAAGACTCGCTTGAACCTGGAGGCAGAGCTTGCAGTGAGCTGAGATCCTGCCACTGCACTTCAGCCTGGGTGACAGAGTGAGATTTTGTCTCAAAAAAAAAAAAAAAGGCTGGGCACAGTGGCTCATGCCTGTAATCCCAGCACTTTGGGAGGCGAAGGCAGGCGGATCATTTGAGGTCAGGGGTTCGAGACCAGCCTGACCAACGTGCTGAAATCCTGTCTCTACTAAAAATACAAAAATTGTAGGATGAGGTGGCCGAGTGGTTAAGATGATAGACCACTAAAAATACAAAAATTAGCCAGGCATGGTGGTGGGTGCCTGTAATCCTAGCTACTTGGGAGCCTGAGGCAGGAGAATCTCTTGAAACTGGGAGGCAGAGATTGCTGTGAGCCGAGATTGCACCACTGCACTCCAGCCTGGGCAATAGAGTGAGACTCAGTCTCAAAAAGAGAGAGAGAGAGAGAAGCACAGAAGCCTTCAAATGACCATGAATTCCAAAGGAGAAATGCTGATATCCATATGAAAACCGTTGACCCACTCCTCATGTCACAGTTAAAGAGGCATGGAACAAAAGCAGACTGAAAATGCACCCAGCAAAGCTGATGGGTGGGTACCCGGCTGGGACCTTATGATGACTGCCCCTTGGAAGAGTTGCATCTGGCTGAGGTCCGTGTAGGAATTCAGCGCGGTTAGAGGGAGGCCCAGAGGCATTCAGGCCTGAAACAGTGGCTAAGGCTACCAATCCCAAACAAGGCCAGAAGTTGTTGTGCATGCGTCTAATTGAAGAGACACCCTGCGTCTCATTGAAGAGACAGGCTAAGCGTGAGCAACAAGGCTGTCTGTTCACTCAGGTGCGAGCAGGCTGAGTCCAAAAAGAGCGTCAGCGGAGGGTGGTGGCATTGCAGTTAGTTTTACAGGTAAGGGGAAAGTGGTGGAAAGTTACAGTTAGGGACAGTGTTTTCGGTCAGGGGAAGAATGTCACAAGGTGCATAGTAACGAGGTGGGGGAAGGTCACAAGGCACAATATCACAAGGCGGATTGATTAGTTAGGGTTGGGCAGGAACAATGGTGGAATGTTGCAAGGTCGGTTAATCAGTTAAGGCAGGAACTAGCTGTTTCTTCTTCTTTAGTGGCTCTCCTATTGCTGCAGGCTTTGGGACTCCAGGAGGCCTGTATGTGTGGGTCACAGGGGTCACAATGGCTCGACCACAGTGTAGCCCGTTCAGAGGACCTTACAGAAGTGATCAACTTTTTTTTCTTTAACTCCCAAAGCAAGCCAACTCTTAAATCCTCTGACAAGGGTATCCTCTTAAAAGCAATTGCTTAATTATTTACTTAATTAAAATAAACTCTACTTTCTGAAAGACCTAGCAATTATGAAAGCTTTCCCTGGCTTGGCACGGTGGCTCACACCTGTAATCCCAGCACTTTGGGAGGACGAGGCAAGCAGATCACCTGAGGTCAGGAGTTCAAGACCGGCCTGACCAACATGGTGAAACCTCATCTCTACTAAAAATACAAAAATTAGCCAGGCGTGGTGGCAGGCACCTGTAATCCCAGCTACTCGGGAGGCTGAGGAAAGAATCACTTGAACCTGGGAGGCGGAGGTTGCAGTGAGCCGAGATCTCACCACTGCACACCATCCTGGGGGACAAGAGTGAGACTTCATCTCAAAAAAAAAAAAAAAAGAAAAGAAAGCATTCCTTGGTCAGCACTAGATTAGAAGAAATAGAATTTGAACAACCTTAACATCTACGAGGATTGAGCCAGATGGGTTCGGATTTATTGCAGAGACGAACCTGGCAAAAATATCACAGAGTGGAGGCCACATGTGGGTGTGATGGGATCCTGCCGCTTGTCGTCCCTCAAACTCTGCTCTCGGCCAATGCCAGGCAGGCCATCCCTCCAATTAATCAGCACATAGTAGGCTGGACTCGGTGGCTTACGCCTATAATCCCAGCACTTTGAGGGGACGGAGGCAGGCAGATCACGAAGTCAGGAGAAACCCTGTCTCTACTAAAAATACAAAAAGTTAGTCGGGCAAGGTGGCGGGTGCCTGTAGTCCCAGCTACTTGAGAGGCTGAGGCAGGAGAATGGCGTGAACCCAGGAGGTGGAGCTTGCAGTGAACCGAGATCACACCACTGCACTCCAGCCTGGGTGACAGAGCGAGTCCGTCTCAGAAAAAAAAAAAAAAAAAAAAAAAAAATCAGCACATAATAATCACAGGAGTTTTCAACAGCACTAGCACCACCATGCACAGAGTACATCGAACATCCCATGGGCCTGGGCCAGGCACCTCTCAAAGCTCTCTGCGAGTGACATACACAATTTTCTCTCCAGAATGTTGTTGGAAGATATTACTGTCCCCATTTTACAGATGAGGAAAGTAACAGAGGTTCGTTAACTTTGCTTAACACATATGAACAAGCAATTGCCAGAAAAAGGAGCAGTGCTGCGGAACTTACATGAGGAAATGAGCCTGGGATCCCTGACACTCAAGGAAGTGCCTCATGCTCCTTCCAGATTTCACAAGAGAAATAAATACCGAGCGTTAACAAGAGTGAGAAATAGGCCGTTCAGATGCCGTTAGCACGAGTTCAAATTGTAGCAACTTCGGTGAGCCTATCAGAATTCAAATTTCAACCTGGGAAACCCATTTTTAGCGTCTATCATAGAGAAATATTCAGGACTCTAAAGCAGAAATTCTTTAACTTCTTTATTTCTTGACCTGGTCCTCTTAGCTCTCAGACCTCATCTCTGGCCATTTGCCACCCTGTCTCTACTAAAGCACCTCTCTGCTTCTTATAGAAGGCAGTGTCATAAAACGCGTAGTTGGGGTTTGTTCCTTGTTTCTGACACAGAACTCCTAAAACCTCTAAAATTTGCTGAGTGACAGAAGTGTCTTTTGTGCCTAGGCGAGATGGCTCAGGCTTGTAATCCCAGCACTTTGGGAGGGCAAGGCAGGCAAATCTCAAAAAAAAAAAAAAAAAAAAAAAAGTGTGTTTTGTTCTTTATAAGAGGCTCCTTTCAATCCTACCTGAGTTTATACTAATGAAGTTACTTAGGGCAGAGCCCTAGATGGCCTCGGGATGGGGCTGACCACCAGCAAGACTAAGTGATTAGAGGGTGGGAACTTTTTATTTTTTTATTTATTTATCTTTTTCTTGAGACAGAGTCTCGCTCTGTTGCCCAGGCTGCAGTGTAGTGGTGCTGTCTCAGTTCACTGCAACCTCCACCTCCCAGGTTCCAGTGATTCTCCTGCCTCAGTCTCCTGGGTAGCTGGGATTACAGGCGTGTGCAACCATGCCTGGCTAATTTTTGTATTTTTAGTAGAGACGGGGTTTCACCGTGTTGGCCAGGTTGGCCTTGAACTACTAACCTCAGGTGATCCGCCCTCCTCAGCCTCCCAAAATGCTGGGATTACAGGTGTGAGCCACTGCGCCCAGCCACTGTGTCTTATGTAAAGTGCTGATTTACTGAGGACAAGACAAATGCATGATTGACTATTTCCTTACCTACTCCTTTTCTCTTGCAACATGTGGATTACCGTACCCTCCCTTTTTCCCCTCCAGCTCACTTTTTCCCTTTAAATATTGGAACTCTCAAATTTATCACTGGAGAAAGACACAGGCCATAGGCTGCTTCTGTGATTCCATGATTTTTTCTTCCGGGCATGTCCTTACTATTGGCAAAATACACTTTTAAACTGATTGAGGTCCGTATCAGATACCTTTTAGTTAACACTACAAAACACAAGACAGTCTCCTACAACAAAGAATTATCCAGCCCACAAAGTCAGTCAAGCCAAGATTGAGAAACCCTGACATAAAAAGAGAGAGCTGGCTGGGCACGATGGCTCACGCCTGTAATCCCAATACTTTGAGAGGCCGAGGCAGGAGGATCACTTGAGATCAGAAGCCAGAGACCAGTTTGGACAACATGGTGAAACTCTGTCTCTACTAAAAGTAGAAAAATTAGCTGGGTGTGGTGGCAGGAACCTGTAATACCAGCTACTTGGGAGGCTGAGGCATGAGAATCACCCAGGAGACAGAGGTTGCAGTGAGCTGAGATTGTGCCACTGAACTCCAGCCTGGGCAACAGAGCAAGACTCTGTCTCAAAAAAAGAACAAAGCATAAGGTAGATCTACACAAACTGGCCTGGAAAGAGCTCTAAAGCATAATGCTAATTGAAAAAGAATCAACTTTCTGAAAAATAAATACATCTTGATTCCACTGCTATATTTAAAAAACAAAAACAAAAAAAACAGTAAGATATGTTTCTAAACATGCAAGTATCTGTATGTGCAGGAGTTTTTGTCCCTGGGTAGTTGGGGCATTTACCAACCCAGAAGCTCTCAGAATCTTTTTGTTCAAAAGTTGGATAGAGCTCCATCTCCAGTCCTGGTTCCCTCCCTGGAGGTCAGTGGGCAGAGCTGAAAGTTCCCACTCTCTAATCACTTAGTCTGGCTGGTGGCCAGCCCCATCCTGTCATGACTATGACTATAGGAGCAGAAATGAGATTGGCGGTGAGATGAAGACACATCCTGCTTTACATTCCGTACACTTTTTTGTTATTTGAATTTGCCATGCACACATCCGTATATTACCTGTGTCATTAAAAAAAGGTTTGGACCAGGTACAGTCGCTCACGCCTGTAATCCCAGCACTTTGGGAGGCCAAGGCGGGTGGATCACTTGAAGTCAGGAGTTCTAGACCAGCCTGACCAACACGGTGAAACCCATCTCTACTAAAAATACAAAAATTAGCCTGGCATGGTGGCGGGCGCCTATAATCCTAGCTACTCAGGAGGCTGAGACAGGAGAATCACTTGAACCCAGGAGGTGGAAGTTGCAGTGAGTCGAGATCATGCCATTGCACTCCAGCCTGAGCAACAAGAGTGAAACTCCATCTCAAAAAAAAAAAAAAAGAAAAGAAAAAGAAAAAGATATTCTATACATATACAGACCCCTGTGATAACTGAGTATACCATTCTATTTCTTACCTCGATTTTCTCATCAATAAAATAAAATAAAAATAATACATAGGCAGCTGGCTCCTTCTCATTTGTTACTATATTTTATTTCTTTTCACACATGTACCAAACTTAACTAAGTCTTCCTTTGTTGGGTCATTAGGTAGTTTCAAACTTTCTTTGAAAAGTTTGAAACTTTCAAACTTTTTGTTTGAAAAAGTTACCTTTTTCAATGGTAACTTTTCAATGGATGGGCTTGCAGTGAGCAAGAAATCAGGTGTTGCATATTATGGCACTAAGATTTTAGGGTTGTTTGTTACAGCACAATAAGCCTAGCTCATTCTGACTAGGATGGTAGTCTCTTTGCTGTCATAATTAATTTGCATTTCTCAGATTTAAAAGGGTGCACTGCCCCCTCCCCGATCTCAGGTGGGCATTTTTGAACTTAACTAGATAACAAAACACAGCTAAGATCAGTCCTTTTCTCCAGCAAAGATGGCAATGCTTTAATACCTCTGAGTTACCTTTTCTTCTGTAAACAATACAACAAATATTCTTGCTCACAGGTATGGAGCCCATGTAGGAGTAGGTACAGGATGTACACATCATATGTCAGCTTTCCCCACTTCTATTCTTAGAGATTAATTAGTCTGGGGCTCCCCTACTTCTACGTGTTTTGTTCAAACTACTCCACCTTTGTGGATTTACAATAATGATATGTGCTATGGACTGAAGTGTGACCCCTGCCTCCCACCAAAATTCATATGTTGAAGCCCTAACCCCTAATGTGACTGTATTTGGAGATGGGGCCTCTTAGGAGGTAATTCAGTTCAATAAGGCCCTTAAGTTGGGACCCTAATTCAATATGGCCAGTGTTCCCATGAGAAGAAAAAGGCAGGCCAGGCGCGGTGGCTCACGCCTGTAGTCCCAGCACTTTGGGAGGCCGAGGCGGGCAGATCAGGAGGTCAGGTGTTCAAGACCAGCCTGGTCAACATGGTGAAACTCCATCTCTACTAAAAATACAAAAATTAGCTGGCCATGGTGGTGGGCACCTGTAATCCCAGTTACTCAGGAGGCTGAGGCAGAAGAATTGTTTGAACCTGGGAGGTGGAGGTTGCATTGAGCTGAGATCACACCACTGCACTCCAGCCTGGGCGACAGGGCAAGACTCTGTCAAAAAAAAAAAAAAAAAAAAAGGAGGAAGGAAGGAAGAAATGAAGGAAGGAAGGAAAGAGAGAGAGAGAGAAAGAAAGAGAGAGAGAGAGAAGGAAGGAAGGAAGAAGGGAAGGGAAGGAAGGAAGGAAAAGAAGGAAGGAAGGAAGGAAGGAAGGAAGGAAGGAAGGAAGGAAGGAAGGAAGGAAGGAAGGAAGGAAGGAAGGAAGAAAGGAGGCACCAGAGATGAGTGGACACAGAGAAAATGCCATACGTCGACATGGCAGGAGGGTCATCTGCAAGCCAAGAAGAGAAGATTCAGAAAAGACCAACCCTGCTGGTATAACCACCCAATGGGTTTACCTTGCCTGCTGCCTAAACAGAGCCAATTTATCAAGACAGGGGAATTGCAGTGGAGAAAGTAATTTATGCGGAGCCGGCTGTGTGGGAAACCAGAGTTTTATTACTACCCAAATCATTCTCCCAGAGCATTCAAGCATTCAGAGATCAGAGCTTTTAAAGATAATTTGGCGGGTAGAGGCTTGGGAAGTGGAGAGTTCTGATTGGTCAGGTTGGAGATGGAATCATAGGGGGTCGAAGTGAGTTTTTCCTGTTTTTTTTTGTTTGTTTGTTTTTTTGTTTTTTGAGGTGGCGTTTCCCTCTTGTTGCCCAGGTGGGAGTGCAATGGTACAGTCTCAGCTCACTGCAACCTCCGCCTCCCAGATTCAAGCGATTCTCCTGCCTCAACCTCCCAAGTAGCTGAGATTACAAGCTCGCAACACCACACCTGCCTAATATTGTATTTTTATTAGAGACAGGGTTTTGCTGTGTTGGTCAGGCTGGTCTCGAACTCCTGACCTCAAGTGATCCGCCCACCTTCACCTCCCAAAGTGCTGGGATTACAGATGTGAGCCACCGCGCCTGGCCCGAAGTGAATTTTTCTTGCTGTTCTCTGTTCCTGGGTGGGAAGGCAGAACTGGTTGAGCCAGGTTACTGGTCTGGAAGGTATCAGCACATCCATCGAGTGCAGGGTCTGCAAAATATCACAAGCACTCATCTTAGGTTTACAATAGTGATATTATCCCCAAGAACAATTAGGGGAGGTTTAGACTCTTGGAGCCAGAGGCTGCATGACCTCTTACCTGTAATTTCTAATCTTGTAGCTAATTTGTTAGTCTTGCAAAGGCAGACTGGTCCCCAGGCAAGAAGGGGGTCTTTTAGGGAAAGAGTTATTATCAATTTTATTTCAGAGTCAAACCATGAACTGAATTCCTTCCCAAAGTTAGTTCTGCCTATGCCCAGCAATGAACAAGGACGGCTTAAAGGTTAGAAGCAAGATGAAGTCGGCTTTCACTGCCATAATTTACTCAATTGTAATTTTACAAAGGTGGTTTCACTGGCATCTTGATCTTATACTTCCAGCCTCCAGACTGTGAGAAAATACATTTCTATTGTTTAAGCCTCCTCAGCCTGTGTGTTTTCTTATGGCAGCCCTAGCAGACAAATACAATATGCTACTGTTGGTAGATAATGTGCTTACAAAAAGTTAGTTAAGAAATTGTTTACTATGTTATACTGTATTTCTGAGTAATTGACCTTTGGTTTTTTGGGGTTTGGTTTTTTTATTTTTGAGATGGCGTTTCACTCCGTCGCCCAGGCTGGAGTGCAGTGGTGTGATCTCCGCTCATGGCAACCGCTCTGCCTCCTCCAGCCACTTCTTCTTCTATGTGTACTCCATTTGCATAGAATTATAACTTTGTAACTTCACCCTAGCCAACCAGTTGGTGCAAAAAAGCAACCAATCAGAGGTTTACACAGAAGTGTGACCTTTGTAACTTCACTTCAGCCTCTGATTGGCTGCTATCCAATCAGACTGGTTGCGGGCTACCACCTCATTTACATGAGGTGAGTATGAAGTGGCCAGTGGGAAACTTCTAGGCGGTATTTGAACCCAAAAAGATTCTGTATCTGGGCCCTTGAGGCACTGCTGGGCCAGAACCCACACTATGGAGTGTACTTTCATTTTCAATAAATTCCTGCTTTCATTCTTTTTTTGCTTCATTCTCTTTTTTTATTTTCATTTTTTTTTTCTTTGCTGGGCAGTTGGTCCAGTTCTTTGTTCAAAATGACAAGAACCTGGACAACTTGCAGTCATGACCCTCTACTGGTGACAAAATCAACCGTCATTTCTCCATGTGCACCTTCTTACACCATACACTCACCCTTTTCACAAACAACTCACTAGCCAGCCAGCACAAACACACAATTCAAGGATTTTTTTTATATTTGAGACAGAGTCTTGCTCTATTGCCCAGGCTGGAGTGCAGTGGCATGAACTTGGCTCAGCTGGCTGCAACCTCTGCCTCCTGGGTTCAAGCAATGATCTCTTGCCTCAGCCTCCTGAGTAGCTGGGGTTACAGGCCCCCACCACCACACCCAGTTATTTTTGTAATTTTAGTAAGGACAGGGCTTCACCATGTTGCCCACGCTGGTCTCGAACTCCTGACCTCAAGTGATCCGCCCACTTAGGCCTCCCAAAGTGCTGGGACTATAGGTGTGAGCCAATGGACATTCTTCATATAAGTACATATAGAAGATCTTGATGCCCTTGCTTTGTCTGGATTGAAGTGCCTAAAGGACTTTTGGATGGTAATACTCTGACCTGTGAGAACCTCTGGTAGAAGCCGCAGAGCATAAAGTAAACACAAGGGTGAAGTCCCTGCAATCACAGTTGACACAAAGATCAGAAAGGAAGAGACACAGTGAGGTGGAGGCAAGCCTTAACAATGGAAACAATGTATTCGAGAACGTATGTTCTGAAAATTGCTAGATTTTACAAAAATCATGTGTTAAGTCACAAAGTTTAGACTCTGAGAACATATATGTGTTATACATACACACATATGTATACACATATAACATATGGATGTGTAAAAATTTGTAACATATATAATCTGAGGTATATATATCTGTTATATATAAGTAACATGTATAACATACATATGAATTTCACATATAACATAAGTATACTATAGTGAACACAAGTAACATATACAAACACATATATAATCTATATATTATATATATCATATATATGGTTTTATTTTATTTTATTTTATTTTATTGAGATAGAGTCTCGCTCTGTTCCCAGGCTGGAGTGCAGTGGCATAATCTCGGCTCACTGCAACCTCTGCCTCTGGGTGTTCAAGCGATTCTCCTGTCTCAGCCTTCCAAGTAGCTGGGATTACAGGCACATTCCACCATGTTGAGCTACTTTTTGTATTTTTAGTAGAGATGGAGTTTCACCATGTTGGCCAGGCTGGTCTCAAACTCCTGACCTCAAGTGATCCTCCTGCCTCAGCCTCCCGAAGTGCTGGGATTACAAGTGTGAGGCACCACGCCTGACCTATATGTAGATATATTATATATATAACATTTGCTCATTCTAACAATATTTAGTGGCAAACTATACATGTGCCAAGTCCTGTGATCCCTCTATGTGTGTTATTAGTCTACAACCTGCATCCAAACATTCTTAAAATGAATGCAAAAGATCAACATTCAATAAGTAGGAGGTGGATCACACCTGTAATTACAGCAATTTGGGAGGATAAGGTAGGAAAATTGTTTGAGGCCATGATGTTGAGACCAGCCTGGACAACAGAGCAGGACCCTGTCTCGACAAAAAAAAAAAAATTAAATTAGGCAGGTGTGGTGGTGCATGCCTGTAGTGCCAGCTGCTTGAGAGACTAAAGCAGGAGGATTGCTTGAGCCTAGGAGGTCAAGGTTGCACTCCAGCCTGGGTGACAGTGAGACCCTGTCTTGAAAGGAAAGAAAGAAGGAAAAAAAAAAAAGAAAAGCTTAGGAAGAAAGGAAAGGAGGGAGGCGGGGGGGAGGGAAGGAAGGAAGGAAGGAAGGAAGGAAGGAAGGAAGGAAGGAAGGAAGGAAGGAAGGAAGGAAGGAAGGAAGGAAGGATTCATTTAAGTAGACTGAAAAAGCAATTATTGGCTGGCTGTGGTGGCTCAGGCCCGTAATCCCAGCACTTTGGGAGGCCAAGACAGGTGGATCACTTGAGGTCAGGAGCTCGAGACCAGCCTGGCCAATATGGTAAAACTTCATCTCTACTAAAAATACAAAACTTAGCCAGATATGGTAGCACATGACTAGTCTCAGCTACTTGGGAGGCTGAGGTGAGAGAATCGCCTAAATCTGGGAGGTGGAGGTTGCAGTGAGCTGAGATCCCATCACTGCATTCCAGCCTGAGCAAAAGAGGAAGACTTCATCTCAAAAAATAAATTAAAAATAAATAAATAAATAAAATAAAAAAGCAGGCCAGGCATGGTGGCTCGTGCCTGTAATCCCAGCACTTTGGGAGGCTGAGGCAGGCAGATCATTTGAGGTCAGGAGTTCGAGACCAGCCTGGCCAACATGGTGAAACTCCTGCCTCTACTAAAAATATAAAAATTAGCCAGGCGTGGTGGCGCATGCCTGTAATCTCAGCTACTCAGGTGGCTGAGACAGGAGAACTGCTTGAGCCCAGGAGACAGAGGTTGCAGTGAGCAGAGATTGCGCCATTGCACTTCAGCCTGGGTGACAGCACAAGACTCCATCTCAAAAAAAAAAAAAAAGAAAGGTAATTTTTTTCAAGCCTAGATCTTTTCAGATCAGCCCAATGTAGCCAGTCAAGCAGATCTGCCTTTTCCCCAAAAAACTATTTCACACTGCATCTGCAATAGAATAAACACACCAAGATCAGGATCAGTGACATATAAGGGAGTTGTCATGCACATTTATTAGACAGCATTTTTAGATTATTAACTCCCTTTCCTGCTACATCTTAACAGAGCGAAACAAACAACTTTAAAGGAAATGGCCAGTTTCTGACCTAATTGATCATATTTGATAAGAATTTTAAAATGAGGCCAGGCACAGCGGCACACACCTGTAATCCAAGCATCTTAGGAAGATCACTTGAGCCCAACTGTTTGAGACCAGCCTGGGCAACACAGCAAGACCTCAATTCTATCACAAAATGTGAAAAGTGTGGTAGCATGCACCTGTGATCTCAACTACTCAGGAGGCCGAGGTGGGAGGATCTCTTGAGCCCAGGAGGTTGAGGCTTTAGTCGGCCATGATGGTGCCACTGCACTCCAACTTGGGCAACACAGCAAGAACTTGTTGAAAAAATAAGATAAAATAAAATAAAAATAACAAATAAACTGGGATACCTTGTACAATTTCTCGAATCTCTAATAACAGAATAGAAGTCCCAGTGCATTGTTAAATCACCATTGTCAGCTTGCCTATTTTGTTATCGCAGAAGTTCCCCTCATTTGTTGGGTTTTGTGTTATGCCTTAACTCCCCACAAATACTCTTGCCATTCCCACTCTGCTGTTGTCTTGGGCCCTCATTGCTTTGCCCAGGATCGCTGACACAGCTCTGTTCTCCCCGTGAACCAATTAATTCTGCGCATTGCTGTCCAGGTAAGTGTCCCCTCTCAAAAGCCTTCCCCAGCCCATAGCATTGCTGGGTGTACAGCGCCCCCGGCAGCAGTTATGTACTTTGAGCAAGTTTCTTAACTTCTCTGTGCCATTTCCCTCTCTGTGCAACATGATACATGTATGTGCTTAGAAGAATGCCTGTCCCCTTTTCACTCTATCACCCAGGCTGGAGTACAGTGGCACTATCATGGCTACTGCAGCCTCCATCTCCCAGGCTCAAGTGATCCTCCCACCTCAGCCTTTCAAATAGCTGGGACTAAAGCCGCATGGCATCACGTCCAGTTTATTTCTGTATTTTTTGTAGAGACTGGGTCCTGCTATGTTGCCCAGACTGGTCTTGAACTCCTGGGCTCAAGTGATCCTCCCAGCACTTTGGGAGACTGAGGCGGGCAGGTCACTGGAGGCCAAGAGTTCAAGACCACTCTGGCCAACACAGCGAAACCGTGTCTTTACTAAAAATACAAAAATTAGTCAGGCGTGGTGGCGCAGGCCTGTGATCCCAGCTGTTCTGGAGGCTGAGGCATGAGAATCACTTGAACCCAGGAGGCGGAGGTTGCAGTGAGCCAAGATCATGCCACTGTACTCCAGCCTGGGTGAGAGATTGAGACTCTGTCTAAAACAAAAAACAAAACAAAACACAAACCAAAGTGCTGAGATTACAGGCATGAGTCACCACGCCTGGCCAGAATACCTGGCTTTTAAGGGCAACGTGAATGCCAGTTACTGTTGCTGTTGTTCTTGCTGTTATTCTTAACCCCGCAGCCTTCCAAATCGTAGGACAGCCTTCCTGTCATTGTGGACTTGTAACTATTTATATTAGCCTACTGTAGGCCAGAGTCATGATTTGTCCCATTTATGTCTTGAACTTTTCCATTCTCGCATTTTTACCCTTCTCAAAACATCTGCCCCAACCACCTCCACCTGTCAAAACCTTACTAATTCTTCAAAACACACTCCCAAATGTCCCTTCCTTCTTGAAGTGATCCGAGTTCCTTTGAATTACACCCATTCCCCATCCAGCAATGTGGAGTTGTTCCTTCCCGTGATATGCACATCAACATAGAACTTTTAACATGTTCGTTATTATTCTACCTCATGTTTGTGGTTATCTGTGTATAAATGGAATGTAAACCACACAAGGGTATAATGATGTGTGTATCCTTGATGGCCTCCAACCCGTGGGAAATCATAATTAATGGTAGTTTAATGGAAAATATCTATAAGAATAAAACTAAGGGAAACCGTTCAGAGTTCACTTTTGCATTTTATTGTGAAATTTTTCATAAAGAATGGTTGATTAATGAATACAAAAATACAGTTAGAAGAAACAACATCTAGTGTGCAATAAATCAGTAGAGGGAATATAGCAAACAATAATCTATTACCCATTTCAAAACAGCTAGCAGAGAATAATTTGAATGTTCCCACCATAAAAGAAAAAGATTTAAGGTGATTAATATCCCAATTACCCTGATTTGATTATTACACATTATGTAAATATATTAAAATATCACATGTACCTCCCCCCAAATATCTACATCTATTATCTATCAATTTTTTTCAAGTAAAAAAATATAGATGGGTTACTACAAAAGGCAAAAAAGATTTTTTGGTGATATAATCAAAATTATAGCAGTAAAATAAAGACCATGAAGTAGCAAAATTTAAAAACAACAAAAAGGAAAATTTTAGAACACCTAGAAAAGACTCTATGGCCACAGAAAAGACAGAGCATATGTGGAACACACAAGAAGACCTAATGCCTAGAGAGAAAAGAGTTCAAAGAAGAAAGCACGGTCAAAATCATGATTCCACTTTGCTGAGCTCAAAACTCAAAATGTCCTGCATCTTTGTGCTTGAATGACATTGTACCAGATGCCCATGTGACTACCTTAACAATAGAAAGAATTCCTTAAACTACAGAGATGAGAACCAAGCAGAAAAGTGCCATGAAGTCCAGGTGATGGGGAGACAGCAGGGAGCACACAGGATGGGATGGAGGAAAGCCACAGCAAGGGGAGCAAGCTGCCTCCCTGTGGCACCTGCAGACCCGCAGTCTTACCAACAGCATGAGTGCCTGCAGCCCCTGCCCAGAGGCTGGGTTCCCACCTAGCAGCAGCATTGCTTCTGGCAGCAGCCCTTCTGCTGGCAACAGCCCTTCCCACAGCCGCAGCCACACGAGCTGCAGGTGCGGCGGCAGCAGCAGATCACGGGCGTGCTACAGCATCCCCCACAGCAGCCGCGGCAGCAGGGGACAGCAGCTGGAGCAGCAGCCCACCCGGTAGCACCTGCAGGTGGTGCAGCTGCCACAGCCACCACAGCCACCACTGCAGCCACCACAGCCACCACCGCAGCCACCACCACAGCCACCACAGCCACCACCGCAGCCACCACAACTTCCACAACCACAGCAACCCATGGTGTCAGTAGAGAGGACTGAGAAGAAGCAAGGATAGAAGACTCAGGAGAGATGAAGAGGTCTGATGCCTCCTTCTGTCCGGGGAAGCCCTTATATAGCAACTCCAGCAAGCCAAGGCCAATATGTGACCCATTTCTTGTTGTTGTTTATCCCATCTCTTGTTGTTGTTTATGAGATCTCATAAAAGATCTCATGAGTTGTCTTATGCCCTACCTCGTGAACATCTTAACAAGCTAATAATGCTAAATTTAACTTTTACTCATCTCTTAAACCTCTGTTTGGACGAGAACACACCTCTAAGACGTTTGTGTTCGTAAGAACTTAAATGTGTGTACAGTTTTTGCTCCAGGGCTTAAAATAGTGCCCGACACATTGTAAGTATTCAATAGGTATCTTTTGAATTAAATAAATGCCTAGAACATTTAAGAATAATCTCCATTTCTTTATAACCATGAGAGTCTGAATCCAAAGCCCGGTAAAAGTCTTGTGTTTCTGTTGATACTTCTCAGTTGTCATAGGTTAGATAAAACATTGTTTTTCTCTCTATTGGAATTCATCACACAGTCTTATGATCTATAAAAAAAAAAAAAAAAAACTTCTCGGCTGGGCGCAGTGGCTCACTCCTGTAATCCCAGCACTTTGGGAGACCGAGGTGGGCAGATCACCTGAGGTCGGGAGTTCAAGACCAGCCTCACCACCATGGAGAAACCCCGTCTCTACTAAAAATACAAAATTAGCCAGACATGGTGGCACATGCCTGTAATCCTAGCTACTTGGGAGGATGAGGCAGGAGAATCGCTTGAACCCGGGAGGCGGAGGTTGCGGTGAGCCAAGATCGCTCCATTGCACTCCAGCCTCGGCAGCAAGAGGGAAACTCTGTCTCAAAAAACAAAACAACACAACACAACACAAAACAAAACAAAACAACAACAACAAAAAGAAAACCTTCTTGAAAGAATTAGTGAAAATCAGAATCAAAAGAAACAAGACCAGGCGCGGTGGTTCACGCCTGTAATCCCAGCACTTTGGGAGGCCAAGGTAGGCAGATCATCTGAGGTCAGGAGTTTGAGACAAACCTGGCCAACATGGTGAAACCCTATCTCTACCAAAAAATACAAAAATTGGCTGGATGTGGTGGCGCATGCCTGCAGTCACAGCTACTCAGGAGGTTGAGGCAGGAGAATCCCTTGAACCCAGAAGGCGGAGACTGCAGTGAGCCAAGATCGTGCCACTGCACTCCAGCCTGGGAGACAGAGGGAGACTGTTTAAAAAAAAAAAAAAAAATTAGACCAGCTACTCGGGAAGCTGAGACAGGAGAATCACTTGAACCCAGGAGGCAGAGGTTGCAGTGAGCCAAGATTGTGTCGTTGTACTCCAGCCTGGGTGAGAGTGAAACTCCATCTCAGAAAAAAAGAAAGAAACAGAATGGGCATTTCTGAATGTATTATCTTGCACATTATATCTCACCTTAAAACACAAATATTCTCTTTTCTAGCTCCTTGGAATTTTTCATTCACCAGAAGAATGGCTTGATCATTAAACATTCCAAAAACAAATATTGTGCTATGTGAAATCCTAAAAATACAATTATTTAGGGCCTACTCCTAAGTCATCTGCCAACGGTGAGGTTTCTGTTTGTTGTTTATCTGTTAAATAATTGGGAAAAGCAACAAAGTTTACATTTGGTGGCTGTCCTTCTCTCGTGCCTCTCTCACGTTTAAGACCCATGGAGAGGCTCCAGGCTTAGGCCTGCCCACACACTAATGGAATGTTTATTTGGAATCATCCCATTCAGTCCAACTGACTCTACCTGTCAGGCCTCCATTTCCTGCCCCAGGTAGCCCGTAGGTGTGAGTAAGTCAGTAGGGTAGGGTTCTTGCCTGACTATCTTCAGAGTTTAAGGTCTGCCTGGCTAATCTCTGTTCTCCAGACAACTCACAGAAGAGGCCCATGCTATGGGGACCCTGCAGTCCCTCTTGGAACTTATACTGCAGGTTCTGATCAACAATGACCAGGCTCTGCAGCGGCTGCATGTCCCCTGGGATGTCACTGTCCGTGGTTTTAAACAACTGGCAACTCTTTCATAAGCTGACTTTTTGAAAGCAGAAGAAAGGCTTAAGACATCCTCCCTTGATACACCTCTCACAGGTGCGGGGCTACGAGGATTCCTCCTGCTCTCCGTTTCGGCTGCCCAGCGCCCTACTTGAGACATTCATGTAATGTCTGTGATGCCCACGTTAGAGACAATAAGGACCAGACTCCCTCAGTTGGTTCCTGCTCCTTCCAGACCTGTCTGCCCTGCTGTATGAGACGGCTGTCCTTTTTGTTTTATTTTGTTTCTTAACTTTTTGACACAGGGTCCTGCTCAGCCACCCAGACTAGAGTGCAGTGGTGCAATCATAGTTCACTGCAACCTCAAGCTACTTGGGTTCAAGTGCTTCTCCATCCTCAGCCTCCCAATAGCTGGGACTATAGGTCCATGCCACTAGGTTCAGCTACAGACAGCTGACTCTGGACTCTGTTTGGGGACCTTGTTTTTGTGCTCTTCTGACTTTTTTTTTTTTAGACGGAGTTTCGCTCTGTCGCCCAGGCTGAAGTGCAGTGGCACGATCTTGGCTTACTACAACCTCTGCCTCCCAGGTTCAAGCAGTTCTCACGCCTCAACCTCCCAAGTAGCTGGGATTACAGGTGTGCACCACCACACTTGGCTAATTTGTGTATTTTTAGCAGAGACAGGGTTTCACCATGTTGGCCAGGCTGGTCTCAAATTCCCGACATCAGATGATCCACCCGCCTCAGCCTTCCAAAGTGTTGGGAGTGTAGGCATGAGCCACCGTGCCCAGCCTGTAGTGTGCTTTTGACATCACAGCTAAGAACTGTTAATGACCTCAGTAACCCCCAACCAGGCAGAGCAGTGCTCCTAATTCTTCTACTTTCCTGGACCCATGTGTCCTCCAACACACACACAGTAGCTTTGGGGCTGGGCTGGGGGATGTCAGGCAAAAACAGCAGCAGTGACAGCACACAATGGCTGCCCTCCGCTCTCTGTGGAATGCAGTTGTCTGATTTTTCAATTGGCCAAAACCCTCAATGTCTCAGGATTCCTGTAGGCTGAAAGTGAAGTAATTTGGGGAAAACATCAGGGGATTCTTGGGCTCAAGTTTGCTCAGGCCATAGGTTTCAGTAAGTAATTCACCCTAATCTTATTCTCTGCAATTATTCAGCATTTATTTTTATTATCATTAATTATTATTATTTTCAGACAGAGTCTCACTCTGTTGCCCAGGCTGGAGTGCAGTGGCACGATTTCTGCTCACTGTAACCTCCACCTCCCAGATTCAAGTGATTCTTTTGCCTCAATCTCCTGAGTAGCTGGGACCACAGACACGCAATACCACACCTGGTTAATTTTTGTGTTTTTTTAGTAGAGACACGGTTTCACTATGTTGGCCAGGCTGGTCTCAAACTCCTGATCGCAGGTAATCCACCCACCGTGTCCTCCCAAAGTGCTGGGATGACAGGTGTGAGCCACCTCACCCAGCACGTCTTCAGAATTCTTATAGGTCATGCCCAGAACATCTTTGCTCAGGGAATTAGACCACACCTACAACCATTGCTTAGGTTCCCAGGGAAACACAACCTAGATGGGACACGTACCTCAAAACACGTTCACAACAGAGTTGAGAGTTGTTCCAGAATGCACACTGTGGATAGTAACAGCACTTTCCCAAACACCTCAGTAGGTGCCACATCTAGACATAAGCAGTTGCCTCTGCCTCTTTCCCGAGTCCACGTGTTGTCATGTCAGGTTATGGAAATTGACATAGAACATTGAAAAAGAAAAATGTGGAAAATGGAGTGGTTTTTCTCTCCTCTAAGTTTTTTTTCTGAATTTAGAATAATAAATGTAAGTTCATTATAAACAATTTTAAAATACAGAAAATCATGAACGAGAAAATTAATAGCGCCTGTAATAACCTCTTTTACCATTTTGTCGTATTTTCTTCCATCATTTTCCTATGCCTTTTAAAAATGAAGATGGGGTCTTGCTATGTTGTCCAGGTTGGTTTTCAACTCCTGGGCTCAAGCAGTCCTCCTGTCTTGGCCTCCCAAAATGCTGAGATTACAGGCATGAGCCATTTCACATTGCCCCATCATTTTTCTATGTTTTGTTTTTTCCCAATATTTTTATTTTGGAGAATCTTAAACCCACAGAAAATGTGCAAGAATATTACAGTAAAATCCTATATACCATTTACTTAAGTTAACCAGTAGTTAACATTTTGCCATACATTTCATTTTAGTTCTCTCTCTTTAATGTAATTTAATTTTGTATTTTTGTAGATATGAGGTCTGGCTATGTTGCCCACACCGGTCTCGAACTCCTGGCCTCAAACAATCCATCCACTTCAGCCCCCCAAAGGATTGAGATTACAGGAGTGGGCCACTGCACCCAGCCTTCTCTCTCCCATTTGAATGAAAGTGAGTTGAAGAAGTGGCATTTTACCCCTACAAATTTCAGGAAGTGTCCCCCAAAAGGGAGATTTTCCTGTAGAACTACAATACTATTATCACACTAAATTTCCCTAATTATCCCAAGAATGTCCTATAATTCGGAATTGCATTTTTAATAATTTTTCATGTTAGATCCAATCAAATATATATTTTTATTGAACTTTAATCTAGAATGGTTTTCCACCATTTTATTTTTGTCCTGGAGAGTTGTTTTGCAAAATAACCCTCAATAGACTTTCTAGTCTTTGATGGAATGTCAGGTTCTACCTGAGTCCTATTTGGACCACCTAATTTGAAACTGAAATCCCATCCACTCATCCTTCAATCCCAGTCTCTCATACTGTGCTCTATTATTTTTTTCTTCATAACAGTTACCACATTTTAACATATACTATTTTTTAAGGGGCACAGGAAGCAATGGTTTGTGTGCCCTTTTGGTTCATAGAACACTTTAAACATGGCCTTCTTTATTTAATTTGTTAATTATTTTAATGATGTTACAGTTCAGGACCTTGACAGTATGATGTAACATAAGGCTCCTCACTGCCCAACCTGTCCTCCTGCCCTCCTACAGCCAAGGTAGTCCTTGCCCTAAAGCTTGTGTTTGGCTAGGAGTGGTGGCTCACACCTGTAATCCCAACACTCTGGGAGGCAGAGGCAGGAGGATTGCTTGAGCACAGGAATTTGAGATTGGGAAACATAGCAAGAACTAGTCTCTATTAAACTTAAAAGTTAGCCAGGTGTGGTGGAGCGTGCTTGTGGTTTCAGCTACTCAGGAGACTGAGGCAGGAGGATCACTTGAACTCAGGAGATCAAGGCTACAGTGAGCCATAATCGTGTCACGACACTACAGCCTGGGCAACAGAATAAGACCCTGTCTCAAAACAAAAACAGAAAAAGCTTGTGTTTGTTATTCCTTTGCATTTCTTTGGACATGGTTTTACTACATCTACTTGCATTCCATTTCTGTTCCTTTACTCTCCAGATGATAGGAAGTCCCGTTGTTTCCAGATTTTTGCTATTTTTGACAGTGCTACTGTGAGCATTCTTGTATGTATCTATAGAATTTACACACACTTAGGATGAAATTTCTGAGTCTTGTGGAAATAAATGACAATGCACCAAATGAGTCCAGGTAAAAGCTATTTAATTATGCTTGCCATAACAAAGTGATGGTTTGCCACAGCATCACTTGTGTTTTCGTGGACACTCGAAAGCAGGCAGAGGAGTGGGAAAGCTTCATACCGGAAGAAGGGAAGGTTTCAGGTATGCCCAGACGAGAGGCTTTTGGTATAGAACATTGTAGACAGACTAACTAGAAGTGGGGCATCTTATGTGATTCGTTAGGAGTGCATATTCGACTCTCTCTAATTGGTCCTAAATTGGATAAAGGGAATAACAATTAGGGAAACTGCCAGTTATTAATTAATTCCTGGCCATTTGGGGCTGATTGCCCTCATGTGGCTTGCTGGACTGTTTTTAAGAGATAGTGGTCTGACTTCCTACAAGTCTGATTGTAGCGAGCAGGCTGGATGCATGGACTGGTTAGGATAGATAATTGATTGGTTTCCTGGGATGTTTGCTGCAGTTTACAGGTGAGAGATCTATTTCGATGTATGATCTGGCCACTGTTCATTTGTATGTTCTGTCTCTCCATCTCTAACATGCCATATAATATACTTATTTATGATGTGTGTTGTCTACCTCCCATAACTAGGTTACTAGTTCCATGAGGACAGATTTTTTTTTTAATACTTTTTTTTCTGAGACAAGATCTCGCTCTGTGGTCCAGGCTGGAGTGCAGTGGTGCAATCTTGGCTCACAGAAGCCTCAACCTCCCGGGCTCAAGTGATCCCCACCTCAACCTCCTCAGTAGCTGGGACCACAGGCATGTACCACCATGCCTGATTACTTATTATTATTATTATTATTATTATTATTATTATTACTGTAGAGATGGGTTTCACCATGTTACCCAGGCTGGTCTTGAACTCCTGAGCTCAAGCAATCGGCCCTCCTCAGCCTCCCAAAATGCTGAGATTACAGGCGTGAGCCACTGTGCCTGGCCCATGAGGGCAGACATTTGTATCCGTTTTGTTCATTAAAGCATTCTTGATTCCTAGAAAAGTGCCTAGTGCATCATAGATACTCAATAAATATTTGTTAAATGAGTGAATATCATGTATCTATAAAAATATTATTCTACTGATGCATATTTTTGGTTTTGCTGTTATCCTCGCACTAAAGACTGTATCACTCGGATCCAATCCCCCCCACTAGTGCAGATGTGGTCCCAGCCCTGTCTCATTTTCCCGTGTCTTATTTTGCCCACCACAGTGTCTGATGCAAAGTTTGTGATTGCCAGATATATGCTGAAGCAAATTCATCTACTTTATATTATTACCTGGTTCTTTTGATCCACATATTGATGCTGAAGCTGACAGGCAATAACAAGAAATAACTGCCGAGTCAGCACTGTAGCTCCTCATCTTTTAGGTCCATATGGAAACACACTTGAGTCAGGCAAGAAGTGCCCATTTTTCCTTGAGCCGTGTGAAACCCTCGTAACAGCCTCTCTTTGGAAGCATCCGTGGTGTTACTATTTACTGTGGACTTTGAACTTACCCCTGGACTAGCATCTTCTACAGTTCTTTTCACTCTAGCATTTCTCAAGTATCTACTTTCTGTGAGTGCTTCCAAGAATGGAAGAGAAAGAGAAGAGACCTCTGTGGTCCAGAAGCAAGAAGCAGTAAATCACCTTTCTCAGGCCCAGGGTGGCTGCCAACCCCACGGAGAAGTCTTCTGCCCCTTTCTCCATCTCTTGCTTTCAGCAGGGAACAGAGTTAAGCTCAAAATTATAATGGAAATCTCATTTTTAAAAGGCCACTACATTCTGAAGATGGGTTTTTCAACATACACCATATGTGGCTTCACTTTCAGGGGACTCACAGATGTGGTCTGAAAGCCGCCCCTTGTGAACTCTGTATTTTTTTGCTCTTATAATATTCTTACTTACTTGTGATAGAATATAATTAAAGTGGGGCTGAGTGCAGTAGCTCACGCCTGTAATCCTAACACTTTGGGAACCCAAGGCCAACTCACCTGAGGTTGGGAGTTCGAGACCAGCCTGGCCAACATGGTGAAATCCCATCTCTACTAAACATACAAAAATTAGCCAGGTGTGGTAGTGGGCGCTGGTAATCCCACCTACTCGGGAGGCTGAGGCAGATAATTGCTTGAACCCAGGAGGCAGAGGTGGCAGTCAGCAGAGATTGTGCCATTGCACTCCAGCCTGGGCAACAGAGTGAGACTCCATCTCAAAAAATATATATATATGTGTGTGTGTGTGTGTGTGTGTGTGTGTGTGTGTGTGTGTATTTAAAGCGGATATAGTGTTTTAGTAGGTCACAACTTTTATGAATAGATTTATTCAAATATGACCACATTAGTATTTTGTGACCATAATCTGCCAGAAAGACAATTAACCAGTACTGATGATAATTTTTTTAATTTCATTAAGCTGTAATTAAATTTTAGTCTGTTAATAGAACTGAAACCAAAATAACCAAGACCTAAATAGCTTGAGGTGTTGAATGTCATCTGCCTATAGATGCCGAGGTTAAAATCTGTTAGAAAAGTTGAATCTAAGGGTAGAGAGAAAGTAATGAAATAAAATCTTGCTGATACAGTTTTCTGAATGTTTTTTCTAATTCAGATAAGAGGATAATAGAAGCCAACAAACTTTTACCCCTGTGTGAAAACCTGTTAGGAACAGATTGTTCATGATTTCTTTTCTTTTTTTATTTTTTATTTTTTATTTTTTTTAGACAGAGTCTCACTCTGTTGCCCAGGCTGGAGTGCAGTGGCATGATCTCAGCTCACTGCAATCACCGCCTCCCAGGTTCAAAGTGATTCTCCTGCCTCGGTCTCCCAATCAGCAGGGACCACAGGTGCCCACCACCACACCCAGCTAATTTTTTGTATTTTTAGTAGAGACGGGGTTTCACCGTGTTGACCAGGCTGGTCTCGAAGTCCTGGCCTTAACCTCAGCCTCCCAAAGTGCTGGGATTATAGGTGTAAGCCACTGCACCTGGTTTATTAGTGATTATTCTTTTTTGTTTTTTTTGTTTTTTTTTTTGAGATGGAGTCTCGCTCTGTCGCACAGGCTGGAGTGCAGTGGTGACATCTTGGCTCACTGCAACCTCCTCCTCCCGGGTTCAAGTGATTCTCCTGCCTCAGTCTCTCAAGTAGCTGGGACTACAGGCATCCGCCACCACACCCAGATAATTTTTGTATTTTTAGTAGAGATGGGGTTTCAACATATTGGCCAGGCTGGTCTCGAACTCCTGACCTCGAACTCCTGAACTCTGCTTGCCTCGGCCTCCCAAAGTGCTTTGAATACAGGCGTGAGCCACCGCGCCCAGTCTATTAGTGATTATTCTAAATCCATCACAAACAAACATAGGGAGTGTTAGTTTTCTAGATTTAATTGCATCTTTCCTTTAAACACATTAGAATGACAAAAGGAAGAAGATGTCCATGAGCCTTTAATGCCAATTTTATGTGGTTTATTGGGAAGATATTGTCTCAGGTTTACAGAAACAGAAAGCAGGAGCAGACATGCAGGATACAGAAACTACAGAATGAAGGAAAAAGGAATAGAAGCAAACATTTCAATAGTAAAATTTCAAGAAAACATAGCATGAAAAATATCCCTCTGTTTTGTTGGACTCATACTTTGATTGGTGATTGATAGAGAAGGTTTGTGTTGGTGGTTTTCAAGTGCAGGCAGGATCTCAGAGACCAGGGAATGTGGATAAAACTTCCTGTGACTTTCAAATCAGAGAAGACTGGCAGGAGGGAGAGAACATTTTACCAACGGGACAGTTAGTTACCTGCAGCATCTTCCCAGAGGCCGGGGACCCGCCTAGCAGCAGCATTGCTTCTGGCAGCAGCCCTTCTGCTGGCAACAGCCCTTCCCACAGCCACAGCCACATGAGCTGCAGGTGCGGCGGTAGCAGCAGATCACGGGCGTGCTACAGCAGCCCCCACAGCAGCCACGGCAGCAGGGGCAGCAGCTGGAGCAGCAGCCCACCCGGTAGCACCTGCAGGTGGTGCAGCTGCCACAGCCACCACAGCCACCACCGCAGCCACCACCACAGCCACCACCACAGCCACCACTGCAGCCACCACAGCCACCACAACTTCCACAACCACAGCAACCCATGGTGTCAGTAGAGAGGACTCAAGTGAAGTGAGGAAGGAGGACTTGAGAGATGAGCAGGTCTGATGCCTCCTTCTGCTGGGGGAGGCCCTTATGTATCAGCTCTGGGGAGAGGAGAGGGAAGACACATGACCACTTCCTTATTATGGTTTGGGTCAATTGTCATGGGAGAATCTCATAATATATTATTTGCTGCCCTTTGGAATGGGAGCTAGGTTTATGAGATTACTTGTTTTGTTTATTTTCTGAGTCGAATGTCCTAAAAATTCCAGTAAGACCTCCTGAGAGTCATGGGAAAGGGGGTATTATCAACAGCCTTGGGCACACTCAGAAAGCCCATATAGTACAACAGCAATGCTTGAATGGATGGTCCAACATTCCAACAACGAATAAACATTATCAGGAGGCTATTCCTGTATAGTGCCCAGAAATTATCTTACCAAAGTCTGGAGAAATGACAGGTGTCTCGGGCACAAATGTCATTGCCAACTGCAGAAGCAGCCAGATACTCTCACTGGAGATTGTCCACCTGAGAATGGAAGATTTGGTCCCCACCACACAGTTATAAAGCCTGGCTCTATGTTTCATTATTCAATATATTTAACATTGTGTTGGCCAGGTGTGGTGGCTCACGCCTGTAATCCCAGCACTTTGGGAGACCAAGGCGAGTGGATCACCTGAGGTTGGGAGTTCGAGACCAGCCTGGCCAACATGGTGAAACCCCATCTCTACTAGAAAAAACACAAAAAGTTAGCCGGGCATGGTGGTGCCCTGACCCCCTCAGCCTTAGTTCCTGCTCTAACTCACAGGCCAAATCATGGCTGCAAATGTTCTGCTACAGAAACTTCCCACACAGCACAGGCTTCTTTTTTATTTTTTTGACACAGTGCCTCACTCTGTCACACAGATTGGAGTGCAGTGACATGATCATGGCTCACTGCAGCCTCAACCTCTTGGGCTTAAGTGATCCTCCCACCTCAGCCTCCCAAGTAGGTAGGACTGGAGGTGCGTGCCACCACACCCGGCTAATTTTTTATTTTTTGTAGAGATAAGGGTGCCGCTATGTTGCCCAGGTTCATCTCAAATTCCTGGACTCACGTGATCCTCCTGCCTCAGCCTCCCAAAAGTGCTGGGATTACAGGCGTAATCACCATGCCTGGCCCCAGCCCAGAATATTTTACCTGACATGGGCATGATGCATCTTTGTTAACTAATTGAAGAATAATTTTTTAAGGTAAATCTCAGGCAATAATATTGTTTCAAAATAATGGAGGCAAAAATGCTTTAGAAAGGGAAAACACTAAATACGACAAGATTTGTCAACTTTGGCACTACCGACATTTTCAGCTGGACAATTCCTTGTGTGAGGACTGTCCTGCACAATGTAGAATGTTGAGCAGCATCTCTGGCCTCAAGTCACTAGTTATGACAACGTCTCTGCCAGTTATAACAAGCAAAAATGTCAGGCCAGGCACAATGACTCATGCCTGTAATCTCAGTAATCCCAGCACTTTGGGAGGCCAAGGTGGGAGGATCACGAGGTCAGGAGATCGAGATCATCCTGGCTGACACGGTGAAACCCCGTCTCTACTAAAAATACAAAAAATTAGCCAGGCACGGTGGCAGGCACTTGTATCCCAGCTACTTGGGAGGCTGAGGCAGGAGAATGGCGTGAACCCAGGAGGCAGAGCTTGCAGTGAGCTGAGATGGCGCCACTGCACTCCAGCCTGGGTGACAGAGCGAGACTCTGTCTCAAAACAACAAAACAAAACAAAACAAAACAAAAAGAAGTAAAAATGTCTTCAGATGTTGCTAAGTGTCTCCTGGGGGTAAAATTGCCCCTCATTGAGATCCACTGCTCTACAGAAATATAAGGGAGAATACCCCACATCATAGCACTCCGGAAAAGGATGCCAATTTAGGAATAGCCTTTGAAGGCTGCAAAAGGGCTTTACATGAAGTTCTTCTTTTCTTTTAATTTTTTGGAGACAATTTCTAGGACATATGATTCTTTTTTTCTTCTTTGAGACCAAGTCTCACTCTGTTGCCCAGGCTGTTGAACCTCTGCCTCCCGTATTCACGTCATTCTCACGCCTCAGCCTTCTGCATAGCTGGGACTACAGGCATGAGCCACCACCCAGTTAATTTTTGTATTTTTAGTAGAGACAGGGTTTCACCATGTTAGCCAGGCTGGTCTCAAACTCCTGACCTCAGGTGATCTGCCTGCCTCAGCCTCCCAAAGTGCTGGGATTACAGGCATGAGCCACCATGCCCGGCGGGACATATGATTCTGAAGGGGTTAAGTACCTGGGGTGGTGAAAGAAGGCAAGAGTGAGCCTTGATGAAAGCTGTGGACTTTGAGTGATTATGATGTCTCACTGTAGGTTCACCAGTTGTAACAAATGTACCACCCTGGCATGGGATGTCAGTAGTGAAGGAGGCTGTGTTGGGGAGGACAGGGGGTATAAGGGAACTCTGTACTTTTGGCTCAATTATTATTATTATTATTTTTTTTTTTTTTGAGACAGAGTCTCACTCTGTCACCCAGGCTGGAGTGCAGTGGCTCAATCTTGGCTCACTGTAAGCTCCGTCTGCCAGGTTCAAGCAATTCTCTTGCCTCAGTCTCCCAAGTAGCTGGGACTACAGGTGCCCAATACCACTCCCAGCTAATTTTTGTATTTTTTAGTAGAGACAGGGGTTGACCGGGCTGGTCTGGAACTCCTGACCTCAAGTGATCCGCCTGCCTCAGCCTC
The DNA here is from genome assembly GCF_007565055.1 of Rhinopithecus roxellana. Lineage (NCBI taxonomy): Eukaryota > Metazoa > Chordata > Mammalia > Primates > Cercopithecidae > Rhinopithecus > Rhinopithecus roxellana. The sequence goes on from NC_044562.1 coordinate 21,689,274, forward strand.
CCAAAGTGCTGGGATTACAGGCGTGAACCACCGCACCCGGCCCTCAGCTCAATTTTGATGTGAAGCAAAAATTGCTCTAAAAAATAAGGTATTTTAAAAGAGTATACATTATTTACCCTAAGCTAAGGAAACTGGGTCACATAGGGACCATGGCTTTTTAAGGGACATGAAACCTGCTGGTGGCAGAGGCTCTTGGCTACCTCATCCACTACTCCATGTGTATAGGACAAGAGGGAAACATGAGCCAGTGTGGGAAGCTTACTTTGAAATACACCATGACTATCAACCCAAGATGGATATCTTTCCCATATTTTGACTTGTGAATCAACAGCAAAAGTAAGTCTGAAAACAGGTGAGAAAGTCTTCTGAGATGTTAGCCAAGGGACCTTATGACACGTGAAGCTTTGAGTGTTTGCTTCTCCATGTGTGATCTCACCTTTTCTTGCATTCTGCAGACAGCACCTGAAAACAGAAAAGGCTTCCTTTAGAGGAGGGGGAAACCAAGGGAAACATCCTCTCGGGGCCAAGGAATTCTGATGCATGGAATGTAGGAGATGGGCCTTCATCAAATGAGACTCATAGATTACACTTGAAAACTGCTAGGTTAAAACAAGACTAAATATTTAAGAAACATGTTGTTTTCATTAGAAGCATAACTTGAGGAAGAAGTAAATGTGAACTTAAGCAATTCTATGACGTCAGAGGTGTTCAATGAGGAAATACACTCAGGGTCTTGTGAAATTCCTCCAGGGAAGCTGGAGGAAACAAGGAAGTGGCCGCCTGCTGCACGTTAGGCCTGGAAGGGGTATTTAAGGGCCCCTGTAGCAAAGAACATCAGACCTCTTCACCCCTGCTGAGTCCTCCCTCCTCACTTCACCTGAGTCTTCTCTACTGACACCATGGGTTGCTGTGGTTGTGGAAGCTGTGGTGGCTGCGGTGGTGGCTGCGGTGGTGGCTGTGGTGGCTGTGGTGGTGGCTGTGGTGGCTGCAGCGGTGGCTGTGGTGGCTGTGGTGGTGGCTGTGGTGGCTGCAGTGGTGGCTGTGGTGGTGGCTGTGGTGGTGGCTGTGGTGGTGGCTGTGGCAGCTGCACCACCTGCAGGTGCTACCGGGTGGGATGCTGCTCCAGCTGCTGCCCCTGCTGCCGCGGCTGCTGTGGGGGCTGCTGCAGCACGCCCGTGATCTGTTGCTGCCGCCGCACCTGCAGCTCATGTGGCTGTGGCTCTGGGAAGGGCTGTTGCCAGCAGAAGGGCTGCTGTCAGCAAAAGTGCTGCTGCAAGAAGCAATGCTGCTGCTAGGCGGGCCAGCCTGGCTCTGCCTCTAGCCTAAGAAACGCTGAGGCTTTGCTCACAGAATTTGGTGCAACTTTCCTCCACCCTTCCTTTCTGCTTCTGTCCTGCCTCATCTACCTGTATGTATTAGAACTGCTCATGCTGTCCCTTGCAGTCTGAAGTCTCAGGTTGCTTTTCTTCCTTTGTGGTGGTATGACTACTTCAATTTCTTCTCCCTGTATCTTCCAAGACTTAGCATTATGCTATTATGCTATTGTGCTATTATGCTATTATTCTCTGTTGTTTTTGTAATCTTGTTTTCATTTGGAAAAAAAGATAAAAGATTAGCATGTATTATCAACATAAGGGGTGGAAGCACAGCCACTCATGTCAAAAATCTGTTTGTATTCTGAGCTTAACAAAATAAAATCATGAAAACTAATATTTTATTCTTTTGAAAAATATTTCTTATGATGGATTTATTGTTGTTTCATATTGTACATTCACTAACTTCTTTCCTGTTTCTGTGACCCTGCTTTAAAAAAAAGGCTACTCTTCCTTAATAAAAATAACAATCTCTTCATATTCTCAGGCGTCTCTCTGTTCTATAAGATGTGCACTTTGCATTGGTGAGGCCAACAAAGCAAAAGACAACGGGTGATATGTAAACGTTTGGGATGGGTTTCAGTCAGTGGATGCCAGGTCCCATACTATCCTGTAGCAGATTTTACAATAAAGATAAAAATTGGAGAGTAAATTCCAACCTTTGGTCATCAGCGTCACTGACAGAAATTCTTGTGCTCGTCCACACATCCTTCCATGATGTGGGTCCGTGTTGGGGTCAATGCAGTTTCCCCTTCACCCTCCAAAGGTTCACTGAAAACCAACTCACAAAAAAGGTAAATATGGCCGGGCACGGTGGCTCACGCCTGTAATCCCAGCACTTTGGGAAGCTGAGGTGGACAGATCACGAGGTCAGAAAATCGAGACCATCCTAGCTAAACATGGTGAAACCCCATCTCTACTAAAAATACAAAAAAAAAAAAAAAAGAAAGAAAGAAAATTAGCCGGGCAAGGTGGCGGGCACCTGTAGTCCCGGCTACTCAGGAGGCTGAGGCAGGAGAATGGTGTGAACCCGTGGGGCAGAGCTTGCAGTGAGCGGAGATCACGCCACTGCACTCCAGCCTGGGCGACAGAGCGAGACTCCGTCTCAAAAAAAAAAAAAAGAGTAAATTCATTAGAGAAAAGGCACACACCCAGAACTTTGGGAGGCTGAGGCTGGCGGATCACTTGAGGCCAGGAGTTCAAAACCATCCTGGCCAACAAGGTGAAACCCCATCTCTACTAAAAAGACAAAAATTAGCTGGGTGGGTGTGGTGGCACATGTCTGTAATCCTAGCTACTTGGGAGACTGAGGCACAAGAATTGCTTGAACCCGGGAGGCGGAGGTTGCAGTGAGCTGAGATGGCATCACTGCACTCCACCCTGGATGATTAAAAAAAGGTAAAGGCATAGAAATATATTAATATTTGCACAGGGAGAACCACACAGTGTATCCACCTCCCAGTAGGGTTCAGAAGCTTATATACTGTGGGAGAAAGAAAGATCAGACTGTTACTTCTTCTATGTAGAAAAAGGAAGACATAAGAAACTCCATTTTGTTCTGTACTAAGAAAAATTCTTCTGCCTTGAGATGCTGTTAATCTGTAACCCTAGCTCCAACCCTGTGCTCCCAGAAACATGTGCTGTATTGACTCAAGGTTTAATGGATTTAAGGCTGGGCAGGATGTGCTTCGGTAAAAATGTGTTTGCAGGCAGCAAGCTTGGTAAAAGTCATCGCTATTCTCCCGTCTCAAATATTCAGGGACACAGTGCACTGCGGAAGGCCGCAGGGACCTCTGCCCAAGAAAGCCTGGGTATTGTCCAAGGTTTCTCCCCACTGAGACAGCCTGAGATACGGCCTCGGTGGGAAGGGAAAGACCTGACCATCCCCCAGCCCGACACCCGTAAGGGGTTTGTGCTGAGGAAGGCCTCTTTGCAGTTGAGAGAAGAGAAAGGCATCTGTCTCCTGCTCATTCCTGGGAATGGAATGTCTCGATGTACCACTCGATCGTACATTCTATTTACTGAGATAGGAGAAAACCGCCTTATGGCTGGAGGTGAGACATGCTGGCGGCAATACTGCTCTTTACTGCACTGAGATGTTCGTGTAAGTCAAACATAAATCTGGCTTACGTGCACATCGAGGCACAGCACCTTTCCTTAAACTTATTTACGACGCAGAGTCCTTGGCTCACATGTTTTCCTGCTGATCCACTCCCCACCATTACCCTGTAGTCCTGCCACATCCTCCTCGCCGAGACGGTAAAGATAGTGATCAATAAATACTGAGGGAACTCAGAGACCAGTGCCGGCAGGGGTCCTCCGTATGCTGAGCGCCGGTCCCCTGGGCCCACTGTTCTTTCTCTATACTTTGTCTCTGTGTCTTATTTCTTTTCTCAGTCTCTCGTCCCACCTGACGAGAAATACCCACAGGTATGGAAGGGCTGGCCCCCTTCAGTATACCAGCCTGGCTAAACAGGTTATGGGAGGAGGAAGAAGAGGAACTCCGCTGAAGGACAATACAGAATCAGGAACTGAGATTAATTTGTAAGTAGTTATCTTTGACTGTGAGAGGGTCTATTCAAGTGTGTTTATATTCTTACTCTTACAAGGAGGGAAGAAAAAACAATAGTTCCTCTTGGTGGGTCTAGATCTTAGGCAGACAAAAGACTTCAACTTCTTCGGAAGAGACCTTGTCGGGGAGATCAGAGAGATCTTTCGGCTTCTGCAGTTCGGTATCCCAAGGCACTGTATTTTGCGGTATCGGTTTATAAGCTCCAACATCTGCAACTGAATTCTGCTGGGATGGTCCCAGCATGGCAGGTCACAGCTTCACTCCAACTCTCCATGCGTTTTTCGCTCATTCACTCAGCAAATATGTAACTACTCTATTAGGCCAGGTATCCAGCCAAGAAAGAAATCTAAAGATAAGACCAGGTGCAGCGGCTCACATCTGTAATCCCAGCACTTTGGGAGGTCGAGCGGGGGTGGATCACCTGAGGTCAGGAGTTCAAGACTAGCCTGACTAACATGGTGAAACCTTGTCTCTACTAAAAACACAAAAATTAGCTGGGCGTAGTGGCAGGTGCCTGTAATCCCAGCTACTCAGGAGGCTGAGGCAGGAGAATCCCTTGAACTCAGGAGGCGGAGGTTGCAATGAGCCAAGATCACTCCATTGCACTCCAGCCTGGGCAACAGAGTGAGACTCCATCTCAAAAAAAAAAAAAATCTAAAGATAAATCTTTGCCTTCAAAGAGTTAACATTTAAGAGTGAAACAGCTAAATTAGCATATTTACAGTAATCCTAATGTGAGATTTTCTTTGCCTGGCCTCCTTTTCTCCACTCCTATATCAACTATTCAAATAGCTTTTTTTTTTTTTTTTTTTGAGACAATGTCTTGCTCTGTCGCCCAGGCTGGAGTGCAGTGGCGCCATCTCGGCTCACTGCAAGCTCCGCCTCCCGGGTTCAAGCTATTCTTCTGCCTCAGCCTCCCAAGTAGCTGGGATTACAGCGGTTCGCCGCCATGCCTGGCTAATTTTTGAATTTTTAGTAGAGGTGGGGTTCACCTCTACTAAATGTTCACCATGTTGGCCAGGCTGGTCTCAAACTCCTGACCTCGGGTGATCTGCCCACCTCGACCTCTCAACGTGCGGGGATTACAGGTGTGAGTCACCATGCCTGGCCTTGTATAGATTTTCATGGACATAATTGCAGTCACATTTTTGAGTAATAAGGAAGTATAATAGGGAGGTACACAGTGTTGAGCAACTCCCTAATACACTATGGCTCCCTCTCCTACTGTTCTCATTCAGCCTCCCTGTAGGTTCTTTCCCAAGTTGGAGCCCCAAGCCTCAGGCTTAGTCCCCTTGTCTATCCTCTTCTCAATGGAATCCACAGCACTTATCACTTTCTAACACACTATAAAATTCACTAACTCATCATGTTTACTATTTACATTCCTTCTACATACCCCATTCCAAGCTAGAATATAAGTTACAAGGCAGAGATTTTTAACTTTGTTCACGAATGCATCCCAAGCACCTAGGACAGTGTCTGGCACATAGTAGTTACTCAGTAAATAAATTATTAATGAACAAATGATTTTTTTTCTTTTTTGTGTGTAGGTTTATTTGAGACAGGGTCTGGCTCTGTCACCCAGGCTGGAGTGCAATGGCGTGATCTCAGTTCATTGCAATCTCCACCTCTTTAGGCTCAAGCCAATCTCCCACTTCAGCCTCCCAAGTAACTGGGACTACAGATGCAGGCTACCATACCTGGGTAATTTTTGTATTTTTGTAGAGACAGAGTCTCACTATGTTGCCCAGGCTGATCTTGAACTCCTGGACTCAAGCGATCCACCCACCTCAGCTTCCCAAAGTGCTGTATTACAGGCATTAGCCACTGTCCCCAGTCAGAATAAATGATTTTAAAACTATTTTGTATTATGGAAAACAACAAACATATACAAAAGTGGAAAACAGTACAATCCATTTCTAAGAACTACCACCCAAGTTAACAATAATCAACACATGGCCAATCTTTTGTCATCTATGACCCCATCCACACCCTTCTCCCCACACGATCATATGGGATCAAACTCAAATGTCATGTCATGTAATCTGCAAATGTGTCATTTATGTTTCTATGCATGAATGAATTCAATATCTCTCTCTGACTTAGACTATGGCTATGAGATATGAGAGAATCAGAGTAAACTTCTCAAGATCCAATTTGAACTCATCTTCTTCAAGAGGTGTGGAGAAAATCATGACACCTTCAGCCTTTAAGAAAATTTCACAACATTCTCTGGAAGAACCCAGCAATTTGCAAGGTTGCACAATGAGCAGGGCACTCCTACACCTAAGGTTCAGCTTGGGACTTTCCACAAATCAGGAAGATGAAAATAGAAAACCCAGAGCCACAGGACAGAGAACCAAGACATCTTGGGGTCTTTTAATCCATTTCACTTCTGCTGGTAGCCCTTAGAAGCCATGCAGTGTTCATCTTTAGGGAGAGTTTTTCAGTTCTACCAGGAGATGAACAAAAATAATTTTTTTTTTCCATTTTAACCAATAAGAACCTTGTAATGTTTTTTAAAAAAATCTTCTGTTTAATAAGAAATTTCACTTTAATATATAAACTCTTTGTAGGTTGAGCGTAGTGGCTCACGCCTGTAATCTCAACACTTTGGGAGGCCAAGGCAGGAGGATCCTTTGAGGCCAGGAGTTCAAGACCAGCCTGGGCAAGATAGTGAGACGCTGTCTCTACAAAAAAAAAAAAAAAAAAAAAAAAAAAAAAATTAATGTGATGTGGTGGCACCCATCTGCAAGTCCAGCTACTTGGGAGGCTGAGGCAGGAGGATCACTGAGCCTGGGACATCAAGGTTGCAGTGAGCTGGGGTTGCACCACTGCACTCCAGCCTGGGAGACAAAGTGAGACTCTGTCAAAAAAAAAAGAAATAAATAAAAGAAAAGAAAAGAGGCCAGGTGGCCAGGTGCTGCGACTCACGCCTGCAATCCCAGCACTTTGGGAGGCTGAGGCAGGTGGATCGCCTGAGGTCAGGAGTTTGAGACCAGCCTGGACAACATGGTGAAAGCCCATCTCTACTAAAAATACAAAAATTAGCCGGGCGTGGTGACGGGCGCCTGTAATCCCAGCTACTCGGGAGGCTGAGGCAGGAGAGTTGCTGGAACCCGGGATGTGGAGGTTGCAGTGAGCCGAGATCATGCCATTGCACTCCAGCCCGGGGCCAACAACAGAGAGGCGCCATCAAAAAAGAAACAAAGAAAGAAAGAAAAAAGGCCAGGCGCGGTGGCTCATGCCTGTAATCCCAGCACTTTGAGAAGCCGAGGCAGGCGGATCACGAGGTTAGGAGTTCGAGATGAGCCTGGCCAATATGGTGAAACCCGTGTCTACTAAAAATACAAAAAATTAACTGGGTGTGGTGTCGCGCACCTGTAGTCCTAGCTACTCTGGAGGCTGAGGCAGCAGAATGGCTTGAACCCGGAAGGCGGAGCTTGCAGTGAGCCGAGATCGCGCCACTGCACTCCAGCCAGCCTGGGCGACAGAGCCAGATTCCGTCTCAAAAAAAAAAAAAAAGAAAGAAAAGAAAAAATAGTTTGTATCAGAAGATTTTCAAAGTGCCAGGAAACCATCCCACTCCACCTCCTTTAAAAAAAAAAATAATGCAGCGTGATTACAAACACTGGCTCTGGAGCCAGAAGCCCCAACTAAAACCCAGGCTTCTCTATTTACTAGGCCTGCTTTCTTCCTCCTCACTTTCTTCTTGTGTAGAGTAGGGGTCACAGCCAGCCAGCCTTCTCTCCTAAGCTTTTGGGGAGAAATAAATGGATTCATAAGAAAGGACGTATTTGTAAATAAAGCAAACGATCGAGGTCGAATTCAGGCCCTTAGCTTCATTATGCTAAATGCCAGTGTACTACTTAAGTTGCTCCTTTCAGGGGAGTTCACTGTTTCTGCCCAGAAAACCGGCCCTGGCCCGGGAAAACCTGGGCTTCCACACTGGGATGAAAGGTATGGACGCGCGGATTCACATATGCAAAACGTGGGGGCGTGGCCCTGGGCTCCCGGCCAGGCAGGCTCCGCCCCCTTCCCATCAAGAGCGTTTGGATCCACCTGGCAGCCGCGGGGGAGTGGTCGTCCGGCAAGTGAGCGATTTGGTGAACAGACACCTCCTTCTGTAGGTAAGAACATCTCGGGGGGCGAATTAATGGAAACAGCACCGTCATCCCTCGGTCTCAGCAGTGTCGCCTCTCTCTTCCCGGGTTTGGAGAGCTGGGGGCGGGTTCCTGGCTCCGCGGACCTGGGCTACACTCCGAGCCGCGTGAGGAGCTCTCCTGCCACGCCGCAGCCCGCGTGCTGGGACTCACCCAAGTGGGTTTGTCTGGAATTCCCATTTGCAGCCTTCTGGAAAAGCAGATTAAATAAAATCACGATTCTCGTAAAGTGCCAGCACCTCCTATGGTTACACCCCGCGTTCACAGATTTTAACTGCAAAGGCGTTTTAGCACAGAATTCCAAATTCCAATCCAAGGATGGAGAAAAGGTCCTTCCTAGTGAGAAAAAGGAAGGTGAGTTTGAATTTAAGAGAGCAGGGGCTTTTTTGGGAACCACTTGAAATTTTGGTAATTGAAACTAAAAGAAAACACAACTACGCTTTACAAAAACACTGCTAGAAAGAATACCTAAGTCATCAAATAATAAATAAATAGTGTGACATCTATTTACCAAATCAATGTCGCCGCTGGAAGTGTGCAAAAGGTTGGTACTTTCCGAGTGCTTCAAGTTTGAAAAGGGTAAAGATATAATGTTTTCTAAAAGTGCTCTCAGGTGGGGGTTGGTGGCTCACACCTGTAATCCCAGCACTTTGGGAGGCTGAGCGGGGTGGATCACTTGAGGTCAGGAGTTCGAGACCAGCCTGGCCCTGTCTCTACTAAAAAGGCAAAAATTAGCCTGGCATGGTGGCAGGTGCCTGTAATCCCAGCTACTTGGGAGGCTGAGGCTGAAAAATGTCTTGAACTTGGGAGGTGAAGGTTGCAGTGAGCCAGGATTGTGCCACTGCGCTCCAACCTGGGCGACAGGGCAAGACTCTGCCTCAAAAAAAAAAAAAAAAAAAAAAAAAGGACTCTCATGTGTTTTGCTCCTATCAATATTGAAACATTGGTGTCTCCTGTGGCAAAAGGTGTTTTTCATGGAGGCACATATATTAAATAGACCAAAACATAACTTCCCAAATATCTTATAAGATTATCCTAGTAGTAGCTGAAATGGACAAAAATACCAATTTCCTTCAGTCATTATTGGTAAAAAAACCAACAAGACTCATAAGGTTGTATAATGGTAAATGCATACACATTTATTTAACATGCACACAGGGAGACTCAGAGTGATTGATTACCCACCCTGCAGCATGTCTCGGAAGCTTATAGACTACCCTGGCAAATAAGGTTATGGGAGGGAGGAGAAAAGTGGTTCTGTTGAGGGGCCTGCTAGGGAGAATGAATGGGCCAGGGGAGAGAATAAGATATAGTATCTTGTGAAAGGGTCTGTTCAGGTGTGGGGTATATTCTTGGTCTTACAGGGAGGGGAAAAGAAACAATTGTTCCTTTTGGTGGGTCTGGATCTTAGGCAGATAAAGGCTTTGTTGAGCTGGGAGCAGGGAAGGTCAGAGAGACCTTCCTCTAGCATGTCAAAGCCCCATATTTTGGGGTATCAGCTTCTGAGTCCCACCACTTAATAGTGATGAAAGTGGTGAGTCTGTAATAGCCAGATCAAAGAAGAATCCAAAGAATGAGTATGTCTGTAGATCAGGAATATTGAATAATGAAATACATAGAGATCAGGAATATTGAAACTGGTTTTCCATGGGGGAAAGGAAGACTGTTGTCCTTCACAGGATAAACCTTATTTGCATGTCTAGAGACAATAATTATTTAACATTGCCGTCAGTTGTTAAAATTTACAGAGTTGTAAAATAGCTCCAATGACCTCTAATTTTTCTTTAATTCAATTTTTTCCCTACAATCCCACCTTCTCTCAGTGCATTTAATCAGATACTTCCACTGCATCTCAATTACTAGATGGTCAGTTGACTTTCCTTTTTTGTTTTGTTTGGGGTTTTCGAAGTTGTGTGTGTGTGTGTGTGTGTGTGTGTGTGTGTGTGTGTGTGTGTGTTTGAGATGGAGTCTCACTCTTCTTGCCCAGGCTGAAGTGCAGTGGCTGGGATCTCGGCTCACCGCAGCCTCGACCTTTCCAGTTCAAGCGATCCTCCCACCTCAGTCTCCCAAGTACCTGGCACTACAGGCACATGCCACCACGCCTGGCTAATTTTTGTATTTTTTTATAGAGATGAGGTCTTGCTACTTTGCCCAGGCTGGGGTCAGTTGACTTTCTAAGCTGCTCCCATCAGTTTCATGGTTTTCTTAGGCATATTCCTTCTGCTCTACCTATGACTAGATTGATCTGAACATAGACGTAACAGAATAAACAGAATTTGGAAGGGAATGATTAATTTACCAGCAAATACCTCATGCAAATTAAAAGGAATGGTACCATATATGATAAAATAAAATCTGAAGCATCTTAAAGATCACTTGGGCTGGGCACAGTGGCTCACACCTGTAATCCCAGCACTTTGGGAGGCCGAGGCAGGCCAATTGCTTGAGGCCAGGAGTTCAAGAGCAGCCTGGCCAACATGGGAAAGCCCCGTCTTTACTAAAAATAAAATTTTTAAAATATCACGTTTCTGCTCTTACAAAAATAAACAACAGAACTATTCTGGCCCACATATTGAATATCTGGGTCTAGTTCATGTCTTTGGAAGTTGTGTGGAGTGCTTTATTTCAGCAAATATTTTTTTTTTTTTTTTTTTTTGGCGGGGAGTGTGGGGTTTGACATAAAGGATTATAAATGGATGATAAGGCTGCTTTGTAGTTTTTTAAGAGTCTGGGTCACTTAGCACAAAATTCTATAGAAGCTAAATTAGGTGACTTTAGTAAGAATAGTCAGGGCAAGGCCGGGTATGGTGGCTCACACCTGTAGTCCCAGCACTTTGGGAGGCTGAGGTGGGCGAAGCACTTGAGGTCAGGAGTTCAAGACCAGCCTGACCAACATGGCAAAACCTTGTCTCTACTAAAAATCCAAAAATAGCCAGGCCTGGTGACAGGTGCCTGTGGTCTCAGCTACTCAGGAGGCTGAGGTGGGAGAATCTCTTGAACCCAGGAGGCAGAGGTTGCGGTGAGCAGAGATTGTACCACTACACTCCAGACTCCAGACTCCAGCCGGGGCGACAGAGGGAGACTCCATCTCAAAAAAAAAAAAAAAAAAAAAAAAAGAATAGTCAGGGGAAGGCGTTATTCATTTGTCATTTGTTTATCTCTCTAGTAACTTGTGTTTCAGAAAGATCTGAATCTGGGTGTCTGTTTTGTTTTTTTTTTTTTTTTTTTTGAATGGGATTTCAAATGGCATTGGCTGCAGAAGAGGGTGGGCCCCGGTACATAAAGCCACCAGAAGCGGATGGGCTTCTGCATATAAAGCTGTTGCTCTTGGCAGCTCTGTCTGAAGGAGGAGGACAAGAGGCTCCAGGGAGAGGACAGGGATTTTCATAGTGGCGGGCAGCAGAAGGAGCAGAAGTTGGATCTGAAGGCAGGAAGCCAGCTGGGTTCTAGAAAGAAAGAAACTGTGACACAGAAAAAACAGGTAACTCAAGGGATCCTCCTGCCTCGGCTTCTCAGATTCAGATTCCGTTTGTATTAATTGAAGAATGTTATATGTGGCCAGACTTACAAGGTTTATTGGCCTGTCCTAGTTTTGCTTTATAGGCACTGTTTTCATCAGCAATTTTCTGGGACAGACTCATTTTCAAAGAACCTGTTCGGTTTTCCTATTATATGGAGGCCTTGCCCTGATGTGGAATTTAAATTTAAAATAGTCATTGCACCACTAGAAAAAGTCCAGAGCTACAGAGAGTTGTGCACAGTAAAATGCTTTGAAGGACGGAGAGTAGGATGCATTTCTTTAAATTGAGGTATAATCTACATACAAAGATTTTAAGTGTCAGTGTTCATAATTGTATACACCCGTGTAACTATATCCCATCAAGATATAGGATATTTCATCAACCCAGAAAGTTGCCTCCTGCCCTTTTACCGTCAATTCTCCAAGATGACCGCAATTGTGATTTCTATCAGCATGAAGTAGTTTTGCCTGTTTTGGACCTGGAGTAAATGAAATCTTCATGGTACGTCCTTTTTGTGTCTGGATTCTTGTACACAGGATAATGTTTGAGATTGGTTTATTTTCTTCCGTGTATCAGTGATTTGTTTTTGTTTTTGTGTTTTCAAATTTCAAATCATCTTTATGAAGTACATCTTTTTCTTTTAATCTGTTTTCTATTGCTTATAACAATACCTGAACGTGGGAAATTTAGAAATAAAAGAGCTTTATTTCTTACGGTTACGGAGGCTGGGAAGTCCAAGGTTTAAGGGGCACTTCTTTCTCTTATGGACTCTAAAGAATCCCAAGGGGGCACAGGTATCACATGGTCAGAGGGCTAAGGCTGCTAGCTCAGAGCTTACTCTTAGAAAACCACCAGTTCCCCTCCCATGATGACCCATTAATACATTAACCTTTGACTCCATTAATTCATGAATGAGCTAATTCATTCATGAGCACAGAGCTCTTATGATCTAATCACTTCTGAAAAACCCCACCCACCCCCACCTTTTTTCACAACAGGGTCTTACTCTGCAGCCCAACCTGGAATGCAATGGTGCAGTCATGGCTCACTGCAACCTTGATATCCTGGGCTCAAGGGATCCGCCTGCTTCAGCTTCTCAGTAGCTTGGACCACAGGCATGTACCACCATGCCCAGCCAATTTACTTACTTTTTTTGTAGAACCATGTTCTTGCTATCTTGACCAATCTGATCTTGAACCCCTGACCTCAAGCAATCCTGCCTTGGCCTCTCAAAGTGCTGGGATTATAGGTGTGAGCCACTGCACCCGGCCTGGGATTAAGATTTAACATGAGTTTTGAAGAGGACAGATATGCAAACCCTAGCAGTATGGTTTACAAATAAGAAAATGTGTATTGTAAGTGTATAGTATTAATACATGAGTTTGGACAAATGTTTGTAATCATCACCACAATCAAGGTGTAGAGTGTTTGGTCACCCCAGGAAGTTCCCCTGTGCTCTGTTGCAGTCACTCTCTTCCCTAACTCCCACCCCAGGCAACCCCCAATCCAATTTCCATCACTACAGGTAAGTTTTGCTTGTTTTAGGACTTTATATGTTAATGGAATCATATATTTTTGTGTCTGGATTCCTTGACACAGCAAATTTTTTTTTATATTCATTCAAGTATTTGCAATAGTTCACTCCTTTTTATTGCTAATTAGTATTGGTTGCCAAAATTTATCATTGTTTATTCATTCCTCATTTAATGGACGTTTAGTTGCTTCTCGTTTTTTCACTAATATGAATATATGAACATTCTTAGATAGACTGCCAAATGATTTTCCAAAGGGTTGGTACCATTTTACATTCGTGCAAGCAATGTATATGGATTCACTTGCTCTAAATCTTTGCCAACATTTGGTATGCTGGTCTCTGTAGCCATTCCGGTACTAGTTTTCTCTCCTAGTTTTAACTTAGGATTTCTGATTACTTATGTTGAGTAGCTTTGCATTTGCTCTTGGCCTGCCACATCTTTTGCAAAGTATTTCAATCTTTTGTTCATCTGTTCTTATTGAGTTGTAGGCGTTCTTTATTTTGGAGACAACTCCTTTATCAGATATTGCTTTTATGACTATTTTCTCTTAAGTCTGTGGCTTCCCTTTCTAATTTATTTGCGTGTGTGTGTGTGTGTGTGTGTGTGTGTGTGTGATATTTTTTTGTACAGACGATAAAAGAAAATGTTGTCCAGGCTGGTCTTGAACTCCCAGGCTCGAGTGACCCTCCTGCTTCAGCTTCCCAAAGTGCTGGGATTACAGTCTTGAGCCACTGCACCTGGTCTCTCTCCAGTTTCTTAACAGTACCTCTTTAGAAGCAGATGTGGGCCGGGCGCGGTGGCTCAAGCCTGTAATCCCAGCACTTTGGGAGGCCGAGACAGGCGGATCACGAGATCAGGAGATCGAGACCATCCTGGCTAACACGGTGAAACCCCGTCTCTCATAAAAATACAAAAAAAAAACTAGCCGGGCGAGGTGGCGGGCGCCTGTAGTCCCAGCTACTCCGGAGGCTGAGGCAGGAGAATGGCGTAAACTCGCGGGCAGAGCTTGCAGTGAGCTGAGATCCGGCCACTGCACTCCAGCCCAGGCGACAGAGCAAGACTCCGTCTCAAAAAAAAAAAAAAAAAAAAAAAAATAGAAGCAGATGTGGCTTTTTTTTTTTTTTTTTTTTGAGACAGAATTTCATTCTGTTGCGCAGGCTGGAGTGCCATAGCGCGATCTTGGCTCAATGCAGCCTCTACCTCCTGGGTTCAAATGATTCTTCTACCTCAGCCTCCTGAGTAGCTGGGATTACAGGCTTGCACCACCATGCCTGGGTAATTTTTGTATTTTTAATAGAGACAGGGTTTCGCCATGTTGGCCAGGGTGGTCTCAAACTCCTGACCTTAAGTAATCCACCTACCTTGACCTCCCAAAGTGCTCGGACTATAGGCATGAGCCACGGCGCCCGGCCTCCTTTCCATTCAGTTTCTTAACAGTACCTCTTGATAAGCAGATGTGGCTTTTTGATGAAATCCAATTTATCATTTTTTTCTTTTAAGATTCTTTTTATCATTTCAAATATGTGCCAGTCCCTAGGTAACAAAGATCTGTTTCCTTCTGGATGGCATGCTGTGGTATTAGTATTTGTTATGTCACATTAGTTTTTGTGTATGGAGTGAGGCAGTGATCAGTAAGATGCATTTCAAGTAAGATGAATTTACAGCCAGAATACAATAACTCCCTAGAAGTTGGTGGAAGCACCTTCCAATTTTTAGTCTCGCTCTGTCACCCAGGCTGGAGTGCAGTGGCACGATCTTGGCTTACTGCAGCCTCCACCTCTGGGTGAAAGAGATTCTTGTGCCTCAGCCTCCCAAGTAGCTGGGATTATAGGAACCCGCCACCACACCCAGCTAATTCTTTTGTATTTTTATTAGAAATGGGTTTTCACCATGTTGGCCAAATTCAAAGGTGCTGGCTGAATCAGCGCCTCTGTGTATCCCCACAGTGTCCATGGCAGTTTTCTTCAGGGCTCGTGTGGTGTGCTGCAACAGGGTTGGGGGCAGGTGCACTCTGGTTTGCTGTGCCGGTGCAGCAGGGAGACCTGCCCAGGGTCACTGTGGCTCCGGAGTGGAGCAAAGGCCAAAGCTCAGGGTTCACCTCCTCAATCTGCTGTTGTAACTAACACTGTGCCTCTGCAAACTCTCTCCTGTGCGTCCAAGTCCACCAAGGTAAGGTCTGTTGTGGATTTAGCTGCCCTGAGTCTCTGCTAAAAGGAGCAGCTGATGAATTGACTCTTTCTTTCTACTTTCAGCATCTTCACTGCATGTTTCAAATCATGAGAGCCTGATAGGCTGAGTTTTGTTTGGGGAATGTGCCTTTTTTTCCTGTTGTTGTTATTAATACAGTCATTCTCTGTTGTCCAGGTTGGGGTACAGTGGCGTGATCTCCACTCACCGCAACCTCCACCTCCTGGGTTCAAGTGATTCTCCTGCCTCAGCCACCCAAGTAGCTGGGATTACAGGCACCCACCACCACAACTGACTAATTTTTGTGTTATTAGTAGAGATGGGGTTTCACTATCTTGGCCAGACTAGTCTTGAACTCCTGACCTCAGATGATCCACCTGCCTTAGCCTCCCAAAGCGCTGGGATTACAGGCATGAGCTACTACACCCAGCCTTTTAAAAAAACTTTTAATCTACTGTTTACACAGTGTTCTTGTACGTTTTTAAAAAGTGATGGAGCTTATAGTAATGGGTGAGGATTACTGCTACAGCAGCAACTTTTAAAAGGACTATCTTGTGATTTGGAATGCACAGAAAATGAAGGGGACGGTAAACATCTGGCTTTCACAGGTATGAACTCAGAAAATCAAGTCAATTCATGTCCTCACCTTAGAAGCAGTGGAAGCAAAGGGATGTTTAGAGCGCTTTTTAGAGGCCAATAATATTACGAGGTCAAAATGGAATGATAAATGGAAAAAGGATAAAAGAACAGTCTATTCCGGAATAGTACTTTCTTGTGGAGGATGTGATCCTCTGAGACAGCACAGGTGGTTACTGCGTTTATAAGGGACATGTGTTCATATTTAGTCCATTTTTTTCCTCTTTTTTTTTTTCCAGACAGGATCTCACTCTGTCGCCCAGACTGGAGTGCAGCGGCATGATTACAGCTCACTGCAGCCTCGAACTCCTGGGCTAAAGTGATCCTCTCACCTCAGCCTCCCAAGTAGCTAGGATTATAGGCATGCTCCACCACACCAGGCTATATCTTTTTTGTTTGTTTTTTTCATCACCTTTATTTTAAGTTCCAGGGTACATGTGCACGATGTGCAGGTTTGTAACATAGGTAAACGTTTGCCATGGTGGTTTGCTGCACAAATCAACCCATCACCTCTGTACAAGCCAAGCATCCATTAGCCATTCTTAACTCCCCCTGCCTCCTCGTTCCCCTGGCAGACCCCAGGGCATGCTGGTCCCCCCCATGTGTCCATGTGTTCTCATTGTTCCGTTCCCACTGGCCAGGTTGCCGAGAAGAAGAAATGCTTTTACATTGTTGGTGGGAATGTAAATGAGTTCAACCACTGTGGAAGACGGTGTGACAATTTCTCAAAGATTTAGAAGCAGAAATACCATTTGACCCATCATTCCTGTTACTGGGTATATACCCCAAGAAATAGAAATCATTGTATTATGAAGATACATGAACGTGTATATCTTTTTTTTTTTTTTTTTTTTTTAAGAGATTGGGCCTCACTATGTTGTCCAGGCTGCTCTCAAACACCTGACCTCAAGCAATCATCCTGCCCTGGCCTCCCAAAGTGTTGAGATTACAGGCATGAGCCACTGAGCCCAGTCTTCCTCTACAACTTCTAACTTAGTGCCATGCCCCATAGTAAGGTAGTGTACATTATGATTATGTATTTGTATTTATATATTGTTGACCTAAACAGAAGTTTCAGAAAAAAAGCTTAGCCTTTCTCTGCAATGCATTCTGATAGTTAACATTTTTTGTACCATTAAAAAAATCCCAACACTTTGGGAGGCTGAGGTGGGCGGATAACGTGAGGTTAGGAGTTTGAGACCAGCCTGGTCAACATGG
This sequence comes from Rhinopithecus roxellana, assembly GCF_007565055.1. NCBI lineage: Eukaryota > Metazoa > Chordata > Mammalia > Primates > Cercopithecidae > Rhinopithecus > Rhinopithecus roxellana. The sequence continues at coordinate 21,706,479 of NC_044562.1, forward strand.
CGAAACCCCATCTCTACTAAAAACACGAAACTTAGCCGGGCATGGTGGGTGCCTTTAGTCCCAGCTACTCTGGAGGCTGAGGAAGGGGAATCACTTGCACCTGGGAGGAGGAGGTTGCAGTGAGCTGAAATCATGCCACTGTGCTACAGCCTGGGCAAAAGAGTGAGACTCCATCTCAAATAATAATAATAATAATAATCTTGTTTGCAACCCCATACTAAATTTTCTTGACGCCACAATATGAAAATCACTGTTTTAAAATAAACTGAAATTGGATTTTTATTTTTGAGACAAGATCTCACTCTTGCCCAGACTAGAGTGCAGTGGTGTGATCACCACTCACTAACACCTTGATCTCCTGGCCTCAAGTGACCCTCCAGCCTCAGCCTCCCAAAGTGCTGGGTACTATGCTCAGCTTAAAATGGGGATTTTGAAGATATAGCCAGGCTCTCTCAAACAGAAGGTAAGAGGAAAGATAGCTGAACTTGGAATTAGGAAACTGAGGCCAAGTCCAGGCTCTGATGTTTGTTAAAGGTGAAAATCAGCACAAATCTTACCACCTCTAGCCCTCCATTCCCCCATCTATCCGGTAACAACCATCCCACCTCCATGTGCCTCACAGAATGCTCAAGGAAAAATTAAATCCTTTTCAAAATGTAAAAATTATTTTAAAAGATTGCATGAGTAATTCAATTATCATAGTCCTAGTCATACATGGTAAAGCACTTGTAGAGCTGAGGACCTTTCTGTCCTTTAAGGGATGCAGCTAGGAAGTGAGATGCACTCAGGAAAACCAGGCAGCACTTGAATTTATTCTCAGTGGTGAGGCATGACTCATGCCCTTCCCTCTGTAAGACTGCCTTCCCTAAATCCTGGATTCTTGCCTGTTCCTGACATTTCTTTTCACCCTTACTCTTCTTCAGGTAGACTGTAGTTGTTTGTTTATTCAGTTCATTCAGCATCTTCTTTGAGTGCTATGTATTAGGTGCTAAGTTAGGCACTTAAGACAGAGCGGTGAACCAGGCAATATGCCCTGCTCTCCTGGACTTGCACTTTAGTAGGGCATGTATTATATAGGTTTTTTTTCTGCTTGACTGTCCCAACTAAATCAATTTGGACAGCAGTATTAGAACGCTAAAGAGACAAAAAGATAGATAATCCAGCAGGCTTTTAGCAGCCTGTGGATCACTGTAGCAAAGTCATAGGTCTCAGATGCATGGAGAAGATGATGACCTGGATTTAGTGAACAAATCCATGGTCAGCAAAGGTGGAGAGGAGGCTCTGGATAGAGAGGCAGCAGATGCCACCCCAGCAAGACCACTCTTCAGAAGATGACCAAGCCTCAGTGATTACCCGTCCAGGACAGCCATTTCTATAAGATCATTAACAACAAAGAAAGAAAGCACCAGCAAACTCAGCAGCGTTCCAGGAAGAAGAGAAAGCCCTGTTTCTGGGACTAAGGGAATAGGTGAACAGTCACTCTAATTTGCCTTTGGCAAAATTTTCACATCGTCAGCGTTGCTCACTGATGCTGTAATGGTAGTTTCAAAATCTGACCTCCCTTTTCTCTCCACTGCTTACTCAAGAGCTTTGTTGACATAAACAGCATTTACCCTATTAAACTTAAGAAAGGAATTATGCAGCTGTCTGGGGTCACCTTGGGAAAGGGTAGGGTGAGTGGCAAGCCGTAATGATGTAACCTAGTAGGTCCTTCCTACCTCCCCAACCCCTAGTAAAGCTCCCCACCCACTGGATACCTGGAATTCCACCCAGGTGACTTGCTATTCTGGAATGAGAATGCTTTTCCTTCTCTCTAGCCTGCTTTCAAACTTTAATTGACCCTAAAATCTCTGTACATGAAACCATAATCTTTAGTATGAATGTGTTTATAAATACACATTTTTCTCCTCACTGTGGTTGTCATTAGGGTAATACCAGCAGCTGAGGGGGCCTCCGGAATGTGGGAGAGTGGAATGGGTGAAAAGTTCCTGATGGGAGTAGGGAGACCTGGATTCAGATCTTGATCATGTGGTTTGAAGCCAGTGTTTAGGCATCTTCCATATGCTACTCTGGGAATGTGGGGAAATGATATCTATTTTACAGTTATCATGTAGATTTAAGGAGATAGTATGCAGAAAAGCATCATACAACAAATTAGGTTCCTGCCTATAAATTTATCTCAGAGGAGTTAACCACATACAGGACCATCAAAAATCTATAAAAGAGTTACAACAAAGCAACGCTTGAGCTAAAATGTGGAGGAATTAGTGAATTTCCCTGTGCACATGATAATTCACATGAGACAGCAAGATGTTTTCAGATATAGCCACCATACGATGACTGTTTTTTGTTTTTTCTGTGCAGTGACAAATGAGATCCTCTGTTGGGCTTTATGTCTAAAGCTTGAATTTCAAGCAATTTCCTCACTTGAGATCAGGAGTTCAAGACCAGCCTGGCCAACACAGTGAAACCCCATCTCTACTAAAAATATAAAATTATCCAGTCATGGTGGCGGGCACCTGTAATCCCAGCTACTTGGGAGGCTGAAGCAGGAGAATCACTTGAGCCGGGAGGCGCAGGTTGCAATGGGCTGAGATCATGCCACTGCACTTCAGCCTGGGCAACAGAGCAAGGCTCCACCTCAAAAAAAAAAATCAGGTTTTCGTCGCATCGAAGATGCTAAAAAGAATAAGCATCACTTAATTTTCTCTTTGTTTCCATTTGATCAGCCATGGATTGTTACAGAACTTCACCAAGCAGTTCCTGGATTTACCCCACTGTGATCCTCTGCATATTTGGTTTTTTCTCCATGATGAGACCCTCAGAACCATTCCTTATCCCATATTTATCTGGACCAGATAAAAACCTGACCAGTGCAGAGGTAAGTTAACATACATATGTATCTTAATGTGGTTTTTTAAATTTTACAGGACTTGAACAAGGATACAGGGCTTCCCTCAACTTGAAATAAGATGAACACATTAAATTCAGTGAGCCCAATTTTCATAATATGTGTCGCATATAGAACTTTTCAAACTACTTCCTCCTCATACTTGCAGAAAACTGCAGCCAAAACACATTACATGTGTTAACAAATTTTTAATTTGCATAGAGTGCTAACATTTGTGTTAATGATAGGAGACTTTCAGGCCTCCATTGATTCTATTATACTAATCCTAAAACAGCATCACTGGCAGGCGCAGGATCTAAATCTAAATAAACTCTCAGGCTGCTGAGGGATAAGCAGGATCTCATAAAGAATTGTGGTATTTCTGTATGACACTGTTTATCAGCAGGTGAGCCATTAACAGCTTTATCTCCCAGCCCTTGCCTCCTTCTCTGAAATGCCAGATTCTCTTACTTAAAAGAGCAACGTCTTTCTTTTTTGGTGTTGTTTGAGATGGAGTCTCACTCTGTCGTGCAGGCTGGAGTGCAGTGTTGTGATTTTGGCTCACTGCAACCTATGCCTCCCAGGTTCAAACAATTCTCCTGCCTCAGCCTCCTGAGTAGCTGGGACTACAGGCATGAGCCACCACACCTGGCTAATTTTTGTATTTTTAGTGGAGACAGGGTTTCACCATGTTGGCCAGGCTGGTCTCGAACTTCTGGCCTCAAGAGATTCACCCTCCTGGGCCTCCCAAAGTGCTGGGATTACAGGCATGAGCCACTGCCCCCGGCCTCGCATTTCTTTATAAGAAGTACAACAAGAAAATGCACTGACCTAACTGCAAAATTACCCTGGGCTTATTTTACAATCTCAGCCTCAGCCTTGAAAACACTATGTAAAGTGTGTGGCTTCGCCTGCAAGGTTAATTGGTGCCTCGGGTGGTGAGGTGGCAAGGACAGAAAGGCAAGCTTGTTCTGTAGTATCAGATCACTTAGGGACAACCGTGTTTCCGAGTTGCTCAGGTTGAAGCATGCCACAATTAAGACAACAAAGGACAGATGCAGGGTCAGAAGCAACTCAATGAGTCCACTGAGGTCTGCTTCTGCAGCCACTATGGACCAGTTCATAGATCCTCCCTCCAAGGAGCAGCTCAGTTGTGTGGTCTTTGCTCTGTGGTCTCCTGCTTTCTCCAGCAACCTCAGTGATGCAGGTGTCAAGGTGAGTAAGTTCAGTGATTTGAGAGGTTGTGGCACTCACCCATCATGCCCCACAGATCAGCAACTCCAGTCCTTCCTATTATGAAAATGGATATCCTATGCATTTCTGACTAAATCCGTGAGATGATCCGTATTAAATGGAGGCACAGACAAATCAGCAGAATTGTTAGGGGGAGACGGGGGACAGTTGGGAACCTAGCAAATTTGCCCAGGAAGGAAAATGAGATGCATTACTTGCTTCCACTCTATAATGTGGCAAAGTTATTTACTCTTTCCCTATCTTCCCATATCTTTCCAGATGTTGGAAGGACTGAAATATTTGACGTAGTGATAGATCACATGAAAATAAAGGCTGTTGGATTCTTTTTGTTGTTGCTGCTGAGATGGAGTCTGCTCTGTTGCCCAGGCTGAAGTGCAATGGCACGATCTTGGCTCTCTGCAACCTCTGCCTCCCAGGTTCAACCGATTCTCCTGCCTCAGCCTCCCGAGCAGCAGGGATTACAGGTGTCCGCCACCACGCCTGCCTTATTTTTGTATTTTTAGTAGAGACAGGGTTTCATCCTGTTGGCCAGGCTGGTCTTGAACTCCTGACATCATGATTCACCTGCCTCCGCCTCCCAAAGTGCTGGGGTTACAGGCTTGAGCCACCACGCCTAGCCTAGATTCTTTTAACATTATAGTCTACTTGTCTAATGTTAATATTTGAACAAGAAGGAAATGATATTTTTTAAGAATCTTGGGCTGGACGTGGTGGCTCACGCCTGTAATCCTAGCACTTTGGGAGGCTGAGGCGGGTGGATCACCTGAGGTCAGGAGTTCAAGACCAACCTGATCAACATGGTGAAACCCCGTTTCTTCTAAAACACAAAAATTAGCCGAGCATGATGGCGGGCGCCTGTAATCCCAGCTACTCGGGAGGCTGAAACGGGAGAATGGCCTGAACCCGGGAGACAGTGGTTGCAGTGAGCCAAGATCAGGCCACTGCACTCCAGCCTGGGTGGCTGAGCAAGACTCCATCTCAAAAAAAAGAAAAGAATCTGAAAAACTTAAAAGTGTCCAAACGCTTTTTAACTCATCTACTCAACTGTACATACTATTTAAACTTAATGTATAATTCAGATTGCACAGTAAGCCAATATATTCTTCTACCGGGGTTTATCTAAGTGTATAAGTTGGTTGGTTTTTACTAATGGGAAAGGAGACTACCTTTTCTTAGTGATTTCCTTGAAAATGAGTTTTCTCATTATGTTTCTCCGTAACGCGAATAATTTCCAATTGGATGCAGAATTTGAGGTACAAACCACAGGTACCTTAGTAAAGTACTGGTGCTTCACGGTCATGCAATTGACCAACTTTGCAGATAACAAATGAGATCTTCCCCGTTTGGACATATTCCTACCTGGTGCTGCTGCTGCCTGTGTTTGTCCTCACCGATTACGTCTGCTACAAGCCGGTCATCATCTTGCAAGGTATCAGTTTCATCATTACCTGGCTGCTGCTCTTGTTTGGCCAAGGAGTGAAGACCATGCAGGTTGTAGAGTTCTTCTATGGGATGGTGACCGCCACCGAGGTGGCCTACTATGCCTACATATACAGCGTGGTCAGCCCCGAGCACTACCAGAGAGTGAGCGGCTACTGCAGGGGCATCACGCTGGCTGCCTACACAGCAGGGTCCGTGCTGGCCCAACTCTTGGTATCCCTGGCGAACCTGTCGTACTTTTACCTCAACGTCATATCCTTGGCCTCTGTCTCCGTGGCCTTCCTTTTCTCACTTTTCCTACCAATGCCCAAGAAAAGCATGTTTTTTCATGCAAAACCCAGCAGAGAGATAAAGAAGTCATCGAGTGTGAATCCAGTATTAAAGGAAACTCACGAAGGTGAAGCACCAGACTGTGAAAAGCAGAAACCCACATCAGAAATACCCAGCACTTCAGGGAAGCTGAATCAGGGCCAGCTGAACAGCCTGAAACCAAAGAATGTGACTGTGGAAGTTTTTGTGCAGTGGTTCCAAGATCTGAAGGAGTGCTACTCCTCAAAACGCCTTTTCTACTGGTCTCTATGGTGGGCTTTTGCCACAGCAGGTTTTAACCAGATTTTGAACTATGTTCAAATCCTGTGGGATTACAAGGCACCTTCCCAAGATTCTTCCATCTATAATGGGGCTGTAGAAGCTACTGCAACCTTTGGAGGTAAGCAAATGTCACTTAATCTTCCTTCGTTGGCTTTTCCCCCTTAAGACTGTTTCTCCAGGTACCGAACTTCGTGGCAGCGAATTAGCTCTGTTCAGAAGGCAGCATAATTTTTTTTCAATCAAGAATGAAAGTCACTGGAAAAACAAGAATACCATGATTTTCTACCGTATTGTAGTTCCAACAAGTAACTTTTTTTTTTTTTTTTTTTGAGACGGAGTGTCACTCTGTCACCAGGCTGGAGTGCAGTGGTGCGATCTCAACTCACTGCAACCTCCACCTCCCAGGTTCAGGTGATTCTCCTGCCTCAGCCTCCCAAGTAGCTGGGACTACAGGTGTGTGCCACCACGCCCAGCTAAGTTTTTTTTATATTTTTAGTAGATACGGGGTTTCACCATGTTGCCCAGGATGGTCTCGATCTCTTGACCCCATGATCTGCCCGCCTCAGCCTCCCAAAGTACTGAGATTACAGGCGTGAGCCACCGCACCCAGCCACAACAAGTAACTCTTAGGAGCTCAGGGCTTAGCACCAAACAATGAAATTCTAGTTGAATCCCTAAGATTCCAATTCATCATTAGCACAAAGGTTAATAACATGCCCTGTTCTTTTAGGATTATTTTTAATATCAAAATATATACATATATGTGTGTATGTTTTTATTATTTTAGAAAATAAATTAAGGATTCCAAATTCTCACTGAGGGTTTTGTTAATACGGGCTTTGAACTAACTAGCATTCACCTATAATAGTTCTAGGCTATACACCAACAACTTTCAAAAGCAGCTTTCTCATGGTGTTTAAATGAGGGGTGGAAGACATGTGAAAGTCAGAATTTTAATATCAGAGGGAAATCTGTCTTTGAAGTTTAATCTACAATAAATGTTTATTTCCTAATAACTGGAAGCTTAAATGTCAAATGAGACTTTGAAGATATTTTTTAGGAAGTGAGATTTTGCCCCACCCTCATTTACAAAAAGTTTTAGAAAACCCATGTGACCTCTATTTCATTATTATCTCCCTTTTGGGAAGCTTCAGTTTAACTCCTGGAAACCAGGACTGTGCCAGAATTGCTTCACTGAAATTGTTGCTCCTACATTTCAAATCCATGGGGGGAAAATAGTTATTTTTTTTTCCTCTGTAGTCATGATCATATGTGGGAAAGTCAGTCATATGTCTGTGTAGTACTTTAAATACCTTTTGTTTATTTATTTATTTTAGACAGAGTCTTACTCTGTTACCCAGACTGGATTGCAGTGGCATGATTTCAACTCATTGCAACCTCTGCCTCCCGGGTTCAAGCGATTCTCCTGCCTCAGCCTCCTGAGTAGCTGGGATTGCAGGCGCCCACCACCGTGCTGGCTAATCATTGTATTTTTAGTAGAGATGGTGTTTCACCATGTTGGCCAGGCTGGTCTCTAACTCCTGACCTCAAGTGATCCAAGCCCTTCGGCCTCCCAAAGTGCTGGGATTACAGGAGTATGCCACTGTCCCCAGCCCTAAATGCCTTTTACTTTTGTTGAAGAGAACCACACACAAGTACTAACCCTAATTACTGTCAATTATTCAATTTCTTGAACTCTGTCAGTCTATACAGATGTTTTCACCCAAAGCTTCTCAAGTAAATTATGTCAGATGTTGAAGACTTTAGAGTGGAGATTGGAAATAAGACTAAGATTACTAAAGATTCATAATAAAGACTAACACTGGGTGGGGCAAGAAAAGAGACTAAAGCTATCCATGTAACACATCTGATACTCATCACTGAAAAAGACTTACAGCAAAAACTGAGAAAAGAAAGGCAAATAGAGAGGCCAGATGTGTTCCCAGAGAATTTATTTCATCCTTTTCCATCCCTGCATGTTGTGTTGAGTGACTAGGTTAATATCATTTCTCCTTACACTGCTGTGGTTAGGAACCTTTCTGGCCCCTCTGGAGAGTACAGTGCCTGGTATATAGTTGATACTAATTAAAAGTGTGATGACTAGGCCGGGCGCGGTGGCTCACGCCTGTAATCCCAGCATTTTGGGAGGCCGAGGCGGGCGGATCACGAGGTCAGGAGACCGAGACCATCCTGGCTAACACGGTGAAACCCCATCTCTACTAAAAAATACAAAAAAAACTAGCCGGGCGAGGTGGCAGGCGCCTGTAGTCCCAGCTACTCGGGAGGCTGAGGCAGGAGAATGGCGTGAACCCAGAAGGCGGAGCTTGCAGTGAGCCGAGATCCGGCCACTGCACTCCAGCCTGGGCGACAGAGCGGGACTCCATCTCAAAAAAAAAAAAAAAGTGTGATGACTAAGTGACCAAAAGAATAGCAAGTGAAAAGAAAAGCCAAAAGAAGACATGGTTGAAAAAAGGATAGATCCACATTCAGGTCGATCACACAATTTTGTGAGAGCAATATATTTATCTTGCAAAATTACCCGAGACCTGGGTTTTTAAGAGAGGGCATTGATATTTTCTTGCATGCAAAGTCATTGTGTTTGATTGCCTTCAATGTTTTGTTTTCAGGGGCTGTGGCTGCCTTTGCAGTGGGTTATGTGAAAGTCAACTGGGACCTTCTGGGAGAGCTGGCTCTGGCGGTCTTCTCAGTTGTCAATGCAGGTTCTCTATTTCTCATGCATTACACAGCCAACATCTGGGCCTGCTATGCTGGCTATTTGATATTCAAGTCCAGCTATATGCTTCTTATAACCATAGCAGTGTAAGTTTTACCAACCACTCCTAAAATTGAACTGTATTACTCTCTCTTCTGTCTTCCTAAGCTTTCTCTAAGAACTTCAGAAGGATTTTCGTCAATGGCAATATTAAATGTTGACTACTTCATATTAAATTAGACACAACTAAGCCAACTTTTCATTTAATCATTTGCTCTCTGAATATTGCTACAATATACCTTTAGTCATCAAGGGAAAAAAAAACTCTGTAGGTTTATAAACCAAAAGCAATGATAGATACATTGTCAGCATTTTCTTTTTGTTTTGTTTTGTTTGAGAGATGGTCTGGCTCTCTTGCCCAGGCTGGAGTGTAGTGGTGGGGTCATGATCACGGCTCAATGCAGCCTTGACTTCCCAGGCTCAGGTGAGTCTCCAACCTCAACCTCCTGAGTAGTTGGGATGACAAGCATGTGGCACCATACCTAGCTAATTTTTCACATTTTGTAAAGATGGGGTTTCACCGTGTTGCTCAGGCTGGTCTCAAACTCCTGGGCTCTAGCAATCCACCTACCTTGGCCTCCCAAAGTGCTGAAATTACAGGTGCAAGCCACTACATCTAGCTCCATTGTCAGGTTTTGATTTGTTTATTTCCAGCAACTGTCCACATAAGGGGTGATGTGATCTGCTTTTAAATGGTTAGGTTTAGATTTCATTCCTACTTTCATTTGGTTGCTTGAGAAATTCTAGGCACATACTTTTGTGACACAAAAGATTCTCAGGAAAGTTATTAAAAAGTTGGAGACTAAAAAAATAGATACACAGATAACAAGAAACCTTTAGCTGCAGTCACATATGGAACCAAGTAGTTTTTCTTTTCTTTCTTTCTTTTTGAGACAGGGTCTCACCCGGGCAGGAGTGCAGTAGTGCAAACATAGCACACCACAACCTTGATCTCCTGGGCTCAAGCAGTCCTCCCAACTCAGCCTCCTGAGTAGCTGAAACCACTGGTGCACACTACCATGCCTGGCTAAATTTTTAATTTTCATTTTTGTAGAGACAGAGTGTCGCTATGTTCCCCAGGCTGGTCTTGAAGCCCCGAGCTCAAGTAATCCTCTGGCCTCAGCTTCCCAAAATGGTAGGATTACAGCTGTGACCCACCTTGCCAGGTCTAGTTCTTAATCATTTTCTAAAAATGATTTCTGGGATTTAGAGTTTCCTATCATTTTTCCTTATACTTTTTCTCAGAGATCTCTTTAAGAAAATGATTAAAAAACCATTTGGTTTCATATAAAAGTACAGCTAAAGCTGACTGCAGAAAATATGCTTTGCTATTAACCAAAAGAGATGAGAAACATTTAAATTTCAAATTGCATGAAAGAAGTGGAGACAACAGCTTCATCGAGTTTTGGTTTTAATTTGTGAAAAAAAATGTTTTATAAACAATTTACCACACAGAAATATGAGCACTCTGGGAAAAAAATCATCAAAGGAAAAAAAAATTAGTTGGTATGTTTATTTTCTTCATGGAAATGTCTTAGTTTAATCAGAATCATGCATCTTAGGTTGCTTTTTTTTTTTTTAATGTGAGGATTTTGTTAAAGTAGGATTATACCATTTCTTTGCATTAAAAAAGAAATATTCATGGCTGGGCACAATGGCTCACATCTGTAATCCCAGCACTTTGGGAGGCCAAAGCAGGTAGATCACCTGAGGTCAGAAGTTCGAGACCAGCCTGGCCAATATGGTTAAACCCCATATCTACTAAAAATACAAAAATTAGCTGGGCATGGTGGTGAGCACCTGTAATCCCTGCTAATGGGGAGGCTGAGGCAGGAAAATCACTTGAACCTGGGAGGCAGAGGTTGCACATTCTCATCAGCATTTATTGCTTGTCTTTTGGATAATTCTAATTGAAGTGAGATAATATCTCATTGTAGTTTTGATTTCCATTTCTCTGATCAATGATGTCGAGCACCTTTTCATATATCTGTTTGCCATTTGCATGTCTTTAAAGAAATGTCTATTCAGATTTTTGCCCACTTTTCATCTGATTATTAGACTTTTTTTCCCTATAGAGTTGTTTGAACTCCTTCTATAGTCTGGTTTTTAACCCCTTGTCTCGTGGGTAGTTTGTAGATTTGTTTTTCCATTCTGTGGGTTGCCTCTTTCCTTGGCTGTGCAGGAACTTTTTAACTTGATGTGATCCCATTTGTCCATTTTTGCTTTGGTTGCCTGTGTTTGTGGGGTACTCAAGAAATCTTTGCCCACTCCAATGTCCCAGAGAATTTCCCCAATGTTTTCTTGTAGTTGTTTCATAATTTGAGGTCTTAGATTTAAGTCATTAATCCATTTTGACTTGATTTTGTATATGGTGAGAAATAGGGGTTTACTTCCATTCATTCTTCTGCATATGGACATTCCGTTTTCCCAGCACCATATATTGAAGAGACTGTCTTTTCCCCAATGTATGTTCCTGGCATCTTTGTTGAAAATGAGTTTACTGTAGGTGTGTGGGTTCACTGTTGGGTTTCTGGGTTCACTATTCTGTTCCATTGGTCTACATGTCTGCTTTTATGTCAGAACTATGCTGTTTTGGTTACTATAGCTCTATAGTATAGTTCAAAGTCAGGTAATGTGATTCCTCCAGTTTTGGTGTTGTTGTTGTTTCATTTTGTTTTGTTTTGCTTAGGATAGCTCTGACTATTCTGGGTCTTCTGTGGTTTCACATAAATTTTAGAATTGTTTTTTCTATTTCTGTGAAGAATATCCTTGGCATTTTTATAGGGATTGCATTGAATCTGTAGATTGCTTTGGATAGTATGGGCATTTTAACAATACTGATTCCCCCAGTCCACAAATATGGAATATCATTCCATTTTGTGTGTGTGTGTCCTCTTCAATTTCTTGTTATCAGTGTTTTATAGTTTTCATTGCAAAGATATATTTCACTTCTTTAGTTAATTCTTAGATATTTTATCTGTAGCTATTATAAATAGGATTACTTTTTTGATTTCTTTTTCAGATTGTTCTCTGTTTGCATATAGAAATGTTATGGAGTTTTGTATGTTGATTTTATGTCCTGCAAATATATTGAACTTATTTATCAGCTCTAATAGTTTATTGGTAAGAGTCTAAGTTTTCCTAAATGTTAAGATCATATCGTCTGCAAGCAAGGATAATTTGACTTGATCCTTTCCAATGTGGATGCCCCTTATTTCTTTCTCTTGTCTGATTGCTCTAGATAGGACTTCCAGTGCTCTGTTGAATAGTGGTGGTAAAAGTAGGCATCCTTGTCAGTTTTTTTCCATTCAGTCTGATACTAGCTGTATGTCTGTCATATATGGCTTTTATTATGTTGAGTATGTTCCTTCTATACCCAATTTTTTAAGGGTGTTTATCAGGAAGGGATGCTGAATTGTATCACATGCTTTATTTAGCATCAATTGAATGATCATAGTTTTTGTCCTTCATTCTGTTGATGTGACTTATCACATTGATTGATTTACATATGTTAAATGATCCTTGCATCCCTGGAATAAATCCCACTTAGTCATGATAGATTATCTTTCTAATGTATTGTTGAATTCAGTTTGCTAGTATTTTGTTGAGAATTTTTGCATTGATATTCATCAGAGATTGGCCTGTAGTTGTTTTCTGTTTTTAATTTGCCTTTGTCTGGTTTTGCTGTTAGGGTAATACCGGCCTGGTAGAATGAGTTTGGAAGTATTCCTCCTCTGTTTTTTAGAATAATTTGGATAGGACTGGAATTAGTTCTTTTATAGAATTCAGAAGTGAAGCCATTGGGTCCTGGGCTTTTCTTTAGTGGGAGGCTTTTTATTATGTCTTCAATCTCATTACTTGTTATTGGTCTGCTCAGGTTTTGGATTTCTTCATGGTTCAATCTGGGTAGGTTGTTTGTATCTAGGAATTTATCCATTTCTTCTAGATTTTCCAATTTATTGGCATATACTTGATCACAGTAGCCACTGATGACTCTTTGAATTTCTACAGTATTGGTTGTAATGTCTCCTTTTACATCTCTAGTTTTATTTACTTGGGCCTTCTCTCTTTTTCTTAATCTGGCTAAAGGTTTGTCAATTTTATCTTTTCTAAAACCCAACTTTTTGTTTCATTGACCTTTTGGATTGTTTTCTTCATTTCAATTTCATTTCTTTCTGCTCTGATGTTTATTATTTCTTTTCTTCTGCTAATTTTGGGTTAGGTTTACTCTTGCTTTTCTAGTTCTTTAAGATGCATCATTAGGTTATTTATTTGAGGTGTCTCTTCTTCTTCTTCTTCTTCTTCTTCTTCTTCTTCTTCTTCTTCTTCTTCTTCTTCTTCTTCTTCTTCTTCCCCTTCCCCTTCCCCTTCCCCTTCCCCTTCCCCTTCCCCTTCCCCTTCCCCTTCCCCTTCCCCTTCCCCTTCCCCTTCCCCTTCCCCTTCTTCTTCTTCTTCTTCTTCTTCTTCTTCTTCTTCTTCTTCTTCTTCTTCTTCTTCTTCTTCTTCTTCTTCTTCTTCAGAGACAGGGTCTTACTGTGTTGCCCAGGCTGGAGTACACTGGCATGATCATTTCTACTCACTGCAACCTCTGCCTCCTGGGCTCAAGTAATCCTCCTGCCTCAGACTCCTGAGAAGCTGGGACCACAAACGTGCACCACCACACCTGGCTAATTTTTTGTATTTTTGATGGAGATGGGGTTTCACCATATTGACCAGGCTGGTCTAGAACTCTGGAGCTCAAGTGATTCATCTGCCTCAGCCTTGCAGAATGCTGGAATTACACACATGGGCCACCACACCCGGCCTCTCTTCTTTTTTTATGTAGGCACTTGTAACTATAAATTTCCCTCTTAGTACTGTTTTCACTGTGTCCTATAGGTTTTGGCATGTTGTGTTTCCATTATCATTTGTTTCAAGAAATTTTTCAATTTCTCTCAATTTCTTCATTGACCGACTGGTCATTCAAATTTAAATTAATATTTAATTTAAAACAATTAAATATTGTTTAATTTCCATGTGTTTCTGTAGTTTCCAAAATCCCTCTTGTTGATTTCTAGTTTTATTCTATTGTGGTCAGAGACAATGTTTGATACTAATTATTTCAAATTTTTGAATATGTTTTAAGAGTTGTTTTGTGACCTAACATGGTTTATCCTTGACAATGATCCATATGCTGAGAATAGTATGTATTCTGTGGCCAATAAAAAGTTCTGTAAATATCTATTAGGTCCATTTTTTCTATAGTACAGATTAAGTCTGATGTTTCTTTATTGATTTTCTGTCTGGAAAATCTATCTAGTGCTGAAAGTGGGGTTTTAAAGTCTCTAGCTATTATTGTATCGCATTCTCTTATCTCTTTCTAGCTCTAATATTTGCTTTATATATGGGTGCTCCAGTGTTGGGTGCATATATATTTACAATTTTTATATCCTCTTGCTGAATTGACCCTTTTATCATTGTATAATGACCGTTGTCTCTAGTTTCTGTCTTGAAATCTATTCTCTCTGCTATAGAGAGAGAATGGCTACAAATCCTGTTTTTTTGTTTGTTTCCATTGGCATGTTATACCTTTGTCCATCACTCCATTTTCAGTCTATGTATGTTTTTATAGGTAAAACGTATTTCTTGTAGGCAACAGATCATTGGGTCTTTCTAAAAATCCATTCAACCACTCTTTTGAAGAGTTTAGACTGATATGTAAGGACTTACTCCTGTTATTTTGTTATTTCTTTTCTGGTTTTGTGGCCTTTTTCCTTTTCTTTCTTCCTTTTAGTGAAGGTGATTTTCTCTGGTGATATAATTTCTTTTTTACTTTTTGGGTATCCATTGTATGTTTTTCAATTTGAGATTACCATGAGGCTTGCAAATATTATCTTATAACCCATGATTTTAAGCTGGTAACAACTTAGGACTATTTGCATAAACAAACAAGCAAAAAGAAAACTAATAAAAACTCTACAGTATAACTTTGTCCTCCTGCTTTTTAACTTTTTGTTGTTTCTCTTTATATCTTATTGTACTGTCTTGAAAATTTGTAGTTACTATTTTTGATTGGTTCATCTTTTAGTCTTTCTATTTACAAGAGTAGTTTATACACCTGTTACAGTGTGATAATATTCTGTGTTGTTCTATGTGCTTATTATCACAAGTGAGTTTTGTGCCTTTACATGTTTTCTTATTGCTCATGAACGTCCTTTTCTTAGAGATGGAAGTACTCCCTTTAGCATTTCTTGTAGGAAGATCTGGTGTTGATGAAATCCCTCAGCTTCTATTTGTTTGGGATGGTCTTTATTTCTCCTTCAGGTTTGATATTTCACTGGATATACCATTCTAGGGTAAAGGTTTTTTGCCTTCAGCACTTTAAATATGTCATGCCACTCCCGGGTTCTAAGTCTTTTCTAAGACTGAAAAGTGTGCTGCCAGATGTGGGGGCTCTATTGTATGTTATTTATTTCCTTTCTCTTGCTCCTTTTAAAATCCTGTTTTTTTTTTTTTTTTTTTTTTTTCTTTTGAGAAGGAGTCTCACTCTGCAATCCCGGCTCACTGCAAACTCCACCTCCTGGGTTCAAGCGATTCTCCTGCCTCAGCCTCCTGAGTAGCTGAGATTATAGGCACACACCACCACACCTGGCTAATTTTTGTATTTTTAGTAGTGACGAGGTTTCACCATGTTGGCCAGGATGGTCTTGATCTCTTGACCTTGTGATCCACCTGCCTTGGCCTCCCAAAGTGCTAGGATTACAGGTGTGAGCCACAATGCCCAGCCTAGAATCCTTTCTTTATCCTTAACCTCTAGGAGTTTGATATTAAATGCGTTTAAGTAGTCTTCTTTGGGTTAAATTTGCTTGGTGGCCTGTAACCTTGTCCTTGGATATTGATATCTTTCTCTAGTTTTGGGAAGTTCTCTGATACCCCTTTGAATTAACTTTCTACCTCATCTGTTTCTTTACCTCCTCTTTAAGGCCAATAACTTAGATTTTCCCTTTTGAGGCTATTTTCTAGATATTGTAGGTGTGCCTCATTCTTCTTTTTTCTGTTGTCTCCTGACTGTATTTTTAAATAGCTTGTCTTCAAGCTTGTTAATTATTTCTTCTGCTTGATCAGTTCTGCTGGTATGAGATTCTGATGTGTTCTTCAGTATGTCAATTGCATTTTTCAACTCCAGCATTTCTGCTTGATTCTTTTTAATTATTTCAATCTCTTTATTCGGTTTATCTGACAGAATTCTGAATTCCTTGTTTGTGTTATCTTGAATTTCTTTGAGTTTTCTTAACACAGCTATTTTGAATTCTGTGTCTGAAAGGTCGTATGTCAGTTTCTCCAGGACTGGTCCCTGGTGCCTTATTTAGTTTGTTTAGTGAGAACATGTTTCCTGGATGATCTTGATGCTTATGGATGTCCATCAGTGTCAGGGTATTGAAGAGTTGTATTTATTGTAGTCTTTGCTGTCTGGGATTTTTTGCACCTGTCCTCCTTGGGAAGGCTTTCTAGGTATTCAGAAGGTTTTGGGTGTTATGATCTAAACTTTATCTACATTAGGGAGCACCCCAAGCCCAGTAACACTGTGGTTCTAGCAGACTCTTAGAGATACTGCTTTGGTGATCTTGGATAAGATCCAGAAGAATTTTCTGGATTACCAGACAGAGACGCTTGTTATTTTCTCTTACTTTCTCCTAGACAGTCTCTCTCTTTCTCTTTGCTGGACTACCTGGAGCTGGAGGTGGGTGACATAGGTACCCCTGTGGGCACTAATTTCTATCTGTTGAAGACTTCCCCCATGTTATGGTTAAAATGCTTATTTATGTTTAATGATAGATTTCAGATTGCAGTCAATCTGAGTGTGGAACGCTATGCCCTGGTATTTGGAATCAACACCTTTAATGCCTTGGTGATTCAGACCATCATAACTGTGATTGTAGTAGATCAGAGAGGGCTCAACTTGCCAATCAGCATTCAGGTAAGCTGTAATACTTCTGTTTTCAACTAGGTAACCTCAAAGGTTTCTCAACCTTGCAACAAGCAATATTTAAATTTCTTGAGTTCCTTGGTTAAGCAAATTTTAAAATATACAGCTCCTTAATTATCATACTGTAGCACACCAAGTACGTTTTGAGCAATAATTGCAACTAGGACAACATTAACCTGGATAATGCAGGTAAGAAGTAACCTCAGTGCTTAAATTTATTCTTGGAGACATTGAATGTAACATTGCACCAGCCTCCAAACAAAGACATAGAGACAAATCAATGAGTTTTAGTGTTTTTTTGTTTTGTTTTGTTTTTTACTATTGATGATAGTAGCTATGATTTTAACCCAAGCAACCTGCTCTGAAGCCAAGACTCTTAGTCACTGTATTGCTTACATCTTCTTACTTGATCTTGATTTCTTACTTGATTTTGATTTCTTACTTGATAGGAGAGTATTGTTCAACCTAAATGACCCACATTAAAAACCTGGGTCTCAGTTACCCCATAATCCAAGCAAACCAACAGTATTATGTTGTATTATCATTGACATAGATGGTCATATTTTATATGTGGCTAATTATTTGTTTTTCTCCAGTTTTTAGTTTATGGGAGCTATTTTGCAGTAATTGCTGGAATTTTCCTAATGAGAAGCATGTATATTATCTACTCAACCAAATCCCAGAAGGATGTACAGAGCCCTGCTCCAAGCGAGAATCCAGATATGTCTCACCCAGAGGAAGAGAGTAATGTCATCATGTCAACAAAACTCTAACCTCATTGCAACAACTGCAGCAGTGGCTTTCAAAGCTATGCAATAATAAGGAAGGATTTTGAGATGGGTGGCATATGTTTTGCCATAACTTGACATGCTTTGTGCAAATCGGGATTCCAATGGACCTTTCAAAACCACAACAAAACCTCAGTTGTAGACGAGTTCTCTATCTGCCCAATTTTACTGGATGCAATTGACAGAACCCATTGTCATAATTAAGCAACCCATATTGGGGACCCCCTGTGACTAGTAGCAGCTGGAAAATTCTGGTTTTTCTCACTTGTAAGGACACGCAGATGGTGTGGAACCAAACCATGAGAAAACTCCAGACATCCTGGAGTTGGTATTCACCATTTGTGGGGAGAAATACTAACTGGACGGACCCTATTGCTTGGCTTAAATACTTGTTTGATCTTACCAAAGAAGTCAACGCATGGGACCTTTTTTGTCACACGAGCCATTTTCTTTCTTCTTCTAATAAGTGTATTTCTGTTTAAGTTACAGTTCTCCAAGAGAATTACAAGGTTTATCCCATTTCTAAGGGCTTGTCTTCAACTCTGATAACAGCATTATTCACAAGTTATGATTTGATAGTATTATTATTTAATTTTTTATGATTATTTTCCATGTTGTGTTCTGAGTTTTGCTGTTGAAAGTCTACCTCAAGAATAGCTCCAGATCCTCTTGTGTATTTGCAGAATGACACTGAGGTCATTTCCCAGTGGCCGGGAGAGGCAGGGAGTCTTCTCTCCACCACCATATAGAGGTGTTAATGCATCTATGGGCCAGGTGCAGTGGCTCACTCCTGTAATCCCAGCAATTTGGGAGGCCAAGGTGGGAGTTTTGCTTGAGGCCAGAGGTTCAAGACCAGCCTGGGCAACACAGTGAGACCTGACTCTACTAAAAAATTAAAAAATTAGCTGGGCAGCATGGTGTGTGCCTGTAGTCTCAGCTACTTGGGAGGCCATGGGGGGAGGATGGGTTGAGCACAGGAGTCAGAGGCCACAGTGAGCTATAATTGCACCACTGCACTCCAGCCTGGGCATCAGAGTAAGACTCTCATCCCCCTCTCCCACAAAACAGCACCTGTGTGATGTCTGTCTAAAATAGGAAAACTTAAAGGAGGTTTCTAGAAGTATTAGAAATAAGAAAACACTGATGGAGGGAGTGGAATGAAACACCTGTTTTTTGTTTGTTTGTTTGTTTTGATACGGAGTCTCGCTCTCTCACCCAGCCTGGAATGCAGTGGTGTGATCTTGGCTCACTGCAAACTCCGCCTCCTGGGTTCAAGCCATTCTCCTGCCTCAGCCTCCTGAGTAGGTGGGACTATGGGTGTGCACCACCATGCCTGGTTAATTTTTATATTTTTAGTAGAGATGGGGTTTCACCATATTGGCCAGGCTGGTCTCAAATTCTTGACTTCAGGTGATCTGCCTGCCTCGGCCTCCCAAAGAGCTGAGATTACAAGTGTGAACCACCATGCCGACCAAAACACCTAATTTTTAAATGGCAGCAATTGTGCTACATAAAATGTGTCAAAATTTTAAAGAGTTTTAAACATTTTTTTGATGAATTCTGCTGAAAATTATCTGAACATACCTGTTTTTCGAAACTTCAAGAAGGGATGCATTGAGCAGTCTGACAGTGAGAATAAAGAATGCTGAGTCAAGATTTATATTAGGGCTGGCAGCTGTGGCTCACACCTGTCATCCCAGCAATTTGGGAGGCTGAGGTGAGAGGATAATTTGAGGGTCGGAGTATGAGACCATCTTGGCCAACATAGCAAGACCCTGTCTCTAAAACAAATCAAAAAAATATTTAATTGCATTTTGATATGGTTTGGATCTGTGTCCCCACCAAATCTCATGTTGAAGTGTAATCCCCAGTGTTAGAGGTGGGGCCAGCTGGGAGGTGACTGGATCACAGGAGTGAATCCTTCATGAATGGTTTAGCACCATCCCCTCAGTGCTGTTCTCATGACAGTGAGTTATCGCAAGATCTGGTTGTTTAAAAATGGGTAGCACCTCCTCGCTCTCTCTTTCTCCTGCTTTGGCCATGTGAAGATGCCTGCTCCCACTTTGCCTTCTGCCATGAGTAAAAGCTCCCTGAGGACTCCCAGAAGCAGATGCTGCCACGCTTCCTATATAGCCTGTGAGCCAATTAAACGCCTTTTCTTACAAATTACCTAGTCTCAGGTCTTTCTTCATAGCAATGTGATAATGGACTAATATGTTTCTCAAGTACACTTCTCTCCAAATCCCCAAATTCATTCACTGGACTAAGATCCAGCCCAAGAACCAATGCACTCACTTAGTGGAGAAAACGAGTAACATTCCTACTTACATTGAAGGCAAGGAAGGAATGGCTGCTATTCTTCTCTTTTTTTGATAGAATCTTGCTCTGTCACCCAGGCTGGGGTGCAATGATACAATCTCAGCTCACTGCAACCTCTGCCTCCTGGGTTCACGCCATTCTCCTGCCTCAGCCTCCTGAGTAGCTGGGATTATAGGCGCCTGCCACCCTGCCCAGCTAATTTTTGCATGTTTAGTAGAGATGGGGTTTCACCATGTTGGTCAGGCTGGTCTCGAACTCCTGGTCTCAGGTCATCTGCCTGTCTCAGCCTCCCAAAGTGTTGGGATTACAGGCGTGAACCACCTCGCACTCAGTCCATTATCCTTCTTTTTTAACGTATTATACTGGAGGTGTTAGGCATCACAATTAGACAAACAAGAAAAATCAGAAGTCAAAAATTGGGAAGGAGGCCAGGTGCAGTGGTTCACGCCTGTAATCCCAACATTTTGGGAGGCTGAGGCGGACAGATCACATGAGGCCAGGAATTGTAGGCAAGCCTGGGAAACATGGTGAAACCCTGTATGTACTAAAACCAACAAAATTAGCTGAGTGTGGTGCATGCCTGTAATCCCAGTTACTCGGTGGCTGAAGCATAAGAATCACTTAAACCCGGGAGGCAGAGGTTGCAGTGAGTTGAGATTGTGCCACTGCACTCCAGCCTGAGCGACAGAGTGAGACTCAAAGGGGACAAAAAAATGCATTATGATTCATTCACATATTCACCTATAATAAAATTAACTGCTAAAAAATGAGGAAGATCTTTAGTGACACAGAACTCTGAGAGCTCTATTATCAAGTGGAAAAAAGTCAAGCACCAAAGTAATAATGAATGCAGCAACTCAGCATTTGTACAAAAAGGAGAAAAACATCTGTATTGGCTTACATATGCATATAACTTTTCTAAAAAGACAAATGAGGCCAGGCACGGTGGCTCATGCCTGTAACCCTAGCACTTTGGGAGGCTGAGGCAGGTGGATTGCTTGAGTTCAGGAATTCGAGACCAGTCTGGGCAACATGGTAAAACCCTGTCTCTACAAAAAATACAAAAATTAGCTGGGCATGGTGGCTTGCACCTGTACTCCCAGCTACTTGAGGGGGATGAGAAAGGAGGATCGCTTGAGCCTGGAGGTGGAGGTTGCAGTGAGTTGAGATCGCGCCACTGCACTCCAGCCTGGGTGACAGAGTGAGACCCTGTCTAGAACGAATGAACCAACAATCAAACAAATAAATAAATAAACAAATGAAATTCATACCAATGATTGCCCGTTGTGGAGTAATGGGAAATGGGAGGGAGACCTCACATTCTCATGGCATTTGATGCTTGCACCAATGAATAACCCACCAGTAAATTAAAATACTACTTTTACAAAAAAGCATTTAACCTCTTCAAAAATAAATTTGCATTGAAGAATAAGGAGCTGGAGATTTGCTATGCAACCATTATGATGGTTTTATATTTTTGGTAGTGTGAATGGATTACCAAATGTGCATTTATAATTAAAAGGGACAAACAACAGAAGAAAAAAATAAGTAGGCCTGGTTGGGCACCATGGCTTATGCCTGAAATCCCAGCACTTTGGGAGGCTAAGGTGGGAGGATCACTTGAGCTCAGGAGTTCAAGACCACCCTGGGCAACATAGTGAGACTCCATCTCAAAAAATTAATAATAATAATAAGTAAATCTGATACTGAAAAATAAAATTAAAATTTTTTATTTCGTATCTCATTAATGAAAAGAAATTTTTAAAATAACGACCCCTCATATAAGTACCAGCCACTTTGGGGTGTCATTTGATGATCAATCCCAACTGTGATTCCTCAGTCAGGAAAGAGGCTCATAGGCATATGAAACTGGTTCAAAGTCAAGCACGCAGGAAATAGTGAAGGTGCAATTTGAATTCAGGTATGTCTGACCACTGTGGTCTTTCTATGATACCATCCTGCTCTATACTCAACACAGGAGAGTATTATACCCACTCATGAAAGATAAAATCCAGAGCAGGGTCCCTATTTCCCCGGTCCATGGACTGGTACTGGTCGGTGGCCTGTTAGGAACTGGGCCGCACAGCAGGAGGTGAGTGGCAGGTGAGTGAGCAAAGCTTCATCTGTATTTACAGCTGCTCCCCATCGCTCACATTACCACTTGAGCTCAGCCTCCTGTCAGATCAGCGGAGGCATTGGATTCTCATAGGAGTGGGAACCCTACTGCGAGCAGTGCGTGCTAGAGATCTAGGTTGCATGCTCCTTATGAAAATCTAATATCTGATGTCTGTCACTGTCTCCTGTCACTCCCAGATGGCACCATTTAGTTGCAGGAAAACAAGCTCAGGGCTCCACCAGTTCTACATTATGGTGAGTTGCATAATTATTTCATTATATATTACAATGAAATAGTAATAGAAATACAGTGCCCAAGGCCAGGCACAGTGGCTCATGCCTGTAATCCCAGCACTTTGGGAGGCCGAGGCAGACAGATCACTTGAGGTCAGGAGTTCGAGACCAGCCTGCCCAATGTGGTGAAACGCCACCTCTACTAAAAAATACAAAAATTAACCTAGCATGGTGGCGGGCACCTGTCATCCCAGCTACTCAGGAGGCTGAGGCAGGAGAATGGCATGAACCCGGGAGGCGGAGCTTGCAGTGAGCTGAGATTGTATCATTGCACCCCAGCCTGGGTGACAGAGCAAGATTCTATCAAAAAAAAGAAGAATAGCAGCCATTCCTTCCTTGCCCTCAATGTAAGTAGGAATGTTACTCGTTTTCTCCACTGAGTGCATTGGTTCTTGGGCTGGATCTTAACAGGCACACCTGGTTAATTTTTACATTTTTAGTAGAGGCGGGGGTTTCACCATGTTGGCCAGGTTGATCTTGAACTCCTGGCCTCAAGTGATCCTCCCGCCTCAGCCTCCCAAAGTGCTGGGATTACAGGCCTGAGCCACTGCGCCCAGCCTTATTTTTAGTTTTGGAGACAGGGTCTTTCTATATTGCCCACGTTGGTCTTGAACTCCTGGCCTCACATCATCTCTCACCTCTTTCTTCCAAAGCACTGGGATTATAGATGTAAGCCACAGTGCTCAGAAAATCAGTTTTTATTTTAAACACAAATACATTCTCATCACATTTAAAAAAAAAAAAAAAAGCCCTAATTGTAGTAAATGTCTTTATTAAATCAATTTAAAGAATAGATATGTGGTTTTAGCACTTCTAGTAAGTTAAAGCAGACCTACAAGGAATTGGGCTGAGGACCAATAAGCAAAGTAAAGTGTGACTGCTGTGTCATAGACACAGGCTTCCTCAGGAACTTAGGCCATTGAGGACCTGGCTACGTGTTCTCTGCCAGGCTGTGTCCTTCTGCTGGAGCTTGAAGTGCGCAGATCAAGAAGTGAGGACAGAAAAATGGATATAAGAGGAGGAGAGGAAGAACTAGCTGAGGCTCACCATTATGAGCTGGGGCCCAGGAGGACAGACAGCCCCCTTTGCCAATTCTTGTTGCCCGTGACCTTGGCGGCATGGGTGTCCTGCAGGAAAAGGATCCCTTTGTTATGGAGCTAACCGTGTATGTAGCTGACCAAAAGGTCGCAGAAGCCGAAAGAAGATCCAGGAGAATACAGAGCCATTGCAGGCCTTGGCTGCTGCCTCACGCCAATGAATTAAGGAAAAGGAGAAGAAAAAAAGAAGTAAAGGAAAAGGTTATTAACATCTGGTAGAGCTGAATCAAGTTCCTTTTCTTTCTTCTTTTTTTTTCTGTCCGACTTGTCTCTGACACAAGGTTGCTTTTCATCAAATCAAAATTCAAGCAAAAAAATCTGTGTTTTGCTGTAGTATGGGTATTGACGACAATGGATGTAGCCATTTCACACACTGGCTAGCAAGATACAGGTGTGTTTATTCTTCCCTTTCAGGGGACACGACTATATCTTCACAGTGGGCCACATGGAAGTCCACAGGGATCTTCTGGGGGAGTGGGCTTTGGGGAATCTTACCAGCTGTTACCCCCAGAAGTGGGCAAGCTTTGTTGGTTATTTAATATTCATTCAGGTTACAGTTACATACGCATCATCGTCCATTTAGTTACAGCCCCTAATTATACCACATTATTTTATCTTAGTAATTTCAGTTCCAAGAATAGCATTTGATAAGATATGTATGGTACTGTATTAAATACTTCATGCTAGATACCATACTGCTTCTGAATATTGCTAGATACCATAATGCTGTCTGAATATAAGAAGAGGAAACTTATATTGATGCTTATGATCAGTGAGCAGTGATACCGTCTCCAGTTTTAATATATCTTTTTGTTTACCATCACACCCAGTTTTTCTTATCTACTTTAGTAATTCCTGCACAACTATTTCTTTGAAAAACAAATTACAACATGTTCTCAGGGAAGATACAAAAAAACAAAAACAAAAACCAAAAAAACTTAAATGCAAAGATTACAAGAAATGCTAAATTCCGTGAAAGTTTACAAAGTTCAAAAGAACACTTGTACCCACAAAGTAAAGATAAAGTTAAGTCTGAGTTAGGTAAGTAAGCTGAAGAATTAAGAGGCCCTTAAGCCACTTGGAAAGCACATGAAAGCAAAGAAGTGCCCCTTTTCTGTTAGATCATATATTCTTAGATTAATGATCAAGCTGATTAGTAATAAAGCAACATATCTGGAAAAGTATCCTCAGTCTAACACTACAGGACCCAATCATATAGTCATGATCTGGTTCCTTTAGTTAGGAAATGAGTCAGATATTTATTGAACCCTACAACAAATCTAGTGCTGTGTGCAGAAAGCTCAATTATTTTAATCAGCTTATTTTAATTCTGCAACAGTAAGTGAGGGAGAAAACTCTTAAATCATCTGATTTCTTTAGAAAGTACCATAAAGACACATGCACACGTATGTTTATTGCAGCACTATTCACAATAGCAAAGACTTGGAACCAACCCAAATGTCCATCAATGATAGACTGGATTAGGAAAATGTGGCACATATATACCATGGAATACTATGCAGCCATAAAGAAGGATGAGTTCATGTTCTTTGCAGGGACATGGATGCAGCTGGAAACCATCATTCTCAGCAAACTATCGCAAGAACAGAAAACCAAACACCGTGTGTTCTCACTCATAGGTGGGAACTGAACAATGAGAACACTTGGACACAGGAAGGGGAACATCACACACCAGGGCCTGTCATGGGGTGGGGAAAGTGGGGAGGGATAGCATTAGGAGATATATCTAATGTAAATGACGAGTTAATGGGTGCAGCACACCAACATGGCACATGTATACATATGTAACAAACCTGCACGTTGTGCACATGTACCCTAGAACTTAAAGTATAATAAAAAATTTTTTAAAAAAAGAATAATACTCCCCTAGCTTTTTGGGTTCCAGTTTTTTATTAGCCTTCACCCCTCCTTATTGCCAACCTAGTTGTTTCCTATCACATAAATATTCCTACCATGTAAATCTAGGGTCCTATAATCTGGATCAGCTCAAGCACTTCTCCTACCTCATCAAGTTATGGAAAGTAACAACTTTCATTCAAGTGTTTAATACAGAGATTTAATGATGATTGGCTGATGCTGCATTTTAAGAAATTCTTGCCTATCATAAAATATGCCTTCAGTCTGAAACAGGCATCACATATTTCACTTGACACCTTATCAGTGCCATGCTGTGAATTGTATCAAAAAGAACTTCTGAAGCTGAGAGTACTACATAGGACTTCACAGTGAAATTAGATTTCTGCTGTACTAGAAGTTTCTTTAAATGTCATCATAGGTTCAAAAATTTTATTTTAGTGATATTAGTAAAGTAATATATGCTGGAGATATAAACATTTTATTCTTTCCCTTATTGTCTCAGTTTCTTTATTTACTTTAAATTTTATGTAAATATCTTTTCTTCTTTCTTTCTTTTTTTTGAGACTAAGTTTCACTTTTGTCCCCCAAGCTGGAGTACAATGGTGCGATCTCGGCTCACTGCAACCTCCGCCTCCTGGGTTTAAGAGATTCTTTTGCCTCAGCCTCCCGAGTAGCTGGGATTACAGGCACCCGCCACCACACCTGGCTAATTTTTGTATTTTTAGTAGAGACGGGATTTCACTGTATTGGTCAGGCTGGTCTTGAACTCCTAACCTCAGGTGATCCACCCACCTCGGCCTCCCAAAGTGCTGGGATTACAGGCATGAGCCACTGTGCCGGCCGTATAAATATCTTATAAAAGATTCAAGTGAGTGAAACAACTTTCTATGTAAATCTAGAACTAACTCCAGCTCCCTCTAGGATTACTTAAATCTCTCCTGTTTTTAAAGAAAACTTTTACTTATTTGATTTTCAACATTTGCTGTTGTATATTTGGTTGCCTCTTAGTAACTTTATCAGAGCTTAGGAGG
The DNA here is from genome assembly GCF_007565055.1 of Rhinopithecus roxellana. NCBI lineage: Eukaryota > Metazoa > Chordata > Mammalia > Primates > Cercopithecidae > Rhinopithecus > Rhinopithecus roxellana. Next base: position 21,732,915 of record NC_044562.1, read on the forward strand.
AAGAAAGTTAAGAATTAAAGTGAAAGTCTTTTTTTTTTTTTTTTTTTTTTTTTTTTTTTTTTTTTGAGATGGAGTCTCACTCTGTTGCCCAGGCTGGAGTGCAGTAGTGCGATCTCGACTCACTGCAACCTCAGCCTCCCAGATTCGAGGGATTCTCCTGCCTCAGCCTCTGAAGCAGCTGGGATTACAGGCACACACCACCACGCCCAGCCAATTTTTGTATTTTTAGTGGAGACGGGATTTCACCATGTTGGGCAGGCTGGTCTCAAACTCCTGACCTCAAGTGATCCACCAACTAAACCTCCCAAAGTGCTGGGATTATAGGCGTGAGCCACTGCACCTGGCTGTGAAAATCATATCTACCCATTTTGGTATTAAGTGGAACCATTTTATGAAAAAGTAGAAACTAATATTTAAAGTGGAGTGTGATTTCCCTGACTTTCGCTTTAGCTTTGCCCTTAACCACACTTAACCACAGAGTTAAAATGGCCTTCTTCATTCCTCAGCGTTTGCAGTGGAAACCCATTACAATCAGCTGTCATTTCTTTTTTTTTTTTTTTTTTTTTATTTATTTTTTATTATAGTTTAAGTTCTAGGGTACATGTGCATAACGTGCAGGTTTGTTACATATGTATACTTATGCCATGTTGGTGTGCTGCACCCATCAACTCGTCAGCACCCATCAATTCATCATTTGTATCATGTATAACTCCCCAATGCAATCCCTCCCTCCTCCCCCCTCCCCATGATAGGCCCCAGTGTGTGATGTTCCCCTTCCCAAGTCCAAGTGATCTCATTGTTCAGTTCCCACCTATGAGTGAGAACATGCGGTGTTTGGTTTTATCTTCTTGTGATAGTTTGCTAAGAATGATGGTTTCCAGCTGCATCCATGTCCCTACAAAGGACGCAAACTCATCCTTTTTTATGGCTGCATAGTATTCCATGGTGTATATGTGCCACATTTTCTTAATCCAGTCTGTCACAGATGGACATTTGGGTTGATTCCAAGTCTTTGCTATTGTGAATAGTGCCGCAATAAACATACGTGTGCATGTGTCTTTGTAGTAGAATAATTTATAATCCTTTGGGTATATACCCAGTAGTGGGATGGCTGGGTCATATGGTACGTCTAGTTCTAGATCCTTGAGGAATTGCCATACTGTTTTCCATAATGGTTGAACTAGTTTGCAATCCCACCAACAGTGTAAAAGTGTTTTCTACGGCATTCTGACCCTGAGCCAAGTCAACACCTTTGTTCCTGATGAGTGAACAAAGAAACAACTAGAAATGTTTATGCCAGAATGTTAGATCACTTCTGATATAAAAATACATACCATGCTCAGAATGTATGCACTTTCATACATACACATATTCAGGAGGTGCCGAGCTAGGCTGTAATTTGTAATCAGATACAGTGATTGTAAGTCAGTAGGATTTTACTAGAAACCCTGCTGCTCATTTCAGTCAGATGATGAGTCCAAGATGCAGTTATATTTAAAATATATCAGTCTCTATTGCCACCAACGTGAGTATGCATAAATGAAAAATTAAAAAATAAAATAAATCAGTCAAAATGGAGCTCCTTTGAAAATCAGTAGGAGAGCAGATTTTAAGTGTTCTCACCACAAAAAATAAGTATAAAAGGTAATGCATATGTTAAATAGACCGATTTAGACCTTCCACAATGTATACATATTTATTTTCTCTTTTCTTGTTTTGGTTGTTGATTTTTTGTTTTTTTGTTTTTTTTTGAGACTGAGTTTTGCTCTTGTCACCCACGCCGGAGTACAACGGCACTATCTCAGCTCACTGCAACCTCTGCCTCCCAGGTTCAAGCAATTCTCCTGCCTCAGCCTCCCGAGTAGCTGGGATTACAGGTGCCCGCCACCACGCCCAGCTATTTTTTATATTTTTTAGTAGAAACAGGGTTTCAACATGTTGGCCGGGCTGGTCTTGATGCCTGACCTCAGGTGATCCTCCCATCTCGGCCTCCCAAAGTGTTGGGATTACAGGTGTGAGCCACTGAGCCTGGCTGATTTGTTGGTATTTTTGTATTCAATTGTCTCACTTCTGTAAGTGGAAACACCTAAAAACCTAAAACATACATAATGTGCCCTTTTATGAGAGGAAGTTAAATAATTTCACACTAACCTATTCTCACATATGGCTTCAGCACCTATTCTCACATATTTTTAAAAACCAGAAGTGTAAAAGGCTTTGGATTATTTACATGATTACCACCCTGCATTTACTCTTGGCTTGGATGATTACTAACAGGATTTGAAAATCTACGAATTGTGTTCACAATCATACTACAAATGTTTCCAGTATATTAACAAAAATAAATTTACCAACAGTAAAATTTGGAGTATTCTAGACATTAATTTACCTACCAAATGCTGAAAATGCCCATTTTAAAAACTAACTTCAAAATGAATAAGTGAATCAAACTGAGCAATGCTTTCATTGACTACTTTTTAATGACTACCAAGGAGCATCTGGAATCAGATGACAGCAAAATACATTGTTCAAGTTACACTGAGTGTTTGGAACATCAGTGATTAGTTGAAGCAATTGTTAAAATGTTTCTCTAGGAATTGTACAGTTATATACTGTATCCATGGAGATGCTAAAAAAAAAAAGAGAGAAACAATTACTATTGGATTATATCCCTTTCATATTGTGTCTACTGCAAAAGACTTAATAGAGAAGATGTAGCATCAATAAAAACCTTGCAATAAGGTAGGTCATCACCCTACTTATCACTTCTGTCTGTTTTTTAAATGGGAAGCCTTGCTTCCACCATTTGAGGATACAGTAAGAACGCACTACCTGTGGCAAAGCAGGCCTTCACCAGATACCACATCTGCTGATATCTTGATCTTAGATTTCCCAGCCTCCAGAACTGTAAGAAATAAAGTTTGTTGTTTATAAGACCCAGTTTGTGTATTTTGTCATAGCAGACCAAACTAAGACACCAGCAATTCCACACTGACACTTAACCTCAAGAAACATTCATCCTCCTGATGGCATGTAACAAACAAGGAGGAACAAGAGATTAGAACCAATGCTAAATGCCCATTAACAGGGAATTGATTAAATTTAAACACAGTGTTTTTATGCCAATGAATACTTTGCACCGATTAGTAAGAATAAAGTAGACCTTATACGAACATGTAATGATCTCCAAGACAGGGCAGAGCAATAAGTGTCATACGGTGCTACTTAAGATAATAGTCACAAAAGTAAAGCCTATATTTCCGCAGCTACATGCATATACCTGGGAAGAGGTATGGAAAGTCACACACCAAACTGACAATACTGATTTCCTCAGGGGAGCATACTGGAATTGATGAGATACTTGTAAGGAGAAACTTAGTAGCTTTGTCTACATCATTTGAAAATTTTAGAAGAATGTTTTCATGTATGACTTTTAGAAAGAAAAATAAATGTAGAAAAATAAGAGAATTCATAAATGTTCTTTGATAAGATTTAAGCTTTTGAGCAATGTCAGATCTCAGATTGCAGGAAACCATAGCATGAAATGCTGTGTCCTGGTGTCGGGAAAGAGTTATTTCACCACTGATCCAGCGGGTCATCACTTAGACTGCTTGACCAGTGAGGACAGAACTGAGAATCTGGGCTCAGGTGAGCCTCATGACCTCTGGTCTCCTGCTGTGCCTTTTTTAAAAATCTAAAGCTATGAAGCAATTACTAAGATATTGTTAAGGTGTAATTGTGATTGCTTAAAAAATAAATGGGGAACTTTTATGTAAGCGCATGAATGCCTAGGCAAGGTAGAGTAATTATTTTGTACATGGTTCTTGTATGCAATTGCTTTAGGAAAAGATATTTTTCTGAGCCTCAGTTTTCACATCTATAATTTTTTTTTTTTTTTTTTTTTGACACAGGCTCTCACTCACTGTGTGGCCCATGCTGGAGTGCAGTGGCACAATCTCTGCTCACTGCAACCTCCGCTCCCCCGCTAGCTCAAGTGATCCTCCCAACTCAGCCTCCTGACTTGCTGGTACTACAGGCGCACACCAGCACACCTGACAAATTTTTGTATTTTTTGTAGAGAGAACATTTCACCGTGTTGCTGGGGCTGGCTGCAGACTCCTGAGCTCAAGTGATCTTCCCTCCTTGGCTTCCCAATGTTCTGGGATTATAGGCATGAACCACCATGCCTGGCCCACATCTATAATTTTTTTAAATATACCCAGAAAATAACTGCACTTGCAATAGAATCATAAAGAATAAAATACTTAAGTATAACTGTAACAAAAGAAGTATAGTGTAAGATTTGTACACTAAAAACTATACAATATTGTTGAAAAAATTAAAGATCATTTAAATAAATCAAAAGACATCCCATGTTCATGCATTGGAAGACTTAATATTGTTAAGATGGCAATACTCTCCAAACTGATCTGCATCTTTAACTCAATCCTTATCAAAATCCCAGCTGCCTCCTTTTCAGATGTTGAGAAGCTTAAAATTTATGTGGAAATACAAGGGTCTCAGAATAGCCAAAACAATTTCAAAAAAAGACTGGGAGTTGGGAAAGGATAGTTGACCGCTAATGGGTATGGTGTTTCTCTAACCCATACAAAATGTTCTAAAGGAGGACAAAAATGTTCTAAAAGCGGCCGGGCGCGGTGGCTCAAGCCTGTAATCCCAGCACTTTGGGAGGCTGAGATGGGCGGATCACGAGGTCAGGAGATTGAGACCATCCTGGCTAACATGGTGAAACCCCGTCTCTACTAAAAAAAAAAATACAAAAAACTAGCCAGGCGTGGTTGCGGGCGCCTGTAGTCCCAGCTACTCGGGAGGCTGAGGCAGGAGAATGGCGTAAACCCGGGAGGCGGAGGTTGCAGTGAGCTGAGATCTGGCCACTGCACTCCAGCCTGGGTGACAGAGCGAGACTCCGTCTCAAAAAAAAAAAAAGTTCTAAAATTAGATTGTATTAATGTTTACACAACCCTGTGAATATGCCAAAAAAATTGTACACTCTACATGGGTGAATTGTATGGTATGTAAATTATATCTTAACAAAGCTATTTTTTTTAAGTGTGCCTAACACACTGGGTTGTTCATAGAGATGATGTGTCTGCTACTTGGGTGATATGGTTATATTCAATGTTAAATTATTTTTTAAATAAATGAAAAACATCATATATTAACCTGTTAATATGTGAAACTTGTACTATTTTAAAGTAGTTTTATTTTACTTTATTTTCCCCAAAGAGAAATTACTTCTTATTTTAGTACTCATCTCTTTACAAGTTTTTTACTTGACATAGATCTCCTTTTATTCAAATCCAATAAATCTACGATTAATCTTTCTCCTTTTTCCCTGTTACTTAAAACTCTTTAAAAAAGAAAACAAACAAACAAAAAAAAAACAAAAATCCAAACCTTAAATTAAATGTCTTTTTAGAAATCAGCATGTTTCCGTTTACTGTAAGAAGCTATACAAACAATGGAAACAAGAGAAAAAGACACTCAAGTTAGAAAAGAAATCTAACATGCAAGCTGTCTTTTCCCCAGAGACCACCCAAGTTTTTAAAATGATTTGCTTTGCCAAATAAAATCAAGATTTAAGACATTCCTTGAAAACTTCTAGTTGACTTTGTATCACAATTACTCATATCTTCTCTTTATCTTTTCTCTTCTATATTCAAAAAATTTATCAGAAAATTTTTTATGTTCATGCTAAAATATTATTTCATTAAGTTATTTATATCCTATTTTTAGATATTGAATATTATGGCAAAAGTTAGCTACTGGGAAGAAAAAAAAAGAAGAACTGGTTCATTGAAAGCCAGAGGAAAAAAGCAAAAATCCAGAGGAGAAAAGCAAAACATATTGCTATGTTGCCCAGGCTAGAGAGAAAAGCAAAAATATGAAGTCCTAGGTAGTATTAAGTTGATGCAAAAGTTATTGCGGTTTTTGTCATTAAAAGTAATGCCAAAAACCAAAGTTACTTTTCCACCAACCTAACAGTAAGAGCTGAACTCTCTCTATAAAAAATACTCTTTCCCTGGATAGAAAATGTGTGTATACTGCATGCTGAGTTGTAGTAAAAAAAGTTCTCAAACTGAATGGACCAATATCAGATCCTGGATCTCTGTAACCTCATCGTTTAAGCAAGCAAATTGTACTTTATCTGTCTTTAGAATTAATTTGTGTGTTATGAATTTTGAGTTTTTTCCAGTTATATAGTTCATGGAGGTTATTTTGTACTCATTGATAGTTTTCCTGATGGGAAGCACATAGAAAATCTCTTAAACAAAGTCAAAAAGGAAGGGGGCGCCCCACCACTGGTCAGAATTCATGTGGGCCAGGACTAGAGGAACCATCAGAGAGAAGAAAAGAAGCAAAGTTCCAGCTTATTTGCTGATTCCTCCTGGTCCACGAGCATCTCTTTGGCATGTCACACAGATATTCTAGTCGCAAATTTGTAGTACCAAAATGCATCTTTATGTTTTATGCTTCTTTGGTACTTTTAAAATATGGATTCCAATGAACCTCATCAAAAAGTCTGTTACCCACATTAAAGCAGTCTATTCACCATTGTCACCACTCCCAAAGACAGGCAAACATGACTCAGCAAACCAGGACACCCAGGATTCTCTGACCAATATGGACACAATCCATCAACAAACTCCAAGTAATCACAAGTAGCTCTCTTTATCCAAGAAAAATGCCACATGGAATGACCAATGTTCCCCGGTTAAGATAGTTTATAGGTTTTGTCAGTAGAACAGTTAGATATTTCTTTCTACTCTGAGCCACTTTTCATCATCTAGAGCAGGGGTATTCAATCTTGGCTTCCCTGTGCCACATTGGAAAAAGATGAATTGTCTTGGGCCACACATAAAATACACTAACACCAACCATGGCTGATGCACAAACAAACAAACAAACAAACAAAACACAACCTCATAATGTTTTAAGAAAGTTTGCGAATTTGTGTTGGGCCACATTCAAAGCCATCCTGGGCCATGGGTAGGACAAGCTTTATCAAGAGGGTATCTCTATTTTACTTCCAATTTTTAAATCTCTTTCCAAGGAAGTTTTTTCAACCTTGAAATGCTGAAATGTTATCAGCTGGTTATTTGATATCTCATCATAATTTATCATTATCTAATTATCAAGTTGTGTTTTCTGAAGGCCCCAGCCTAAGAGTAGATTTCAAAACTCCTGTTCTTGGCGGGGAATAGTGGCTCACACCTGTAATTCCAGAACTTTGGGAGGCTAAGGCAGGAGGATTGCGTGAGCTCAGGAGTTTGAAACTAGCCTGGGCAACATAGCAAGAACCTGTCTCTATTACAAAATAAAAATAAAAATTGTAAGTAAAGTGGATCTTTGTTCTTGCCACCAAAAAGTAAAAAGATGAAAAATAAAAAAAGAGAATTTAAAAAACCACTCCTATTCTTCAGGCATTGAATTATCTTTCACCCTTGAGGGCCTTGGGAGAACAACAATCTCTTCCTTTGTAAATTTGCCTATTGTGAAAGATAGAAAAAACAACATAAAAATTAAGATGTTTGTGATTATGTAAATGACTATAACCTTATGATTGCTGACTATGGTATAATGTGTTAATTATGTTTTTAAACGTACTAACTCATGTTCATTAAGTATTTTTGTAAGATTTTTGGATGCCTTCCAGGTAAGAAAACAGTGGGATTAAAGCTGAAGTTTGAAGTGTTGTCATTTTGTAGTAAGTCATTTTACAAATATTAAAAATCATGATTCTTGTCTTCATTTGAATGCTGTCAAGGGAAGGCTTGTGTCTCTCTGTATTATTCGTGTTAAAAACTCTAGAGTTTCTTAGAGGACCCCAAGACCAAATGAAAGATGCTCTCATGATGACTGTGATTCAAATCAGTCTTTCTCCAATTTCTAAGACATAGTAAACATGAATATCAGATAAATCCGCAACCACCCTAGGCTTTGGTTCTCCCTCATGTAACGACACTGAACACAGACCTTGGTAGGGGAAGTCAAATCCTACACCTGCCACATAGTAATTGTGCAAATCTCAACAAGCACTTTCACTTCTGTGATCTTTGCTTTCCTCAACTACAGAAATGAAAACCAATGGTAGTTTTCCCTGAACTAGATTGATCTGAGAATTGAATCCTTTAAAGCAGTAAAAGCTTTTTGCTTAAGCTTGAAAACTCCAAAAGTTTTAAAAATAACTATAATTATATTCCTACCTCCCTTGGATAACAACATGGATTATTGTAAAAATGTTGATTCTTTCCTCATCAATCTGTGAGCTTTTCTATAATTTCAAAGTCTAAAGATGCTGTTTTCCTGTGATGAAATGATCCTAGAGCTTATGTATGTGTAAGGTAACAGGCTAACCACTGCACCACAGAAACCTAAACAAAAATTTATGTGGACACAGAGGAAAAATAGATGGATAATTTGAAAAAAAAATGAGAGAGGACTTCCTGCAACTAGATATAAAAGCCTATTACAGAGCTAAAATAATGAAGGCAGTGTGCCCCTGGCATAAAAAATACACAGAATGAGCAATGTAACATACTGTTAATAGAATACCTGAAACTAATCTACTATAACTAATTCAAATGCCTAAGACATTTGGAATAAGCAAAAATATTACTGGGTGTCTCCAGCAGAGGACTACGCATTGTTTATAGTACATCTTTCTGGGTTTTCTGATGTTAGCCTTCCACTGCCTATTTCATAACTCTGTTACAGAGAACCGAAAACCATGCAGAGAATGAATGGGAACACCAAGAAATGATAATAATGCAATTGATTCTTGTCTATGGACATGCAAGTGAATTCTGTTTTGTGGAGGGACAATCAATGACATGATTTGCTGAAATTAAGGACCATGCTTGGTAAAATTCCCAACCAACCAGAATGCAATCTTCTCTTAATTTACATAGCTATTGCTTTCCTAGAAACTTCACTGTACAGTAAGCTAATGGGAAAAATACTCTGTTTATATGTAGAGTGGAGTTAATTATGGGTTCCAATATTATACACAGGGGCTTCATTTATTTGAATGCCAAAGAGACTTTTGAAAATCATATGTGTCATAAAACAAGTCTTTGTTGTGGAGATATCCTGTATATGGCAGGATCTACTATCCCTGCACCTGCCCAACATATACCAGTAGTGTACTCCTGATTGTGACAATGAAAAACCACCTCTACAAATTCCCAAGCACCCCACGGGGGCAGTACCACCTCCTGGAAAGTCCTAGTTTATTTTATTTTATTTATTTATTTATTTTTTTGAGATAGAGTCTCACTCTGTCACCCAGGCTGGAGTGCAGTGCCGTGATCTTGGCTCACTGCAACCTCAGTTTCCTGGTTTCAAGCGCTTCTTGTGCCTCAGCCTCCCAAGTAGCTGGGATTACAGGTGCACACCACCACACCTGGCTAATATTTGTATTTTAGTAGAGATTGGGTCTCACCATGTTGCCCAGGATGGTCTCGAACTCCTGACCTCAGGTGATCCGCCTGCCTCGGCCTCCCAAAGTGCTGGGATTACAGGTGTAAGCCACCGTACCCGGCCTACAGCCACTAGTTTAAATAAGGAGGTATTGATTCCAAAGTTTCCATGTATATTTATGCTAGTAAAGCATAGGGTCCTAGAAAATTGGCTAATGGGGCTCACAATTCTTAACAGTGACACTGAACATGCTGTTCATATTAATTATTTGCCCTTAGAGGTCATGTAGGTGCTCCTGGTTTCTGTATTCATATTTGTTAACCAACTATACAACATAACAAAGGTTGCTTTGTTGTTAATATAATAATAGTCACAAATGCTTTGGTCAACTCACTTGGTATTCAAAGTCAATGTAAGTAAAAGATTGAGTAGTCAACCTTGATCACTCCCAGTAAAAGATGCCTCATATCGCATCTTGGTTTAATTTACTAAATAAACTGATTGTAGTTCCTTTCCTCTTTGGAATACACCAGTAGAGGGAAACATACCTTTGAAAAAGCACTAAAAATATTCTTTGTTCCATTGGCTACAAGTTTTTAGGCCTTTGCAGTTCTATCACTTTTAATAAAGTTAGAAGATACTGGGCACTGTGGCTCAAGCTTGCAATCACAGCACTTTGGGAGGCTGAGGCAGGAGGATCACTTGAGCCTAGGAGTTCAAGACTAGCCTCGGCAACATAGTAAGGCCTGTGTCTGCAAAAAATCAGAAGAAATTAGCCAAGCCTGGTGGCGTGCACCTGTAGTCCCAGCTATTTGGGAGGCTGAGGAGGGAGGATGACTTGAGCCCACAAGTTCAAGCCTGCAGTGAGCCATGATCACAACACTGCACTCCAGCCTGGGTGACGGAGTGAGACTCAGTCTCAAAAATAAATAAAGAAAAGAAAAGAAAAATATAGTTAGAAATAAAAAATAAGGTAAAAAAACATGAGAATGTAGGTTTGCTTTGTAAGAGATAGCAGTTTTGTGGCTCATAGAAATACCCTATGGAGAAACTTTTTAAGGACTTTAGTTTGTACACAGAACAACTCAGGGACAACAATCATAAACACAAGAGTTCACAGACAAAGAACAGAAATAAGGGAACAGAAAAGGCAAGAGAATAACTATCCTTAGAAAAAATGACAGGCCATTTTTCTAGTTTGTTTAGACCTGCCTTTTGTTTACAGTTCGACGTGGACTTACGTGAAGTATTTAGATTTGTTTTGAGGAAGTTGCATCTGGAGAGGTGCATGGTTACTTTTTGACAAGCAAGCTGGGTCTTGGGGTCTTTAGAAGAACAGGGGCATGAGGCAGCAGGTATGAAATACCTGAGGGAAGTGCCGATCTCAGGAGATGGAGAAAGGGTAGGTGGCAGGGAGGCCAGGTCCCAAGGCCTGGTGGTGGCCTCCCCAGCAGCCCTGTGCTGGCACTGTGGTCCAGTCATGGTGCATCTGTCACTCAACTTGTTCAAGGAGATAGAAATCTCTTTTTATTTATTTATTTGTTTGTTTATTTATTTATTTATTTTTTGAGACGGAGTCTCACTCTTTTTGCTCAGGCTGTAGTGCAGTGGTGCTATCTCCACTCACTGCAACTTCTGCCTCCTGGGTTCAATCAATTCTCCTGCCTCAGCCTCCCAGTTAGCTGGAACTACAGGTGCGCATTATCACATCTGGCTAATTTTTGTATTTGTAGTAGAGACGGAGTTTCACCATGTTGGCCAGGCTGATCTTGAACTCCTGACCTCAAGTGATCCACCCGCCTCAGCCTCCCAAAGTGCTGGGATTACAGGTGTGAGCCACCATACCCAGCAAGATAGAAATATCTTATGTTCCCCCTGTTGACATGGCAGACTAAACACAGAAGCACTCAGGGTTGTTGACATTGTTTTATTTGGGAAATAAGCAGTAGCTATGTGGTGACTGGAAACAAAACTCACAGAAAAGGTGGGAAACAGTGCCCCTACAGGTGTAGAGAAGTAGAAACACGAAGGTGGAGACCACCTGAATACCCAGGAAACAGAACACTTGGGATCACGACCCTCTTGGCTGGGCTCAGCAAGGCAGACTGATCTTTAAGGATGAGTCTGGGGTTGTATTTTGGTAATGGCCATTTCCTATCTGGATTTTTTTTTTTTTTAGTAAAAAGATTTTAAACCACTACATTCAAAGAGGGGGTTATAGAATCCAAAGGAGCAAGTCCCTGGACACCCAGGTGATACCAGATGGGGAGGTCTGGGAGAGAAGCAGGCAGGGGTATGGGGGAAAGTCTCATTACCTGGAGAAAGCAGGACCCAGCATCTCAGTCTAGAAGCAGACCCAGGCCGGCCGCCTAGCAGCAGCATTGCTTCTGGCAGCAGCCCTTCTGCTGGCAACAGCCCTTCCCACAGCCACAGCCACATGAGCTGCAGGTGCGGCGGCAGCAGCAGATCACCGGCGTGCTACAGCAGCCCCCACAGCAGCCGCGGCAGCAGGGGCAGCAGCTGGAGCAGCAGCCCACCCGGTAGCACCTGCAGGTGGTGCAGCTGCCACAGCCACCACAGCCACCACCGCAGCCACCACAGCCACCACCACAGCCACCACAGCCACCACCGCAGCCACCACAACTTCCACAACCACAGCAACCCATGGTGTCAGTAGAGAGGACTCGAGTAAAGTGAGGAGGGAGGACTCAGGAGAGGTGAGGAGGTCTGATGCCTCCTTCTGCTGGGGGAGGCCCTTATGTACCATCCTGAGGAGGATGGTGATGGAGTGACCCAAGGCACATGACAAATAGCTACTTCCTTGTTACTATTTATCCCAGTATATGTAAAGGAAATGAATAAAGGAATCTAGAGTTCTTTCCCATCTATATCCACTCTGGAAACATTTGGCTTTAAAAAAGAGTTACAGTTTAGAAGAAATTTTTCTAAAATTTTAAAGCTCCTGTTTACATATTAAGAACCAGGCTTCAAAGATTAAAACAGAAAAAAAAATCAGAAGGTGTGATATACAAGGAAGGGGGATATGAATGCCTTCTGACTCAGTAGGATATGGGGACAAGAAGAGAAAGAAAAATAGAGGTAGAAGAAATATGTTGATGTGTATCTTATCTTCTTCCTGGGATGACCTGCTCAACTTCAGAGAGTGACCCCCAAGCCTGCCCCAGATCCCATGTGGAATGGAAGAGACCCAGAACATCTCCTTGCACAATGGAACAGAGAGGACAGCCAAGGAAGCTGGCAGATGAGGTGCCAGGATGTCACCATGGCAGGATTGAAATGATCAAGGAACCAAGAGCCTCAGGGCAGCCAGGCAGGACTAGGATCAATGGGGAATGCAGCCCATCTTCCAGGCTATTGGCAGCACCAGAGAGAACCAGATGGAGACTGTGTTCCCAAGGAAGGACCACAAGGTCTTGACTGGGGCCAGAGAAGAGATTCTACTGCTCTGTGGGCCACTTAGCTATATTCCATTATCATATCCACAGATTGTACCTAAACATCCCTGTTGTCTTCTGTACCATTATTTGGCAGATTGACTGGATAGGGAAATGTGTATTACTCAAAGCAAATTATCACCACCTTGAGACACAGTTGAAAGTACATGTCCTTCTGACTGTGAGTAACATGGAAACATTCATTACACATTATATAATGCATACCTGAGGTATTAACTTGCAAAGAAAAAGATGGTTCCATGGACAGATAAAATAGAACTCTAGAAATTACAGAAAAAAACGTATGTAATTGAAATACATTATGTGGCATACCAATTAGATTTTCCTTTGAATTTTGAATTCTGTTAGAGTTACCATCCATTATGGACTGAATTGTGTCCTTCCAAAACTCATATGTGAACGTCCCAATTCCCAATGTGATTGTATTTGGAGACAGGGCCCTTAAGGACATAATTAAGGTTAAATAAGGTCATAAGGGTGCTGCGCTAGTCCTATAGGACTGAGGTTCCTATAAAAAGAGGAAAAGATTCCAGAGCTCTTTCTGTCTGACAGAGAAAGGATAAGGTGAAGACACAGTAAGGAGACAGCTGTCTACCAGACTGGAAGAGAAGTCTCACCAGAACTGAATCCTGATGGCACTTTGATCTCAGACTTCCAGTTTCCAGAACTTTAGGAAAATCAATTTCTTTTGGTGTTTAAGCCACCCAATCTGTTGTATTTTGTTACAGCAGTGCAAGCTAATATGCTGTCTCCCTGGATTCTCCCACTATAGTCCTAAAGCGTAAGCCTTGATTCAGATTACAGGGAAATCTCAAGAAAAAGTCCTAGATCTTTAATCAGTTTCTGAAGATGGACAAGACTTTGTCTGTGCCCTCAAGGTATTGAATGAAAAGAAAAAAATATTACTCTACAGCAGGAGACTATAGGAACACTTGTCTGTTAAAAAGAGATCCTGGTATCTTTCTTAGTGACACATAGGAGTGAAGTTTCTTTTTCTTTCTTTCTTTTTTTTTTTTTTTTTTCTATTGCCCAGGCTGGAGTGCAATGGTGTGATCTCACCTCCCTGCAACCTCTGACTCCCAGGTTCAAGTGATTCTCCTGCCTCAGCCTCCTGAGTAGCTGAGATTACAGGCACGCACCACCATGCCCGGCTAATTTTTTTTTTTTTTTTGTATTTTTAGTAGAGATGGGGGTTTCACCATGTTGGCCAGGCTGGCCTCGAACTCCTGACCTCATGATCCGCTTGCCTTGACCTCCCAAAGTGCTAGGATTATAGGCGTGAGCCACTGCACCTGGCCTACGAAGTTTCTTATATAGTCAACGACATACTGAGTTCAAAGAAATAAAAGAAGATAATGTAAATGCGGCAAAGGAACACAAGACTATCAATGGTGACCAAACAAATCTGCAAAGGGACCAAATTTCCCTAATTTGAAGAAATAAAAAATGAAACAATTGAAGGCAAAAACTCAAAGGCCAGGTTAAACAGGTTATTAGACACAGCTGAACAGAAATTTGGTGATGGAAAACAGCTTAATAAGCTACTCAGAATTCAGCACAGAGAGGCAAAGAGATTTAAAAATATGAAAGGTAAAAAAACATAGTTGAAAAAGGGAAGATTTCTCAGAGTGGTTCTCAAGCAGAGGTGTTGCTCCTTATCTTAGGGGGCATTTGGAAAAGTATGAAGTCACTTTCATCTGAATGACATTTAGTATCTGGGAACCAGGAATATAAAATGTCCTGTAATGCAAGAAATAGTCTCAACAATAAAGAATTTTCCCACTGAAATGTGCAATAGCGCTTCTGTGGAGGAACGTTAACCAATGTCTAACTGAAACTACAGAAGACGATAATACAATGGAGAAGACGTAATATTCAAAGATAATGATCAGTAATTTTTCGAAGTGATGTAAGATACCAATATTCAAATTCAAGTGTCTCAAAAAAATCAAGTTGCATAAAAATCAAAGAAATTCAAACCACACACCTTCTGGTAAAACTTAAGAACAACAATAACAATAAGCAAAATCTACAACTAGCCAGAAGGAAAAGGAAGACTACCTACAAAGGAATGAGCATTAAACCAAAAGTAGATGTCTCAGCCCAGTGGAAGTCAGAAGACAGCAGGACATAAATGTCAACCTAGAATTGCATCCAAAAGAAAGTCTCTTTCGAAGTTTTTGGGGAAATGAAAATGTTTTCAGACAAAAAAAATGGAGCATTTACCACTGACAGACCTTCTCTGAAGGAATTTGCATCAAAAGATGTACTTCAGGAAGAAGGAAATGATTCCAGAGGAAAGGTCTGAGACCTTGAGAAGGACGGTATTGAACAAACTAACTAGTAAACCTGGTGATCTAGAAAGTCAAATGACCACAAAACAACAGTAATTTCTCATCCATGGGGTAAAGAAAAAATAGCACTAAAATACAGGACAACCACTGCATTTCAGTTAGAAAGGCAGTCACCTGAGATGAAGCATACTAAGATGTTTGAATTATTTGGGAGGAGAATAAGCACACTGACTAACTTCAGACTTCAATAGTTAAACTTGCCTGGCCATTGGCTCACACCTGTAATCCCAGCACTTCGGGAGGCTGAGGCAGGAGGATCGCTTGAAACTAAGGTTTGAGACCAGCCTGAGAGACATAGCGAGATCCCAACGCTACAAAAAATTTAAAAAATAACTTAATGAAATTGACAGGAAGAAACAGAAAACAGAAAGCATGAATCGTTGTGTAACTATTACAGAAATCACATCAGAAGCTTAAAATCTTTTCACACACACATGCAAAAGACAGGAAAAATGGACCTGGAAAGGAATAAAAACATGCAGTAATCAGAAAGGATAGTTTGTTCAATTTACCAGCCTCCTGATCTCTTCACTTGACTGAAAAGGGAATGGGACGGTTTGACATGGTATTTTGTTGGAGCTACAGGTGGATGTGTTTTGTCTGTGCCACTTATTTAAGAGGTACGGACTAGTGGTTCAGACTCTCCTGTCAGCCTTTCCAGCTTCAAATCCCTGCACCATGCATGACTTTCCCTGCCTGACCTCGGGAAAGTTACTTAACATCTTTTTACCTCAATTTTCTGGCCTATAAAACGGGTGGTCCTACTTCCCAGAACTGTTGTGAAGATTAAAAGAGTATCTAAAAGAATACCCAGCACAAGGCCAGGTACAGTGTCTCACTCCTGTAATCCCAGCACTTTGGGAGGCCGAGATGGGCAGATCACTAGAGGCCAGGAGTTCGAGACCAACCTGGCCAACATGGTGAAACCCCAACTCTACTAAAAATACAAAAATTATCTAGGTGTGGTGGCACGTGCCCGTAGTCCCAGTTACTCAGGAGGCTGAGGCAGGACAATCACTTGAACCCGGGAGGTGGAAGTTGCAGTGAGCCGAGATAGTGCCACTGCACTCCAGCCTGGGTGACAGAGTGAGACTCCATCTCAAAAAAAAAAAAAAACAAAAAGGAGTGAGTATCATATAGATGGTAAATGAAGCCAGAACAGTGATGAAAACCACCTAGAAAGAAGGTATAAAGTGAAATAAAGAGAGGAGAGAACCAAGGATTATTATTATTATTATTTTTTGAGATGGAGTCTCACTGTGTCACCCAAGCTAGAGTCCAGTGGTGCGATCTCAGCTCACTGCAACTTCTGCCTCCTGGGTTCAAGAGATTCTCCTGCCTCAGCCTCCCAAGTAGCTGGGACTGCAGGTGCCCGCCACCACACTCAGCTAATTTTTGTATTTTTAGTGGAGATGGGGTTTCACCATGTTGGCCAGGCTGGTCTCGAACTCCTGACCTCAGGTGATCCACCTGCCTCGGCCTCCCAAAGTGTGAGATTACAGGTGTGAGCCACCGTGCGCAGCTCAAGGACAGACTTTTGAAGAAATACAATTATTTAGAGAAGAATGAGCATGCACGGTGGTCTAAGGAGAGGACGGGGGAAAAAGCAGGAAAACAGAAAGGGTTTGGCTGCTCAGGGAAGAGAATGTTTGAAGCAGGAAGAAGTGATCAGTAGTGGCCAATGAAAATGAGAAATCAAGTAGCAGGCTGCTGGAATGTTTTCATTGCAGTTGCAAACATGGAAGTTATTTTTGACCTCAGCAAGAGATGTTTCTATTTAGGAGACAGGATACCTTCAGGTGAGTTTTAAAATGAGAAGGAGGAGAGCAGATAGAGACAGTCAACGTAGAAAACGTGCTCAGGAGGTTTGTCTTTGATGAAGGGAAGAGAGGTCAGACTATCCTTGAAGAGCGTTGCCGGGTCAAGAGAGGATTTTCTAAACTGGAAGATGATGAATAAATTTTTAAACAAGAAGGGTCAATTTAAGTAAAAGAAGTGAAATATTTATTTTTGTAAACAAAAAAAAAAAAAAATGTAGTGCAAATGTGCTCAGAGGGGGAAGGAGCGGGAATGCCAGGTCCGGATGAAGGGACTGGCCTTAGTGAGAAGGGACAGCTGCCTCGTGTCACAGAGCAGTGACGTGGTGAGCGGAGGCAGATGGAGAGTAGTTTGCATGTTCCTGAGAGCTTGAGGGAGATGGCATTTGGTGGCTTCCTTTTTCTCTATTAAGTAGGTTATAGTCTCTGGGAATGAAGGCAGAGTAGGGGAATCTGAGGACTGAGAAATACAGACACAGTGTAATTCAGCCGAGATGGAGAGTAAGAACTAGTCAGCCGGGTGCAGTGACTCACACCTGTAATCCCAGCACTTTGGGAGGCTGAGGCGGGTGGATCATGAGGTCAGGAGATCGAGACCATCCTGGCTAACACGGTGAAACCCCATCTCTACTAAAAATACAAAAAATTAGCCGGGTGTGGTGGCGGGCGCCTATAGTCCCAGCTACTTGGGAGGCTGAGGCAGGAGAATCACTGGAACCTGGGAGGCGGAGGTGCAGTGAGCCGAGATCTCACCACTGTACTCCAGCCTGCAACACAGTGTGACTCAGTCTCAAAAAAAAAAAAAAAGAAAAAAGAAAAAGAAAAAGAAAAAAGAAAAGAAAAGAAAAAAGTCTAGCCAACTAGAGACACCTCCCAGGGCTGCCTGGTTAAATCCCACTTGAGGCTGGGAATCGTGAGCTTACAATGGAGTTATTTTGTTTTGTTGTGTGAGTTTCTCTAGCAAGCAGATCAAAGATTTTTCCTGGAATTGGTTTTTTTCCACATAGATGTGACTGAAACATGGGGAGGCCATGGAGTTGTGGGCATTGGTGTGATTGCTGTAGAGGAAATAAGGGAAGTGAAGAAAGGACAGGCAGGGAGGTTGGGAGGAGAATAAGGATGTCCCGATAACACTGAAGAATGGTCCTGTGGAAGCAGATGATCGAGTAAGCAAGAAGGCGAGATCCCTGTAGACAGAGCCAGGTGACACAGTTCCTTACACTGGAGGGAGGACAGGATGTGTCCACCAAATGGGGAGCTGAGGTAAAGTGGAAAGGGAGTCTAGAAATGAGGGGATTGAGGAACAGAAAAGACAAGATGTATCACATGTGGATACTGAAAAACTGCAAGGTAATGGCAGGACCGAGAATTGATGCTAAAGAGTTTGATGACTGAGGAAGGTGGACCAGGGAGTCAGTAGATGTCAGCGCCGAGGAGACAGACTTCTAGCTGATTGAGTTTCAAATAGATTGACATTTTTATTTTCTCCCAAGGAGTTGGGAATAATTGTCTGGAGGCAGCAATGAGAAGCAAGGACAATATCAATGACCACATCTAAGTTCCCAAGATCATAGCTAGAAAATGATGATGCTGACATTTGAGCTTAAGAACCTGAAAAAGAGACCGGGTGTAGTGGCTCACACCTGCAATCCCAGTACTTTGGGAGGCTGAGGCAGGTGGGTTGCCTGAGCCCAGGAGTTCAACACCAGCCTGGGAAACATGATGAAACCCTGTCTCTATTACAAAAAATACAAAAAGTAGCCAGCCATGGTGGCGTGTGCCTATAGTCCCAGCTACTTGGGAGGCTGAGGTGGGAAGATTGCTTGAGCTTGAGGAAATCAAGGCTGCAGTGGGCTGAGCTGTGAATGCACCACTGCACGCCAGCCTGTGCAACAGAGCAAGACCCTGTCAAAAAAAAAAAAAAAAAAAAAAAAAAAAAAAAATCCTGAAAAGGCAGCATTATTACTCTCCTTGTTAGTTGTGGGGACTGGCTTCCATCTCCCTTCTCCTTTAAGACCATCTACTTCCATGTCTGTATTTTTTCTTCTTCATCACCTCCTCTCTCTAAGGAGACTGTTATTCTGTTTATTCTACGAGATTTATTTCTTCTGCCTTTCTCCCACCAAATTCAGAAAACAGAAGTGCTAGAGTAGGCAAAGAGACAAGAAAAGGCAGAGGAATTTCAGCATCTCCAGGTCTCCAAAAAGCATGAGGAAGAAAAGACTGGAAGCTCAGTTCCAAGTTCAGCCTTGGAGTTGTGCAACATCATGTGGTCAGACGAGACAGAAATATAATGGAAGGAAAAAGAGGGTGAGCTTTCTGGAGCACAGAAAATGACTGACCCCAGTAAGGCTCCTAAGAGACTCCACAGAGAGTTATTTCATCATTTATTTGCACAGGAAAGACCTAGCAAACCCCAGAAGTATCCCACAAAAAAGAGCATCTCCCCACGTTCTGTGAGGTCAAAGTAGATGGGAAGTCAGCCAGTGTCAATTCAACCACTGACAGATTTTTCTCCTTGTCAGCATTGCTCTTTATGGGTATAATTCAGTTTCTGACTGTCATTGCCACCTACTCCACGTAAGCAAGAGCTCGGTTGATATAAATTGGAATAGTAATAACTTTAAGGAAGACGAGAATTCATCTAATGGGTCTCCAAAAAGGGCTATCTTCACCTGGGTCCACCTTGTGCAGGGCAGAGCGGGGTGGCAGCCAGTGTGGTGTGATCTGGAAGGTCATCCCCCTAAAGCTGTCCCCCACTGAGCGCTGGATTCCACCCAAGGCCACTCACTCTCTCCTGATAAGCATCCAACCTTCCTTCAAAGTGACATTACCCAGAGGACTGGCTGATTGTGACCAGAGAGTAAGTGTAAATGCATTTATCAAAACACATTTATTTCTCACTGGAGACAGGACTGCCTGCCATTTAAGAATATCAGAAGGCAGGTGTTTAACACATCAGTTGTTTAGCACATTACGTTTCTTTTCAGACTTTTTTTTTAATATCTAAGACCACACACACTCCACTCCCCACTCCCACTGCCTTGAGGTCAGAAGGGGAGGAGGGGCCTTGTGGCTCACGGACAGACAATGAAACCTGTGGTCCTCAGTGGAGGAGGGGAAGGTGGGCCTTATGGAAGGTGTGTGAACTTCAAAACCTCCTTTGAAAGGTCCTGTACTTCATGTCTGTTGGCATCACCACCACCACCACCACCTCCTAGGGTCTTCTCTTTCCTTTATGGAAGAAGCCTGGGATGATGTTGCCTGGATTCCCTTCCCTGTATGACTGTAGGTCAGTATGACAATGAGAACATTTCTGTGAAATTTGGAGAGTGGAAAATTAAAATGACCAGTATCCTCCAAGGCACTTACCTTAATTACGGTCCAACCCAGTGTAGAATTCCTTCTCAGAGAGACCTTTGGATAAATATAAATATCCCTTACCTTAACAATATTTAAATTCAAACTCCCTGAAGCCTAGAAGGATATTCTCTAACATAACCAGAGTATATAAAAATAAAATACCAGCCAGTCACGGTGACTCACGCCTATAATCCCAGCACTTCAGGAGGCAGAAGCGGGTGGATCACCTGAGGTTGGGAGTTGGAGACCAGCCTGAATAACATGGAGAAATCCCATCTCTACTACACATACAAAATTAGCTGGGCATAGTGGCACACGCCTGTAATCCCAGCTACTTGGGAGGCTGAGGCAGGAGAATCACTTGACCTGGGAGGTGGATGTTGCAGTGAGCTGAGATTGCGCCATGGTACTCCAGCCTGGGCAACAAGAGTGAAACTCCATCTCAAAAAAATAAAATAAAATAAAATATCATTACATTTAAAAGGCAAAAGATGTATACAATTTGAAGAGAAACCAGAGTATACAATATCATTACATTTAAACAATTACTAGAAAGTCAGATGTTGCACTTTTATTATTTTATTTTATTGTATTTTTTGAGACAGGGTCTCACTCTGTCATCCAGGCTGGAGTGCAATGGCCCAATCATGGCTTGATGCAGCCTCAACTTCCCAGGCTCAGGTGATCCTCCCACCTCAGTGTAGGTGTAGTGTAGGTCTAGGTATAATCCTAGTCCTGTAGCTAGGACCACAGGTGCCCGCCACAATATCCGGCTAGTTTTTGTATTTTTTCGTAGAGATGAGGTTTTACCATGTTGCCCAGGCTGGTCTCAAACTCCTGGGCTCAAAATATCTGCCTGCCCTGACCTCCCAAAGTGCTAGGATTGCAGGTGTGAGCCACTGTGCCTGGTCAGATAATTGCACTTTTAAACCCAGAAGTGCAAGTGGAAATTTTTCTGTAAATGTATATAATGTTCAGATTATCTGGGTACTGTTAGAACCATTTAATAAAAGATACCAATTTTTACCATTTTAACATATTTAACATTATATATATGTATAATGTGTTATGTATACTTATATATCAATATGCTGGTTCCATTTCTCTGGAGAACTCTGGCTAATAGAATAACCAATTATATATCAATATGCTGGTTCCATTTCTCTGGAGAACTCTGGCTGATAGAATAACCAATCTTACGGTATATACTTTGAAAATATTAATTCATCCAGTATATGTTCATTGAGCACCTACAAAGTACTAGGAATATAGCAGGCACTAAGTTGGATAAAGTCCCTTCTGCTCTAGCTCTATTTTAGAGAGAAGCAGCAAACAAAAAATCATTAAGCATATAATAGGTGGTGACAAAGCAAGGTACGAAAATAGACAGTGACCCAAGGAGGCCCATTTTAGGAGGTCCTCTTTGATAAGGTGGCATTTGAGCACTCCGCGTGCAGTGAGGCGGCAAGGCTGCCAGGTGCCTGGAGTAAGAGCATTCTAACAGGTGGAATAGGAAGACCCAAGGCCTGAAGACGGAGTGCACTTGACTGGCCTGGGGATTGTCATTGCACACACAACCGCAGGTAATAATATTTTGGTCCTACGGAAAGTACCTTGAGCTACAGTCCAGAGAAAGGTCCTGTCACTACATAGCAGTCATTTTTCTCTTCCAGTTTTTAATTCCTTAAGGAAAAGATGAAGAATCAGGACCAGGTAGGTGTTTCCTATCCAAAATACCCAGAAGGCATTCCTCCCACAGCAGTCCTGCCTTCCGCATCCTCCTCCCAGTGGTTTCTAATGTACAAATACAGGTTCTAAGAACATTTTAATAAAGGAGTCTGTGTAACTTTAACTCAGTGTTTCCAGCTTTATTTGGTCTCAGACCCTATTTCTACTATTAACAAAACTGGAGTCACTGAAAACACGTTTAGAAAGAGTGAGCTCAAAGAGCAAATTTATCTCTAATGTTCTCTGAATAATGGAAAATAAAATTGTACACCTCAACAGCCTCAGCTCTCCAGCTAATGAATATATATGATGTTATATATATTCCCCTTTGCCCCAAAATTCATGTCCTTCCCACACACAAATTCAAATTAGGTGCACCAGAATCTGTGTCAGCTTCCTAGGGTGGCTTTAACGAAGTACCATAAATACTGGTTGGATTAAAACAACATAAGTTTATTGTCTCACAGTTTTGGAGGCTAGAATGATGTTAAAATAAAAAGGCTGGACGTGGTGGCTCACGCTTGTAACCCCAGCACTTAGGGAGGTTGAGGCAGGCGGATCACCTGAGGTCAGAAGATCGAGACCAGCCTGGCCAACATGGTGAAACCCCATCTCTACCAAAAATATGGAATTAGCCAAGAATGGTGGTGCATTCCTGTAATCCCCGCTACTCGGGAGGCTGAGGCAAGAGAATCTCTTGAACCCAGGAGACAGAGGTTGCAGTGAGCCGAGATCGTGCCATTGCACTCCAGCCTGGGCAAAAAGAGCGAAACTGCATCTCAAAAAAATAAGTAAATAAAATAAAAAGACAGGAGAGAGAAAGAGCAAACTTTTAACTTGTTTTTAGCAGCAGAACCTTTTCTGCCTAGATGAAACATCCGTAAACAAAATTAAAAACCTCGGTCTGGATTCAGCCTGAAGTCAATCCGCTCTCCATCGCAGTAGCTGTAATCACACTGCCCTCTAGTGTAACCCTCAGGGGAATTACAGCTAAAATGACTACAGAAATCTCTTTCAAACTTTCAGCCTGAGAGCTGGCCAAGACGGCTGTGAGCTACACAGTGGTTCTCAAGGTGAGGTCCACAACCAGCAGCAGCAGCAGCGGCGACACCTGGGAATTTGTTAGAAATAAAAAATTTTGGTTTCACACCCTCCTAACAAGTCCCACTGAGTCAATAACTGGGGATGGGCTTAGCCAAGCAGTCCTTAATCCCTCCAAATGAGAAACAAAATTATGGCTCTGCCCAGCACCCACAGGTAATTTTTTTTTCTTTTTTCTTTTTTCTTTTTTTCAGATGGAGTCTCACTCTGTCTCCCAGGCTGGAGTGCAGTGGCACAATCTCAGCTCACTACAACCTCCGCCTCCCAGGTTCAAGTGATTCTCCTGCCTCAGCCTCCTGAGTAGCTGGGACTACAGGCGTGCGCCACTATGCCTGGCTAATTTTTGTATTTTTTAGTAGAGATAGGGTTTCACTGTGTTGGCCAGGCTGGTCTCGAAGTCCTGACCTTGTGATCCGCCCGCCTCGGCCTCCCAGTGTGCTGGGATTATAGGCGTGAGCCACTGCGCCCGGCCAGGGGTAGTAATTTTTTGTACCATGTTGTATTCAATTAAAAACAAAAAAGCAGACTCAGGGCAGCCTATTGAAAACCAAAAAGTTCATAAAGAGAAGAGTTTCTATGCTTAGCATTTGTTCAGCAGTTTTCACTTGATGCTGTGCTTTCAGATTCAATAGGAGTTACATCCACCCCAACAATAAATCCCACTAGACCCAATTTCATTGTAGCACTGCCAGGAATAACAACAGGTTCTAGAATAGACTGAGTCATCTTTTCTTTGAAAATTTCTGCGGATGGAGGTAATGCTAGTTATGAAAAACAGGTTTTGTACTGAGAAGTCGAGGTGAAAATTCTGTAAAACTAACCTGTGTCGAACATATATATAGGTTGGTATTTCCAGCTCAAGTGTTCGTTCTGGTCAGCCGTGCAGCAATTATGCTCTGTTCATGACCGGGCAGGCTGAATAAAAGTGTGGATCAGTGCAATTTCCCCACAACTGCAAAAAAAAAAAAAAAAAAAAAAAAAGTAACTTTCTTCCTTCCAATCATCCTTCTTCCTTCTCCAAATGCTGCCTGAGCACTTAGGGTAGATGAAGCCTGTGTTAGCTGAAAGCATGGATCCCACCCAAGGTTCCCTTGGAGCATCAGCCTCCCGCGCAAGAGACATCTTCATTTCTATCATGTTACACTTGCTCCCAAATATGATAACTTGATAAAGAAGAGAGACCTGTAAAAAAGACAGCAATGGTTACAAACATTTGAATCTCAGAGGGGAAAATCCATGTAAAATAAATTACAAATCGAGTAATGACTAAACTATTTAAAAATGTATACATTTGTATATGAAAATTGCCATTTTCTTAAAAAGGCAGGTCATCTAAAAGGGTTAAGCACCCCTTTATCATGTCAGCATTTCATATAGTATCTAGTTTTAAAAAATAACACTGTAGGTCAGGCGTGGTAGCTCATGCCTGTAATCCCAGCACTTTGGGAGGTCAAGATAGGAGGTCAGGAGTTCAAGACCAGCCTGGTCAACATGGTGAAACCCCGCCTCTACTAAAAATACAAAAATTAGCCAGGCGTGGTGGCATACACCTGTAATCAACACCTCTTTTTTTTTTTTTTGGAGATAGGATCTCGCTCTGTTGCCCAAGCTGGAGTACCATGGTACTATCATGGCTCACTGCAGCCTCAATCTCTCAGACTTAAGCAATCCTTCGGTCTGTCTTAGCCTCCTGAGTAGCTGAAACTATA
The DNA here is from genome assembly GCF_007565055.1 of Rhinopithecus roxellana. Classification (NCBI taxonomy): domain Eukaryota; kingdom Metazoa; phylum Chordata; class Mammalia; order Primates; family Cercopithecidae; genus Rhinopithecus; species Rhinopithecus roxellana. The sequence continues at coordinate 21,757,907 of NC_044562.1, forward strand.
GGCGTGTGCCACCACGCCTGGCTAATTTTCTATTTTTTGTAGAGACAGGGTCTCACTATGTTACCCAGGCTGGTCTCAAACTCCTGGGCCCAAGCAATCCCCCCACCTTGGCCTCCCAAAGTGCTAGAATTATATTCATGAGCCACTGCACCCTGTCAAAAATATAAACACTTTATGGTGGAAAACAGCCTTGCCTAATCTTTCAGTTGTGCAAAAACAATACTCCAGGACTTCAATGCATATTATCATTAACCTAAAATGAAGCCATCCCCACTAAAGAGTGTAAGCCTGGCTGGGTGCGGTGGCCCACGCCTGTAATCCCAGCAATTTGGGAGGCCGAGGTGAGCAGATAGCCTGAGGTCAAGAGTTCAAGACCAGCCTGGCAACATGGTGAAATCCCACCTTTACTGAAAATACAAAAATTAGCTGGGCATGGTGGCCAGCACCTGTAGTCCCAGCTACTCAGGAGGCTGAGGCAGGAGAATCGCTTGAACTCGCAAGGCAGAGGTTTCAGTGAGCCAAGATCGCACCATTGCACTCCAGCCTGGGCAACAGAACAAGACTCCATCTCAAATAAATAAATAGATAGATAGATAAATAAATAAATAGTGTAAGTCTTAGAGGATAAAATGAAATTTTGTGGTGAGGGTGGCGCAGGAGAAAAGTTACTGACAACCATGTGAAAAATCCTCGCAAGATTTTCCCCTCTTTATTTATAAATATTAAGGCTGTTTTTAACTTTTACTGCAGTCACAGGAATAAAAGTCCTAAGAAGCCTCTAAGCCAGTGCTTCTCAAAGTGTTGTCTCTGAACCAGCATATCAGCATCATCTGGAAATTTGCTGGAAACGTAAATACTCAGACCTCGCCCCAGACTTATTGAACCTGAATGTCTGTTTGTGGTGGTGGTGGTGGTGGTGGCGGTGGTGTTTGAGACGGAGTTTCGCTTTTGTTGCCCAGGCTGCAGTGCAATGGCACGATCATAGCTCACTGCAGCCTGGAACTCCTGGACTCAAGCAATCCTCCTGCCTCAGCCTCCCAAGCTGCTAAGACTACAGGTGCCAGGCTAATATTTACTTTTTTATTTTTTGGAAAGAGAGGGTGCCACTGTGTTGCCCAGGCTGGTCTGGAACTCCCAGACTCAAGCAATCCTCCCACCTCGGCCTTTCAAAGTGCTGGGATTACAGGCACGAGCAATTGCACCCAACAATTTTATCTTATTTTGCCTCTCTTTCCTAGCCACCATCTACGTTCACCCACCTCACACCAAGTAGATTTTGCCTTCTAAACCAATCCACCTTTTTTCTTCACAATAAACACCAGTACATCCCATTAGGTACAAACTGGTTTAGCTGGAAGCTATGACTGGGCTGGATTCAAACACCAGAGATTGTCACAAAAAGCATATCTGGCATACAGCTTTTCCCATGTTGGTGACTATACCCAAAAGCCAAAAACAGCAAGAATAAAGTTCTACCAAACTTCAAGAGTGCTTGGGTAAAAGTCTACCTGGGAACCCAAAGCATAAGGACACAGATTAGGTCATAGCAAAGGGCATTCTCAGGCTCAGTAAATCTGTGGGTTTATTTCGGTTGTCTAGAAATTCAGAAGACAGGGATTTGAGAAGGTCTACCCCAACCACCTTTATGTCATCCTCCACCCACTGTACGTTCCCCTTATAGAAAATGAAATAATCACTTACTACAGATGGGCTCAGATAATTGGCCAATGCCACCAGTTCCAAGAGAAACTGGGGCCAAAACTGACTTGAACGAGAGAGCTACTAAGTAGTTTCTTATGATTCCTCCAGGGCAGCCCAAAAAAGTAAAGCGAAGAAAACGGGAAGAGTAGAAAATAAACTCACACATACCTCTTTCTCTGACATTCAGTCTCAAACTGGTCACTTGTTCCATATTTTCCTGATCACCGAGATGGTATCGCAATGGGCTCCTCATTTTTGTACTGATGGGTAAGAAAGCAAAAGAAGGCGGTCAGGTTCTTCCAGTACTGAAACATCCTTTTTGACCTTTTGGTTCTGACTGTGAAGAAGAATAAACTATTTTGTTACATGCTAGTAAGCAACAGTGTCTGAGCAGCCCTAGCTTGTTCTGGAAATCCTGTCAAGTGTAAAAAGATTAATTTATCCATTATGGCCTCTTTTCCTAGCCTCCATAGCTTATTGCAGATCAAATTACATTTGTAAAGTTTAAAAGGTAGATAACTAAGATAATAGCTGCTGTGGTTTTTACACCGGGAAGTATAAATTCACACCTTATGAATATCTGTCATTCAATTTTTTCCGCTGAATTTCAGTTTCCCATTGCTTTCCAATGTATTGTTAGAAATTAATGTAAACCATGAAACTAGATCCACTTTGGCAAAGGCCAAGCAGTTCATCCTGGGGTTGATACATGTCATCTTGATAATGGTAAGAGTCAGAGGCCCAGGGTATATATCACATCCTGATTTTTTTTAGTCTCTGTACTCTCCCCACTTAATCTTGCAGATGACAGATGAGATCTTCCCCATTTGGACGTACTGCTACCTGGTGCTGCTGCTGCTTGTGTTTGTCCTCACTAATTATGTCTGCTATAAGCCGCTCATCATCTTGCAAGGTATCAGTTTCATCATTACCTGGCTGCTGCTCTCGTTTGGCCAAGGAGTGAAGACCATGCAGGTTGTAGAGTTCCTCTACGGGATGGTGACTGCCACCGAGGTGGCCTACTATGCCTACATATACAGCGTGGTCAGCCCCGAGCACTACCAGAGAGTGAGCGGCTACTGCAGGAGCATCACCCTGGCCGCCTACACAGCAGGGTCTGTGCTGGCCCAACTCTTGGTATCCCTGGCGAACCTGCTGTACTTTTACCTCAACGTCATATCCTTGGCCTCTGTCTCCGTGGCCTTCCTTTTCTCACTTTTCCTACCAATGCCCAAGAAGAGCATGTTTTTTTCATGCAAAACGCAAAACAGAAACTCATCAGAAGGCACAGGGAGAGGATGCCATCTTAGAGGGATCTCACAAGGATTACAAAGCAGTTCACGGAATTATCCACTGTTTCCGGGGACCTGGATGCCAGCAGTGGGGCACCCCAAAGCCAAGCAATGTGGCTTTGAGAGATTTCGTGCAGTGATCCGGGGATTTGCAGGAGTGCTACGCCTCAAAGCGTCTTTTTTAATGGCCCCTGTGGTGGGGTTTTTCCACAGCAGGTTTTAACCAGATGTTAAACTATGTTCAAATCCTGTGGAATTACAAGGCACCATCTCAAAGTTTCACAATACATGTATTAGTCAATTTTCATGCTGCTGATAAAGACATACCCAAGACGGGGTAATTTATAAAGGAAAGAGGTTTAACGGACTCACAGTTCAGCATGGCTGGGGAGGCCTCACAATCATGGCGGAAGGCAAAGGAGGAGCAAAGTCACTGCTTTCCTGGCAAGAGAGAATGAGGGCCAAGCAAAAGGGGAAACCCCTTATAAAACTGTCAGATCTCGTGAGAGTTATTTACTACCATGAGAACAGTATGGGGGAAACTGCCCCGGTGATTCAATTATCTCCTACCAGGCCACTCCCACAACACGTGGGAATTATGGGAGCTACAATTTAAGAAGAGATTTGGATGGGCATACAGTCAAACCCTATAAATATATAATGGAGCAGTAGAAGCCCTTGAAACCTTTGGGTCTAGGTATATAAGACTTTATCTAATTAATGTGCAGAAAATGTGCTGCTCCATGTTTTTAAGATATTCCACGGTAAAAAAAAAAAAAAAATTAGGCCTGTTTGGAAGTAACTCCAATCAATGCATTTCAGTGCAATAGAGCCCTGAAAAAAGTAAGATAGTAAGAACTGATATTACAAGACCTAAGCTATGTCAACTATACAACATATATTTAACTGACATTTTTGCTGTTTATAAAGAAGCTAGTGAGTATATTTAAAACACACACACACACACACACACACACACTGGGCTCAATCTTTATTTATTTATTTATTTATTTATTTATTTATTTATTTATTTTGAGAAGGAGTCTCGCTCTGTCGCCCAGGAGGGAGTGCAGTGGCACCATCTCAGCTCACTGCAACCTCTGCCTCCCGGGTTCACACAATTCTCCTGCCTCAGACTCCTAAGTAGCTGGGATTACAGGTGCACATTACCACGCGTGGCTAATTTTTTGTATTTTTAGTAGAGACGGGGTTTCACTATGTTGGCCAGACTGGTCTCGAACTCCTGACCTCGTGATCCACCCACCTCAGCCTCCCAAAGTGCTGGGATTACAGGCGTGAGACACCACGCCCGGCCCCTGGGCTCAATTTTTTATCTATGTTCTATCATTTGCCAAGTAGGCAAATCAATGAAAATTCTAGCAGTCTGTTTTCTCTTCTCTTTTTGAAAGCCAGAACAATATCTACTAGTTTATTTCACAGGATTGCTTTTTTTTTGGGGGGGACGGGGTCTTGCTCTGTCACCAGGCTGGAGTGTGCAGTGGCTCACTGCAGCCTCCAACTCCCTGGTTCAAGCGATTCTCCTGCCTCAGCCTCCTGGGTAACTGTACAAGATTGCTTTAAAGGTCAAAAGATATCATGCATTGGGAAGTATTTGTGTACTGTAGTGTCTATCTTAGGTAAAAATTAGTTGTTTTTATTTAATTTTCCTGAATGTAAAATAAATAATACAACTTTCAAATTTGTATTCTTCAATAATCCTGTTGTAGTGATTTCAACACCAACTACCAAATGGTTTTGAAAAGAAGAGTTTTGTCACAAATTTAAAAGAGGCAACTTATGTAATAAAACTTTGAAAAAGATATACGTGGAAGATAAAGTTACACTAATCCCTAAAAACAGGAGCTACAAACTGATGTCCTACTGGTCAAATATGGTTGGACCATGCAGAGTTAGACGGTTTAAGGTTAAACTATCAAAACTCTTTTCAGGCAGGCATGGTGGCTCATGCCTATAATCCCAGAGTTCTGGGAGGCTAAGGTGGGGAGGCCAGGAGACCAGCCCAGCCAACATAGTGAGACCCTGTCTCAATAAATTTTCTTTTTTTTTTTAGTTAGCTGGGCATGGTGGTGTGTGCATGTAGTCCTAGCAACTGGGGAAGCTGAAGGTAGGAGGGTCACTTGGGCCCAGGAGTTCTAGGCTTCAGCGAGCTATGATTGTGCCACTGCTCTCCAGCCTAGGTGACAGAGTGAGACTGTCTCATAAAACAAACAGGCTGGGCAAGGTGGTTCATGCCTGTAATCCTAGCACTTTGGGAAGCCAAGGTGGGTGGAGCGCGAGGGCAGGAGTTCAAGACTAGCCTGGCCAACATGGTGAAACCCCATCTCTACTAAAAATGCAAAAATTAGCCAGGCATGCTGGCATGCACCTGTAATCTCAGCTACTCAGGAGGCACAAGAATTGCTTGAACTTGGGAGGCGGAGGTTGCAGTGAGCCGAGATCTCGCCACTGCACTCCAGCCTGGGCAACAGAGCAAGACTCTGTCTTGGAAAAAAAAAAAAAAATAGAAAAAAAGCCTTTTTTCTTTCTGGAGTCTTTCAATAACTCTAGTCTTTAAAATGTGGTTTGAAAGGCCAGGTGTGGTGGCTCATGCCTTTAATCCTAACACTTTGGGAGGCCGAGGCAGGTGGACCAGCCTGGACAATATGATGAAACCCCATCTCTACAAAAAATGCAAAAAAATTAGCTGGGTGTGGTGGTGTTTGCCTGTAGTCCCAGCTACTCGGGAGAATGAGGCAAGAGAATCACTTGAGCCCAGGAGGTCAAGGCTGCAGAGAGCCACGATTGCACCACTGCACTTCATCCTGGATGACAAAGTGAGACCCTGTCTCAAAAAATAATAATAAAAAAAAAATGTGGTTTGCAGACCACATTACCATGAGGTGGGCACACTCAGGTAATGGTCTGCAGACCTGATATGCATAAACTGACCTAAGCCATCGTTGACCGCAGCTCATAGTTTTACCTTTTTAAGGGATTGTAGGAAAAAAAAATGCAACAAGAGTTGTAAAAAAGGATATGCGGCTCATAAGCTGTAAATATTCACTATCTGGCCCTTTAGAAATTGCGGATCTTGAACTCAATATAGTGGGTTGCTGACCAGCATTTTTAAAACAGAGTAGACTAGTCTAATGTAGAATAGGGAGCATATCAGCTCGTAAGGATACATTTTGTTTTGCAAGAATTCTGTTCACACACATATATATGCACTAATTAATATATAAAATATATTTTCCTCAGGCTATGGTTAAAGAAGTTTGATAGCTTCTGCTCTTGGAGCTATCTTATACATATCAGAGTTCCCAGCAAGACAAATAACATATTTGCATATTTCCTTAACTGTACATACGGGGATTTGCCAAAGCTTGTTGCCCTCTGATTTAAGACTGTTCTCTACACCCAGCTTCCTCATTCTCTACCATATCCAGATATTTATTTGCTCAAACAACAATTAACCCCAGAATGAATTCTTTTTGTTTGTTTGTTTGTTTGTTTTTTGTTTTTTGAGACAGAGTCTTGCTCTGTCGCCCAGGCTGGAGTGCAGTGGCGTGATCTTGGCTCACTGCAACCTCCACCTCCCGGGTTCAAGCCATTCTCCTGCCTCAGCCTCCTGAGTAGCTAGGACTACAGGTGCCTGCCACCACGCCTGGCTAATTTTTTGTTTTGTTTTGTTTTGTTTTTAGTAGAGACGGGGTTTCACCGTGTTAGCCAGGATGGTCTCAATCTCCTGACCTCGTCATCCACCCACCTCAGCCTCTCAAAGTGCTGGGATTACAGGCGTGAGCCACCGCACGCCCGGCCCAGAATGAATTCTTATAACTGCTCATTCTATCTTCTTTCCACAACCAAGTTATTGTATTATCCTGTATAATTTTCTGTTTGGCCTTGTATGCATATTATGTTTTTATTCCATTGTCCTTAATAAAAACCTCAGACACAGCACCCCTTAACAAGTAGTAATCCTCAATTATGGTGATAATGACAGCAGGAAACAAGTGCCCTATGAGAAAGGCAAGGTGGGGGGTGGTGGATGAGGCTGGCCCTCCCAGTGGGTGTGTGTGCCTGAGCATCATTGCTGTCCCTTGAGTTGGCTGATGTCTCCTTCCTCCTTATCTAAAGATGAATTTCTGATACTGTGTGTTGTCTGACAGGAAAAAGACAGGAAGACTGAGCAACAAAGAGAAATCTTGGGCTGGTCTCTGGGGGATTGAGGATTTTCAGCTTCCACTACTGGGTTCACCCTTCAAGCCCCCTCCTGGGCCTTCTGCTTGGGCAAAACCTTCCTCCTGGCTCAGAAGCTACAGTAGTTTGGAGCGTTTTAGATAATTGTCCAGGCACTCCTCGTCTCTCACAGAATATACTTTGTGAGGTTTAAAACACTCTTCCAAAGAGAATGTGGTGCAAGGAGGGAGAGGTGGGCTGACACCGACATTAATACTCCCGGGGACAAAGGGCAGGCCCCAGAGCCATCTTTGAAGTCAGCCCAACAATCTGCATGTACTTTCCTGACAAAACAAAGTTTTCACATCAAATGAGACTTTGAAGCTATTTATTCTAAAGCTAAGTTGTTCCACACCCACCTGTTTATTGAACAAAGCGGGGCCCATTGTTGAGCTCACATTCTTCTCACTTCCCTCCCTGAAAATTCCTAACGTTTGATTGGTTAGGTCAGGGCTCCCATTGGTGTTTCATCCTCTGCACTGCTGGCCTCTTGGGCTGGGCAATTCTTTGTCGAGGGGGACTGTTCTGAGCTCTGTAGAATGTTCAGCAACATCGTATGCCTCTCAGCCACTAGTTGCCAGGATGCACCCCATTGCGATAACCAAAAATGTCTTCAAATATTGCCACCTGTCCACTAGAAGGCAAAAATACCCCTGGTTGACAACCACTAGATAAGATTTGGATTAGGGTCAGAGCTTTTCTTTGGGGGGAAAGGGGGGAGGGATTGGGGGGACGGAATCTCGCTTTGTCACCCAGGCTGGAGTGCAATGGCGTGATCTCAGTTCACTACAACCTCCACCTCCCAGGTTCAAGCAATTCTCCTGCCTCAGTCCCCCTAATTTTTGTATTTTTAGTATAGATGGGGTTTCACCATGTTGGTCAGGCTGGTCTCGAACTCCTGACCTCAGGTGATCCACCTGCCTCAGCCTCCCAACAGAGCTCTTTTATAATCCTTATCACACTGTATTATTTATTTATTTATTAACTTAAATTTATTTATCTAATTTCCCCACTAGGCTGTATTGTTTTCAAAGCAAGGACCCAAAGTTTACCACTGTATTGTTCCACAGAGAAGCTCAAAAGTACTTGCTGGTTTAACAAATGAAGGAAAGAAGGAAGGCAGAAAAGAAGGAAGGAGGGAACAAATAAAGAAGGGCATGATCAGGCCAGGCATAGTGGCTCACATCTGTAATCCTAATATTTGGGAGGCCCAGATGGGAAGATTGCTTGAGGCCAGGAGTTTGAGGCCAGCCTGGTCAATATAGCGAGACCCCATCTCTACAAATAAATATATATATTTATAGATTTATAGATATAAATAGATATATAGATAGATATACAGATATAAATATATAGAGAGAGAGAAATATATATATAGAAAAGTTTGGCATCTGTCAGGCATCTTGAGGAAATTTTTTTTTTTTTTGAAACGGAGTCTCCCTCTGTTGCCCAGGCTGGAGTGCAGTGGCGGGATCTCAGCTCACTGCAAGCTCCGCCTCCCGGGTTCGCGCCATTCTCCTGCCTCAGCCTCCCGAGCATCTGGGACTACAGGCGCCTGCCACCTCACCCGGCTAGTTTTTTGTATTTTTTAGTAGAGACGGGGTTTCACCGTGTTAGCCAGGATGGTCTCGATCTCCTGACCTCGTGATCCGCCCGTCTCGGCCTCCCAAAGTGCTGGGATTACAGGCTTGAGCCACCGCGCCCGGCCGAGGAAATTTTTTTAATGGTGTTACAGAAAGGAAAGAGAAAACAGAGACAAGGGCAAAGAGAGAGAGGCCATCCTTCCTAAGGCATTGGTAATAGGCTCAGAGAAAGGGCGTGGGAGAAAAGAGCGGCACCACACATTAGGAAACTTTAGACTGCAGACCTTGTACACCTCAGTCCAATGACCGGGCATTCACAGTTCCCCATTTCTTACCCTCTGTTTGTCTTGACCAGGCTTTAGTCAGGCTCCTGGCTTTCCTACAGGTCCCTACATGTTGCTTACTCCAAACCCTGAGCAAACACAAAAAAATGTGGAATGTGTCCCCCTTATCAGCTCCAAACGGGAATTGGCTGACCACAGTGGGATACTTTCCTGTCAAACTCCACTGACCATTTCCCCCTGTGAATCCAGCTTCCTTTACAGAGATTCTGCTTATCTCTGCTTGTACCCTCTTTACCCTACAAAAGAAAATCCTTTTTCCGTTTGATCTTTTTTGAACCATGCAGATTTCTGCGATCAGAGAGTTCTTTTATTGCAATAGCCTTTCTTCTAAATAAAACCTCTCCTATCTAAGTCACATATTTATTTTTAATTTGACACCTGGTTTCTAAGCCTGAGTTTTAACATCTGCGAAGGGAAGAGGAAAGAAAAAATGGCCCTCTCCATGGGTCCTCTCCAGTCTATGATTTATGGAAGCCTAGATTCGGCTGGTCTATTTCAACCCTTAAGAGAAAATGATATGTACAGTTCACAGAGGTGGATCAAGCAATTTTTCATTCAAAGTATACAATAAGTCAGCGTTTTTTTTTTTTTACTGTATTCTGAAAATGCCTCAGTGCTTCTGTAACTGTGGATTTTAACAAAACTGTGTGCTATTTTACTATACACGGATTAACAAGATGTAGTTTATCTTATTTTTTAATTTTAATTTTATTTTAGGGGCCATGGCAGCCTTCACAGTGGCCACATCAAAGTCAACTGGGATCTTCTGGGTGAGTTATCCTTGGTGATCTTCTCAGGAGCAGATGCAGGTTCTCTATTTCTCATGCATTTCACAACATATTTGGGTGTGCTATGCTGGTCTCTTGATATTCAAGTCAAGTTTTATGTTCCTTACAACCATAGCTGTGTAAGTATTTGCCATCTATTTATTTTAACTACTTAAACTACTTAAAGCAACAAAACATGTTTATTTATTCTTCCAGCTCCTCTGAATAGCATTTTGCAATGTTATACCTAAGGCTTCCTACAAGAGACAATGAAACTATATTCCCACTTGAATCAACTTTCTTTTACGACTTGACTAAGATTCCTAATCAGGAGGATAAATGAAGTTCTTACAATTCATAAGCAGTAATATGTTGTTAGGCTTTGATTTTGTCTGATTTAGCAACATAGTATAAGATACGATTCTAATTTTGAATAAGTTTAGTTTTCACTCCCATTTTTCCTGCTTGAATAGTCAGAGCGTATCTATTTCTTTTTGAAACAACTTATCAAATATTCTCAGGGCTGTTATAGAAGTGAAGCTGTTCTATTAAACTACATATAAATACTATATCACACAGTAGTTTAAAAATATGAAGTATTTGATTTAGATTAATCATAAAGTAAAGAAAATGAGCTAAGGAGGTGGTAGATACTGGTCGGAGAACACTTCAAGGAATTAAACGCTACTTCTCATTTCCTGTGTAACAATGTGCTTCATTCTATACAGCAAGTTAATCAGAAATAAACATCTGAAAATATTTTCATTGGCTAAACACTACTGGCAGCATTACTGCTCTGTGGCCTTAAAATTTTCTAGTCTATTTGTCTATAAAATGAAGATGAGATGCATTTCTTTCTAAGGAGTATTAGTAATAATGACATCTGAATTTTCAACAGAAATACTGGAAGCCAGAAAACAATGAAACAACATTTTAATTTTTATTTCTATTTATTTATTTATTTATTTTGAGACGGAGTCTCACTCCGTTGTCCAGGCTAGAGTGCAGTGAACGATCTCAGCTCACTGCAACCTCTGCCTCCCAGGTTCAACTTATTCTTTGCCTCAGACTCCTAAGTAGCTGGGACTACAGGTGCACGCCACCACGCCTGGATAATTTTTGTATTTTTAGTAGAAATGGGGTTTCACCATGTTGGCCAGGCTGGTCTCGAACTCCTGACCTCGTGATCCACCCGCCTTGGCCTCCCAAAGTGCTGGGACTACAGGCGTGAGCCACCACACCCAGCCTATTATTTTTATCTTTTAAAAATAATTGCACCTTTTAGTTTAGATTCAGGGCGTACATGTGCAGGTTTGTTACGTGGGTATATTGCATGATGCTGAGGTTTGGGATACAATTGATCCCATCACTCAGCTAGTGAGCTTAGTACCCAATTGGTAGTTTTTCAACTTTTGCCCTCTGCCCAAGAACATTTTTAAAGTATGAAAACTAAAAAGCTGCTAGCCTAGAATTTTATACTCGACAAAAATATTCATCAAAAATTAAGTCAAAATAATGATATTTTTAAGACAAAAATTAAGCAAAATTATTATGGTTTACACTAAAAGAAATATAAAGGGAATTCTTTAGGCAGAATGAAAATGATTGCCATTAGTATTGCAATAATATAGGAAAAATAATACTGGAAAAAATAAATATGTAACTAAATCTAAGCAAATCTTGGTTTTTGAGACAGAGTCACACAGGCTGGAGTGAAGGGGTGCAATCTCAGCTCACTGCAACCTCTGCCTCCCAGGTTCAAGCGATTCTTGAGCCTCAGTCACCCAAGTAGCTGGGATGACAGGTGTGCACCACCATGCCCGGCTAATTTTTTTGTATTTTTTGTAGAGAAGGAGTTTCACCATGTTGGTCAGGCTGGTCTCCAACTCCTGGCCTCAAGTGATCCACCTGCCTCAGCCTCCCAAAGTGCTGGGATTACAGATGTGAGCCACCACACCTGGTCTAACGTTTCTAGTTTTAAAAATATATGTAGAGGCCAGGCCTGGTGGTTCATATCTGTAATCCTAGCACTTTGGGAGGCCAAGGTGGGTGGATCACTTGAGGTCAGGAGTTCGAGACCAACCTGGCCAACATGGTGAAACCCTGTCTCTACTAAAATACAAAAATTAGCTGGGTGTGGTGGCAGGTACCTGTAATCCCAGCTACTTGAGAGGCTGAGGCAGGGAATCGCTCGAGCCCAGGAGGTGGAGATTGCAGTGAGCCGAGATCCCACTATTGCACTCCAGCCTGGGCGACAGAACAAGACTCCATCTCAAAAAAAATAAAAATAAAAATATATGTAGAGTTAAAATTTATGATGGTAATAGCACAAAAGGAAGGGGAAATAATAGATTTAAAATATTGCAAAATCCTTTTATTGTCAAAGAAGTGGTGAAAATACTATTTTAGGGTAGATTCTGCTAGGTCAAAAATTCATGCTGGAACATATATGGTAACTACTAAAAGAATAATACAGTAAGATAGTACTAACAAGCTAATGAAGGGAGGGAAAGTGTTTTTAAACTTAATTAATGCAACAAAAGACAAGAAACAGATCAAGGAACATAAATCAGGCAGGACAAATAAATGGTAAATTTAAAACCCAGTATAGCAGCAAAATCATTAAAATGTGCCTGAACTAATTACTCCAATTATAAGATAAAAGCCAGCTGAATGGATTTTAAAACTCAAAACCTAATTATGTTTCTTTCAAGACACACTTCTTGAAAATAAGGGCTCCAAAGGTTGAAAGTTTAAAAATGGGAAAAAATATACTGTAGAAACGCTAATACAAGGAAAGCTAATTTAGTTATCCCAGTATCAGATGAAATAAGCAACAACACCAGAGTGATTTGTCTTTTCTTTATAAGTTTCATAGTCATTTCATAATAAGTGTTAATTAACAACCAGGTAAATAAAGCTGTTCTTTTTTTTTTTTTTTTCTGAGATGGAGTCTTGTTTTGTCACCCAGGCTAGAGTGCAGTGGCATGATCTCAGCTCACTGCAACCTCCATTTCCTGGGTTCAAGTAATTCTCCTGCTTTGGCCTCCTGATTAGCTGAGATTACAGGCGTGTGCCAACACACCCGACTAATTTTTGTATTTTTAGAAGAGACGGGGTTTTGCCATGTTGGCCAGGCTGGTCTCAAACTCCTGACTTCAAGTGATCCCACCCACCTCGGCCTCCCAAAGTTCTGGGATTACAGGCGTGAGCCACCATGCCCAGCCAATAAAGCTATTCTGAATTTGTATGCACAAAAATCATAGCCTCAGAATGTATTAAGCAAAACGCCAAAAACATTTTAGAGAAATAAAAAAGTCCACCCTCACAGTTGCAAACATGAACACAGCTTTCTCAATAACAAGCAGACGAAAAACATCAGTGAGGATTAGGAAGATTCAAACTACATGTCGAATAAAGTCGCAATGATGGATATGTGGCAACTGTACACACTGCAGGATAAAGACTATTTTCAAGTGAACATAGAAGAGTGACCAAAAACAGGCTTGGACTGGTCCAAAAAAGTAGCCCTCAATAAATATCAAAAGATTGAAATCATACGGAAAAAGTATTCTGACAACCATAATTAAGCTAAAATCATTAGCAAAATTATAATTTAAAAATACCCAAATGTTTTATAATTAAAGAAAAAACATGGTCAAAAAATTATACTTGGAGTTAGAAAATAATTTGAACTGAGTGACAATGAAAATATGAAAAATCACAGCTTACAGGATACAGTTAAGCAGTGCAGGGGAGAGAAACATACAGTCTCTAATGCATCTATTTTTTTAAAAGAGAAAGGACAAAAATCAAGTTACTTAAACATTCATCTTCAGAAGCTGGAAGAGAACAGCAAATGAAACTCAAAGAAAAGAAGAAAATGTTAGAGATAACAAAAAATAAAATCAATGGAATAGAAAATAGTACAATAGGAGAAATCACCAAAGCCAAATTAGTCATTTGAAAAGTCTAATAAATGTGAGAGTGCTCATGCATAGAATGGAAAAACTACAAGTTATCAATATCAGAAATGATAAAAGGGAGATGATTACGTGTCTTTCTCAATTCACTGCAACTTCTGCCCCCAGAGGTCAAGTGATTCTCTCCCCTCAGCCTCCCAAATGGCTGGGACCACAGGTGCGTGCCACCACACCCAGCTGATCTTTTATATTTTGTAGAGACAGGGTTTCATCATGTTGCCCAGGCAGGTCTCGAACTCCTGAGCTCAAGCAAGCTGCCTGCCTCAGCTTCCCAAAGTGCTGGAATTACAGGTGGGAGCCACCATGCCTGGCCTCTTTTGCCCACTTTTTAATCGGGTTCTTTGATTTTGGCTCATTAATTTGTGTAAGTTCCTTATAGATTCTGGATATTAGATTTTTGTTGGATGCATAGTTTGCAAATATTTTCTCCCATTTTGTAGGTTGCCTGTTTACTCCGTTGATAGTTTCTTTTGCTGTACAGAAGCTCTCTAGTTTAATTAGGTCCCATTTGTCAATTTTTGTTTTTGTTGCAATTGCTTTTATTTTAATTTTTATTTTTATTATTTTTATTTTTATTTTTATTTCGAGACAGAGTCTCACCCTGTCCCTGGAATTGGAGTGCAGGGGCACGATCTCGGCTCACGGCAACCTCCACCTCCTGTGTTCAAGCAATTCTCCTGCCTCAGCCTCCCATGTTAACTGGGATTACAGGCACCCACCACTATGCCCAGCTAATTTTTTGTATTTTTAGTAGAGATGGGGTTTCACCATGTTGGCCAGGCTGGTCTTGAGCTCCTGACCTTGTGATTTGCCCGTCTCGGCCTCCCAAAGTGCTGGGATTACAGGAGTGAGCCACCATGCCCGGCCTATTTATTTATTTTTTTGAGACCCAGTCTCACTCTGTCTCCCAGACTGGAGTGCAGTGGCACAATCTCGGCTCACTGCAACCTCTGCCTCTCAGGTTCAAGCGATTCTCCTGCCTCAGCCTCCCGAGTAGCTGGGACTACAGGTGCGAGACACCACACGGTCTCCCCAAGTGTTGGGATTACAGGTGTGAGCCACTGTACCCAGCCTGCAATTGCTTTTAGATTTTCTGTTTTTATCTGATTTTCACCAGTTTATGCCTATTTTTTCTTTATGGAAAAATATGATTTTTAGCTTACCTTGCTCTTTACTTAGTGTAACAGGAAGTAAATCTCTATCTTCCCCCAATATTCATGCTAAATATTTTGTTTTCTCTTAGCAATCTCTTGATTAGGAAAAAATAATTCTAGCCAAACCTAAATCAGTTTCGTTTCATGGTCAATGGCTATACTTAGGAAGGAGAACCGGAAAGTTAGTAAAAATAATAATAATGATTTTTCAGTCATTTTTACTATTCCTGACTATAACTTCCACGTTGTTAAAAGATAAATATATATTAGTCTTGAGTATTTCAGAACATATTGGTTCACAGCCATATTGCATTTCTACTGCATGTTAACCTCATTCTACCAATGGATGCAAGTTAACATCATTCTACTGAGGAAACAAGTAGGGAAATTAGAAAAATATTAAAAACTAACTGTCAGGATGTGAGATATTTAGAAAAAACAAAATTCTTTAATGAATTAAGAAATGGTCAGAATGTTTTGTTATGGACATGAAAGCAGGGAAAGTTTAAGCCACATGAATAGTGAGAATCCTGATATTCTAAGAGGCCGTAAAATGAGACTCATTATCTAACTGTTAGGGTTCTCCCAGAGAAAATGTTCAGAGTTTTCTACCAAAGGCCTGCACAGCCATCTTTTATCTAATTTGTCAATTCAGTCAGATGGTCAGTAAGTTTAGTGAAGAGAAAAATCATGTCAGACATAATTAATTTGGGATACATTTTTTAAAGTAATTACTGGGCAAGGATTGAATAAACCTAGTATTTTAGTGTCTGGAGACATACTCAGTAGAGGAACAAAAGGAACTTGACCAAATAGATGTGTGAACTTTGGCACTAAATAAAATGATCATTTACATATCTAACTCAACATACTGACAAAATATCATTTTCTACATATGTGAATTCAATCTCTGTAAGTTCATTTACATCTAATTACTGCTCCAACTTCTAGGCAACTTATAAATTTAGCAAGTGTAGAATAAATTTATCTCATGCAAAGGGTTAGTATTCAGGTTTAGAAGAAAGTCTAAGACTGTTGACCATCCATGATTTCAATCATTATGTGATAGAAGTTTACATAAAATAATTTGTGATTTCTTTATTTTTATTTATTTATTTATTTATTTTGGAGTCTGGCTCCATCGTCCAAGCTGGAGTGCAGTGGTGTGATTTCAGCTCACTGCAACCTCCATCTCCTGGGTTCAAGTGATTCTTGTGCCTCAGCCTCATGAATAGCTGGGATTACAGGCATGCGCCACCATGCCTGGCTAATTTTGTATTTTTAGTAGAGATGGGGTTTCGCCATGTTGCTTTCGCCATGTTGGTCAGGCTGGTCT
Organism: Rhinopithecus roxellana; assembly: GCF_007565055.1. NCBI lineage: Eukaryota > Metazoa > Chordata > Mammalia > Primates > Cercopithecidae > Rhinopithecus > Rhinopithecus roxellana. The sequence goes on from NC_044562.1 coordinate 21,774,306, forward strand.
CAAACGCCTGACCTCAAGTGAGCCTCCTGCCTCTGCCTTCTTAGCTGCTGGGATTACAGGCGTGAGCCACTGTGCCTGACCTAATTTGTGATTCTTATATAAAAAGATACTTACTTCGCATTTTTTTCATGACATAAAAACTGATCAATTTAATTAAAAATTAATCAAAGCAGTTATCTGGTACTAATTTATTCCCTGATGGGGTGCAAGCTCCGTGGGTGCCCTCATTGTCTGGCTTGTTCCCTGTTATGGCTCTGGTGTTTCCTCTAGTTCTCGCTTTATGTAGGCACTTGGTTAGTATTTCCTCAAAAAAAAAAAAAAAATACATACATACAATATGAAAATAAAACTTTGAGCTATTGAAATTTTTTGTGTGTGTGGTAGAGTCTCTCTCTGTTACCAGGATGGAGTGCAGTGGCATGATCTCAGCTCACTGCAACCTCCGCCTCCTGGGTTCAAGCCATTCTCCTGCCTCAGCCTCCCTAGTAGGTGGGACTATAGGCATGTGCCACCACGCCCAGCTAATTTTTGTGTTTTAAGTAGAGACGGGGTTTCACCATGTTGGCCAGAATGATCTTGATCTCTTGACCTCGTAATCTGCCCGCCTCAGCCTCCCAAAGTGCTGGGATTACAGGTATTAGCCACCGAACCCAGCCTGAAATTTTTTTAATTTAACCATTTCATTGTTATACAGGCACAACCTAATTTTTTTATGCTTTAGCATATGTTCCTATTACTTTCCTTTAAGTTATAGAGTAAATTGGGAAATGCTAATCTCCTACTTCCATAATACACAATATATAAATGATTGAATACAGCTTCAAGGTAGTTCCATTTTTTAAATTACAGACAATACTCCAGAGACTCATCTGTACTTAGTGCCAAATACCCAATGGAAGAACATAAATACAGCAATTATTTTCTAAGAACCTGCTAGTCCTAGGCAATGTTCTCTGCATGGTAGCTCAGTGTCTCCACAGCAACCAAGTGGAGGCCACTGTGAAATAACCCAGCCGGAGCTTCAAGATAAGGTTTTAGATAGTATGATTACATGTAATTTCAGGTCTCTTGGAAATAATTTGGGGGTTTGGACTACAAATCTTAGGATTCAAAGCCACTCTGAGCCCACTCTCAGAACTGTGTTTTTCTCTAATCCATCACATGTAGAGGTCTTATCCAAAACCAAATAAATCACTGTCAAGCTGCTTAGGCATCTGAACAGATTAAATCAAGATTCCAACATGAAATAATTTGCATACTAAAAGGAGGAAATCTGCCATTTGATTTCATCTAAGTTTTAAAAGCGTCAATGTAGTTCCACATTTGTTCAAGGGAAAAATTGTTAGCTGAACAAGAAAGACCTGAAGTTACAAGTCCCATTTGGACCACCTGTCATATTCACTGTGTGGGACCTCGGGTCATTTATGGGTTCTGCTGTGTTTAGTTGGTAGTATCTTGCAGGGAAATAATGCCTTTTCATTAAATTACATAGTTTTAAAATGCTTCTATTTGTGTTTTTATGTAAAGAATTTTGGAAGGGACACAAAAATAGTTCACATTTTTCATTTGGTTCATTTTGTAAATAGATTCACATTACAAATGTTTTAGCTAAATTGCATGGAAGAACTTTAACTATGTATGTCAATCTTGACGGACTAAATTTAACATCCCAGTACAATTATTTAAAATGAATTAATTACCAGATTGAATAAACTATGAAAGGAAATAATTTGTGGATTTTGTGGAGAAATATTCACTAATTAGACTCTGAAATTGCTAACTCAGACCATCAATAATCCAGTGATTAAATCTTTAAAAAAGTAAAAAAAATTCATCATGCTGACCTGTTTTCACATATTGATAAGCTTAATCTTTTTTTTTTTTTTTTTTTTTTTAACAGTGTCTTCCTCTGTCTCCCAGGCTGGAGTGCAATGGCACGATCTCAGCTCACTGCAACCTCCGCCTCCTGGGTTCAAGGGCTTCTCCCGCCTTAGCCTCCTGGGTAGCTGGGACTACAGGCCTGCCCCACCACACCCAGCCAATTTTTGCATTTTTTGGTAGAGACAGGGTTTCACCATGTTGGCCAGGCTGGTTTCAAACTCCTGACTTCAAGTGATCCGCCTGCCTCGGCCTCACAAAGTGCTGGGATTAAAGGCACGAGCCACCGTGCCCAGCCTGATACGTCTAATTTTACAAGTGACTTGCTAAGTCATATTTATCTCAAATAACGTTCAATGTTTTCTAGTTGCAGAGTATTTTGAAAATATGGTTTAATTTTAGAATTGGTTAACTAGTTTTAAATTCTTAGCATACTATGCCCCATCCCACGGAACGTTAAAATACATTGCACCATCCCATTTGTCTATTTCTTCAGGCTATCTCTGCTGAAAGAGCTTTTAGAAAGAAACTGTCAATAGAAACCTGGGCTTCCTCAGCAGAGCAAAGCCTTGAGAAGAACACAATTTGCTGTTTTGTATTTGAATGCGCATGTGTGCGTCCTTTTAAAACTCTTTCCATCTGTACAATGACAGATTTCAGATTGGAGTTAATCTGAGCATGGAAGACTACGCCCTGGCATTTGGAATTAAACCCTTCATTGCCTTGATGATTCAACCCATCATGACTATGACTGTGGTTGACAACAAAGGACTGGGGCTTCCCTTTGACATTCAGGTAAGTTCATGGCCACTGTGCTCTCATGGACAAAGAGGCATATTTTCTTTTTTTTTTTTTTTTTTGAGACGGAGTCTCGCTCTGTCGCCCAGGCTGGAGTGCAGTGGCCGGATCTCAGCTCACTGCAAGCTCCGCCTCCCAGGTTTACGCCATTCTCCTGCCTCAGCCTCCCGAGTAGCTGGGACTACAGGCGCCCGCCACCTCGCCCGGCTAGTTTTTTTGTATTTTTTAGTAGAGACGGGGTTTCACCGTGTTAGCCAGGATGGTCTCGATCTCCTGACCTCCTGATCCGCCCGTCTCGGCCTCCCAAAGTGCTGGGATTACAAGCTTGAGCCACCGCGCCCGGCCATATTTTCAAAACTATGTATCTATATCTGTGTATCTTTATACTTTTAAAAATCAGATTTATTGATAAATAATATACGTGCAGTAACTTCACACTTTTTGTGTACAGTTCTATGAATTTGGGCAAATGTACAGCTGTGTGACCACCACCACAGTGAAGATAAAGCAGAATTCCATCAGCCCAAACAGTGCCCTTATGTTTCTCTGCCACCAATCCCCTGCCCCCACTCCTCGTCCCTGGCAACCACTGATTGGTTTTCTACCCATATAGTTTGTCATTGGTTTTCTGTCCATATAGTTTGTCATTATAGAATGCCAAATCAATGGAATTATTTTTTATATAGCCTTTTGTTTCTGATTTCTTTCCTTTAGGACGATGTCTTCAATAGAATAATTTTGTATTGAGAAATGGAAATATGATGTCGTTAAGGTTCTATTTCTTAAGAAACATTTTCATTAAACAGGTGACCTTTTCACTAAACAGGTGAAGGAATGAAAGACCTGTGTAAAATTAAAGCCATGAAGTCATTCCAATGGAAGTGGTTCTCATTAGCTACAGCTAAAGGTTTTTCCTTGCCCTAGCTAAAGTTCAATCTTATTAAAGCTTAGTTCACAAATTCTGTAAATCTACTCTGTCTCAGGGAAAAAATCGTCATTCTTACCTATCTATAAATAGATAAGAATTCCCACAAAATATTTAGAAGCTATCTTCTTTAAAAGCAAAAAGGCAAAAAGAAATCATTTCAGAATACAAAATTAAATGAAGTAATGCCAGGACATTTTTTAAAAATCTATTTTGTAGTCACACTTGTTCAACAGAGGAAAGGATTGCTTCCATTTAATAAATGTTAGCACTAAGATTCATGTAGATTCAGTACTACACACTTGTTCAATACAATATGCTTGTTTGAGGCTGTTCGATGTGCAAGCATTACTTTCTAAAATAAAATTTAAATTCCTCATTTACTATCTGGTTGGCAAATTGCTCTTCAGTTTTTCAGAAATTATTCTCTGTATCATATGTTAGCAAGAGAACAAGCTTGAAATCAGCAAAATCTGGTTTTGAATCTTGATGTTTATAGGGATGTGTTAAAAACTTTTCATTTTGGAAAACTTCAAATACATACAACATTTTGAAAAAATAGTGTAATGAAACCTCATTTTCTCCTTACTCAACTTTAACAAGTATCAATTTATGGTCAATCTTGTTTCATCTGTACCCCACTCCCCATGAAATTTCTCACCCTTGCTTCTAGATTATTTTAAAGTAAACCCTAAAGATGTAATCTTTTCTTAATATCTCAATTTTCTTATGAATAAAATGACTATAAGAATAGAAATGAATATAAGACTTACTGCATGAGTTCTTACATAGGTTAAGTGCCAGCCTCTAAACCACACTATTCCTGGCCTTTAGTGTTGTCAATATACAAACATCTCTCTCTCTTTTCCTAATTGAAAAAATAACATCTATTTACATTAATCAACATGGTTAGGAGGCACTTACCTTTTCGAAGGATTTTACGTTAATCAGCTCCAGATATTTCCTTTACTTTTCGACAAATGCATTATATCCTAAGTTGAAATGAATGAATTCCTATAACTGAATTAGTTAAAATATGACTAGAAATAAAAATGACCCATCAATCCTTCTATTCTCTTTTCTGCCACTATTTTGTGTATCCTAATTTAAAATGTAAGTGTCTTATTGGTTGGCAAATTAATACCTTTTGCTCTTTCTTCAAAAGGCAGGGGGCCACACAAGCATTAAAACCTGAAAACAAGTCTAAAATTTGGCAGAAAAATGCAAGTTTTACGTTTTGTATCCCCTGATACTTCAATATTTCCGAATCCTTTTATCTTCTTGACCAAGAGGAATATATTTAAGTCACTCCTTTAAAATATTTGCTTTGCCACCATATCTTCTCTGCTAGTCTCTGCTGACATCCTCAATGCTGGAACAACTTTCAGTTCGGTTCTTCCATGGAAAGCTATTTTTAAGCTCAGTTGCTAAAGAAGAGGCCAGTTTACCCAGGTACAGAGCAGGATGAGCAAAAACATACAGCTCAAAGGTGTAACAGAAGACAAACCCTATTCCTATATACAAAGAAGAAAAGATGTTATTATGAATGGCTGGTCTTGAAAACTATACTTCTTAAAAATTGATTTTTGGGGGGCCGGGCACGGTGGCTCAAGCCTGTAATCCCAGCACTTTGGGAGGCCGAGACGAGCGGATCACGAGGTCAGGAGATCGAGACCATCCTGGCTAATACGGTGAAACCCTGTCTCTACTTAAAAATACAAAAAACTAGCCGGGCGACGAGGCGGGCGCCTGTAGTCCCAGCTACTCGGGAGGCTGAGGCAGGAGAATGGCGTAAACCCGGGAGGCGGAGCTTGCAGTGAGCTGAGATCCGGCCACTGCACTCCAGCCTGGGTGGCAGAGCAAGACTCCGTCTCAAAAAAAAAAAAAATTGATTTTTGGTAGGAATCTAATTAAATATGCTTTCAGTAAGTTTTTAAGAGCCAGTAATATGGAAGTGCATTGATTAGTAATTCTCAGATCTCAATCATAATTGTCCATTTATCATTGACTCTGTCTGCACTCATGATATTCCACTAATAGGATGCCAAATGCCATTTTTAAAAATTGGGATATAAAAGGTAGAAGGTGCAAACTGAATCAGCATTTTTCTCTGACACAGAGATTCAGCAAAGAGTAGGATGCAGCAAGACCTCCAGAAGCGATTCCTTCATTTTCCCAGCATCTCTCAAACTGCTATCACAACGTGAACTATTTATGGATTTTAAAAGATCTTAATGGATTTATGAAGATCTTAAAAAGAGGTTTTAAGACACATCTTTGAAGATGACTGAAAGACTAGAGGAAGAGGCCCATGAGAAAAGCTAAAAGAAGCATTTTTATCTCAACTAGAAAAAGCTGAAGAGTAATTTAGTAATAATCACCAAGCCAGTTATGGAGAGAGTGGTAGATATAATCATCTTTACTGAGGGCGTAAGAATATACTGTGGTTGACTAATGATATAAAATGATTTTCTGGCAGAATCTTATTTCCAAAAATAGATGAAATTCACAAGTTTGAATATAAGAGAGATTTGGAGGGGATGGGTAAATAACCATACAACATCTTGAATAAGGTTAATTTTTTAAAATAAGCCTTTAATTAGGTAAACAAAGTAATAACAACCCACAAGTTTTACACCAGAACACCCACCTCTTGGTTACCTGTTACCAGAACTCTTCATCCCTCTCATCAGCCCCCACTTCTCCACTTTCACCCCCCAGTTTGCAGAGATAACTTTTGGAATGAGAAACAGAATGAGTAAGCGCCATTTCTTCTTGATCAAGGGAGTTGAAAGTAAGACCCCTCCGTCATTCACTAATTTCTTTGCCTTCACCCTTCTCCTCCCTGGATGGTCTTGAGGCTTAAGACATGAAAAGCAACTCTTATCACCAAGTTTGGGGAGTATACACAAAAAAGAAAAGGGAAAGGCCAGTGGCCCCAAGTGCCCCGTTGATATCACAGAAACCACAGCTGCTGTGCTGCTCTGCCTTCATTTTCCTCACTGGGAAATACACAGAGACCCTGCCCAGTGCTCACAGCCAGCAGCCGTTGCCCTCAGCCACTCTGGGACCAGCTGATGGCCTCTGATTGCACCCTCCATTAGATTAACCAGCTGCAATAACTGGTACTTTAATGTACCTTTAATTAAATAAAAGTTAGAATCATGAAAATGCATTTTTAGTTGCAACCCCAAAGGGATTAGTAAGGAGAGGGGCACTCTGCGTAGAAAGATTACCTCCCAAAAAGTCAAATACAGTGATGACATTATTTTAAGTGCATGAAATGGGGATTCGTCTGGATTTGGAATAGGCTCACATATATCAAAATGGATATTGTTCAGTGTGTGTGGAATATGTGGTATTTGACAGTCCAGATAGCCCAGATGAGTGTTCTCACTTCATATTCATGGACTCAAATGCAGGATGTGTGTGGTCCATCAGCCTTAGGTTCCACTATTTCATAAACTATTTTTTGTTGTCTTAACTCAAAGGACAGCTGAAGTCGAAGGCCAGATTTTCTTTCTTTTCTTTTCTTTTTTGAAACAGTCTTGCTTTGTGGCCTAGGCTGGAGTGCAATCTCGGCTCACTGCCACCTCAGCCTCCCGAGTAGCTGGAATTGCAGGCACACACAACCACACCTGGCTAATTTTTGTATTTTTAGTAGAGGCGGGGTTTCTCCATGTTGGCCAGGCTGGTCTCGAACCCCTGACCTCAGGTGATCCACCCCCACCTCAGCCTCCCAAAGTGCTGCGATTATAGGCCTGAGCCACCGTACCTGGCTCACATTATCATTATTAAACAAAATAAACTCCTTAAATGGATTTTCAGTGAGTTTGGGTCCTGATCATTTAGACATTGCCTTGTTTTCTTACTTTTCTATCCGATGGAGATGGTCTCCATGCAATTACCTTAGGGAGAATGGGATTGAGGGGTTGAGCTTAAAGGAGAAAGGGGTGCCATGGCTGGAATACGACACCAAATCTCATGCTGAGGCTTGGTCCCTAATGTGGCAGTGTTGAGAAGTGGTGTCTTTAAGAGGTCACTAGGCCATTCAAGAGGGATCAATGCCTTTCTCCTGAAAGTAAGCTCTTGCTCGCCTGGGAATGGATTAGTTCCACTCGAGTGAGTTGTTATAAGCAAGGCTGCCTCCCATGTTTGGTCTCTGCACATGCGCTTCTCCTTCCTTAATGGATTTACGTGCTGTGTTATGACACAGCACAAAGCAAGGCCCTCGCCAAAAGCCAGCCAGATGCTGCCCCCTGATCTTGGACCTCCCAGCTTCCAGAACTGTGAGCTAAATAAGCATCATTTTTAAACAACTGTTTTAGTCTCAGGTATTCTCAGTCAACAGAAAATGGACTAAGAGGGGACTTTAGGGTTGTTTGAAGTTTAAACAAATTTCAGTAAATGTTTTTAAATTTTTTTATTAAGAAAAGCTTATTTATTAAAGGCAATAGACCTTTTTAAAAATGTTAAAGTAAGAAAGGCTTACTTGCATTAGGCAACAACAGACTGGATATCAGAAAAATCTTTACACCACAAAACCCTTGGATTTCATGGATATACATTTAATTAAAAAAAAAAATAAATGGCTGAACTGGTAAGAAACTAAGAAAAATCCTCAGATGCCAAAGCAAGAACAGGAAGCCAGATAGCTAAGGAAGCATTGACTCTGCTGTGTGCTCAAGGCATCTGCTGGTTCCCCCAGAACCTAAAGTTTTGGTTCTAGTGGCAACCCCAAAGGGCCACATCCTCAGTGAATGATGAATCAGAACTAAATACAAAATGACAGGGGGAAAATCCCTAAGGAAGAAGACTAATCTGGCTAGAGTCTGGAGAATATACACTCAGCATTTGTCTGTATAAACCAGCACTCACATGATTCTGGAGTCCTATTCCTACAGGCTAAACTTTTTTCTTTTAAGCTGAAAATTTAGTTTAAAGTGGTCCTGATTGGCAATGTCTCCAGGCACCTATATGTAACAAAGACAAATGATTTCTGAAAGAATGTACCTCAATACAGGAATCAAAATATTGCCACAAATAAAATTCCATCGAATATGAGATTATGATTTTTAAAAATTCAGAATCATACAAGGATATAAAGTTTCAGGAACAAGCCAACTGAAGTAATAGCGAAATCAAACTAACAACGATTTGACATAGAAGAATTACCAGTATTCGAATATAAAATGTTTAATATGTTTACACAAGGAGGAAAATAACACCATAAGAATAGAACAAGATACATAAATAGAACATCCTAAGAATAGAACAAAATAATCATGAATTTGGGGAAAAATAGAACTACAGTCATGGGAAGCGTAAGTATGTTTTGGTTAATGATGGACCGTGTGTATCAGCAGTCCCCACCCTTTTTGACACCAGGGACTGGTTTTGTGGAAAACAATCTTTCCACAAACCAGGGTGGGGGAATGGTTTCAGGATTTCAAATGCATTATATTTTTGTACATTTTATTTCTATTATTATTGCATTGTAACATATAATGAAGTAATTATACAACTCACCATAATGTAGAATCGGTGGGAGCCCTGAGTTTGTTTTCCTGGGAGACAGTGACAGATCATAAGGCATTAGATTCTCATAAGGAGTGCACAACCTAGATCCCGCACATGCAAAGTTCACAATAGGGTTCACGCTCCCATGAGAATTTCATGCCGCCGCTGATCTGACAGGAAGCAGAGCTCAGGCAGCAATGTGAGCAACGGGGAGTGGCTGTAAATACAGATGAAGCTTCTCTTGCTCACCCGCCACTCACCTCCTGCTGGCGGCCTGGTTCCTAACAGGCCATGGACTGGTACAGGCCCTTGGACTGGAGGCTGAGAACCCCTGGCATATATGACAGTGGTCCCATAAGATCGCAGTGGAACTGAAAAATTCCTATCACTGGCCGGGCACGGTGGCTCACGCCTATAATCCCAGCACTCTGGGAGGCCGAGACGGGTGGATCACGAGGTCAGGAGATCGAGACCATCCTGGCTAACACAGTGAAACCCCGTCTCTACTAAAAATACATTTAAAAAAATTAGCCAGGCGTGGTGGCGGGTGCCTGTGGTCCCAGCTACACAGGAGGCTGAGGCAGGAGAATGGCATGAACCCGGGAGGCAGAGCTTGCAGTGAGCTGAGATCTGGCCACTGCACTCCAGCCTGGGTGACACAGCGAGACTCCGTCTCAAAAAAAAAAAAAAAAAAATTCCTATCACCTAGTGACATCGTAGCCATCATGATATTGTATAGCAAAGCATTACTCATGTGTTTGTAGTGATGCCAATGTAAACAAAACTACTGCACTGCAAGTCTTATAAAAGTCTAGCACATGCAATTATGTACAGCATATAACACTTGATAATTATAATAAATGGCCAGTCACGGTGGCTCACGCCTGTAATCCCAACACTTTGGGAGGCCAAGGTGGGCAGCACAGATGACCCGAGGTCAGGAGTTAGAGACCAGCGTGGCCAACACGGTGAAACCCCGTCACTACTAAAAATACAAAACTAGCTAGCCATGGTGGCAGGTGCCTGTAATCCCAGCTACTTGGAGACTGAGGCAGGAGAATTGCCTGAACCTGGGAGGTGGAGGTTGCAGTGAACCGAGATTGTGCCACTGTGCTCCAGCCTGGGTGACAGAGCAAGACCTAAAAGAGCAACTTCCAGCCCTGGAGTTCCATTCATGTAAATGCCCTATACGGGTGTACCATGTTTTATCTCTTATATGTATTTTTACTGTATCTTTTCTATGTGTAAATACGTTTAGATACACAAATGCTTACCATTGTGTTACAATTGTCTACAGCGTTCAGTACAGTAACATGCTGTACAAGTTTACAGCCTAGGAACAATAGGCTATGCCATTTAGCCTAAGTATGTAGTAGGCTATGCCATCTAGGTTTGTATAAGTCTACCATATGATGTTTGCACAATGACACAATCACCTGGCAATGCGTTTCTCAAGAAATATCCCTGTTATTAAGGATGCGTGACTGTAGTCAAGAATAGAAGCTTAATAAACAAGAGCTATGTAGAAGTTAAGAGCAATAAAGAAGAAAATATTAAACTGGAAGAGCTCATTTAGAATACAGCACAGAGATGAAAGTGAAAAAATCATTAACACATACGGAGATTAGAGTGAGACAGTTCCACAAACGTCTATTTGAAGTTCCTTGGGGAGATAATAAGATAGAAATGACAGACAGACAGACAAAGAAATATCCATGGAGAATTTTGCAGACGAGATGAAAGGCATGAATTAGATTTAGGAAGCCTAACAGCTCTCCAAAAGAGTAAATGAAAAGAAATTCAAATCTAAACACACCGTAGTGAAACTGCAGAATACCAAAGAAAAAGAAATCTTATAAACAGTCAGAAGAATAAAAAGAGCATCGCCTACAGAAAAATGATAATTAGATTGACAAATGACTTCTCAATGGCACACAATGGAAGCCAGAAAGGTAGTGGAATAATGCCTTCAAAGTGCTGGAGAAAATAATTGCCAGCTTAGGGTTGTATACAAAAAGAAACACGTTTCAAAAAATGAGAGTAAAATAAAGACACTTTCAGACAAACAGAGATGGAGTGAGTGACACATACTCAGTAAGACTGTAACAGACCCTTCCAAAAGCAGCTGCTAAAGGATGCACTCGAAGAAGAAGGAAAATTACCCCAAAAGGAAGGCATATGATGCAAGAGGGAGTGTGAAACAGAAAACACGTGAGCAAATCTCAACACTGGCCATGTCAAACAGTAGTTAACGTTTTATATCTTGAAGAGTTTTCAAAAACATAAGACTAACATTCTGGACAATAATAAATTAGTAATTAGAAGAATGTTCAAAACCAAATATTTTTGTACTGTTCTGGAAAAGGTAAAGGTTATTAATTAGACACTGCCAGGGTGGCATGCCAAGCCGGGAGGGGAGCAGCCCACCTGGTCGGGAGCATACTTTATCACCATCATTATTTAGAATTGCTGGTACATGGCAACAGTAAAATGCAGACAGACCCTTCATCAGTTTTACTATTGCTTTTAAATTCTCTACAAGTAGTTCTCCTCCTTACTGCCTGTATCTAGGGAAGACCACTTCATCACCACCACTATAGTCCTAGCTAGTTGGGAGGTTGAGACAGGAGGCTCACTTGAGCCTAGGAGTTCAAGGTTGCAATGAGCTATGGTTGTCATAGGAGTGCGCAACCTAGATCTGTCACACACACAGTTCGCTATAGGGTTCACGCAGCCTGGGCAACAGAGCAAGACCCTGTTTCTAAAATACATGTATATCTGTGTTTATACACATACACATATATAAAACTATTTTATATGAATATAGTTGGGCATTCTTACATAGATTGTTTTGCTTAACATCATGTTTGTGAGATTAAGTCATCTCTTTGCTTCCCTTTAAGGCAAAAATTTATGGAAGTGTTGTCTATTTCCTGTCTCTCAATTCCTCTCCTCACACTTTTTCTTTAAACCCATTCATATCCATCTTTTGTCTTCAATGCTTCACCAAAACCATTCCTGTCCAGATCACTGGTATCAATCCAGCAGTCATTCGCCAGTGCTCACCTCACTTCACACATCTCGCTTCACCCATTGGTAACATTGTCACCATTATCACTCTCTGCCCCTTGAAACAGTTCCATACTCACTTCCAGGACACCATGCATTCTTAATTTTACTCTTTCTTCACTGGGTGCTCCCCTCTGTCTCCTCTGCTGGCGTCTCCTCTTTTTTCAGAGGTATTAACCCTAGAGCTCCTAAGGTTAAGTGCTTAGAAACTCTTTTCTCTATACAGTCTTTGCAATCTCTATATTTGTATACTAATGACGCCAAAAATGATAGCTCAGACCTTGACTTTTCCCCTTGAACTTCAGACCACTGTATTCAGCTGCCTACTACTCAGCATTTCCATTGGGATGTCTAGTGGACATCTGCAATTCAGCCTGCTCTAGATGGAATCCTCATCTTGCTCAAAACGGTGCTATCTACCATTTTCCCCCATCTTTCAAGTTGCTTAGGCCCAAAACCTTGAAGTCATTTTTGACTCCTCCTAGTCTCTCTCATCTCAAATGTAATGTGTCAGAAAATATTCTTTTCTTTTTTTCAAACTAAATCTAGGAGATAGTTACTTCTCACCACCTCCATGGCTACCGCTCTGGTCTGAGTTGTCACTATCTCATCCACATGGTTTATTGCAAGACCTTCTAACTCGTCTCTGCTTTAATCCTTTGCCCTCCTCAACCTAGCCTCAGAATAGCAGTCAGAGCTCTCTTTATACAATATACATGAGATCATGTCACTTTTCTGCTCTGAACTCTCCAATGGCTTTCCGGTTCATACACAGTAAAGAACTACAGGCCTGAGGGTAATCTGCAAACCCCACCTGGTCTTCCTTCCCTCCCCTTTACCTATCTGGTCTCATTTTCTACTATTCTTCCTCTCACTCAGTTCAGCTACCCTGGGCTCCTTGAGCGTCTTTAAATATTTCAGAAACCATCTTTGGACTTTAGCTTCCTTTCCCTGGAATACTCTTTCCCCCAGATACCCACATGGCTTGCTCTGTGACTCACTTCCTTTAAGTCTTTGTTCAAATGTCTCCTTTTCAATGAGGCCTGCCATGATGATCGTATTTAAATTTACATCGCTTCCCACCTTGTTATACACTCTTTCTGAATCTTTATTTCTACATTCTGGATCCTTATTTTTTAAAATACAAACTGAAATATTTATTAAATATTAAACATTAAATTAAAAAATATTATTAAGTTATATGATACAGGATTCAAATTAACCCATGGGGGGAAGGGTAAATGGTTGGGGCATGGATGAAACAAGATTGGCCATGAGTTGATAATTGATGAAACTGGGTGCCTTGAAAGACTGGACCATCATGAGCCCCTTCAAGACCACATCCATTGGCCAGTGAACTGGGTACCACCAAATTATTTAATTGAACAGATTGAAGCAAACCATCTACATGGCCTCAGTGAGCAACTGAAACCCAAAATGCTGTTTCAACACATTCAAGTGCACCCCCAGAACAACATGGAAACCAAGAGTGGGACCATGTAACAGCACGAACCTCGGCATTGCTGTGAAGCATTTTACAGATGTGATTGAAGTCTGTAATCAGTTGATTTTCAATACAATCCTGGCTGGGTATGGTGGCTCACGCCTGTAATCCCAGCACTTTGGGAGGCCGAAACGGGCAGATCACGAGGTCAGGAGATCGAGACCATCCTGGCTAACGTGGTGAAACCCCGTCTCTACTAAAAATACAAAAAAAATTAGCTGGGCGTGGTGGCGGGCACCTGTAGTCCCAGCTACTCGGGAGGCTGAGGCAGGAGAATGGCGTGAACCCAGGAAGCAGAGGTTGCAGTGAGCCGAGACAGTGCCACTGCACTCCAGCCTGAGGAACAGAGTGAGACTCTATCTCAAACAAAAACAGGACCCCAGATCTCCAAGGAGGAAGACACACTTCAGGGCAATGTGATGTGTCTCTGAGCAGGGCTGGTCCCCAGAGGCCTGGCCGCAGCTTCTTACATGATCCTTTGCTGCATTGCTGCCATAGCAAGTGTTTCTCATTTTTTTTGCCTTTTTTTGTTGTTGTTGGTTATTGTTTTGTGTGTGTGTGTGTGTGTGTGTGTGTTAGGGTCTTGCTGGGTCACCCAGAATGGAGTGCAGTGGCGTGATCTCGGCTCACTGCAGCCTCAACCTCCTAGGCTCAAGTGATCTTCCTGCCCCAGCCTCCCGAGTAGCTGAGACTACAGGCACACACCACCACACCCGGCTAATTTTTGTATTTTTTGTAGAGACGGGGGTCTCACCATGTTGCCCAAGTTGCTCTTGAACTCCTGGACTCTCCTGCCTTGGCCTCCCAAAGTGATGGGATTACAGGCGTAAGCCAGGGCACAAGTGTTTCAAAGGCTTTGTTCAAAGATAAAAAAGATAAAATATCTCTCCAGTTTCTGAACAGACAAACCAGAATTCAGTGTGATTAAATGGAAGAAAGGCAAAAAAGAGAACTTTTTATGGGCACTTAGTTTATTTTATTAGGAAATTTGGACAAGGTTACATGATAACTAAGAACACAAAAGCAAAAAACAAAGAAGCATCGCATGCCGATGGGAAGAGTGGAACTAAGATGGAGCTGCATAGCCATGAGTATGTCCGTCAGACCAAACACGAGGCGTTGTGATTTCATTTTCCTAAGGTCAGTTACTTGGACAGTTACACAGGTGCTGTGCTGCTCTCATATTTTTCCATGAGATGGTTCCTATTGGTTTGGTAGCTTTTCAGATGGAAAGACATGAAACACCAAACAAAAACAGCAACAGAGTTCAGGACCATAGAGGAGGGAGAGACCAGACAGGATGGGAAGGATGGGAGTCTTACCTACAGGACAGAGGCTGGGTTCCCACCTAGCAGCAGCATTGCTTCTGGGAGCAGCCCTTCTGCTGGCAACAGCCCTTCCCACAGCCGCAGCCACATGAGCTGCAGGTGCGGCGGCAGCAGCAGATCACGGGCGTGCTACAGCAGCCCCCACAGCAGCCGCGGCAGCAGGGGCAGCAGCTGGAGCAGCAGCCCACCCGGTAGCACCTGCAGGTGGTGCAGCTGCCACAGCCACCACAGCCACCACCGCAACCACCGCAGCCACCACCGCAGCCACCACTACAGCCGCCACAGCCACCACCGCAGCCACCACAACTTCCACAACCACAGCAACCCATGGTGTCAGTAGAGAGCACTCAGGTGAAGTGAGCGGAGAGGACTCAGGAGAGGTGAGAAGGTCTGATGCCTCCTCCTTCTACTGGGGGAGGCCCTTATGTACCATCTTGGGAAAAGGAAGAGGGAGTGACCCAGGACACATGACCAGTGGTCACTTCCTTGTTGTTGCTACTGCAGTTTCCATGATAAGGTTATCTAGGACTATTCCTTGTTTACATCCTTATGGGCTATATTTGACCCAAAACGTTTGCTAATTTTCACTTGTCTCTGTTAAAACCAGATTAAAAGCGAGCCAAGAGATGCTAACATGTAGGAGAGGATCTTCATTTTCTCAGAAACCAGCTGAATCGTTGAGACTTCGGGTTAAGCCGGAACCCAAGGTTGCTGCCGGCTGCTTTTCCATCTCTCTGCAATGGTTCCTCTCCAGGAAATCACCCTGGTTTCTTGGAAACTCCCGAGATGCAAAAGAGTAAATAAGAGCATCCAAATAAAACATGTTGTTTTTGCAAAAGTGCTCACTTCCCAGTTATATTTCTGAAGGGATCTTTGTAGTAAATGACTTTTTTCTTTTTTGTTTTCCTCACAATTGTCTATGATAAGGCTTGAAGCAACACTCCCTTCTCTTCTCGCTCTGTCCTCCCTCCCGGAGCGTTCACATTCACACCCAAGGTGTAGATTTCCACATGTGTATTCCCTGGTTAGTTTCTCCAGGGAGAGCCTCCAGCTCAGACTCTCCTGCAGACTACAAAATCCATCAATAGCCACTCTCCATTCCGTCTTCTCCCCTTGGGGTTTCAGAGACATCTCCAGTGTCACATGCTCCAGACTCAAGTCATAATTCTCCCTGCCTGATCACCAACTATCTACCAGAAAAAAAAACTGCTTTTTTCCTGCACTGCTCCGTATCCATCAAGGTACGAAACCATGTTAAAAATTATCTTTGAATCTTTCTTTTCTCTTAGTTCCATTTCTGGTCTTTCACCAAATTCTGTTGCTTCTGCCTTGTTAATAACTTCAAACCTATTCACGTATCTCTAGCTCCACTGTCCCCGGGATCCCAGTTCAAGCAACTCCCTGACAAGTTGAAAATGCTCTGTTTACTCCAAATACCACAGAGACAGCTTGGAGTCACTAATAAACAACTCTAATCAGCCATAGGGACGTGGCAGCACTTTCTCTTGCTCAAATTTCTGAAGAACAATTTTACCAAGTTGGGAAAACAGGCTTTGGGCAGTGAGCCTGTTACAAAATGAACTGGAGGATGATCTCGTCTGCAGCAGAGATGCAGACTGCTGTCTGCTGAGCACTGACTGATTGCCAGAAGCCTCTACCTCAGCACGCAAGGAGAAGACCCTGCTTGCACTCATATTTTTCTTGCCTTTTTTACAGACTTTTTGTTGGTCACAAACTCTCATGAAGTTTGTGATCCACAAACCATGTCCACAGACACAGGCTTCTCCTTGGAGCCATAAACTCCTTTCCTTCCCATGCTGGGCCTTCATTCAGCTCAGCAAGCTTCTCTGACCTCTGGACCATGCATCCCTCGATGTTCCCACTCTGTGCTCTCTAAATAGCCCAAGAGCCTATTCTCTAGGGAGCCCAGGCCAGGCTGTTTAGCACAGACTTGTTTCTCTTAGTCATCAGTTGACATCACCTAATCAAGGACAAAAATGAATTCCTGGCGGGGCACAGTGGCTCACGTCTGTAATCCCAACATTTTGGGAGGCCGAGACAGGAGGATTGCTTGAACTCAGGAGTTCGAGACCAGCCTGGCCAACATGATGAAACTCTGTCTCTACTAAAAATACAAAAATCAGCCAGGTATCGTGGCACATGACTGTAATCCCAGCTACTCAGGAGGCTGAGGCAGGAGAATCGCTTGAACCTGGGAGGCGGAGGTTACAGTGAACCAGACCAAGAATTACATCACCAAAATGCAGACTCCTAAGAGGATTGATTTCTGCTTTTGAAATAAGCATTAAGACCTCGTGTGCAGAAGACAAATCAAAATGATGTGCTTCAAATGAGGAGGGAAGGAGCACCATCAGTTCCTTCACTGGTCAATAAATGGGACGATGGCATCTAACTTTGGCAGTGACCTTTGAATCTGCTGCCATTTGCACCTCCCAGCTAGCGGGGTTACTTACTGTTGCAAGCCCGTTGAAGTCAGGGACTGTGCCTTCAATATCACTGCACCTGTCGCTGAGAAGCTCTCGGATTGTTTGGTCCAGCGGCTGCCTGGTGCTCTGTGGGGTTTGTAAGCCCCGCTAACAACTCATGGACCTATGCACATGGCACATAATCCCAGGGCATCTTAGGAAGAAGGAGAAGGCTGTCATTGCTAAGGACAGCCTCACCACACCTCAGCTCCCAGAGTGCTTCCCTAGAACTTTTAGGCCTTTTTAACTTATACTGGAATATAGTTTTATGAAAAAAATAAACAATACCGAAAATGCAGTGAAGACAAAGACGTCTGAAAGTAAAGTCAATATGAGATGGAGAGATTTCTCCATGTACATCAAGTCAAATGACAACAAGGAAGTTGTCATGTGTCTTCCCTCTCCTGTCTCCAGAGTTGGTACATAAGGGCCTCCCCCAGCAGAAGGAGGCATCAGACCTCCTCACCTCTCCTGAGTCCTCCATCCTCACTTCATCTACATCCTCTCTACTGACACCATGGGTTGCTGTGGTTGTGGAAGTTGTGGTGGTTGTGGTGGCTGTGGTGGTGGCTGCGGTGGTGGTGGCTGTGGTGGCTGTGGCAGCTGCACCACCTGCAGGTGCTACCGGGTGGGCTGCTGCTCCAGCTGCTGCCCCTGCTGCCGCGGCTGCTGTGGGGGCTGCTGTAGCACGCCCGTGATCTGCTGCTGCCGCCGCACCTGCAGCTCATGTGGCTGCGGCTGTGGGAAGGGCTGTTGCCAGCAGAAGGGCTGCTGCCAGAAGCAATGCTGCTGCTAGGCGGGCCCCCAGCTTCTGGCAGCTGCTGCAGGTAACTGCTGTAGGTAAGTTCTCCCCTTCTGTCTGACACTGACTAATAGGACACAAGCATGACCTGAACCTGTCACCTGCCTGTGAGTATTTTACATTCCTACAGTTTGTTTGTGATTCTGCCTGCATTTAATCATCACCAACAAAAATAATAACCATGCAGCCTTCTATGTTGATTACAACTCAAGTCATGACCTCAACGAAATGGAGTCAAAATAGTTAGACCTTCTTGAAATGCCTCTAAGGTTGCCTTCATTTTCGTGCTGTTTTTACCACTGCCTGGGTATACTTGTATACACAAAGCAACACTTATCTTAATAAATTATACTAAATCATTCTCAAAGAGCTATCTCTTTTGTTCTTTCCAGTCTCTGAACTGTCTGTCCGTGGGGAAAAATGAGTTTTATCCCAAAAGATAAATCAAAGAATAAAAAACTAGATGAATTCTTTACAACAGACACAGATTCCTGGATGATTAATCCATTGTGGGTTTGTAAAGAAGGAAGGGACTTGGGGGCACATCCTCAGCCTGACACTTCATTATCATAAACCAAAACTTTCCCCAAATCTCTCTCTTGATAGAGTTTTAGAAACAGATGTCTGGAGTCATAAATACCTGTTCAGACTGCAAATGGTCATATGATCATTCAGGAGCCTGGTCACCTTTGGGCAAAGATGAAATTTGGCTCTTAGCCATGTCAGGTATCATGGAAGTCCGTGGTATCAACCACTTCAAACTACAAAATTAACTTTCATTGTAATGTGAGAATATCAGCATTAGAATCAAAATAATCATACACCCTACTGAGAGTGTCTTCATGCATAATAAAAAATGTCCCCGAACACCCCTTCTGCTAATTTTTCATAGAGATTCCCTGATTCTTTTCTTTGCAGACTCCAGATTCTTGATTTATTGTGGCTGGTTGAGCAGCAAAGTGAGAAGGGAACGAGGTAGAGAGTGGGGAATCCCAGCTTAGGCGAGCAGTGGGTCAGGGGCCGAGGGAAGCCAGGCTCCTTGGGTGTGTCTCCAGGAGAAGCTGGTTCTTGCTCCAACCCCACCAGGGCCACTTAGGGTGTTTCCTTGTTACTCTAAGCAGAGCTTGGCTCTGGATAGAAGCTTAAACAGGTTGAACTGACCACATGAATGTTATAAACAAAGGGAACATGGGTCAAATAACCATGTCAAATAAGATTTCCAAAGAGGGGAAGATGCTGTCACAGAAAGACAGTTTTCCTTCCACCCTGAAATTCAGAAGAGATGATTCAGAGGCGGGTGCAAGATGAGCCTCCCAATGTCTAAATTGACAAGATGGTTTTGGGGCACTCATCTGGCTCTGTCTCTATTCCCTTTCCAGCTCCAAGAGCCCTGTGCCTCTAGGACCCTCAGGTTACCCAAAGCCCCTTAGTTACTCTCAGCCTTTAGGATTTACCTCTAGGGTCCCACCCTCTCACTCCTTCTTCCTTCCCAGTCTTCACCTGTAGAACTGCCCCCTCCCTTGTGATGGTTCTCAGCTGGAAGAGTGGGGTCAGGAGAGAAGCATCAGTTCATCCATCTTACACTAAGGCAAGGGGCATCTGCTTTTCCTCATGAGGGAGGACCCCTCAAGTCGCTTTTCCCACACAGTAATGTTGACCAACCCAACGGGCAGGATTCTGGGACATGTGGTTTTCCAGACACCAAGACCCAACACTTCTTAGGCACCTGCTCCTCCTGTCCCACTCGTTGAAAATGTGAATTTGTTTCCAGTCAGCGTAAACAGTGGCTGTCTGCCAGAATTTGCTGGGTGTCATTACTCATGTTGACATAGATTCCTGAAAAAAGAGCCCAGGGTGGCCTGGTGTAAGGTTTGTGTTTTGAGATAGTCAGATGGTCCGTCAGGCACGGCCACAAGAAGAGGCAAAGGAGGCTGGGCGCGGTAGCTCATGCCTGTAATTGTAGCACTTTGTGAGGCCGAGGCGGGTGGATCACCTGAGGTCAGAAGTTTAAGACCAGCCTGACCAATATGGTGAAACCCCAACTCAACTAAAAAAAAATACACAAAAATTAGCTGGGCGTGGTGGCATGTGCCAGTAGTCCCAACTACTGGGGAAGTTGGGATAGGAGAATCACTTGAACCCATGAGGCAGAGCTTCCAGTGAGCCAAGATCGTGCCACTGCACTCCAGCCTGGGCAACAGAGCGAGACTCCATCTCAAACATTTAAAAAATAAATAAATAAATAAATAAAAAGAAGAGACAAAGGAGAGGTTCAGGAAAACAGTGTATTCCAATCACAGGTCCTAAGGAGATGGAGTCACTGCGTGCCAAGAGGGGGTCACATAGGAGGCGGCACCGGGGGAGTGGTCTCAGCCAGGCAGACAGGGAGAGAAGGCCCACGGGCTCACTCACGGGTGTCAGGGTGGAATATACGAGCAAGAGGTGCAGGGGTGCCCATCAGTGCATCTGAACGTTCCTGGGGCTCAGTCACGGGGGGACAGGGAGGGGAACCTGTGGCAGGGGCTAAACATGCCACGCTGGGGCCCACCTGGGAGAGACGGGCAAAACTCACAATGCAGTGCACGGGGGGCACCTGTCTGCATCTCACCTCAGCAGAGGAGTAGCTGGAGGCACCTCCCTGTAATCCAGTTGTGAATTTGAGTCTTGGTTTAGGTTGTCTGAATAAATAGCACAAATGTAGTCAACTATCCCTTACTGTGGGGGAATTTATAGGCAGGGCTTATAGGGATTTGCGAATCAAGTGAGAATACTAATAGACTGAAAAATGAAAACAGTTTGTTGGGAACAATTGAACTACAGAAATATCTTCTTTAAATTCTGACCCATCTTTTTTTTTTCTTTTTTCAGTATTAAGTCCATCTGAGAAACTAGAGCCTTGGGACCCAGGGATGAGGAAACTTACGGTACAGACATGCGGGCTGACCTTCACCCTGTGGGCCACGGCCTCTGCCATGCAACTGCACAAGCTTCAGCCTGAAACTCTCTCTGGCATCGCCCTAAACAGACCAAGCGTGAAGGAGGGAGCATGTAATGAAAAGTCCACAGAGAACAAGAAGCCACAAGATTCAGTGCTCTGAAGCCATTCTAGATGGTTTCAGGGAAACTAGCTTCCCACCTCTGATAGGGATACCATGGCAAATACCACACTTTGCCTAGGATGATCATTCTCTGTGCACAACGCATCCCATCCCAAAGACAGTACACAGCTGGACTTGCTCCATCTCTGAACTGGTCTTACCCCCTTAAACCTGCCTTTATATCTAGGAGTTTCTTTATTTTATTTTTTTGAGACAGAGTCTCGCTCCATTGCCCAGGCTGGAATGTAATGGCGCTATCTCAGCTCACTGCAACCTCCACCTCCTGGGTTCAAGCGATTCTTGTGCCTCAGCCTCCCAAGTAGCTGGGATTAAAGGCATGTGCCACCATGCCTGGCTAATTTTTGTATTTTTAGTACAGATGAGGTTTCACTATGTTGGCCAGGCTAGTCTCAAACTCTTGACCTCAAGTGATCTGCCAGCCTCAGCCTCCCAAAGTGCTGGGATCACAGGTGTGAGCCAGCAGGCCCGGCCTACATCTAGGAGTCTCTTGATAAGTGTTGGTCAACAGAAAGAAGAAGTCTCTTCTAAAAATTGTTAATGCTTTTATAGACTACTCATGGTCTGAGTCATAAAACATCATTTGCCTTTCAATTTATACCTTCCAAGTGAATGATGAGTATTGAGGATTATCTAATTATTATCTACTTTTCTCTCTGGCTATAAAAAACACCACAGATCCTACACACACAAAAATGGTTTTTCTATCAGAAATGGATTCACTTGTCTGACAAAAAGACACAGATTAGATTATTCTAATCTCAAGTCCCCTTAGGCTTATGAATTCAAAAAAAAAAAATAGAAGAAATGAATGAAAACATAAATCACAGATTAAGTTATTAAGTAATATCTGAAATGAATTAGGAAGAAACCATAAGCCTTAACAATACTCCAATCACGGTTAAATTAATTTAGAAAGAAAAGCTAATAGCAACTGACTTGAAAATAAGAAGTGGGGCCCAAGATGGGTACAAGAAAGCCAGGAGGGCTAAGATAAAGCCCAAATCCAATGTTCATCAATGCCTACACAGTCAGTAAAACCTGATGGCATTAATTTTGTGGTTAGGGAAATGTGAAAGCTAACTCGATAATACCACAGTTCTAAATGTGCACTGTTGGCTGAATTTATGGTGTGGTGGGGGGTGATAAAAATTAGGCTTCTAAGAAAGGATGGAACTCTGCCCTCCAGGCAAGGAGTAAATGGCCTCGGTAGATGGAAATCTAAAGCAAATGTAGTCACCCGCATTTTGCAAAGAGGTGTGTTTCTGAAAAATTGTTCAAATCAGTTCTTTGTGAATAAAACGGGATTTTGAATGCATTCAGGAAGCTTGTCTTTTTTTTGAGACAGAGTCTCGCTCTGTCGCCCAGGCTGGAGTGCAGTAGCACGATCTCGGCTCACTGCAACCTCTGTCTCCCGAGTTCAAGTGATTCTCCTGCCTCAGCCTCCTGAGTAGCTGGGATTACAGGTGGGCATCACCATGCCTGGATAGTTTTTTTGTATTTTTAGTAGAGATGGGGTTGCACCGTGTTGGCCAGGCTGGTTTCGAACTCCCAACCTCAGGTGATCTGCCCGCCTCGACCTCCCAAAGTGCTGGGATTATAGACGTGAGCCACCGCGCCCGGCCCAACTTATCTCTTTTTAAAGGAACTTCCCATCTCAAAATTGAATACAAACTGTAGAGAAATGCTGGACATTCAAGTATTCTGTTTGGTAACTGGAGGGCACAAACAACAGAGGCAGGAAGCTACTCTCAGGGTCTCTGACTTGCTCCACTTCACTGTCCATCCATGAAAGGCTTTCTAAGATAGATTAAGATTTTCTAGAATGTGAGATATGTTCAAACCAAAATAAAGGCAAAGATAAACTTTTAATGATATGTTTTTATTAGGAGATTCAGAAAGTAGCTATTGACAAATAGGAATACAAGACAGAAAGGAAGCAGAGAAAAGCACGCACATGGAAATGAAATGATCATATACATCAAAAAGTCTGTTGGGAATCATAATCCTCGTTGAGCTCAGTGATGTGGACTCTTCCTGAAGAGGTAGGTTGTCCTCGCGTCTTTGTTTTGGCTGCTTGGTATTAGAGAGGAAACTTTTCATGTAGGAAGACTGGGAACACCCAAAGCAGAAAGTACAGGAACCCAGAATTCAGGAGCAAAGTCACAGTCCAAGAGCATAAGTGCTAGGATACCCAGAGGACAGGTAAGGCAGGTGAATGGGGTGAAGGAAAGTCCCCAGCATTTCCTGCCACAGGACAGAGGCCAGGCCAGCCCACCTAGCAGCAGCGTTGCTTCTGGCAGCAGCCCTTCTGCTGGCAACAGCCCTTCCCACAACCGCAGCCACACGAGCTGCAGGTGCGGCGGTAACAGCAGATCACGGGCGTGCTACAGCAGCCCCCACAGCAGCCGCGGCAGCAGGGGCAGCA
The DNA here is from genome assembly GCF_007565055.1 of Rhinopithecus roxellana. NCBI lineage: Eukaryota > Metazoa > Chordata > Mammalia > Primates > Cercopithecidae > Rhinopithecus > Rhinopithecus roxellana. Next base: position 21,798,160 of record NC_044562.1, read on the forward strand.
GCTGGAGCAGCAGCCCACCCGGTAGCACCTGCAGTGGTGCAGCTGCCACAGCCACCACAGCCACCACCGCAGCCACCACCACAGCCACCACCACAGCCACCACAGCCACCACAGCCGCCACCACAACTTCCACAACCACAGCAACCCATGATGTCAGTAGAGAGGACTCAGGAGAGGTGAGGAGGTCTGATGCCTCCTTCTGCTGGGGGTGGAGCTTATATACTAACTCTGGGGAAGAATGTTGACCTAAGACTCAGTGCTCCTTCCCTGTTGTTTATGCAAATATCTAAAGCAGAATCTCACATGGCCTTTTGTACACTTCCTTAATGGGTCCTTCTGACTTCAAAAACTTGCTAAATTTAGGTTTCACTTGTTTTTTTAAAGCCATCTATAATATACAACAGTAAACATCTAACAACTCCCTTTTCTTTTTTTGGTGATTGTAAAAGTCACAGTGGGATTACAATTTCCCTAGCTATTGTACATTTCTCCATTGTATCAGCCCAGGGCAAAGATCTTTCATTCCTACATTATTTGTAACTATTTATTAATTTGCAAAACATCTCTTTAGATGGAGGAGAGCACTTCGAATACAGAAAAAGAAAGAGTGGTCTCAGGTTATGTTATTTTGTCTCCCTAGGCAGAGGTCCTTGGCTATTTGCTAACCCTGTACCATTAGCCAGGACTCTCTGATTCAGAGAAGAGGGGATCCTGCATTATCACGGGTTATGACAGGGCATCCTTCGTGTTGTGCAGATGATAAAAGCACATCCTGAGCAGAACGTTGCCAAGTCACTTGCCAAACTCAATGAGGCTTCTGTTATCATCAGCCTGTTAAGGAAGGACGATAATGCTGAAGGCATGTTTCTGGTAGTTCCCTGGTGCCTGGATGATCCTGGACCAGTCCTCCATGGAATGCTTACTCGAAATGATTAGTTCCAGTTGGCTATCCCTATGCAAACTACTCTTTCCTGTCAAAGGAAAAATGAAAATGAAAAACAGAATAGTGAAGGCCATCAATGAAATCTACAGGTTCTAGCCCTGTGTGTCTGTTCTCAGAATATAGTGCTCTTATCAGTCACCCCAGGCCATGCCAACGAGCACAAGACAAGGAGAACCCAAGAGTCCTCTCAGGTCCCCGCAGGACCCAGAGTTGGAGGAACTATGGTTCCCCCGCATGATGGCAAATTTTGTGTGTCAACTTGACTGGGTTAAGGAATGTCCTGATAGCTGGTCTCTGGATATGTCTGGGAGGGTGTTTCTAGAAGAGATTAGCTTTTGACTAATGCTGTGTACTGAGTAAAGAAGATCACCTTCACCAACATGGGTGGGCATTGCTATGGTCTGAACGTGTTCCCCGAAAGTCAGGTGTTGGAAACAATCCCAATGCAACAGTGTTGGAAGGTGGGGCTTAATGGGAGGTATTCAGATCATGAGGACTCTGCCCTCATGAAGGAATTAATACCACTATAAAAAGGGCCTGTGAAACCATGTGCGGTGGCTCAAGACCATAATCCTAACACTTTGGGAGGCCGAGGTGGGTGGATCACTTTAGGACAGGAGTTCGAGACCAGCCTCGCCAACATGATGAAACCCCATCTCTACTAAAAGTACAAAAATTAGCCAGGCATGGTGGTGGACGCCTGCAATCTCAGCTACTCAGGAGGCTGAGTCAGGAGAATCGCTTGAACCTGGGAGGTGGAGGTTGCAGTGCGCTGAGATTGCACTCCAGCCTGGGTGACAGAGCCAGACTCCATCTCAAAAAAAAGAAAAAAAGACAAGGGCCTGTGAGACTGAGTTCAGCCTCTTCTGCTCTTCTGCCAAGTGAGGACACATAGTTTATCTCTCTCTTGCCCTTTTGCCTTCTACCATGTGAAGATGCGGAAAGGCCTCACCAGATGCCAGTGCTTTAATCTTGGACTTCCCAGCCTCCAGAACTGTAAGAGAATAAATTTCTGTTCTTTGTAAATTATCCAGTCTCAGGGATTCCATTATAGCAACAAAAAATGGACTAAGACAAGTATCATCCAGTCCATTAAGGGCCCAAATAGAACAAAAAGATAGAGTGAGGGGAATTCTCTCTCCCTCCTCTTAAGCTAGAACATCCATCACCTGCTCTCAGACATCAGCACCCTGGTTCTCGAGTCTCAGTCGGACTCTGATTGGGACCTACACCATTGGCTGCTGTGTTCTCAGCCCCTCTGACTTGGACTGAATTGCACCACTGGATTTCCTAGCAGAGAGTGGATCATGGGACTTCTTGGCATCCATAATCACATGAGCCAATTCCCATAATAAATCTATCTATTCATGTTTCCTACTGGTTCTGTTTCTCAGAACCCTGATTAATACACCCTGGAATAATATTATGATCTGGATCTTTTTTTGTTTGTTTAAGTTGGAGTCTTGCTCTGTCGCCCGGACTAGAGTGCAGTGGTGTGATCTTGGCTCACTGCAATCTCCGCCTCCCATGTTCAACAATTCTCATGCCTCAGTCTCCCAAGTAGCTGGAACTACAGGCACCCACCACCAAACCCGGCTAATTTTTTTGTATTTTAGTAGAGATGGGGTTTCACCATTTGCCCAGGCTGGTCTTGAACTCCTGAGCTCAGACAATCTGCCCACCTCCCAAAGTGCCAGGATTACAGGCATGAGCCACCACACCCAGCCATATGAGCTAGATCTTCTTTAACACTAGCCTTTTTTGAGATTAATTTTTAGATACTGTACAAGAAGTCTTAAAGATGACTTTTTGGAGAGCTCAACTGTGTACTACTTTTCAAACCAGAAAGATAATGAAGTGGTTCAGCACTGTGGTTCTGTTGTACAGTCCTCTAAGGCCTGCCTACACTTATTTGGCTTCAGGTACCATGTTTCAACGATGAGCCCCTGTGTAAAACAGTCAGTTTTTGGTTGATATTTTTCCTGCAGATTTTGGAATGTAGTAATTTCCTGCCAATGTTTGGTAATTTTTTTCAATATTCCAGATTAAAGACAGAACAGTTAAATTGCTTCAATAACTATATTGTAAAACACACATTGAACAGGCATTTCTTCCGTGCCTTCACCTGGTATACATTTCTTTCCAACTCTCTAATCTCCAGGATTGTCTGTTTTTACTTAAAGAGGCCCATGAACCTCTACTTTGATGCACCATAATACTTTCCCATCATATAAACTTGCAGGGAACAGTGTGCTTAATTTAACAGTTGTTGGATTTGTCCTCCTCTTAATAGAAAGTGGCTCTGCAGGGCACTGTGAGAACCTAACAAGATGAATCCACAAGCTCCCAGTCTGATAAGAAATGCATGAAAAGAAATTCCAATAAAAGCACCTGCAACAAGAACCCTACCAATTGACTTTCTTAGATGTATGGGGAAAAATAAATCAAGTCTGAGTGTCTATGGGAGAAGGGGAATTGGAAGGACTCTGACAGGGACTGTCTATCACAGGAAAGGGCTTCAGTAAAGATTGGAGACAGGGGGCTGGGCGCGGTGGCTCATGCCTATAATCCCAGCACTTTGGGAGGGCAAGGCGGGCGGATCACCTGTGGTCAGGGTTTGAGACCAGCCTGGCCAACATGGCAAAACCCCGTCTCTACTAAAAATACAAAAAATAGCCAAGCATGGTGGCAGATGCTTGTAACCCCAGTTACTTGGGAGGCTGAGGCAGGAGAATCAGTTGAACCCAGGAGGCAGAGGTTGCAGTGAGCCAAGATCGCACCATTGCACTCCAGCCTAGGCAAAACTCCATCTCAAAAAAAAAAAAAAAGATTGAAGACAGGGAAATATGAGGAGTAGTCAGGAATCACCTACTTGCCGTTGCTCACTGTTCTCCTACCAATCCTCCATACAATTAGGTCAAAATGTAAATTTCTACATGCAGTGAATGTGCTAAAAATTGTATTTATTACAAGTCAAGTATGGAGAATTGCTTCATTAGGTTTCCCCACCCCTACAGCCAACTTTCAAACCAGGTGTTCAGTAATTAATGGGGTATGAACAAGTATCACAGTAATGTGGAAATTGCCATTCGGAGGCTGTGCTCTTGATTGAATTGATATCGAATGGATTAACAACAATTAAAAGTTTCTTGTCTCTAAACAAAGTTGAATTATTTGTTTGTATCTTTAAAATTGTAACTCTGTACTTTTTCTATATTTTGTAAGTAGTGGGAGCATGCTTATTTAAAAAAAAAAAAGTAATCTGCTTCTCTTTCCTTCTTATAGGAAAGGAAAGAAGGTTTCTGTACACTGCTACACTGCCCTAGAGGAAAAATAGACATCAATGGACGTGGCAAAAGATGTCCATTAAAGACACTTCACAGAGCCAAAGAGATGATGGATTGGATGGGTTAAGTTGAGAAAAGGTAGACAGAGGTTGAAGGAATCTGGACTCAGGGCACTCCAACCTTCTGGTGAATCCTGGACCACCACGTGTATATATAATATACATTATATGTTATATAAATGGGTGTGTGTGTGTGTGTATATATATATACACTTTTTTTTTTTTTTTTTTAAACAGAGTTTTGCTCTTGTTGCCCAGGCTGGAGTGCAACGGCACAATCTCGGCTCACTGCAACCTCTGCCTCCCAGGTTCAAGCAATTCTCCTGCCTCAGCCCCAGGCATATATGTTTGATTTTAGATGCAGGGGGTACATGTGTAGGTTTGTTGCATGGATATATTGCCCACCACCATATTAATACTAACAACAATGCCTTCCATTGTAAGAGGAATCCAAAGACTAATGACCCAAAGACTAGACCAGACTCCCACACAGATCACACATACCATCTAATAGGTTTTTTGCTTTTCTTGAACTTTTAAACCAAAATTAGAAGAAAAAAAAATGATATTGGGCAGTGACTAGAACTCATTCAAAGTGTATCTGCTTTCAGATTCACCGACATATAGGCAGGCAGCTCAGCTCGGCTTCATGGGGATACACAGCGGTCCCAAGTCCCAGTCAGCCAACCTGTAAAATCCAGGTCATTGGAAACCACAGGGGATTCACATATGTGACCTATTAGTCAGTAGCATAAGTTCCTACATAAAGCGTGGCTCAAGTGCATAAGCAAGCCAGTTAAATACAACCAGGTGTTGCCGTCCTAAAGAGAGGAGGCTATTCAGTGCCGCTATCCATTAACTTCCTGCTTGTAATCCTATTGTGAAAGATAAACATTTGAGCAAAATCAAACCTAATCAACAAGCATTTGCTGAACCCTTGTGTGCAAGGCAATACAGGTGATACAAAGATATATATGTCTAAATTACTTCAAATTAATAAGAGCAATGATAGCGGGCACAGTGGCTCACGCATGTAATCCCAGCATTTTGGGAGGCCGATGGGGGTGGATCACCTGAGGTCAGGAGTTCAAGACCAGTCTGGCCAACATGATGAAACCTCATCTCTACTAAAAATACAAGTGGGAGCCTGTAATCCCAGCTACTCGGGAGGCTGAGGCAGGAGAATGGCTTGAACCAGGGAGGCAGAGGTTGCAGTGAGCTGAGATCATGCTATTGCATTACAGCCTGGGTGGCAAGAGTAAAACTCCATTGCACTCCAGCCTGGGCAACAAGAGTGAAACTTTGTCTCACATAAATACATAAATAAGAGATATGAGAAGAAATAATTGGGAAAAGTAAGGAAGAAAAAAGAATTAACTAGTAGCCCAATAAGAGTTGCCTCAAAGTAGTTGCTGGTGAATATTAAGACTTAACAAGAGAACAGGCAAATTGGACTTCCAATTGGACAGTGAAGAAAGGGAGGTTTTATGAAGAAGACAGAGCCTTCTTCAATGGAAAACTGGACTTGAAAAGGTGGAGAGGAAGGAGAAGCAGAGGGTAGAGGGTGTGGTGCAGTGCAGTCTGGGATCATCCTGTGTAAACTGATCGATCCTCTGCCTCTAGAAAGATGTGATCTGATCTTTTTATACCTGAATTCCATGATGGAAAAATAATATGTGTATCATAGGGTTATTATGAAATGTAAATGTGATAACACATATAAAGCACACAGAATAGGGCTTGGGACATAGTAAGCACTCAATAAATGCTAGTTATTTTTAGAATTTTAAGGTAGGTTACATGTTGTTCAGGGAAAATAGAAGACTTATTCAGGAAACAGGAAGGAAAGCAATTTACCTACAGTGGAAAGTTTATCCCAATGGAGTCAGTAGATATTTAAGCTGGAAATAAAATTTGAGGGTAGTTATGGACTTTAGACTGTGAAGACTTTGATATTTCTTTTGCGAGTGAATTACATAGCACAATAAAAAATGGCTTTTCAGGAAGATACATCTGACAGCAGCTTGTAGGATCAAATGAAAAAAGAAAACCTAGAGATGGGTCAGTTAGATGGCTTGAGAGAACTTCATTCCCATTAAAAATTCTCAAATGCCAACAGTCTTCTCGAAATTCTTGTTCATTGTACTCTATTACACTAATGAATACAACAAAGATAATTCCCCAAAGCGATTACAGTCAACAACAGAAACACGAGCTGAACATGTGCCCTGTTATTCTTAGCGACAGAACAATCACACCGTACTGCACGCTTCTTTGCCAGGTATTGTGCTGGGTGCTGGGCATGGGTGGGAATGAGAGGGATGATCTACAAAGGTGACTGAGAACCTCACGACAGCACATGTGTGCATGAACTCGGGACGATAAAGATGGGAGATGAGGAAACGGAAAAAGGAAATGGTTCCCATAGGCTCAGGGCAGAATGAGAGGTTCCTACTCCAATGTCAAAAAGTTTTGTTAGAGATATCTGAGGGGCCCATGGGTCACTGGGAGAGCAGTCGCAGGGCCTGTCTATGGAGGGAGATGAGATCTGAGCTGAACCCTGAGGAATGAGAGGAGAACCCACTCCCTCAAGGAGCTCTGGCGCCCCACGTGGTCCTGCCAAGATCAGGGTCTACCAGGACATTGGAGCACAAAGAATGTGTTCTCCTAGTTGCTAAGAAAGTCAAATCTATATTACGAGTATTTCCATAATGCTCAGACCTTTCTGGTTCTCTCTGGAAATCTTTTTGAACTCTTCTAATGTTGTGGGCACAGTTCTAGGTATTTTACATGTATCATTTGATTTAATTCTTGAAATAACTTTGCAAAGCATATACTGTTGATACCCTCATTTTACAGATTAAAAACAAAAACAAAAACAAAAAACATTGCCCAAGATCACAAGGAAATTGGAGAGCTGGAAACAGGTCCAGGCAGGCTGACCTCAGAGTCAGTCCTCTTAACCACTGTGCAACATTGCACTTACCTTTGCTGTCAGTGTCGAGACCGGGGGTCAACAAACTGATGCCCACTTTTGCCCTGCCACCTGCTTTTGTACACAGTATTTTCTTGGAACACAGTCACTTACACACTTAATTGTTGTCAGTGGCTGTTTTAAAGGCAGAATGGCTGAGTTGACAAGTTGCAACAAATCATGTGGCCTGCAAAGCTGAAAATATTTACATCTGACACTTTACAGAAAAAAATTGCCACAGCGTACTCTAGATCATGAAGAACGTTTAGTCAAAAAAAGATTTTTGAGTGCAAGCAAATTGCCTTGGGCCTAATACACTGTGGTGAGCTGCAATCCAATGCGAGTTTGGCAAATTTGTTCTTTCTACCGCCTTAAATGAGCATGACACTTCTCTAAGCTTTTGTAGCCCACCTCCCTCCTAAGTGGAAGCTGTTTTGTTGCCATAACCAGTGTTAGGATGACTTTCCTATTTATTTATTTACAGACAGGGTTTCACTCTGTTGCTCAAGCTGACTGCTGTGGAGTGATCACGGCTCATATAGCCTCGATTTCCTGGGCTCAAGCAATTCTCCTGCCTCAGCCTCCCAGGTTGCTGGGAGTACAGGCATGCACCACTATGCCCAGCTAATTTTTGATTATTTTTAAAGACAGGGTCTCACTCTATTGCCCAGGCTGGTCTCAAACTCCTGGACTCAAGTGATTGTCCCAGCTCAGCCTCCCAAAGTGCTGGGGTTCCAGGCTTGAGCCACCACACCCAGCCCCAGCTTTCTTATTTATTCACAAGTCTTTATGACTACTGATGCCTCGTGGCGGTCTCAGAGGCCATGCCAAGGACACTAGCAAGGACGTGAGCTACATGGAACCACCCCACCCCCCACAGTGCTCAACCTCCTTGTCCTAGCAAACACTTTCCAGTCATTTCAGAAACCACTGAGCACAGCAAGGCAGAGGCTACATCCGTTCCCCCTTCCTTTGGGGCTCATTTTTCATTTCCTAGATAATTTTTCTTTTTAGATAGTGTCTCACTCTGTCACCCAGGCTGGAGTGCAGTGATGTTGTCACAGCTCATTGCAGCCTCAGCCTCCTGAGATCAAGTGATCCTCCTGCCTCAGCCTCCTGAGTAGCTGAGACCATAGGAGCACTTCACCATACCCAGCTAACACTTTGTTTTTTTGCAGTGATGAGGTCTCCTATATTGCCCAGGCTGGTCCTGAACAACTGCTCCCAAGGGATCCACCCATCTTGGGCTCCCAAAGTGCTGGGACTACAGACGTGAGCCACCACACCTGGCCTCCTAGATAAATCTCAAGGAGAAACAGAAACACATCACCACCATCAACTCGCACCACCTTCATCCCACCCTAGAAAATCCTTAGGAGAATCCGAGTACACAGACCCCACAGGTAAGACATCATGTCAGGGCAGCAGCACAGGGGGGCTGTGTGCCTCTCTGATTAACAGCTACAGGTTCAGGGGCTGGGCCCATGGCCAGCTTCAGGAGGGTGCAGGAGTGGGAGGGCCAGAATGGAACTCACAGCACAGGGACAGATGAGCCGACGAAGGAACTGATAAAAAAAAAAAAAAAAAAAAAAAAAGACTAATGAAGAGATTTTTGTGACACACCAAGTCATTTTATTGGGAAATTTTAAAGAGCCAGTATAGACAAAAGCAATGGAAAAGATTGCACACACGCAGTGAACAGAAAAATGGTGAAATCCAGGACTGACCATTTAGGAAAGATTGTACATTACAAAATAAGAAAACACTAGGTTTCCTGGTTGGCTCTGACTTTATCCAGTTATCACTGGTGGCTTGGTTGCCCGTTTGTTTCACATTGTGTGATCTGGGCAAGTTTGTGCAGAGTGTGGGCAAAGGAAAATCCCGGAAGGGCAAAGCACAAGGCACATGAAGCAGAAGCCAAGGGGATCTGCTGGTGACAGATAGGTTAGAAAAAGGATTAGACAGAATGGGGTTAAGCAGAGCCTTACCAGTGGGAGACAGCGAGGGTTACCACAACTCCTGGGCAGGGGTGGAGCCAGGCCGGCCGCCTAGCAGCAGCATTGCTTCTGGCAGCAGCCCTTCTGCTGGCAACAGCCCTTCCCACAGCCGCAGCCACACGAGCTGCAGGTGCGGCGGCAGCAGCAGATCACGGGCGTGCTACAGCATCCCCCACAGCAGCCGCGGCAGCAGGGGCAGCAGCTGGAGCAGCAGCCCACCCGGTAGCACCTGCAGGTGGTGCAGCTGCCACAGCCACCACAGCCACCACAGCCACCACCGCAGCCACCACAGCCACCACTGCAGCCGCCACAGCCACCACCGCAGCCACCACAACTTCCACAACCACAGCAACCCATGGTGTCAGTAGAGAGGACTCAGGTGAAGTGAGGAAGGAGGACTTAAGAGGTGAGCAGGTCCGATGCCTCCTTCTGCTCGGGGGAGGCCCTTATGTACCAACTCTGGGGAGAGGAGAGGGAAGACACGTGACCACTTCCTTGTTATTGTTTATTCCAGTTTCCGCAGGGAAACCTCCTATTTATGTCCCTATTAGGTACCTTTCATCTCATTAAGGCACTTATCTTCAATTTAGCTAAATTAACCTCTGTTCCATCCAGTGGGAATATTCAGCCAAGGACCTATCCCTATTTTCAAATACAGCCAGTCTTGAATAGATGAGCCAGAGAGACATATCTGTCATTGATGGTTTCCTTGCTCACTAATCTTTTCCCAGGAGAATCACATATTTCCCTGGACATCGCTCCAGAAAAAAATTCCTAGGGTTTACTTGATTAGGAGAAGGAGAACACAGAATTTCACATAAAGGAAGTTCCCCATCTTTGCTATTTTCTATCTGGTCTGGAAGTCACAATTCAAAGAGGCCACCTGCATCTGGGTGAGTGGCTATGTCTGATTCTTCTACCTGGGAGAGCCCTCAGCACACACAGTGAGCTCATTTAGGGAATTATCAAGATCAGCCTCACTAGGGAAGCCCACAGCCCTCAGATCCAGCTTCAGTACCTTCTGGTCCTCGGGTTTCTGCCTCCTAATGAATTCTTCTCACACGAGTCACATTTTGTAGGTCCTACCTTAATGACAGAGCTGGCAGCAAGGCAACTCCGAGGTAAGGGTCCAGAGGCCCCAGGAAGCTCCACTGCCCCAAAGACAGCCTCATCTGGCCTTGCAATGTTGCTCAGAACTCAGGAAGAAGGGGACTAATCAGTGGCAGGCTTCCCAAAACATGTTTGCTAGAAGATTTGTTTCACAGGATATTAAAAGGCAACACACAAAAAAGATTTGACTATTTTTGAGAAATAATGAATTTAAATAAAGCCCAACAGACTTTTTGACTCTGTTCTTCTCAGTGGCTTGCCTTTGTCACGTGCTCTGTGACTCTCTAAGTGGGAGGGGGAGTACCCCGCACCCCGCACCCCGCCCCGAACTTCCTTTCAGTCTGGAAAGCAAGGCTTTCATTTACTTCTCAGGCGTGGAGTCCCAGGACGTCCCACGTTCAGATTTTGATGGTGGATTTAGAAAAGCACATTCACACATTGTCCAAAGAGCAGAGAAATGGTAGAGCAGCAGTTCTCAAACGTATTACTCTCTGGATCCCTATGCTCCTAAAATGTATTGAGAACTCCAAATTGTCCTTGTTATATGGCTTATATCTATAGATATTTAATGCATTCTAAGTTAACACTGAAACTTTTAAAAAGTTTATTAATTCATTTTAAAATAACAATATAAGCCCGTTACGTGATCACCTATATAATACATTTTGGAAAAAAAACACTGCATTTTCCAAAATAAAAAATAATGAGTACAGTGGCCATTATTTTATATTTTTGCCAATCTCTTTTTTTTTTTTTTTTGAGACGGAGTCTCACTCTGTTGCCCAGGCTGGAGTGCAGTGGCCGGATCTCGGCTCACTGCAAGCTCCGCCTTCCGGGTTCACGCCATTCTCCTGCCTCAGCCTCCTGAGTAGCTGGGACTACAGGCGCCCGCCACCTCGCCCGACTAGCTTTTTTGTATTTTTTAGTAGAGACGGGGTTTCACCGTGTTAGCCAGGATGGTCTCGATCTCCTGACCTCGTGATCTGCCCGCTTCGGCCTCCCAAAGTACTGGGATTACAGGCTTGAGCCACCGCGCCCGGCCTGCCAATCTCTTTAATGTCTGTCTTGATCAAAGAAAGCTGGATTCTCATTCTCCTTCTATGATGAATCCATTATCCTACAGTGTTTTGGTTGGAGCAAAAATCCAGCCTGACACAGATATGCAGTTGGAAAAAGGAGGAGTATCTTAATAAGCTCAGGGCCTCCAGAGGTCCTTAGATCACACTTTGAAGACTGCTAGAGCAGAGACTTGGAAAACTTTGGTCCTTGAGGAAACAAACTACTTTAAAATAGTCCCTCTTGTTGATTATGACCTCATGAAGTATAAATCCTTACACATGGTCAGTATATGGTATAATGATGTTAACACAATTTTATGAAATTTTTGTGCTTCTGTATTTTAAAAGCTATCTTGTGCTGCTCTTTATTCTAATGTTCAACATTTCTTTCCTACTCAACAATTCAGACTCACTAGTATGGCATTAAAATGCCCTCAAAAATCCAACTTCAGGCCAGGCGCGGTGGCTCACACCTGTGATCCTAGCACTTTGGGAGGCCGAGGCAGGCGGATCACTTAAGGTCAGGAGTTCAAGACCAGCCTGGCCAACATGGTGAAACCCCGTCTCTACCAAAAATACAAAAATTAGCCCTGTGTGGTGGTGCAAGCCTGTAGTCCCAGCTACTTGGGAGGCTAAGGCAGGAGAATCGCTTGAACCCGGGAGGCGGAGGTTGCAGTGAGCCAAGATTGTGCCATTGTGCTCTAGCCTGGGTGACAGAGTGAAACTCCGTCTCAAATAATAATAACAATAAACAATCTAGCTTCAATTTATCTTTGCAGCTTAATCTCCTGTCTGGGGCTCCTCGGGCTCTAGAGTAGCCAAAGGCTACATGAGAAGGGCGAGTTTGTAATTAACATCATGACTACTAGTAAAAGTTAGTATTTATGGTGCAGGTACCACGTGTTCAACACTGTACTACACTCTTAGAAATGAAACAGAGACAAGAACAATGAAGGGGGCAAGATTCACCAAAGGACAGGCCATTGGCCAGGAAGGAAACCAACAAAGCAAAGGACACTTGGGAGGAAGGGGGCAAATGCAGGGCAAGCACCAGGTTGCTCCTCTGACACAGACCTTTTGATTTCATACAGGAAACACGCCAGCCACGTCATCGTAACTTGAACCTGCCTCCTCCTCCACCTCCCTTGTGGCTGTGCCTTCGTTTAAAGGGCCTTCCTCCAGCAGGGACGTCCCCCGCATCCTCAAAGACACAGTTCAAATGTCACCTATCCCCAGTCACCCCAACTGAAACTTATCTGTCTCTTTTATTCCCCCTTCTGTTGTGGTCCTATCTCCATTAAATTATAACAAAGGAAGGGAGAGCAAGGGTAGGAAAATGAGGAGGCAATGGTGTGGGGGTAGTAGAATAAGGAGGAGGCTGTGGTCTGTCATCACCACCACAGATGGCAGCAGCAGAGGGAGCTGGCCCTCCACCTGCCCTCCTCCAGGCTCTCCCCTTCTCCCATCAGCTGGCCTGCCCTCTTCCTACAATGACTACTTCCTGTCTTCTCCCCTTTCTTCAGATGTTGGATGCCTTCTCTGACCCCGTCACTCCAAGAAGGCACTTCCTACCATAATGTGCAAAAGACTGCTGGAATCCAGTCAGCCCTCCTCTTCTTGGGTAACCATGGAGGAGGAGGTGGGTGTGGGTCCTGCTCCCACCATCCAAGACTGGGCCCTGCCCCTGTGCACTTGAAATCAACTCCATCTGGCTTTCTAAATCTCCTTTCTCAGGCATCTCTTCCTCTCATTCCCTCACTCCACGGGTATATGCTGAGCACCTAGGAAGTGCCGCCCATCCTAGACACTGCAAACACAGCAATGAACACTCCCCCAACCTTTCAGACTCTTCCATCCACATCAAAACCTTGAAAATGGAATTTCTCCTACCTGCAAGCAAAAAAAGCACACTGTTGAGCCCAGTCCCCTTCCAGCTACTGCTTTTGTGTGTCCTCCCCTTGACAGCCACACTTCAGAAAGCATTGTCCAAAAAAACCCAAGAAAACAACAACAAAAAACCTCCCTCTAGATGATAGGCATGAGAACAGTGACATTAAAAAATAGGTGTTGGGTGAGGAAGCAGGAATGTGGGATGAGGAGTCAGCAAAGTATGCATAGGATTATATACAACGGCCTGGTGCTGTGGCTCACGCCTGTAATCCCAACACTTTGGGAGGCCAAGGTGGGCAGATCACTTGAGGCCAGGAGTTCGAGACCAGCCTGGCCAACATGGTAAAACTCCGTCTCTACCAAAAATACAAAAATTAGTCAGGCATGGTGGCACACACCCCCAGCTACTTGGGAGGCTGAGGCAGGAGAATGGCTTGAACCTGGAAGGTGGAGGTTGCAGTAAGCCGAGATTGCACCACTGCACTCCAGCCTGGGCAACAGAGCACAGCTCCATCTCAAAATGAAAAGATTATCCACAAAAAGCCATGCACAGTGGAGCAGGTCTACAGTGCCAGCTATTCAAAAGGCTGAGTTTGGAGAATCCCTTTAGCCCAGGAATTTTAGGCCAGTCTGGGCAACATAGAAAGACTCCTTCTCTTAGAACAAATTTAAATTTTTTTTTTAAAGATTATACATAATAAAATGTGTTGGCATGTCTTTTAAAATATAAAAAAAGAAGCAGCACAATATTACCTATAATTATATTTAAGTATAATTAGTGATAATATTTTTCCACTATGAAAGTTATATATGCTCATTGTAGAAAATTGGAAAAATACACAGAAATACGAAGAAAAAAATTATCCACAATCACACCTTATGGAAATAACCAGTCTTCACTTTTTAATTTTCTTCCAGAATTTTATGTCCACCCATCTGCTCTACTTAAAAACAAAATTAGGGATTGTGGTACATATATTGAGAGTTATTGTTTGTTCACTTACTATAAAAAAATAAGAATCTTCACCAAAAATCCTCCAAAACTTCCCCACTTCTCTCTAGACAACTCCTGCGTGTGAAACGCTCAAATCCCTGGTGGCCTCCACTGTGACGGAGTCCACAGTATGCTCTTTGCTCTTCAACAATGTCACAAGATGACTTCTCAGACTATGCGACTGACAAATCTTTCTTAACACATTCTCACCTCTTGACTTTTATGAGACAAAATTCCTTGTTTTTCTCCTACTACTTCTGTTAATCTTCTTCAGTCTCCTTTGCAAAAAATGACTCTGGGAGGTTTGAGACTTGGTAAAGACGTCTTCCTTGTTGTGTCTTTGGGAGAATTTCACTTTCTTTAGATTTCATTGACTTCTTTGTCGAATACTTTAGACTTTATTACATGGATCTACCTTTTTAAAATTCTGATTTTTCAGAAGGCCTTCAGTCTCAAATATTTTCAATTATGTCTTCCTAAATGTAGGACCATTTTTTCTTTTTGTAAGAACAGGAGGCAGGGCATCACCGGGTCTTCCTATAATGATCTGAATAATAAGGGAGCTATAATTCTCCATCCTCTTGGATCTGGACTAGAGCTGCCCAGTTGGACTTTTTGGGAAGATGGAAATGTTCTGTTCTGAGCTGACCAATATGGTAACCACTTACCACATGTGTCTATCAAGTACTTAAAATGTAGCTAACGAAGCTAAAGAACAAAATTTTTTACTTTATTTAAATTTGATGAATTTGAACTTAATTAGCCTACATTGTGAGTGGCTGCCATATTGGACAGAACAACTCCAGACTGTAGTTCTTTGAAAGGAGGGACTATACGTTATCCTTACTGGTATCAATTTATGCAAAGTTTAATAATTGTCTACTGTTACACATTTCAGACTCTGTGTAGCACTTGGTGGAGTAAGATAAACAAGAGATAAAACTGGCCCTAAAGAAGCATGTAAGGTCCATCAAATAAGATAGACACAAAAGCAGGCCGGGCGCGGTGGCTCAAGCCTGTAATCCCAGCACTTTGGGAGGCCGAGACGGGCGGATCACGAGGTCAGGAGATCGAGACCATCCTGGCTAACACGGTGAAACCCCGTCTCTACTAAAAAATACAAAAACACTAGCCGGGCGAGGTGGCAGGCGCCTGTAGTCCCAGCTACTCGGGAGGCTGAGGCAGGGGAATGGCGTGAACCCAGGAGGCGGAGCTTGCAGTGAGCTGAGATCCGGTCACTGCACTCCAGCCTGGGCGACAGAGCGCCAGACTCCGTCTCAAAAAAATAAATAAATAAAATAAAATAAAGACAGACACAAAAGCAAACCATAAGAATTGAATATGAAAAGCCCTGAAACAGAAGGCCAAATGGAAAACATACAGGGAATCAATTACTCAAATTCCCAATGCCTAGCACAGTTCCTAATTTATAATAGTTCTGGTGTAACACTTGTTTTTGAAAATGTAAATGTGTTCAAAGGAGGCTAATGTATTGGGAAACAACTGGAACATAATGCAAATTTTGCATTTGCTTATATGTGATTTTGTCCAAGAGAAATACCGAGCAGATACAGAAAACTGCACCCAGCTAAAATGCACACATGCATACTTCAAACAACTACCTACTAGCTACCTGTTCACGGATGTGCTGTGAGTGAAATCCATCCACACATACAGCTACACCTTTCTGTTTCATTTCAGATACCACTCCCTTCCTATCACTTGACAATACCACAAGCTACAACCCTTCTTATGCCCACTTCCATAAGCAAACTTCAGGTAAAGTGCCACATTTATTACAAGATATATGTATATCCTGTAATATACACACATTCACATATATACACAGGTGTAATGTATAGAACTGTGCACCCTTTTTATTAAATTCTCCATCTTTTCTTTAATGAGTCACTGTCGAAGTTTTTTGAGTGCTGTTCCCAAAGCTGAGCATTAGCCATGAGTCCTATGATTTTTTTGCACAATTTTGTACAATCTTATGATTGTTAGGAGCACATATGTTGTGTTACAGAAGAACTGACTGTAGGTGCAGAAAAAAAATCTTAGCAATGAGTGCAGTTAGTACCCAGATCTTGGATTCTAAGTATCATTATCCAATAAAAGGAACCAGAATCCTTGGAGAACAGGCTGATTCCAGATCTGGGACAGAAAAAGGATGAAATGTGACCTTGAACATGTGTCAGAATATGTTAGTACTTCAAAAATTATGGAGATATTTTTTAAAACCACAGACCAGCTTGAAGGTGCTACCAATGGCAAAATTTGGGACAATTTAAGTATCAAAATAATGGCAGTAACATATTTATAACTCAATGAATAGAATAGGGTTCGATCAACCAATATTGATGTAAATGATTAAACGGGAGAATGTATATCTTTGACCTAGCCAGACATTGCTTAATTGCTCTCAGAATTGGTTATAGCAATTTACAATCCCACCCAACAAAGTATGAGAATTCTAATGGTTTGACATTCTCACCAATATTTGGTATTGTCAGATTTGAACATTTTGATAATCAGGTGGGTATAACCTGATAATCAGGTGGGTATAAACCACACTGTGGTTTTAATTGGCACTTTTCTGATTACCAGTGAGGTTGAGCATCTTTTCGTGTTGAGTTTTGTCTTCCGTAACCCCCTCAATTCATATTCTTCATTCATTTTTCTATTAAGTTGTTTGCTTTTAAAAATTAATTTGTTCTTTAGGCTAGAGTTTATTTTAATTTTTATTTTCCGCATTTTTTTTTGTTGTTGTTTTTTGTGTTTGATTTTTTTTGAGACGGAGTTTTGCTCTTGTTTGCCAGGTTGGAGTGCAATGATATGATCTTGGCTAACTGCAACCTCCGCCTCCCGGGTTCAAGTGATTCTCCTGCCTCAGATGCCCGAGTAGCTGGGATTACAGGTATGCACCACCACACCCTGCTAATTTTTTGTATTTTTAGTAGAAATGGGGTTTCAACATGTTAGTCAGGCTGGTCTCGAACTCCTGACCTCAGGTGATCTGCCCACCTCAGCCTCCCAAAGTGCTGGGATTACAGGTGTGAGCCACTGTGTCCGGCCAATTTTCAGCATGTTTTTATGTGAAAATGTTTTCTTCTCTTTCATTTGAAGTATTTTCTACTTAATTCATATTTTTCTTTATTGTTTGGATTTCTCTATTCTAAGAAATAATGTGTCCTTGATGAACACACATGCAGAAATGCTCAACAAAATCCTGCAAACCGAATCCCACAGCACATCAAAAAGCTTATCCACCATGATCAAGTAGGCTTTCTCCCTGGGATAAAAGGTTGGTTCAACACATGCAAATCAATAAATGGGATTCATCACATAAAACTAAAGACAAAAACCCCATGATTATCCCAATAGATGCAGAAAAGGCTATTAATAAAATTCAACATCCTTTCATGTTAAAAACTCTCAATAAACTAGGTATTGAAGAAACATATCTCAAAATAATAAGAGTTATCTAAGACAAACACAGCCAATATTATACTGAAGGGGCAAAAGCTGGAAGTATTCCCCTTCAAAACTGGCAAAAGACAAGGATGCTCTCTCTCACCATTCCTATTCAACGTAGTATTGCAAGTTCTGGACAGAGCGATCAGGCAAGAGAAATAAAGGCAACCCAGCACTTTGGGAGACCTAGGTGGGCGGGTCACCTGAGGTCAGGAATTCGAGAACAGCCTGACTAACACGGAGAAACCCCATCTCTACTAAAAATACAAAATTAGCCAGGTGTGGTGGTGCATGCCTGTAATCCCAGCTACTCGGGAGGCTGAGGCAGGAGAATCACTTGAATCCGGGAGGCGGATGCAGTGAGCCGAGATCACGCCATTGCACTCCAGCCTGGGCAACAAGAGTGAAACTACGTCTCAAAAAAATAATAATAATAAAATAAATAAAGGGCATCAAAATAGAAAGAGAGGAAGTCAAACTATCCCTGCTTGCAGACGACATAATCTTACATCTAGAAAACCCCACAGTTTCTGCCCCAAAGCTCCTTAAACTAATAAACAATTTCAGCAAAGCTTTAGGATACAAAAATCAATGAACAAAAATCAGCAGCATTCCTATACACCAACAACAGTCAAGCTGAAAGCCAAGTCTGGAATGCAATCCCATTCACCATTGCAACAGAAAGAATGAAATACTTGGGAATACAGTTAACCAGGGAGGTGAAAGAGCTCTACAATGAGAATTACAAAGCACTCCTCAAAGAAATCAGAGTTGACACAAACAAATGGGAAAATATCCTATGCTCATGGATAGGAAGAATCAATATCATTAAAATGGCCATACTGTCCAAAGCAATTTACAGATTCAACTCTATTCCTATCAAACTACCAATGACATTCTTTACAGAACTAGAAAAAAACTATTTTAAAATTCACGTAGAACCAAAAAAGAGTCTGAACAGCCAAAGTTATCCTAAGTAAAAAGAAAGAATCTGGAGGCAATATGTTACCCAACTTCAAACTGTACTGCAAGGCTACAGTAACCGAAACAGAATGGCACTGGCACAAAAACAGACACATAGATAATAATGTGCTCACCTACAACCATCTGATCTTTGACAAAGCTGACAAAAACAAGCAACAGAGAAAGGACTCCCTATTCAATAAATGGTGCTGGGATAACTGGCTAGCCATATGCAGAAGATTGAAACTGGACCCCTTCCTTACACCACATAAAAAAATCAACTCAAGATGGATTAAAGACTTAAATGTAAAACCCAAAACTACAAAAACCCTAGAAGAAAATCTAGGCAATACCATTATGGACATTGGCATGGGCAAAGACTCCATGCCAAAGATGCCAAAAGCAATTGCAACAAAAGCAAAAATTGACAAATGGAATCTAATTAAACTAAAGAGCTTCCATGCAACAAAACAAACTATCAACAGAGTAAACAGAAATCCTACAGAATGAGAGAAATTATTTGCAAACTTTTCATCTAACAAAGGTCTAATATCCGGCATCTGTAAGGAACTTGAACAAATGTACAAGCAAAAATCAACATCATTAAAAAGTGGGCAAAGGAAATGAATGAACACTTTCAAAAGAAGTCATATATGCAGCCAACAAGCATATGAAGAAAAGCTCAGTATCACTCATCATTAGAAAAATGCAAATCAAAATTACAATGAGATACTGTCTCACAAGTCAGAATGGCGATTATCAAAAAGTCGAAACATAACAGACTCTGGTGAGGTTGCAGAGGACAGGAAATGCTTATATACTGTTGGTTGGAGTGTAAATTAGTTCAACCATTGTGGAAAGTAGTCTGGTGATTCCTCAACGAGCTAAAAACAAAACTACCATTTGACCCAGCAATTCCATTACTGGGTATATACCCAAAGGAATATAAATCATTCTATCACAAAAATACACACACACATGTTCATTGCAGCACTATTCACTATAGCAAAGACATGGAATCAACCTAAATGTCCATCAGTGGTAGACTGGATAATGAAATTTATCCATTTAGAAATTTCTTTATCCAGTCTACTATTATGGAATATTTTGTAGCCATAAAAAAGAACGAGATCATGTAAGGACATGGATGGAGCTGGAGGTGATTATCCTTAGCAAACTAATGCAGGAACAGAACACCAAATACTGCGTTTTCTCACTTATAAGGGAGAGCTAAATTATGAGAACACAAGGTTGCGAATAGGAGAACAGCAGACACTGGCGTCTACTTGAGGGTGGAAGCTGGGAGGAGAGAGGGGATCACAAAAAATAACTATTGGGTACTAAGTTTAGCACCCAGGTAATGAAATAATCTGTAAACCAAACCCTCACGACATGAGTTTACCTGTAACAAACCTGCACTTGTACCCCTGAACCTAAAAGTTAAAAAAAAGAAAAATAATAATTTATTGTGTCTTAAAATATTAAGCTTTGCTTTTCATTTTTAGATCTCAAAATCATCTGGAACTTTCTTTTTTGTACGGTGTGAAGAAGGATGCTAGTGTTATTTTTATCCATATGGATAACCTGTTATTTCAGTACTAATATTGAATAGTCAATATTTTCTTCTGATTTTAACAGTTCTGCCATACACCAAATTCCAAAATCTATGTGATTCCATTTCTGGGCTCTCTATTCCCCTCCATTAGTCTGTCTGTCTCTCTCAGCAACAAAATTTCTCACTGTTTTAATGGCCATGGCCTTAGAATGAGTCTCGACATCTGATAGGACACACTTTGCTTCTCATCCCTCTTAAACCATGGATTGGATATTATTGACTTTTGTTTTGTCAAGTGCATTTTAGGGGCAGCTGTCAAGTTAAATCAAAACAAGAAAAGTTTTTACATCTCTTCGTGTTTTTAACAGAATTGCAATCCATGTATTTATTTGGGAAGGATCGACGTCTTTTAGATGTCAGTGGAGACTTTCCATGCACAAACGTCTCTTTCTTTCTTCTTGTATGTCCCTCAGTAGAATTTAATCATTTTTTTCCATCAAGATCCTGCATGTCATTGGATTCATATATTATTATATTTTAATTTTAATTTTGTTGCTATTTTAAATGGATTCTCTAAATCCTTGTTTTGAGTAAACCCATTCAAAAAGTAATTTTTTAAATTACATTTTCCCACTATTTGATATTGAAATCTCTTTACGTTGAATACTGGTTTTTAAGACCTCCTTTTCCTCCAGGACTTCCTATTACATTTAATATATTAATGTGAATTTCCCAAATGGAGACAATATGCAACATTTCCTGGGCTTCTCTGATGATAACACTCATTTTAATAAAGACTCTATATACCTAATGTTTTGGGGTTTTTTAAAAGGATGATTAAGGATAATACATATAAAATGTATATACTTAGAGTAAAAGACAGCTACATTTTGAATGAGGACTCTTTCCTCTGGGCAGCTATTACTAATTTGCAAAAGAGGAGGAATGGCTGCATCTCTTTGGCTTAGACCATCAACTACCATCAACATAATTTTACCCTCAGGTAGACAGATTGAAACAATGCAGTGTTTTCTGAAAAAATGTCAGTCAATTCTGATTCCATTTTTGAAATAGAAGTGAATTTATCTAAAATTGAAATTAAAAAATCAAGGTGTGTACACCCCTGAGGAAGTAACAAACAGAAAACAAAAGTTTGCCACAGAAAGTGGCCAAAACAATGAGGAAGTGACTACAGTCATGTGCCAAGCCCCAGCAGGAGTATTTAAGGCTCCCTTGCAGAGGCAAACAGCAGACCTCATCACCTCTCACATTCTCCCTCCTCACTTTACCTGTGTCTTCTCTACTGACACCATGGGTTGCTGTGGTTGTGGAAGTTGTGGTGGCTGTGGCGGCTGCGGTGGTGGCTGCAGTGGTGGCTGCGGTGGTTGCGGTGGTGGCTGTGGTGGCTGTGGCAGCTGCACCACCTGCAGGTGCTACCGGGTGGGCTGCTGCTCCAGTTGCTGCCCCTGCTGCCGCGGCTGCTGTGGGGGCTGCTGTAGCACGCCGGTGATCTGCTGCTACCGCCGCACCTGCAGCTCGTGTGGCTGCGGCTGTGGGAAGGGCTGTTGCCAGCAGAAGGGCTGCTGCCAGAAGCAATGCTGCTGCTAGGCGGAGCACCTGCCTCTGGATGAGTTTGATGGATCTCGCTTGCCCATTGTAAACCTTCCCCCAACTCGCCCCGGTTCTCTTTCCATCGCTGGGAGTCACGCATGTGCACTCAAGGGCTGTAGATTTGATACCCTCCTCTCTGTCACGTCACAAATCTATAATTTCAAAATATTGAGTGATATTGACGTGAACAATGAAAACTATGAAAGCAAGGGACAGCCCAGCTCCTGCAAACAATTCACGTGCTGAAGAAATGGAAAATGAAATCATAGTTACTAACTTTTGTGTTTTTCTGAAATTCCTTAACACAAACTTCAGTGCCTGCCCTTCTCTTCATTGTGCTGTAAATTACATACTATTTCTATGCTAGTCTCATATCCAGCAGTTCTGTACTGCTAAAAACTAAATGCATAGAATAATGTACCATATATTGACGGCTAAACATCTCTTTTACTTTTACTTATTGGCTTGCTGTAAGAGGACTTTTTGTGCTTTATAAATTCATGCAAGTTAAATAAAGAAATCCTGTTGGGAAGAATTTTCTCTACTGTCAGATTCATTTCTTTTATGATCAAACTTGTGCTAAGATCCATCATGGGCTCAATATCCAGGGCAGGAACATTTCACATGTGGAGCAGGTCTCAGGGAAGCCTTATTCCCCCAGCTTCAATGTCCCTGTCTCACTGTTTGTGACACTCATTTCTTTGGAGTCAATGTTCATGTAATTTACTCCCAAATTGCCTACATCTCACTACCACTCATTGGGTCAAGTCAAAGGAGCATGAATCCAATTTGGGTTGTGGACACGCCAAAAGAATAGCAGGTGCTTTACCCCAAATCAGCCTAACCCATCCGTGAAAATGATAACCTTAAAACAAATGTAATACATGTTCAAATCTGTCTTAAATCTTTCCTTTTCTAATCCCAATTAGAAGTATATGACCTTAGGGCTGGACACAGTGGCTCACGCCTGTAATCCCAACACTTTGGGAGGCCGAGGTGAGTGAATCATCTGAAGTCAGGAGTTTGAGACCAGCCTGGCCAACATGGTGAAATCACATCTCTACTAAAAATAGAAAAATTAGGCGGGCCTGGTGGCAGTTGTCTGTAATCCCAGCTACTCAGGAGGCTGAGATGGGATAATTGCTTGAACCTAGGAGCTGAAGGTTGCAGTAAGCCAAGATTGCACCACTGCACTCCAGCCTGGGTGACAGAGCAAAACTGAATCAAAAAAAAAGGAAGTATATGACCTTGGATACAAAATACTTATAACAGAGAAGGGTTTTCAGAAGAGGCCACAACCAGGTCAGGCCAGCAGATATCTGCCTCATGCAGAATTGGCTCTGTGCTGGGATGGGTTGAGACGTATCGGGAGCAGATGCGATGCAGGTACTGACAAAGTCTAATGAGCCCAGGTTAGGCCCACCCTGAAGATGTAGAGGTTTCAATCTCTTTGTTTTTACTCTAGCATTAATCTTAGAAATGATGATAATGGTTTAATTTTATATTTGCCGGTTTCTAACAGCGATTCTTCACCTCATTCCCATGAGGAGAACAAACAAAGCAAAAGTACAAAAGGGATCTAAGATGCTGATCAAGGATTCACCATACTATTTACATGCATTCATGTGCAAGGGCGTGAAGATTTTTTAAAGTCTCTCTGCAACATGCAAACAAAAACCGAAATTACACTTAGCCAATCCAAACTAAGAATATAACATAAGTACCTGATTGTTCATGTCCCAGGAAGTTGCTCCTCATGTGTAACTAACAGAATATAAGTTAAACAGAGGCCGGGCACAGTGGCTCACTCCTGTAATCCCAGCACTTTGGGAGGCGGAGGCGGGTGGATCGCTTGAGCTCAAAAGTTCAAGACCAGCCTGGGCAACATGGTGAAACCCCATCTCTACTAAAAGTACAAAAATTAGCCAGGTGTGGTGGTGCACACCTGTAATCCTAGCTACTTGGGTGATGAGAGTTGTTTGAACCCGGGGAGGTAAGGTTGCAGTGAGCTGAGAACGTGCCTCTGCACTCCAGCCTAGGTGACAGAGTGAGACTCTGTCTCAAAAAAAGAAAAATAAATAGTAAGTTAGAAAAGTTAAACAGAAAGAAAACATCTACATAATTGAAGAATTCAATGGCAACACCTAGCAGACTTACAAATTGGAAAGAATTAATCTACACTGATTTTGTGATATATCCTACATTTAAATAACCATTTACCTTTAGACAGGAGAATTTCTAAAAAATTCAGGATAAAGAGTGACTTGTTCTCTTTAGGAGTCCAGGTATAGAAAATCCATGCCCTCTATTGCTAGCCCATTTCAATGTACTATTATCCTCCACTTAAAAGTCTTCCATACACATTATTGAAATCTTCCCTGCTTTTGTGTTTCCTCTTGTCCTCTGTAGACCAAAGAGCAACATCTAAAGATCTGCTCAACAAAACCCTTTATGGACCTGGGACAGTCTCATTTTTTTGACAACTAGATCTCCTGTGAACTCATGACTATAGGGAAGGCACCAAGCCATTCATGAGGGATCCGCCTCCATGATCCAGACACGTCCCACTAGGCCCCCCTCCAACACTGGAGGTCACACTTCAACATGAGATTTGGAGAGAACGAATATGCAAACCATATCATTCTGCCCTTGGCCTCCTAAATCTCATGTCCTTCTCACAATGCAAAATACAATCATCCCTCCCCAAGAGTCCCCAAAAGTGTTAACTCATTCTAGCATCAGTTCAAAATTCCAAAGTCTCATCTGAGACTTAAAGCAAGTTCCTTCCTCCTATGAGCCTGTAAGACCAAAAGCAAATTATTTACTTCCAAGACACAATGGCGGTACGGCATTGGGTAAACATCCACATTCCAAAAGGGAGAAAATGGCAAAAAGAAAGGGGTAACGGGCCAGACACAAATTCAAAACACAGCAGGGCAGGCATTAAACCTTAAAGCTCCAAAATAATGTTTGACTCCAGGTCTCCTCATATCCTGGGCACACTGGTGCAAGGGGTGGGCTCCCAAGACTTGGGCAGCTCCACCCCTGTGGCTTTGCAGAGTGCAGCCCCCATGGCTGTTCTCACGGGTCGTAATTGACTCTGTGGCTTTTCTAGGCTCAGGGTGTAAGCTGCTGGTGGCACTACCATTTTGGGGTCTGGAGGGTGGTGGCCCCCTTCCCACAGCTCCACTAGGCAGTGCTCTGCCAGGGACTCTGTGTGGGGGCTTGATGTGTTTTAGATATTTGTTCCACCCAAATCTCATGTTGAAATGTAATCTGCAATGTTGGAGGTGGGGCATTGTGGGAGGTGATTGGATCATGAGAGCAGATCCTTCATGGTTTGGTGCTGTCCTTGTGACAGTGAGTGAGTTCTTGTGAGATCTAGTTGTTTAAATGTGTGTGGCACCTCCACCTCCAACTCTGCCTCTTGCTCCTGGTTTTTGCAATGTGATATGCCTGCTCCCACTTTGCCTACTGCCATGGGAAGCTTTCTGAGGACTCCCCAGAAGCCACACAGATGCCAGTGCCATGCTTGTACAGCCTGCAGAACTATGAGCCAGTTAAACTACTTTCCTTTATAAATTACCCAGTCTCAGGTTTTCTTGATAGCAATGCAAGAATAGCCTAAACAGGGCTCCAACCCTGTAATTCCCATCAGCACTGCCCTAGTAGAGCCTCTCTGTGAGGGCTCTGCCCCTGCAGCAGGCTTCTGCCTGGGGACTTAGGCTTTTTCATACATCCTCTGAAATCTAGGTGGAAGCTGCCAAACCTCTGCATTCTGCATGCCTGTGGGCTTAACACCACGTGAAAAACACTAAGGTTTATAGCTTGTGC
The DNA here is from genome assembly GCF_007565055.1 of Rhinopithecus roxellana. NCBI lineage: Eukaryota > Metazoa > Chordata > Mammalia > Primates > Cercopithecidae > Rhinopithecus > Rhinopithecus roxellana. The sequence continues at coordinate 21,823,912 of NC_044562.1, forward strand.
CATTTGGAGTGGTGGCCAGAGCTGTATCAGTTACCCTTTGAGTTGAGGCTGGAGCCAGAGCTGCCAGGATTCTGTAAGCAGTGTCCCAAGGCTAAACAGGGCAGTGGAGCCCCAGGACTGACCCCTGAAACCATTCTTTCCTCCTAGCCTCTGGGCCTATGATGGGAGGAGCTGCCTCAAAGACTTCTGAAATGTTTTCAAGGCCTTTTTCTCATTGTCTTGGCTATTAGCACCTGGACCTGGCTACCATGAAAATCTAGCAAGTGGTTGCTCCATAGTCCACCTGCATTCCTCTCCTGAAAATCTGAAAATAATTTTTCCTTTTTTACCACACAGCTAGGCTGCAAATTTTCCAAAATTTTACACTCTGCTTCTCTTTTAGTTGTAAGTTCCAACTTTAAGTCATTCCTTTGTTTCCACATCTGATCATAGGTTGTTAGAAGCAGCCAGGCCACCTCTTGAGTGCTCTGCTGCTTAAAAATTAATTCCATCAGATACCCTATGCTATCACACCTAAGTTCAACCTCCCACGAATCATTAGGGCACGGATACAATGCAGCCAAGTGCTTTGCTAAGACATAACAAGGGTGATCTTTACTCCAGTCCCTAATGAATTCCTCATTTCCACCTGAGACCTCATCAGCATGGTCTTCACTATCCATATTTCCATCAGCATTTTGGTCACAACCACTTAACCAGTCTCTAAGAAGTTTCAAACTTTTCCTCATTTTCCTGCCTTTTTCTAAGCCCGCTAAATTCTTCCAAACTCTGCCCGTTACCAGTTCCAAAGCTTCTTGCACACCTTTAGGTAACTTTATTGCAACACCCCACTCTTGGTATCAATTTTCTGTGTTAGTCCATTTTGCATTGCTATAATAGAATACCTGAGACTGGGTAATTTATAAACAAAAGTATTTGGCTCACAGTTCTGTAGGCTGTACAAGCATGGCACCATCATCTGCTTCTCTTTTGGTGAGGTCTCAGCAAGTTTTACCCATGGTGGAAGGCACAGGGGGAGCAGTCCTGTCATATGGTGAGAGAGACAGCAAGAGAGAGAGGGAGGGCCCAGTCTCTCTCTCTCTCTCTCTCTCTCTTTTTGACAATTAGATCCTATCTGAACTCATTACCATGGGGAGGGCACCAAGCCATTTATGAGGGATCAGCCCACACATTCCAAACACCTCCCACTAGGCCCCATCTCCAACATTGGAGGTCACACTTTAACATGAGATTTGGAGAGGACAAATACCAAAACCATATCAGTTTGACAACCCCAATTTTTTTTAGCTTTCAGTGGAGTTAGGAAAGGACTATAGGCTCATATCTGAACACATAACATATATGCAATTTTAATATGAACAAATAATAACTCAGATCTCATTTTCTCAACTATAATGCCCAGTTTGGGGTTTGGAACTATGATTACTCTAACAATGCCAGGCATTGAACACTCTTCTAATGATGTCAGTCAATTATACAATAAGAAATGCAAGAACAATTCTTGGCTTCACAGCTGGTGGTGAATTGCGCACTGGTCCTATCCTCAATCATCAGTGTTGATAACCCCAAAATTACTTATCTTGTCATCAGTTCTTAAATTAATAAGTAAAAAAAAGTAAAGCATGTTCTTACAGTAAGTACATTCAGTACATTTTTTATAGAGAATGTAAAAAAGCTTAGAAAGATATATAGCTTGCATGAAAGTTCTCTGAGGCCAGCTGTCTCACTCTAGACACATCAGAAGAGCCAAAAATACCTAACTCAGAGAGTAGTGTGGCTGCCTGAAAAACAATAAAATCTCTTTCTCTAGAAACCATGGTCCCTCTTCCCCAACACACACAAACTCACAACGAACCACAACCAAATATCACAGGCTCCCATGGATGCAGAGGCATTCTAATCCTTACCCAGATGAAGATTCCACAAATTTAGGATTTGAATCATGTTTGAAAAATCACAATTTTGGGACTAGCAATTCTCTTAGTATTTTACATCCATAAAATTGTACAATCTTCCACCCAAGGAAAGTTTGAAAAAAAAAAAAAAAAGGAGAACTAAAAATGAACTACATACTAACAACAAACACACAGAAGCAAAGTTAAACTGATAATATTTACAATTGCTCCAAAATAATGAAACACTCAAGTGTAAATCTAAGAAAACAAGAACATAATCTGTATCCTAAAAACCATAAAACACAGAAGAAACAAATCAAAGAAGACCTCAATAAATGCAGAGTTGTATCACATTAATAGGTTGGGGAAGACTCAACATAGTGAAGACATCAGTCCTTCCCAGATGGATCTACAGGTTTAACGCAACTCCCAATTTCTAGCAAGAGTTTTTGTAGACACAGACAAGTTTATTCTAAAACTTGTATGGCAAGGCACAGGATCTATAATAGCTAAAACAATTTTTGAAAAACAAATAATAAAGTGAGAAGAATCACTCCACCTTAGTTCAGGATTATTATTCACATATAGTGATCAAGACAGCATGGATAAGAAGAGGGCCAGGCACAGGGATCAACGGAACAGAATAAAGGCTCTAGAAACAGACCAACATAAATGTGCCCAGATAATATTTTTTTAACAAAGGAACAAAAACAATTCAATAGAGGAAGGATTGTCTTTTCAACAGACAATGTTGGAGCAATTGGACATCCATAGGCAAAAAAACGAAACTCAACCTAAGTCTCACATTTATACAAAAATTAACTTAAAATTGATCATGGATTTAAATATCAAACTATAAAATATCTAGAAAAAAAAAACAAAGAAGAAAATATTTGGGATCTAGGGAGTGGTTCTTAGACTTAACACCAAAAGCAGGAACCACAACAGGAAAAATTGATAGAATGGATCTTACCCAAATTAAAAATGTTTATTTTGTGAAAGACTCTGTTGAGGGGATGAGAAGACAAACTACAGACTGTGACAAAATGATTACAAAGAGGACATATGGCTGGCAAATAAGCACATGAAAAGTTGTTCGACATCATTAGATGTTAGGGAAATGCAAAGTAAAACCACAATGAGATACCACCACACAGCTATCAGAAAGGCTAAAATTTAAAACATAGTGACCACACCAAATTCGGGTGAGGATGCAGGCAAACTGGGTCGATCACTCATACATTGTTAGTAGGAATGTAAAATGGTGTAGCTAATTTTCCTGCCACATTGACACTGTAACACACATGCCTATTTATAAGACCTTGAAGTTCTTGAGGGCAGAAACCACGTGTTTTTTTTGGTTTTGAATTCCCAGGTCCTTTCACAGTATATGGCATCAATAAATATTTGATGAGTGAATGACTTCACCCTCTTTCCAGAGGATGACACCAGATGGTCACATCACCAAGAATCCATTTAAAGCCATTTAAAAGGCCAGCGATGATGGGTATCGAACGGTGTATTATGTAAGGTATATGGGCCAGAGACAGAAGACCTAACACTTCCCTTCTGATTAAAGCATAAAATTCAGCTGTGTCACTAAGTTTATGGCCTAAGACATTCTACACAGAAAACTCACAAAACAAAGCAGCAAAGCTGCAAAGCTACAAACCAAAAGCACAATTGAATCTTACAGGAATACTTTGAGTTAAAACTTTTTTTAAAAAGGCACAACATCTAAAACATCAGAGAAAAGCAGGCCTCATAATAAGAATACAATGAATTTCATTCAAAATAAAATCAATGGTTTTCAAAAAGGATGTCTAAATGACCTCTGGGAGTCTACCAAGTTTCCAGTAGGTCAACAGAACAGGTGATGGAAACTCAAATCATAAAGTCATCTTAAAAGCAGATACTCCTTCTTGTAATTCCTGTGACTTCCCAATTCATTTAGAGTATTTGTTGTTACTGTGATTTTTATTGCTTGTTACCCAAAAAAAACTTTAATTAGATACAAGCAAAACTGAGTTACAAAACCAAACAGAAACCAGGCCAAATATGTGGGCAATGAAAAGAAAACCTTTGCAATGAAGTGCCTAAAATGTCTAATCTACTTCATAACTCCCTCCGTTTAACTGCCTCAATAGTTTTCAATAGTCTGGAAACTCAGCCTCCAGAGAGACTTGCCCACCGGTTGCCTCCCACCAAGCCAGCAGTGGCAAATGATGCCCATCCTGGGACCAGCCTGGAGCTCCTCTGTTCAGTTCAACCACCAGCCTCTTGATCCTGGTAAAAATGTTTCACCAGCAAGACCAAAGCAAGAACAAAGAGACACAGCTCTTTCCTGGGACCCAAGGTCTTCAAAATGGCTTTTGACTATTTTTCAAAGAGGACATTAATGGATATTCTTTTCTCTTTGAGTTATTCTGACACAAAATGGAATAAAGAATTAGAAACTAAGAGCCATTTAAGGGAACATAAAATACAGGTGTCTGGGCAACACTGCCAATCCACTGGGAGCCAGCACGTGGTACCAAAATCTTCATCAAACATTTCTCAGTGCGAGCCATGGGATATGGGGCTGAGCACTTTTGCCCAGAAATAACCAGCTCTGCAATTGTTCATAAGACTGTGGGAACACTGTGTGGGAGGCTATAATTACCACCGGAAGCTCTAAGAAGCCTTTTGAACTTGAGGTCAGAAAAGAGCCTGGGTGTTGTAAGGCCAATGAACCAGGATGGATCAGAAAGATATGAGATAGGTGATGTGTACTCGAGTGTGCAGAGAGGGCATTGAAGGGTCACATAATATAGAGCCTTAAGGGCAAGTGACCTGTTTCACCATTTGTCTTTTTCTTAATACGGAGTTAGTGCCTTGGAAAGAACATGGAATGGGAGTGGAAGGCAGTATGCTCTGGTTTTGTCCATATCACTGTGCAGCTATCTTCTTGTCAATAAGTCACTAAATCTCCATTTCTAATAAGTCTGAGCCTCCATTTCTTCCCTTGTAAACACTGGAGGTCAGACTCTCCCAAGGGTTCTTTCTAGTTCTCAAATTCTTAAGTGAGTTCAATAATAATACAGAATGATGCATTTTAACTAAAAAGTATTCCCTGGTTATATGCTTATTAAGATTTGTCTAAAGAGGGTAGAAGGGATTATTTTTACTTGATCTGGATTGAAATTTTCATTTTTATGCCCTTGATACATACAACTGATGTACAAAGTGGTTTTAGTCAAATTTCTTTTCATGGTGAGAGCTTAAACAGAAAATGCTAGAATTATAACGTCAATTAATATAAGCATATAGGCCCTAATCTTACTCTTAAAAGTTAGTCTAGACCTAAAAGAACTTTAGACTCTGAACTTGAAAATAAAGCCTATGTTGACAGGTACGAATAGTTAAATGGTTAATAATTGAATAATAGTTAACATTTATGGAGGGTATACATACATCAATCTAATTTAACTCTGATGATAATCATGAAATATCATTATCATGATCCAAATTTTACAAATAGAAAAACTGAAATTCAGGGAAACTAAACAAGCTGCCAAAAGTACAAGTCTTCAGAGGTATGGAGCTGGAATTTGAGTCAAGATTTGAGAGATTTTACAGCTCACAGTCTTTGTTCCTGTACTTTGTTCCTGGTGTGGTAAACACCAGCAGAGTCACAGAAACAGTGGGTTCCTGGATAAACAAGGGCAAATGACAGGGTGGGGACGACTAGGCACCTGTGTATATTTCAGCAGTAACTAGCTAGCATTGTTCATTCTTTTTGGATAAGGAGAATCAATTTGTCAGGAAATATCTGAAAGACAACTGAACTCTTAATTTGAGCTGTGTCAGCTTACTATTACATAAAAAGTAGCGGAGAAACAGACACCAGGTTCTAAACTAGGGGAGGATGATTTTCTATTTGTACCTTGGCTAGTCTTCGCCCCCTTTCTTTTCTCAGTGCCGTTTGTATCTTCTCTTCCTCCCCCGACCTGTGATATAAGACGTTGGATTCTTTCATGACAAAAACATTTCATCTGGTTTCTTGATCCATGTTATCCTGCTGTTCTATATGAAATCCTAGAATAATCATCAACAAAGTGCTGGAACATTATCCGTGATGACGAGGCTGCTCACATCACTTGAACAAGTGGATCATACTGGGTAAGTGGCTGATGGCAAAAGCCATTTCAGGAAGGAAAGCAGTAGAACCACCAGCAGGGAGAACAGACATCAGCACTGGGAAATGAGTCATAGGGACCCAATTTTATGATCCCTGGGAAGAGAGTCAAAGGAATTTTATTTAAGATACCTGCATTTAGTTCACTCATTCATTCACTTGTTAAATTGCTAAAAATAAGAAATAAAAAGAAAAGAAAAAAAAGGAGCGAGAGAGTGCCTACGGCCTGCTGGCTTTGTGCCAGAAGTTTAGATTAACCTGCATTGTTCAGTAAAGGAGAATAAGTATTTGAATATTTTTATCCACACATACGGTTCTTTAGTGTACAATTCAATGGTTTTTCATACATTTGCAAAATTCACTATTTAATTTCAGAATATTTCTACCATCCCATAAAGAAACCTTGTTCCCATTAGTAGTCATCTCCTATTCCTCCATCCCCACAGGCCCTGGAAACCACTGCTCTACATTTTGTCTGTTTGGGTTTGCCTATTCGGAACACTTTGTATAAATGGAAACATACATAAGTGGCCATTTGCATTTGGCTTCATTCATTCACTTGTTTTCAAGGTTCACCCATGGTGCAGCATCAGTTATAGGCTGAATGATATTCCATTGTGTGCCTACACCGTGTATCCCTGGATGGACATTTGGGTTGTTCCCACTTTTTGGCTCCTGTAAATGCAGCTAGGAACACTTGTACATACAAGTTTCTGTATCAACATGTGTTTTTATTCCTCTTGGGTATATACCTAACAGTGCAATTGCTGGGTCATATGGCAACTCTGTAACTTTTTGAGGAGCTGCCAGGCCATTCTCTAAAGCTGCTGCCTCATCTTGCATCCTCATCAGCAATGTATGAGGACTCCAGTTTCTCCACATCCTTGTTAATGCTTGTTGCCATCATCTTTTTGATGAGAGCCATCCCAGTTGGTGTGAAGTGGTATCTTGTTTTTGACTTGTACTTCACTAATGACTCATGATGCTGAATATTTCATCATGGGCTTATTGGCCATTTGTATATGTTTTTCAGGGAAATGTCTATTCATATCCTTTCCTCATTTTTTTTTTTTAAGTTTGGTTGTCTTTTTATTGTTAAGTGGTAGAAGTGGCTCCATACAAAGGTATAAGAAGGAATATATTACACATTATATTAACCCAAGTTTCAAATACAGACTTAAAACTAATATATAAGCATAACATCCTTGCTTACAATTTGGATAATTTATAAATTGGTATTTAGGAAATCGGGCACCATTCACAGTTATTATAAAAAAGAGAGACATAAGAAGTGCTAAAATCTCAGGCCAGGCGCAGTGGCTCATGGCTGTAATCCCAGCATTTTGGGAGATTGAGGTGGGTGGATCACTTGAAGTCAGGAGTTCGAGACCAGTCTGACCAACATGGTGAAACCCTGTCTCTACTAAAAATACAAAAATTAGCCAGGAGTAGTGGCACACACCTGTAATCCCAGCTACTCGGGAGGCTGAGGCAGGAGAATTGCTTGAACCCAGGAGGTAGATGTTGCAGTGAGCTGAGATTACGCCACTGTACTCCAGCCTAGGTGACAGAGCAAGACTCTGTCTCAAAAAAAAAGAAGTGCTAAAATCTCAACAAATAAAAAACAAGATAGATAGTAAAAAAAAAAAAAAAAGTGACAAATATATGTAGATTTCAATACAGGAGAATAAGCAATTTCTCAACAGCCATGACATTGAGTTATCTATTAAGCTCTTCGTAGACTGTCCACATAACTTTTCCAGTGATAAGCAATTAGATGTTTAGCAGTCATCAATACTTGATTAATGAGTCTTCATATAATATCACAAATCTTTGTCTAGTCAATTTCAATAACCCTATTTTCTCAAGATGCCAAGACAAATGCTATGTGTATTTATTACAATAGCTCATCAGGAAGGTAAACTATTTCATTTTTAAGATGGAACATCTTCCAGTATAGTCTTCAATCTTTGACATATTGAGCTATCTTGGAGTATTAGCAGAAATGATTTCAAAGTTTTAAAACGGTAGTTTTTCTCAATCATCTCAAATGGATTTTTATATTTAACCCTATAGATAATTCTTAATTACTCCAAATGATTGGGTGTTTCTGCATCATATATACTCTCCAGGTCTTGGCTCCCAAGTGAGGCCAGAACAGGTAAGACAGGGACTGCTCACTAGGATGAACAGGGACATTCATTGCAGGGCCTTGTCAGAGTGAGACGAGAGTCACCCCAAGAGTTCTTGAGAATGCACTAAACCAAGGACAACACGGCTAGATGGAGGCCAAGATCAAAGCCAAGAGAAACTAACTCGTGTGCTAAACTAAAGGCCATGGTGAAGATAATAGCGGATGGAAAACCCCTCCCTCACTAGGACTAAGTTCCATAAAGATAAGGGTCTTGCTTTTTGTCTTCACTGTTGTTTATCCTAGCCTGTGGCACAATATACCATGAAGAAATACATTGTATATCTTCAGCAAATATTCATTGAGTGAATAAATAAATGTAAAGTTGGAAGCCTGAAATGGGGTGGGGGCCAAGCTGAAAGAACAGAGCATTCTTACCTATGTGTACGGAGGGTCCTGGGGAGAAGTGGCCAAGAGCCCAGTCCCTGTGTGCTGGAACTCATGCAAGTAGAGCCCTTGGTAACATGTGGGAGCAGAATTCACCACTGAGCACACAAATCTACATTTGAAAGAGCAACTACCAATTATCCTACCACTGACATATAAACATGACTTCTCACTATACAGTAGTGCAGCCATAATTGACACAGCCTAAAAATTGTTTGTATAAACACATTTTTATGTTAGTTTATGTGTTCTCTTTTATTTCTTGTGAAAAACAAGAGGAAGAAGTAGGGTTGTTAGATTTAGCAAATAAAAATACAGGATGCCCAGTTAAATTCGAATTTCAAATAAACAATAAAGAAATTTTTGGTATAAGCATGTCCAGAATACTGTATGGAACATAATTCTGTTTATTGTTTTTCTGAAATTCAAAGTAAACTGGGTATTCCATATTTTATCATAAATTTGCCCAAAAGGAAAAGAAGGCTCTAGCCATGTATCGGCCCCTACCTCCTGGCAAACAGCAGCTACTAGGCTGTGCTTAGGATCTAGATGAGCTACAAACACCTAGAAGCGGGCTTGGGGCTGTTAGGGCAGAGATCCCTGGGTTTCTGGTTGCCTGGGGTGTGGTCTACAAGAAACACAAGCCAGAGAGCGGGTGATTTCATGGATTCCTTCCCCAATGTGGGCACATGAATTGAAGAAGAGGGTCAGAATTAAGCCCCTTAAAGCTCAGGACACATGGCAAGAGTCCCTCTTGCCAAAATCTGTGGGTTCTCTGCATGCAAACTAGGCCTTCTTTGGAAATGCAATCAATTTGGTCTTAGAGGAAAGGTCCTATCCTCTCCTGCCCCACCTGCCCCTCCCTGCTGGGACTCATTCTTTGGGAAATGTGGCCAGTTTCAACTATACCTCACAACACTGGATGAAAACTTCTCAAGTTATTCCACCTGTAATATTCTTATCTCCTTACTGTTCCAAGTGCTCCCTCCCAGACCTAACCTTGCACCACTTCTCTTTTGTTAAACCTTTATTGCTGACCTGTAGAATCTGCTTTCCAGGCTCAAGTTCATTACATGCTCAGGGACTTCAGGGATGCTCCCAGCCTATACATCAATATTCCATCTTCACACTGCCCTCCACCCACAACCCTCTGCAGAGTTCAAGTGAAATCTGACCCTACTGTCTTCTCCAGTGGAAAATGATCATGTCCTCACACTGCATATACTCCAAGATGGGTGCTCCTTTCCCCATTGCCCCTGCCAGATTTTATTCCTCATATAAAATTTCTACCTTCTCTCTCTTGTCATCTATTACCTCTGGTAATCCTCCAATTCAATGGTGATTATCACCTCTCACCACCACCACCATCACTGAGGCTGATGAGCAGTAGATCCCCTATATCTTTGCATAGAATCCATCAGGCACCCTAACCTTAATTCCTTAATATCCTTAACAGACCACACCTCCACTGAATTTTAGCTACCTAATTATCAAGGTCAGATCTTAAATTTGTCATCACTTAGAATTACATTACAATTTCAAGTCCAAACATACTCCTCCAGACAACTTTTATCCTTTTAAATACTTCCATTCAGATATTCATCTGTTCTTTAATACCATTAGAAGAGCTCCTATCCATTTGAACCTTCTATTTTTGGCTCAATGCATCCCTTTAGTTCTTTATTCTTTCCTCATTCATCTTTCATTCCTAGGACAATCATTTCCTTTCCAATATCCTCAGCTATCCATTTCTTGCACATACCCAGCAAAACTCCAAACCTAGATTAATCCAAGTTCTTGTCTTTTCTGCATGTACTATCAGAGAAAAATTACTCAAGGACTTAGTAGTGCTATACTTTATGGCCTTAAGTCTTAATTGCATAGGAATCTGTCCATCATTTTTTTGTATCATACTCTATAATACTTTTCCACTGTACAATTGCTTGTATCAAAAGACTAGAAAATAACCTGTGCCCTCGATTCATCCTTTTCCCCCAGGTAACTCCTGGCAACCACTGATCCTTTTCTTCTTTTTGGGATTCTGAGTCTTTTTGGACTCTATAGCTTTCAGGAGAGCAAATTTTTAGCCATTATTTCATCAAATAGCTTTTCTTCTCTCATCCCACTCTTTTTTCTTCCTAGAACTTAATCACATATAAATGAGATCTTTTGGTATTATTTCATGGGTAACTCAGGCTTTTTGTTTTAAATCTTTTTCCTTTCATGGATCATTTCTATTGATCTATCTTCAAGGTCTTTGTTATCTCAAATCTACTGTTAAATCCATCAAGCAGTGTTGTGTGTGTGTGTGTTTTTGTTGTTGTTGTTTTTTGTATTTCAGAGACTATTTTTCAGCTTAATCATTCCCATTTACCCCTCTGGTAGTTTCTCTAAAATTTCTTTTCTTTTTTTTTTCTTGAGACTGAGTCTCACTCTGTCGCCCAGGCTGGAGTGCAGTGGCGCAATCTCGGCTCACTGCAAGCTCCGCCTCCCGGTTTCACTCCATTCTCCTGCCTCAGCCTCCCGAGTAGCTGGGACTACAGGCGCCCACCACCACCCCGGCTAATTTTTTGTATTTTTAGTAGAGACGGGGTTTCACCGTGTTAGCCAGGATGGTCTCAATCTCCTGACGTCATGATCCGCCCGCCTTGGCCTCCCCCTATCCTTTTATTCATTGTTTATATTTCCTTTACATGCTTAAACAGTTATGTTTACTGCTTTAAAATCCTGTCTGGGTTATTTCTGTGTTGGTCTCTATTCATTACCTTGTCTCTTGAGTATGGCTCAAATTTGCCTATTTCTTCCTATACTTGAGGAGTTGGCAAACTGACCTGCTGGCCAAATCCAGTAATGTGGCTCATTTTAATAAAGTTTTATTGGGACACAGTCATGCCCATTTGTTTACATATTATACATGGCTGCATTTATTCTACAATGGCAGAGGTGAGCAATTGCACCAGAGGCCTAAAATACTTGTAACATCTAAAATACGTATCTGAACTTTTTTTGAGTGCAGCTATCAGCCTCTGGTACACCTAGTAGTTTTTTACTGAATCTTGAACATTGTGTTAATTTGTTGCCAAGACTCTGGATTCTATTATATTCCTCTGAAAACTATTGTTTTGTTTTACCAAGCAGTTAACTTTGCTGGACTCAAAGTCCAAACTCTATCATTCCTGAGATTAACATCAGGAGAAATCTGTGTTTCTTTCTTTCAGCCTTGGCTGGGCTGCTTGGAGTATGCCTTGTGTATACCAAATTCAGTCAAATATACAAGTAGAGTTCAACTACAGTTCTTTTTTGTCAAGCTTTAGTTGTTTCACGTGAAGTTAACTGGGGCCTGTGCTCAGGCAACAAGCTATAAAAACAGAACACTCAGTGCTCTTCCCTTTTTCCAGTGTCAACTCTCCCTCCAGTTTCTGCCTGTTATTTGTTGCTCTCCAGTGCTTTTGTTTTCAGTATTTTTCCAGAATTGAGAATGGGTTATGGGAGGCCTGGTCAGAAAGGAATTACTCCTCCATTACCTGAAGCTGGAAGTTCTTCTATAAACTAAGTGTCTCCTTGCCTCCAGTCTTATTCCTGCAGCAAATCCATTCTCCATTCTGCAGCAAGTCCAAAGTCATATTTCTAAGTTGCAAATCTGATCATATTCAACTGCTTCAACACTTCAGTGCTTAATCACTCTTTTCCTTCACTCTGCTCTAAAACAAGTCAAAACTCCTAAAAAGAAACAGCAGCCTTTCAAGACCTAGCTTCTATCTGTGCAGCCTGGTCTCTTTACCCCCAGTTTCCTTCCATTCTTCCCTCCTTTGAAATTCTTCTAAAGCCTCATTTCCTACAAGCCCTAGATTTTTGCACTAGGTGATTTCAATAATTCTTCCTCATTTTTCTAGCCTTAACTCTATTTCCTTTTATAGCAAACCTCTCTCAATGCTGTAGTTTGGGTTAAATGCCTCTCCTATGTGTATTCACAACGCCTGAGCTTCTATCAGTTATTTTATTGAGCACTTGTTTTCTCTCTCACTACACCATAATTTATAATTTCACATTTTCCATTAGAACTTGGGACAGGCACTGTGTATTATTTACTGTTAAATCCCAGGACCTAACCTGGTTCTTGGTTCATAGTATATACTTGATGTGCTGAAAATAACATTTTCAAAAGGTATGAAGTGATAACTCTTTACAGGACTGTTATATTACCAGTGCCAACTCTTATCTTGCCATGGGTTGATCCAAAAGCCATTCACTCATTCAACCTACATCTATTGAGTGTTTAGCACATGCCTAGCTAGCCCAGTGGTGGTCAGAGTAATCCAGAGGTAATCCAGAGCCACTGCCATGAAAGAGTTCACAGCCTGGTTTGGAAGCAAATGAATAAATGAATCATAAATATCATACTAAAGCAGAGGCATGAATAAGTAATTAGAAATAACAGTTGACGGTAATAAAATTACATTTGGAATTAACATTGGGGAATGAATAGTTTCCAAGCAGAAAAAATGTTGCATTTACACAAGCAATTAAATGTGCTCAGGACATAAATAGGCAAATCCAAAAAGTGCAACTAGAACAAGCAAATTAACATTTGGAAAAATAGCTTCTCTAGCAATTTAATGACAATGAGACACTTTTTGCTTAAAGTAATGCCTAAGGCTACTTAAAAAATCCATAACTGTAAAAATTGAGGAAAATGAACATTCACATTCTAATGGTGGGAGTATAAACTTAGTAAAATGTCTTTGGAGGGCAATTTGACATAAGGTAAAAAAATCTTGAAAATATTAATTCTAGTAAGTCCACACCTGAAAACCTTTCACAAAAAGCAACACTATATATACACATATGTATACACACACATTTATGCAGAACGGTATTTAATAAAATATCATGTGTAATAGTGCAGACTGGAAATAGTAATGTTTAAATTACTGCATATCCGTTATACTATTCAGGCATTAAAAATCTTTTCCCAATATTTAATGACACAGTGTGGTTAAAAATGTATATATAACCATATAAACCATTTTACATTTTGGTGCATAAGATATACATACATAAACTAACCAAAAGTGAAATTATGGACAATTTAAAATTTTTATACTTTCTGCATTTGCCTAATTATCTAAAGCAGAGGTCAGCAAAGTTTCTCTGTAAAGGCATACTTTAGATTTCGTGAGACATAGGTCTCCATCACAACTACACCTCGTTGTAAGGCAACAGCAACATAGACAATATGAGAAATGAGCGTGCCTATGTTCCAATAAAACTTTGTTAGGTGGCTAGCCAGATTTAGCCAGCAGACAGTACACTAGTTTACTGACCTCTGATCCAGCATGAAAGTGTATTAGTTTTACAATAAAACATGTCAGTATTCCTTTTAATGATTCCAGAATACTAGGAAAATGGAAAAAAAATGGAACCTATTTTTAATTATCCCTCCATGTGACGGCGTTTTACCATGTTGGCCAGGATGGTCTTGAACTCCTGACTTCAAGTGATCTGCCCGCCTCGGCCTCCCAAAGTGCTGGGATTACAGGCGTGAGCCACTGCACCTAGCATGTGTTATTCTTTTAAAACAAGTCATAATCTCCTTTTGGACAGGCCCTTTATGCTTCTCTTTATCCCTTATATGCTTTATGAGTTGTCTATTCTCAGGAAGTATTTGCTGCCTTTAAAAAATAAATAACTTCCTTAAGAATTTATGGTGAATCCAGGATCAAACCCTTGTAGCTAAGACACGACACCATGCATGGGATTGTAACACATTTTGAGGATTTTCTGAAGCAATCAAATGGGCAACTCTTTCTGGCTCTTTAAAACTTCCCACTAAACCATCAAGCTCATCCAGTGAATTAGCATTTTAATCCCTGCAGTTACCTCACATAGATGACTAAATTTCAGATTAGCAATAACAAAGTGCTTCTCCAGGAGAGGCTGCTTGGACAGTATAAGCATTCTAGAATACTGGCATTTTTGGTGTCTTGTCTGCCCACCAGGCTACTGCCCAACAGGCTACTCTTGGACTATGCCTTCCCCCTTCCCCCCCACCCAGTCTCCTATCTTCCACCCATCCTACTACCTCTATCAGCACCTCATTATAAGAGCTCCCCCTGTCGCTTTTAAAATACATACATCCATCTAACTTTCTTCTAGTTGTCCTTTATGTCTTTTGTGAACTTTTGAAACTCTGAAGCTGAAATCATTCTATGCGGCAAGAGATCATACCACTGTTGTTTAGCACCCCCAACTTTTTTTTAAAGACAGGGTCTCACTCTGTCACCCAGGCTGCAGTGCAGTGACGTGATCTCAGCTCACTGCAACCTCAGCCTCCTGGGCTCAAGAGACCCTCCCACCTCAGCCTCTCAAGTAGTTGGGACTACAGGTGTGTGCCACCATGACCAGCCTGTTTAGGCTTTTGAAATAAGCTTCATATCCCTGACTTCTAAATTTCCATGAGAAATGTGTATTATCCAATAAACACTGGACTTTCTCTCTAGTATTACTCCTAATAACTTTCCCCCAAAGTTAAAAAATTGTATCAACCTCCAATATTTACACAAAAACTAAACCTGAGAAATACTATGACAACACACAGGTTTCTATTTTCGTAACAGTGGTTTAGTAAAGGGTTTCTCAAGCATGAATTCCAAGTTGCAAATTACAGAAAAGATTGCCTTTGGTACCAAAAAAATGAAAAAAAAATTACAGAAAAGATGGACAGATGTGACTGCACAAATATAAAATTCATGTAAAAATAAATCAGAAAATTGAAATATGCAAAATATACAACGTGGTTTTCCTACAAAAAGGTCTAAAAACAATTTTTAAAACATGAGTATACGAGGAAAGAGTAAATCTCATGAAAAGGTAATTCACAAAGCATGAAAAGATGACCAACCTCACTAGAAACGCAAGCAACATGAAATACTCGGTAACACCTTCGACCTATCAAGTTGACAATTAAAAATAACCAGTGTTATCAATATTCCAGAAGAATAAACATCCTCAAAAACTTACAAGAACCCAAAGTTGGAAAAACTTTCTAGAGGACTATATGAATTAAAAAGAAATACCCACTGTAGGGATTTATTTATGTGGAAACTAGTGTTGGGCAAAGATACTAAAAGAATGGCTCATGACCAGAAACCACCTAAAGGTTCCATTAGACAGAGGAGGACAAACTATGACCTGCAGGCCTGGTTTTGTAAGAAAAATTTCACTGGGACAAAGCTGAGCTCACTTACATTTTGCTTACAGCTGCGGCTGCTTTTGTTCTAACAAAACAGAATCCAGTAGTCAGGAGAGAGACCGTATCACCTGCAAAGTCTGAAAATATATACTAGCTAGCCACTTAAAAAGTTCGCAGACCCCTGTACAGGACTAGTGAAGAGATGTATGCTCTGACCAGAGACAGTCATATACTGCAGTTACTACACATGCTCTTGCACACTATTTAATGATAGAAAAAGGTACTATTAAACTTTTAAAGCAGATAAGTTACACAAATTGTACACAAGAAAGCAATTATACAGAATGTATATACACACAAAAAATAGGGGAAAAAATATACACCAAATATTTTGATACCAGTGATCTCAGGGTGATGAGGTCAAGCATATTTTGGTGGCAGAGGGCTCTCTTTAAAAAGTTTTGTAAAAATGCAAAACAGACGTGCAAAGTGAATGCTTTAAAATTTCAAAGGTAAACAGGGTATAAGAAAAACAGCTTTAAACACCATTTCTTTAGTATCAGGAACCACTGCCACTCTTCAGCCAGTTTCCAACATCCGGGCCACACCTTGGCCAGCAGGGTGTATGATACATGTATCCTCCTCCTCATTGCTGCCACTCCTCTGAGCTACTGCTCAAATGTCGACCAGCACCAAGAAGTATTTCAGGTGTCCTCAGGTGCTTCTGTCATCTGCAGAGCCTCCTTCCTCTTCCAGTGACCGACTTCATGGTGATGGTGAAACCTGTGCTCTTTCCACATTCCTCTTTCAGTTTCTTCTAGAGGAAGTCTACTGCCTTTGCATTTATCTTCATTGCAGGGCACTGCCTAATGACTTCACGTGTGTGAGGTTTATAGCAGCATATTTCTCTACTACTTTTTAAATAAAACACTCTGCATAAACTCCTGACTCCTAGCAACACATGTATAAAACTGAACACACACAAGGAACTTAATTCAAATGTACTTTCACAGAATTTTTTTCTCAATCTCCTTTTTAAGATTTTGCAGATTGGTTTTAGTATAACAAATTAATAGCCATATACAAAAATGATTTGCCTAACATAGAACCTAAATCAGTGCCTCTTGTTCTTGAATTTGCATACAAATCACCTAGGGATTTTGTTAAAATGCAAATTCTGGTTTATTACCCTGGGATGGGGCCTGAGATTCTGCATGATTAACAAGCTTCCAGGTGACTACATCCAGGCTGTAGGTCCTCAGACCACATTTGGAGTAGCAAATGACTTTAATCATCTTTAATGCCTTAGGTGAAATAATATACACTATACAGAATTCCAATCTAATACTACTTCACACTAATTTTAAACACAACTATTATTAACTCTTATACCTTTTTCCATGTTCTTCAAGCCAGAGATCTGCAAAGGAAGTATTTTGTATTAAGTACTTACACCGACACACACACACACACACACACACACACACACACACACACACACACATCCCCACACCCACCATCCTTTAATCAAATGCCCTGAGGAGAAAACCTGTCCAATGTATTTTCAGATACCTGCTTGTCCACCGATACAGCAAAACCCCAATATACAGGCCTCTTTTCTTCTTGCCTCCTTCTCACTCTTCCCCCTTAGTCTTATGTCTACTGCTCCTTCATAAATCTGTATTAGGTCGGATTGAGATGTCTTTACTCTCCCACAGCCCCACTTCCCTGCCCTTGGTGTGGACTTACATATACATCACACCCCTCTTCTAGACGACCAGTTCCTTCAAGGCACTGTGGTGGAGTGGTTCTGCATACCTACTCTCCAGCTGGATTCAAAGCTCAGGTCTGCCACTTACTTTACTTCAGCAAGTAAACTATCATTTCTAAGCCTGTTTTGTCTGGTAAAAAAGAAATCGTACCTACATATAAGACTGTGAAAATTACAGGAAATACTATTTAAAAATCACTTAGCAAAGTAGCACCAAATATAAGACCTACTAAATGGAAGCTACTACGACAATGACATGCAGCATTTAGTGATTTACATGAGCAGTTCTCAAACATCACTGAAGTCAAAATTGTTCTGCATTTTCAAGTATTATTTCTTAATAAGAAAAAAAAAATTTAGTATCTCTGGCCTGCTAGAATTTGCAAGTTTCTCTAACATTTCTTAGTTTAGAATACTAGAAATCTTACCTGGAAGGCCTGGTAATTCCTCTCTTCTCTCCTTATTTGGGAGACCTACCTGTCAGGCCTCTGAGCCCAAGAAGAGCCATCGCATCCCCTGTGACTTGCACGTATACGCCCAGATGGCCTGAAGTAACTGAAGAATCACAAAAGAAGTGCAAATGCCCTGCCTTGCCTTAACCGATGACATTACACCACAAAAGAAGTGAAAATGGCCGGTCCTTGCCTTAAGCGATGATATTATCTTGTGAAACTCCTTTTCCTGGCTCAAAAAGCTCCCTCACTGAGCACCTTGTGACCCCCACTCCTGCCCGCCAGAGAACAACCCCCCTTTGACTGTAATTTTCCTTTACCTACCCAAATCCTATAAAACGGCCCCACCCTTATCTCCCTTCACTGACTCTTTTCGGACTCAGCCTGTCTGCACCCAGGTGAAATAAACAGCCATGTTGCTCACACAAAGCCTGTTTGGTGGTCTCTTCACATGGACACGCATGACACTACCCATATACAGTAAGCAACTAAAATAGAAAGGCTGAAAGAAACAGTACTGTTCTAAAATCACGTGTTCTAAATTTATATTCTTCTCTGGTAACTTTATAGAAATTTAGTCTGAATTGATACTGATAACCGTAAACATTTTAAATGTTTAAAATCCTTCAAGGATTCCAAATAATTTTACTTAGTTCTTTCTTCAAAACATTTATAAACCTTAAAAGTTAATGCAGAAAATAGGGCAAATAATACTTGAATACAGGATGGTTGAGAAACTTGCAGAGCTGGCAGCAACACACACCCCCACACCCCCACACCGCCAATACAGATTCAAGCATATCAAATCCCATGCAAAACACAAAAACAAAACATCCACATTCAGACACATCACAGTGAAACACACCAAAAAAAAAAAAAAAAAAATACAACAGTCATTTCTGTGTGTTTTACATACAGTGTAGGGTGAAGAAACAAGCTTTTAAGTCTGAATAACAACCAGTTCAACCGGAGAATCTGAATAAGTTATCCTTCACTGATTTGTAAAAAAAAATGCTACTAGATGGAAGTTTAGGAGTTATCCAGATTTTTCGATCTCTAGATTACAGATTAAGTTATTCAGCCTAAAAGTTAAATAACATCATTAGCAATAGAAATTCCAGTTTGTGCCTCTGTAATCCCAAAACAATGAGATATAATGAATAAAAATGCAAATTTAGTTAATCCAATGCCTTAAAATAAACTTTTAAGACAATTTACAAATGAGAAAATGCAAGTAGAAAATCACGAAAAAATCAAACTCACCAGTAATCAAAAAAAAAAAAAAAAGAAAGAAAAAGAAAAAAATAATCCCCTGAAATTAGCAGTCATTAAAAAGAACTGGAGTAAAAATGGCCCAAGTGCCCTTTTTGGTATTCCATAAATTAAAACAATCTCTTTAAATAGTAAGTTGAGAAAATGTTAATTCTTACAAGCCAATAGTGTAATTTACAAATAGTTAATTCCAAGACATAATCCAAATGAAAAGTTAAAGTGAGATATTCAATTAACATTATGAAAAATGACAAATGACCATAAAATCTACATTACAGTACAGGAGACATATCAATGTCCTTAAGATGTACACTGTTCACTCAGCAATTCAATTTCTAAGAAAACATGACTCCAAATCATGTGTACGGGTAAAATAAAAATAAAAACAGGTGAAATTCCTAATGCTGAAAATTGGAAATATCAACATCTGTCATGGAGATTATGAGAACTCCATACAATGCAACTTCATTGGAAGAGAATCTGCGTCTATATTTGACACTGAAAGAAAACCATGATATATTGAGGAAAAGGTTACGAAATAGAAAGCATGATATGCCATTCTGTAAGAAGTCTTTATACTTATCCATAAAACACAATCCAGACATACTTATACCTACATAAGATTATAAACTTTTCTCTATTTTCAAATTCCTTACAATAAGTATGTATTTTCACCATCAGAAAAAATAATAAATGAAAATGTATTTTGTTTGGAAGAAAACTGGTATGCAGGAAAAATTCAATATTAATCCATTTATGCCGGAAGCTGCAAAATTCTTTTTGTGAAAAATTAGACCTTGGCAATGACCTTGAGCAGTAGGATATATATAACTCCCACAAGCTTAGCGTTCCAATAATGGAACACTAGGCATAAATGGGTTAAAAATTAACTGGTTATGATTACAACAAAATATTTCACATTGGCAAGAAGCAAATGTGAAAGGAAAAAACCCCAAAGTTGGAACATTTGGTGTAGGAAGGCTGTGAGTAGTCCTTACAGTTTCCAATAGTGCTTGTGAAACAGGTGTTTTTTAAAAAGAATATCCATACTCATTAAAACTGCTAGAATGAGGAGTTTCAAAGTAGGAATACAATATTGACTGGGAAGATTAATTTTAAAGTCAGAATTCTACTCCTGCCACTTAGTAATTAGCTGTGCAATCCAGGCCAAGCGAACACTTGTGTTTTCTTCTGACAAATACTGCCTTAAAAGGTTTTTGTATCCATTAAATGGGATCAATTATATGGGATAAATGGCACAACTTGGTGATTTAAGAATCGTCAAAGTTGCTGACACTTGGCAATTTTTATCTATAAAAACGTTTCATATGTTCAATCTAACAGCTATTATTTTTTAATTATTTTTTTTTGAGACAGAATCTCACTCTTGCTGCCGAGGCTGGAAGTGCAGTGGCGCAATCTCAGCTTACTGCAACCTCCACCTCCCTGGTTCAAGCGATTCTCCTGCCTCAGCCTCCCAAGTAGCTGGGACAACGGGCACCCGCCAACCATGCCTAATTTTTGTATTTTTAATAGAGATGGGGTTTTAACATGTTGGCCAGGCTGGTCTCAAACTCCTGACCTCAGGTGATCCGCCCGCCTCGGCCTCCCAAAGTATTGGGATTACAGGCATGAGCCACTGAGCCCGGTCTAACAGCTATTATTCTGAAATGTTTAATTCCAATTTCCAAAGCATTACTAATTTAAACACATATTCCAAATGGCTGTGGAGAATCTTGTTTTGAAAGAGATCTCATTTTAAAGTTGGAAAAGTGGAATTATCTGAATTTCCCAACCCAAAGCCAGTTAACGGCAGAAAAGAACAGGGGCAATTTGACTCTGGTTATAGTACTTTTCACAGAGCCCCAAATCTGTGAAAAAAATACGAAGAAAAATAATTTGAGTACTTTCTCATTAACGAGGCTAAAACAAACACTAGTTCTCTCCTTCTTGTCCCCCACCCTCGGGTGGTGGAAATACTCACTGATTCTAAGGAAACAAAATTTTCTTCTGTGTTCTGGTGATGGTTAGTGAAAATAATTTAAACAAGATGTACAGAATAACCAAGATGGACTCATAACAAATAATAGTCAGTGACCACTACAGGGAAATAAGATTAGGGATGTGACAAACGCAGTTCAGTATTTACCTTCTAAATTTCAACAGTGGTAAGGTAAGTAAAATCCCATTACAATGTTTTCTTAAAACCAACTTACATCAATGTGTACTCAAGAAAAAAAAAATAAAAATCCACCTTTGAAGAAAAAAATATTGCAAATTAAATAACAAATAGATCCTGATTTTTAAAAAGGAAGACTTTTTAATAAAAAAAAAACAAAAAAATGGCAAAAGTTATTAATTAATGGAAAACAGGTTAAGCTGGAAGTAAATGCATGAGCTGCTTTACAGGAATGCATAATGTGAGTGATGAAAGGAAAAAATATTATTTCAATTTTCCAGATTTGACACTCATTTAAATGAAAGAGGCTATTTCCAAATGGTACACAAATTCAGAAGTCTTTATTTTGAAAAAAATTCTTCCAACAGTATTTCACAATGAACAAGAACTTAACCAAATTTATCTACCATACTAAAGTATTTCAGAAATGAATATTGAAATCAGCCTGTAAGTTTTCATCCAATATTTAAAACCACCTCCTGAACTAAAATTGGTCTTCAAAAATCATGGTGTATTAACATTTTCTAAACATGCCCTGCTGACTAGAAGGTCCTGTTACTCTTTCTTTTGAACTTCTCAGTAAGTTTCCTTGTTCGCTATTCCTAGGATTTAAAGTGCAAAGGTACTGTCTATCAGCTATTAGGACAAGTATTCTTCATTGAAAATAAACTTTTGCAGGAAACAAATCCTGTGCTTGACTAACAGCAAAGACATGTTAAGATATTTCTGGGCTCTAAACCATGAGGAATCAGAATCAGAACTTTCCGAGTAATAACTCACATTTTTTCTAAAGCACAGGAAGCTAATTTTGAATAATGAACAAACGTGGTTGTGCCAAAACAGATTTTGCCATAGTTAATTTCCACTTTCTCTTCTTAAAAATAAGGTATAGTCTAAGCTAATATAGATAAGGAAAGGCACATACCAACAAACCGCAAAACAAAATATAGCCCCAAGCCATGCACTTTATTTAGAGTCATGAGTAGGGACAATGAAAAAATTAAGGTGCACAATCTTTCAATGAACTGACTGCCTTAATCATTTAATTTAAGAGCATAGGATTTTTCATATATCTTCAGAGAGTCAATTAGAGAGATTTTTTTTCTTCTTTAAATGGAAGAATTTCTTAAATGGAAGCACAAGATCATACCTACTACCTACACAGCTGGTGAGCCTCAAAATAGAATGATGTCTACTTTATTAATAAAGTTTCCAGTCAGGCAGAATCAAGAGTAATCTTCACATATGCAAAAGGATATTGTCATTGTAACAATATATTTAGTAGAAAAGTCTATAAACAAATGTTCTCCCAAAGGGACATCCATATAATGGAATCCTGGAGACATTAAAATAATGAGAGCTGGATGTGGCAATATGGAAAGACAACCAAGTTCAATAAGAACCAAGTCACAAAATTGAACATTTAAAATAAGGAAGAACAGGAAGAGGCATATATATAGGGAACCATATATAAAATGAATAACATTTCTGAAAGACTATACAAGAATACAAGAAATTATATACCTCTGGGGTGTGAGAATAAGTCACAGAGGGAGACATACTTTTTGACTTTATGCCCTTTGTGTATACTGCATAATTTTTAGAAATCATAAGCATGTAACATACAAAAAACCTTTAAAGTCTTTAAAAAACCTGATTGTAACCAAAGCATTCTATGAAACATTGACTATATAAGATTAGTTTACAACCCCTTGCTGCCTTTAGTTAATGATCATATAGTCAAAATTAGAAGGCTCCTTGGCATTTGCTTCCTCTGTCTCTCCACTCAAGATTGAGGGAAGATGCTGAGAATTTAGAATTCAAATTTTATGCTCATTGCTTAAATTGTAACTTGGATAACATTTCGAGATTTCAGAGAACCAATAAAAAATTAATCTATGGGCATTTTAATCACCATCTAAAATATTTTATCCAGGATTACTGTATCTTTTTTTTAATAAAAGCTCAAATCACAACACTCTCTTTTCATCAGCCCCTACAGCCCTGTGTTGGACAAGCACAGATTTCAAAAATACACTTAAATATACACTGAATTTTTATCCACTAGAATAAAAGAAGCAGAATGATATGCATTCTTGGCAATAGTCTTCACTGGAAAATACCACTGTCAGCCCAACCTTATACAACTGACTTCAAAATCAGACTAAGATGTGGCATAACAAGAGCCATTTCCTACCTTCACTATATATTCAGGATTTGCCAACTCAAAGGCCTTGAAAAGCATGTGAATGTTTGAGACTAAGAAAAACTGTGAGTGGTAAGCTAGTGGTCACCTTAAGAGCACATGCCCCATTTTAAAAAGTTGGATTCGGAATGCAACATTTTAAAACACTGTGCTGGTCACACAAAATAGAACTGCAGACAGAATTCAGTGTAAGCCTTGAATGTGCAACCCCTATAAGAGCACAATAATTGGACTTTTTAAAACCAAGGTTCACAAAACTTGGGTCTTTGCAGATTAAATACCTCAGTGCCCAGTATATCTCTAAAAATAAACAAGTGTCCAAATGCTTGCCAAATGAATTAACAATATAAAAGCTCTTCAAATACTGGATATAATCATCAAATGACCAACACATTTAATTAATGAGTTGTGAAATTTTATGTCCTTTGCTGTGCTGAAGCTGGTTTGCAAAGGCTTGGGAGAGCCACTGGTTTGCTATCTCTTTCATCAAACTGCATTTAATGACATCAGATTGGCAGGAAAAATCACCATGAAGACAGTATTTATACTACAAATATTAGTAAACACTACAAAACAGGGCCTTTTATCTTTCATGAAAGATGGTTGTTAAACATTCAGCAGCAGCACAACACTGGATTACATCATGGTTATATATTCATTTGTTCACAACCAACCACATGAAAAGTTTAATGTCACCAAGTTTTAAAATATAAAAAGAAAAATTTAACTACTAATGAGGATGAATACAACAGGTTAATTTAATACAAAATTTAATACCACTTTTTAAAAACTAAATTTTAAAAGTGTATAGGCCACAAACTGTATCAATAAAGGTGGAATGCTTTACAAAATCGGAGTCTGTGATACTTCAGGTGAGTCTTCAATTTAAAGCACGTTCCACTAGTTACCATATTAATTTACTTCTAAAGTTAAAAAAAAAAAAAGAATAAACTATACTGATTTCATCAAATTATGAAAGGAATTCAAGTGATTAAAGTTTGTTTTAGATATACAAGATATAGAACATAACTTGTTCAGAATTTCAAAATATTAAGAATGCATTTGTATATAAATGTGACAGCATTTGAATCCAAATCTGTTCCCCAGAGTAAAAGCTGCCACTAGCTTAACCTCTCTATGCTTTGCTTCTTTCATCCTAAAAGTACGGGTCCACTTCAGGGATTGTAAGAGATGAAATATGAAAATCGTTTTGCAAATAACTATCTCATACACACCCCATAATACCACTGCTATTATTACCTTGAAGTAGCGTTAAAAAGTCTGCAATTTCAGTTTTTCTCACTAGCAAACAAACAAAAAAACCCAGGGAGTAGTATGTTTGCCCTACAAGTAAATATTGTTCTAGAAATACACAAAATTAAAGTATAGTGGTTCTCAAAGAGTCTGGAGACCCTTAAGGGCCCCTACAACACTTTCTTTGAAAGGGTGTGAAAGGTCAAACTATTTTCATTGTACTACTGAGACATTATATAGTTTTCATTCTCATGATCTCACAAGTGCACAGTGGAGGAGGGTGTGTATGCTGTGTAATTTTTAATTTAGAATGCAAAAGCAGTATGAAAATTTCACTGCTTTTATTAAGCCAGATTTTTTTAAATGCATAAAATGTAAAACAATGTTCCTGTTCTCATTAGTTTTTGTTCTGGAAAAGTCATTTTTATCAAAAATGTTATTTATGTTAGCAAGTTATTAGTTTATTACTGTTATATTAAAACAAATATGTTTTTAAAATATCTCAGTATTAATTTTAATACAGTAAATTCTCAGAGATATAAGCTACATCACCAAAGCTGTTTGGGGATCTTCATAAGCGTTATGGTCCTGAAACTTAGATGCTCCAGATATGTTGGTACCGTGGTAAAGCAGCAGCCAGGTCACCCTCTCCACGCTGCCAATTGAAGGAACTGTACTTAAGTGGGTGTGTGTGTAGGGGGCAGGGAATCTCACAGGTAAAGCATGAAATGTGCTTTTACAAATTAACAGAAGGAATTATTTTAAGGAAGAAAGTGATAACCAAAACTCTATTTTCACAAAAATAGTAAAATATTCTCTATTTCAAAAAATGAGGAAAAAATGTCTTTACATTATGTCAGAAGATTGCCATCCTGAAAAAAGATCTTTGCTGAACAGGGATACCTGCAGATACCTGAACAGGAAAAACGATCTGACTAAACCAGTAAGCCAGGAAATCTGAAGGTCTTCAGCCTTGTTACCTTCCAGGATTTTTTCTCCTTTTCAGTACTCAACATAATTTTGATGGTCTATATAAAACTAGAATAAATCTGAATGTAAAAGTCTAACGAAAGCTGATTTTCTTTAATAATAAACAGTGAATATCACGAGAAAAACCACTTTAAAGCTACCTCTCTTCTTTTTATTTTTTAGAGATAGGATCTCACTCTATCACCCAGGCTGGTGTGCAGTGGTGTGACCGTAGCTCACTGCAGCCTCCAACTCCTGGGCTCAAGTGATGTTCCCACCTCACCTCCAGGGTAGCTAGGAGTCACAGGCTCTTACACCAACATACCCAAGTTGGGTCTCTTCTTAAACTAAACATTTCTATTTTATAAGCGATAAAGTCAGTAAGAGCTCCCATTTCATTATAAACTTCAATAGTTACCCAGAAAAAGAAATAGTCTTTAAAATTATTTTGATAACAACCATTTAATTTACTACTCAGGTGGAAAGCCTGGTAGGTTATTCGGGTAATGGCCTGTAATTAGGTAGCATAACTTTGTACACATGAATCAACTGGAACCCGATACAATCTAAAACAGAAATTCAAATATATTTTCCCTCAATGAAAAGGGCTGAGGAAGTCCTCCAAAATGTAGAGACATTTCAAGTCTACATCAACACACACCTGGACCTGGGCAGCATTCATTTAATTCTAAAAGAAGAGGCATACCGCTCAGAAAAGGGGCAGAGATTTCCCAGTCATCCTGCTTATTAAAACGGTTCAGATAAACCACACTTTCAGCTAGATGTACACTAGACAGCAATGTTTTAACAAGTCTAAAACACTATACAGGTTTAAAAATACTATAACAACTCATTCATCATTGCAAAAAGGCATTCAACATGAATAAAATGTTTGAGGAAACTGATGTTTACCTCTTTTAATACCAAAGCTTTAAAAAAAGTTTTAATCAATTTAAGATAAAACTTTTAAAATATGTACTACATATCTGTGTATGCAATTTCACCTTTACTTAATTACCTAGAGGCATAATAAAGAACGATCATCAGATGATGTAGTATAGTGATGTCCTCTAGGCCTGCGAGTGGTCCTTACACTAATGGCCTTGGACAGTGTATGCTCCTCAGAGATTTTTTCAGTCTCCTTCCTTTCAAGCCATCCCTTCTAAACTGCCAACAGTCTGGACAAGCAAATAATCAAATTTATTAAAATCTCTCATATAAACAAATGCATAAGCTCTAACACACAGACTTTGTGACTTATATGGGTTGCTCAGAGGCATTTTTTTAAAAAAACGATTCCAAGTTTCTGAGTTGTGTTCGGTTTTCACGAGACTGCCAGATTACCTCTAGATGAAAGAGGCATTACTGTACATAGATACTTAAACAAGTTCATTTGAATATTAACAAAAAATAACTAAAATTATTATCTCTTCCTTTAAAACAAAGTATTCCATCACTTTTTTTTTTTTTTTTTTTTTTTTGAGACGGAGTCTCGCTCTGCCGCCCAGGCTGGAGTGCAGTGGCCGGATCTCAGCTCACTGCAAGCTCCACCTCCTGGGTTTACGCCATTCTCCTGCCTCAGCCTCCCAAGTAGCTGGGACTACAGGCGCCCGCTACGTCGCCCGGCTAGTTTTTTGTATTTTTTAGTAGAGACGGGGTTTCACCGTGTTAGCCAGGATGGTCTCGATCTCCTGACCTCATGATCCGCCCGTCTCAGCCTCCCAAAGTGCTGGGATTACAGGCTTGAGCCACCGCGCCCGGCCCAGTATTCCATCACTTTAAGGTAACACTGAGTTCCAGTTTCTTTCCCCCAAAAAACAAACATAAACAAATATCCTACAGATAGTATCAGTTTGCCCAAAAAAAGAAAGAAAAAAAACTGAGGTGCAATAATGTCACAGTTAATGCATGTCAACTTCCAATACATTCAAAGACAAGATTTTTTTTTTTTTTTAAAAATCAATAGTTAAAATAGGCTTTCTGCAGTCTGAGAATTCAAGATACTTAGAAAAATTTGTAAATACACATACATGCAAATTCTTCATATATACAAATTTCACAAAATTAATAAGCTGCAAAGAAATTAGAAGGATTATGGTAAATCTGACAAGCTACATTTAAATGCTTTACCACTGGCATATTCCTGAATGTAGCAGTCATAGTAGTTTTAATAAATTTTCTACATGGCCTTTTTATAAAAAGTCACTAAGAAGTCTTTTAAGAATTCAAGATGTTCTCAATTCACTACTCATATTTAAGGCCACTTTGGTAAAGGCATTGCAGCAAGAACACAAAAACAATAGCATATTTTATAATATTTATTTTTTTCACCTGCAAACTGTAGCAAAACATGATCAGCTTTATTATGCAGACAGGTATCCCTCTACATTTTAAAAGAATTTAGGCATGTATAAATAGAAGAGCTCTTTAGAAAGGAAAAATTCAAGAATGAATAAAACCTTCCAATTTTGACTCTGTAACTTTCCAGTAGCAATGGTTAAAATGATTTTAGGTCATTCATTCCAAGATATATGACAGCACCTTAAAAGTGGCTGATCTATTTCCCCAGTAACATTTCTCACATAACAATGTGTTAAAGTTACAAATACTGATATGCACAAATAGCTAATTTCTAAGAAAAATATATACAGTACTGCAGCATAATGAATGTGGTATCTGCAATAACTTAATATTAGCCAATTTTAATATACATGATACCGCTACCCTTTTCTGCCAATTCACAGGTTAAAAGGTGTTACTGGAGCCCTCGGTTTTGCACATATTACCTGGTGTTTAATACACAATGCAGGCTTTTTAAAGACTTCTCTTGTGTTTAAAGCTAAGATCAGTGAAACAAGACAACAGTGCAAGAGGTGGAGAGATGTAATGTGACCACATAAAAGTTCGTTCCAGTAAATTGTCTATATAAGGCTATAAGAAAGGATTGGTTGATGAGCTTCCTGTTGGAAATTGTCCTGTTGGTGCACCAGTCTAAAGGAAAACATAAGACAAATAAATAAAGAGACAAAACTGGTGCATGTACAAAATACAAAAACATTAAACTGAACTTAATTTTATTTAATTAGACTTTCTGGTTAAGTATTATTTTTTAAATTATTGGCAACAATATTTGTTATTGGCATTATGCTATATCAAACTACTATGTGTCTTTCATATCCATTATTTCACACAGTTCTTGTAATAGATTCTAAAAAGAACGTTAGAATGGTCTTAGAAAAGCACTTGTGATTCAAACAAAACTTCTGACTCTTAAGGCCTCTTTTTCATGTTCACTAATTCCTAGGGCCTTTCATAAAGTGTTATTTTGACAAGAAAGCAGGTAAGTTTCATATTATAAAATAGTTGATCTACTGTCAATGATTTGCAACTAATTTTTTTTAAAAGGTCAGAAAAGGATCACACATAATGGCTCTGTGTCAATTTGTACAATCTTATGATGTCACTCATATCAATAGAACACCAAATACCATCTAAAAGTATTAATATTCTGCTAATCCTTTTTTTATTTTTTTATTTTTTTTGAGACAGAGTCTCGCTCTGTTGCCCAGGCTGGAGTGCAGTGGTGCAATCTCAGCTCACTGCAAGCTCCACCTCCTGGGTTCATACCATTCTCCTGCCTCAGCCTCCCAAGTAGGTAGGACTACAGGCACCCGCCACTGTGCTCGGCTAATTTTTTGTATTTTTAGTAGAGACAGGGTTTCATCGTGTTAGCCAGGATGGTCTCAATCTCCTGACCTTGTGATCTGCCCGCCTCGGCCTCCCAAAGTGCTACGATTACAGGCGTAAGCCACCATGCCCGGCCTTACATCCTGCTATTCCTTATTTGAAAATAAGATTTAACAACTTATAAAGTACTTAATTTTAAGTTTTGCTTACCATAAAAGGATTACTAGATACTCCAGCAGCTGCAACTTGACCAAAAGGGGTTACCACTGGCTTTGTTTGTCCAAATGCTGCAAAACCTGCACCTTGTTAAAATAGAACCATCAATTACAACCTACATCTTCAAGAAACAATCTGATGCTTATAAAGCCTCATAATAACTTCCAGAGAAATTCCTACCAGAGCAGCAAAAATAAAACGTCAAAGTTAAGTTGTTAGGCCTCAAGCTCTTTCAGATACCAAAGACAAACTTACTGCAGCATGTCTTAAAATAACTTTTTTCTTTTTTTTGAGATAGGATCTCACTCTGCTGCCCAGGCCAGAGTCCAGTGGCACGATCATGGCTCACTGCAGCCTCAACCTCCAGAGCTCAGGTGATCCTTCCACCTCAGTCTCTTGAGTAGCTGGAACTACAGGCACATGCCACCATGCCCAGCTAATTTTTGTATTTTTTGTAGAGACAGGGTTTCACTAGGCTGTCCAGGCTGGTCTTCAATCTCCCGGACTCAAGCGATCCACCTGTGTTGGCCTCCCAAAGTGATGGGATTACAGACGTGAGCCACCACACTCGCCAACAGAACTTTCATTCAGCTCTTTCATTCTAACTTGTCTCAATAACTAAAATTTATAGGATTTTGTTACTAGATGAGCTTGTGACTATTTGGAACAGGCCGTGCAGACAACACAATGATTTCTACGTAAGTATCACAGTATTTGTAGGAAATATTTGTATTACTTAAGGCTCTTCCACAGTCCATATTTCAGAACTTTTTCTTTTTTTGAGACGGAGTTTTGCTCCTTTTGCTCAGGATGGAGTGCAATGGCAGTCTCAGCTCACTGCAACCTCCGCCTCCTGGGTTCAAGCGATTCTCCTGCCTCCTGAATAGCTGGGATTACAGGCATGCACCACCACGCCTGGCTAATTTTGTATTTTTAGTAGAGACGGGGTTTCTCTATGTTGGTCAGGCTAGTCTCGAATTCCCGAGCTCAGATCTGCCTGTCTCGGCCTCCCAAAGTGCTGGGATTACAGGCGTAAGCCACCACGCCTGGCCCATATTTCAGATTTTTAAATAACCACTTACTTTAAAAAAAAAAAAAAAGAAAAAAAGAAAACATGTAGTTGTGATTCAAGAATCCTCAAATCTATGTACTTCAAACTTGAGCAAATGACAGAAATAGGTAAAAATGGTTGAGTTAATCCTCTTGTCTCTTCCTAAAATCAAATAACAAACTCTAACTACAGTATAGTTATCAAATTAGAAAAGTAGTCTATTTCACACACAAAAAGGTACACATTTCTGTGAAGAAAGGAAAAAAAACCCCAACATTCTAGGTCTATAAATTCTCCTTTTAAAATCAACAGGCTTGTAAGACAAATTAATCAGAAAAAGGCAATAGAAATTCTGAGAATGACAGGATACTCTTTACATAGTCACTGATTTCCCATAAATTGTAACCTGCTCACAAAAACTTATAAAATCACTTAGCTTTCTGAGGTTCAAATCACCAAAAGCTTTTATTTTTGTGTAGTAAAACTCAGTAGATAATAGTATAGTATTCTTTAGAAAAGTCTTTCTGCCCAAGCACACAACATTATGATATAAAAAGGATACATATAATGAACTTACAGCTCGCCAAATGTTAGATCTTACCATTGGGCTGTTGAGAAAAAGCTGTCTGTTGAGGGAAAGCTGCTTGGGCTGGAAAGGCAGGCTGCTGGAAGCTGCCACTAAAGCTGGTGGGAAGACTGTAGGGAGCAGGAGTGCCGAATCCTGTGGGCATGCTCATGGATGCAGTGCCAAAGGTTGCCGCTGACAGAAGAGAAGGGCTGATCAGTTACATACAACAGGACATATTCAGTTTCTCACAACATTGTAAAAAAGACATCATTCACCTTGAAAAATACTAAGATGTACATTAAAGGCAGGGTTAATTCCAAAATTCCAACAAAGTTAACAACGAGTTTTAGCACTACACAGTTTAACATAACCTGTAGAAATTTTATTCTTCTAAAACACAATGACCAGAATGAAACTACCAAAGCTGTTGTTTGAAATCCCAAGAAAATTTCTCAAATTATAAATTCAAGTCTAAACAGTAGTCTGTTTTTTAAAGATTATGCAATTAATATGTAAACTAGTATACATTTTTGTTCTTAGTTTTGTTTTGCTATATGCAGTAAAATAACAGCCAAAATTTTATCTACTGAAGTATCTGCCATAAAGTAATATGTGTTCCCGGAAAAAAGTTTTTAAACCGCTGAAAAATAGTTCACTAAAAAGAACAGGACTTATAGGACAAACAGGGTTAGTTAGAGGCAGACCACTCAGAACCTATGCAGCTTTGTAACTACAGCCAGAGAAGGAGAGATATTCTCTTAACAACACTAACGCAATTAAGAGGACATGTTCCTATTAAATCAATTCCATATATATATACTCACACACATGGATTCCCACCCACTTCTGGAAGGTAAATGAAGACAGCTTTGGAAGACTGAAGGAAGGTTAGGGCAACTGAGCTATCGAAATTAGTGTGAAATCCGCAAAGATTAGAAATGAAATAAGCATTCTTAGAAAGAATGCAGAATAAATGGCCATAGTATTCACTACTACTGTATTCTTCCTTGGCTTGCCATGCCTAGCTGGTATTACTTGGTGGACAGAGTATTATCACGTTGGGGAAATGTGTGTGAACACCTGCTACATATGTGGAATGCTGCTATCATTTCCCTACTTACTATTCACTTACAGTATGTTATTTATTACTAGTGAATATTACAAACAGAATCTCCAACTATGTGTTCTAGGAAGGGTCTCAGTAAAATAAGAGCCAATAATGTTGCTTTAAATATAGACTACCAGTAATTACATAATGAAATATTCTAAGGATGATGCAATGAAAATACCATGAAAATTCACGAAATTTCCTGATTTTAAAAATTTACCAATTTGTTCATTGATTTAAGGCACAGAAATTAAACACTAAAAAATGTTACATGGAATGTCTTTTATTTTTAAAAAGCTGAAAATCAAGTTACAGATGTTGCCCAAAGTAATCCCTGTAGTTGTAATGTTTGTAACAATGCAATTCTGCTCAATGAACCTAATTAGAATATTAAAAAACTACTTTTTTATTATTGATGTGAAAAAAAGGAAAAACAGGCCATTGGGAAGCAGGTGAATTAAATAATAATAAGCACACTGCAAGGGTAATGGGAGGGCTTCATAACAGACAACAATGCACTGACATAACTGACAAATCACTTTAAAAGAGCACTAAAAAGCAAAACTTGGATACAGTTAAGCAAAACCAAACTCCATGGAATAATGCAGTAAAATGGTTTGGTGTATCAAAAAGGCATGACTCAAAGTACCATGAATTCAAACTCAAGAAAAAGAATCAAAACGGCTATTAACATTCTAATATGACCACGTAGGTAAGCAGTAATGCTTTTCAGCATTTACACATAAATCACTAAAAAATTTCCATGTAATTTTAAATACAATGTAATCCCAATGCCACACATCCATGCCCACTCTATTTTAAAACATGGAAAAAAACTTAATTCCACATGCAGGGATCCAGAACACTAGCAGAAGCTTCCACAAGCAGGTAGACAAATTGCCACACAAATCTAGATATTAATTGTGGCCACCTACCAAAATGAGCGTGAGGAAACACTTGAGAATGCATTGCTCCAGAAAGGCCTTATGGAAAGCCATAAAGAGACCAACGTCAATTAATGTATGGATAACTATTGTTAAAATAAAAGTATATTTGTTTCATTAAGAAGTTGTAAAATTCGAGCGTACTGTTGCTAAGGGGGTAGCATAATACATAACAAAAACACATTCACAAAATAAGCCTTTTAATTTCAACTATATTCATGACACTGTAATATTTATACTGTTTGAAATAAAGGGGAGATTAGAATAATAAATAAATTAAGAAACAGTGATGAAATTTTTTAAACAAATAAGCATCAACTTTTTCATAGTCATTAAAAAACACTTTGTAGGCATCATAAGCTACATCCAAATACGCTACTCATAGCATCATATGAGACTATCCAGCATCTACATTTAGGATCAAAACCAAGTCTTGGGGGAGAGCGCATGAACAATGCTAGATTGTTTTATTTACAAATCAGCACATTAACTAGAAATACACAAATAACTCAAATGAACTAATTAAGTATTACAAGGGAAAAATTATTAAATATTCTAGTTCAAGAGAAAGGTAAGCAGTATTTACAGGTTAAAATACAATGGCTGAAAGAGAGAGAGAAAAGAAAAATGCATCTTGTACAGATCTTACTCACCTGGTATGTTGAGAACAGACAGGTTATATATAAATTAACACAAAGTAAACTTAAATTGTTAAATAATAGAATCTTTTGTTTGTTCGTTTTAACAATCTGAAGTAAGATTGTACCGACAATGTATTTCCATTGATTTAAAATTAGAATACTTTTAAAACTGGCATAAGAATGATTAAAAAATTGAATGGTTCTGAGTTGTGGTTCTGTCATTTTCTGGTTGCATGATGTTTCTTTATTTTATAAGCTTCAGTTTCCTCATTTGCAAATGAGGTGGAGGAATAGAGATAATAGTATCTATACTTCACAAAGCTGCTGTGAATAAATGTAGCAACAAATTAAAGTGCTTTGCAATAAATACTCAATGAATGTAACTTTCTTGCTAACTTAAAGTGTCACTGTGTTCCAAATACAAAAAAAGGTTAACTGAGGGAGAAGGGCCTGTGAAAGATAAATGTGGCCCGTATATTTATCTACTTTCTTTTTTTCTTTTTGAGACGGAGTCTTGCTCTGTCGCCCAGACTGGAGTGCAGTGGCGCAATCTCAGCTCACTGCAAGCTCCACCTCCTAGGTTCACGCCATTCTCCTGCCTCAGCCTCCAGAGTAGCTGGGACTATAGGCGCCGGACAGCACGCCCAGCTACCTTTTTTGTATGTTTAGTAGAGACAGGGTTTCACCGTGTTAGCCAGGATGGTCTCGATCTGATCTCAGAATCTGCCTGCCTCGGCCTCCCAAAGTGCTGGGATTACAGGTGTGAGCCACTGCGCCAGGTCTTATCTACTTTCTTAAAGCACTTTACAGGCTGGCTTGCAGCAGTACTGCATTAATGACATTAAATTGTGTTTATTCCAGCATTTCTCATATGTGTTTAGACACAGAACACTTGTCCATAGAATTTTGTTAACAATGTTACAGGAGACATGTTTCACAAAATGCACTGGCAAAAACTGACTTTTAGCCAATAGTGACTGTTAACCAGTATTAATCACTATACCTCAGCCTGTAACAAAGATGCCCCCACAAGCTCTGGTCCTGAACTGCTCTAAACTTTTTTAAGACTTTTTATAGCTTTCTGAAATATAATTCACATACTACACACAACTCATTCACTTCAAGTATAGAATTCAATGTTTCTTTAAATATATTCACAGACTTGTACAACCACCATCACAATCTAATTTTAGAATATTTTCATGCCCCTCAAAAGAAACATGATACCTATCAGCTGTCACTTCCCATGCTGCCCCACCACTAAAACCCAGCCCTCGTCAATCATTGATCTACTTTTTCTTTCTAATTCTGGACATTTCATACAAATGGCACCACAAATATGTGGCCTTTTGTGACGAGTTTCTTTTGCTCAGCAGAATGTTTTCAAGGTCCATCCATATTGTAGCATCTATCAATGCTTCATCACTTTTTATTATCAAATACTTTGTCATAGTGTGACTATTCAACATTTGGCTTCATCAGCTGACGGGCACTTGGGTTGTTTCTACTTCTTAGCGATGATAAATATTGATGCTATGAACATTTGTGTACAAATTTTTGTGCAGATGTATGTTTTCATTCCTCGCTGGTATATTCCTAATAGTGGCACTCTGCTAGGTTATATGGTGACTCCATGATGACCATTTTGAGGAACTGCCAAAATGTTTTCCAAAGGGTTGTACCATTTTATATTCCCACAAGCAATATATGAGGTTTCCATTTCTCACCTCCTTACATTGTTCATTATTGTCTTTTCTTTTATTGACCATCTGTATGTCTTCTTAGGGAAATATCTATTCAAATATTTTGTTCACTTTTTAATTGGGTTGTCTTTTTATTTTTATTGTTTAGCTGTTACGAGTTCTTTATATATTCTGAATACAAGTCCTTTATCAGATGTAGGATTTACAAATATTTCCTCCAGACTGCTATCAAGTTTAATATTTCTATTGTGTTAATTTTTACAACTTTCCTGTCTTTCTTGTTTTAATTACCAAATTGGTAATTTTCATTTCTGGTTCCTTTTTAAAATACCAATTGTAGATTATTAAATATTAGAGATGTCCAAATATTAAGAGTTAACTGAGAGGCTGAAAGCACAGGGAGAGCAAATCAGCAGCAATTCTATAAACAAAATATGTCCTTCACAGCCCAAGGTAACTTTCCACTTAGGGTTTTTTCTTTGCTTTTGCTCAGCTACCTCCAACCCTTTTTTGTATTAATCCTCACTTCCAGAGTATGCTAGGCAAGTGAAGTGAGCCTTCTAAGTATTCAGATACAAGGAATAGTACATAATATTAATTTGGTATGTTTCATCCATGTGAAACTAAAGTATAAATATGGAGGCAATTGTACTGGAACAAAAATAGTGTTGGTGCAGAAGCATTCTGGGTATTAATTTAAGATCAGCCACTACGGAATTATGAAACTTTAAGGCAAATTCATTAATCTTAGCAAATCGGTTTCGACCTAGGTAATAAAACAAAGATATGAGGGCCAGATGCCATCCAACAAGCTCTGCATTTCGGTAAGTACCTTTCCTTGGGGAAAAAAATCTTTGAAACCATTCATTCATTAAAATAAATGCTAGGAAATAATAACTATTCATTCAGTGACAAAGGAGAGACCTAAGAGTTATAAAAATTTCCTACTATTTAAAAATTATTTTACCTCTATTAAGGGCTATGGGGGAAAAAAAAACTAAATATCATAGAATCGGAAAATTAAGCCATAACAGGCTAATCTCCTAATGAGAGTTACTATGCAATATTACAGTTTTGTAAAAAGCTAAAGCCCCAGAAGGGAGTTCCAAAATGGCCGAATAGGAACAGCTCCAGTCAATGGCTCCCAGCTTGAGCGACTCAGAAGACAGGTGGTTTCTGCATTTCCAACTGAGGTACTGGGCTCATCTCATTGGCACTGGTTGGACAGTGAGTGCAGCCCACAGAGTGTGAGCTGAAGCAGGGCAGGGCATCCCCTTACCCGAGAAGTGCAAGGCGTCAGGAAATTCCCTTTCCTAGCCAAGGGAAGTTGTGACAGACAGTACCTGGAAAATCAGGACACTCCTGCCCTAATACTGCGCTTTTCCAATGGTCTTAGCAAACGGCACACCAGAAGATTATATCCCATGCCTGGCTCGGCAAGTCCCACGCCCATGGAGCCTTGCGCACTACTAGCTCAGCAGTCCTAGATAGAACTGGGAGGCGACAACAAGGCTGTGGGAGGGGCGTCCGCTATTACTGAGGCTTGACTTGGTAAACAAACCAGCCAGGAAGCTTGAACTGGGCGGAGCCCACCGCAGCTCAATGAGGCCTGCCTGCCTCTATAGACTCCACCTCTAAGGACAGGGCATAGCTGAACAAAACGCAGCAGAAACTTCTGTAGACCTAAACGTCTCTGTCTGACAGCTTTGAAGAGAGCAGTGGTTCTCCCAGCATGGAGTGTGAGATCTGAGAATGGACAGACTGTCTCCTCAAGAGGGTCCTTGATCCCCTAGTAGCCTAACTGGTACACACCTCCCAGTAGGGGCCGACTGACACCTCATACAGCCTGGTGCCCCTTGAGACAAAGCTTCCAGAGGAAGGATCAGGCAGCAATATTTGCTATTTTGCAATATTTGCTATTCTGTAGCCTCTGCTAGTGATACCGAGGCAAACAGGGTCTGGAGTAGACCTCCAGCAAACTCCAACAGACCTGCAGCTGAGGGTCCTGACTGTTAGAAGGAAAAG
Organism: Rhinopithecus roxellana; assembly: GCF_007565055.1. Taxonomy (NCBI): domain Eukaryota; kingdom Metazoa; phylum Chordata; class Mammalia; order Primates; family Cercopithecidae; genus Rhinopithecus; species Rhinopithecus roxellana. Next base: position 21,861,800 of record NC_044562.1, read on the forward strand.
TAACAAACAGAAAGGCATTGCATCAACATTAACAAAAAGGACATCCAAACCAAAACCCCATCTGTAGGTCACCATCATCAAAGACCAAAGGTAGATAAAACCACAAAGATGGGGAGAAACCAGAGCAGAAAAGCTGGAAATTCTAAAAACCAGAGTGCCTCTTCTCCTCCAAAGCATCACATCTCCTCACCAGCAATGAAACAAAGCAGGATGGAGAATGACTTTGACAAGCTGACTGAAGTAGGCTTCAGAAGATCGGTAATAACAAACTTCTCCGAGCTAAAGGAGGATGTTCGAACCCATCACAAGGAAGCTAAAAACCTTGAAAAAAGATTAGACGAATGGCAAACCATAATAAACAGCATAGGGAAGATCTTAAATGACCTGATGGAGCTGAAAACCATAGCACGAGAACTACATGACACATGCACAAGCTTCAGTAGCTGATTCAATCAAGTGGAAGACAGGGTATCAGTGATTGAAGATCAAATGAATGAAATGAAGAGAGAAGAGAAGTTTAGAGAAAAAGAGTAAAAAGAAACAAAGCCTCCAAGAAATACAGGACTATGTGAAAAGACCAAAACTACATCTGATTGGTATACCAGAAAGTGACAGGGAGAATGGAACCAAGCTGGAAAACACTCTTCAGGATAGTATCCAGGAGAACTTCCTCAACCTAGCAAGGCAGGCCAACATTCAAATTCGAGAAATACAGAGAAGGCCACAAAGATAATCCTCAAGAGGAGCAATGCCAAGATACATAATTGTCAGCTTTACCAAGCTTGAAATGAAGGAAAAAATGTTAAGGGCACCCAGAGAGAAAGGTTGGGCTACCCACAAAGGGAAGCCCATTAGATTAACAGCGGATCTCTCAGTAGAAACTCTACAAGCCAGAAGAGGGTGGGGGCCAATATTTAACATTCTTAAAGAAAAGAATTTTCAAACCACAATTTCATATCCATACAAACTAAGCTTCATTCCAAACTAAGCTTCATAAGCGAAGGAGAAATAAAATCTTTTATAGACAAGCAAATGCTGAGAGATTTTGTCACCACCAGGCCTGCCTTACAAGAGCTCCTGAAGGAAGCACTAAACATGGAAAGGAACAACCAGTACCAGTCACTGCAAAAACATGTCAAATTGTAAAGACCATCGATGCTAGGAAGAAACTGCATCAACTAACGAGCAAAATAACCAGCTAACATCATAATGACAGGATCAAATTCACACGTAAGAATATTAACCTTAAATGTAAATGGGCTAAATGCCCCAATTAAAAGAGACAGACTGACTTTGGGAGGCCGAGGCGGGCAGATCACGAAGTCAGGAGATCGACACCATCCTAGCTAACACGGTGAAACCCCGTTTCTACTAAAAATACAAAAAAATTAGCTGGGCATGGTGGTGGGTGCCTGCAGTCCCAGTTACTCGGGAGGCTGAGGCAGGAGAATGGTGTGAACCCAGGAGGCGGAGCCTGCAGTGAGCCAAGATCACGCCACAGCACTCCAGCCTGGGTGACAAAGTGAGACTCTGTCTCCAAAAAAAAAAAAAAAAAAAAAAAAAAAAAACACACAGACTGGCAAATTGGATAGAGTCAAGACCCATCAGTGTGCTGTATTCAGGAGACCCATCTCACATACAGAGACATACATAGGCTCAAAATAAAGGGATGGAGGAAGATCTACTAAGCAAATGGAAAACAAAAAAAAAAAAGCAGGGGTTCAATCCTAGTCTCTGATAAAACAGACTTTAAACCAACAAAGATCAAAAGAGACAAAGAAGGCCATTACATAATGATAAAGGGATCAATTCAACAAGAAGAGCTAATGATCCTAAATATATATGCACCCAATACAGGAGCACCCAGATTCAAAAAGTAAGTCCACAAAGAGACTTAGACTCCCACACAATAATAATGGGCGACTTTAACACCCCACTGTCAACATTAGACAGATCAATGAGACAGAAAGTTAACAAGGATATCGACAGAAAGGTAACAAGGATATCCAGGACTTGAACTCAGCTCTGCACCAAGAGGACCTAATAGACATCTACAGAACTCTCCACCCCAAATCAACAGAATATACATTCCTCTTAGTACCACACTGCACTTACACCAAAACTGACCACACAATTGGAAGTAAATTACTCCTCAGCAAATGTAAAAGAACAGAAACTGTAACAAACTGTCTCTCAGACCACAGTGCAATCAAATTAAAACTCAGGATTAAGAAACTCACTCAAACCAAACAACTACATGGAAACTGAACAACCTGCTACTGAATGACTACTGGGTACATAACGAAATGAAGGCAGAAATAAAGATGTTCTTTGAAACCAATGAGAACAAAGACATAACATACCAGAATCTCTGGGACACATTTAAAGCAGTGTGTAAAGGGAAATTTATAGCACTAAATGCCCGTAAGAGAAAGCAGGAAAGATCTAAAGTTGACACCCTAACATCACAATTAAAAGAACTAGAGAAGCAAGAGCAAACACATTCAAAAGCTAGCAGAAGGCAAGAAATAACTAAGATCACAGCAGAACTGAAGGAGATAGAGACACAAAACAAACACTTCAAAAAAAAAAATCAATGAATCCAGGAGCTGGTTTTTTGAAAAGATCAACAAAATTGATAGACCACTAGGCAAGACTAATAAAGAAGAAGAGAAAAGAATCAAACAGACACAATAAAAAATGATAAAGGGGATATCACCACTGATCCCACAGAAATACAAACTACCATCAGAGAATACTATAAACACCTCTACGCAAATAAACTAGAAAACTTGGAAGAAACTGATCAATTCCTGGACATATACACTCTCCCAAGACTAAACCAGGAAGAAGTTGAATCCCTGAATAGACCAATAACAGGCTCTGAAATTGATAATAGCCTACCAACCAAAAAAAAGTCCAGGACCAGACAGATTCACAGCCGAATTCTACCAGAGGTACAAAGAGGAGCTGGTACTATTCCTTCTGAAACTATTCCAATCAATAGAAAAAGAGGGAATCCTCCCTAACTCATTTTATGAGGCCAGCATCATCCTGATACCAAAGCCTGGAAGAGACACAACATAAAAAGAGAATTTCAGACCAATATCCTTGATGAACATCGATGCAAACATCCTCAATAAAATACTGGCAAACCGAATCCAGCAGCACATCAAAAAGCTTATCCACCGTGATCAAGTTGGCTTCATCCCTGGAATGCAAGGCTGGTTCAACATACACAAATCAATAAATGTAATCCAGCATATAAACAGAAACAAAGGCAAAAACCACATGATTATCTCAATAGATGCAGAAAAGGCCGTTGACAAAATTCAACAGCCCTTCAACCTAAAAACTCTCAATAAACTAGGTATTCATGGAATGTAGCTCAAAATGATAAGAGCTATTTACGACAAACCCACAGCCAATATCATACTGAATGGGCAAAAACTGGAAGTATTCCCTTTGAAAACTGGCATAAGACAGGGATGCCCTCACTTACCACTCCTATTCAACATAGTGTTGAAAGTTCTGGCCAGGGCAACCAGGCAGGAGAAAGAAATAAAGGCTATTTGAAAACTGGCATAAGACAGGGATGCCCTCACTTACCACTCCTATTCAACATAGTGTTGAAAGTTCTGGCCAGGGCAACCAGGCAGGAGAAAGAAATAAAGGCTATTCAATTAGGAAAAGAGGAAGTCAAATTGTCCCTGTTTGCAGATGACATGACTGTATATTTAGAAAACCCCATAGTCTCAGCCCAAAGCCTCAGGATACAAAATCAATGTGCAAAAATCACAAACATTCCTATACACCAATAGTAGACAGAGCGCCAAATCATGAGTGAACTCCCATTCACAACTGTTTCAAAGAGAATAAAATACCTACGAATCCAACTTACAAGGGATGTGAAGGACCTCTTCAAGGAGAACTACAAACCACTGCTCAATGAAATAAAAGAGGACACAAACAAATGGAAGAACATTCCATGCTCATGGATAGGAAGAATCAGTATTGTGAAAATGACCATACTGCCCAAGGTAATTTACAGATTGAATGCCATCCCCGACAAGCTTTCTTCACAGACCTGGTAAAAACTACTTTAAAGTTCATATGGAACCAAAAAAGAGCCCGCATTGCCAAGACAATCCTAAGCAAAAAGAACAAAGCTGGAGGCATCATGCTACCTGACTTTAAACTATACTGCAAGGCTACAGTAATCAAAACAGCATGGTACTGGTACCAAAACAGAACAGAGCCCTTAGAAATAATACCACACATCTACAACCATTTGATCTTTGACAAACCTGACAAACACAAGAAATGGGAAAAGGATTCCCTATTTAATAAATGGTGCTGGGAAAACTGGCTAGTCCATATGTAGAACGCGGAAACTGGATCCCTTCCTTACACCTTGTATTAAAATTAATTCAAGATGGATTAAAGACTTAAATGTTAGACCTAAAACCATAAAAACCCCAGAAGAAAACCTAGCCAATAACATTCAGGATGTAGGAATGGGCAAGGACTTCATGACTAAAACACCAAAAGCAATGGCCACAAAAGCCAAAATAGACAGATGGGATCTAATTAAACTAAAGAGCTTCTGCACAGCAAAAGAAACTACCATCATAGTGAACAGGCAACCTACAGAATGGGAGAAAATTTCTTCAATCTACTCATCTGACAAAGGGCTAATATCCAGAATCTACAAGGAACTTAAACAAATTCACAAGAAAAAATCAAACAACCCTATCAAAAAGTGGACAAAGGATATGAACAGACAGACACTTCTCAAAAGACAACATTTATTGCAGCCAACAGACACATGAAAAAATGCTCATTATCACCGGCCATCAGAGAAATGTAAATCAAAACTACAATGAGATACTATCTCACACCAGTTAGAATGGCAATCATTAAAAAGTCAGGAAATAGGTGCTGGAGAGAATGTGGAGAAATAGGAACACTTTTACACTGTTGGTGGGAATGTAAACTAGTTCAACCAGGCCGGGCGCGGTGGTTCAAGCCTGTAATCCCAGCACTTTGGGAGGCCGAGACGGGCGGATCACGAGGTCAGGAGATCGACACCATCCTGGCTAACACGGTGAAACCCCGTCTCTACTAAAAAATACAAAAAACTAGCCGGGCGAGGTGGTGGGCGCTTGTAGTCCCAGCTACTTGGGAGGCTGAGGCAGGAGAATGGCGTGAACCTGGGAGGCGGAGCTTGCAGTGAGCTGAGATCCGGCCACTGCACTCCAGCCTGGGCGACAGAGTGAGACTCCGTCTCAAAAAAAAAAAAAAAACTTTCATACTCTAAATAAAACAAGCAAAATAAGGCCCTTAACTCTAATGACAGAACCAACTCAGAGGTATAGTCATGAAAGGAAAATAACAGGTCTGATTTACGGAGCATATGCTGTAATGTGAAGACCATACAGGGTAAATGTGCATCATCTAATTTTACAACAAACCTGCCAGCAAGAGAATACTGTTCACATTCTATAGAGAGGGACAACATGAAGGCTCAAAGAAGTTAGGTCAACACGATTAGGCTCAGCCAAAGCGTAATTTGAGTTTCCATTCATCAGTTCTTAAATGAAGTTATAATATCTATAAATATCTCAATAGCATCTTGTGAGCAAGTTTATCACAATAAATGTTTGAACATTCCCCTATCATTCTTACCCCATTCAGTAAAAGAACAAAATTCAAAAGGCTTTCTTATGGTCAACCAGAAGTAACTATAAATCAGAATTCGAACACGAGTTTGGCTGGCTGTACTCAAAATATGTCCAATTAACTTTTTTGGGCCTGTTCCCTCAGCTGTCACACAATTAAAATATCTATTTAATACAGCTGAGTGGATTAAATGAGGCAATATACAAAAACCCATTGTATCATGAGACATTTTACAAACTCAGTCCACAAAATGAAAACAGTTTGCTAAGAAACAGAAACACTGCACATATCACACACCTAATGAAGATATTATACAAATGGAAATTTAAAACAATCATTTAATTCATTTGAATTAAAACAAACTATTTTTTTAAAGTTAAATTTTGTGTGAAATTCAAATACTTGTTATCAAATATCTATTATGTTAGTTACCAACAAAGTGAAGACATTTATGTGAAAATAGTTACAGCTCAAATTTCTAATACTGTGATTCTTAATCTTGTCAATGACAGAGAGATTTACTAAAAACTAGTAATTCTTAATGGTTTGATTTGATTTCAATGTTACAAGTACCTAATCTCTCAAGATTTCATATCAACATTGGCTGTAACTGGAATTTAGGCTTTAGTTCTAAATTACTGTGACATACACACAAAAAGCATACAAACTCTAGATTTAATGGATACCCAGCCATACGAAATGTATCCTGCTGACATTCTAAGATATTGGCAAATATCTCTGGTGTTTAAGGTAATATGACAAAAATCAAGAGGTATGATGTGAGAAAAATGTGACTGGCTTACAGTATGAATCAAAAAGAAAAAAATGGAGAAAATAAAGAGAATTAAGGGAAAAAATTATCAAAAGAGAAAATATTCAGTATTATACCCACAACTGAATCAAGTTTCCACAACTTAAAAAATATACACACTTGAAAGAGATATTCACTAGAAAAAGACCTAATAATTAAGAATTCACATAATAAAGTCATCTGATACAATCTCATAGGGAAAATAAAAACTTCTCGTAAAATGGTTCCATTAAGACTGCATGAATTACAACCAGTAATTCTGAAACTAGACCACCAAATATGTCTAAATTGCTCTGTTCAAGTCCCATCTCTGTCATAAACGTTCTGTGGAGTCTCATCTCCATGTCTGGGCTTCCCTACCTGAAAAATGAAAGCTTTAACTAGAAAGGGCAGACACTAGATAATTTCTAAGGTCCCTCTGAACTGTTAAATGCTAGGATTTTATGAACTTTCAGCTAGAATTTGTCTTTATGGACAAACTCCTCTATCCATCTGCCATTCACTTCACTAAGAAAGAGGCCCCATTTTCTGGTGTTCTTCACATGGTATCTTTGTTGATAAACACCTTCCCCAAAGCTTACTGTTCTACTGACTGTCTCTTTTTCTTACCTGTTGCTCCTCTGGCATTGGTCTGAAATGGATTTGTAGAAGATGCCACAGAAGGACCAGCAGCAGCAACAAATGGATTTGTGGAAGGCGTAGCTTTAAAAAAGTATAAAATACACTATAAAATCCTAATACATTTTATATTTAAGATTTAAATTATTTGTTCACTATATTTATCAAGACAGAAAACTCAAGGATTCTGGTAACAAATCATTGCTTTGACTCCTAAGAAAATGCTACACAATATATACTTGGGTTCTTTATAAAAAAAACACAGTATATATACCAGAAGCACATACCTCCAAATGGAGCAGGCACACTTGATGAAGCAGGCTGTGTCTGTGCAGAAGCACCCACTGGCACTGTTCCAAAAACATTGCTGAGAACAAATATTGAAAGAGTTCATTTATTTTTTTCTTAAAAAAAAGAGAAAGTAAGGATAATCGATCTACAGGGTAGCCATAAAATAATGAACATATCATGTATCATAGCATCAGTTATCAACACAAAGAAAAATTAAGACATTTAAGTGTAAAGATGTAATAAAATAAACAATTGTTACTGCTTCATTAAGAATTGTCATAAAAAAATAAAAAATACAAGTAAAACTGAATGCATAGTGGGGAGGAATATGATTACTGCAACGACTAGTACAGTTTGGTGCCACTATCTTAATATTCATGTTAAGACACCAGCAAAAACCATTATTCTAAGCAAACTATCACAAGGACAGAAAACCAAACACTGCACGTTCTCACTCATAGGTGGGAGTTGAACAACAAGAACACATGGACACACGGTGGGAAACATCACACATGGGGGCCTGTTGGGGGTAGGGGGGCTGGGGGAGGGATAGCATTAGGAGAAATACCTAATGTAAATGATGAGTTGATGAGTGCAGCAAGCCAACATGGCACATGTATACCTACGTAACAAACCCGCATGTTGTGTACATGTACCCTAGAACTTAAAGTACCAAAAAAAAAAAAAAAGACACCAGCAATAGCAAGTTTTACTTGCCATTGTTTTTGCACCATTAATGCAAATATCAATTAATGAAAAGGTAAACAATCTCTCAGAATTATTATAAAGAAAGTTTTAATCTCACAGACCCCATGAAAGGGTCTCAGGTACCCCAAACATTCCATGGATCACACTTTGTGAATCCCTGATGTACTGTAATGTAATATCAATAAATCATGTATTATATATCACGTATGTTTCCAGACTTTATGTTTCTAGAAGTGTTACAACCCTAAGGAAAATAAGCTACTAGGATAACAAAAGAAAGTAGTAAATACAATCCACAGGAATGGAAAACAGAGATGAATAAAACACTGTTACAGGTAAATCTCTTGTATTTCTGAGACTATTTTCGCAACTCTAAAATAAAGACTAGAAGAGTTTTTTACAAGTGTAATGTCCTTAAAATGTGTTAGGCTTCCTACTGCCAAGAATTCTAACAGATATATATGAACATAATAGCAGATGTGCTTATTTATAAATACAAGAATGACACTAAAGAGATATAGAATTGATTTTGGGCTTTGGTGCAAACACTTCTAAAAACCTGTATTTACGACTAAGCCTATAATATGGTACTTTCACTGTGTAATCTTCATGACTAAAAACTGTATTTTTAAAGTATATTATTTGACTACTAAATGGATTCTCTGCTGAGTACAATCTGTAAATAACTGTCCATTTTGAGATGTGTACATGCTCTCAAATACGGTTTAGTGTTCAAAGACAGAACATAACAAAACGTCTGATTCAATGAAAAGATAAAATTATGCCAATTATTCAAGGATTATATTTTAATTAGCAAATTAAATTCAAATTCCTCAAATTTACAGAAGTATTTAAGAACTTTAAAATTATACCTTGAAACAGTCATTTTTCAACTTGATTATTCAAAGTTGGAAAAAAAAGATAAAACACAAAGCAGGAGGGGCTAGCTAAGACAAGGTACCTGCTAGCATTACTTGTGGAAGTATACGCATTACTGGAGGTGGCTGCGGAACTGAAAACGCTGTCTAGTTCTGCCAGGGCTGCATACTTGTCTGAAGATGCACTTGACTGACTGGGAACTGAAACCACAGAACCAACAGGAGCTTTACCTGTGGTCCCAAAGCCACTTCCCTGATCACCACCTGGGAATGAACAAAATCAGGTTACACCAAAGATTTAGTTACACTTTCAACTTATCAACCACATTTGCCATGAAACACCAGTAAACTTAAAATGGATTTAGAGTTAAGCAGGATTCCAAATCATTAATCTAATAAATAACCTGGACCATACAGGACAGGATTAGTTGTTATACATACCACTGTGGTAAAGACAGAATATGTCTTTTAACAAAAATTAAGACTCTGTACCAAAAAAATTTGTCTACATTATGCATAAGCAAGAAACTCGCACAAGTGGATCTTGTTCACGTGACCATACAAATTCATATAATGCTGGACCTAATGTGAACAGTCTATCAATAGCATCATTTCCCTCAGTACTCTCCATGAAAAAATTAGAGACAGTAATAGGAAACATTTATTGAGCACTTACTATGTGCTAGGCACCGTTCTAAATGCCTTACATGCAATAATACTTAGAACACAACTCCATGAGTTTAATGCTTAGAATTATCCATTTTGGAGAGGAGAACAGGCCCAGAGATCAGAATGGAGAATTCCTTTTAGCAACACACACCTGCTATTCACCACTGCCATATGCATTTTTAGAGGCTACTAGCCTTAAGATAAAACTGGATACAAGACTATACTATAAAATTCATGAATTCCTCAAAAAAAAAATATAAAACCCACCAAGATGTTAACGGAAAATTGTTCAAAGTAAATACATCACAGAAACCACCAAATAACCCTCCATTCAGCTCTGCCAATGGGGTTTCTTGGCTCCTTATTGCCAAAGAAAAGTAAAGCATGCCTTCTAGGACAAAATAAAATTTTTCTCAACTAGTAAGACTGAAAGTTTACAAATCAGTTCCTATGTCTTCAGTTTTGTAGTTGATATTTCAGGTACAAAATGTGCCAAGTGAACATTTTACTCAAAATGACAGTGCAGACAAAATTTCTATACAACAACTGAGAAAAGTGTAACATGTTCAGATTTTAATAAATACAACCAAATTAAGAGCACAAATTTGTATTTGTTTTGCTTAAAGCTTGATACCTTGCCCGGCACTGAAGATATTGTCTAAATTAGCAAGTGCTGCATATTTGTCTGCTGTCTGTAAACCAGCTTTGTTCGTTGAAACTTTACTAACAGCTGATGCTGTTTGATGACTCTGGGAAGTATTGAAGGTTCCAAAATCAGCACTGGAGGATTTGGGGAAGTTATCAAAATGAGCAAAATTAGCATTTACTGATGCAGCACTTCCACCTGTAACAGAATAAACAGAGCACTTGAAATTTCTAAGCTTTTCGTAATACCCTCTCATAGACTGTATGATCATTTCTTCCTAAATTAAATGTCCTATAAGCAATCTTACAACATTAAAATCAATGACTGGCAATGGCTTTCAACTGCAAGTGATGTTTTCTAATTTGTAAAAGTAGAATTTTCAAAGGCCTTGGCAACATGTAAAATAACATGTTTCTGTTTATTACCTACCCTGGAATGAAGAATGTAATTCATGGCGGAGGTAACTCCACACTACCTGGTTTGAGATTCAGTTACTTTCTCATCCAAATATACTATGGCCTTTTACTAGTTCTCCCTAAACAGACTGCAAACAAGATGCAAAGTATCTTACTCGGAGGATTTCAAACTTTTGTGGCTCCATGGTGAAACAGTTTAAACAAATCCCAGTGGTAGCAATTAACAATATGTAAAATGTGTTAAGGTGATCCAGAATTTCTTAAAAGATGGTTATTGACATTTACACTTACTTCACTTGAAGAGCTACTATTTAATTCCATATAATAGTTAAATGTGTATACAATATCATGATGTCCACCATAAAATCATGCTGTACCATGTAGTTCAAGGCATTAAAACTACAGTACATAATACATTATAGCAATTTTTGACGTTATAAACCACAATTCACCTAATGGTCACTATTGTATATATCCTGTTAAATCTTTAAAATATGTTCTCTATTATAAAGACCTCCTTAAAGTACTATCAAAAGACTAAAACCAGTATATTTCATTCTATGCTTTTGATCCTACACTTTTGGGATATTAGTTCTTTATTTCTAAACTTTAGTTTCAGAAATCAAAATAGTATATATATACAGTTATATATTAAAGTGATAGAAAAGACAACTACAGATAGATAATTTTAAAACAGAATGTATGAACCTCTATTAAAAAAACACGAACACTTTCTATCAAGCAGGTTTTTATACATTCTAAAAGAAATATATACTGATCAAATTTCTTTCAGGAGTTAAACCATGGTGTTTTCAATTAAAGGTAAGTAATACATGTTTGTATGTAAAAGACTGTGACCTGTTACAAGGAGCTGGCAAACAAAGTGCATACTAAACTTTCAAAATTTATATAAGAATATTATTTCAAATTATTATTAAACCAAGTAACTCTCTGTCTACTATTGTGTTCTCTAACTCTGAGTTTAATAAATAGAGTTGGAAGAGATTTTTATGAAGGATTATCACTAAAGAATTATCAACGATCTATAACTGGAAAAACCCTTGAAGTATAGCAAAAATATGCAAATTAGTATAAGATGCCTATTTGACAACAGAACTTACTGTGGGTAGCCTGAAGAGGAAAAGCTGAAGTAAATTCACCAAAACTGCAGCTAGATGAAAGCATTCTAAATGCTGGACAGCCAGAAATTATGTAAATGATGAAAGTTAAAGGGAAAAAAAAAAAAACGAAAGAAAACTGAAAGAAAAGGCTTTAAGACAATACAGAGTTAAAAGTTGAAAGAAAACTAATCAGCCAAAAATCTAAATAAGGGTTCAATGAGTTTCCGGAAACAGCACAATTTATGGAAAGAGTATTCAATGTTTAAACACCAATTCCTGCACAGAAAACTATTTCCAAGTTTGACTGAAGTGATCATTAACGTACTCTTGTCTAATAAACATATAAACATTTTTCTCAGGCTTCTTGCTCTGAAAATTACTTACATTTTTAGTTCTACAGAAGCAATCAGCTTCCTTTATTAAGAAGTATAATGTCAGCCTAAATCAATGGATTCTATGAACCTTAAAAAACTTACAGTGCTGGCTGGGCACAGTGGCTCACATCTGTAATCCCAGCACTCTGGGAGGCCAAGGCAGGAGGATAACGTGAGGCCAGGAGTTCAAGACCAGCCTAGGCAACACAGTGACACCCAGTTGCTACCCCCACCCCCAAAAAAAATTTCAGCTGGGAGTGGTGACATGTGCCTGTATTCTATCCTGAGGCAGGCACATTGCCAAAAAACAAACAAACACAAAAAAAAAGAGAGAAAGAGAAATACTTATAGTAGTGTCATGCCTCTGTCCTCTGTGCATGGTAGATCTAAGGAAGATTCATGTGCAGGAAAAGGAGGAGAATGGATGTTGTCAAACAGACAATACACCAAATAATGCAGAAAAACAAATGAATATAGAAAAAAATAAGAGTTCAGGTTTCCCCAGAGCTTTTTAAGATAGAACCATTTTAAAGTCAGGTAATTACAGAATTTAAGTTTAGACTAATTTTTCAAAACTACACTTAAAGAGAGTTTTGTTTCGTGAAGTAAACATTTAAGCACAATGCTGGAGAAGCTCTACCTGTAGTTTGGGGCTGAAAAGGAGAGTGACTTGCTGTGGGGAAACCTCCAAAATTACTCGAACCACTAGACTGTCCAAATGCATCAAAGTTTGCAAAATCTGCATTTGCAGAATTCTGAGCTGTAAATGGTAAGGAACAACATATGTTAATGAATATGAAAACTATAAATGAAAATACATGACAAATGAGTTTAAGAATTATATGGAAAAGTTTCTATGTATCCAAACTCACTTTACAGAGAATTCACTTAGAAATCAGATTTTAAACCCTACCAGCATTTAACCCAATTACAGGTAATTTACTAAGTAGTAACCAGGAATTTCCAAAAACACTTCATGCAGTGATAAATTTGGACACAATACTCTGTATATGACCTCAAGCATAGTACTATAAAAGTGACTCCATTAACAAAGGAAACTATTTCAGAGTACTGAGTTACAGTACCGAGTTATAGGAAAGCAGACAAAGATGTAGAAAACATTCTGGAAAAATTCACTGATTAAAAATGGTAATCAACTATGTGAATCTGAACAATAATTGAAATACTTAAAATAATAACACAAAGATGGTTTAATTAAGAAATAAAACTTTTTTTAAGTTTACAAATGTCTCACCAGTCATATAAAAATCTAAAAAAAGCACAAGATCACCAAATAAATGGAAGATATTCATATTCTATTAGAAGCCTGCAATTTTAAACTCATTAAAATTTAAGGAACAATGAATGCTAGTATAGAAATTACAGCATATAATTCAGAGCCCCAAACATTAATCGAATACCTATTAAATATGGCAAGAGAGGACTTTGTAGTACTTGTATCCATTTTTACGTCTAGGTACTGATCTATTCACTATCTTCAACAATCGATTATAAATGCTGCAGAATAAAACTTTGGAAGACAAAACTTTGCAAATTCAACACTAAAATACAAAAATTACAATCTGGACACTCAAGCAATCTCTGTACAAAGAAATCCAAGCTAAGCAGAATGTAACACAATGGTAAAGCTGTTTCTTAAATAATCGTATTTCAAGAAGTCAACTTAGTGTGGAACTTAAGACCCCAAACTAATGAGCCTGAGTCTTGCTAAGAGTTGTCATTCCTCTTCAAATAAAAACACATATTCATGAGACAGGAAGACAGAGAGATCACAGGATGCAAACTACCAGCCCTCAGCAAATTCATCTGACAGATAAGCTTTGTTTCATCTGTACAGTACTTAACATTAAAAAAGAGGGCATTTCACAATAAACAAAAAGACTTCTAGCTTCTCTTATTTAAAAAAAAAAAAAAAAAAAATCAATATATCTAGTATCCTAAATCCCTATTTCCATGTGGTAACAGATTAGAACATCCCCTTTAAAAAGGGCACCATAGTTCCTTAAACACACATGATACTACTCATTTGTGTTACCTGAGTTGCAAGGCAGTTGGGTTTAGATCCTACAGCATAGAATGTGACAAAAATCAATTACTGTTTATAGTGCACAGGTTTTGTGATATGATGTTTATCATCAGGCAAAATAACTACTAAATTCAGTAGGTGAATTTTATTTCTAGCTTCATGCATATTTCCATAGAAGATGACTTTTACTGAACCCAATAATGACCCCACCCAGCAACACACATCCACAAATACTATACCTCAGCCTGAATGCTCACATGAAGAGTAAAGGCTTCCAGCTTTTAAGTCACTAAACTACCTACAAAAGAAAAAGTTTCCCTACAAAACAATGCTAATGAACCAGACTGGCATGTGTGAATAGTTATCATTTGCCATTAAAAGTTCCATCAGTCGTATCAAACTGTTCAGGATACAATTTTCACCTAATATTTTTTTAAAATTAACAAGAATATCAGGATGAGAAGAAATTGGCAATCAATGACTTTATTTGTAAACTATATATGGAAAAATAAAGATTCTGAATGCCTGGAAAGGCTCTGGAAAAAGACATTTCAGTTAAACCATGACCTAGTTTTTACACCTAAAAACTACTCCAAGGCAAAATGTCAAAAGATGTTATCAACCATACATATTAGAAGGAAAAATAAATGAGTAATTCAGTAGTTTCTTCTTGTAACAGGCATATATATTTTATTCTCCTGTAATGAAACCAAAAGTCAAATAAAGTAAAGAAAAAAAAAGGTAATCTGAGCCGTCATTTGTAAGTAAGAACTTCAGACTAAAAAGCAACTCCTCTCAGGCAGCCTGACTTGCAGCCTACAGGAGCTATTTCATTCTTTCTTCGCACAAGAAACAGAACAGTTAAGATCAGTTAACTGCTTTCTATCAATCTGATCAAAATATAAGATTCTTTTCCTTTACTGCATATCCTACGATTAAATGATGGCTATTGTTTTCAAAGTGCAATTTAAGGAAGTTGTTGAAAGTATTAGTGCAGCCATGGTACAAATTAGTCTGTAGAGTTGCAGTCTAACCATTTTTGGCTAACAGGGCTACAAAGAAAAGTCCAACATTACCTGTGAAGACTCACAAATTGCATTTCAAGAGAGAAAAACAAAGGGAACAAATAAGTTGCAATTTACAGAAGAATTTGGTGGTTATCAGTAATTTCGCATTATATTTCAATAATCCTAAAATGGAGATAAAACCAGAATATATTCACAAATTACAAAAGTTTTACTCTATTTACTGGTTCTCCCACCAACCCTTTTTACCAGCATTCAAATGCAAGAGGTGAAAAAAGAGAGTTGGGGTTCTTTTTGGTCAGAAGGGGAAATGGCTTCTTATCTGGAGGGTTATGGGGAAAGAGGTTCTCCATGTTTTCTGGGATTTTGCAGCTCAGGTTAACACAGGAGAAGGGAAATCTACCACAACTCCAACAACTTAAGCAAAAGAAAACCAAAATTTCTTATCTTTCTCAGTATAACCTTTCCTGAAAAAAGAGATCTATGTCATCCTCTCCTTTCTAAAGCAAATACACACGAGACATATAAAAATTACACCACAATTCCCTTCTAAAGCATATCCTTAGAAAATGTTTTAATTAACATTTAAAATGAAAGGTTCCCTTATTGCTTGCTAGAAAGAAATGTGGCTGGAGAGAAGTTTTTCTACAAAATTTCAAACTATCCCAAACAGCACACTTTGGAGTGTGATTATGTATAAAATGCTTCATATCATCATTATCCAAAAAGAAGCCAGGTCATCAAATTGAAAGAAAATGAAAAACCATCACAATCTCACAGGTTAAGTAAAATAAGGCAAAGTAAGTTCCAAAATACAAATATGAAATCAGTTCTATCAGCACTGGTTTCTGTTATGCTCATAAAATTGTGAAATACATCTTTTAGAAACATACAGTCTTGAGTTTTTCTTCTCCATAACTGAACCTATAGAAATCTATGAAAAAGAGTAAGCTTTAGCCAATACCTCATACACACATGCCAAAATAATATAAAGCAAAGTTTCAAATTATCAAAATAAAACTATAAAATGACTAAATTCCTAAATTAATGTTCTACATTTGGTCTGATATTTATTTAATCACTCAAAATGCAGACCGATAAACTTGCCATGATATAAACATCACAGCTTACTGACATCCAAAATAGATTCCATACATATTTCCAACACAAATACTATGTATGCTTTTACACTGTTTAAGCATAAAGAAGCAACTGTAAAGACTCAAGAAATTACCAAGCTGTTAGGAAATGAATCTAAACCATTTGTGGAATCGTAACAAAGATCGAAAGATTAAAACAGCACAAAAACTTGCCATAAAGTATGATCCTTTTTCTTAAATGCATGTAAACATACAAACTACATACATAAGTGTGTATGTGTATACATAGGTACATATATATGAAGTGTGTGTAAAAGAGAAAAGAAAAACAATATTTATTGTACCTTTTAGATGGTAAACCACTTAAATGCATCATCTCACTTGAACCTTGCCACTTATCAAAGTCAATTTACAGAATAGAAAGTTTAGAAATGTTAGGTAATTTGCCCAAAGTTACACACCATAATAAGCAAGAAAGCCAGCATCTGAACCCAGGCTGTCCCAACTCCAAAGTCCAGGTTCTTTTCACTACATTATGCCACTTCCCTATCAGACTATTGCTATTACAATTAAGGAGAGATACAAGTGACCAAATCTATACTTCAATAATAAATTTTTAAATATTACCTAAGTACCTCTTCAAGGCTTGCATATTTGTTAACAAAATAAAACTCCATAAATCCCAATTTCTGGTGACATGCATTAAACTGTAACAAATATGTTAAATCTGAGAATAAGCAGGGGAGAAAAGGCCAAAGACCACAAGAGTTCTATCAAAAAAGTATCTTTAGGGCTGGGTGCAGTGGCTCACACCTGTAATCCCAGTACTTTGGGAGGCCGAGGTGGGTGGATCACTTAAGGTCAGGAGTTTGAGACCAGCCTGGCCAACAAGGTGAAACCCCATCTCTACTAAAAATAAAAAAATTAGTATTTTTGTATTACTAAAATACAAACTTTTACATTTGTATATAATTTCAGGTATTGTGGCGCACACTTGTAATCCCAGCTACCTGGGAGGCTGAGGTGGGAGAACAGCTTGAACCCGGGAGGTAAAGGTTGCAGTGAGATTGTACCACTGCACTCTAGCCTGGGTGAGAGAGCGAGACTCCACCTCAAATAAATGAATGAATGAGTTGTATCTGTAGGAACCAACCTGAAAATGTTCCTACTCCTAAGGTGGGCTAATTTGAGCACTACTAAGGATAATGACAGCAAACTGAGAAGCAGCAAATGTTTAACTCTATGAAGTCATAATGATACTAAAGAAAAAAGTCACCATTATAAAATTATTTTATAATTTTAAACTTTCCATGATATAATTTCCACCATTATAAACTTTCCATGATATAAACATCACAGCTTACTGACATTCAAAATAGATTCCATACATATTTCCAACACAAATACTATGTATGCTTTTACACTGTTTAAGCATAAAGAAGCAACTGTAAAGACTCAAGAAATTACCAAGCTGTTAGGAAATGAATCTAGGAAATGACTAGGAAATCAACTCATTATTCTGATATCTGATGGAAAAGAATCATGTGTTCTGACTTTCCTAAACAAATCATGATAGATTTTTTAAAAAGTATTTCAGCTAATAAGTGAAGGAATAAATTCAGAACATCATTATTTTTACACAATGGACTCGGTTATTGAGCATCAACAGGTAACATTATAAAAACACAATCCAAAATTAAAAGCCTCTTAAATCCCAAGCAGTAACCATATCCCCAGCCACCCATCCTCCTAATAGGAAGAACCTGTAACTGATTAAGTCTCTGGATCCAACAACCTGATACAAGAAATAGAACATAGGAACTTGTTACAGGGCACCATAGTGGTGCAATCAACTAATTCAGACTACTGAAAACTGTATAGGACAAATGAGCAAATTTCTTTCACAAATTATAGAGGAGGAAAAAGAAGGAATGGAGGAAAAATCTTATGAACTAAGAAACCTAAGAGACATATCCCACAACTGCAGTCTGTAGACCTTGCTGGAAATCTGATTCAAACAAACTGTATGTATGCTTATATGTATGTATGTACGTATGTATGCATGTGTATGGAAAAATCTGAACTATAATGAACATTTGAATACTGATTAATGAATTATTACTCCTACTATTATTTAGGGAGTGATGCTACTAATGTGGTTATATCTAACAAAAAAAGTATGTTTTATAGATTGAAATACACAACATTTAAGGATAAACTATGTCTAAAATTTGCTTCAAAATAATATGACAGTGACAGTGGAATGACAAATGAAACAAGATTAGCTATGGGTGATTAGCACATAAAGGTTATAGTATCCAATTACTTTTGAATATTTGCAATTTTCATAAAGAATAAAAAACAGACATTATATCCTTTCCCCATTTTTCCACAGAAAGAGGTCATGCCAACCAACTGATATTAAATATAATCTCTTCAGTGATTAAAAAGCAACACAATTATATGATTACATATTACAGCTCAACAGTTACGAGTAACAAAACATTCTCAACAAAAAATGTTTACTGATCCTCAAAGTGTGATGAAGAATTGATGTTTCTTGGTGTTTTATATGCACCTCCAGCAAAAGCTGTCGGGAAAAACCACTTACCTGCATGACTGTTGAAATGTGCAAAGTTAGCAAAATTGGCTGTAGCTGTTGACTGAGGAGCTGGAGCAGCAAAGATGTCTGAGCCAAGATCACTTAAAAGGTCAAATTGCTTCTTCTCCTGCTGCTGCCCTTGAGAACGACCTACAACTGGGGACTATAAACCACATATTAACTATAAAGATATTCCAGTCAGATCTGCGAAATCTTTATACAAAACTATCTCCAAACTTAAAACACAGTTATACTTAAGAAGAGTTACAGTATGCTGAGTTAACCTTTCTCATTTTTCACTCAACCTTTTGTGAAAACAGAGAAATTTATCCAAGTGTCTTAGTATGTGTTACCAAAAAGGGCAGGATTTAAACCATAGTACTATGCCTCTGAACTATTCTTGTATAGGATAGAGACTGCAATGCCACACAGTAACAGATCTGTCACAGCCCCATCAACTATAATAAAGTGTAGAAGACAAACTTTAGGTAGCAACTTTGAAACGATTTCATTTTGTTCATTTCTAAGAATAAGATATAATGCAAAGTCCCTTGTGTTTCAATGACCAACATGCTTCACAACCACACATGTGGGAAAACTCTACTACTAAAGAAATCCCTTCCTAGAAAAGTATATCAAAGAGACTATATGTTCTAACTCTGATGGTCACCATAGATTCATGTTTTACTAATTGTATAACACATGATATATACATATATACATGTATACACACACACACACGTATATAGCTATAGCAACATTCCTGTATAACTTGCCTTTACAAAGTTGCAGAGAAGTCAAAGAAACTCATATTAGCAACAGCAAAAAGAACAAATACATATATATTTCAACCACTTAACAATTTCTTAATGTATAATAAACCACTAGAACACAATGCTACTGGCATACAAGGTTATGCTGCTGTCTTAAAGAATTCTCAAATTCTTGATACTCAAGCCCTCTTTAAGTCGAAGCTTCCTACAAAGATTCAAAGACTACTCACCTGACTAGGTGTGCCCTTATTTAAGTGCAGTGTTGGTGCAGAATCCCCTAAAAGAGATTTCAGTGGTTTGACCTCAGGTGTGCTGCTTGTGCTACTGGCAGAGGACCCGGAAATAGATGCATGAACTGATGCCACGACTTTGGCTTGTTCTGGCGGGACATACCTAAAACACATAAAAACCAGTTAACTAAAAAAAAAGTAGGTAATTCTATACCAAAAAATAAGCTTAATTCTAACTTCGTACAAGACTGTTTCACCATTAATCTTATCTGAAAACCCTCTCACACAGAACACCTTTGCATATTTTTTTAAAAGGAACGATAGCTTAAGACTACACCCATTAAATACTTGAAATACTCAGAGAAAGAGAAGACTAACCACAAAACTTGTTTCGATTACTTATTTATGGTTTTTCTAAGAATATATTAAGTACAACACAAGAAATAACTGCTTTTTTTTTTTTTTTTTTGAGACGGAGTCTTGCTCTGTCGCCCGGGCTGGAGTGCAGTGGCCGGATCTCAGCTCACTGCAAGCTCCGCCTCCCGGGTTTATGCCATTCTCCTGCCTCAGCCTCCGGAGTAGCTGGGACTACAGGCGCCCGCCACCTCGCCCGGCTATTTTTTTGTATTTTTAGTAGAGACGGGGTTTCACCGTGTTAGCCAGGATGGTCTCGATCTCCTGACCTCGTGATCCGCCCGTCTCGGCCTCCCAAAGTGCTGGGATTACAGGCTTGAGCCACCGCGCCCGGCCAAATAACTGCTTTTTTTAAACAGAGGACCTACAATTAATCATCACGATGAATAGTTCATACTACAATTTTAAAAATTATCTTAAGATCTAAATAACCTCTGAAGACAAATGAGGTAGGAAAACATTTGTAACATTACAGTTAACAGCCTAAAATATAAAGGCTTATTACAACTGTAAGAATAAGATCATCCCATTTTAAATGAACAAAAGAAGCAATTCACAGAAGACAGGAGACATAGAAATGAAAACACTTTTAACCTAACAAAAATGCAAATTAAGGTTTTATTCACCTATAAGCTAAGTGTGAACACTGCAATTTTTTTATTGCTACCTACTAAAATATATGAATAGGTGTACTTTGTGCACCAGAAGTACCACTTCTAGAAACATCCTTAAGAATTGGTAAGTGTATACAGATGCATGTACACAGAAATGTTAATCACAGTCCACTCTTTATAATTTCAAAAAAACTGGGAAACAAACCCAACATCTATCAAGAAAAAAATATTTACAATAATACAATACTCATAGCTACTCTGCTTTGACGTGGAAAGATAAAACCTCACAGATCCTTCAGATTTGATTCCAGTCATGTAAATACATGATTTATGTGAGGAGGTGAGTTGAGAAAGGAGAGGCAGCAAAGATATAATAAGGTCCAAACACTGGCAATCCTAACCTCTAGGTGTGGGATTATGTGAGAGCTTTTGCTCTTTGTAATTCTGGGTTTTGTCCTACCCTCCTTCTTATTCCCCATATGAAGTAGGTGAAGAAAGAAGGAAAACTATGCTTAAGAGCACCTGTTCCAGAGACAAGAGTTCAAATCCCATCTCTATCACCAAATGGCTGTGAAACCTTGGGCAAACTATTAATACTTCAACTCTTTGTGCTTCTATTTTTTTCATTTATAAAATGGAGAGACAGAGTTGCCTAGGTTTAAACAAGTTAACATTTGTAAAGCACTGAGAACAATTCCTGGTGTAGATATTAACTACATAAGTGTTCATTATCACCAAACCACTTAATAATCACAAACAATACAACCGGCTTTTTAAAAGTAAATGAGAGAGACAAAAGATATATGAGAATGAATACAAGAACTTGTACTTTCCCATAATTTAGCATACTACTAATATAAATTCTTGAGTATAGCCAAGTCTTATCAAAGGATAAAATCAAATGATAGTTACTGGTTCAAAAGACTTGCCTGACAAAGTAAAGAAACTAATCTTGTATAACACAGGAAGTGATTTTGAGAACTGGTCAAAAGAACAATTTCAAAATCCCTTTGGATAACAACAGCATCACTGTTTTAAGTATAGTTACAGTGAGTATTTTTAGGGAGGCTGCATCTGGATAGTGCTTATTCCATGTTAGAAACCAACTTCACTGCTCTCTAGCTATATGTTACAGGTGTGAGGGAGTCTGGATTAAAAACATACTGTTCCTGGCCCTCTTAATGATGGTCACCTGTCCCACCACTTGAAGTCTCTATTTTTATAACTCTTATTATCCTGTTTCTCAGGAAAAAACACACACACACACACACACACACACAAATTGTAATTATTTGAGGTTTCCAGGTATTTGTGTTACAGTTTGAATGAATAATACATTACTGTTATAAATGTGGAGGTAAGGATCTATGATTTTAATTCTACCATTACACTCACTTTTCTCTTGATAGCTAGAGCTGACCATAAGCTAATCCCTAACCAAACTCTCTTTCTGAATTGGTAAAAGTAACAGCTGAGAGAAAAAAAAAACTAGGTTAGGGCTACATAAGGAGAACAGTCTTTCCTACAGAGTAGAATGTCTAGGAAATTCAGAATAAAAAAGATAAAGGATAATTATACCTTTCGTTTTAAAAGAATCATTTATGCTACCATATTTTTACTATCAACCCACCTTCTAATATTTTCTTCTTTCCTGAGCTTAAATTTTACTGGTGTATTTTAATCTATTTTCATACCTGATGTCTTCTAGTATAGCTGAATATAGCCCTGATTAATCTAGCCTTGCAAAAAGGAGTCTATTTTAGGCAGGGTGCGGTGGCTCACACCTGTAATCCCAGCACTATGGGAGGCTGAGGCGGGTGGATCACCTGAGGTCAGGAGTTCGAGACCAGCCTGGCCAACATGGCGAAATCGCGTCTCTACTAAAAATACAAAAAATTAGCCAGGCGTGGTGGTGGGTGCCTGTAATCCCAGCTACTTGGGAGGCTGAGGCATGAGAATCGCTTGAACCCAGGAGGCGGAGGTTGCAGTGAGCCGAGATCGCGCCACTGCACTCCAGCCTAGGCAACAAAAGCAAAACTCAGTCTCCAAAAAGAAAAAGAAAAAAAGTAGTCTATTTTGGAAAGTAGTAAGAATACAAATTTTGATATAGCATGCAAGTCAGAGCTAACATGCTCCTGAATGAAGGTAAAGACCTCTGCTGTAAGCCACAGCAAATGTTCCCTCAGGACCAAAACAGGCTCTGAACATATTCTCTTGGGTTGAAACACAGCTCCTCAAGCAAACAAGAAGCTCATTACTTCCCCATTATTTATTGCCTCTATTTTGATTCTCTGTCCCATCTTTCTAACCTCCCAAGATGGAAATATCCACTATTCAATACTATTAAAGAAACAACCAAAAGAGTTCATAGTTAATGAGTCTTAGTAACTATACTTAAATTGTGCTCATATAGCTAAAAATGCAGAGCCCTCAATAGCTGAACACTAGCTTTATGGATATAGTCCCTATTCCATTGGAAGGGGCTTACTAGCTATATATGTACAACCTGTTGGAATTAATTTTTAAAAATTAACATCTGATAGATTTAGTTAGGCAAAAGTAAATGCTCCCTTCTTAACCAGAAAGTAAACTGATTTCTTAGGTGGAAAGAAAAAATATTTTGAGCAAAGGCTACAACAGACAATTAGGTGGATGGACTACCACACCAGAGCTTTATTTAACATAGTGCCTAGTATATAGAAGATGTTACTCAATAAATTAAAAAAAGATACGACTCAGTAAATACTTGCTAAATTAATGATTTTTAAGAATAGAGGCTTTGTAGGGCAAAACATATTTAAAGAAGCTAACAGCGATAGGGAATGATTAGAAGGAAGAATCCCTAACTTTCCTGGTAATTATTATAACAAAAAGGTTGCTGCCAGGAACAGATGAGTTAAGATCAAGTAGAAGTAAAGGTTTTCAGAAACCAAACCAACAAAAAGCCAAGGGATAATGAATTATATACCTATCTAAGCTCTCACTGTCTGTCTTTTATCCTTCATTGTGTCAGACTAACCTTACCCATAGTTAACATGTGATTTGGGGAGGCTTTAGTCTACATACAACTCTTCACTCACCATCTTTTCTTTTCATATTTTTCTTGTAGAAACTCTTTCACTTTTTGTGGATCCCTGAAGTCTGGAATTGCTGAAGATCTATCATCAAATAATCCTAGCCAAATCTGTTTACAGACCTTTGGAAAGAATCAAAAAAATATATGTTAAATTCAACATCTTCACTTAATGAAATTTTAAGGGGATATTGTGATTCTTTCAGGAAGCTAATCTACATAATAATTGTAATAATATGCTTTCAATGAGGATACTAATAAACAGAAATAAAGGAACTAAATTTCTTTTTAATATGTTGTAGTATGCAGTAAAATTTTAGCAACAAAATCATTAAAAAGGGGAAATGAACAGTGAAATGGGATTTGAGAGGACCTGGGGTCTTTTCAGTCCTGGCATAATCACAAACTTCACCATTAGCGAAGTCATGTAACCTGTGAATTCTCAGTTCCCTTACTCACAAAACAAAGGAACGAACCAATAGTAATTTTACAGGCCCTTTAGCAAGTCTAAAAAACCAAAAAGAACAAGCAAAAATACTAGGATCATAAACAATTTACTGTAAAACTGTAACAATAAACACAAACATAAGGCAAACACACTATTAGCTTTATAGTTGTCTCCTATGCATTTTTTGTCTGATAGCTAAAAAATGAGAATCTGAGAAATTTAACTTTCAGAAAAACCAAAAGAGAAATGAAATAAAACAGCACAAAAAGAACTATAAAGAGAAAAACTGATAAAGTAGACTTCATCAAAATAAAAAACTATTCTTCAAAAAACTTAAACACAAAAATCAAGATAACTGATAAAAAGTATTTGCAAAATGTATAAGAACTTGAAACTGGAATATATAAAGAACTCCCATAACTCAATTATAAAAGATAACCCAACGCGGGTTTCGGTTTTTGTTTTTGAGAAAAGGTCTGTCTCTACAGCACAGAATGGAGTGTAGTGGTGCAATCTCAGCTTATTGCAACCTCCGCCTCCCAGGCTCAAGCCATCCTCCCACCTCAGCCTCCTGAGTAAGCTGGGACTACAGGAGTGCAGCACCACAGGTGGCTAATTTTTTGTATTTTTTGAAGAGACAGTGTTTCACCATGTTGCCCATGCTGCTCTCGAATTCATGAGCTCAAGCGATCCACCCGTCTCAGCCTCCCAAAGTGCTGGGTTTATAGGAGTGAGCCACCACGCCCAGCCAACACTTGTTTAAAGAGGGGGCAAAAGGTCTGAACAAACACTTCAGCAAAGGTATCAGCAGCCCACTATCATCAGTCATGTATAAAATGCAAATTAAAATGACACTGAGGACGGTGCCGGTGGCTCACACCTGTAATCCCAGAACTTTGGGAGGCCGAGGCAGGCGAATCACCTGAGGTCAGGAGTTCGGGACTAGCCTGGCCAAAATGGTGAAACCCCATCTCTACTAAAAATACAAAAAAATTAGCCAGGCCACTAAGTAGTGGCACATGCCTGTAATCCCAGTTACTTGGGAGGCTGAGTCAGTAGAATCACTTGAACCCAGGATGGGGAGGTTGCAGTGAGTGGAGATCACGTCACTGCACTCTGGCCTGGGCGACAAGAACAAAACTCCATCTTTAAAAAAAAAAAAAAAAAAAAAAGACACTGAGACTCCACAAGATAGACATGCATAGATACTACTAGAAAAGCTGAAAACAAAGTGTGACCACACCATGTGTTGGTAACAATGTGGAACAACCAGAACGCTTTAGAATGTAAAATAGTATAAGCACTTTGGAAAACATTTGGCAGTTTCTCAAGAGTTAAACACAGACCTGGCATATGACGTAGCCATTCTACTTTTAGGTATTTATTCAAGAAAAATAAAAGCACTTTTCCACACTCAAACTGTACATAAATATTTATAGCAGCTTTACTAATAACCCCAAATGGAAACAATCCAATTGTCCATAAATAAGTGAATAAACAAATGGGAGAATAGCCAAAGAATATTATTCAGCAATTAAAAGGAGAAAACCATTAATAAGAGAAACACAAATAACCTCAAGATTATGCTGAAAGTAACCTGTGCACGCCCCCCACCAAAACGTATATACTGCATATTTCCATTCATTTAAATTTTCAACGTAAACCAGTCTACAGCGAAGAAAAGCAGACCAGTGGATTCATCGCAAAGGGTTGCACAATGAAAATATATACTATCTTGTTACTGTGGTAGTGGTTTCACAGTATATACAAACGTCAAAACTCATCAAATTGTACACTTTAAGTATGTACACGTTATCAATTTAAATATCCAAAAGTTATCAATTATTCCTCAGCAAAATTATCAAGAACAAGTCAACAAGTTTCCAAAATTACATTATTTTAAAGAATAAGCAATTACGACACTATGAAAAGAACATGGTATCTGGTTTCAAAAACGCTGACAAATATTTAAGAAATCAGCGAAGGAAAAGCATACTTCTCAATCTTACCTGCTCACTGAACTGGGTACGGAATAAATAAGAGAAAGGATAGGAAAAAGGGCTTGCCCTTCTCCTCTCCTATCATGTCCCCAAGTGTGTTTCAAAATATTTTTGTAGGGTAAGCGCGGTGGCTCACAACTATAATCCCAGCACTATGGGAGGCCCAGGCGGGCGGATCATGAGGTCAGGAGATCGAGACCATCCTGGCCAACATGCTGAAACCCCATCTCTACTAAATATTTAAAAAAAAAACAAAAAAATTAGCTGGGCATGGCGGCACGTGCCTATAATCCCAGAGGCTGAAGCAGGAGAATCGCTTGAACCCGGGAGTCAGAAGTTGCAGTGAGCCGAGATCGCACCACTGCATTCCAGACTGGCGACAGAGCGAGATTCCGTGTCTGTCTGTCTATACAAATATTTCTTGTGGTTCCTTCCTATTCCAGGCTCAGTACAGATAGTATAAAGTCATTTAGGAAGTGACAGTTGACAAGAGTGAGGACCAGAATGAGGTACAATCCATTACGAAAACATTTCACTGACAACGCCTGAGAAGTACAGACACCCAGGAATAGTAGTGCAACTTATTGCCAGAAATACTACAAACCTTTAAGAGACCCAGCTTGTCCAATAATATTTAGCCAGTTAAAAAGAACTACATGGGACTCTCCTCAGGCAGAAACCTAACTAATGATTCTCCCAAAATGTAATTCTTTAAGATTTTTAAAGATTTATCAGTTACATTCATAAAGGGAGGCCTGGAAGTTTTTCTTTTAAAATAGAAGATTTTAAAATAGAAGATTTTAAAACTTCCCAAATGAGAAAACAAGAGACAGGGTAGTTATTTACCCAAAGCCATGAAACTATTGACTGTACTTGATGGACACTTTATTCTCTACATTCTAAAACCTCTGCCATATATAACTTTTTAAAATTAAAATCAATAAATGAATAAATAATAAGCATACAAATAAATAAAATGAAGCAGATGAGCTAAGGGCAGACAGATCATAGAGCTGCCATCTTGGCACTCATAATGGTAATGCAAAGCAAAGATGGAGTGCTTGATGATAAAATATTTGACATAAGCAGCCTGTAGAATTCCCTCAAAATTGTATATACTAACTGCTGTGGTTCTGTTCCTGCTCTCTGAAAGGTCACATTGCTGGAGAAAAAGTCATTAAAAATAGTTGCTGAGTCCCCTACAAATTCAAACCATCTCACTGTCAAAGTCCCTCAAAGTTATTAATCAGCTCTAATTTCCCACTATATTGTCCCACAGCAGCTATTTCCTATATTTATAGATCAAAATCCTAACCATTCTTGACACTCTTGGCAGTTGAATTCTTACTCAAATGAAGTAACTCTCAATATACGATTCCCAATTCCGTAAATCAGCAAGCAGCATCAGTGTCAACTAAGAACTTGATGGAAATGCAGGTTTTCAGGAGCCACTCAAGACATGTGAAATCAGTCCCTCTAGGTAGAACCCAGCAATCTGTTTTATCAAGTCCTCCAGGTTATTCTGAAGTGGGTGAAAGTTTGAAAACCAATGCTTTAGTAACATCTAGGCCAGCAGATGGAAACTTACTTTCTACCTGTAATTTTATTCATCTTTCCTCGCTTCTGTATCAGCACATCAGAGAGAGAGGGAAACAGAAATTCAAACTATACATAGCTTTCAGCATTTCCCAAATATAGCCAGTAAACCTATTATGGGGCAAGATTCATTTAACACAGACAGCGTTTCAGTGACACACCTGGGAAAACATCAATCTCTTAACTCCTTATGACCTACTCATAGTTCAGTCCCTGAAAGGCTGCCTTCTGCTCCTAACATTGCTATTTCAGGCATCTAGACTTGCTGATAAAGTCTCTTTTCTGCTTGTTTTGGTTTTTTAGTAAAATAAACACCATCAACGGAAAAAAGGGGATTTCAAGGTTGGGAAAAAAGGGAGAGAATGAATTGACTAGGAAGCACTAAAGACTTGTGGCCATCAATATCTAAAGTGAAACTAGTCAGAAGGCTGTGTTTTTCTCCAGCTTTATCTGGCTATTTAGGTAAAAGTAGGTAGAATACTGGTTTAATTGAGCAGAATAGGACAGATGGTGGAAAAAGGTGATTATATTAACAGACCATGGAATCTAAGCTAAGAAAAATAAAGACATCATGAGGAAGATAGATAACAAAGGGATTTAGTGAAATGAAGGAAAAAAGGTGCTGATGACTGTCCCAAAATTTCTGTGGCTCCAGTATTAGAGGGAGTAAGCCGGAAAGAGAGAATCAGTGGTGGTCAGAGAACTGGATGCTTGAAACTGAAATCTGGAAGGTGATACAGTTAACAATCAATAAAAGGTCTAAAGTAGTATGGAGGATCACTGGAGGTCAAGGAATTCAGGAGGCTATGTAGATATCCATGTGGATACTGGAACTGCAAAAATGATTAACACTAGTGGGAATAAAAACAGTATTTAAAATGAATGAGGGGGCTGGGTACGATGGCTCACGCCTGTAATCCCAGCACTTTGGGAGGCCAAAACGGATGGACTGCTTGAGCCCAGGAGTTCAAGACCAGCCTGAGCAACATGGCAAAACTCAGTCTCTACAAAAAATACAAAAATTCGCTGAGCATGGTGGTGCACGTGTAGTCCCAACTACTAGGGAGGCTGAGGTGAGAGAATCACCTGAGCCCGGCAAGTCACCCTTGATCACCCTTGATCACCCTTGATCATACCACTCTACTCCATTCTGGGTGTCAGAGTGAGATCCTGTCTCTAAATAAATAAATAAATAAATACTGAATAAGGAAGACTGACTGGTATGATTGCAACAAGAAGATGCAGCAAGTGATAAAATCTATTGACATGAAAAGTGGGGGTGAGGGACTAAAAACAGCACTGAGGAGCAAGAATGACACCTAAAAAAAGGAATTATATGGAACAATGGAATTACTTTTGATGGTCCCTTTTTGGGGAGGTGAATAATCAATTCTAATTATAGAATAATGTGGTGTTTATGGTAGTTAATGAGCTTGGACAAGGGAATCAGACTGCATGAGTTTGAATTCCAACTCTGTTTGCTACTATTTGACTTGAGAAAATTAACTTTTCTTTATTTGTAAAATGCAAATAATAATAGAACCTATTTCATAAGGAGGTTTAGAGAGTTAAATAAATTAATATATGTTTTGTACTGAGAACAGGTATATAAACTTTAAATAGTTTGGCCAGGCGCAGTGGCTCACACCTATAATCCCAGCGCTTTGGGGGGTCAGTAGGTAAAGACTAGCCTGGCCAAAATGGTGAAACCCCGTCTCTACTAAGAACACACACAAAAAATTAGCCGGGCGTGGTGGCATGCACCTGTAATTCCAGCTACTCAGGAGGCTGAGGCAGAAGAACTGCTTGAACCTGGGAGACAGAAGCTGCAGTGAGCTGAGATCATGCCACTGTACTCCAGCCTGGGTGACAGAGCAAGACTGCCTCAAAAAAAGAAATCATATTAGTTATATTACTTTTGGGCCTAGCCTCTTTAAGTGGTTTGCAGTAACAGACTATGGAGTGATGAGACAGGCAACGACTGGGAAGGGTGGTCTTACCAGGAAAATACAGGAAATTGTAGATCTCCCTTCATTCCTGCCGCAGACACAATCAAAGCCGTCTTGACAGAGTAACCTCCCTCCTCTGAACTTCTAGCATTTTGTAGCTCTCACAAGAAACTCATTCCAAACTGCCTACTAGTAGAATCATGGAGCATGTGTCTCATTTACTTTTGGATTCCCCATAATGCTTCAAACAATGGGCTGTGCCATATTAAGTGTTCAATAAACTGGTAGTACTCAAAGCCAGATCTTATGGAAGAACTAAAAATCACACCAGACAACAGAATAAATTCATAAAATTGTTAATTTTTTCCCTTAATAGTCCTAATCCACTCTATAATTGGAATCATAATAGCCACTGACAGAATCTAAAATATGTTAAAGCATATTTTATCAGTCAGTTACCATAGAAACAGACGGCACGGTCAATTTGGATAATTTGAAGAAAGTTTAATAAGGAGACTATTACGAAGCATAGGTGGGTTGTAAGGAAATCACAAGGGAGAGTGTTATATCCCAGGGTTAGTAACAGCAGGGCCTACCACTACCCATTGGCATAAAGCAGGAGAGGAAAGAAAAATGTCAGCTGCCTGACAGGAACTATCAGCCCTGATAGGAACTGCAAACTTTAATGGAAAGATGTAGCCAGGCTGCAGAAATCCCACAGGAAGAAGTCAGAAAAATAAAATGTTCCCCACCAGCTGAACCCAACTAGAAACCAGGGAAAAGAAGCTGACTTGTATATCCAGACAGACCAGCTGCTTGGAGCCAGAGCAAGGAAAAGACCAGAGTGAGAAGTGCAGATAGCAGGTATCCAGCACAGCAGCCAAATCATGATAATAAATATATACAGGGCTAGCAATTTAACAAACTCAGTTATGAATACCAGAAATAGGAAACCTTCATACTCATTCCCAATTACTCATATATAAAAGGAAAGGTAAGAAACAGTGTTATATCAGTAATCCTTGAGGGGGACAGCAAATTGGAGTGGAAACTTGTTGAAATGGATATTCACCTTTATTTGGAGAAAAACTTATTTTCACAAAAGATAAAAAGAATAAACCACATGGCATGACTCTGCTTGTAACCTCTATATAGAAAGATACAAGAATAAGGAAAGGACAGAGGATCTGAAATTTAAAGGATCTTTTTTCACTCAGCCAATCTACATACATCCAACAAGATTTCATACTTCCTTTTTTGTCCTTTCTCTACTTAGTAGAGATGGAGCAATCCTCTAAGTACTCCTGCCTCCTTCTGGATATAAGATAGAATCACAGCACTTAATAATACCACCCATAAAACACAGGAACAAATAACAAAATAGTTTAACAACTGAAAATTTGATGAACAAGTAATCAATATCTACTTTTTGGAAGCGGACAGAAAAACTGAACAAAAATAAATATTAACAAACAGAAAATACCATTAGAAGCTCTCTAGACAGGTACCATGGACCTATACAAAATTCTATCACCAACATATTATTATGCCCTAAAAGGAAGAAACGAGGGAGAAAAAGTCCATACTCAGAGAAATAATCTCAAATATATGCCATGACTCAAGTAAAATACTGGAAAAACAAGTACATTATTAATGTTAAGTATATTATTAACATTTCCTACACTGAACCAGCCTACATTACTTTATTTCTAGACCACCAGCTGATTTGTATTTCTCAATGACATATCTCTAAACAATACATAAACTAAATGATGCCTACACAAACAAAAACACTATCCGCATGTGCTTTATGCAAGAGAAACTGATGGTTTTGCATTTACATATACCTTTTTTAGGAACTTTATGGTATATCCTATCTTAACATTTGGTTTTATAAAATGTGCTGGCAAGAATTAGAACTTATGCAACTGAGTAACTAACTAAAAATAGGCGCACACAAGCTATATGTGAGATCTCGGAGACAAAGTGCCTTTGTAAACCAGCCACATAAATTGACAGGTAAGGGAGTATCGATCGGACTTACGAGATATCAAATCCAACTTGTTTCTTTTGTCCTAGGGTTTCTTTAAAAAGAATTTATTTAAGCACAAACTACCTGATAACAGCTTCCTTAACGTAAAATTCAAATTCTTCATCATAGCCTATTAGGCTCAACAGAATGTGACCCCTGATTAGCCCTCCAAACTAATTTTAAACTCTTTCCAGCCCACTGGCTTCCTCAGAAAGTCTTCCCTAACCACCCAATCCAAAGGGACAATAATCCCTGTACCAAATCACAGATACACACTCTCACATTATTTTCACAACCTTTATCTCATAATTTTGAAATGCAAATTTCATAAGGCAGGAACCTCCTCTCTGATTCAACACTATCTGTATGCTCGGTACCTGACACACAGTAAGCACTTAATACCTGGTAGATGAGTGAAAGCAACTTCCTTAACAGTCCTCAAATATATGCACAATAGAAATTATCTTTTTTCTTTTGTTCCATCTAAAATATACACGCTGACCTAGAACAGTTAGCTCCCCAACTTATTTAGGTAGAAATAATAAATTCACTGATCCAAATTCTCACGTCATATATAGCCAGGGATCAGCAAACTGGGCTAAATCTGGGGCCTATTTGTATAGATAAAAATCTTCTTAGAACACAGTCACACCCACTTGCTTACCTTTTGTCTATGACTACTTACAGCTACAACATCAGCATTAATTGCAACAAAGACCTTATGGCACCCATAAAGCCTAAAATATTTACTATCTGACTCTTCAAAGAAAAAGTTTGGCAACCCCGAACATACCTGTAACCATGGACTATGCTACCATCCCAGCATCCAAGACTAGTAACAATTTAAATAGGATAATAAAAACCTGTTTCAGAGACAGGTATTAGAATGTGCACAGGGAATAACATAGAGAGGTGGGCAAAAATTTTTCCCTGGAGGAAGAACTTCCCAACAGCAAGGTCTATCTAAGAGCCAATTTATTATACATACTGATTCACTTGACAATACAGGAGAAAAAGTACCAGAATAAGTTTTGGTGAAAGATTAATAGGTATTTAATACTTGTTTTCTAAATAACTACTAAGTACAAAGAAACAGAAATGATAAAACACTTGGAAAGGGATTAGGAAATCTCACAAAGGAAAGAAAGAAGCAAATACTTAGAATACTAGAGAGAAATAAAATGCAATGGATAGTAAGAAAACTTACTTGCAAGTATCTGCATTGTGAAGGAGAGCAACAACTCTAATTCAGACATCTACTGTAAGGACTTAGTAAAGGGCAGCACACACAACTCACAAACCCATACCTTATTTCACTTCACACACAACTCACATACCCATACCTTATTTCACTTAAGGTCTCTAACATCAGAACTGTGTTCCAGATAGGATGAAAAGAAGCAAAACCCAGCTATACTAGCTTAGAGAAAAACAGACTTGCAGACAGCATACACCAAAGCACTCCACCAAAATAAAACAAATACTTCATGAGAACCAGGAATGCAAACAGGAAACCATCTGGGACCTGGGCAGTCTGAGTGCCTATCTCCTAAGCCCTCTCTCAACCAACCCCTCCACCAAGACAGAGTTTATCATTTTGCTTCACATACTATGTCTTGTCCCCACTCTTGCTTCTCTAAGTACAACTTTTTGTTTGTTTACTTGTTAGCCTGCACAGAGCCCACTACATACAATTTTTCAGTTCAGATGACTAATTGTTTGAATACAGCCCTGTGAACCTTAATTCAATTTCTGAAGAAACAGGACCTGATAAGTCACTAGCCTCAGGGTTAGGTGTCCATCCCTGGTACAATCAGGGGTGTGGATGTGTGTGTGTGGATGTGTGGTGCTGTGTTTTGTGGTTTTCTCATGGCAATAAGCCTTTTCTTCTTTCAGTAAGGAATATGAGTATGGTAAGCACCCCTCCCTACCCCCTCAACACACAGGTTATTTATGAATGTGCTTTGTAAATTACAAAGAGATTTATAAATTTAAGACATAATTAGTCAAGTCATAGTAGTTTCAAGGAAGATTATCATCTGCCCAACTCTCTCAAACTAAGATAACATAAGTAAATTACCCTGTATGGTATGGTGCCTGGCACAGAACAATGGCTCTGCCTTTTAATTTTATTTACTCTGCCTTTCACGAGTTTCCTTGTTTTATCTAGTTAAATGTATCAGTTTTTACTTTGTGACTTCTTCCATTGCTTTCAGTCTATAAAGTCCTTCTGCATTCAAATGCTAAATATGTAGTTGGCTATTTGGCTGTATTTTCTATAGTAATCACTCTTAGTGTTTTACTATTACCCACGCCTCCGCCATGTATACATCCTTAAACATTACAATTTAGTTTTGCTTATTTTTTTAATTACAAAATAATTTATTTTACAGAAAATTTTGATAATAGAAACACATCCCACATACCCTTTACCAAGTCTCCAATGGTTAACATTTGCTTTACCATTCTGAGAAAAAGAATTTTTGTAACCATTTAAATTGGTGACATAACAAGCCTTTTACCCCTAAATGTGTATTTCCTAAAAATAAGTATATTCTTTTACATAACCATAGCACAATGATCAAAGCCAAGACATTAATATTTTATATTATCTGATCTACAGATTAGTCAGTAATCTTAATAATGGCCTTTACAGTAAAAAGAAAAGGTTTTCCTTGTCCAGAATCCATTAACTGTCTTGTCTCTTTTAATCTGGAACATTCTTTACTCTTTCTGTCTTTCATGGCTATGACATCTTTGAAGAGTACAGGCCAGCTGTTTGGTGGAATGACCCTTACTTTGGGCTTCCTCATGATTAAACTAATGTTACGTATTTTGGGGAAGATACTACATAAGTGACATGTCCTTCCCAGTGCATCATTATCAAGAAAGACACACAACATCAATTTGTCCCAGTACTGCTGTATGCTTGGATTATTTGGTTATAATGTATCTTTATCCATTTTAAAGTCACTGTTTGTCTCCCTTGGGATTAATAAAAATTTGCAGGTAGATCTTTTGAGACTATTTTCTACATGTTTATGGCTTCCTTTACGACTTAAATTTTAATGCTAAAATTTTTCTGAAATTTTGGTGTATCATGTCAGGTAACATTCCAGTTAATTTTCCATTTATTAAATAACCAACTTCCACAAGGAATGCTGAAATTCATTTGTTTTACAAGATCATTCACATTTATAATTATAAGAAGGTTACAGTATATCTCAGTATCTAATATACAGATCTGTGCCTATCCTTCCACTAGTTTTAGGTTGCTGTAATTATTGCAAGTTTATATCACAAATTACTGTGTACATAAAAGACAGAGATAAACTTAGTATTTAATAGGACAAATCCTATTTACTGTTTGTTTTACATTTACATTGTCTATTTACTGTTTTACAAACAGTAAATAATTATTCCCAACTAATTTTACTTTTTTGTTCTTTTGGATGAGCATTAGAATTATTTCCTAAAAAGAAAACAAATCCCAACAGTGTTTCCATTCCAATTGTTCTAAACTTATTTTGTGACGCCACTTAAAGCAAAGCATTCTCACTCCCAAAGATACTACGAATCTGATAAGCAAAGTTGCAGAGGAAAAATTAACCAAAGGTGTGTTCTTGCCTTCCTCCCTCACATATAGATGTACACACAGAATAAGCTTTACATATTTTTACATTTTCCAGAATACACCTGGAACAAACAAGGAGTTTTAGCAAGGGAGTAGCAGAAGAGGGCTAGCTTGTTTGGTCATTTAACCTTCAGAAATGATTAAGAACACAACTTTATATTTTATTTTGTCCTGATATGAAGAACTGTTTGTGGATTATCTATGGTTTAAGGATATCATTAATACTAGCCACCTCTTAACACAAATATACTCATCTATTATTTAGTTCAATCTAGGACTCAATGATAGTGACCTATTTGTACTGACACTCTATTGTCTTGTTGTCCTGGTGACTGGAGGCATGCATTTGTAAGGCAGCTGACCCAGGTTTGGAATGTAGTCATTGGCCAAGGAACAGAAAGAAGCTCGCCCAAATTCAAAGCAAGCCTCTGAAGTAAACCGCATTTGTACCATATTCTATGTAAATAAAACAAGAGGTGGGGAAGAAACAGTTTTCTTTCAACATTTCTGAATATACTGGTGGCTCACGGGTTTTTTTTTTTTAAAAAAAGGAACATTCAGGCAAAGCTCTTCAGTAAAAACAAGATTTGCAGAAGTTTTAAACTGGTTTCAAAAACAGATTATCTCATTGAACAAAGGGGAAAATTTGGGCATCGGTAAGAATAACTGAATTTGAGTGAAACATATCAAATAAATAAATTCATAGTAATTTAAAAAAACCTAATTGGTAGATGTTGGAAATGTTATGAAACTATTTTAAAGAGTTCAATATTGAAGACCACAAATGGTGGTGTACCATATCTACTGATATTTATAAATAGTTGTAATGTTCTTAAAGAAGAATAAGACTATTGCATCTTAATGTAAGTAACTTATTTATAAAAACGACTATTTTTTCCCAAAACAAAAAAATTAGTGAAAAGGTATTGTTTTTATTTTTTTTTTTTTTTTTTGAGATGGAGTCTCGCTCTGTCCTTCAGGCTGGAGTACAGTGACGCAATCTCAGCTCACTGCAAGCTCCACCTCCTGGGTTCACACCATTCTCCTGCCTTGGCCTCTGAAGTAGCTGGGACTACAGGGCGTGCCACCACGCCTGGCTAATTTGTTTGTATTTTTAGTAGAGACGGGGTTTCACCATGTTAGCCAGGATGGTCTCGATCTCCTGACCTTGTGGATCCACCCGCCTCGGCCTCCCAAAGTGCTGGGATTACCGTTGTAATTTTTGTAAACTTCATTAATGCCTTGTTAGGTAGCAGCTGATTTCTCATCTGCTTCTGCATTTTTATGTTACGTAGCTTCTGGCAAACTCTGTATACCCATGAAAACAGAAGTAAAAAAACAGCCAACTGAGTCTCAGTACTATTAAACTTGTTTTTTTTTTTTTTTTTAAACTTTAAAGAACTTCTGAAAAGGTCTCAAGGATCCCCTACAAGTCTCAAACTGTACTTGGAAAACTACTGAGTTAGAATATCACCATTTTACAATTCCTAATTAATGGATGTAGGCACTGAGCATTAGCTGCTAACATGACCAAAAATTAAAACTTTTAAAGTGGTTCTTGAAAAAAGAACACAACACACAACCTATGAAATAGTGGTTCCTGAAATTAAGCCCTGAATCTTAAGAAACTACAACAGCCAACCACCGGTTTACAGGTAACTGGGAGAA
The DNA here is from genome assembly GCF_007565055.1 of Rhinopithecus roxellana. Lineage (NCBI taxonomy): Eukaryota > Metazoa > Chordata > Mammalia > Primates > Cercopithecidae > Rhinopithecus > Rhinopithecus roxellana. The sequence goes on from NC_044562.1 coordinate 21,899,219, forward strand.
CAGAGGAACACTAACATTATGTGGATGGCATTAGCAAAATCCAGTAGGTGGAATAAGTGGCTTCGTTAGCAGGAGGGCAGAGAATAAGAATGAGTGACTGGAGAGGAAACTTAGAGGATGAAAAAAGACTTAAAGGGCAAGCAGTGTAGATTCCTTCCAGTAGTTACAAAAAGGCTCATGTTAAAACCCCAACTCTCCAGCAGATAACAACTATAAACTCTGGACAAGGTTTATAAAGACGCTAAAGGGCAACCACAAACAAGCTGAAGAGGAAAGAAACAGCACTAGGTATGTGCTTATGTGCTTTTTTTTTTTTTTTAAAGGATCATCACTTGAAAGCAGTCATGCAGGGTTGCTAAAACTCAAACAGAAATACACAAGTCTTAAAGCTTAAAGTACAAGAAGACAAGAGTTTCACCACAGCCACAGCAACTGGAAAGCGAGGGGTAAATCCCAGAAGAGAGATGGCTAGAGAAAGAAAATAGGTACCACAAAACTTGTGTATCAACTCTTCCCAAGTCTCTGGCTCACTCCTGACCTATGTGTGCGTGGGGCTGACTTCAAACAGTTCAAATAAAGAACTGAGCAGAGATTTCAGCTGCCACTCACCATGGGAGAAGCAGAATTTGCTGAAGTAAAAACCAAAACAATTTAACAAAACCAACAGTTTTTGAAGGAACAAAACAGAATCCAGAGGCACTACATATACAAAGAAACAGGAAATTATGACCCATAATCCAAAGAAAAATCAATCAGCAACAGATTCTGCAATGATAAAGATTTTAGAATAAGCAGGCAATGACTTAAAATAGCTAGTACACTTATATTCAAAAACATATTACAGGCTGGATGCAGTGGCTCACGCCTGTAATCCCAGCACTTTGTAAGGCCAAGGCCGGTGGATCATGAGGTCAGTTCAACACCAGCCTGGCCAAGATGGTGAAACTGAAACTCTGTCTCCACTAAAAATACAAAACTTAGCTGGGCATGGTGGTGGGCGCCTGTAATCCCAGTTACTCAGGTGGCTGAGGCAGAGAATCGCTTGAACCTGGGAGGCGGAGGTTGCACTGAGCCAAGATTGTGCCACTGCACTCCAGCCTGGATGACAGAATAAGACTCCGTCTCAAAAAAATAAATAAATAAAAGATCATATTAAAAGAGAAAACATCCTTACAATAATTAAAAATGAACAAAATCTGAGCAGAGAAATGGAAACTCTAGAAATAACAAAAGATGTAAATACTAGAGATGGAAAATACAGTATCTAAAGTTAAAAATCAGAGCTTAAAGATAACAGAAGAGTAAGTTGAGGATAAGAGAGAAATTGTCCAATCTGTAAAGTAAAAAGATGGAGGGGAAAAAATTAAGAGAGCCTCTGGAAACTGCAGAACAGTATCAAAATGCCTAACATCCATGGAATTGGAATCTCAGAAGGAGAGCTGAGAGAGAATGAGGCAGAAAAAATATTTGGTGGGAAAATGTTGAAATTTTCCCAATTTGGTAAATGAAAAATGTATAGATTCAAGAGCATCATCAACCACAAGTAGGATAAATACATACATATACATAAAGCATATCCAGGTGCATCACAGTCACATTCTGAAAACAAAAAGTGTTTCACAACAACCCATCACTACAAAGAAAAAACAATATGAGATAAAGTAAATTTCAAAAAAGAGTATTATCAAACATAAAAAAAGATATTACATAATGATGGCGTAATCAAGATGACATAATAATTATATACCAGCACCAATTATAAAGTTTCAAAATACATGCAGCAAAAAATTATAGAAAAAAATAGGTAAATACACACCAGCTGTGAAAATTGTTCTATCTGCAGTTACTTAACTAGACTAAAATCAGTAAGGTGGATCCACATCATCTAAACACCACCATCAATCACAGAGCTATAATTGTCATTTATCGAACACTACACCCAACAACTTCAGAAAACACACTCCTTTCAAGTACATATTGTACACTCACCAAGAGAGAACATGTGCTGGACCATAAAAGAGGTCTCAATAAAAAGGAAAGCAGTGAAAATATATTAAAAATGTTCACTGATGATATAGAATTAACTCAACAATCAACTAGTAAAGGACCTAGGAAAATCCCAAATATGAAAAAATTAAACCACTACTAAATAAATCAATGGGTCAAAGAAGGCCCACAAGGGCAATCAGAAAACATTTTGAACCAAATGATAAAATACATCAACACTTGTATAACACAGCTAAAGTAGAGCTTAAAGGGAAAATGATCACATTAAAAAGTTAATAGTTGGCAATATGAGTTTGAAGTGTGCATGTCCGCTTGAGTTTGAAGTGTGCATGTCCGCTTAAACACAAATTTTTTTCAACAAAAGTTACACCGAGTTGGCTGGGCACAGTGGCTCAAGCCCATAACCCCAGCACTTTGGGAGGCCAAGGTGGGCGGATCCTTTGGGCCCAGAAGTTAGAGACCAGCCTGGGCAACACAGTGAGGCTCTGTCTGTACTAAAAATACAAAAATGAGCCAGACATGGTGGCGTATGCCTGTGGTCACAGGTGCTTGGGAGGCTGAGGTGGGAGAATCACCTGAGCCCAGGATGTCAAGGCTGCAGTAAGCCATGATCCAGCCACTGCATTCCAGCCTGGGAGTGAGGGAACTTGTGACCCTGTCTCAAAAAACAAAAAACAAAAAATTTACACCAAGTGTCCCTGCCTCTTCGGCCTCCCCTCCACCTCTCCTGCCTCTGTTACCTCCAAGACAGCAAGACCAGTCCCTCCACCTCTTCCTCCTCCTCAGCCTACTGATGCCAACAATGGAGGGAGAAATGAGGAAGGAAGGGAGAGAAAACCCAGCTTGGTCTCCATGTCTCACAATGGTAGCTCAATCAGGTAGACCATATAAAAACAGGCAACAGGCCAAATTTCGCCCACAGGCTTTAGTCAGTCAACCCCTGACCCTGAATATCTAATGCAATCTTTAAAACGGAAAACTGAAGGATTTGTACTACCTGACTTCAAGACTTACTAGAAAAAGGCAGAGTAACCAAAAGACAGTGTTGTATGGCATAAAGGTTAACAAATAAATGACACTAAATAGAGAACATATAACCCATAATTAATTACGTGGTCTTTTTTTTTTTTTTTTTTTGGAGAAACAACATCTCATTCTGACGTCCAGGCTGGAGTGCAGTGGTGCAATCACAGCTCACTGCAGCCTAAAACCTCCCCAAGCTCAGGTGATCCTCCCACCTCAGCCTCCCAACTAACTGGGAATACAGATGCACACCACCATGCCAGGCTAATTTTTGTATTTTTTGTAGAGGCAGGGTCTCACCATGTTGCCCAGGTTGGTCTTGAACTCCTGGGCTCAAGCCATCTGCCCAACTCTGCCACCCAAAGTGCCAGGATTACAGTCGTGAACCACCATGCCCGGCCTGGTCATTTCATTTTTGACAAAGACTCCAAAGCCAACACTGAGGAAAGAAAAGTGTTTTCAACAATAGAGCTAGAAGTGTATATATTCATGTAAAAATACGAACCTCAATCCCTATCACACCATCCACTAAAATTAATTTGAGATGGATCACAGATGTAAATGTAAAGCTTCTAAAATATATAAAATTATCCTCATGATTTAAGAGGAAGCAGATTTTTTAAGACAGGGAAGAGAATCATTCTCTATAAAACAAAAAACTGATAAATTGTATTACATCAAAATGACAAAACTCCTACTTGCCAAAGATACCAGTAAGAAAATAAATGAGGGCCAGGCATGGTGGTTCATGCCTGTAATCCCAGCACGTTGGGAGGCCGAGGCAGGTTAATCACCTGAGGTCAGGAGTTCCAGACCAGCCTGGCCTACATGGCAAAACCTCATCTCTACTAAAATACAAAAAATTGGCTGGGAGTGGTGGTGTGAGCTTGTGGTTCCAGCTATTTGGGAGGCTGGGGCACAAGAACCAACTGAACCTGGGAGGCGGAAGTTGCAGTGAGCTGAGATTGCACCACTGTACTCCAGTCTAGGCCTGTAATCCTAGCACTTTGGGAGGCCGAGACAGGTAGATCGCTTAGTCAGGAGCTTGAGACCAACTTGGGCAACACAGTAAGATCTCGTCTCTACAAAAATAAACAATATTAGCCAGGTATGGTGGCACGCACCTGTGGTCCCAGCTGCTCGAGGGCTAAAGTGGGAGGACTGCTTAAGCACAGGAGGTCAAGGTTGCAGTGAGCTGTAATTGCACCACTGCACTCCAGCCTGGACAACAGAATAAGACCCTACCTCAAAAAAAAAAAAAAAAAAAGGAAGAAGGGTTATTTTTAAAATCACACTTTAACTTACTTTATATGAATGTGAATAAAAAAAAACAAAACAGTGCCTCAGGAGTAGGCTCCGTCTCCACCAAAAAAAAAAAAAGAAACAAAAAATGAGCCAGGCATGGAGGCATATGCCTGTGGTCCCAGCTGCTTGGGAGGCTGAGGTGGGAGAATCACCTGAGCCCAGGAAGTCAAGGCTGCAGTAGGCTGTGACCCAGCCACTGCACTTCAGCCTGGGAGGGACAGAAGTTGAGACCCTGTCTCAAAAAATTCAGGGAAGGACTGAATAGGAAGAAGTGTCCAGTGACTGTCTGTAATGATGCTTATGTGCTATATCTGTACAAGTCTTTTTTTTTTTTTTTTTTTGAGACGGAGTCTTGCTCTGCCACCCAGGCTGGAGTGCAGTGGCCGGATCTCAGCTCACTGCAAGCTCCGCCTCCCGGGTTCACGCCATTCTCCTGTCTCAGCCTCCCGAGTAGCTGGGACTACAGGCGCCCGCCTCATCGCCCGGCTAGTTTTTTGTATTTTTTAGTAGAGACGGGGTTTCACCGTATTAGCCAGGATGGTCTCGATCTCCTGACCTCATGATCCGCCCGTCTCGGCCTCCCAAAGTGCTGGGATTACAGGCTTGAGCCACCGCGCCCGGCCTGTACAAGTCTTTAGGTTACCAAATTGGAAGCAATGATCAAAACTCATCCAAAAGTACACTTAAGATTCTTAAGCTCCACTGTATGTAAATTATACCTAAAAAATTGAATGAATACTGAATTCTAATTAATGATAGATATACTGGGCTAGGCCCAATGGCTCACGCCTATAATCCCAACACTTTAGGAAGCCAAGGTGGATGGATCACCTGAGGTCAGGAGTTCAAGACCATCCTGGTCAACATGGCAAAACCCCATCTCTACTAAAGATACAAAAACTAGCCCAGCGAGGTGGTGGGCACCTGTAGCACCAAATCCTCCAGAGACTGAAGCAGGACAATCTCTTGAACCCAGGAGGTGGAAGCTGCAGTGAGCCAAGATCACACCACTCTAGCCTGAGCGACAAGAGCAGGACGCCGCCTCAAAAAAAAAAACTAGGCCAGGCGCGATGGCTCACGCCTGTAATCCCAGCACTTTGGGAGGCTGAAGCAGGTGGATCACCTGAGGTCAGGAGTTCAAGATCAGCCTGGCCAATATGATGAAACCCCGTCTCTACTAAAAATACAAAAAATTAGCTGGGCATGGTGGCAATCACCTGTAATCCCAGCTACTCAGGAGGCTACGGCAAGAGAATCACGTGAACCTGGGAGGCGGTGGTTGCAGTGAGCCACGATCATGCCACTGCACTCCAGTCTGGGCAACAAGAGCGAAACTCTGTCTCAAAAAAAAAAAATTTTTTTTAAATTTAATTTAAAAATAAAAGATATACTGCAGTTTATAGAAGGGATGTGAACTAATGTTTTGAACTTACTTTGAAATATAAGATGGACTGATGAACGAGTACAGATATCTGCTGAGGCAAATACAGCACAATGTTTATTTTACCTGTATAATTTTTCAACTTTTATATGTATTTGGAATTTTTCACAATAACGTTGGAGGAGGGGAGGAAAACAGGTAGATCTGGCCATTGTGCTATGGCTCTGAGCATTCTCTGCCCAAGTCCAGAGTCTTGCTGTAGCTATCTAGGAGAGCAGGTTTCTGAGAGACAATGTAGCAGATAGCCAAATCAGGCTCCCTGCAGGCAGAGCAGCTCACCTGCCGTAAGACCTACGACACTATGCTGCCATTAGATGGCACAAAGCAGGACAAGTTCTATCAAAAGATAACTGCTCATAGCCACTCCATCCTTGGAAAGAACCTAGGATCACAGGCCAGTATGAGACTGTCCTTGGGGAAGTGGTGGGAAACATGGTCCAGTAGGAGACTGACCAAAAAATATCACCCAAATCAACAAGAAGTTATTGCAGGCATGGCCTTTGGCTACTACTACCCAAACCTTAAACATCATTACCAATTCCTCAAAAACCTATGAGGCTGGAGGGCCTGTTTATTTTCTTCTTACCAGCTCATAACATACCCCATAATCAGATGGCATACTCTGTTGCCAAAATGAATGTCAGTTGCTGTCCTGACAAACAAACAGGCTTCTTTTCCTGCAGTAAGAACCCAGTATCAATTTTAAGGAGACTAAGTAGTAGCTGATGTCAGAGCAATGGAAAAGACACAGGAAAAGGACTACAACTCAGATGTGTACCAGGTAGCACTCGTGCTGCGTGTCTCACAAGGCACTGGAAGTCACCTGAGCTGCTATGTTTCCCAGGGACTTCAAGCTGGCAGAGGCCGCAGGTTACAGATTATCCAGCCCCAGAATAACTACCTGGCCTGAGGCCCCCACTGTCTTAACACAAACCTCAGGGTGAATCTATGCCACATACCACTAATACACACCCGTTACAGTCCAATCTTTGCAGATGTCACTGTGAACCATTTAGCCTCCAATCCTTCTTTTTTTTTTTTTTTTTTGTGAGACAGAGTCATCTTGGCAGACTGCAGCCTCTGCCTGCTGGGTTCAAGCGATTCTTGTGCCTCGGCCTCCAGAGTAGCTGGGATTACAGGCACACGCCACCACATCCAGCAAATTTTTGCATTTTTAGTAGAGATAGGGTTTTGTCACATTGCCCAAGCTAGTCTCAAACTCCTGGCCTCAAGTGATCCACCTGCCTCAGCCTCCCAAAGTGCTGGGATTACAAGCATGAGGCATGGTGCCCAGCCAAGCCTCCAATCCTTTACAAGCAGTACAAAGTTTTAAAGCCCATTTTAACCACTCAATGTGCGGATCTTGCCTGGATCCTCATTCAAACAGACCATTAAGAAAAAAAAGAAAAGTAGGATACTTATAAACAACAGAAAACTTAAACACTGACCAGATGACTAGATCACTGTTAATTGTCATAGGGACAAAAATAACACTGTTGCTATATATATTTTAAAGCCCTTGAAGTTTACCGATAACATGAGAGTTGAGTTTACGGATGAAATTTTATGTCTCACATTTGCTTAAAAATAATAAAAAGACAGCCATGTGTTGATGGAAGTTTATTATATTATCTACTTGTGTAAATGCATTAATACCTCCACAAAAAAAAGTCTTTTAAAAAGAAACAAAAACGTTTAATGATTTATATTGTTTTAGTTAGAGTCAAATAAGATTTTTTAGAAGATAACACACAATGGCAAGAAAAAAACAAGCTAAGAGATTACAGGAAGCTAGAATGGTAAGGCAAACAGTTAGAAATAAACACTGTAACCTGGAATATGTAATGTAAAAAACAATTAAACTCTCAGAGTAGTTACAAACTAACAACATAACATCTAGCTTCTTCTATAAAGCTTTGGGTTTTCTGTCATCATTCAAAAAGACCCACAGGTTATGATATGTTCAAAATAAAGACATGTCTACATTTTCTACATTTTTGTTAATTAGTATATTTCTCTGAAAGCCAACAGTTAATTATCAAAGAATACACTCTAAATATTTTCAACTTTACTAAGTTACTACTGACTAGATTCAGCTAATATTTAGAAGAGCTATGGTGCCATACCTTTCTTTCAAAATGCTTAAGAGGCCAGACATGTGCATAAATACGCAGACACTAAATAAATATCCCTTAAATAATACAATAGTGTGCTTTAATATTTTAATTGGATGGTTTTAAAACTCAAATATCCCTCTAGGAAGCTATTCCCTCAATTAATTAATTTTGTAGTTTAAAATGTTTTCCAACGTATTATTAGTGAGTGTTTTCATTTATTGATACCATCATACTGACTGAAATTCTGCAAAAATTTATCTCCACCCTAAATTCAATTCAAAGCATGCCATGTTCCTATGTGATACTTATTTTCTGCGTTTAGGAATCAACTGGAAAAGTATCTTTGCCCATAAAAGCACGATCTTGGGCAAGTTACTAAACCTGGGGAAAAAAAATTTTTTTTTAATTTTAAAAAATAAAATAAAACCATGATCTTACATCTATATAACACATCAACTTTCAAAATGTTTTCCTATATACTATCTTCAAATCAAGCTCATGAAATAGGCAAAACAGACACTTCTCACAGATTACAAGGGAAAATGAAGCTCAGGGAAGTGGTTTGCCCAAGGTGACAAGGTTCATAAATTGGTGGTAATCAAACTAAACCATGGATTTTTTTGAGTCCTAGTAAATTAGCCAGGCATGGTGTTACATGCCTGTAATCCCAGCTACCTGGGAGGCTGAGGCAGGAGAATCACTTGAATCCGGGAGGTGGAGGTTGCAGTGAGCCAAGATGGCACCACTACACTCCAGCCTAGGCAACAGAGTAAGACTCCATCCTCCCGCTCCCCCCAAAAAAGAAACTCACTTGGATATATATGCTTGTGCATTTTCACTGCTTTAGGTATAATTAAGAAATATGCAAGATTATACCACAGAGATGTCCATAACGTCTCGAGGTCAGTAAGACCAATACAGAAGAAACTAAGAGCAATAACAAAAAAAAAATTTTTTTTTTTGTAAATCTTTTAGTGCATGCTATTTTTTAAACAGTTTAAAATACTTATGGGGGTGTTAGAATCTGAGGGATAAAAACTCCTGAAAGACTGATAGGATTAGAAGAGAAAAGTCAAGCAAAAATAAAAGCCAGCATTGGTAAAATGGTAAAAAATTAGAATACAGATAGCACATATGGGAAACAAAACAAAGATCATTGTAGTTAAAACATTTCTGCTGGCAATAAGGTTAAGAAGCCAGGTCATAAAAAGATTTACATTGCAAGCTGAAAAATAAGAGTTCTATACATCTTCAATCAACAGATCTTCAATGTGCAGACCAAATTGGGTCATCACTGGCTTGTTTTTATATTGCCTTAATCTAAAGATGGTTTTTACACTAAAGAATTGTGTGTGTGTTAGGGAGGAGAAGTGGATTTCAAACAAAGTTATGCAACAGAGAATACAGGTGGCCCACAAAGCCTACAATATTTACTATCTGGCCATTAGAAACAGTTTGCCAACCCCAGATGTGAGCAACAGAATAATTGTAAATCCCGAATTACTGAGTATGTAACTTAACTCTGCCACTCTACAATGACAACATATTGTTACTAAAATAACTATCAATTTTCATTATTATAAAACTCAGCAGAAAATTGAAGTTAAAATGCTCCAAGAGTTTAAACACATAACCCAAATATTAATGTAAATGACATGACAGTATGCTATGAAAACTGACAAATTCCCCTAAAGAAACCATCCAAACCAAGAATGAAAATGAAAATTGATAATTCTTCTTATAACTTCTACCACTTTAGATTCAGGTTCAATAAATAAATACTATCTGAAAAGAAATATGCTGGGAATTTTCACAAGCTGGCCTAATTTTAAAAATCCTAGCATTTTTATACACAGGTATTCTATTTACTAATAATAGAAAGTAAGGCTCAGAAGCTTCTTGCCCAAGGTTCATAACCTGCATAGTCCAAATCTGAGCTTTCAGCACAAGACCACTGTACTTTTATTATGTCTCGGCCCTAAAAAACTGCAAGGGGAGGGCAGTAATCATCTCAGTTTTTGTATCCCTAGGACCTAAGGGCAGTTCCTGGCACACAGCAGGCAATTTAGTTATTTATTTTTATTTTATTTTACTTTTTTGAGACGGAGTCTCACTCTGTCGCCCAGGCTGGAGTGCAGTGGCACGATCTTGGCTCACTGCAAGCTCCGCCTCCCGGGTTCACGCCATTCTCCCACAGCAGGTAATTTATTAGTAAATTTCCGCTTCAAAAATGAATCAATCATGAACGTTAACGGGAAAAGTGTACGTTATTGCATGGGTTTTCAAAGCAATCATTTGGTTTTGTTTTTAATCTAGTAAAAGATAATCAAATACTGGCATGCAATGCGTGATTTTACTCCTACACATAGACCATGCCTGTGGAGCATCAATGCTTTTTCTTTTTTAGAGACAGTCTCGCTCTGTTGCCCAGGATGGAGTGCAGTGGCACAATCTCACTGTAACCTCCACCTCCCAGGTTCAAGTGATTCTCCCACCTCAGCCTCCCAAGTACCTGGGATTACAGGTGCACACCACCAAGGCTGGCTATTTTTTTTTTTCAAATACACACATATTTTTAGTAGAGACAGAGTTTTGTCATGTTGGCCAGGCTGGTCTTGAACTCCTGGCCTCAACTGATTGGTTCGCCTCAGCCTCTCAAACTGCTGGGATTACAAGCATGAGCCACCACACTTGGCCAGTAGTAATGTTTTTACTTTTAGTCTTCAAACATAATTAGGAAGGTTAACTTACTACTAGAAAACATAAACTATACATATTTCAAAATAAAATTATTTCTACATTTTCTTTTCTATTGAATTATCTATCCGTAGCAGCGTTCACCAGTCCACCTTCCATTAACTTTATATCAGAAGTTAATCCACCTTCCTTTAACTGGAAAACCATGATTTGCCCATGACATCACAAATGAGGATATACAGAAAATCACTACAGAATTTCTTTTTTTTTGAGACAGTATCTCTCTTGGTCACCCAGGCTGATGTGCAGTCAGTCATATGATCATGACTCACTGAAGCCTTGAACTCCAGGGCTCAAGCAATGCTCCCACCACAGCCTCCTGGGTACCTGGGACTACAGATACATATCACCATGCTTGGCTAATTTTTGAATTTTTGTAGAGATGGGATCTCGCTTTGTTGCCCAGGTTGGTCTCAAATTCCTGGTCTCAAGGAATCCTCTCACCTCCACTTCCCAAAGTGCTGGGATTATAGGGGAGCTACAGTGCCAAGATCACTACAGGTTTTTTGTTTTATTTTGTTTTTAAAGTTTGATACAAAAGAAAGCATTACAAAAGAAATACATGGAAACTTTTTGTGAAATATTTTGGTTCTGAAAAAATGACAAAAATTACTTCAGCAAATAAATACAAAGTGCTCCAATGCAAAATATTTTACTAGCATCTGGCATATTATGTTCTGTAACTTAACAATGTACATATCTGCTCCACCAAACACACTGTAGAAGTCTATAAACACTAAAGTAATAGTCAAGAAATTTGTAAACCACATCTGTAGAAACTAATGATACACTCTGTAAAAAGTATGGTCTCTATGCATATCTATAAACAGTAATAACATTATTTGCTTACCACAGCTACTAATACAGACCAATACAGATATACTTTATTGATGACTAAAATATAATTAGTATTGCCATCAGTTGTGCGATTGTATGCATGCCCTTTGCCCTGTAACTTGGTAGCCCACCTCACTCTGATTCTGGGCTTGGAGCACGACTTTCTTTGGCAATAGGATGTTTAACTATAATGCAAGTATTAAAACAGAATTAAATTATATATGCAGAAGACCATACACAGATGTTTCCCACATATAAATGTCTGGAGGAACATTCATAGCATATGGCACGCAGGTTTATTCTGTTCAACACATTACAAGTCATTCACCATTCATGGTGCTTGCCTGCTTAAGCCAGCAACATCCTCCAATAGTGACAACAACCAAACATGCCCTCCAGCACACTAAAACTCCCTGGTAGGGATCAAAGATCCAAGGCTGCTCCCGAAGCCAATAAACTTTCTGATCTTTTAATTTTGGAAATACTCATCTTCAGGCATGAACTCATTCACGCACAAGATGTATGATAGAGCCTTTTTAATCCAAAACTTAATGTGACTGAATACGGTCCTTTCCAAACTATTAAAAGGTGACAAGAGAAACATGGCAACTTATTTTGAAATGTAAACTCACGTTCTGGTACTATTCCCTATGCAAGTGATACTTATGATTTAAAGGTTTAAAAAAGATGAACTGATAATAAAATACTTGCACTTGAAATCCATAAATATTTGGTTATAAAGCTGTACCAACTGTCCCACACTTCGTATCTTCACCCTCTACACACCTCTCAAAATTTTAAGATACTGTTAATACTGCAAAGAACCAAACACACCTGTCCATTATTTTGGTTCTAAGATGTTCTTTGGTACACTATGAGAAGATATGTGTGTCTTTCTTAACAAGCATTTACAAGGTTAGTATATTTCCTAGCAACCTATTGCAAGTTTCCCTTCTTTTTTTTTCTACTGTTTGCTCCATCTTCAGTGACTTTCACTACCAGCTTAGGTTCTAGTTACCCTCAAAACCCAATAAATGTGTTACCTGTTCTGTGGGGTCTTCCCAATCCTCTCCTTCCCACCAAAATACTGAGTCCCTTTTTCATACTACTGCTGATACTTCTTATTCTTATCATTATTTATCTAACACCATGTTGCAATTATCTGTTATGTATCTGTTGCACCAACTGTGAGCCCTTTGTCCACTAAGCCAGTGTAACACATCTATAACCACATCCATAATACCCAGCATAGTGACAGTGATCGTCATGGTTAAGTACTTTGAGTGGTCTACCAACTTGCATACCTCTTTGTAGGACTTAAGATTCATGAATACATTTCAGTCACTTCTAACATTTACATTTTGCTTCTACTTTTTGATACAGTGAGTTCCTCAAAATCAACTAATTTTTATATACTCTAAATTTACCTTAACGCTACAGCGTTAAAAAATATTCCTTCAGAAATCCTGCCATACATGACAATAAGGATGAATCTTGAGGATATTACACGAAGTGAAATATCCAATCACAGAAGGACAAATATTGTATAATTCAATTTATACGAAGTATCTAAAATAGTCAAACCCAGAGAAGCAGAGAGTACAATCAGGGGCACCAGGGGCAGAAGATAAAATGAAGGAGCTGTAATTCAACTGGTATAAAGTTAAATGATTAATTTCTAGAGATCTGCTATACAATACTATGCCTGTAATTAACCATACATATTGCACACCTAAAAATTTGTTAAGAGAGTAGATCAATGTTCCCACCACATTTAAAAAAATGTATACGCCTTCAATCTTGGTATTTTTTTGGACCAGTCTCCACCTAATTGTATCTCACATGTTGTTAAATGGACTGCTGTTATCACAGTTTTGTTACTCTGGTTTTACCTACTGTCATATTTTTAATCTAAAGATAGAATAATATTTATTTCTGATTCCATTCTAATTTCCAAAATTTTGCACACGAAGCCAACATCCTAAGAAAGTAACTTCAAGTGTGCACTGTTAATCCCACTTGTAAACTTTACACAAACAGTTCAAATTGTATTTTAATCAACACATATATTCTTCTTCTTTTTTTTTTTTTTTGAGATGGAGTCTCGCTCTGTCGCCCAGGCTGGAGTGCAGTGGCTGGATCTCAGCTCACTGCAAGCTCCGCCTCCCGGGTTTACGCCATTCTCCTGCCTCAGCCTTCCGAGTAGCTGAGACTACAGGCGCCCGCCACCTCACTCAATTAGTTTTTTTGTTTTGTTTTGTTTTGTTTTTTGTATTTTTTAGTAGAGACGGGGTTTCACCATGTTAGCCAGGATGGTCTCATCTCCTGACCTCGTGATCCGCCCGTCTCGGCCTCCCAAAGTGCTGGGATTACAGGCTTGAGCCACCGCACCCGGCCCATATATATTATTCTATGCTTACTGTCATTAAAAGCCTCCTACCCTTTCATCCAACTTTACATGTTCTTATAATATAGTCACATTAGTCTGGAATCTGAATACTCAAAATAATTTGTCATTGGCAAAATTTGGAGACTTCAAAATGTGCTCTCTTCTTTAAATCATGTATTTAAAAATATTTCATAGCTGTGAATTTATATTTCCTCACTATTTTAGAACCAAAAGCACATGGACATCACAAGCAGGCAAACAATTTTAAGATATTACTTTCAAAATATTAGAAAGGCAGAGTGTAAAACGCTTGCATATATTTTCTAAGGGTCAAACAGAAGATTAAAACTAATCAAATCTTAATATTTAACTTATGTTTATTAAGGATATCAAAGATGCAACCAGAAGAGTACCACTAAAGTACTACTTATCCTTTCTAGAAAATGAGACTTTTCTGTCAAATAATAATAGCTATTATTAATCAACTTGGGTTAACTGGTTCATCCTTACCCCAGGATTATAAAAAAATGCCCACTCTCTTTAATTTTATTAATTTTAAAAATATTAGAAAAATTTAAAACCTTTTACTAATAGCAAAACATAGAGCTAAAAGCAAACAAGCAAACAGAATGGAATTACTGGAAGCCCATTAAAGGCAAGAAGAAAAAAAGCTTCCATCCAAATATACCATCTGACTCCCGAGGACACTAGGCTGCCACTGAGAACTACTAACCTCCTCGCTACTGAACACTTGCTAAACATTACACATCACATACACATCCAAAGTTAAAAATTTAGGAAAAATAGAGGACTTCAACCCCTAACAAGTTTAACATAACATCACAAAATGAACTCTCTTCCTCTTTTTTGACTTTTAAAGCAAAGACTAACAGTAACTGCAATAATGGGTGTCCTCCGAAACACCTTTTATATTCAAGACTGATGACTTTTAAATACACACATGTCAACCTCAGATGTACGGTAAAGTGTTTATGTAGTGAACAATTCCAAATACATTATTAATTGAGTACATTTTAAAATATCTAAATATAAAATCCAAAAATAACTTTTTTAGACTGCGAAATTCAACATTTTAAATAACTTATTAAATCTTATTAAAATGACTGCCAACAAAAAAGTTGAAAATTGAAAAAAAAAAAAAAAAAAAAAAAACACTTACTTCATTTCCATGTTTTTGTAAGAATTCAATCTCCTGTTGTGTGAATGTTGTCATGGAGATAGATTTCACCCTGTGTGGTGGATTTAATCCTCGTCTGAAAGATAAAATATATCACAAAATTTACTAGTACATACCACATGTTTAAAATGACACATCTAGTGATTCAAAACATTTTTAACCAACATATAAACTTGAAACAGTGTTTTCATTCCATAAACTCAAAGTATTTTTAAATTATTTTAAACTATTAAACTTCATAACAGATGTTCAAGTTTGGTTAGACTCATTAAATAATAGACCTAACAATAAATTCAAGTAACTACCTAGTTAAAAACACAAAGTAACTGTGACACACGAGTTTCTAGGAACTGCAAATAGTGCTTTAGTGTGTCTCTGATGAAAAGGCTATACATGTGAAGAGCGCTATGGTAAAGAATTTTAATTCTTTAAATATTTCACATCTCCTAAGAAACAATGATATAAGACCGGAGCCATACAAATATCCTTATCAAACAGTTGTTACCTTTAAATAAGTTTAAGACTAATTTAGAAAACTATATTAAAAGTAATGTCATGAATTGAGGTAATAAGCCAATTAGTAAAGTCCTATCTTGCCATCAATTCAAGTAAGAATTTATAATAAAGAACATTTTCAGTCACCTCAGAAGGCAGTGAGTGTACAAGAGGAAACCGCAAGGACACATGGAAGAGATTCAAAAAATTGCTGGATGCATGATTAAACAATTTTTAAGGTCCTTTACAACCCTGAAGCCTTTTCTGTATGGATGGCCTTAAAAGGACTTTATCTTGATGTTTGAACACGCACATGAAAAACTGAGTGGAACAGATTTAATAATTATTTACATGTCCAACTATCTTGTGGGCAGGTCCACCCACAAGAATAATGGCCAAATAATCTATGCAAAGCAACAAGTAACCTATGCAAAGTTCCATAAAACTACTTTGGGGTCATGCTCTCTGACAAATGTCTCATTTGAATGCTCGGTTCTACAGCAATTACTGTAGTAATATTTTTAAAGAATTTGTCAATTTGTAATCATTCACACTAATTAAATAGGATATTTAACAATGACGTAAAATAATAAATGTACCAAAAGTGTTTAAAAAATATTTGAGAACATTTTGAATAATTAAATATAGTGCGTAACATTCTAAAAATTCACCGTATTTTGGGGCCGGGTGCTGTGGCTCACGTCTGTAACTCCAGCACTTTGGGAGGCTGAGACGAGGAGCTCACTTGAGGTCAGGAGTTCAAGACCAGCCTGGCCAGCATGGCAAAACCCTGTCTCTATTAAAAATACAAAAATAAGCAGGAGAGTGGTGGCATGCACCTGTAATTTCAGCTACTCGGGAGGCTGAGACATGAAAATTGCTTGAACCCAGAAGGCAGAGGTTGCAGTGAGCCAAGATCGCGCCACTGCACTCCAGCCTGCATGACAGAGCAAGATTGTCTCAAAAACTAATAATAAAATTTAAAAACTAATAAAAACAGTATTTTTGTCAAAACACAAAGGAAAAGCTCCTCAACTGACTGCTTCTTTTTCTCCCTCTTGTCACAGATAAATGTCATCTTTCAGATCATGATCTGAATGAAGACCAGTTACACTTCATTTGTTTCGAATTTCAAGGTAAGGAAAAGTTAACCTGGGTTTGGCTATTGTTTTGTTTTGCTTTGTTTAAATTTTATACTAATTTTTTCCTTCTGTTGTCATAAAATAGGGAAATAATGACTGAACAAGAAGAACTAAGTAACCGAAATTTTATTCTGGTAAACTCTCAAACTTGGCCAGGCACGGTGGCTCACACCTGTAATCTCAGCACTTTGGGAGGCCAAGATGGGCGTATCACTTGAGGTTAGAAGTTCGAGACCAGCCTGACCAACATGGTGAAACTCCATCTCTACTAAAAATACAAAAATTAGGCGGTGTGGTGGCACTTGCCAGCTACACAAGACTATCTCTACTAAGAATACAAACATTAGGTGGGCGTGGTGGCGCTTGCCAACTACACAGGAGGCTGAGGCAGGAGAATCGCTTGAACCCGGGAGGCGGAGGTTGCAGTGAGCCGAGATCGCACCACTGCATTCCATCCTGGGCAGCAGACTGAGAACCGGTCTCAAAAAAAAAAAAAAAAAAAAAAAAAAACTCTCAAACTTGATTCTGAAGAAACAACCTCAGTAGTAACTTGCAAGTACCTTTACAGCTTGCAATCACAAAATAAGGCTCTAAAGACTAGTTCCAAATTTCTAAAAGTGGCCAGGAGTGGTGGCTCATGCTTGTAATCCCAGTACTTTGGGAGGCCAAGGTGGGAGGATCACTCGAGGTCAAGAGTTCGAGACCCACCTGGCCAACATGATGAAACCCTGTCTCTACTAAAAACTACAAAAATTATCTGGGTGTGGTGTCACACACCTGTAGTTCCAGCTACTCCCAAGGCTGAGGCAGGAGAATCGCCTGAACCCGGGAGGTAGAGGTTGCAGTGAGCCGAGATTGCGCCACTGCACTCCAGCCTGGGCAACATAGCGAGACTCCATCTCAAACAAACAAACAAATTAATTAATTAATTAATTTTCAAAAGTGAAAATTTAGAAAAGTCATTATTACTTAGGGCACAACACTTTGATTCCAACTCATCCTCCATGAGAACAACACTTAATTCACCCCTTTCAGGGAGATTTAATCATTTATGATATAATACTTACATTCTACCTTGCCCCAAAACAATTTAAAAAGGAATTAACATATTATTGTTCTCTCAAATGCCTCTTACTCCCTTCTTACCTTGCAACTTTGTCTCTCCTTATTCTGTAATATCTCCTCGTTGTTTCAGACAAGCCTTTACCTTTCTACCTACTGGCAATATTTCCTTTTTAAAAATGGAAAAGGCAAAGGAGTAACTTTCTGATGACGAAATATCAAACACTATTAAAAGGATGTATGTTTTGGAAATTTTGGAGCGAACAACTATACCTGTATACTTCTCAAATTGTTCAATGAGGAAACAACAATTCATAAAGCTAACCCTAAATCTTTAAGTTACATCACACATATGTAATCTCACAAATGCAGTACAGTGTGTAAATATATCCCAGGCCCCACCATATCACAAGGTCTACTAATGCGCAAAGAAGGTATTCATATTAACTAAATAAGTGAACAAAATTTTAAACTTATGAAACAAGTACAACCAGAATGTACTCACAACCAAATGAGGAAAGGACATTTTTTCCAAGTGAAATCTGTTACAGGATTTGTTACCCGTTACAGGATTTACTCAAATGAACTTTCTCAGTACACTCACAATAGTATTCAATTTACAAAACGGCAGACAATTTTACAAGGCTACACTTATTACATAAATTGAGTAACCAAGAGGAAATTTTATGCGTTCATGTTGCTTTCTCTAATTGCTCTTTTATATTCCATTTATTCAGGGATATTAACTATATTCTCAATGCAAGGCTGTACACAGATTTTTCATTTTTTTAGCCTTCAAAAGCTTTGTACATGGATTTTATATGTTTATATAAGAGTCTGAAAAAAAGCTGAAGACTGATTCCATCAATGTCTTAATCTCGGAGTGATGAGCTGCAACAAAAATGAGTAGTCTCGCCCCCACACCACCCACACCCCACCCTACCCACCCCTACGCCAAAAAATGAGTAGTCTCAAACACTGATAGTGGGATAAACTCACCAACTTTTATTAAGAACCTCATTATTCCCATTTGACCCAGCTATGCCACTTTTGGGAATCAATTCTAAAAAAAGAATTGGATATACAGCTGACCACCTATGTACAAGATGTTCACCAAACATTATTCATAATAGGAAAACATCAGAAACATTTCACACCAAAAAGGAAATGGTTAAATAAGTGACAATTTTAAAAAGTATGACATTATGCACTTACAATTGTGCTTTAACTTTTTAAGATAAAAATTATATAGTATTCTCAGAACTAATTTTTTTAAATCAGCAAAAAAAAAAGACAAACCAAATACTCCAAAATGTTAACAGTTCTTGTACATGTGATGAGATCGAATCAATTTTTCTCTATTCATAATTTTCTATTCTCTCCAAATTTTCTATAATAAATACTACTTATTCTGCAGTAGGAAAAAAGGGGTGAGAAATAATGGAAAGTCCAATTGACTAGTAGCAGTATTCAAAAAATTTAGATTTTTAGTCTTGGCTTTATGAATGTGAACGTCTATGCTGAAGAATTAGAAAAAGCAATTAAGAGAAGGAGGGAACGGTTTTCCAATCTAGGTTTTCCAATCTAAGACTTTCTTCCAATTGTTCTAAAACCTGGAAAACCTTTCCTCGCATATCCTATGATACCCACCAACATCAACACCTTATCTTCATTTCTCTAAATCAAGGCTTCTTAACTTTGGCATTATTGACATTTTGGGTTGGATAATTCTTTATTGTGGAGGGGTGTCCTATGCATTGTAGGATGTTGAGCAGCACCTGCATTCCTAGTTCTACTCACTAAATGTCAGTAGCACCCTTCATCAGATACTGACAATCAAAACTGTTTCCAGACATTGCCAAATATCCCCCACGGGGTAAAACCCCTTCAGTTGAGAACCACTGCTCTAAATGTAATAAATACGTAAATTACCAAGCAAAAGAAATTAATGGAATTTCTTTGGCTCTCTATTAAGATATAAACTCTACCAAGGTTCAATCATCTTGCATAACTTTCTTTTCAGAGTAACAGAAACCAGAATAAATATTTCTCTCTCTGAAACAATAAGCAACAAAGTAAACATACATGTTTAAAATTCATATAGAAAATATATTAAGATTTAAATTAGAAAACAGACTAAGGAAAGTGTCCACAACAAATAACCAAGAATAAACTATACCATATTAAGCACTCTTATATGAACTGGTCGGCAAAATGTAACTTAATAAGGTAGTAGGAAATTAATATATATACAGTATCTAGACTGGCACTGTTACATATTTAATCTCATTAATTTCTACTTCCAACAGTACGGCAAAATGAAAAGCCTCCTCTACTACAATATGATAGTCCATAAATTACCTCCCAAAAACCCTACGACTATTAACATACTATTGAACTTTTTAGAAAGGGAAATCTCTAAGGATCCCCCACCCCACAGAAAAGAAAGACACAAAATTAAAAATTAAGCTGAAACCAGAAATGTGCCCCACATTATGCACAAGATGCAATGTTGCTCAGAAGGCAAGTGCCAACAATAGCCAAGGCGAGATGAGAGAGCTCAACCTCAGATATCTCTGTGAAGTTAAACCTAAGACCCTGGATGGAAAATAAAATACCTTCAGGTTACACAGGATCCTAGGATCCCATGAACATGCAAATTCTCTCTAAAGGAATGCATTTTCAATTTAAGCTATCAAGATTTCCAAATATTAAGTTCAATACAATATGAGGCTGCAATAAAAATTATCACACAAAAATGAAACAAACCAATGTGCTTGAGTCAGTAAATGCAAAAGATTAACAGCACCTCCCTCCACGACTTTAGTTATCAGAATTACCAGTTGCAAAATATAGTATATAGGGAACATTAAAATAAATGAAAGATGGAGTAAAAATGAACAGGAAATATGTAATTGTCAGAACGAGGCAAATTTAAAAATCAGAATTTTCAGAAATGAAAAACTATAAATGTGGAAATTAAAAATTCACCAAATAAGAAAGCAGACTAGACATACCTAAAGAGACAATTAATGAACTGGAAGGTAACACTGAAGTGATAATGACTGAGATTTTTCAGATCCAATAAAAGTCATGCATCTACAGATATAAAAAGCCCATCAAAATATAGATAAATAAAATCCAATTTGAAAACAATTCGGGCTGGGTGCAATGGCTCACACCTGTAATCCCAGTACTCTGGGAGGCCAAGGCAGGTGGATCACCTGAGGTCAGGAGTTCCAGATCAGCCTGGCCAACCTAGTGAAACCCCATCTCTACTGGAAAAAAAAAAAAAAAAAAAAAATTAGCTGGGCGTGATACCTGATTACAGGTACCTGTAATCCTAGCTACTCAGGAGGCTGAGGCAGGGAGAATCACTTGAACCTGGCAGGCGAAGGTTGCAGTGAGCCAAGATCACGCCATTGCACTCTAGCCTGGGCGACAGAGCAAGACTCCGTCTCAAAAAAAAAAAAAAGGAACAATTCAGTGAAACTTCAAAGACAGAGAAGATCTTAAAAGCAACTGGAAAGAAAATATAGGGAACAAAATTTGGCTAGCAGTAGACTTCTCAATGGAAAGGAGAAGACCACGGAATATTATCTTCAAGTGGTAAGAAAAAATAACTTGTGAATCCAGCAAAGCTGTATTTGAAGTATAAGATCAAAATAACAATATCTTCAGATAAAACAAACAAACAAACAAACAAAAAAAAAACCACTAGGCCAGGCACGGTGGCTTATGTGTGTAATCCCAGCACTTCAGGAGGCCGAGGTGGGCAGATCACTTGAGTTCAGGAGTTTGAGACCAGCCTGGCCAACATGGTGAAATCCCATCTCAATTAACAACGACAACGAAAAAATACAAAAATTAACTGGGCATGGTGGTGCACACTTATAATCCCAGCTATTGGGGAGGCTGAGGCAGGAAGATCGCTTGAATCCAGGAGACAGAGGTTACAGTGAGCCAAGATCATGCCACTGCACTCCAGCCTGGCTAACAGAGTGAGACTCCATCTCAAAAACAAAACAAAACTAAGAGATCTTCGTTAAAGAAGCTTACACTGTATATACTGTAAGAAGAAAAATGACCCAAGAAAGTCTAGAGATGCAAAAGGGTAAGCAAAGAAAACTGTAACTGGCAAATCTAAACAAATATCTTATTACGGTAACATCCAATTTACAGAAGGAAAAAAGGGACAAATAATATGTTTACCAACAATAACACTTAAATGAGCCAGGCACGGTGGCTCACGCCTGTAATCCCAGCAGGCAGGTGGATCACCTGTGGTCAGGAGTTCGCGACAGCCTGGCCAACATGGTTAAAACCCCATCTCTACTAAAAATACAAAACTTAGCTGGTGTGGTGGCAATCCTCAATCCCAGCTACTCAGGAGTCTGAGGCAGGAGAATCACTTGAACCTGGGAGGTGGAGGTTGCAGTAAGCCGAGATCATGCCACTGTGCCTGGGCCACAGAGTAAAACTCCATCTCAAAAAACAAAAAAACCCCACTTAAATGAAACTACTTTGTATTTTTAAAGACCTTGTATTAATAGAAGACTAAAATACTGATTAACTCTGGAATGTTAATATCAATAGTACAATTTCAATTGTGACTATAAAAGAAAATGGAATTCCACAAGTAAAAGGGAAAATCAAAACAATGCCAAAAAAAGTCAATTTTTAATAAAATTAAACATGCATGTGCCATACAACCTAGCCCTTGATATTTACCCAAGTGAAATGAAAACTTATGTTCGCCCAAAAACCTGTGCATAAACATTTACAGCATTTCCATTTATATATATCAAAAACTAGAAACTCCTCAAACAAGCAATGGAATACTACTTAGCAACAAGGAGGAACAAACTATTAAGATAAACAACAACAAACTTGGATTAATCTTAAAGATATTATGCTGAGTGAAAAAAGGCAATCTAGAAAAGTTATGAGTCCATTTACACAACATTCTTGGAAAGACAAACCTGCAGTGTTGGAGAACAGATCAGTAATCGCCAGGAGTACAGTAAAAACAAGGGCTGAAAGTTTTTTGGGGTGATGGAAAACTTGCATGTTCTAATTTTAGTAGTGGCTATATGAATCTATACATATGTTAAGATTCACGGAACTGTGCATCAAAAAATGATAATATATGTTAAGAAATAAAAAAAACTGTAGTCCTGATTTCATGTTACTATCTATAGTAACCACAATTTTTAGACTAATTAAAATAAATATATCATTAGCAGACTATCTTCACCTACTAAATTTGATCATTTAAGTGAATAAAATCCTGTAGTGAATCAAAACAAGTATTTTTAAGATGTATTCCTGGAACCTGGTGTCACCTCCCTTCTTTGCCAAAGTTCTTCTAGCCGCAGGGTGAATTCAGTGTTTATAAAACACCTTTCTGTAATGATATTAGTCATAACTATTGGATCAAAGTGTTGGGTAAGTAAACCACATTACTTTTATAGGGCCAATACTGAAGTATCACCCATTCCAGATCCTCAAATACACATTTTAAGTCTTCAGTTTTGTGCAAAAAAAAAAAAAGACTGACTTAATAACTGCAGTTTTCATATCTTGAAAACATGTTTCCAAGTTAATTGGTTTCAAGAAGTTCAAAGTAGCCCACTGGAGCAGCCCAATACATCTTTGTAGTATAATTAAGCCATTTGCAGATCCCCAGGAGATTTAGTTTTAATGACCACCACCCAGGTACGACTGTAACCAGATGGTGTGACTCATTCCATATGTCCATCAGTACGGTGCACTTAACTAGGCCTCAAACCATCTTGCAAATAGCCATTTGTTCAATTCAAATAACAATCTGTGCTGGATGAGTAAGTAGGAAAGCTTATTTAGTTAGTTTTATTCATTGTTTTTACCCTGCTGGGGTAGAAGCTGGTTAAAATATTTTTAATAACCTGTGGAAGTTTATGTAGTTGCTAATAATATTGGCAGAAAGCAATAAAGTTGACATTTAGATCTAGCCCATCCTAGTTATTTACTAAAAATATTATATATGTTTCATAGTATAAAATTATACATTTAAAATCTAGAACAGATGGAAGGTGCCTTTAGCAGGTTATCAAATCTACAAACTATTGATGCCAAGACATCGTATAGGTTGGCTAGTCCAAAATATTCACCTATCCAGAGTCCAATATTAAAAAACTGAATATATTGAGCTTTCCATACAATAATAAGTGTGATATAAATCCTAATTGTTATTCCGAGTTTCTGGGAAAGCCACAAATACTACACCATAAGGTCCTTGTAACACTTAGAGGAAGCATCTAAAAAATAATACTCAAGTTATGATTTAAACCTAATTAAGGCATTCTAGTTAAGAGTAGCGGACAAAATCTCAATGTCTTCACATCTCCAAACCCCCAATGAAATGACAGTAAAGGAATAAGAAGGTATTAACCCACAAGAGACAGAGGGTTACCATGATGTGTTTATCTCACACTGAATGCCTACATCAGAACATCTTGTGTACCTCATACATACACCTACTATGTGCCCACAAAAATTAAAATAACTAGACAGAGAGTCAGAGAACAAGAGAGGAGCCCAAGAGCACACGACAGTTCTCTAAACAAAATTTGGAAGATTTAAAAACAAAATACCAGCAGTAACTGACTTTATGGAGAAAGCCAAAACAAAAGCTTCTGCAAAGGTGGGAGAAGCCAACTGGAAACTTCATAGCCACAGGACCTATGAAGATTTACTGAAGGAACTGGATACAGGTGAAGCTTAAAGTAGGGTCAGAAATCATTAGACTCTCCAGCTCCTCAACAGCCAAAAGCATACTCCCACCAGCCCTAGGCAGAAGTCTGAAGCAAAGTTTTAAATTAAAGATGTTATACCACAGAGACTTCAAACTCAGACACTGCTGAAGATTCTTGTTAGGCACCATGTTAAAAGCTGGAGGATTATCTAAGATCGTACATACAGAATAACAGTCACCTCCCTCAACTTGGCTCCCAGAACAGTGGCATCACAGGCTTTTATATTCCCCAAAAAAGAAGACTGGAGAAAATATGTCTCAACTATAAAAAGCGTGAGTTTCCAAACAGAGTCCAAAAAAAAAAAAAAAAAAAGCCTAAAACACTGCACAAAAGACCTACACCAAAATACTTCAATATGAGGTTCTGAACAGCAGGAAGAAAAGAAGATCTCTTATCTCCCAAAGAGGGAAGAAAAAAAGTGGGTCAGAAAGACTCAGTAATAAGAACAGCATCAGACTTCTCAACAGTAACACTGAAGGTCTGAAGACAACTAAGCAATATATTAAAAGTTTCAAGGGTAAAGTATTTTCACCTTTGTGAATGTAGACAAAGTAATTTTTAAAATGAGAGCAAAATAAAACATTTTCAGCTTTGTGCCTTTCAAAAATGACCTCTCATTCACCTTTCATCAGGAGGCTAATGGAAATGTGGGGGTCCTGGAAAGAGAGCATTTAACATAGGTTACAGGTGAAAGGAATTTCCAGAATGAAGACAGAAGAAAAGTTCCGGTATGAGAGGCGCACAGCAGGCCTAGACAGCAGCATTTCCAGAGCAGAAGATTACAAAAGTACCCAGAAACGGTGAAAAAATAAAAATAAAAAAAAAGGTAGCTGATGCGTCTGATCATAATGAAGGAAGTTCATTACAGCCCATGCCTGTAATCCCAGCCACCAGGGAGGCTGAGGCAGGAGAATCACTTGAACCTGAGAGATGAAGGTTGCAGTGAGCTGAGATGGCGCCACTGCACTCCAGCCTGGGAGATGGAGTGAGTCTCCGTCTCAAAAATAAAATAAAATAAAATAAGAAATACGGAAAGACAAGAATTTTTGGAATCTGACAATTACAAGGAAAATTCCTCTTTCCTTTTCTAAACATATACTGTTTCTCCATAACTTACAAACGCTGGTGTTGCATCTCCCCCTAGAGTCATAAAAACAAATCTATTACCTCTCCCAATGCCTTAGATTACCCAACGACAGTGATCATGTGTACAGCTCCTAATATTTTCTTCTTTAAGCTAGTAGCATTTTTGGTTCCTGCAAATGTTCCTCTAATACATAGTTTCAAACTTCCTCACCATCTTGATCAGATTCCTTGGAGCATGCTCCAGTTTGTTAACATTCCTCTTAAAATAAGCAACCAGAATAAAAGCAAGGTATAATTATGACCTCTACAAAACATGTATGGTGTCAATCAAAAAGATTGCTATCTTAGTCAGAAGTCTTTGAGCAAAGTATGTTCTAACTCAAACAAAAATTAATTCTCTGCATTTCAGATAATTCAAATAAGTTTCCTGTCCCCACTGTATAGTTCATGAATTTTATTCTAATGTGCAATCAGGTGTCTTTAGCAATGGTTCTCATGTGTAAGGTTGTAAAAGATGTCACAAGGAACATGCTATTAATCTAAGTACTCAAAGTTATAAATGATTTAAAACCGTTTTTTACATACATTAAAGGTATCCAAGTTGTATTTCCCTAGACAATCATCACTTTGATTTGAATTAGAAAACACATTACGGAGTGGGGGAAAAAATGAGGAGGGTAATAACACCTAGTCCTGAATATTTCCATGGGAGTTTCTCACAAATGTGAACATCATGTATGCTGCATAGAAAAGAAGGAAAATATCAAATAAGGAGATCTGCCTGTTTTCCAAAGAATGCTACTGGAACAGATACAGAGGTTTCTAAAGAGACAATAATTTTCAAATTGAGATCCAGAGGTCACCAAGTTCTTTTAAAACAAAGTCTTAATTCTTTTCATTTACAATGCACTAATATTATAATATTTAATATAAATTTAATCTAAACTGTATTTTACCCACTTTGAAACTAAAAGCCAGTGTTTAAAAATCACATGCCAAAAACGATGGATGAATGAATAAGGAACAGAAAAAGGCTTAACAAGGCAATGATACCTTTATATGCGGTTATGGTCAAATGATGCCACCACACCCTGAACGCTGGACTTTTCCCAGTAATAAAAGGTACCCCACAGCACCATAAAGAAGAGTCCTTCTTATCCAATTTGCTGGTTAAATCTATGTTCCTCCTTCCCTCTGAAAAACCTAAAGTTAATGCCTACTGCACAATGAACGTTCATGGCTAAAAGGCCACTCTCTCCTGCTCCTCTCTCAGGAGTGAGTGAGTTTTACGCTTATCAAAATTTGTCTGGTATAGTACTTGGTAATATAGTTGGTATGATACTTGGTAAGTATATAGTTTAAGTGAATGTCACGTAAAACAATGGCAGAAGTGAGAAGAATTATTTCCATGTAAACTAAGTATTTTCAGAGACTAAAACAAGTCACTAGGATAAGCTGTTATTTGACCACGGAAAAGAACTGTAAAAGACTGAGAGAAAAATCATAAAAATCTAGAAGAATTCAGCATTCAAACTGTTTTATAAGTACATTAAAATGCTAAAAATCATAAATAGCATATTAGTGGGCAATAATATATAATTGGACATAAATTATATATAAGTGGACATAAATTATATTAGTGGACAAAGAATCTAACCAGTGGACCCATATTCAAAGTCTTATGTGCCAGGAAATGAAGAGTTGTATGTTAAAATTTAAAAACCTAAGCTTGAGGCAGGGCATGATAACTCACGCTTATAATCCCCACAATTTGGAAGACTAAGGTGGGAGGATTGCTTGAGCCAGGAGTTGGAGACCAGCCTGGACAACATGGCGAAACCCCATCTCTACAAAAATCAGCTGGGCATGGTAGCACACACCTGTAGTCTCAGGTACCTGGGAAGCTGAGGTCGGAGGATCACCTAAGCCCGGGAGGTCAGGGCTGCAGTGAACCATGATAATGTTACTGCACTCCAGCCTGACCGACAGAGACCCTGTCTCAAAATAACAACAAATCCAAAAAAATAAAAAAACCTATGCTTGCTAAATATATATTACATATGTATATATAATAGATACACATATGTATGTGTGCATGTATGTATTTTTTTTCTTTTTTTTTTTTTTTTTTTACTGATTGGTTACTTTAACTGAATTTTTTGATAAACTTATCCACTAGCAATCCTGATTGCACAGAATGAGGGGCTCTAATTAGAATTCAAATATAAAAAAAAGCACGAGAATTACAGCACATGGTAGTATGGACATGCCAAATTCAAAAGAATTGCTGCTGGAATGGCACCATCTTTCCCATTGAATTCAGAATACACAACAGTATTTTCTCAATAAAACTCAAAGATAAGAACACATATTTTGGAGCTAAGAAGTTCCTTAAAAATAATAAAAAGCATGACACAGCCATAAACAAACATTTATGATACATCATAAAATACCTATTCTGGGCTAGGCATGGTGGCTCATGCTTGTAAACCCAGCACTTTGGGAGGTCGAGGGAGGTGGATCACCTGAGGTCCAGAAGTTCAAGACCAGCTGGTGAAACCCCATCCCTAAATTTTTAATACAAAAAAATTTAGCCAGGCATGGTGGTGCATGCCTGTAATCCCAGCTGCTTGGGAGGCTGAGGCAGGAGAGTTGCTTGAACCTGGGATGCAGAGGTTGCAGTGAGCTGAGATCACGCCACTGCACTCCAGCCTGGGCAATGAGCGAAACTCCATCTCAAAAAAAAAAAAAAGAAGTAAGTCTATTCTGCCATTTAAAACACAATGAAGTAAAGTCTACCATTTAAATACCCAAAATATAGAATTCACAACAATTTATGGTAACCGTGGTAACCATACATTCTTCGGTGGTGGAATCAGCATCAGTTCCAGATCCCAACTTCCAGCAGGTTGCAATAGCGAAACACTGAGAGTGTGCACTAATTTTACATCTTAAAGTTGAGCGGGGATAACAGTACCTTCCTCATATCACTGTTACTAGAATGTCTGTCACACAGCTAGCACTCGATGGTTTTTATTTTTTTCAATAAATATTTTCACTGTTGTATCTCCAGCACATGGGCTAGTATCTGGCACTTAATAAATATTTGCTTAAAATAAAAAATCTGTCCTTCACAAACGAAAAAGTATGTAGACCAGGCGAGGTGGCTCATGCCTGTAATTCCACCAGCACTTTGAGAGGCCAAGGCAGCGGATCAACTGAGGTCAGGAGTTCAAGACCAGCCAGGTCAACATGGTGAAACCCTGTCTCTACTAAAAATACAAAAACTAGCCAGGCATGGTGATGGGTGCCTGTAATCCCAGCTACTAGGGAGGCTGAGGCAGGAGAATGGCTCGAACCCGGGAGGCAGAGGTTGCAGTGAGCCGAGATCGCAGACTCCATCTCAAAAAAATACAAAGAAAATGTGTAAAATATTTTGGCCACTTACTATAAATACTTAACTGAATGTGGCCATATCAGAGTATCCAAAAAAAGTAAAAAAGGAATTAAGAATATAAATCCCTGCTCACTGTGACCTCATAAGGTCCTGAATATTATACAGAGCTCCAAAAGAGCATCTGATTTGCAATCCATCCTAATGTACTAATTGTATAAAAACATTAAATACCTCCTTTCATCTGTCATCTAAAAAAAATTAAAATTTTTGTAATATTCATCTCAAGAGTCAAAATGTACACAGACTCAATGGAATATAAGTTACTATCCAGCTACATTTATTACCTGTGAAATTTCAAGCTTAAATGCACTGTCTACATAAAATAGATGGTATTAAGAGCAGTAACCCCTTTCTCAAATGTTATTATTTTATCTAAACCCTCACTGAAAAATGTATGGATCACTTTTTAAGGACAGGACAATCTTTTATACTACATATCAATTACACTAATATTTATAGTATCTATAAAACAAATAATTTAATCTAAAACTAGTCTTTAAATCAACTAGAAGTTCTTTAACATAAAAGCCAATTTTACCGTTGGCTATACTCTAAATGTTTGAAGTGTCCATTGATAATTTTAGGGATTTCCATAAATACAATCAGAAAGATAATAAAAGATACTGGCCGGGCGCAGTGGCTCAAGCCTGTAATTTCAGCACTTTGGGAGGCTGAGGCGGGCGGATCACGAGGTCAGGAGATCGAGACCATCCTGGCTAACACGGTGAAACCCCGTCTCTACTAAAAAACACAAAAAACTAGCAGGGTGAGGTGGCGGGCACCTGTAGTCCCAGCTACTGGGGAGGCTGAGGCAGGAGAATGGTGTGAACCCAGGAGGCGGAGCTTGCAGCGAGCTGAGATCCAGCCACTGCACTCCAGCCTGGGCTACAGAGCGAGACTGCATCTCAAAAATAAAATAAAGTAAAATAAAATAAAAATAAAAAAATAAAAGATAGTGACAAACCAATCAGGATGCCTTCATCATTCTGCCTCAGTAACAAATAGTTTAACTGCATCTAACTCTGAAGTTCATTTTAAAGTTTCACAATCTAAATTCAGTTATATACTCTAAATGAACATCATTCAAGCATATACGACAGTCATCTGGAAAACAAGAAACAGGACAGATTAGCTCCAACTCTAGTAACATTAACAAGATGCTAGTTCAATTTATTTTTTAAAAAAGTATTAGTATAAACGATAGAAGGTATGTCACTATCCTAACATTCAGAATTCATGATGGTGGATACTATTTGCTACGTATCATATTTTCCAGGTAAATCAAGGAATGGCAGCTAGCATGCCTTATTTCAATATTTGTAACTCCAGTGCTTAGCCCTATCCTCAAATACAGTATGTGCTCAATAAGTAAATACAGTAAGTATGTGTATCATTGAATCCTCTTAACAACCCTGAGCTACATGTTATCTTCTTATCACAAATAAAGAAACTGAGGCTAAGAGGGTGGATCTGGGCCAAGCTGCATGTAGTGGCCTAGTTTAATACCTAGACCTAAGCCACGAAGCACTGTCAAAATCTGACTTCAAATTCATACTTTCAATTATACCATGTCATCTAAACAGCAAACACATAATTATTAAACCCGAGTTATATTATTCTTCCTAAATTATTTTCCTGCACTATTGCTTGTCAAAGAAAAAAATCTTCAGAAGCTATTGTCCCTCCAACGTTCTGCAGTAGACATCTGATGGTTGCCACTCCAGTCTTCATTCCCTACATCCCAGGAATTCTAGATTTCAGATTTGGGAACTCTGTTTGGGGATCCTTGTGACAATGAAGTCAGGGTAGAACATGTGTCCAGTTGTGGCATGATCTAAGCTAACCCAATTAGAGGGAAATGCAGAACTTTTGAAAGTATTGGACCAACGACATAATTAAGGCAGTACACCCAGGAGCTGGGGACAACCATACTTGAATGAGGAAAATCTAGGCAATATTATTAAGCCACTGGATAGTTTTACTTTAAAATCAATCAATA
The DNA here is from genome assembly GCF_007565055.1 of Rhinopithecus roxellana. Classification (NCBI taxonomy): domain Eukaryota; kingdom Metazoa; phylum Chordata; class Mammalia; order Primates; family Cercopithecidae; genus Rhinopithecus; species Rhinopithecus roxellana. The sequence goes on from NC_044562.1 coordinate 21,930,331, forward strand.
AACCCTTCATATTTTTCAACCAATTTGATTCCGGTTTTGAGTTACAACCATAAAATCCAAAGTGACAGATTTTTATTAGGATACTTCTTATTTAATATCTTTCATATACAGTATTGTTCCCTTACTCATGGAATAGGACGTCCTCTCCCTTGACGCTTCTCGTCTATGGGGCACTTGCTATATATCAGGCAATACGTGAGATGTTTAACATACATTATTTTTAATACTGAAAACAAATCTACATCCAAAACCTACAAGGGAAATCTTATCCTCACTGTTTCATATATGAGAAAACTCAAGCTCAAATAGATTGAGTGGCATTCTCAATACTGCATAACTAATACTTGGAGTCAGGATTCAAAGTTATGTGTACCTAGCTCATAAGTACTTGATCTTTCAACTACATAAAGCAGAATTTGTCCTTAAAGGTCTTTGCTCAGGTTATCAATTCCCAGAGAAGCTACATCATTTACATATTTCATGACTATCTCATTCACAGAGAGGAAATACTAGAATATATTGTAACTCTATGTTTACATACTTAAAAGGCACGCTCCACAGAACAGTTAAGATCCAAGTAACTTATGACACAGGACAAGTGGGCAATAAATATTTGTGGAATGACTCAACAGGGAAATGAAGTCCTATCTGCCACAGATTAAATTCCATTAAGATAAATAATTGTCATTATGCTGAGACACCCTTTTACATAAGAATGTTTCCGAAATGTGTTATCTAGGAAGAAATTTGAAAATATTTCCTTGATATTACATATTTGCTGCTGTACTTACAAGGACTACACAGAAATGTCAGAAATCCGGAAGTGTAAATATATGGATTTTTTTCAAACCGAATACTTCACACGAATTAAAGGACCTGTGTTTAGTAAAAGCAGGACATACATCTTAACCATGTAATAAAAATCAAATACAATTACAATTGTTCTATTGGCTTCATTTTGGAACCAATATTGTCCAACGTAAGTAACAACTTTCCAGCTTTACTCCTTTTTCTGTAAATGAAATGCATGAACCAGGCTACCTACCTGATATCACCTAGCTCTGTGATTCTGTAGTAATTCAAGAATATCATTAACTGGCAACTTCTCAGAGTGTTTCCCTGGTTACACAGCCTAAAAGTAACCGTGAGGACTTTCATATCAAACAATTTTAAAGTTCAGCATAGTACTTGCCCATGACATTTTTCTTACTTTGCATTCCCACTAGACTGTAAGAACCAAGAGAACAAGACTTCGCTATCTTTATTAGCACACCCCAGGGCCTTTACACAACCTAATAGGCACCAAAAAAAAAGTCTGCTGAAGAAGTAACTCATGTAACACTAATAATGCCTCTTTGCCCAACTTTAAAAAGCAAATAGTACATTACTAGACATGTTCTGTATTTTCTAAGTTTTAAGAAAGCAATTTTCCCACATAAAGTATTATGTGCTTTGTCTCAGTATTAATCTCACAAGCAAAGGTTTTAAGAATACTTAGTAACCGCTACGTTGTTAGTAACTTTAAATACAAGATAATAATATAAAAGCATTTTATCAATTCCAAAACCACCTGCACATTTTCCATATGAAATCACACGGCAATAAAAATCTTTATCAAATAAAGCTTAATGAAGCAAAGAACAACAAACACAAATCATCCCAGTAACTCAGGAAGGTAGTGTCTTTCTGAAATCATGCTGACTTGCTAGCTCTCCTCATTTCTGTGTACAGCCAAGGCACTCGGGTATTGATAACGAGATACAGATAAGTTTCACAAACAACTCCATCATATTTAGAACCACATAGCTCCTAGTCGGTACTTCATTGCCATTAAAACTTTCCCCAAACTCCTCAACACTCTCTTTGGACCATAAAACTAAAATCCCACAGCTTCAAATCTGCTCCTCTGCCTCCCTCTCCCGCAATTAATCCTTTCGAACTTTTCCCTGGTGATTCACATCTGCCACCAAGATGCTTTCATCCTGCTACTATTCCTAAGTGCCTGCTTTCTCCCAGTTACCTAGGTACTCTCGACCCAGGAAAAAAGGCACCGGCGAGGCAGGCGTCCCTCCTCCCTCCCACCCCAGCTTCTCCCCGACCCCCCGCACAGGCGCCCAGCAGGTGCCTCGCTCCGCACCGCCGCGCCCGGGCCGCTGAGAGGCGGGGCACACAAAGGACCCGCATGGACCTCCCCGGCCTCCTAGCGTCTTCCCCCCCGCCACAGCCCGGCGCCCCGGGGAGCTGGAGAGCAAGGGCGGCGGCCGCAGGCTAGGCAGACACTAGGGAGGCTCGCCCCGGCCGCCCCCTCCTGGACCCCAACCCCGCCCACGTCCTACCCACGAAGGCAGCCCAGAACGTAAACCCTCACCCGGCGAAACCGAAAGCGCATCCCCAGCCCGGCTGCTCCGACCCAGCGCATCCAGCCAGCAGCCTCCCACGCCGCGCCCGCCGGCCGGCGCCCAACGGCCGCCTCCGACAGCCACCCACGCCGCCCAGCGTTTCCCCGGCCCCGGCAGGGTCCTGGTCTCGCCGCCCGCTCCCCCACCTCCCGGGAAGGGCCCGACACCAGCCCGGTCGCCCCGCACTCACAGGCTGCCGGAGCAGGAGGTACACACGAAGGAGCCGACCGTCATGTTCACGTAGGTGGGGCCACGCTGGTCGCAGTCGAAGCACTTTCGGTTGTGCGGGAGGCCGGTCATGTCCCGCAGCATCTTCAGGTGCTTCTCCTCCTGCTTCCGCTTCGCGCTGGCCGCCATGGCCGCGGCGCCAAGGGAGGAGGCCGGCAGGGCCGGGAGTCGGGCGGCGCTGCGCCGGGGGCCCGCGGTCCCACGGGCCTCCCTGGCCGCGGCCGCCGCCCTCCGTCAGCGCGCGCCGCCCGCGCCGGACCCGGCCGCAGCGGCTCGGCTCTACTGGGCTCGACGCGGCGCGGGCGCTGCGGTACGCGGGCTGACGGGAGACACCAACCGGCGCGGCCGGGACAACCGCCGCCGCCGCCGCCACCTTCCCGACTTCTCCTGAGGGGAAAAGACGAGGAAGGGGACGGCAAGAGGAGGCCCGCCCCAGGCGGCCGGTAGCCAAGTGTCGGCTGGCGCCCTCTGCTGGCCAGGAGGAGTCACTGCGGCTGCGCTGAGGCATGGGCTGGGTCTGGAGCAGAGTAGGGAAGACACAATGATGATAACAGTATTAATAATAGACAGTATTTATTAAGCGCTTATATATACAAAGCGTTTCATATGGGTTACCTTCCCCTTCTGTTTAAAACTGTTGAAGGGTTTTCCACTGCTTTGAGGATAATTCCAAATTCCTCACCGTAGCCTGAAAAGTGCTCCATAGTCTAGCCCAGTCTACCTCATTCTTCATCGTCCTTACTCATCCACATTGGATTTTGAGTTTTCTGAACACAGCAAGCTCTTTTCTGACTCTTGCAGGACCCTTGCCTTTGCTCTTCTCTCTTTATCTTTTGGACCAGCTAATTTGGGGGCCTTAGGGTGTCCTGTCTGTAGGATACTGGACGGTGTTCCTAGCCTATACCCACTAGATGATACTAGAACAAACTCCCAATCCCCAGTGGTGGCAACCAAAAATCCCCAGACATTGCCAAAAGTGGAGGGAGGTTTAGGGCGGTGCAGTCACCTGGCTTGAGAATCACTGTTGCGTATGGAAACCCGGATCATCCATAGCTGATGTCCTCTAAGTCAGGTGGGGCTCAGATGTCACCTCCACCAGGCTGTCCCAGATCAGCCTAGTTAATGTTGCAGCTCACCTTTCTCGAAGTTGCTCTCCATCAAATTGCTGCGTTGTATTTTCGTCTCAGTTCTAGCTATTTGAAATACTGCATCTTATTTCGTGTTTACCAAGGGTGCTCTGGGATCTCCCTTTAGGCGCTAAACAGACTGGCACCTGTATTTTCTTTGCCACTCCATCCCATTCCCCTCCCAGAGCTGGAGACTAGGTGTTCAATGTTGATGGAATGAATGCACAAAATCATTTATGTAATCTTCACAACAACACTTTGAGGTCAGTGTTATTTACATTTTACAAAACAGGAAGATGAAACCCTGAGGGATAAAGTAAATTTACCCAAGGGTACCTATGGGGAAGCTCGATTCCAACCCAGACAGTCAGACTGCAGGACTCAAATCTCTTAGTCACTGCAGCAGTCAACTTCGTCTCTGATTTTCCAAAGGAGTACAGAGAGACCCAAAAAGCTGACGTTCCCAAATCACTGGGCTGGTGAATGGATTAGAATCTACGTTCCCTAACAGCCAAGGCCAACCTCCACATCTCTCATGAAAAGGACTGGGTGAATCGACGAAGTGAGACTTCATATTAATATAATACTACTACTAATAATGTTTTTAATATTAAAAGAAATGAACAGATACATTGGCCAATGAATGTTTTTAAACTTTTCTATTATGGAAAATATCAAACTACTATGAGCCCATGGACCACTTTCAACAATTATTAGCTCATGGCTAATCTTGCTTTATGAATACCTCAACCCATCCCTCCATCCGCTCTTCTATTATTTTAAAGCAAATTCTAGATTTCGTACCATTCATCTAACGGTACATAGTTCCATTTGTATCCCTAAAAAAGAAAAACTTTCTCTCTTTCAAACTTAGCCATGATACCGTTAGCATATCTAAAAGTTAACAATAGGCCGGGCACGATGGCTAACACCTGTAATCCCAGCACTGTAGGAGGCCAAGGCAGGTGGATTACCTGAGGTCAGGAGTTCAAGACCAGCCTGGCCTACATGGCAAACTCGGTCTCTACTAAAAATACAAAAATTAGCCAGGCATGGTGACACGCACTTGTAGTCCCAGCTACTCGGGAAGCTGAGGCAGGAGACTCACTTGAACTTGGGAGGCGGAGGTGGCAGTGAGCCAAGATTGTGCCACTGCATTCCAGCCTGGGCAACAGAGTGAGCCTCCACCTCGAAAAAAATAAAAATAAAGTTAATAATTCCTAAAGATCATCAAATATCGCACTAGTGTTTAAGTTGGCAATTATCAATATTTTAATAAGATTGTTACAGTTTGTTTGAACCCACTCCTTGCAACTGGGTAATATGTCTCATAAAGTTTCTTTGGGTTTCTCCACCATCTCTTTTTTTTAATTACAATTCATTTGTTTTAGTAATTGGGCACTTTATTCTGTAGAATTTCTCATAATCTGTATCATTTAACATGTTCCTCGGTTCTATTTGCTAAAAATTGGTAGTTACATATAGTTCACTTGTATCCAGTTCAGTTTTTTTGCAGGGCAGGCATTCATTTCATTGTGTTCTTCCATCAGGAGGCACATAATTGAGGAGAGGGTATCTTTTTCATGATGTTAGTAACCATTGATGATTAATGTCTAGATTCATTAATTCACTAATGATTAGAAGAAAATAGCGATATTCTAATTCTGTCATTCTGGTGGGGTGCGATGGCTCACGCCTATAATCCCAGCACTTTGGGAGGCTGGGGCAGGAGGATCATCCGAGGTCAGGAGTTCGAGACCAGCCTGGCCAACGTGACGAAACCTCGTCTCTACTAAAAATACAAAAATTATCTGAGCGTGGTGGCGGACATCTGTAATCCCAGCTACTCAGGAGGCGGTGGCAGGAGAATCGCTTGAACCCAGGAGGTGGAGGTTGCAGTGAGCCGAGATCCCACCACTGCACTCCAGCCTGGACATGAGAATGAAGACTCTCTCAAAAAAATAAAAAATAAAAATAAATAAATAAATAAAACTAATTCTACCATTCCTTCATTTATCAGCTCAAATTTTCTATAAAGAAAAAATTTCCACTTATCTACCATTTTATTTGGTATAGTACATGTCAGAAAGGCAGGATAAATATTTGATTCCTTTCCTTTATTCACAAATTTTCAAAATAATGTATTGGTTTCATTTCACCTTCCAGTGGTGATCAATATATATAGACAGATATATAGATATATCTATATCTACATTTTGGAGACAGAGTCTCACTCAGTCACCCAGGCTAGAATACAATGGTACAATCAAAGCTCACTACAGCCTCGAACTTCTGGGCTCAAGTGATCCTCCTGCCTCAGCACAGCCCCTCAAGAAGCTAGGACCACCGCACCCTGGCTAACTTTTGTATTTGTTGTAGAGACAAGTTGTCGCTATGTGCCCAGGCTAGGTGATGAATATTTTTAAAGTGCTATTACAAACTCAAGGATTTAAATGTATTTTATATATTTTATGTCCCCGATGCTTACATTGTCTCATCATTGGCCAGTGGGAACCACTGAAAGCTGGCTCTTGAGTATTTTGACAAGACCCTTGACTTATGGTCAACTGAAGTTTTTGTTGTTGTTGTTGAGATGGAGTCTCACTGTGTTGCCCAAGCTGGAGTGCAGTGGTGCCATCTCAGCCCTGTCTCCTGGGTTCAAGTGATTCTCCTGCCTCAGCCTCCCAAGCAGCTGGGATTACAGGTACCCTGACACCACACCCGGCTAATTTTTGTATTTTTAGTAGAGATGAGGTTTTCAGCATGTTGGCCAGGCTGGTCTCCAACTTTTGGCCTCAAGTGATCCACCAGCCTCGGCCTCCCAAAGCGCTGGGATTATAGGCAGGAGCCGCTGCAACTGGCCCTGGAGTTATATTCTGACAGGGCCCCGGGCCATTCAACAGATGAAAGCAATGTTGAATTCTTGACTGGTCCAAACAGAAGGCTTACTGACCAGCCCCACGCTGGCTAAATATGACACCCAGCAGTGTCTTACTCATAACCAACAAGTGCCCTCATGCCACAGCCAGTGACTTACTTGTTTCTATATTTGCAGTGCTCTTTTGTCATTTGTTTGTTCTCTGGTTGCTCATCTCTCCATGGTCTATCATCTGATAAATTCCAAAATCCCAAGGCATGGCTGTAGCACCTAATGCAAACAGTTAAATGAGTGCTTGGTTGATTATTGTGTTTTTGTTGTTTTAAAGAGACAGGAGTAAGGCTGGGCACAGTGGCTCCTGCCTGTAATCCCAGCACTTTGGGAGGCCAAGGCAGGAGGATCGCTTGAGCGCAGGAGTTTAAGACCAGCCTGGCAACATAGTAAGACCTTGCCTCCACAAAAAAAAAAAAAAAAATTGATTAGCTGAGTATGGTGGCGTGTACCTATAGTTCCAGCTACTCAGGTGGCTAAAGCCAGAGGATTGCCTGAGCCCAGCAGGTTGAGGCTGCTGTGAGCTGTTATCGTGCTACTGCACTGCAGGCTGAGTGACAGAGCAAGACCCTGTCTCAAAAAAAAAAAAAGAGAGAGAGAGAGAGAGAGAGAGATAAGAGTAGGTGCAGTATTTCCAAACTATGGACCTGTAGGAAGGTGAAGTTTAGGTCCAACATGTTTTCCTCAAGCTGAAAGTTTATACATCCCTTTTGGATGTTAGCTGTTTTATGCCATACATAGTATCAAAGTCAGTTTCTACTTTAAAATATCCCAAGGAGAGTTTGCTGTGTATCAAGCAAGACTATTTATTTGCTTTAATTTCCCTAACTCTCACAACAATGCAGAAAGAGGTATTACTACCGCTATTTTATATATGAGGAAACTAAGGCTCTGAAAGGCTGGCCTGCCCAAGGCCATGTCAGAAGTGAGGCATGAAGCCAGGATTCAAACCCAGATCTGGCTGCAAGGCCCCAGCTTCTGCTTCCAGTGACTGAAGACTGATCCTGCTTATTGGACTTGCAAAGCAGAAATTACCTTTAGAGATGTTAACACTGCAGCCAGAGTAATCTTTTCAAAATCCAAATGTGATTCAGATGTCCCCAGTCCCCCTCCCCCTACTTAAGCTTTTGCTTTGCTCTTAGGATGAAAGAAAACCTCTTAGGCTCAGAAGCCCTGCACGGGCAGCCTCTTTCCTACCCATGCTAGGTCTCTCCCAGCCTGGCCCAGCACAACCCCAGCAGCACACACACCCCCGGCCCCCGCCGCACCCTGGCCTCTGCCCCATGCCCCAATGCCCTGGGCACCATCCTAAGTCCCCACCACTCTGCTCCAGCCCTACTTGGTCTCAGTTTTTTTACATTCTCCTGGCTCCCACCACAGGGCCTTTGCACACACTATTTTTGTTGGTAAAAAATGGTCTTCCATCTCCTCTTTCCTTTCTCAACCATAACAGATCCAGCTTAATATCCGTTTTTCAGAGATCCTTTCCTGACATGCCTAACCATGTCAGACCTCATTATATGTACTCATAGCCCCACGTGCCTCTCCTTTATAGCATTTGCTGCTGTGGCTACTTACATTGCTCTGTGATTTTCAATTAGGGTCCCTCTTCCTTCCCCCAGCCCCACACACTGCAGACCTCCTCCGGGAAGGGACCAAGTCTGTGTTTGCCCACTATTATTTCTCCAGCACTCACTGTGAGACTTGGCTCAGTAGAGACTTAGAAAGGGCTCAGTAAATATTGGTTGAATGAATAAATAGATGCAGCAATGAGGAGGCAGAGATGAAGCTTCCCTCACTTTCATGCAGCAGGTTCAGCATTCCGTGTATTGTTGTCTCTGCTGTTTTGGCTCCCAGGATGACTACAGTTCTGTCAAAGCTACAACAGTTTTGTTAAGGAACTTGCAAATTCTGGAATCAGACTTCCAGTGGTAAGAATCTAAAACCTCCCTGAATGCTGTCTGACTTGCTTAAAGGTTCTTGGCCTGTCTTATCACTACTGGTGAGTCAGAGAATATATCCCCGACAAACCCTGGTGTTTGAAGAGGCCCCAGGGAGCCAGCAGCAAGCTGCCAGCTCATCTTAGGCTGCTCCACCCTCCATGCCTGCAGGCAAGGCCCCAAGAGGAGGCCCCCTGTTTACTTGAGAACAAAGCAGGACTAGCAGTAAGAAACACCATGGGATGGCCAGTGCTGGTTTTGTCCCTGAAGGGCTTTCCATTCATAAAGGTCATCAGTTTAGACTTTTTTTTTTTTTTTTTTGAGACAGAGTCTTGCTCTATTGCCCAGGCTGGAGTGCAGTGGCACGATCTTGCCTTGCTACAACCTCCGCCTCCTGGGTTCAAGTGATTCTCCTGCCTCAGCCTCCCAAGTAACTTGGATTGCAGGTGTGAGTCACCATGCCTGGCTAATTGTTTTTTTAGTAGAGACGGGGTTTCGCCATGTTGGCCAGGCTGGTCTCAAACTCCTAACCTCCCGTGATCCTGTCACCTCAGCCTCCCAAAGTGCTGGGATTACAGGCATGAGCTGCCACGCTTGACTTAGGTTTAGACTCTTGACAATATCTCTGAGTTACTGCAGTGTCAGAAAGATCCATTGACAGAATAGAAAAAAAGATGTTTCCAGTCATGTCCCACATCGTTCTTGCCACCTGCAGTGCACTCATACTTTTAGTAAGTCTTGGACCTACATTGTGAATAGTATGATTGCTGTATTTTCTTTGTTTACCTCTATATTAAGTTTAATGTTGTCTTAATAAACTTACTATTTAATATTAATAAAATTAATATTTAATATTTAATTAATATTAAACAATATATTGGTTAAGTTTAATTATTTTAGAATATGCCACAGTTTTGGGAGGCCCTGTTTCTGGGACCCTCAAAAAAATTGAGCTGGTCATAAAACAAGCTACCTTCTTCCCCAAGCCCCCACATTTCTGATCGACTTTCCCTAGCCCCAAGTCTTAGAGCACAGAGCCTCTCTCAGAAGCCCCCAAATCCTCTCTTAAACACCCAGTTTCAGTCAGGTAGCTCTGGGTGGCTGGGGACCCTCAATATTGTTTTTTGTTGTTTGTTTGTTTGTTTGAGACAAGATCTCGCTATGTCACCCCGGCTGGAGTACAGTACAGCAGCCTAATCATGGCTCATTGCAGCCTCCAACTCCTGAGCTCAAGTGGTCCTCCAGAGTAGCCAGGACTACAGGCATGCATCAACACACCCAGCTAATTATGGTTTTTAATATTTTTTGCAGAGACCGGGGTCTCGCTATGTTGCCCAGGCTGATCTTGGACTCCTGGCCTCAAGCGATCTTGTTGCCTTGGCTTCCCAAAGTGCTGCGATTACAGGTGTGAGCCACTGTGTCTGGCCTCAATATTGTCCATACTTAGGGTTTTCACATCTTCCTTTCCTCTGCTCCTGTGGTGCCCGGAGCTGCTTTGGATTACAGAGAGGAGTTACCTGATAGCAATAAGCATTTACAATGTAGGAAAACTAGAGCTGTAGGTTTTACATTTTGATTAACATTCTTCCCTCCCCATGACGTGACATTTTCTACTTTTGGCCATGGAGCCAGTGCTCATTTTTACGGCCCACGTAAGTAATGCAAAAGAAAAGTAACATTGGCCCCATTAACTCCCCCAGGCTCCGCTGGGTTTCACAGAGTGAATAATCACAGGGCCTCAAGTATAAAGCACTGTGGAATAAAAGTCCACTCAGTTTTTTCCCCCGTTTCTTCTTTTGAAGGTACCTTCCTTTAGCTGTGGCTTGATTATTTTTAACCTTGCTTCCTGACTTCTTTTTAATTTGTAAGAGGCAGCATGACAGAAAAGAAAGAAGGGGCAAAACCTACAGGGAACAGTACTTGGTGTATACTTCCTGGAAATATTAGTGTAGTTTCTGGGTATACACTACAGAGAGCACCAGGGATGCAGAAGCTAGACACCTGTAGGGCACGTATCCCTTACCACCAGTGGCTATGGCACTGACAGATGGGTACCTGGCTTCTCTTTCCTTAGAGATGCCAGGGAAAACAGAGAAGCTGCAGACCTGCCCTCCAGCTGTCCATGTTGTTGGAGACCTTTTCTTTTACCTCAGTTCATTTTCCACAGTCATTTGTGAGCTTTGTCTCACCAGCTGAATTTTGTGCACTCAGAGAGCAGGGACCAAGTCATATCCTTCTGTGTCCCTACTTTGCTGGGCCATAAAAGATCTCCCATAAATTGCACCCGTTGACTGATCCAAACTCAGGCCATTCTAAAAGCCCAAAACCACTGCAACCTGACTTTAGTTATCCATTTATCAGAAAGACTTTTTTTTTTTTTTTTTGGATTTTAGAGGGAAACCAGAAGTAGCTTTCAGCCTGCCTTCATTCATTCAATGAATATTTACTGAGCATCTACTCTTTACCAGGCACTGTGCCAGACACTGGGGATTCAGCAATGAACAAGACAACATCTACTTTCCTGGAGTTTATGTTCCACTGGGAGGGAGAACAGACAAACACATTAATATAATGGACCAGGTGATGCTAAGTGCTCCAATGGAAAGTTGGAGCAGGGTATGGTAATAGCATGTGAAAGGAGAGGATGCTACTGGGTGGTTAGGGGAGGCCCAGAGTAGGTGAAGTAGGGGAAATTCTCGGGGTTGCACCTATCAGAAGTCACAGGTAAAATGACCCGGCACGGAGGCTCTGCAACCAAGCAGCCTCCCTCTCTTGGTCAGTTCGTGCCAGAATCAGGATTCCTGGGCTGCTCTAGTCGCCTGTAGAGGGCTTGAATCATAATCTTCAGAAGCCAAGGGGGAGAGAAAAGGTCCCTGCCTCTGCAGTGCGAAGAGAGTCCAGGGTAAGAAATGCTCCATTCACGTTGTCAATGGAACTTTGTTCTTGCCCATTACTGAAAAGAGAAAGGGGATCTTCCCTTCTGGTTCAGGGGAAAGAAAGGGGCCCCTGTGGGGACAGAAACCTGCTTTAGTTATCAGAAAAGAAACACCAGGGGGGCTTGCTGGGCCTACAGAAAAGGAAAATGGACCCTACCCATCGGCCCTCCATTTTGAAGGGGTCAGATGGGGGTATTTTAAAAGTGGGTCTCCAAAAAAACCTCCTCTCCTTCTTTTTGTATTTCTCAACAAATGCTGGCAGATAGGCAATGTCTCATTAGACAGCATGTGGTGAACTGAGCACAAAGTAACTCTCTTGAGCCCAGTTGACTGATGTCGCCATCATACCCCATCCCCTGAGAAGGGAATCGATGACATAGAGCTCCACTGTTGATCCCCCAATAGCAATGACTAAAGTTACCTGGTTGACCAAGCTTCCAGTTAATACTCACAGCAGCCTTTGGACATAGATTTTATTGTTATATCCATTTTACAGATGAAGAAACTAAGCCTCCCGAGTTGAGCTTGCCAAGGTCACATAGCTGGGAAGTGATGGAGCTGGGACTGGAAGGCCAGTGGTTGGACTTTCGAGGCCACAATTTAACCGGTACAGTCAGCACTGTACTCTGTTGCATCCTCTTCTTGTGAATCCAAACCAAGGCCACAGGAGAACAGGAAAACCTAGGAGGCACTTCCTAGTCTTGAGCTGGGGTCTAGGAATACAAACATCCCAGGACATAACTGGGCTCTGTTAGCCTGAGGATTCTGCTTCATAAGGATGCTATGCCAGCCCCAGGGCTCCAGGATGTGCACTTGAAGGACCTGTGTTCATTCAAGAAGTTATTCAAATGAGGGAAATTACCTGAACATTTACGCACACCAAGTTCCCAGAGTGAAAACAGCCTGAATATTCATTTAGGTAACTGATGCTACACAGAGGTGTCCCTGTTGAATGTGCATAAAACTTACAGCGAAAAATCCAAGTCTGCTTATGAGTGGGGAAGTCCCTGGAGCAACTTTACAGGAACAAGGCCGTGGCCATTTTTACCTTAAGGGTACCCTTATCGGTTTATCATTAGTCACCACCCCACCTCTGTCTAGGGCATTAATGATTCAGAAAGTTACAGTAAGTACAGAGTAAGAAAATATACTCAGCGCAGCACCTAGCATAAATGTAAGCACCGCTCTCATTATTCTCATCGTTTCAGATATGGCATACCAATTCCTTCTCCATTCAGTGTGTGCTGTTTGTAAGTTGCCAAGTCAACCGGAACTGCAGTTTAGCTGCCATTTGCCAGAAGCTGCCGTAAATGAACCACCTTGTGTGTGGCTACCCTTTGCCCAGAGCATTGCTGCACTTTGGCTGGTTGAAATCCATTGTGCTCTAAGTGATCTGAACAGCAGTCAGTGATATGCAGGAACAACTATTTTTTACTCAGTTCACGGAAGTTTTTATTTCTTCTAAGTAAATACCAGACAATGTCCAGTTCAGAAGATTCTGCAGATAAAATTCTCCAAACACTTCTAACCACAGAAACAACTTTCATTTATAGATGCTTTATTTGGGGAGAAAAAGGAGAGTGTGTATGTGTTTAGGAAGTGATGTCAAATTTTCTTGACTCAGACCTGTATCACCTATGTGTGCCCATACATGAAGGACAGTACAGCGTGGTGGTTACCAGCAAAGTTTCTGAATCAGACTGTCCAATCCTGGATCTCCACTGGCAGCTTGAACAAGCAACTTAACTTTTCTGTGCCTCAGTTTCTTCACCTATAAAATAGAAATGATCGTACCACCTACTTCATAAGGTTCCTATGAGGATTAAGTGATTTAATATATGAAAAGCACTTAAAACAATGTGTGGCAGAGAGTAATCATTCTACAAGTGTTAGCAATCATTGTGTTTCCCTCTTTTCCCATCAACAACCTCCTCTACAACTGAGACAGAATAGGCAAGTGTATACATGTATAATTTAGCTTCCCATAGTACCCTTTCCTTGTTTCATGTTGTTGTTTAATATCCTAAGTAGGGCCGGGCACGGTGATTCACACCTCTAATCCCAACACTTTGGGAGGCTGAGGCGGGCAGATCACCTGAAGTCGGGAGTTCGAGACCAGCCCGACTAACATGGAGAAACCTCATCTCTACTAAAAATACAAAATTAGCCAGGCATGGTGGCACATGCCTGTAATCCCAGCTACTCGGGAGGCTGAGGCTGGAGAATCACTTGAACCAGGGAGGCGGAGGTTGCGGTGAGCCGAGATTGTGCCATTGCACTCCAGCCTGGGCGACAGAGTGAAACTCTGTCTTAAAAGCAATAAAATACCCTAAGTAATACATGAATATAATCTCGTTTTAAAAAGAAAGCAAAACAAAACAAAACAATGCTGGTATAGTGAGTTGAAGCATCTCGTAAAACTTCACATTCAACCAGAACCTCAGGATGTGACCCTATTTAGAAATAAGACCTTTGAAGATGTGATTCATTGGAGAACTCAAGATGAAATCATTCTAATTTAGAGTGGGCCCTAAATCCAATGACTAGGGTCTCTATAAGAAAAAGAGAGGACACACACAGACATACGGGGAGGAAGGCCATGTGATGATGGAGGCAGAGGTGAGAGTCATGCTGCCACTAGCCGAGGAACACCTAAGATCACCAGAAACTGGAAGAGGTAAGGAAGGATTCTTCCCTGGAGCCTTTGGAGGGAGCATGGACCTACTGATTCCTTGACTGCTCACCTGTAGCTTACAGAATTGTGAGCATAAATCCCTGTCGTTTTCAACCACCTAGCTTGTGCCAGTTTGTTCCAGAAGCCATCACAGCCAATAAAGCCAAAAGTTTCCCTGCCCACAGCTCATACTCTCCCATTCACATCCCCTTGTCCAGCAGTAGTGGCACATCGTTACCTTTCCAGACCTTTTTTCTGTGCTTTTTAACCTATCCAATACTATGGATTGGCTAAGTAATATTTGAAATGCTATTACTATCCAAGTACATAGAATGCTTACTATCTCCCAGACACTGTTTTCAGTGCTTTTTGTATATTTAAATCACTTAATCCTCAGGGGAACTTTATGAAGTAGGTGATCTGATTATTTCTGTTTTACAGGTGAAGAAACTGAAGCACAGAAAAATTAAGTTGCTTGCTCAGGCTCCCAGGGGAGATCCAGGATTGGACAGTCTGATTCAGAAACTGTGCTCATAACCACTGTCCTATACTTTATCTAGTTGACAATAACCACATTTGACAAATGTGGCAAAACCACAGAACAGCAACCCAACGTTCTGCAGCCTTGGTTGCAGCCAGTCGCCGTACCACAGCCAGGACAAGGGTGCTGCTGCCGCCACCCCCAGGAGACCCGGGGAGCGTGGCCTTGTCTCCCATGAGCATTGCTTCTGATTTACAGCCCTTAAAAGGCAGAAAACCCTCTAGAATAATGACTCATTTTTATTACACATGGGCTTTCAGGGAAATTTTAACAACCCCTATTTCTCCTTTCTTATACAGGTTACATTTTGGGTCTATTTTAAACATCTTAAATCTGATAAATATGGGTCCGTTCTCCATAAGATCTGGAAGTTGCCATTTGAAGAATATTTTGCTACATCTTCCAGCTGTGAGCATGATACCTAGGGTATATGATTGCGTGAAAAGGGATCTTCTTTTTTTTGTTTGTTTTTTTCTTGAGATGGAGTCTCACTCTACCGCCCAGGCTGGAGTGCAGTGGTGCGATCGCAGCTCACTGTGGCCTCTGCTTCCTGGGTTCAAGCTATCCTCCCACCTCAGCCTCCTGAGTAGCTGGGATTACAGGCATGCACCACCACACCCAGCTAATTTTTGTATTTTTAGTAGAGACCGGGTTTCACCCTGTTGGTCAGGCTGGTCTCAAACTCCTGACCTCAAGTGACCCACCTGCCTTGGCCTCCCAAAGTGCTGGGATTACAGGCGTGAGCCATGGTGCCCAGTGAAAACGGATCTTCGCATACAAAGTTTCAAATTGAAAGAATGTTAGAAATCACTGAGACCAATGACTCAACAGGTTTGGGGTTAGAGCCCCTTTTGAGAATCAGATAGACGATACCACCTCCCCTTTCTTAACTATGCACCAGACATGTAAAATATCATCTCAGGCTGATCCCGTGCCCAAGATTAAAATCCCCCTCATTCTACTGAGGAAAACAAGGGATCTGATGGCAGGAACCCAGTTTCTCCTCAATGCATCATCTCCCTGAGGTTCCCTCTGTCTGAATCTGAAGTCCCCAGTTTGTCTACAGGGACAAAAAAGGTCGGGGGGTGGGGAACAGAGGGAGGGGAACCCTGGATTTAAGTAGGAGGATGGGCCAGAGGAAGGAGAGTGTCTAATATCTAGACTAAGCTTGTCCGACACACCGCCTATAGGCCACACGTGGCACAGGACAGCTTTAAACGCGGCCCAACACAAATTCGTAAACTTTCTTTAAACACTATGAGGTTTTCTGCTTTTTTTTTTTTTTAGCTCATCAACTATCGTTAGTGTTAGTGTATTTTATGTGTGGCCCAAGACAATTCTTCCAGTGTGACCCAGGGAAGCCAAAATATTGGACCCCCTCCCCCAATCTAGACCAAAGACACAGATGGATTCCTGGACATGGCACTCTTCCATTCTCCGCAAAGGCCAGGACAACAAAAACCAGCTGTCTGTTAAAGCAGTCCCACCTCCGGTAAAACAAGAAGAACTCATTTTAAGAATTCTTTTTTGGCCGGGCGCGGTGGCTCAAGCCTTTAATCCCAGCACTTTGGGAGGCCGAGACGGGCGGATCACTAGGTCAGGAGATTGAGACCATCCTGGCTAACATGGTGAAACCCCGTCTCTACTAAAAAATACAAAAAACTAGCCAGGCGAGGTGGTGGGCCCCTGTAGTCCCAGCTACTTGGGAGGCTGAGGCAGGAGAATGGCATAAACTCGGGAGGTGGAGCTTGCAGTGAGCTGAGATCCGGCCACTGCACTCCAGCCTGGGCGACAGAGCGAGACTCCGTCTCAAAAAAAAAAAAGAATTTTAAGAATTCATTTTAATCTTTGCATTTCTGAAAGGATTATACATCATGTCCTCTTCAGGCTTCTTCTTCTTGTTGTTTGAGACAGTGTCTCACTCTGTTTCCCAGGCTGGCCTGCAGTGGTGCAATCTCGGCTCACTGCAACCTCCTCCTCCTGGATTCAAATGATTCTTCTGCCTCAGCCTCCCAGGTAGCTGGGAATACAGGCATGCACCACCATACCTGGCTGATTTTTGTATTTTTAATAGGGACACGGTTTTCCCATGTTGGCCAGGCTGGTCTCGAAATCCTGACCTCAGGTGATCTGTCCACCTTGGCCTCCCAAAGTATTGGGATTACAGGCCATGAGCCTCCGTGCCCGACCAAAGCTTCTTAAAAATAGAATTAGTATCTCATCTTTCTAAGATGGTCTGAATGTAGATAGATAAGAAGGCAAGAGAACCGACCCATCAGGAATGTTAACTATGTGGTCTCTGTACGCCACTCCTGCTTCTTTAGCAGGGAGCAGGCATCACTCATGCTCATTACACCATTTCTAGCCAATACCACGTGTAGCCTTGGAATCCCTTGCAACTAACTCTCTGCTCAGAAGATACTGCTAATGATCCCAGTTGCTGTGAGATCTGCACCCTGCTTGCCACTCTATGGCTAGATGACCTTCCCACATTGCTTCCAGTCCCTTGTGATATCTCCCTGTAGTCTCATTTAAACTTTCTGATGGCTTTACTTGGTTCAGCAGAGGCCCAGAGACCTCTCTTTCTAGGGCAGTAATCTCTCCCAGGATTTCTTCTAATAGCTGTGCTCCTACATTCTCAGTCATGTGAAATAATTAAGAGGGCCCCAAGTATTCTTGCTTCTAACTTATGTTTACACAGACTATGAAGACAGGTCCTCAGAAGCATGAAGTTCAATCTCATTTTTGCCCTTCGATCTTAGGTCTCAATTTTGTGATGCCCTTTTATGTATCAGTGATTGTTCTCTTACTGGACTATATCCCTAATATTAGACTTTGGAAAAGGGAAAAAAAAAGGCCAGGCATGGTGGCTCACTCCTGTAATCTTAGCAGGTTGGTAGGCCAAGGGTGGGCAGATCACTTGAGGTCAGGAGTTCAAGACCAGCCTGGCCAACATAGTGAAACCTCATCTTACTAAAATATAGATATATACATATATATATATATATATACACACACACACACACACACACACAAATGAGCCAGGTGTGGTGGCTCACTCCTGTCATCCCACCTACTCGGGAGGCTGAGGCAGGAGAATCGCTTGAACCTGGGAAGCAGAGGTTGTTGCAGTGAATGGAGATCGCACCACTCACTGCTCTCAAGCCTACACGACAGAGCAAGACTCCATCTCAAAAAAAAAGAAAAGAAAAGAAAATAGACTGATACAAGTCTAAGCTGCATCATGACAGTTCAAAAGCAAAAACAGAGTGAGGTAAGGTGTGCTATTTTGCATCTTGTTACTCTAAATATCAAAGAACATGCACTCTGTATCTGTAGCATCAGTGAGACACAGTGAGGATAGAGCACCTGCTGGCCCCCTTCCCTGATTCTGTTCCTGGCTTGCATCACCAAGCAAGCATTCCGGAACTACTTCTGGAACTTCCCACCCTTGTGTTTGCCTCAGTGCCCCTTGACTTGATGATGGTCTTCTGTGATGTAATTGCACCGCCCCCACAGGGCACTACCAAGTTAGCTTAAGCGGATCTAATGCTCCTCCAGCGCAGAAAAGCCAGGGGGCTAAGAATGCTGTACCTTCCTCCAGGAGGGTGCTGAAGTTTCTATGCAAGGGTTGTAGTCCAAGAAGGTGACTGAACAGAGGGGTTTTTTGTTTGTTTGTTTCTAGTTCTAAGTCTGGTTTACAACAATGTAAACCAAAAAGGGTTTTTAATATTTTCTAATGTGACTGTAGAATATAGTAATTTGGTTTTCCTGCTTCCACACTGAGCTCCCTCCACTGTCCATTCTCAACCCTGTGCTAGCGGGATCCTTTATTTGTTTGTTTGTTTGTTTGTTTATGTAGAGACAGGGGTCTTACTGTGTTGCCTGGGCTGGTCTCGATTCCTGGGCTCAAGCAATCCTCCTACCTTGGCCTCCCCAAAGTGCTGGGATTACAGGCATGAGCCACCATGCCCTAAAAGGCCCTAAAGGGGAATCCTTTTAAACACTGAGTCAGATCATGTTGCTACTCAAACTCCTGCAGTGTCCACCCTGTGCCCCAGCACCCCTGACCTCCTGTCCCACAGAGCTCTTTCTTCTCTCCCATTCATTCCAGCCACTCTGACTTTATTGCCACATTGGGAACATGCCAAGCTCCTGCCTGGGGCCTTTCCTCTAGCTGTTACCTTTGCTTTAAGCCAGGTATTGGCTTGTTTAACTCCTTCACTTCTCTCCATCTCTATTTCTCAACCAGGCCTGTCCGTGATTACCCTATTACATATGGCAGTCTGTCCCTTCCTCCCTGCTGCATATACCAGTTCTCCACTCCGCTGGTGCCATTTTTTAATTTTTTCCAGATCACTTGTGAACTTTCAATATACTCTATAGTTCTTGTATTTGTTATGTTTATTATTTATTATCTAACTATCCCTTATGAGACTTTAAGCTCCAGGAGAACAGGAATCTCTTCTGCTTTTTCGTTAATGTATTCCAAGTGCCTTGAATAGTGCTAGGCATGTAATAGGTGCTCAATTAGTATTTGATGAATAAATGGTTGAATGAATAAATAAAGCCATTGTTCTGGTTAACTGCTGATTAGTAGCAAGAACATCACCTCTAGAGGGTTTCTGAAGTAAGGAAATGGGAGGGAAACAGACTAGAAAGTGTGAACACATAATAGATGTCATTTAACTCTCTCAGTATAAATTCATGGATGTCATGTACCCATTTTAATGGGAGAAAAATTGACAAAACCACAAGCAGAGTTTACACAGTAATTTATTTTCAGAGTAGTAATTTTTTAAATACAAAAAAATTTTAACAAAAGAAGATTATAGCAGTTCCTTGGGTCTTCCTAGCAACAGAACAAACAGTTGCCTAGATTATTATTAGGTTTTGCCTCATTGGATAACGAGTATAAGAAGCAAAAATGCATGTACGAGGAAGTTACTTAAAAGTCAGAAACATTTTGCCAAAAGAAAGATGCTTTTGTGGTTGAGTGATAAGGTAATTTATGCTAACTACCTTTGAGGGACTCATTTTGCATGCAGAGGTGACCTCATGTGTTTAGGAGCCAAAAAGCCTTAGTGAGGCATGCTCTCTGGACTGTTAATGAAATGACAGGCCCAGGGGTCACACTAAGACAGTGTAATGTATTATCATTGAATAACCATCATCCCATCCAATTAACTTTTGCAGAGGAAGTAACCTTGAATCTAAATGCTAACAATATTTGGCCATATAAAGACATCATGATTCCATCGAAGAGGAAGTCTGACACTTCTGGCCTGATGAAATTGTCTATAAAACTGAATTTGAGAGAGAGGAGGAAATTTCATGCAACATAACATGCAAACTTGGCATCCATTGAGTCTTCATGATTCTTAAGGAAAGTGTTCGTTTTTGTTGCAGTTTGTGTTTTAAAGACTGAAGGATGTTTATTATTTTCTTCAAGGTGCTTTGCAGACTTGCTTTTCACAGTCTAGATGCCAGCTTGATTAATTAAACATGCACACAATGGCATTCTACTGTGTGAGCTTGAAAAATTGCTAGTCTAACCTTTTTAAGAAATATACGTAATTGCCAGGACCTGGTGAGAGGTGACACCAGATGAAAGCTTTTCTGGCAAAAGTCAAAGGTCAGCAGCCTTTTTTTTATTTTTATTTTTTGAGATGGAGTCTCGCTCTGCCGCCCGGGCTGGAGTGCAGTGGCCGGATCTCAGCTCACTTCAGCTCACTGCAAGCTCCGCCTCCAGGGTTCACGCCATTCTCCTGCCTCAGCCTCCCGAGTAGCTGGGACTACAGGCGCCCGCCACCACGCCTGGCTAGTTTTTTGTATTTTTTTTTTTTTTTTTTTTAGTAGAGACGGGGTTTCACCGTGTTAGCCAGGATAGTCTCGATCTCCTGACCTCGTGATCCACCCGTCTCGGCCTCCCAAAGTGCTGGGATTACAGGCTTGAGCCTCCGCGCCCGGCCAAAGGTCAGCAGCATTTTGTGGACAGAGGAGGGGATTACCTTGCCCTCTTAGACCAGGTAGCCTCCTAAGAAAACACAGGCCCTATGTTTAAATCTGGCCTGGACTTGCAAAATCTGGAACTCTCCTTCTTGCTGCCTTCATAATCAATAGATACGAACTGGGCTCAATGGTGAGGCCACCTCTCTGCAACTCAGTGACAACACTCTCCCTCTGACCTTTTGTCTCCCCAGTTTTTCCATCACATGGGGCTCCTTTCTCACTGTGCCTCTGACCTGTTCACAGTGCTTTCTCTTATAGGAGGAAGACCCTAGGTTTTTCTTTCATCATCTCTGTGCCTGCAGTGCTTTTTGTTGCCTGTCTCCCCCATCCCTCTCACCCTCCAGCTCCCTGTTCCATTCTGTTTATTTATTTTTACTTTTTTGTAGACAGAGTCTTGCTCTGTCGCCCAAGCTGGAATGCAGGGGTGCCATCATAGCTCACTGTAGCCTTGATCTCCTGGGCATAAGCCATCCTCTCACCTCCGTCTCCCTAGTAGCTAGGACTAAAGGCTCACACCCTCACACCCAGCTATTTTTTTTTTTTTTTTTTAAGAAATGGAGTCTTGCTGTGTTGCCCAGGCTGGTCTTGAATTCCTGGGCTCGGGCCGGGTGCGGTGGCTCAAGCCTGTAATCCCAGCACTTTGGGAGGCTGAGACGGGCGGATCACAAGGTCAGGAAATCAAGACCATCCTGGCTAACACGGTGAAACCCTGTCTCTACTAAAAACTACAAAAAACTAGCCGGGCGAGGTGGCAGACGCCTGTAGTCCCAGCTACTCGGGAGGCTGAGGCAGGAGAATGGCGTGAGCCCGGGAAGCGGAGCTTGCAGTGAGCTGAGATCCGGCCACTGCACTCCAGCCTGGGCGACAGAGCGAGACTCCGTCTCAAAAAAAAAAAAAAAAAAAAAGAATTCCTGGGCTCAAGCAGTTCTCCTGCCTCCACCTCCCAAAGTACTGGGATTATAGGCATGAGCCACTGCACTGGCCCCCACTGCCCCTCCTAAGTAGTGGTTATGAGCTGAGGCTTAGGAACCAGACTGCTTGGGTCTAGTCCTTGCTCTGCTCCAAACCATCTGTGAGACTGTGGGTTAGTCTCTTCAACTCTGGTACCTCAGTCTTCTCATTTGCAAAACGGGGATGAAAATACCAGCTGTGTTTTGGTATTAAATGAGTTAATACATGTAAAGTGATTTGAACAGTGTGTGGCAAACATTGGCCATTGCTGCTATTATCTTCAAATGCAGAAATCTGTTTGTACTTTGAGCCTCTGCTCAGATTCTAAATCTTCTATAAAGCCTTTCCAGACTTTTCCAACTAAATATAGTGGTTCTTACTTATTCATTTGAACCCTTATAATACTAGGTGGGCACTTTTCTTTTTCTTTGGAAAGGTACCATTTACTGAGAAACTAGATGTGACAGGTACTATGCCAATGCTTCATGTGTATTACCTCCTTTGTTCTTGAAAAATGGCTATTACTACTTCCATTTTACAGATGAGGAAACCAATACTCAGAAAAGATAAGCCACTTTTTCAGATTCACAAAGCAAACAAAATTAAACTAATTTTTAAACATAACTTAAAAGGCCGGGTGCAGTGGCTCACACCTGTAATCCCAGCACTTTGGGAAGCCAAGGCTGGCAGATCACTTGAGGTCAGGAGTTCAAGACCAACCTGGCCAACGTGGTGAAACCTCGTCTCTACTAAAAATACAAAAATTAGCCGGGCATGATGGCATGTGCCTGTAATCCCAGCTGCTTGGGAGGCTGAGGCAGGAGAATCACTTGAATCCTAGGAGCAGAGGTTGCAGTGAGCTGAGATTGCACCACTGCACTCCAGCCTGGGTGACACACGACACAGTGAGTCTCTGTCTGGAAAAAAAAAAAAGAAGAAGGAAGGAAGGAAGAAAGGAAGGAAAGAAGGAAACTTAAAGGTTAAGGCCTGGTGTGGTGGCTCATGCCTGTAATCCCAGCATTTTGGGAGGCTGAGGCAGGTGGATCACTTGAGGTCAAGAGTTCAAGACCAGCCTGGCCAACATGGTAAAACCCTGTCTCTACTAAATATGGAAAAATTAGCCGGGCATAGTGGCAGGTGCCTGTAATCCCAGCTACTCAGGAGGCTGAGGCAGGAGAATCACTTGAGCCGGGGAGGCAGAGTTTGCAGTGAGCCAAGACTGCACCATTGCACTCCATGCACTGCAGCCTAGGTGACAGAGCAAGACTCCATCTCAAAAAAAAAAAAAAAAAAAAAAAAAAGGTTAAATACTCTGCAAAGGCAAAGGCAAGGTCAGCATCTCTTTACTTTCTGTCCTCTGCATCTCATATGGAGAAGATGTTCATAAACACCAAGTGCTGATTTGAAAGAATGTGGTAGAGTCTGGTGATATAGGAAGAAGCGTTGGTATTTGTATAGTATTGTATACGATGCATTTTCTCATGCATTAGCTCATTAAAATCTCACAAAAATTCTGAGAAATATGTATTGTTATTGTCTCCATTTTTCAGATAGGAGACAGAGGCGAAGATTTGGCTTTCCCCAAACCAAACTGCCAGTAGTTGCATAGCCCAAACTCAAATGCCATCTTCTTCCACAAGCTGTCCAGTGGACCACCATTGCCTTTCCCCCCATACCAGCTGAGACTCAAAAATTGGCATACGGTCTTGGTGACAAAATAAATTTCATATAAGATTCAAATCCTGCAAGAAGACAACAACCACAAATTAGCAGAAAATATGACATTGTTTTGCCAGAGTTTCAGATCTTCAAAAAAAGGAAGACAGAGAAACCCTAAGCCAGGCCAAGTTAAAGAAATCTAATTCCCATTCTGTGGGAGAAAATATTCAGTTCAAATAGTTCCTTTAATCAAAATTCATATTTACATAAAATAACAAACCAATAGGGGTTTCTTTAAAACAAAACAAAACAAAAAAACTCTGAATGTTGGCCAGGCACAGCGGCTCACGCCTGTAATCCCAGTACTTTGGGTGGCCAAGGCAGGTGGATCGCCTGAGATCAAGAGTTCAAGACCAGCCTGGCCAACATGGTGAAACCCCATCTCTACTAAAAATACAAAAAATTAGCTGGGCATGGTGGCAGGCACCTGTAATCCCAGCTGCTCAGGAGGCTGAGGCAGGACAATTGCTTGAACCTGGGAGGCGGAGGTTGCAGTGAGCCAAGATCACGCCATTGCACTCAAGCCTGGGCGACAGAGCAAGACTCCAAAAAAAAAAAAAATCTCCAAATGTTGTCCATCCTCATTTGCAAGAATTTACTTCTGGAGCATTATCCTTTTCAGAAAGGTCAGGTGTAGTGTCATTTTAATATCTCTCTGGCAGTGATCCCTACAAAGGGATTGGACTTACATAATGTAATCATTTTTGTATTTCTGAACGTGCAAGTGGAGGATGGTGTGTTATGCAGCAGAGAAGGGGGATAAAAAGAATGCTGTATAGTATTTAGTAACATGCTCCATTTCAATAAGCAGCCAGTGTTTCTTAGGGAGTTTGTTCTCTGCAGATATGTGGAAAGATATGGAAGCAGAAATGCTGACACATGTTTGCAAAGAGAATGATTGCAACATTAGTTCAGGGAGTTGATCTACAACAGGCCTTGCCTTTCTTCACCTAGGACTGCTGATGGGGTTGGAGAGGAGCTGAACTACGTTATCTCACCGTCCAGATGGACTCACTCTGGGTAGAACAAATATCAGACACCAACATGATATCTAATGGGTCATTCATTTAAATTGTTATCTGCTAAACAGTGTACAAAGTCCCAAGCCATGTGGTGGGGGGAATGGAACAAGGAACCTGAGGCAAGTCCTTTCCACAAAGAGCTTTTTATGTAATAAAAAAAGGAAACACAAAAGATCTTAAAACAAGACAGAAAGTGAAGTGTCACAAGAGCGGTGAGATAATCCACTAAGGCAGTTCATAGGAAGGCATGAGTGCCTTGGTCTTGAAGGATAAGGGAAGGGAGACTTCTTGGAGGAAGTAGCAGTTAAGCTGGGCAGGATTTGGAGGCCACATGGCTCTGAGAGGAAAGAACATCTCAGGCAGAGGAAGCAACCTGGGCTAGAGCTGGTAGTGGAAAATGCGGTAGCCAGAAAATAGAGAGTTCAGTTTATAGTAGAGCATGCTTGAAGGTCAGATTATTACTAGTTTTTAACTTTTAACACTAATTTATGTTAATGGGGTTTAGAAAGCACTAATAAGGGTGTCTTTCAATAAAGTGAAATCCTTACAAATTAGCCAGTCATTGGTCTGACCCCCTCTTAACTCTCCTTGTAGAAGATGTTTTCTGACCTGTAAAGCCACGTGGGCAGTGCAGCCAGGGAGCCAAAGTCACCTACTAGGAAGCCGTCCATGGAATAATGTTTAGCTTTTACAAGTGAAGACCTGACCTTCGTTGGTACAATCTGAATTTTTTTCCAAGCTATGGAGAAGCTAGTAAAATCTACACTCTCTTCTTTATAGCACTTGCTAAGTCAACCTTTTGATTTCCAATGTTTAATTAAACATTAACAGTATGCAATACTTGCACTGTCTGTCCACACCTTATGCTTTATTTCACAATCCAGATGTGTCGAATCAACTTTTCTTCTATGTGTGAACGCTGTCAGAAAAAAAAGGAAGGGAAGAAGAAAGGAAACGGGGGTTGGGGGGAGGGAGGAAAAATAGTATACTTTTTATACCCATCTCGATTTCTGCATTTCATAGTTCAGTTGAATCTAGGAAGGATAGTGTGGTATTTTTCCCAAACAGGAAATAAGTAACGTGTTTTACTGCCAAGTTGACCGTATAGATTCAGCTGTGATTATTAAGCCACCTGGCAGCATATTTCAGGCTTTCTCCTTTTGTCACTATATCTTAACTCCATCCATGTATGGATGTATATTGGACTTGAATACAATAAAAAGAATGATTTTTACTTCTCCTTGAATCACTGGAGTTTTCTGCCTTATGAAAAAAATACACTGCAGTGTTATGTCTGGTCCATGCTACTAAAAAAGAATCTTTCTTCAGGAGGATTTGACCCTGTTCCCACTGTTTTCTCAGCATGTTTTCAGCATCAGCACATTGATTATGCTGTCATTATCCAGAATACTAAGATAGAAAAAAAGATCTATTAGATCATCAAAGTTCACTCCTGGAGCAGGCCCAGGTCTCCAGGGAGAGCCTGTGACATGCTGTCTTAGGCAAATGACCAAGGAAAATTTAGAGCCACGTAAAATTTTACTCTGTCCCAGTTTTTAATTTTTGAAAGTCTCTGAAATAAATCTCAGAGAGACAGTGTTCATAAAACAGTTTCACTGCTGAATTTAGGTTAGTAGTTCTCAACTGGGGGCAATTTTGATGCCCTGGGGATATTTGGCAATATCTGGAGACTTTTTTTGGTTGTCACGTATCAAAGAAAGGGGTTGCTACTGCCTGGGTAGAGGCCAGCAAGACTGCTAAACCTCCTACAGTTCACAGTACAACCGCACGACAAAGAGTTATCCAGCCTGAAACGTCAATGGTGCCAAGGTTAAAAAAAACCCCAATTTAGGTCTTTTCCTAAGCTTGCTTTTTTTTTTCTTTTTTTTCCCCTGCTGCTTATCTATTCACTGCCCCAAACAAAGCAGATTACTTGACTGATTAAATGACTCTGAAGAGCACACACTATTTTGAAATAAGCCATATGAAACAAAGTTTTTACTAATTCTCTTTCTTTCTTTCTTTCTTTCTTTCTTTCTTTCTTTCTTTCTTTCTTTCTTTCTTTCTTTCTTTCTTTTTTTTTTTTTGAGATGGAGTCTCCCTCTGTTGCTCAGACTAGAGTACAGTGGCACTGATCTTGGCTCACTGCAACCTCCACCTCCCAGGTTCAAGCAATTCTTCTGCCTCAGCCTCCTAAGTAGCTGGGACTACAGGCATGTGCCACCACCACGCCCGGCTAATTTTTGTATTTTTAGTTGAGACATGTTTTCACCACGTTGGCCAGGCTGGTCTCAAACTCCTGACCTCAGGTGATCCACCCACCTCAGCCTCCCAAAGTGCTGGGATTACAGGCGCGAGCCACCGTGTCCAGCCTATTAATTATATTTCTTTTTTTTTTTTTTTTTTTTTTTTGAGACAGAGTTTCGCTCTTTTTGCCCAGGCTGGAGTGCAATGGCACGATCTCGGCTCACCGCAACCTCCACCTCCGGGGTTCAAGCGATTCTCCTGCCTCAGCCTCCCGAGTAGCAGGGATTACAGGCACGCACCACCATGCCTGGCTAATTTTGTATTTTTAGTAGAGACGGGGTTTCTCCATGTTGGTCAGGCTGGTCTTGAACTCCCGACCTCAGGTGATCCACCCGCCTCAGCCTCCCAAAGTGCTGGGATTACAGGTGTGAGCCACCACGCCCGGCAATTATATTTCTTAGTCCCAAGATAGGCAAGCATTAGCAATCACACGGAGAAACAAAATTACATTTTCTAGTTATTCTAAAATTAGGATTGTGTTGAGTTTAGTAAGACTCCAGATTAACCAAATCACTTGAGAAACCCAAGGAGAAAAGCCATTAAATGTAGAAGGGAAAAAAAACCCTTGCCTCAATCATTAGGGCCTTGTTGTTAATCAGAAGCTTGTATTCTTGTTTCTACATATTCAAGTTTATATAGGCAGAGCAGAGTCAAGCAAAGTCAAAGACTTAAAAGTGAAAAACTTTTCATAGCAAACAAATATCTCAAGAATATTCAGCCGGGCACGGTGGCTCACGCCTGTAATCCCAGCACTTTGGGAGGCTGAGGCAGGCAGATCATGAGGTCAGGCGATCGAGACCACCCTGGCTAACACGGTGAAACCCCATCTCTACTAAAAATACAAAAAATTAGCCGGGCGTGGTGGCGTGCGCCTGTGGTCCCAGCTACTCGGGAGGCTGAGGCAGGA
The DNA here is from genome assembly GCF_007565055.1 of Rhinopithecus roxellana. Lineage (NCBI taxonomy): Eukaryota > Metazoa > Chordata > Mammalia > Primates > Cercopithecidae > Rhinopithecus > Rhinopithecus roxellana. The sequence goes on from NC_044562.1 coordinate 21,958,023, forward strand.
GAATGGTGTGAACCCAGATGGCGGACCTTGCAGTGAGCCGAGATTGTGCCACTGCACTCCAGCCTGGCCAACAGAGCAAGACTCTGTCTCAAAAAAAAAAAAAGAAAAGAATATTAAAGAGGTACCCCCCCAAAATTATATTCTCCATTCATTTTTTAAAAGGGAGAATTCAGTTTCTTAAGAATATAAGGTGAATGAAGTGATACAATAAGGGAAGGGAAAAGAAAAAAGGAAGGGGAGGGAGAAAGAAAGGGAAGGGAGGAGGGGAAAGGAAGGGAAGAGAAAAGGGAAGGCTAGGACACTTTCTTTTTTTTTTTCCTGCAGGTTTGGAAGGACTTTAGCTAACAGAAGCTTCTGATTGTTTGTTCCATCCCCAACTTTTTGTGGAATTTGGCACTGGTCTTGGTGTCATCTATAATACAGATTTCAATGCTAAATGTCAGGAGGAAAATGAATAAGGCAGTGTGCTTTATGAAATGTTACCAAAATACTAGGATCAAAAAAGCAAGTAGCAATTACAAACGATAGGCTTAAGATTATCACGTCATCATATTTTTGCTTGCTTCAAGTTTCTAGTTTTGTGAATCTCACCTAAATTAATATTTTCAAAGACCAAAAGAGTTGTTACCAATTCCAGGTTAGAGCAGACATTTTGAAAGTATGGGAAGCAAGCCGGATCCACTGATAATCCTTGTTAAATATGGTTTTTTAATAATGTGTTGATATCATTATAGGGATAATGCTTGTATACTTGAAACATTAAATACATTTACTCTTTAGCCTGTTGGAGAGTTATCCCTTCCCTGAAATCTGGCCTTGATTATGATATTCTTTTGTTTCTGCTCCCTACCCACCCCCGACAGAATCAAGATTGGACTATTCTGCACTGTTGAGCTAATTTGAATTAAAATCTGTCACTTGTGTTCAGTCACAACTCCGTTACGTTTCCTAATGAGCCATGTCTGATCTTTGGGCATTTCTCGGGGTATTTATGAGAAGGGTGCAGCTAAACTTAGTGGAGACTCCGTGGTGATATTTAGTGTGTGAAGCATCCGTACAAAGCATACAGTTGAGAATGTTCGTCGTTTATTGTTGTTAAACTCAGTCACTCACATTCCTTCCCTACTGAGTGAGGCTTCCAAGGACATCTCAAACACGAATTCATCCCAGGGAAGACAGTTGCACTGAACATTAGCAGAACTAAGAATCGATGCATCAGGTACTAACTGGAGATATATTTAATACACTTTTTCCTTAATTTTATTTTACTTGTAAAGATTACACTAGTCTGCTGGGCACAGTGGTGAACACCTGTAATCCCAGCAATTTGGGAGGCTGAGGCGGGCAGATCGCCTGAGGTCAGAAGTTCGAGACCAGCCTAACATGGTGAAATCCCATCTCTACTAAATATAAGAAATTAGCTGGGGGTCGTGGTACATGCCTGTAATCCCAGCTACTTGGGAGGCTGAGGCAGGAGAATCGCTTGAACCCGGGAAGTGGAGGTTGTAGTGAACCAAGATCCCAAGATCGCAGCATTGCACCCCAGCCTGGGCAACAAGAGCGAAACCCCGTCTAAAAAAAAAAAAAAAATTACAGTAGTTATATGAGCTCATGATGTATGAAAAAAATGCCTACCACACAGACTACTGGTACAAGTAAGACTTCCTTTCCCTACCTGTTCAACCCAAAGTCCCATTGCTCAGAAGTAGGCACTATTAATAGTCCCTCATGTGTTCTCCTAGAATTTTTCAGAAAGGGGAAGAGAGGAAAATTATTTTTTTCTGTGCTCCAATTTCTTTTTTTTCCCTCTCTCTCCCCAGAGCTCACAGTACTATCTATCATCACTAAATCTTTACCAGGCCAGACCCAGAAATATCTCAAAAATGATTCCAAATAAGTGAGAGGGATGATTAGAGAAAGAAATTGTGATTACCACTAGTGGCAGATTTTAAATAACGTTTTTCCCAGACTTCAGTGGTTTCTTTTTATGTTTATGTGCTTTTAATCCAAGTTCTTGAGTTCATTTTGAATTTTGAGGCTTTTTTTTAATTTTAAAAAAATAGCCTTCATTTACTGAAATTAACTGGGGGCTTAAACTAACATTGATCCTGTAAATCCACGGAAGCTGTAGGACTAGCATATTCATTAGTGGACCATAGAGCTGAATGTGGTGGTCCTGTATCCTTGAATACCTTGTTGCTTCAAGATACTGTGCCCTCACTATTCCCTCTAAATCCCAAAATGGAATGGAGCAGTCCCCCGGCCTGTCTTCCTGGCTCATCTCCTGTTCTTCCTAGACATAGCTTTAATCTTTGTTTTTTAAACACATACTGGGAACACACTCATGTATCTGGGTGTGCCCCCCAGGTTCTCTGTGGGTTTATTCTGGCCTTCAGTCTTCTTTTAGGGAGACCTACCACATCACCCAAGCCACTGAGGGGCCTGACAACAGGCCCCTGTCATCCTGTCACCTACTGGGCACTGTCTGTCTTTCCATCCACCTGGACTTAGAAATCCGCCTGGGTCATCTCTCCCCAGGCGTGTACATCTCTCCTTGTAACATAAGCCCAGGATTTTTTTTAATAAGTCACATTCCCCACCTGGCTCTGGCCTGAGGCCTTATAGCATATATTATTATCATGGACAGAAAACATGTGGAAGAAAGTTTCTCTTTTCTCTCTGTCTTTGTCTGTTTTGTCTGTTTGTTTTTGAGACAGGGTCTTGTTCTGTTGCCCAGGCTAGAGTGCAGTGGTGCTGTCTTGGCTCACTGCAACCTCCACTTCCGGGGCTCAAGCAATCCTCCCATCTCAGCCTCCGGAGTAGCTGGGACTACAGACATGGGCCATCCTGCTGGCTAAGTTTCTCTGTTCAAGTCAGTCAGGAATATTAAACCCCAGTACCACCTGATTCACAGAAACAAAGCCAAACAAATTTGCAGAAAGAGAGAGACATGAATAAAAGCCATAGCTTGACCTAGGGCTGACAGGGAGATTAGGATGGACTTTCTTGTTAGGCTCTGTCACCCCTCAAGAACCCCAAGCCTGTTTCTCAGAGGCGTTCAAACCAGAGCAACCCCATTTTGAGTGAGGGCTGGAAAATGAGGCTGGGACCTGCTGGGCTGCATTCCCAGATATTTAAGCATTCCGGGCCTCTAGATGTTTACGGTTAAGGGAACAAATTAATAACGTTTACTCACCAGACCCAGACTTGGGAGTATCCAGATATCCCAATAGCTGGAGAACAAAGGCATTCCTAATTTTGCTTTAAAGATAATATCAATTCTTGCAAAATGTAATAATTAAGAAAATTAATCCCTTATCAGAAACCCTCATAGTAGAGCCCATCTCCCCGAGATCTTTTTTTACCCTGTATATAAACAAGCATTGTACCTAGGGTGGGCACTTTCCTTCTCTTACTTTCGGGAACGTCCTACTCTGTCTATGGAGTAGCTATGCTTTCACTGCTTTACTTTCTTAATAAACTTGCTCTCACTTTGCACTGAGGACTCGCCCTGAATTCTTTCTTGCGCGAGATCCAAGAACCCTCTCTTGGGGTCTGGATCGGGACCCCTTTCCTGTAACATGTTCAGGTAACCACCCTTCTCCCAGACAGCCCTCAGGTCCTCCAGGGCATGGAGCCTTCAGGATGGGCAAGAGGCCTGGCTGGTCTGGGGCGATTCCATCCTCACTGCCAGCAACTGGCTCAGCAGTGGGCATGTGAGCCAATGCAAGGAGAAGTTTCCTGGGGCACCCTGGGGGCGTCTCCTCAGGCTAAGGAGAAAGCAAGATGAAGAGAGGGTCTTTCTCTTCCTCTGGATATCATCATGTGAGGATATGAGGCCTAGAACTTGCCAATATTAGGCTACAAATGAAATCAGCCCACAGGGGAATGCAAAGCCCCAGGAAGCGGAACTGGAGCCTCTGGATTCTGATGACCCTGATCGTGCCCTATCAACACTCTCGCCCTCTGAGAGCCAAGACAGTTACTCAGCGTTTCAGCCAGCGAAGTTCAATGTCTGTTACTCGAAACCAAAAGCATTCTGAACAACACAAAGATAGAGAAGTGGGCATCAAAGGAACTAAAACAAAATTTCCACTCCACAAAAGACATTTTGTCCCCTTGGGCAAAAGACCTGCTTTGGAAAACAGCACACTGTGGGTCCTTTTCAATACCCTTCCTTATGATTTCTTTGAATTGCTGTAACTTATGATGCATTTATTTTGGCTGGATTTTTTCTTTATGGAATGAAGACTCAAATTGTGTGGGCTTTTTTGGTTTCTTTCTAATTTAGATCCCTTAGACACAGCTAAATGCACAAAAATAATGGTGTATCAGTAAGAATAACCATTGCATTCAAGGCACTGCATTAAATATGGGGAGTTACGGGAAGCGGTGTAAAGAAAGACAAATGACAAGATGCTCTTATTCTGATTTTACCCCCATGGAATCATGGAGGAAGAGCAGCTAATGTCATTCTATCTGACAACAGCCTTGAGTGGAGGAGACATTTGACCTAAGTCTTGAAGTATTTAAAAAATTTTTTTTAATTTTTAGTTTTTCATTTTTTAAGATGGATTCTCACTTTGTTGCCCAGGCTGGAGTGCAGTGGCGTGATCTCAGCTCACTGCAACCTCCATCTCCCAGGTTCAAGCGATTCTCCTGCCTCAGCCTCCCGAGTAACTGGGATTACAGGCACCATGCTCGACTAATTTTTGTATTTTTAGTAGAGACAAGGTTTTGCCATGTTAGTCAGACTGGTCTCAAACTTCTGACCTCAGGTGATCTGCCTGATTCTGCCTCCCAAAGTTCTGGGGTTACAAGCATAAGCCACCAAGCCTGGCCAAGGTATTTTTTTTTAATAAAATAACTTCTAAACATAAAAAGTACAGAAAATTATATAATACACACTAATGTACCCACCAACTGCTTTTATAAATACTAGCATTTTTGTTTCAGTTCCATTTTTAAATTAAACTTTTCATTTTGAAATAACTGTAGATTAACATGTATTGTAAGTGTTAAAAGATGAACTGAAGCACATTAAAATTTTAAAGTGTATTTGAGCAGACTGTGATACAGGAATTGGGCAACGGTGGTGGGGTTCCACCAAGGGGGCCAAGGGGAAAACTTCTATAAGGTAGTCTTGGGAGCAAGACAAAATACAGCCATGCGTCACTTAACAACAGGAGTATATTCTGAGAAATGCATGGTTAGGTGATTTCGTCGTTGTGTGACCATGATAGAGTGCTTCTACACAAACCTAGATGTTGCAGTCTACTACACACCTAGGCTAAACAGTATAGCCTATTGCTCATAAGCTACAAACCTATGCAGTATGTTACTGCACAGAATAACTGTAGGCAATTGTAACACAATGGTACGTGTTTGTGCACCTAAACATAGAAAAGATACAGTAAAAATACAGTATCATACTCTTTGGGACCACTATCATATATGCGGTCTGTTGTTGACCAAAATGTTGTTACGCAGTACATGACTGTATTTGGCTGGTTAAAGTGAAACAGTAGCTTTAATGTCCCTGTTCTGGCCAGGTTCAGTGGCTCACACCTGTAATCCCAGCACCTTGGGAAGCAGAGGCGGGTGGGTCTCTTGAGCCCAGGAGTTTGAGACCAGCCTGGCCAACGTGGGGAAACCCTGTCTCTACTAAAAAGACAAAAATTTGCCAGGCGTGATGGCACATGCCTGTAGTCCCAGCTACTTGGGAGACTGAAGCAAGAGGATCGTTTGAGCCCAGGATGTGCAGGTTGTAGTGAGTCAAGACCCTGTCTCGAAAAAAGAAAAAATACGTAGCTTTATGCTTTACAGTTATGTCCATGATTCAATTTGGGTTAATGTTTTTGTAAGATTTGCGACTTAGGTTAGGACCCATATTTTCACCAATGGATGGTTGTTGCACACTCTAGCGCCATTTGTTAAAAAGGCTATATGTACCCATGGGTTCCTTATGCTTAGACTCAGCTGAATATATATATATAAAAAATACAGTATTTGTGGGATGCAAAATTCATGGATACAGTTCGGTCGTGGTGGCTCACTCCTGTAATTGCAGCACATTGGGAGGCAGAGGTGGGCAAATCACCTGAGGTCGGGAGTTCAAGACCAGCCTGGCCAACATGGTAAAACCCTGCCTCTACTAAAAATACAAAAATTAGTCGTGTGTGGTAGCACACACCAATAGTCTCAGCTACTCGGGAGGCTGAGGCAGGAGAATCACTTGAATCCAGGAGGTGGAGGTTGCAGTGAGCTGAGATCGTGCCACTGTACTCCAGCCTGGGTGACAGAGTAAGACTCTGTCTCAGAAAAACAAAACAAACCAAAAAAAAAAAAAAAAAAAACTGGTAGATACCGAAGGCCAACTTTTTGCACCCGTGGAATCCTCAGGGCCTGCTGTGGGACTTGAGCATCACGGATTTTGGTATCTCCAGGGTTCCTGGAACCAGTCCCCTGCCAGTGCCTGCAGATGACTATATTTTCTCCATCGCACTGTTTTTGCACCTTTGTCAAAAATTAGTTAGGGATATTTGTGTGGTTCTATTCCAGAGTTCTCTATTCTGTTATATTGATCTATGTTTCTATCCCTCCACCAATACCACACAGTCATGGCTATAGAATAAGTCTTGAAATCAGGCAGACTGATTCCTTCCACTTGATTCTTCTTTTTCAAAATTGTTTTGGCTATTCTAGTTCCTTTCCCTTTCCATAGAAATTTTAGAATAATCTTGCCTACATCTAAAAAATCTTGCATGGGTTTTTTTTTTTTTTTTTTTTCTGAGACAGAGCCTAGCTCTCTCACACAGGCTGGAGTGCAGTGGTGCAATCTCAGCTCACTGCAAGCTCCGCCTCCTGGGTTCACACCATTCTCCTGCCTCAGCCTCCCATGTAGCTGGGATTACAGGCACCCGCCACCATGCCCAGCTAATTTTTTGTATTTTTAGTAGAGATGGGGTTTCACCGTGTTAGCCAGGATGATCTCAATCTCCTGACCTCATGATCCACCCACCTCAGCCTCCCAAAGTGCGGGGATTACAGGCATGAGACACCACACCTGGCCCTTGCATGGGTTTTGATAAAAATTGTGTTAAAATTGTATTTAAATTTGGCGAGTATTGACATCATCATTACATTGAGTATTCCAATCCACGAACATAACGTGTCTCTCAATTTATTTAGATTGTCTTTGATTCTTTTAATTAGCATGGTACAGCTTTCAACATACAAGTCCTGTATATATTTTGTTAGGTTTACATCTAAATATTTTATTTTTAAGGCAACTGTGAATAGTATTCTATGCTAAATCTCAGTGTTTGTTCATTGCTAGTATGTGGAAATATAAATGATTGCTGTTAAGTTTATTATGTATCCTATGACTTCACTGAACTCACTTATTCCAGAAATTTTTTTGTTGCTGTTGTTTCTTCCTTGCTATTTTTTATGTAGACAATTATGCCATGGTCATGGGAACACATTTTAATATGTTATATCTTCATTTTAATTAATCTCAATGCATTTTTAATTTATTTCCTCTGATTCATCCTCTTTGACCCATGGATTATTTAAAAGTGTGTTACTTGGTTTCCAAGTGTTTGGAGATTTCTGTATTATCTTTTTATTTTTGATTTCTAACTTTATTCCATTGTGGTCAGAAAATACACTCTATGACTTCAACTATTTTACATTTTTTGAGGCCTCTTTTGTGGCTTAGAATGCAATCTATTTTGGCATATATTCCATGGGCACTCAGAAAGAATGTGTATTCTAATGTTCTTAAGTGGGGTATTCTCTAAATGATTAGATCCTGTTGGTTATCAGTGCTGTTTAGTTCTCCATCTGCTGATTTTCATATTATGTTATGAGACTCTGGATATTTATTGAAACCTTCTTTTTCTGGCTGGGTGCAGTGGCTCACACCTGTAATCCCAGCACTTTGGGAGGCCAAGGAGGGTGGATCACCTGAGGTCAGGAATTCAAGACCAGCATGGCCAACATGGTGAAATCCCATCCCTACTAAAAATACAAAACTTAGCTAGGCGTGGTGGCAGGTGCCTGTAATCCCAGCTACTTAGGAGGCTGAGGCAGGAAAATTGCTTGAACCCGGGAGGCAGATGTTCAGTGAGTCAATATGGTGCCATTGCACTCCATCCTTGGTGACAAAAGCCAAACTCTGTCTCAAAAAAAAAACCTTTTTCAGCTGGCTGGCTGTGTAAGGGGAAGGTGCTGCCTCATTACTGCCAGGTAATAGTAGCAGTCCAGGTTCCCAACACTTGCCTAAGCTGACACCTGAAAAGGTGATTCCTTGTTACTGCTGGTCAAGGGTGGGAGTTCTGGCTCCTCATGGGGTCTCCAATGACACATCACGGGATGGGGGCCTATTACCAACTGCCTGGTATGCAAGTCCTGGCTCCTTGCTTGGCCTTCTCTTGACACCATTGCAGTGGGGTGCTGACACACATTGTTACAGTCTCACAAGAGTAGAAGTCTCAGCTCCCAACTTGTCTTAGTCCATTCAGGCTGCCATAACACAAATACCGTGAACTGGGCTGAGTGGCTTATAAATGGCAAACATTTATTTCTCACAGTTCTGGAGGCTGGAAAGTCCAAATTAAAGCACTATGGGATTCAGTGTCAGAGAAGGACCTCTTCCTCATAGATGGCTCCTCCTCACCATGTCCTCACCTAGTGGAGGAGGGAAGACAGCTGTCTGAGGTCTCTTTCATAAGGGCACTAATCCCATCCACGAAGAGTCTGCACTCATGATTTAATCATCTCATAAAGGCCCCCACCTCTTAATATCATCACCTTGAGATTTCAACATATGAATTTTAAGGGGCTACAAACATTCAGACCGAAGCACTATTGAATCTTTGCTGACATGGGTGAAGTTGGGGGCTACTTTTTTTTTTTTTTTCTGTGGATTTTGACTGGAGTATAGCAGGTATTGTCTGTAAGTATTTTGTCTTTCTACACTGTCTCCTTCCTCATCCTTTGGCTGGAGTGAGAAGGCTTGTCAAGGATTTTTTCCATATGCATCATTTGGAGTTTCTGGGCTACCAGCTTCCTCAATTCCAAGTCTGGAATATAAATGAGACAGAAAGAAGACCCAGGGAACTCACCATTGTGTCATTCCTTAGGCCCCTAAATCCCTAGTTAATATGCCTTTTTCTCTCCACCTCTCTCAGAGTTTATGTCTTACATATAATATCCAGGCTTTTTAGTTGTACTTAGCAAAAAGAATAGAAGATATTACTTGTATATCATCTTCCCATAACTCTAAGATTGATTATTTTAAAGGGAATAAAATGTTATCGTTGCTGTTGAAGATTTCTTGGTCAATTTTACCCAAACTCATGGGTAATCTCTCCCACCCCGTGTATCCATCGTCCATGTTTGTTTTAAATTTAATTGCACACATACATGACTGTACATTATATATAGTGATTTTTGTGGCTTCAAATTGGCATATCACATCTTATGCAAAAATTAATCCAAAATGGACCATTAGCCTAAACGTAAAACATAAAACTGTAAAATTTTTATTTTGAGACAGTGTCTCACTCTGTCACCCAGGCTGGAGTGCAGTGGTGTGATCTCGGCTCACTGCAACCTCCATCTCCCAGGTTCAAGCGATTCTCCTACCTCAGCCTCCTGAGTAGCTGGGACTACAGGCATGCAACACCACGCCCGGCTAATTTTTGAATTTTTTGGTAGAGACAGGGTTTCACCATGTTGGCCAGGTTGGTCTCGAACTCCTGACCTCAAATGATCCAACTTCCTTGGCCTCCCAAAGTGCTGGGACAGGCGTGAGCCACCATGCCCAGCCAAAGCTCTAAATCTTTAAAAGAAACATTGTTAGTCAAGGTGTTCTCAGATGTGATATAAATAGCAATGCTTCATATAAGAAAAAATTGACAAATTAGACTTTATCAATACTAAAAATTTTTGCTCTGTGAAAGGCACCTTTAAGAAATTCACAAGAAAGAGAAAAAAGAGAAAGTATTTGCAAATCACATATCTGACAAGGGACGTCTAGATAGACTATACAAAAAACTCTCAAAATTCAATGGTAAGAAAACAGTATTTTTAAAATGGGAAAAATATTTGAGCAAGTGCTTCACCACAGAAGATACACACATGGCAAATAATCATATGAAAAGATCTTCAAATTATTCACAATTAGAAAAATTCTAGTTAAACTACAATGAGGCCGGGCATGGTGGCTCATGCCTATAATCCCAGCATTTTGGGAGGCTGAGGCGGGAGGATCACTTGAGGTCAGCAGTTCAAGATCAGCCTGGCCAACATGGTGAAACCCCATCTCTACTAAAAATACAAAAATTAGCCAGGCATGGTGGCCCGGCTTAGGAGGCTGAGACAGGAGAATCACTTGAATTCAGGAGGCAGAGGTTGCAGTGAGTCGAGATCATGCCACTGCACTCCAGCCTGGGTGACAAGAGTGAGACTCCATCTCAAAATAAATAAATAAATAAATAAATAAATAAATAAATAAATAAACAAAGTAAAACTACAATGAAATACCACTGTGTACCATTTTAAATGGCTAAAAATAGAATAAAAACCTGGCAAGCCATGTACTGGCGAGGATGTGGAACTCTCATTCAGTCACTATGGGAAAAGCCTGGCAGTTTCTTATAAACAACACTTAACCTACAACTTAGTGATCGCACTTGTACATTTTTACCCAAGTGAAATGAAAATCTATGTTTATACCAAAACTTGTATGCAAATGTTTATAGCAACTTGATTCATAATTGTAAAAAACTGAACACAGTCTCTCAACAAACTATGGTCTATGGCAAAATTTAATATTTCTTAAGAATAAAAACAGAACTATTGATTTATATAACAACTTGGATGGATCTCAAGAACATTATATTAAGTAAAAAAAAAAAATCAGTGTAAAATGATAGCATCCCATATGATTCCATTTATATGACATTTTAGAAAAGGGTATAGTAACATCTTACAGATCAGTGATTGCCAGAGAGAAGAGGGGTCTGAAAGAAGGGTGAACTTTGACTGTAAAGACACAGCACAAGGAAATTTGAGGGTGTATGTGATGCAACTGTTCTGTGTCTTGATTGCAGTGGTAGTTACACAACCGTATGCATTTCTCAAAACTCACAGAACTGTACACCAAATTTACTGTGTATGACTAAAAAGTGGAGAAAAAAATGTACATGAATGTGGCCATACTATATTCATCTTTCTGCAACTTTTTTATTCACTCAACATTTTTTAAATTCCCAGATCCATTTATGTCTTTAACATTTTAAATAAAAATATACATTCTAAGTGGAGAGACTATTAGGAACAAGAGTTTAGAAGTGATATGACCTTAGCGTCATCTAGGCAATGGATTCCAGAATGAAAAATGTCATTAAATGGAGCAGGTTCCAGTTAATCCTCTGGGAACATTGCTTTGATATAAAGGTTAACAGAGGTTATCCATCACTAGCCATTGACTCTGATCTTCAAGGTTGTTACTCCCAAAGTGAATTCTTTCAGAGACATCAGCTACGTTAACAGTAAGTAAGGAACAAGGGGGAAATTAGACACTACATTCTGTCTAATTTGTTTGTTGTTGTTGTTGTTGTTGTTTTGTTTTTGAGATGGAGTCTCCCTCTGTCACCCAGGCTGGAGTGCAGTGGCACCATCTCGGCTTACTGCAACCTCCGTCTCCTGGGTTCAAGCAATTCTCCCGCCTCAGCCTCCCAAGTAGCTGGGACTACATGTGTACACCACCATGCCTGCCTCATTTTTGTATGTTTAGTAGAGATGAGGTTTCACCATGTTGGCCAGGCTGCTCTTGAACTCCTGACCTCAGGTGATCCGCCAACCTCAGTCTCCCAAATTGCTGAGATTACAGGCATGAGCCACCGCTCCTGGACACATTTGTTTTTGTCCAGTCCTGTAAAAATCAAAAATTTTTAAATACATGCTGCCATGAAAAAAGAACCAGGTAATTTTCAGTCCTGTTCTATCAACTAAATAGTGGGTGACATTGACCAGGTGTTTAACCACTCAGAGTTGCTTTCCTCTTCCATAAAAAGTTGTGTTATTTTAGATCATTTTAAGTCTCTTTCTAGCTATAAAATATTATATGATATTAATCAAACCTCTGAAGCATTTCATTGTCCATTCAACCACCTAACAGGTCTCAGGAACTCATCTAGGTGCCCTGGATACAAATATGTATAGGAAAGAGTCCCAGGTTCAGTGGGAGCAACAGCACAGCCATATTCAATGGTATGATTAATGGGGGATGATCCAGAAGAGAGCAATTCATGACCAACGTGGGAGTCAGGGAAGGACACAAAGGATGAGACGCCAAATAAACATCCAGATACACCCAACCTCCAAAATTCACTGTTGCTTCTCTGTTCTCCACATCTTATTTTGTTCGAAAAAGACAACAGGAGGTCTTTCCTCTGTTTCCACTGGTCTATCAGTGCATGTAAATTAACAGGAAGCAAGACTCTCAGTCATATTTAATACTCAAATATATGTCCCCCAAAGTCTAAATTTCTTATTTAATAAAACATAAAATGAAGGCATCTGATAGCAGAGGGCCTTGTGCTTCAGTAAATGTAAAGATGTAAAAGCTTTTCCAGCAATGAGTAAGCATGCATTTAGAATCTGACCTTTGTTTTTAAGTGGTAACAGCCTAGTTTTGAGAAATGTGTATAGCACATTTTCCCACACTTCTTCTAAAGAAACAACAAAAGAAATAAATATTCTAGAAGATGATTTTAGAGAATGAACATAATTCCTCCCCATTAATTACCAGATGATTTGAAGCCAGGAGTGTTCATTTAAAAACAGCCCAGAGGCCGGGCGCTGTGGCTCAAGCCTGTAATCCCAGCACTTTGGGAGGCCGAGACGGGCGGATCACGAGGTCAGGAGATCGAGACCATCCTGGCTAACACGGTGAAACCCCGTCTCTACTAAAAATACAAAAAAACTAGCCGGGCGAGGTGGCAGGCGCCTGTAGTCCCAGCTACTCGGGAGGCTGAGGCAGGAGAATGGCGTAAACCCGGGAGGCGGAGCTTGCAGTGAGCTGAGATCCGGCCACTGCACTCCAGCCTGGGCGACAGAGCGAGACTCCGTCTCAAGAAAAAAAAAAAAAACCGCCCAGAAGGTTAAATGACAAGGGAAATTATTGTGGTAAAGAGTTCATCAATGTAATGTCCCAGTGTGTGGAAAGGCATAAAATATTAAATATGGAATAAAACACACCCAGTCAATGTTGATAGAAACAAACAATGTTGCATTTGTTAGAAATACATTTGTCAAAGATGGAATAGGATTTCCTTATGTGCTAGAAAACTTCAACTAATCCGAAAGCATTTATTCAAGTGTAAATAGGAAATGGGGAAATTTATTTTAGCACTTTACCATCAGTTGTTGAAACTCTTTCTAAAATACATAAGCTTTTCTGACTTAGATATTTATAAATTTATATATTTGTCATATAAATTTATATCTGACTTCTTCACTGAAGAATCATCACAGTTGAGTTAACCCTTAAGAATGAGGTATCTAAACGTCTAGTGATAACAGGCAACTACAATAGATGCCAGCATTGTAAACCATTATTCAGAACTTCAGGTGGACCCTACAAAGTTCTTTTAGCGAGATAAATGCCTGATGTGAGCTCTAAAACATGTTTTAAGTTCTTTCCTTTCACCAGGTTGTAGGGGGCAACAAAAAGTTTAGCAAAAGACAACTTCTACTTAATTGATTCTGGCCAATTGAGATTCTCTCATCTTATGAGAAAAATGTTCATGAGTATAAGTGTTGAAGAATATAGTGGATCTCAATGAATATTACCAGAAATACTATTTAATTATTGATATGGTTTGGGTGTTTTTTGTCCCCTCCAAATCTCATGTTGAAATGTGATCCCAGTGGGTATGATGGCTCATGCCTATAATCCCAGCACTTTGGGAGGCTGAGGCGGGCGGATCACTTGAGGTCAAGAGTTCGAGACCAACCTGACCAACATGGTGAAACCCTGTCTTTACTAAATACAAAAAATTAGCCAGGCATTGTGATGCATGCCTGTAATACCACATACTTAGGAGGCTGAGGCAGGAGGATCACCCAAACCTCGGAGGCAGAGGTTGCAGCGAGCCGAGATTGCACCATTGTACTCCAGCCTGGGCAACAAGAGTGAAACTCCATCTCAAAAGAAAAAAAAAAAAAAGAGGAGGCAGAGCTTGCAGTAAGCCCAGATCATGCCACTGCACTCCAGCCTGGATGACAGAGCGAGACCCCATCTCAAAAGAAAAAAAAAAAGAAAAAAAAAGAAATGTGATCCCAAATGTTGAAGGTGGGGCCTGGTGGGAGGTGTTTGGGTCATGAAGATGGATTATTCATGAATGGCTCAGTGCACTCCCCATGGTAATGAATGAGTTCTTGCTTTGTTCGCTCACATGAGAGCTGGTTGTTTAAAAAAGTTTGGAACATGCCCCGCTCCACCCACCTTCTTGCTTTCTCTGTCACCATGTGACATGCCTGCTCCCTCTGTGGCATCCACCATGGGTAAAAGCTTCCTGAGGCCTCACCAAAAGCGAAACAGATGCTGGTGCCATGCTTGTACAGCCTGCACAACCATGAGCTAAATAACCTCTTTTTAAAATAAACTACCTTGTCTTGGGTATTCCTTTACAGCAACACAAAATGGAGTAATACAGAAAATGGTACCAGGAGTGGGGTGTCTGTTGCTATAAAGTTACCTGAACATTATATTACCCAGTTCCAAAGAGTTTGGAAGACTCAGAAGAAGACAGGAAAATAAGGGAAAGTTTCGAACTTCTCAGAGACTGGTTAAATGAATGTGACCAAAATGTGGATACAAATATGGATAGTGAAGGCCAGGCTAATGAGGACTCAGACGGAAATGAGAAATTTGTTGGGAACTGGAGTAAAAATCATATGTGTTATGCCTTAGCAAGGAGCTTGGCTGCAATGTGTCCATGCCCTAGGCATTTATGGAAGGTTGTATTTAAGAGTGATGATGTAGGCTATCTGACAAAAGAAATTTCTAAGCAGCAAGGTGTTTAAGAAGTGATGTGACTGTTTTTAATAACCTATAATCGATGTGGGAGCAAAGCAATGACATAAAGTTGGAACTTATAATGAAAAGCAAAACATAAAAATTTAGATAATCTGCATCTGCCATGTGGTAGAAAAGGAAAGAGCGTTTTCAGGAGAGGAATTGAGGTGGGCTGCAAAGCAGCCACTTGCTAGAGTAATTTGCATGACTAAAAGGGAGTCAAGTACTTTTCAGAAGGCATTCAGAAGTTTTCAGGACAGTCCCTTCCATTACAGACTCAAAGGCCTAGGAGAAAAGAATGGTTATGGGGATCAGGCTCAGGGCCCCACTTCCCTGTGTCAGTCACCAGGAGAGGCTGCTGCCCACGTCCTGGCTGCTCCAGCCCCAGGTCCAGCATGGCTCAAAGGACCCTAGGCATAGAACTGGCTGCTGCTTTGGAGAGCACAAGCCTTAAGCCTTGGCGGTCTCTATGTGGTGGCAAGTCTGCAGGCACACATAATGCAAGAGTAAAAGAGGCTTGGCAGCTTCCCCTTAGGTTTTAGAGGATCTCTGGGAAAGCTTGGGTGTCCAGGCAGAAGCCTGCCTCATGGGTAGAGCCCATACAGAAAGCCTCTACTAGGTCAATGCAAGGGAAATGTGTAATTGGAGTCCCCACACAAGAGTCCTCACTGGGGCACTTTCTAGTGCAGTTGTGGGAAGGGGGCTGCTGTCTGCCACACCCAAGAATGGTAGAGCCACCAGTGGCTTGCACCCTAAGCCTGGAAAGCTGCAGGCATTCAACTCTGACCCATGAGAGAAACCCCCTCTGCTGTAGGGGGCTGCACCCTACAAAGCCACAGGGGCGGAGCTGGCCAAGGCATTGGGAGCCCACTCCTCACACCAGTGTACCCTGGTTGTGGGACATGGAGTCAAGGATTATTCTGGAGCTTTAAAGTTTAATGTCTTCCCTGCTGGGCTTTGGACTTGTGTGGGGTCTATTGTCCCTTTCTTTTGGCCAATTTCCCTTTTGGAATGGGAATGTTTACCCAATGCCTGTACCGCCATTGTATCTCGAAACTTGTTTTTTATTTTAGAGGCTCATAGGTAGAAGAAGAAACTTTTCTTGATTGAGTCGATGCTGGAACTAGTTAAGACTTTTGATTGAGTTGATGCTGGAACTAGTTAAGACTTTTGATTGAGTTGATGCTGGAACTAGTTAAGACTTTTGATTGAGTTGATGCTGGAACTAGTTAAGACTTTTGATTGAGTTGATGCTGGAACTAGTTAAGACTTTTGATTGAGTTGATGCTGGAACTAGTTAAGACTTTTGGGGACTATTAAGAAGGGATGACTGTATTTTGAAACATGAGAAGAACATAATATTTGAAGAACCAAGGGTAGAATGATATGATTTGGATGTTTCATCCCCTCAAAATATGTTGAAATGTGATCCCTAATGTTGGATTTGGGGCCTGGTAGGAGTGTTTGGGTCATGGGAGTGGATTCCTTAATGAATGGCTTCATGATGTCCTCAACAGTAATGAGTGAGTTCTCACTCTATTAGTTCATGTGAGAGCTGGTCGTTTAAAAGAGCCTGGAACCTCCTCCTCTCTCTCTTACTTCCTCTCTCACCATGACATGCCTGCTCCTCCACGCCTTCTGCCATGAGTAAAACCCTCCTAAGGCCTCACCAGAAGCTGAGGAGATGCTGATGCCATGTTTGTACAGCCTGTAGAACTATGGGCCAAATAATCCTTTTTTCTTTATAAATTACCCAGTCTCAGGTATTCCTTTATGGCAATGCAAAATGGACTAATACAATTATGAAGAGGAAAATAGCAATTTTAAGGTGGGGAAAGATGGCAGGTACTACCTTAACCGAATGATGAAAGGTACTCTTACAGCAACGTGACTAGTAAACAGCATGTAACTCCTGATAAGATTCACGGAGAAGAATGCAGCACTACTCTTCTAGTATTCCTGCCAAAAGTTCATAACCTGAACATGGTCATGAGGAAACACCCACAAGCCTGAGTTAATTGAAGAACAATCTACAAAATAACTGTCCTGTACTCTTCAAAAATGTCAATGTCATGAGAAAGAAAAATAGAGTCAGAAAATTATTCCATATCCCAGGAGACTAAAGAGACAAGATGACTGAATTCAAATTTTAGATTGTTTTTGCTATGAAAGACATTGTTGAGACAGC
Organism: Rhinopithecus roxellana; assembly: GCF_007565055.1. NCBI lineage: Eukaryota > Metazoa > Chordata > Mammalia > Primates > Cercopithecidae > Rhinopithecus > Rhinopithecus roxellana. The sequence continues at coordinate 21,975,308 of NC_044562.1, forward strand.
TGGAAAAATCTTTTTTTTTTTTTTTTTTTTTTTGAGACAGAGTCTCGCTCTGTCACCCAGGCTGGAGTGCTGTGGCCGGATCTCAGCTCACTGCAAGCTCTGCCTCCCGGGTTCACGCCATTCTCCTGTCTCAGCCTCCCGGGTAGCTGGGACTATAGGCGCCGTCACGTCACCCGGCTAGTTTTTTGTAGTTTTTAGTAGAGACGGGTTTCACCGTGTTAGCTAGGATGGTCTCGATCTCCTGACCTCGTGATCCGCCTGTCTCGGCCTCCCAAAGTGCTGGGATTACAGGCTTGAGCCACCGCGCCCGGCCGAGACAGCTGGAAAAATCTTAATAAGGTCTATAGATTAGACAGTAGCATTGTTTCAGAGTTAATTTCTTTCTTTCTTTCTTTCTTTTTTTTTTTTGAGATGGAGTTTTGCTCTTGTTGCCCAGGTTGGAGTGCAATGGTGCAATCTCAACTCACTGCAATCTCCACCTCCCAGGTTCAAGTGATTCTCTTGCCTCAGCCTCCCAAGTAGCTGAGATTACAGGCACCTGCCACCATGCCTGGCTAATTTTTTTGTATTTTTAGTAGTAATGGGTTTCACCATGTTGGTCAGGGTGGTCTCAAGCTCCTGACCTCAAGTGATCCTCGCTCCTCAGCCTCCCAAAGTGCTGGGATTACAGGTGTGAATCACTGCACCCGGCCTCATTTATTGATTTTGTTAATTGTCCTGTGGTCACATAAGAGAATTCATGGTTTTAGGAAGTATAATATGAAATATTTAGGGAGTAAAAGGTCATCATATCTACGGTTTACTCATAGATGAGCATGAGATAACTTTAGGCTGAAAATGTTCTATGTCTTCCTTGTGGTGGTGGTTACAATGGTTGCATGAGTGCAACATGTATCAAAGGCCACTGAACTTAAATGCATACATTTTATTGTTTGTAACCATGCATTGATACATAAAGCTGACTTTTAGAAAATGTTATTCATTTTGACATTGTATAATATTGTTTTGTGAAGTGGCTACTCAAGTAATAAGTCAAAGGAAGTAACTGTATGGTTTTTATGTGTATGGTTTTATATTTTTTGTTGATTAATTACCTAAACTGATGCATGAAATTAAGTAGATTGTCAATGGACTATAACAAGCTCACTCTCTCCATTACATATCATTTTATCTCATCTATTTTAAGTAGTCTGCAACCAAGCTTGTAGGTTTCTATGCAAATCTTAAAAAGATATAAAATCTTTTTTAAAGAGCTGCAAATATTTTCTATCGAAAACCCCTTTTCTTGCCAATAAAAGAACTCTCCTACATAAAACCATCCCTATATTTTGTATTATATAAAAAGAAAAAAGAAGAAAAGTATGTTGGCTGCTTCAAAGGAAATGAAAAACTAGGACTACAGCCATTTCTGATCTTAAATAATAGGATTCCAGTTGTTCTGCATCTCACTGTAGCTTAGCTATTAACTCAACTCAAGAGAGGTATTGTAAAGTGGACTGTTTCGTGTGGTGAAGAGATTCTGATGCCTTTACAATGCATTACCAGAGCACTGAAGAAAGGTGAGCAGCAAGGGTCAGCAAATACCATAGAAATTGGCTCTCAGACCTCAGCAGTGAAAGGTTATAAGTGTAAGTAGAGGCAATTGTGACCAACACACGCATTTAGCATTTAGACCGGCCCACATTAGCAAGGCAGGGCGAGGCTGCAGGCTGCCTCCAGGGGCCAGAGCTTAACAGATAAAAACATTGAAAATGTGGCAAGTTTCATTCATTCTGGCCTTACCAAATTAATTAAATGTCATTGCACAAGTCCCTTTTCAACGGCTCAGTTGCCTCATCTGCAAGATGAAAAGGTGTACTAAGTGGCCTTTAAACTGCCTACCATCCTATGATTCTGAATCCTAGGATCTTTGGCATGGAACACAGAGGTCTTTTCTATCCCCTGAATTTCTGCCATTTCCTTCCCCTTGGCTTCTCAAATCTGGCGATATTGTCATTCATTGTCTGTATGGCTATGTGGGACATTCTTTGTATAAGAGGAAATATTTAGATAATTTCCATTGTGGTTTCTGCTTCTGGGAAATAGAAAATGTTTTTGTTGTTTACCCCCCACTCCCACCCACTACATCCCTGGGAGTATCCTTAAAACTTTCCACAGCATGTATAATAATAGGGTATAGATATAGCTAATAGATGAAAATATTCTATGTTTGCTTAATTTTTTTTTTTTTTTTTTTGAGATGGAGTCTCTCTCTGTCGCCCAGGCTGGAGTGCAGTGGTGTGATCTAGGCTCACTACAAGCTCCGCCTCCTGGGTTCACTCCATTCTCCTGCCTCAGCCTCCGGAGTAACTGGGACTACAGGCGCCTGCCACCACGCCTGGTTAATTTTTTGTATTTTTAGTAGAGACGGGGGTTTCACCATGTTAGTCAGGATGGTCTCGATCTCCTGACCTCATGATCCCCCCTACCTCGGCCTCCCAAAGTGCTGGGATTGCAGGCGTGAGCCACCACGCCCGGCCTCTGTTTGCTTAACTTACATGCCCCAGGAATTTCTAAGTAATGGAATGACAAGTGGATAGTCATAGCATCTGTGGAAATAAGGTTGTTGATTCTCTTATCACCATTTACCAATTAGCAGATTCTGGATTTAATGACTTGCTTAACGTGGGAACATCCTTTTCTTAGAATATAATCAAGAAACGTGGCCAGGTGCGGTGGCTTATGCCTGTCATCCCAGCACTTTGCGAAGCCGAGGCAGGCGGATCATCTGAGGTCAGGAGTTCGAGACCAGCCTGGCCAACATGGCAAAACCTTGCCTCTACCAAAAATATAAAAATTAGCCGGGTGTTGTGGCAGGTGTCTGTAATCCCAGCTACTTGGGAGACTGAGGCATGAGAATTGCTTCAATCCAGGAGGTGGAGGTTGCTTTCAGCTGTGACCACACCATTGCACTCCAGCCTGGGCAATAAGAGCCAAACTCTGTTGAAGGAAAGAAAGAAAGAGAGAAAGAAAGAGAAGGAAAGAAAGAGAGAGAGGAAGGAAGGAAAGAAGGAAGGAAGGGGCCGGGCGCGGTGGCTCAAGCCTGTAATACCAGCACTTTGGGAGGCCGAGAAGGGCGGATCATGAGGTCAGGAGATCGAGACCATCCTGGCTAACACGGTGAAACCCCGTCTCTACTAAAAAATACAAAAAATTAGTCGGGCGACGTGGCGGGCGCCTGTAGTCCCAGCTACTCGGAAGGCTGAGGCAGGAGAATGGCATGAACCCGGGAGGCGAAGCTTTCAGTGAGCTGAGATCCGGCCACTGCACTCCAGCCTGGGTGACAGAGTGAGACTCCGTCTCAAAAAAAAAAAAAAAAGAAGAAGAAGGAAGGAAGGAAAGAAGGAAGGACGGGGAAAGGAAGAAGAAAGAATGAAAGAAAGAAAGAAAGAAAGAAAGAAGAAAGAAGAAAGAAAGAAAGAAGAAAGAAGAGAAAGAAAGAAAGAAAGAAAGAAAAGAAAGAAAAGAAGAAAAAAGAAGAAAGAAAGAACGAAAAAAAAAGATAACAAGAAAAGCAGATCAAGCAGAGCCGAAGACGAAAGCCCCGAAGAAAGAGCGAGTGGAGTAGCAGTCCCCCCTCAGGAGGAGAAAGGAAGAAAGAAAAAGAGGGAGGAGGAAGGAAGGAAGAGAGCAGGAAGGAAAGGGCGTGTGGTGGAAAGAAAGATCAGCTGTTACTGTGTCTATACAGAAAGAAGTAGACATAAGGAGACTCCATTTTGTTCTGTATTTGAGATGCTGTTAATCTGTGACCCTACCCCCAACCTTGTCCTTGCAAGAGACATGTGCTGTAGTGACTCAACGTTTAACAGATTTTGGGCTGTGCAGGGTGTGCTTTGTTAAATAAGTGCCTGAAGGCAGTATACTTGTGAAAAGTCCTCACCATTCTCTTAATCTCAAGTACCCAGGGACACGTACACTGCCAAAGTTCGCAGGGACCTCTGCCTCGGAAAGCTAGGTATTGTCCAAGGTTTCTCCCCATGTGACAGTCTGAAATATGGCCTCATGGGAAGGGAAAGACCTGATCATCCCCCTGCCTGACACCCGTGAAGGGTCTGTGCTGAGGAGGACTAGTACAAGAGGAAAGAAGGCCTCTTAGCAGTTGAGATAGAGAAAAGCATCTGTCTCCTACCTGTCCCCGGCAATGGAACATCTCGGTGTAAAACCTGATTGTACGATTGTATGTTCTGTTTACTGAGAAAGGAGAAAACCGCCTTAGGGCAAAAGGTGGGACTTGCTAGCGCAATGCTGCTCTTTATGCACTAAAAAGGTTTATGGAGATGTTTGCAAATGCATATCAAGGCACAGCACTTTTCCTTAAACTTATGTCACAGAGATCTTTATTCATATGTCTTACTGCTGACCTTCTCCCTACGATGATCCTATTATCCTGTCACTTCCCTTTTTCTAAGATGGTAAAGATAATGATCAATAAATACTGAGGGAACTCAGAGACCGGTGCCGGCGTGGGTCCTCTATATGCTGAGCGCCGGTCCCCTGGGCCCACTTTTTTTTCTCTATACTTTGTCTCTGTGTCTCATTTCTTTTCTCAAGTCTCTCGGTCCACCTAACGAGAAACGCCCACAGGTGTGGAAGGGCAGGCCACCCCTTCAAGAGAGAGAGAAAGAGAGAGAAAACAGAAAGAAAGAACACATAGAAAAACCACTCCATCCAAAATATAAGGCCAGTTCAAGCTCTAGCCTCAAATCACATATGGCTTTATCCTGTGTTTAAAAAGGGCTAGTTTAAACCCAACCTGGGTTCTGAAGCTGGAAAGTGCTCAACTTGAGCTAAAACATTGGAATACACATTTTTGCCTTGAAGAAGAGAGATGTGCCCAGACTGATGGAAGAAATCACTTTTCCTCCCTGATGTTGCCAGCTTTGGGGATGGCCCCAGGGTTCTGTTTGTCAAACTGTCTTCCAGAGAGCAACAGTGTTTTATCTGTTTTGTGCAGCTATAGCAGAATACCACAGACTGGGTAATTTATAATGAACCGAAATGTGTTGGCTTACCGTTCTCCAGGCTGGGAAGTACAATATCAAGGTGCCAGCATCTTGCCTTGGCTTTTCTCCTGCCCTGTAGCACCACAAGAGCATCATATGGCAACAGAGCAAAGAGTGAGAGACAGAGAAAAGGGGGCCAAACCCTCCCTTTTATAACAAACCCACTCCCACAATCGATGGCATTAGTTCATTAGTGAGGGCAAAGCTCTCATGGCCTAATTCATCTTTAAAAGTCCTACCTCTTAACACTGTGACAATAGCAGTTACATTTCAACATCAGTTTTGGAGGGGACAAACATTCAATCCATATCAAGTGGTCATGAAAGACACATACAGAAAAAGAGATTCTGAGATCATGTAGGTAGAGAAATGCTACAGGTTCTAACCCCTTTAGGAGAGTCACAATCTACATTGGCCCATTCAAGATTCCACAATGTTCTGCCATCATTAAAATATATTTAACTTTATCAGTAACTTTACTTAACTTGGAATATTTTGAATCTAAGTGACATCAGAACACTTTTTCCACATAAGCCCTTCTTATTCTGCAGAATGCACTTTGGTAAACCCAGTGTCAGAGTCGATTTTACTGAGTCCAGAATAGATCCAGGTCCCGGCTGAGCCTGCTGTCTCTGCACGTTATTCCAACAACTCACAGTTTTGCTTGGCACAGCAGGGTCTTCCTCAGGGCCCAGGACATAGCGTGGCAGTCACCCTGGGAGCACCACCCAGGGCTAGCAGAAGAAAATTTGAGCAGGCAACTTGGATGCTTGTAAGTAGGAAACAGTTGTGGGGTTGAATGAGGCAGTGAAGAAGGGGAAGAGAATGGTCCCCAATCTTTGTTAGAACTAACCTCAAACCGAGGGTCAGAGCTAGAGTTTCTATCTGGAAATCTTACCTGGGAGGCAATATACTTTCACAATGGAGCTCCCAAACTCCAGGGCCCAAACTGGCCCATTGTAACTCTACACTTAAAATGGTTAAGAGGGTAAGTTTTATTTATTTATTTATTTATTTATTTATTTATTTATTTATTTATTTATGAGATGGAGTTTCACTCTTGTTGCCCAGGCTGGAGAGCAATGGCATGATCTTGGCTCACTGCAACCTCCGTCTACCCTGTTCAAACAATTCTCCTGCCTCGGCCTACTGAGTAGCTAGGATTACAGGCATGCGCCACTATGCCTGGCTGATTTTGTGTTTTTAGTAGAGATGGGGTTTCGCCATGTTGGCCAGGCTGGTCTCAAACTCCTGACCTCAAGTGATCTGTCCGCCTCAGCCTCCCAAAGTGCTGGGATTACAGGTGCGAGCAGCTGCGCCCGGTCAACAGGCCAAGTTTTATGTGTTTTTCACCATGATTGAAAGAGGTTGGGGTAGAGAGAGGGAGAAGAGCTAGATCTTTACCTTGCTTTCATATGGACTACAGTGTGGATGACACCTTCAGAGTTGGGAGTGAACAGCTTTACACAATGGGCTGCTTATTTTAATAGGGGAAGAGGATATGGGTGGACACTTAATGGCTTTAGAAAATCTTTTGATTTCATTCAAGATCTGGTAAGAAACTAGGGTTGCTCACGGGATGTGGGGTTGGGCCCTAAGTGATCCCCTTTTCAATGTAACATATTACAATTGGGGAACGTGTCCAAAACTGACCCCAAATTTTTCTGCAAAGCTGCTTCTCCTGTTTCCCACCCCGTCCCCATTCACCTTCTCATCTAAATCAGAAACCTGAGCAATGGTGTGCTGATAAATGTGTAACAACCAGCAAAACAGAAAACAAAAAGTTTATCTATATGCATATAAATGTATTTAAAATTGTACTGATATAAATTTATGTTTGGCACACAATTTATAAATCATAATCAAACAGCAATAAGACAACAATGTGTATTGTAAATTCCATGTAGCCAATTGATTCTCACAGAAGACTTGTTGTTTTCTGCTGAACTTTTCTAACTCTAACCATTCTGTAGGGCAACTGGTAAATGAGTGGTTTCAACATGAATATTGGTGCTATTTTTGTTTACAATAATAAATGTGAAGGAAGGAAGATGTACATTGGAACTTTTCTCATTCATCAGTGATGTGAGCAACTTCTTAGCAGAATCAGATAATAGATTTTTGAACATTGAAAGAATATTTTTTCAATTTTTTGTGCTAGTCACAATGTAATGGCTACAGACAAGAAACACTTTAAATTTTCATTGATACTATTAACATATTCTCCATCATTTTCTCAATTCTAAACCAGGAATTGACAAACTATGGCTGGTAGACATAATAATGGTAATACGTATTTTAAAATAATAATAATATTGAAAACAATTTACACAAATTAAAATTTCTACTGAGATTTGGAGTATGACTGAAGAAAAAAGTAAAAAGCAAAGGGTAGAAACAAAATAAATTTAAAAAAAGAAAAAACACATTACAATTTTATTGGAACACAACCACACTTATTTGTCTACATATTATCATTGGCTGCTTTTTGCTACAATGGCATGGTTAAATAGTCAACAGAATATGGCCCAGAAAGCCCCAGATATTAACTGTCTGTCCTTTATAGTACAAGTTTGCCGACTCCTGATCTAGAAAATCAACAAAAATCAACAAAACAACAAATTAAGCTCTGCTCTGTTGCATTTGCTGATTATCATGGTGTAAATATTCCCACTCTGGCAGATTTCGTTGTTACTGTGACGTCACTGATTGTGGAGTTAGGAAGAGAGATGGAGAATCACGCCACTGTACGGTGTTTCTACCAAACAGACACAGTAAATAAAAGTAACCCCTACAACTTGGATAATAGTAAAATAATTAGGAAGTGAGTTTTGAGAATTCATTACCTTTGTTTTAAATATAACTTTTATTAAATTATATTAATACAATATAAATATAAAATATTTGTTTTTAATTAATTCTATTTTATTACAGTGTATATAATTTAAATTTTTACCTCTCCAGTCCATGCTCTGCACCAGTGCTTCTTAAACTATACAGTGCATCTGAATTCCCTGGGATTCTTCTTAAAATGCAGATCCTGATTCAGTAGTTCTGGGAGGGGCCCAAGAGTCTGCATTTCTAACAAGCTCCCATGTGTTGCCTTGGACCACACTCTAAGTAGCAAGGCTAGACTGTTGCTAACCACCTTTTCAAAATGTGAATCTGACCAGTTACACCCTTGTATCACACTGTTTATGGTTCCACAATATTTCATACTTCTGTGCTTTTTAAATATTTCCCCTACTGTTGGAGATCACTCTGCTCCCTCCTGTATCTGCCTGGGAAACATTTTTTTCTCTTTCAAAGCACAGCTGGGTGGCAGCCTCTTCCATGAAGCCTCTTCTGACATCCACAGCAAGAAATGAGCACCCGCCTCTTGTCAGCACATCCATCTCATGACCCTCTGCTGCACTTATCTGTTTATATGACTTTCTCGTTCATTACACTCTGCCAACCAAAATTCCCTAAGCCATATTCTGACCTCAATGCAAATGTCATTTTCTCAGAGTTTCCCTGACCTCTCCAAGAAGCCCTCCCACCCCTGCCTGCCATTCTCTATTACCCCATCCTGTCTGTTTCTTTCAGAATGCCCTTCACAACCCGTGATTATCTGATTTTACTTTTTGGTAGAAGCCATCTTATTTAACACAATTGAGACCGGTAGTTGGTAAGTCAGTTAAAAATTAGATGACAAAATTAGAGAATCATAACAAGCGATATATACTATGTATATTAAGTATTTTTGTAAAAATATAAATAACTGCTCATTCTTTTTGCCTGTGTTTTAACCTATGTTTAGGCCATCATCCTGAATATGTTAATTGGAATTCAGCATCATCTTTCCTGCAGAAACTATAGCCATAAAGCATCATCTGCAATTTCTGGTTTCATTTTCTTTAAAGTGGAGCATGAACGTAAGGAGATGTGTAAAGCAAAATTTCAAAACTTGTTCTTATCATTTACAATTAGGTCGTGCCCATGCCTAATTTAACAGCATTGTTTAAAAGCAATCCACTGTTATCAAATCTTCCGAGGCATGTAATTTAGCTGTTTTTTTTTAAAAACAAACATTTCATTTTGCGGTAATTTTAGATTTACAGATAAATTGCAAAGATAGTACGGAGAGTCCCTGAACACCCTTTACCCAATCCTCCCAGTTATTAACATCTACATTACTCTGGTGTATTTGTCAAAACTAAGAAACCAACAATGGCACATTATTATTAACTAGACTCTACACTTCATTAGTATTTTACCACCTTTTTTTTTTCCTTCTCTTTTTTATCTTTTTCTGAGATGGAATCTCACTCTGTTGCCAGGCTGGAGTGCAGTGGTGTGATCTCAGCTCACTGTAACTTCTGCCTCCCTGGTTCCAGTGATTCTCCTGCCTCAGCCTCCTGAGTAGCTGGGATTACAGGTGCCCACCACCACGCTCAGCTAATTTTTGTATTTTTAGTAGAGATGGGGTTTCATCATGTTGACCGGGCTGGTCTCACACTCCTGACCTCAGGTGATCTGCCTGTCTCGGCCTCCTAAAGTGCTGGGACTACAGGCGTGAGCCATCGCGCCCAGTCTTTGCCACCTTTGTCATTGTTGTCTGTCTGCCTCAGGATCCAATCCAAGGTTTCTCCCTGCATGTAGTTGTCATATCTGCCCAGTCTCCTCTGGTCTGTGACAGTTTCTCAGTCTTTCCTTGTTTTTCATGACCTTGACAGTCTTGAGACATACTGGCCAGGTATCCGTAGACTGTTTCCAATATAGGTTTATCCCAAATTTTTTCTGGATTAGACTGGAGTTATGGGCTTGGGGACAGAATACAATATAGGCGAAGTGCCCTTCTCAGCCACCTAGTATCTACTTGCATTACTGCTGATAGGAACCTTCCTGTAATTTTTTATAAAAAATAATGTTCATCCTTTTATCACTCACATTTTATTGGTTTACATACTATTTCATTGAATAATGCAATCAGAAATATAAATACAAATGTCATACACAGGACTGGGGACAAACACAACTGACTCTTGGTCAGTGTGAGTCTCACCTTGGTGAGGGGCTCCATAGGAGCATCCATCACTGGGTTTTATGATGGAATGGGAAGCACCGGCTACTTCAATACTATAAGTTCGTTAAGAAGTGAAATGAGGCCAGGCACAGTGGGTCACGCCTGTAATCCCAGCAGTTTGGGAGGCTGAGGCGGGCGGATCACCTGAGGTCGGCGGATCACCTGAGGTCAGGAGTTCGAGAGCAGCCTGGCCAACATGATGAACCGTCATCTCTACTAAAAATACAAAAATTGGCTGGACGTGGTGGCAGGCGCCTGCAATCCCAGCTACTTGGGAGGCTGAAGCAGGAGAATCACTTGAAGCCGGGAGGCAGAGGTTGCAGTGAGCCGAGATCGCGCTATTGCACTCCAGCCTGGTTGACAAGATCGAAACTCCGTCTTTAAAAAAAAAAAAAAAACGCCAAATGAGCATTAACCATTTATATTACAGATTTTACAGAGTGAGAGTTTGTTTATTTATTTATTTATTTTTGAGATGGAGTCTCGCTCTGTCTCCCAGGCTGGAGTACAATGGCACTATCTCGGCTCACAGCAACCTCTGCCTCTCGGGTTCAAGTGATTCTCATGCCTCAGCCTCTCAAGCAGCTGGGATTACAGGCGCCTGCCACCAAGTCCAGCTAAATTTTGTACTTTTAGTGGAGACGGGGTTTTGTCATGTTGGCCAGGCTGGTCTCGAACTCCTGACCTCAGGTGATCTGCCCGCCTTGGCCTCCCAAAGTGCTGGGATTACAGGCATGAACCACTGCGCCTGGCCCACAAATTTTTAAAATATAATATTTTGCAAAATTTTTTGAGGAGATTTTTCTTCATGGGCAGGAATAATTGAGGCTTCCTAAAACATTAGTCCAGTAGAGGTTGGACTGAATATACCTTCCTTTCCTGGTAAAACTCAGCAAATATAGATGTTCTTCATTGCAGCAAGGACTTTCAAATTGAACTAGAAATTAAGATAGTCTTTCTCAAAGAAAAGAAAAAAAAAAGATACTGCAATGCATCAAGCACCAAAGCTTCCAAATGGTTTGGATGGCAAATACTGAGAGAAGAGATGGGAGGAGAATAGTAGTTCCAGGATAACATCACTCATTTCTTGCTAGGTATTTCATCAAGGTTAACTGCCTTAAGGCTATTTGCTAATCTTAATTTGGGGGGGGGGGGGGAATCTTCTATGTCCCTATATTAGCATCTGTAGCTTACCCCCAAACTCTGACATGATAATAACCAGCTCATTCCTATAGAGATCAAATCATTCATTGTCTAGGATATAAACATTTTACTGAGGCTGTTCTTAAGCATTTCAAAGTGAAAAAAATAATCCAAATAGGGAAGGCACAGAAGATTTTTAGGGCAGTGAAACTATTCTGTATGATACTGTAATCGTGGATACATGTCATTATACATTTGTCCAAATCTTTAGAATATACAACATCAAGAGTGAACCCTCATGTAAACTATGGACTTTGGGTGATATTGTGTCAATGTAGGTTCATTGATTGTAAACAATATATCCTCTGGTGTGGGATTTTCATAGTGAGGTAGGCTGTGTACAGTGGCAAGGGGAATACAGAAACTCTCTTTACCCTCCTCAAAATTTTACCATGAGGGAACTAAGCTATGAGGACACAAAGGCATAAGAACAATACAACGGACTTTGAGGACTCAGGGGAAAGGGTGGGAGGCAGGTAAGGGATAGAAGACTACACTTTGGGTATGGTGTGTGCTGCTCGGGTGATGGGTGCACCAAAATCTCAGAAATCACCACTCAAGAACTTGTTCATGTACAAAAATAAATAAATAAAAAAAATATTCTGTGAACCTAAAACTGCTCTAAAATATAATAAAGTCCATTAAGAAAAAGAAACTTTAGTAATGTCTTTGCTAAAATTATTGCTTGGTTTAAAGGAATCTACCATGATGATTTTTTTTGGTCCTAGAGAACTCCATGGTATCCCTTTCAATTTAGTATTTATTGTTCACTTCCACTCTTTCAAGCCAAATTCACCATACCTAGGAGGGGGTGGTGAGGGTTATGTATGTGGGAGTGGTGGTCACTGGACATACATGGGCCTCAGTTCTGGATCATCCAGGAACCTACATGTCGTAGTCCCTTCAGGCTTGTACAACAAAAATATCATCAATGGGGTGGCTTAAACAACAAACATGTATTTCACACAGTTCTGGAGGCTGAGAGGTCCAAGATCAAAGTGCTAGTAGGTTTGGCATCTGGTGAGGGCCCATTTCTGGTTCATAGATGGCCTCTTTCTCCCCATGCCCTCACATGGCAGAAAGAGAACAACAGAGCTCTCTGGAATCTCTTGTATAAGGCACTAATACCACTAATAAGGGTTAGGCCCTCGTGACCTAATCACCTCCCAAAGTCCCCACCTCTTACTACCATCACCTTGGGGGTTAGGATGTCAACATATGGATTTGAGGAGGACGCAAACGTTCACTCACCATAGACATGGGCCCTTCACTGGCAGGAACCGAGTCTGATTTGCCTTGGCCCTCCCAGCACCTAAGGTGGTACTTGGCACACATTATTTGCTTCATAAATGTTTACTGAGTGAATAAATGATTGAACAAATGAGAAAAACAAATGGAGATTCAAGAGGGGAGGCATATTTATGGAGAAAAGATTTGAAGAAAAAAGAACAGAGAGATGGCAAAGCTTATATTTTTAGTATCCCTTCATCTGTTCCTTGGCAACTCCTATGTGAAGAGTGGCAGAGATAGAGTCAGGAAGCCTCAGCTCCAGGTTTAGAAAACATTGTCAGGGTGGCAGAAAAATCTAGTCCATTCCTTCCTGCTGACCCAACTCAGCCAGCAGTTCCTTGCTTGGGAACATGAGGTTCAGATGCTGACATTTTAAAACAGCCATGGCTTAAATAACCTCAAGAATCTCAGTATCCAGAAATAAAGGGAAGAGAAAAACTGGGTATGAGACTGGGTAAGTCAGATACAGCCACAGAAATGCACGGGGGAAGACCACACATGGAAGCGGGATTTTGCCATGTGGAGCGATGAACATCGGTGAGTTCAGACTAATTTCGACCTTCACTCTTCCCCTTCACTGCGGCCATGGAGTCTCACCAGAGCAGGAGTCATTAAGAGGGGTCATATGGTGGGGTCCAACCCACAGGCAAAAAAAAAAAAAAAATTTGTGTTTTTATTTCAATTAGTTGCCAAGATTTAGAAATTAGGAAATTTCACATCAAATCTGGATTTCCGGCTTCTTGTGAAAAAGCAGAAGATTTGGGAACAGCTGGCCTGTGTTTCCTCATAACCACAAGGAGCTAGGGGCGGTGGGGCAGAGGAAGGTGTTTTCTCTGCCTAACTGGCTTCTTCCTTAGCCCACGCTTCTGGACCTACAGGCACTGGTATTGGCAACCCCTATGGCTCTGGGCACTATCTTGAAGAGGCCTTCAAGGGAATGAAGCTGACGATGGCGGATGACTTCTGCAATATATTTCTGGGAGGATAAAATTACACTAACGAGCCATTCTGTTTAGTAGAAATCAAAGCTTCCTGGAGCTTCTCAATGATAAGCTCAAACAGTGAATGTCACAATACTCTAATTGTCATGGGTGATGTAAAGATACAAGGGTCAGTTATACATAAGACCAATTGTTCCTCTCTGCTGTGATCTGTTTGGCCTATTCTATATCATGTATATATCTGGGTCACATGTCCAAATGAAGGTACGTTGTATCCACATTTATGAATGATTATGAGTTTACCAAAACTCAAGTTAAGAAAATGTTGCTGTGAGAAATGGTCTAAAAAATTGGCTGAATTATGAAATTTGTACTTATTTGAAATACCATTTCCTACTGACATTTCCCTTCCGGCTGCCTTGGCATTAATGTAAGAATTATTTATGACTCAGCGTTTCCCCACAACAGCTGCCCACAGGACAGAGCATGAACTGAAGAAAAGAAAAGAACCATGCTGACTTTACTCTTTGAGCTCCAGCCCTCCTGGCTGAGGGGAGGCAGCCTGCTCCCAGGGGGTAGGGCAGGGAACAGGAGTCACTGGTCCTGACTGGGGTTCAAATCCTGACTCTGGGATGTGCCAGGTATATGACCTTGAAACAACTGTCTGTATCAGGGATTGGCAAATAATTTCTTTTTATTTTTTTCTTTCTTTTTTTGAGACAGGGTCTCACTCTGTAGCCCAGGCTGGAGTGCAGTGGCATGATCATGGCTCACTGGAGTCTCAGTCTCCTGGGCTCAAGTGATCCTCCTGCCTCAGTCCCCTAAGTAGCTGGGACTACAGGTGCATGCCAGCATACCTAATCTTTTTTGTGGGGGGGGGGGTATTTTTTGTACAGATGGGGTTTTACCATGTTGCTCAGGCTGATCTCAAACTCCTGGGCTCAAACGATCCACCAGCCTTGACCTCTGAAAGTGCTGGGATTACAGGTGAGCTATCATGCCTAACCTTGGCAAACAATGTCTATGAAGAGCCGGCCACTGAATATTTTTGGCCTTGCTCACCATGTAGCCTCAGAGTTGTAACTACTCAACTCTGCAACTGTTGTAGTGCAAAAATAGCCATTGGGCTGCTAGGGCTGCCATAACAAAGAACCACAGACTGGGTGCCGTAAGCAATATAAATGTATTTCCTTACAGTTCTGGAGGCTGGAAGTCCGAGAACGAGGTATTGGTAAGGTTGATTTCTCCTAAGGCCTCTCTCCTTGGCTTGCAGATGGTCATCTTCTCCCTGTGTCTTCACATGGCCTGCCTTCTGTGTGTGTCTGTCCTAATCTCCCTCTCTTTATCAGGGTGAGGGCCCACCTTAAGGACCACATTTTAACTTATTCACCTCTCTAAAGACCCTGTCTCTGTCTCTAGATACAGTCACATTCTAAGGCACTGGAGTTAGGACTTCAGCAATAGTTTGGGAGAGACACTATGGTTAATAATAATATTGTATTGTGGCCAGGCACAGTGGCTCGCACCTATAATCCTAGCACTTTGGGAGGCTGAGGTAGGAGGATTGCTTGAAGCCAGAAGTTCGAGACCAGCCTAGGCAACATATAGAGATTCCCGTCTCTACAAAAGATACAACATAAATTTAAAAAGAAATTAGCCAGGTGTGGTGGCACATACCTGTAGTCCTGGCTACTCAGGACACTGAGGTGGGAGGATCGCTAGAGGCCAGGAGTTTCAAGTGGCAGTGTGAGCCATGACTGTCATTGCACTCCAGCCTGGGCAACAGAGTGAAACCCTGTCTCTAATAATAATAACGTATTGTATACTGGAAATTTGCTAAGAGAGCAGTTGTTAGGTACTTCTACCACACACAGAAAGGTAGCTACATGAGATGAGGAAATGTGTTCATTTGTTTGACTGTAGGAATCATTTCACTATAGGAACATTTATTCTTTTTTCTCTCTCTTTTGGCCTGATTAAAATTTTTAAAAAAGGAAATCATTTTCCTATGTCTGTGTATATCAAAACAACATGTCATATACCTTAAATATACACAATTTAAAAAATTGAGTGTCGAGGAGGAGGATAAAATTCAGCCCATCATATGTATGTAAGTGAATGAGTGTGGCTGGGTTCCAGTGAAATCTCCTTTACAAAAACAGGCCCTTGCAAAATAAATAAATACATCATAAATAAATCAATAGGCCTCCAGCCAGATTTGGTGTGTGGGTCCTGGTTTGCAGACCACTGGGTGATACCATCTCCATTCCCTCCCTTCCCACCCTTTCTCGTCTGCCTGTCATCAGACTCTTGGTCATATCATGCCACCTAAGGACCTTTCCCCAGGGTCACCTATGGCCTCCTTGTCACCTGTTCATCTCTGCGTCCCCCTATCTCCAGCCCCCCCAGCAGTGTTGGCTCTGCACACGTGATTCCTTTGAGAACCTTTCTCCCCTGGGTTTCACGTGGCCACAATTCCTGCATTCCCTCCTGCCTCTCTGGCCTGCTCCTTCTCGGGCATCTTGGCTGGCAACTCCTCCCCTTCCCAGCCACTACATGTTAGACTTCCTTAAAACTCAGTGCTGGACTCCCTTCTTTTCTTGCTGTATAATTTTTTCCAAGATGATCTCATCGACACCTACAATTTCAATTACCCTCTGTAAGCCAATGACTTCCAAATATATAGTTCCAGCCCATACCTCTCCTCTGAGCTCCTGCCCACGAATCGAATCGCCTCCTTCCCGTTTCCTCTTGTCAGCATCTGTAACAGTCTGTGTTGTGTGTCCTGGCTGTTTATGATTTGCTTTTCTTCGACAACTATAATCTCCAGGGTAAGTTTAGTTCCATTCTAAAACCATTTCCTCAGGCCAGTCTTCCCTGACCTGCCCTCCCTGCCCCACAGTCTATGCCAGACCCTCTTTCACTTGCTCTCCAAGCACACTGAATATTTCTTCTGTATCCTTCAGAAATCCTGGTCTCTTACACCTCTTGGGTTCATTGTTCTCAGGTGGACAGTAGATCCAACAGGGCTAAGTCTCCCGCCTTTCTCTTAGTATTGGATCACTTAGCCCAGAGCCTGGCACATACGAGGGCCTCAGTAAATGCACATGGGATGATCGAAAAAGTTTAAGTAAACTAATCAAATCTTCTGAGATACTGAGAATTGTCGTTTGATTTTAGTTCAGAGTGTTTTGTATTGGGCTGTGCTTGTTTGAGTTGTAACCCTCAAGAAGGTATTCTCTGTATGTGTATGTGTGTGTGTGTGCGTGTGTGTGTATATGTATGTAAATATTTGCCATCCCTTCTGTTTTCCTAAATTCTACCTAGGTAGAAAACTGAGATGGTTTTAAGAGTGAAACACACTCTACCCTACATTTCTTTAGCTCTTGCATTTGACAAAAGGGATTGAGTTCTAGAGGGTAGACCTTCTAGAGGCAGTAAATGCTGAACTATTTACTAAGTGTGTGACCTTGAGGAAGTTACGTGACCTCCTTGTGACCTCCCTTCTTACTCCCTGGGTTCTTCATCTGTAGAATGATGTCACCAACACCTACCTGTGTCACATGTATAGTGTATGCACAGGGTCTGACACAGCGCCTGGCAATAGTAGAGGTCCCCTATTTGTTTAACAGATTTTTTTTTGTGCACTCAGAAATGGGACAGGTACTGTTTTGGGCACTGAGGATACAGCAGTAAATGAATCAGACAGATCTGGTGCTCAGTGGGCTCACATTCTAGGGGAGGGGGGAGGTAAGTGTTGGTGGGGGAAAAGACAGGAAAGATAAAGCCAGATAAGAGCATAAAGATGAATGGGGTAGAAGTGATGGTGTGTTAGCTGTGGGGAGCAGAGAAGACGCCCACAAGGTGAATAGGAGTAGGAGTCAAAGATATTCATTCCTCTATTCCTTTGCTCCTCTGCAGGGAGAAATCCTACTTCCCATGGTTACTAAGGAGAATGCCTCACTCTAACTCATTTCTGTCTGGGTGGGAGCAGTGCCAACAGAAATAAGAGGTGGGTTTCAAGGGGCGCTGGCCTTGATAGGCATATGTCATTCCACCCGGGGAGTCCAATGAAAGGTCTTGATGGGTTCTTTATTCCCTAATAGTTGATATGCAAACTAGACTAGGCACTGAGAAATGCTTCTGTGTGGCCGGGCGCGGTGGCTCATGCCTGTAATCCCAGCACTTTGGGAGGCTGAGGCGGACAGATCGCTTGAAGTCAGGAGATGGAGACCAGACTGGCCAACATGGTGAAACCCCGTCTCTACTAAAAAAAAAACACATTTGCTGGGTGTGGTGGCACACACCTGTAATCCCAGCTACTCAAGAGGATGAGGTATGAGAGTCTCTTGAACCCGGAAGGCAGATGTTGCAGTGAGCCAAGATGGTGCCACTGCGTGACAGCCTGGGTGACAGAGTAAGACTCTGTCTCAAAAAAAAAGAAAAGAAAAAAGAAATGCTTCTGTGTAATGGAACGTCTGCTTGGGGAGCAATAGGTAAAAATAAAACCCTAGGAAATCCCCAGGTCTCTCTCAATGGGTTTGAGGTAAGATTTGGCAGGTTGGTTTCACCTCTGCTTGCCTGTGGGCAGAAAACCAAATGAATCAAAAGCAGCCAGAATGGAATAACTAGCACCTTAAGATGACACCAGGAAACTTTGAGGGTTACGCAGGCCCTCAGGATCTAAGGAGACAATATGACTAATTTGTGCCCTAGACTTAGCTGCCTGCCTTCCCACACTTGTGGCTTCTCCTGAAAGAGCAGGAATGGCTGTGTTGAGTTGTTGCCCTGCAAGGTTGGACTTGAATAAAATTCAAAACGCTCCACATCTTTGGGACTTAATAATTTTTCTGAAGTAAGCTCCATACACTTTCTCCTGTATAGTCAGTGGGAGGGAATGAGGAAGAAATAGACATGTCTCCCTCCAAGAACCCAGACACATTGCATAGCATTAATAGACCCAGACAAAAGGATTCCCCTTCTTTCTCCAGAATTCCTCTTCAGCTGCACAGCTTGCAGCCAAGAGAAGGTGGGTCTCTGCTGTGGAGAGAGAAACATTTGGCTGACTAGGGGTACCGAAAATTGTCAACCTATAAATAAAGCATTCAGTCAGAAATGGTTAAACTGAGCAAAGCAGCTGAGAAATTAGTAAAGGTGTTACTAGGTTAAGATTTAAAGAGCTGGCT
Source organism: Rhinopithecus roxellana (assembly GCF_007565055.1). Taxonomy (NCBI): domain Eukaryota; kingdom Metazoa; phylum Chordata; class Mammalia; order Primates; family Cercopithecidae; genus Rhinopithecus; species Rhinopithecus roxellana. The sequence continues at coordinate 21,994,038 of NC_044562.1, forward strand.
AGGCACGGTGGCTCACACCTGTAATCCCAGCACTTTGGGAGGCCAAGGGGGGTGGATCACCTAAAGTCAGAGTTCGAGACCAGCCTGCCCAACGTGGTGAATCCCCCTCTCTGCTAAAAATACAAAAATTAGCCAAGCATGGTGGCACATGCCTGTAATCCCAACAATTCGGGAGGCTGAGGCAGGAGAATTGCTTGAACCTGGGAAGCAGAGGTTGCAGTGAGCTGAGATTGTGCCACTGCACTCTAGCCTGAGTGACAGAGGAAGAGTCCATCTCAAAAAAAAAGAAAAAAAAAAATTAAAGATCAAAGTAAGCTACGGTGACCTGTGCCTATAGTGCCAGCTACTCTGGAGGCTGACATGGGAGGATGGTTTGAGCCCAAGAGTTTGAGACCAGCCTGGGCAATATAGCAAGACCCCATCTCTAAAACAAAATTAAATTTAAATTTTAAAATACTTATGGAGCTGAGGGTTTTTACAAGCATTTTACCAACTTACAGGTTCTTACAGTTTAGTAGCTCCAACACAGGCAGAGGGCAGATGCACAAGAATCGCTGCCTCTCACAAGGCTGCGGAGAATTTCAACACTGGGTGCATCTGTTCCTGAGGCCAATCCCTTAGCAAGGAAATCATACACTTCTTTCAGATGCCTAAAAGTATCAAACATAAATATTTATGCATCCAGGTATTAAAATTCATCAAAGGACCTTTCGAGTCGTTATAAGAGCTGCTGTTGTTCTGTTCTACTCTAAGTTTCAGGAGCATAACCAGTATGTCCCGGACCCAGCCAATTCCCTAGACCACCCAATGTACCCCCCATAGCCAAATGTCCACTCTTGGGGTGTGGCCAGTGAGATTCTCAACTGACTTTTCTCCTATGTCTTAACACAAGACCTTCTATTCCTCCTTTTTTTTTTTTTTTTTGAGATGGATCTCACTCTGACACCCAGGCTGGAGTGCAGTGGTGCGATCTCAGCTGACTGCAACCTCCGCCTCCCAGGTTCAAGCCAGTCTCCTGCCTCAGCCTCCCGAGTAGCTGGGATTACAGATGTGCGCCACCATGCCCGGCTAATATTTGTATTTTTAGTAGAGATGGGGTTTCACTATGTTGGCTAGAACGGTCTTGAACTCCTGACCTCAGGTGATTTGCCTGCTTCAGCCTCCCGAAGTGCTGGGATTACAGGTGTGAGCCACCACGCCCGGTTGTATTCTTCCATTTTTAAGATTTGGGGCTCTTCTCTTCATTTCAAAGGGAAATGACTAAGAGGTATAACTCAGGAAAGACGAGCTGAATGTTAAGGGATAAGCAACATCAGACTCCCAAGTATCCACAATGCTTCCAAACTGATTATAAGTCCAGTCACATTTCTGCTAGCGTGATCTAACAGAAAGCCAACAAATTATCTAGTCTAGAATCAGGGCTTCAACTGGACAGACCATTCAATACATTGAATATATGTGTGTATATATGTATATACTTTCTTTCTCTCTTTTTTTTTTTTTTTTTTTTGAGACAGAGTCTCACTCTGTCACCCAGGATGGAGTGCAATGGCACAATCTCAGCTCACTGCAACCTCCACCTCCAGGTTCAAGCAATTCTCCTGCCTCAGCCTCCCAAATTACAGGCATGCGCCACCACATCCGGCTCATTGCCTGGCTAATTTTGTATTTTTAATAGGGACAGGGTTTTGCCACGTTGGCCAGGCTTGTCTTAAACTCCTGACCACAAGTCATCCTCCCACCTCATCCTCCCAATGTGCTGAGATTACAGGGGTGAGCCACCATGCCCGGTCACATTGAGTATATTTTAATGTATATTTAATATGTTGCTTTTTTGAACCAACCTAGATTTAGAAATTTTAAAAAGATGCTCTCAAAAGGCATATGAAGACTATCTCTGCTAATTTATACAGAGACAGTCTCTAGAAAGATGTAAACCCCTAGTACCCAAGGTTGCCTCTGTGGAGTGCAGCTGGGTGCCTGGGGAACGGAGGGGAAGAGAGTATGGAGTTTTTTTCCATTTGTATGAACCTTTTGACTTTTGTATTGTGTGTATGTATTACCTACTCAAAATTAAGGTTTTTTTTTGTTTTGTTTTGAGATGGAGTCTTGCTCTGTTGCTCAGGCTGGAGTGCAGTAGGTGTGATCTTGGCTCACTGCAACCTCCACCTTCCGGGTTAAAGGGATTCTCCTACCTCAGCCTCGCAAGTAGCTGGGATTACAGGAGTGCACCACCACCATGCCCAGCTAAGTTTGTATTTTTAGTACAGACGGGGTTTCATGTTGGCCAGACTGGTCTTGAACTCCTGACCTCTGGTCATCCACCTGCCTCGGCCTCCCAAAGTGCTGGAATTACAGGTTTGAACCACTGTGCCTGGCAAAAATAGGCAATTTTTAAATGATATGTGAAGAAAAATCTGTAAATGTTTTTGTCATAACCCCCACCCCCAACCCACCACCACCATTTTTTCCTGTAAAAATTTTTTCTAGGCCTGAGGAAAATGATGAATTAAACTTTTCCTGACAGGAAAGACAACATCTGAAAATTCTGCCTGACGGATAGAGAGAAGCATCCTGGCAAGAGATACGGAGCTGACGGACAAAGAGATGCACGCCTGACAGAATTGGGACTGTTCACCCAAAGTAAGCCAAAGCAAAAGGCCAAGCACCTTGAGAATCTCTTCCTTCTTACTATCAACGGATTCACCTAATCAAAGCACCTTTTAGTCACTGCAACCAATTTCCATCCTCATCCAACACATGGTGGGGTCTTTTTGTCGCTTCTTCTGAGTTGACACACACAAAACCCAAGGGTCCCACTTTTGGCAAGGAACATGTTGCTGTCAGGTTGCATTTTTTACCGCACATTGGTTCCCTGTGTCCCAGTAATGACCCCCTGTAAAGGCCACTGGGCCAGAGAATTGCAAGATCGAGCGAGGCGACAAGCGAGGCGACAGGAATTACAGGAAAGGATTAACAGCAGAACAGCCTGTTGCGACAGCGGAAAAACAGCCCGAGGACAGGGGCGTGCTCCCATCTGACAGACGGAAGTGGGCTGGGATTTATGTATTAGGTCACAGCAAGAAAGCTATTTTTGCTGTGCTCTCTGACCTTCTGTAGAAGGTGAGCCTCAAGATGCCTATGATACACCCCAGACTTTTGCAGGCTGCTCTGACTCAAGAGGGAAGAGCAGATGCTGACTAGTGCAGAGTCCTGTAGAGTTTGGAATCCATCATTCCCAGCAGGACGAAAGGACTTTCATGGGTGTTGCCAACCACTGGGTACGTGTGTTGGCAGCGGGGAGTCATTTACTAAGCAGATGCAGCCTTTCTGTTCCTCCTTCCTCAAACTCCAATTTTAAAAATAGCTAGTCCGGGCACAGTGGCTCATGTCTGTAATCTCAGCACTTCGGGAGGCCAAAATGGGAGGATCTCTTGAGCTCAGGAATTTGAGACCAGCCTGGGCAACATCATGAAATCCTGTGCCTACAAAAAATACAAAGATAAGTTGGGCGTGGTTGTGAGAACCTGTAGTCCCAGCTACTTGGGGGACTGAGGTAGAAGGATCACTTGAACCGAAGAGGTTGAGGCTGCAGTGAGCTGTGACTGCACCACTGCTCTCCAGCCTGGGCAACAGAGTGAGACCCTGTCTCAAAAAAAAAAAAAAAAAAAAAAAGCTAATGGCCAAGTAGGCTTTAGAGTCCTAAAAAGCTGGCAATGAAAGGAAGCATAGTGCTATTGGCAGAGATTTGAAGTAGCAGTGGTCTCCCACAAAAGTGCTGTGATATATGGTGACTTTGAGGAGTCACAGTGTAACCTTGGCTAAAGAGATTAGGAAAGAGTCCATGGAAGAGAGGCTGAGCATTGTTCAATTTGTCGAGTAAACCCAAAAAGCAGTGCACTGAGATCAGGCCAAGTTAGAGCTATCTCTGTGGCAAACACTAAACACTTCTATCACTCCCTTACATTTGGTAGAAGATTGTTGGAATCACCACTCTCCACAAACAGTCAGAAAAACTGGAACCAGATGGTATCTCTAAAAAAATGTGGCCCACAGCCATGAATGTGTGACTTGCATTCTCTTTCAGAATAAGAATAGATGATGTAGACGCTGCTGGTTTGGACTGGCTCAGAGAGAAAAGAAACAAATAGATGAGGGTACGTACCAAGGGTCACTGATGCTTCCAGAGGTCAGTGGCCTCGGCTGTCTTACTCAGAGCTGAATTCTTAGCCCCTACAAGACTCATGTCTGGCATGTAACAAGTGCACAGCCAGTTTTCCTCCAGTGAATGAGGGGCTTTCTCAGAACAAGGTTTTGTAATCAGAGACCAAGACAGCCACTGATTCTCTGCAGCCTTGAAGTCTGTCTTTTCTGAATGTCCAAACAGAGGACAAGTCTTGATTGTCATGATCATTAGCCTAGAGTACTGCCTAGTTCTGAACCCAAGGATAAGAATGCCCTCCAAGGTCCTGCCAGGCTGTCCCCACACTCTGACATCACATCCTGCCTCTTTCATTAGGTTTCAGAGTGAATTTTGCCCCTCCCAAACACACTTTGTTAATCTTTTTTAGGTCTGGGAATTCAGCCCAAAATTCCTGAAGGATGAATTCCTTTTCCTCAGCCAGGTTGACGTTTGAGCGCACATCGCCCTCTTGTGTCTATGACACATTTGGCAAGGTAGTTTCCAGCAGTTGCTAATGCACACAGCAAATTGAAGGCTTGTAACATCCTTTAAGCCTGCAGACCGCAGTACAAGACAGATGGAGAACAAACACACCAATTTTCCCAGAATAGTCAAGAACATCCAGAAGAATCCAGAATTTGTGAAGATGGTACTGATAACTACCCAACCCAGAGTTTTGAAAGTTAAAAAATGTATAAGGCACCATAAAATTCATCTTCAAGAGCTCACAGAAAATGTTTACCTTCTAAAAGAGCTGGACATTTTCCATAAACTGAAAGTTGTACTATTCTGTAGATACATGAAGATGTCCTCCTAGCATTTTCATATTCGACCTGTTAACTTTTGAATCACCTTTCATATCCTCTTCGATGTTGCCCATCCACACACCCACACCCACACCCACACCCACACCCACACCCACACAAGCCATGTGTGCAAATATGCCCACCTGCAGGGTCTTCTGTTCTCAATTACAATTTCAGACTGCTCTGCTTGCTCCTACACCTTCTTATGGAGATATAAGAACTTTGGATCTCTGGCCCCCATCAGTCCTCACTCCTCCATCCCTGTAAACAGGTGCAAGGCGTGTTTCTGGCACACCAAACAGATTCCACCAAACACCTGAATCTGAAGCTCTCACAGTCACTGACCCGAGTGTTGCCTGGATGAGACGGGTGGCCCAAGCTTCTATTATACTGTTTTGTTGTTGCTGTTTGTTTGTTTGTTTGTTTTGAGATGGAGTCTTACTCTGTTACCCAGGCTGGAGGCCAGTGGCGCAATCTCGGCTTGCTGCAGCCTCTGCCTCCAGGGTTCAAGCAATTCTCCTGCCTCAGCCTCCCTAGTAGCTGGGACTACAGGCACGTGCCACCACACTCGGCCAATTTTTGTACTTTTTGTAGAGACAGGGTTTCACCATGTTGGCCAGGATGGTCTTGATCTCCTGACCTCATGATCCGCCCCCGTTGGCCTCCCAAAGTGCTGGGATTTCAGGCATGAGCCACCATGCCCAGCCTTATACTTGTTTTTAAAGCAAAGGCACTAGAATAAAAGATACTTTCACATTGACACTATAAAAATCATCCTTTGAACACTTAGTTATGTATTGTTCTGGGTTAGGTAGTATAGATAAAGACATACTTTGCCCAGTAGGAAGGGACTCCCTTCATCTACGTACATTTTATGCCTCTACCTCTCATACAGGTGGACCTTACCTTCTGAAAACTGCCATCAGGGCCTCTGCAGGAGGCCCTGGCTGTGATAAAATGTGCATCTGTAGAGTGTACAACCTGAACATCCTTACCAAGCAGTCCTGACCAGTATCTTCCTGCCTAAAGAGTGCTAATGCTCAGAGTATGCCTTTAAAACCCCATTTTGGCCATTTCTCAAGAAGTGAGACTTGTACTTCCCTACCTCCCCTTAAGGATCCCCAGTGCATTAGTGGTAAAGCGCTCCCTAAGGATTTCGTGTGCCTCTCCACCCTCTGTTCTTCTAGGTGCATCCTGTTTTTAATGGGGCGTGATCCCCTACCTCAAAAGAGCAAAGCTCTACTGGCAAACCTCTAGACCACGTTAGTGATCAGCAAGTAAGGGGGACATTTCATTTGGTGTAGCATCACATTTCTGGCATCCCTTCATGCTTTTTACGTCTGACTCTGTCATTTCTGCTAAAAGAGGCCTCTCTTTTTATTTCCTTTTTTTCTTCTAATTAATTAATTTTTTTTTTTTTTTTTTGTAGACAGGGCCTAGGGGTCTTCCCAGGCTGGTCTCAAACTTCTGGACTCAAGGGATCTTCCCACCTCAGCCTCCCAAACTGTTGGGATTACAGGCGTGAGCCACTGGGCACGGTCCTCTGTTTTTTTTTTTTTTTTTTTTTTTTTTTTTGAGACGGAGTCTGGCTCTGTTGCCCAGGCTGGAGCGTGGTGGCGCCATCTCGGCTCACTGCAAGCTCCACCTCCCGGGTTCACACCATTCTCTTGTCTCAGCCTCCTGAGTAGCTGGGACCTCAGGCTCCCGCCACCAGGCCTGGCTAATTTTTTTTTTTTTTTTTTTTTTTTTTTGAGACAGAGTCTCGCTCTGTCGCCCAGGCTGGAGTGCAGTGGCCAGATCTCAGTTCACTGCAAGCTCCGCCTCCTGGGTTCAGGCCATTCTCCTGCCTCAGCCTCCTGAGTAGCTGGGACTACAGGTGCCGCCACCACGCCAGGCTAGTTTTTTGTATTTTTTAGTAGAGACAGGGTTTCACCATGTTAGCCAGGATGGTCTCGATCTCCTGACCTTGTGATCCGCCCGTCTCAGCCTCCCAAAGTGCTGGGATTACAGGCTTGAGCCACCGCGCCCGGCAATTTTTTGTATTTTTAGTGGAGACGGGGTTTCACCATGTTAGTCAAGATGGTCTCGATCTGCTGACCTCATGATCCGCCCGCCTCAGCCTCCCAAAGTGCTGGGATTACAGGAGTGAGCCACCGCGCCCGGCCCCAGCCCTCTGTTTTCTTCTCATATTTCGATATCACACACCAAGGAACACTCGGTCCAGCAGCAGGAAATAAATCTGACCTTTGCCTCTAAGGTCTTTCTTTGATTGCAGCAGTGTTCATATTTGTCTAACTGTAGCGTAGGAGGAATATGATTTGCTCTGACCTAAATTATTTTCATAAATGTTTTTCTGATTTCCTATTAGCGTACATTGAGGCTAAGGGTAAAGGTCAGGGCTCCCTTGGTTTATTGGTTTTGGATTGCAAAAGAGATTAGATTAAAAACATAAAATCTCAACAAAAAAGACTGTGTTTGTACAGAGATCTGTAGTTCATAAAAGCAGTGAAGCAAAGAAATGCTTTTGTTATATACAAACAGAACAAAAAGGGAAAATACTGCCTTGATCCTTTCATTAAAGGTTAAAAAAAAGGAAAAAAAAAAAACCATAAAATCTCTGTCGGGTGCAGTGACTCACGCCTGTAATCCCAGCACTTTGGGAGACTGAGGTGGGCGGATCACGAGGTCAGGAGTTCGAGACCATCCTGGCTCACACGGTGAAACCCCGTCTCTACTAAAAATACAAAAAAATTATAATACAAATTAGCCGGGCATGGTGGCGGGCACCTGTAGTCCCAGCTACTCAGGAGGCTGAGGCAGGAGAATGAGTGAACCCGGGAGGCAGAGCCTGCACAGAGCCGAGATCGAGCCTGCGGTGAGCTGAGATCGTGCCACTGCACTCCAGCCTGGGCGACAGAGTGAGACTCTTTCTCAAAAAAAAAAAAAAAAGAAAAAAAAAACACAAAATCTCGCTCAGTTGTCTCCAAGCTAGTTCCCACACTGTGGAGCACCCAACTGGATCAGTATGATTGGTGTTTCCAAGTGATTCTGAAGACGCTTCCCTTTGTCTGGGGCATGAGAATGGGCTCTTCTTGGGTGGAGAGAGAAGTCTAAACATAACCGGCCGTCACTTGCTTCCAATCTAGTCTGGATCCTATCACAACATCAAAACTAAATCTAGTCCAACCTGACCTGCCCTCCACGTGCTTCCTGGGTTTCCTCCCACTACTCTGGCTCACCTCTTGGGACTCCAGAGGAGGCTCCTCCTCCTTGTCCCTTTTCTGGGTCCCAGGGCCAACCTTCCAACAGCCTATTTGACATCTCAATGTAGATGACTCCCAGGTACTTCCAATTCAACCTGACTGAACCTTTTCAACAGCATACTTATTTCTTTATTTATTTTGAGATGGAGTTTTGCTCTTGTCATCCAGGCTGGAGTACAGTGGCATGGTCTCAGCTCACCGCAACCTTTGCCTCCCAGGTTCAAGTGATTCTCCTGCCTCATCCTCCCAAGTAGCTGGGATTACAGGTGCCCGCCACCATGCCTGGTTAATTTTTGTAATTTTAGTAGAGATGGGATTTCACCATGTTGACCAACCTGGTCTCGAACTCCTGACCTCAAGTGATTCGCCTGCCTCAGCCTCCCAAGTAGCTGGGATTACAGATGTGAGCCACCACTGCCCGGCCGACCTGATTGAATCTTGAAGTTACAACCTTGCTTCAACCCAAACAACCCAGCAACCAAGCTGCTCCTCCAACCACCTGGTCACTCAGACCAGAGCCTGGAGCAATTTTTGATTGTTCCCCTCCCTCACCTTCCGCATCCAATCAATCATTAAATCCTTTCTAAATATATGTCAAATCCATCCCTTCTTTCTGAAACCACCTATGCAAAATTAAGATTGAGACAGTGAAAGAGATCTAACTTAACCAGCTTCATCTTGCTTCCAACCTCCAAGCTGTCCCTGTTCATTCCTGGGCATAGGCTGAACTAACTTTGGGAGAAATTTAGTTTATAGTTTATAGCTTCAACAAAGATGGTAACAGCCCTTTCCCAAAACAGACCTCCTTCTTGTCCAGGAACTAGACTGCCTTTGTAGGACTAACATTAGCCGCAAGATTAGAAATTATGGTTTAGGAGTCATGAAGCTGGTGGATCAGTGCTTGAAATATTTTGCAGACCTGCACTTGAAGGATCAGCTGGCACCATCCAGATCAATAAACTGGCTCATCTGATCTTGGCCCCCCACCTAAGAACTGACTCAGCGCAAGAAGACAGCTTCGACTCTCTTGATTTCATCATAGAGTATGGCCAGTCAGTACTCCTGGCTCACTGGCTTCCTCCCACCCACCAAGTTAGCCTTAAAAATTCTGCTTCCCGAATGGTAGGGGAGACTGGTTTGAGTAATAATAAAACTCTAATCTCCTGCTCAGCCGGCTTTGCGTGAATTACTCTTTATCTATTGCAATTCACCTGTCTTGATGAATTAGCTCTATCTAGGCAGCGCCCAAAGTAAACCCTGCGGGTGGTTTACATTTCCACCTCCATTGCTACATCTAGATCCAGCATACCACCCCTCTGCCTGTTACAGCAGCTTCCTCCCTCGCCTCCCTGTCTTCATATTCATCCTTTTCCAACCCCCTTCCACACTGCAGCAAAGGAAACCCCCACTCTCCCACTTAAAGCAGAGTCACTCAATCCAGGAGAAAGTCCAAAGTTACTTGCAAGTCCTACATTGCTGAGCAAGACCTGCCTCCCTCACTCCCAAAGCCTCCTTGTAAGCAATTCCCCCTTCTGTCTTCACAGCCCACATACTCTGGCTTTCTTTCGATTCTTGGAATTCTAGGATGCCTTCCTTCCTCAGCACCACTGCACTTGTTCCAGGCTTTCCCTGGAATGTTCTTGTTCCCCTACTTTCATGGCCAGCTCCTATTCAGACTTCAACTCTTAGTCATATTCTCTGAGCACACCTTCCCCACCCCACACACTAGGTCAAGACCCCTCTGCTATAAGCTTCTCCCTCACAATGCCTCCGACCATTATAACCAGGATATAGGTTTTGTTCTTCATTACCACAACTGCCTTCCAAGAAGGGTGAAATCTATACAGTTTTTGATTTTTCTTTTTGAAACAGAATCTGGCTCTGTCGCCCAGGCTGGAGTACAGTGGCGCGATCTCTGCTCACTGCAACCTCTGCCTCCCAGGTTCAAGCGATTTTCGTGCCTCAGCCTCCTAAGCAGCTGGGACTACAGGCATGTGCCACCACGCCTGGCTAATTTTTGTATTTTTAGTAGAGATGGGGTTTCACCATGTTGGCCAGACTGGTCTCAAACTCCTGACCTCAAGTGATCCATCTGCCTCAGCCTATCAAAGTGCTGGGATTACAGGTGTTAGCCACCGTGCCTGGCCTGAAACCTATACAATTGAAGGAACTTTTGGCTGCTCAACATCTTCAGGAGGCTCATTGTGAAAAGTTATGGGAAAACTAAAAATGTTCTAGCAAATACAGCAGCAGGAAAACAACAACAGCAACAACAATACTGGAGTTCTTGGAGCAATCCCAGAATCAGGAGTGAAGTGGGGAGGTGGGCTGAGTGCTGAGGGATTGAAGGCTATAGAGAGGTCTCAAGTGAGATGACTAGGAAGGACTTTGGAAGAACAGAGTTAACATTTAAAATAGAGAGTTAGGGCTGGGCACGGTGGCTTGCGCCTATAATCGCAGCACTTCTGGAGGCCGAGGCAGGCAGATCACCTCACGTCAGGAGTTTGAGACCAGCCTGGCCAACATGGCGAAGCCCCATCTCTACTAAAAATATAAAAATCATCTGGGTGTGGTGGCACGTGCCTATAATCCCAGCTACTTGGGAGGCTGAGGCAGGAGAATCGCTTACTTGAACTGGGAGGCAGAGGTTTCAATGAGCTAAGATCATGCCCCAGAGCTCCAGCCTGGGTGACAGAGTGAGACTCTGTCAATAATAATAATATTAGTAGTAGTAGTAATAGTAATAAAATAGAGAGCTTTATTTACCCAGGACTCTGTAAAAGATCCACTTGTCTATATGAAAGACTTATTACTGGCTAAGTCAACTCATTAAACTTGAGGCCATGAAGAATTTTTCTTCTAAGGAACATGAACATATTTGGCAAGAGAAACGTCTGTGGCAGCTGACAAGTTCGAGACAGAATCTGGAGTGGTGGGTCCACTCTATCTGACTGCCCCACCTGCAAGGGTCCACCACAGCAGATATGGGGGCAAAGTGGAGCACCCAACAAGAAGTGAGAGAAAGAGCGGGGGGATGATGAGGAAGGGGCCAGGATGAAGAGGGAAGGCAGGCTGGGCCCCTGCCTGTGCTCCTCTTTCCTCAGAAAGAGCTGAACCCCAGGCTCAGAGCAAAAGCTGTGGGTAGAACCTTGGAAATTCCCCAAAGTCAATCATTAGCTGAAAATCCATACGATATTCCCAAAGAGGTACAATTAAAAGATATTTATAGGCCAGGCGTGGTGGCTATTTATAGGCCAGAACTTTGAGAGGCCAAGGCGGGTGGATCACCTGAAGTCAGGAGTTCCAGATCAGCCTGGCCAACGTGGTGAAATCCCATCTCTACTAAAAACACAAAAAAATTAGCCAGGTGTGTTGGCAGGTGCCTGTAATCCCAGCTACTTGGAGGTTGAGGCAGGATAATTACTTAAGCTTGGGAGGCAGAAGTTGCACTGAGCCGAGATCATGCCACTGCACTCCAGTCTGGGAGACAGAGCAGGACTCCATCTCAAAAAAAAAAAAAAAAAAAAAAAAAAAAAAGGCATTTATAGCTATTCAGCATCTTCCCAGGCGCACCCAATGGGATAAACTCTAGACCCATGACGAGATGAATGACAGCGTCGTTGAAGTGAGGCCCCTCAAGGCTGGCAGCTGCTCCACTGGCTTCTGGATCCCTGTTTTCATCAGCTTTTGGAAATCCTCCCTGAATGATAACAGTAAATATTTGTTTAATTAATAAATAAAATGTTCATTCTAATCAATCAAGTAAGCCACAAAACAGTTTAAAGGAAGTTAAGCCTGCAAAGCTGAGTTACAAACTTTTCCTGTAAAGGGTCAGGTTATAAATCTCGGACTTGACAGCCGTCTACCCGCTATCTCTGACACATATTTTTCCTTTTCTTTCTCCTCTTTTTTTCTCCTCCCTTCCTTCCTCCCTCCCTCCTTTCTTCCCTCCCTCCCTCCCTCCTTCTCTCTCTCTCTCTCTCTTTCTTTCTCTCTCTCTTTTCTTTCTTCCTTTTTTCTTTTCTTTTCTTTTCTTTTTTTTTTTTGCCCAGCTCTTTAACAACATCAAAACCATTCTGAGCTCAGGAACAGGTAAAAGACAGATTGACCTGTGGGCTGTAGTTCACTGACCCCTGCTTTAGAATACAGAGAAATAGTGATATTAAGATGAGCTCACACTTTTTGAGTTCTTGTTATATGCCATGCTCTTAATTTCTGTGGCTACCAAAAATTTATAATACTCTCTCTACAGAAATGTATAATAGCGGCCTTGAAAGATAATCCTGTGGGTCTCTTAGGACCACCATAAGTGTACGTGAAAGTTCCATTTGCGGACCACCATCGAAAAAAGTCTCCTGAGAACACACAAGGAGGAACGCAAAATTCACTCTTCTGACGGTGGGTCTATTATGCTTTGTCTATCATTGAAATTCACTTGTAAATATTTTTATTGCCTGTAGAAGTCAGAACAAACTCTCCTAGACCTGGGGGTTGAGAGGACATGATCTTTGTTGTGTTTCTAATATGGGCCAGGCCCTGTTCTGAGGGCAGAGAGCAAAGCTGTGAGTGCAGCAACTGCAGGTGTTGGTTCAAGAGCGCATGTGTGAGTGCAGGGACCACCATTGTTGATTCAGGAGTGCGTCCATGAATTCAGAGACCAGAGCTGTTGGGCCAGGAATGCATCTGTGAAAGCAGGGACCACAGCTGTTGGTACGTGGGTGCTTCTATGTGTGTAATGTCTACAAATGTGAGTGCAGGGACCACCGTTGTGAGTGCAGAGTCTACAGCTGTGAGAGCAGGGACTACAGATGTGAGGGGTTTGCTATCACTGCAATTATATATAGTAAGATAAAACAGAAAATAAGCAAATGAATACATATGCTTATTTCAGGTACTAACAAATGGTCAGAGATGACACAGTCTTAGTGAGTATCTGGACAAGGCGAAGGAGGATGGGATTGAAGACCTCTGGAAAGAATGGATATGATGATAAGGGAAGAGCCTCTGGAAGGTGTGTGGCAAGAGCACTGAGGTGAAAAGAACAGTTTTGTGTATTGGTCTATTCCCCCCATCCCCTTCCACCTCTCCCCTGCACCAGGAGCTAGAATTCTACCCCAGGGCCGAGAATCCTGGAATCTGAGTTTCTGACACCCCAGTGCCCTGGAGGCAGGGCACATTCTGCTCCTGAGACGTGAAGGTGTCTTAGGCAAGCAGGTATAGTGCAGATGAGTGTGTGGGCTTTGGCAAAGGCATGACTTGGCGTTTCCTGTCCTGGCCGTGTGGTTTCTCTGCTCATTGGCAGAAAGTTCCTCCACTTTCCTGGTGCTCCTGATTCCCTGGTGAAGCTGACAGCAACCATCGGTTCCAATCCTTTCATGTGTTTGCATCACAGTCTCCAAATTAAATTCTTTTCTTCAAAAACAGTTTCTAGAGGGGCATTTTTTTTTTTCTATTTCAATCCTGACTGATACAACAAGTGCAAAGTCCTAAGGTGGGAATACTTTTTTTTTTTTTTTTTTTGAGACAGGGTCTTCTTCTGTCTCACAGGCTGGAATGCAGAGGCACAATCATAGCTCACTGCAGCCTCCAACTCCTGGGCTCAAGCGATCCTCCCATCTCAGCCTCCCGAGTAGTTGGGACTATAGGTGACTGTAGCCACCATGCCTGGCTAATATTTTTTATTTTTGTAGAGACAAGGTCTCACTATGTTGCCCAGGCTGGTCTCAAACTCCTGGCTTCAAGTAATCCTTCCACCCTGGCCTCCCAAAGAGCTGGGATTACAGGTGTGAACCGCCCCCTGCTGGCATGCCATACATTTATTGGAGCATGAGAAGGCTGGCCATGCTGGAGCAGGAAGAAAATGGTAAGGGAGTGGGAAAATTGAAACCAGAGGTCAACGAAAGCCACAACTCCACCCATGGCTGATGAAGGGCCACATAAGTCATCCTAAGGGGTTTGGATTTTCTTCTGGAGGTTCTGGAAATGCACCAGGGGGTGAAGGTAGGGGAGGGAATTGAACAGGAAAGGGGAGAAATGAGCAAGACTGGAAAGATGAAGCAGAACTAAGGAAGTATAAATAATTTATAATAAGGCCGGGGTGGTGGCTCACGCCTGTAATCCCAGCACTTTGAGAGGCCGAGGCATGTGGATCACTTGAGGTCAGAAGTTCAAGACCAGCCTGGCCAACATGGTGAAACTCCATTTCTACTAAAAGTACAAAAATTAGCTGGACATGGTGGTACACACCTGTAATCCAGCTACTTGGGAGACTGAGGCAGAAGAGTCGCTTGAACCCAGGAGGTAGAGGTTGCAGTGAGTCGAGAGCGCACCACTGCACTCCAGACTGGGTGACAGAGCAAGACTCCATCTCAAAATAATAATAATACATAATAATAAAAATAATAAAGCTTACGATAACATGTTCTGGAAAAGAAAATAATGGCTAAAAGGTGACTTGATAACCATCAGCCAACACTTGAAGGGCTATTTGATTTCTTATGTTTACTAGATGTTTTCTATCAAATCTGAAGATAAAGGAGGACCAGCTTCAACCTATAGAAGCATTCAGCTTAGTTACGTAGAAAAACAACATTCCTTACTGCAGAAAGAGGTTCAATAATTCCTTCTCTTGAGACCCTGTCACCCAGCCTGGAGTGCAGTAGTACAATCATGGCTCACTGAAGCTTTGAATTCCCGGGCTCAAGCAATCCTCCCACCTCACTTTCGTGAGTAGCTGGGACTCCAGAAGCACATCGCCACACCCAGCTAATTTTTTAATCTTTTGTAAAGACAGGGTCTCGCTCTGTCGCCCAGGCTGTTGAACTCCTGCCTTCAAGCAATCCTTTTGCTTCAGTTCTTGAGAATTTAAGGATAAGACAGACAACTGTTGAGTGTTCCTAGCATTTGGATACACATGATTATGGATAATTCGGTCTCATTTCTATATTCACTGTATGATAAATTGACCTTGATTATAATGCTATATGTTGATTACCCTCTATGAGTTCAGAAAGTCTAGTTTCCTCAAAACACACACAGAATATGCAGTCTTCATGTTAAGAAAACATAAGGTTTGGAAATTATATACCTTATAACTTTGTCATAAGTACACTACGAACTGCATTAACAATGATGAGGTTATTCATCTATTTCCAGTAATAGAGTATTAAATAATCATTTACTGAACATGTGATACACCTGTGGCAGGAATGTGGGCAATGGAATCCATAGGCAGGAAATGATAAAGAGAACCAGGCAGCCACAACAGGCTGTAACAGCAACCCCGCCCACTGACTCAGGTACTAAGCTGGCCAGGTCCAGGTATCAGCCTCAAGATAATCACAGTGATGTCACAGAAGAAGCAGGATATGGGACATGATCTCCAATGCCCCTCATCTGTCAGCTGTGGGTCTAATATGGTTTGAGTCTGTGTCCCCAAATTTCCTGCTGAATTGTAATCCCTAATTTTGGAGGCGGGGCCTGGTAGGAGGTGATTGGCTCATGGGAGCGGTTTCTCATGAATGGTTTAGTGCCATCCCACTAGTGCTGTTCTTGTGACAGAGTTCTCAGGAGACCTGGCTGTTTAAAAGTCTCTCTTCCTTCTTCTCTGGCCACCTAAGATGAGCCTACTTACCCTTTGCCTTCTGCCATAATTGTAAGTTTCCTGAGGCCTCCCCAGAAGCCAAGCAGATGCCAGAATCACACTTTCTATATAACCTGCAGAACTGTGAGAATTAAAACTCTCTTCTTTGTAAATTACCCAGCGTCTGGTATTTTTGTTTTTTTCCTTTATTTTTTAAAGTTGTATTTTATTTTATTTTATTTTGAGATGGTATCTCACTCTGTCGTCTAGGCTGGAGTGCAGTGGCACAATCTTGGCTCACTGCAACCTTGTCCTCCTAGGTTCAAGTGATTCTCCTGCATCAGCCTCCCAAGTAGCTGGGATTACAGGTGCATGCCACCACACCCAGCTAATTTTTGTATTTTTAGTAGAGTCAGGGTTTCACCATTTTGGCCAGCTGATCTGGAACTCCTGCTCTCAGGTGATCCTTGTACCTCGGCCTCCCAAAGTGCTGGGATTATAGGCATAAGCCACCACACCTGGCCTTTTTTTTTTTCATACTAGGCAAGGAAGGCAGGCATCTCTTTGCAGCAGTGTGAGAATGGAATAATACATGGTCTCTCACTGGAGTTGTGAAGGGTGGAACCTGAGGAAGAGAGAGAGGATGTTTGCCTTTGGAGTGGAAGCCTACAAAGCAAACTCAAAACTGGACCTCAGGTCCTGTGACCCGATAAAGCAAGAGGCCAAGGTACAGGAGAGAGGGCTGAGAAACAAAAAGTAGAACAAGCAAAATAGAAAGTGGGCCGGCACAATGCCACAGGGATAGGCGATGCCCTCTCTGGCTTCATGCAGGGGATGGACAGAGCCCGCTCCCTGGGGTCACCAAGACCTGGCCTAAAATCTCAGCTCTAAGTCACCACTTGGGAAGCCTTGAGAAAAGCATTCAAACCCTTGAGTCTCAGTATCTTCATTTTCAAGAAGGAATACTGGAAGTCTTCATTATCCAGGGATCATTGGTACAGGTTTAAAAAAAAAGAAAAACTTGAAGTGACTCTGAAGAGGAACTACAGTTTGAGATCAAATAATTTAGGAGTGTTTGGTTACAATCCTAGCTTTAAAAATGAAACTCACAATTATAAATAAAAATTATTTTGTTTCATAGTTGAGAAAAACATAGGTTATACTTACAACAATGTGCTGATTTTTAGAACAAAGAATGACTCAGATTTATTTGCAGAGCACTGGCATATTTTTCCTGACAGCATTCTCGTGCTGGAGGGCTTCATCCATTTTCCTAAGGGTCTCTCCTAATGCTTTCACATGCAAAGAATTCTCTTTCCATGATGTGGCATCCTGGTGTCAATACATTTCATACAAGAACAGACAGGGAATGAACAATTTCAATTTTAATTTACTTTTAACTTTACATAGGTTTTTAAAAATTACAGAAATCATTTTTATTCCTGGCAATATGGTAGACTAGATATCTTAAAAAGCCTTCCCTCTCCACAAAACATTTAGGAATTCGAGATAAAATAGAACAAACACCCCTTTAAGTGCAGAGCTGGCTCAGAATAAAGGCGGCTCCCAGAAGAAATGGATAAGGGCCATAAACTAGATGCTGCAGCTGCCTTGGGCCGGGCAAGGGCAGAGCTGCAGCAGAGACATCTGCAGAAAGTGCCAAGCTGCAAAAGCCCCCGGAGCTTCAAGGAGGGCTTGGAAAAAAATCCACCATGACAAAATGAGATATTCAGTATGTCTGCTGCAGCTTGTGGTGGTGGGTACATGGTAAATAAGTGTGAGATTTGCAGAAGAATGGTTTGGTGTGTATCTTTTCAGATACACACACACACAGCCATATGTGTTTATATGGTTCTACAACATTTTTCCTTTTCCTTTGTCTTTGAGATCTTTGCACTATATGCATTTGTCTCATTTTTTAAAAATTTGTATAACAACATGTATTATGGACATGATTTCATTTGAAATTACAAAAAAAAATGCTTTATACTTTCAATTTTCCTTACTTTGCTGACATTTATGGGTGAGTTTCTGTTTCCTGCAATGAGCGTGGAAGCTTCAAGGGGGAGAGATTTGTGTTGAGTTTTTTCACTGAGCTATCCCATATGCTTAGAAAAGTGCTTATCATCTGGGCACAGTGGCTCATGCCTGTGATTCCCAGCACTTCGGGAGGCCGAGGTGGTTGGATCATTTGAGGTCAGGAGTTCAAGAGCAGCCTGGCCAACATGGTGAAACCCCGTCTCTACTACAAATACAAAAATTAGCCAGGCATGGTGGCCTGTGCCTGGAGTCCCAGCTACTCTCCTTGGGAGGCTGAGGCAGGAGAACTGCTTGAACCTGAGAAGCAGAGGTTGCAGTAAGCCGAGATCACACCACTGCACTCCAGCATGGGCAACAGGGTGAGACTGTCTCCAAAAAAAGAAAGGAAAGTGCTTATCACATAGTAGACTCTCAGTAAATATTTGCTGAATGAATTGAATGAATAAGCTATACTTGAACCCAGGCCCCAAATAACTTGTAAGTTTGTATGACTCTAAACAACATGGCAAACATTGTCATGCACTGCCACGTGCACAAAACTGCAGTCAAACATCCAAGTCTACACAGTGGTGGCCACTAGATGAAAAGATGTATGGAAAATAACTTCTGCTGAGAAACAAGCAAGACAATTTACTACTCCGCTCATGGTGATTTATTGCAGATATGTAATACATGACTATCGGAATTGCTACTCAGATGTCTTCCAGGAAGTTTTAATATTGCTCTGCTGCCGAGAGGGCCTGGGACTCCAAAACAGCCCCACATTCCCTGTCCTTTTGCTGTCGCCCTAATTCATGTTCTTCCCACAGAAGCATATTCCTTTTTCCTATGGGATAAAGAAGGTAGAGAGGCCAGGAGCAGTGGCTCACGCCTGTAATCCCAGAACTTTGGGAGGCAGAGGCAGGTGGATCACTTGAGGTCAGGAGTTTGAGACCAGCTTGGCCAACAGGGTGAAACCCTGTCTCTACTAAAAATTCAAAAATTAGCTGGGCCTGGTGGCGGGCGCCTGTAATCCCACCTACTCGGGAGGCTGAGGCAGGAGATTCGCTTGAACACAGGAGGCGGAGGTTGCAGTGAGCCGAGATCGTGCCACTGCATTCCAACCTGGGCGCAGAGAGGCTCCGTCTCAAAAAAATAAAAAAAATAAAAAAAGAGAAAGTAAGCTCTTGGCTACTTCCCTTTTACTGCTTGAAGTTGAGCCTACGGGCAGAGCTGAGCATTTTGAAGAGATGGGAAATAATAAATGCCAAGATTCATGCGAAATTCAGATGGAAGTCAGCATCCCATAAATTTAAATAAATGTTTATTTTCAGTCAGGCAATGAAATGTGGAGTGTGACATCAGATCAAAAGAATGACCACATAACGGAGATACAAGACCCGAAGGAGCTTTCGTTTGTTTGTTTTTTGTAAGCCATGAAGTGAGAGGGACCTGCACAAGCCAAATACCTGGAGGAGCTGCTTGGCACCCGCTGTGCATTTTCCTAATTCACCATGACTTCGCTTCCAATTTCACATTCAAGAACATTTCCCCAACAGTGTCCTACCTATGGCATCCCACGAACAATAAGAAGGAATGACCAGATATCTCATTTTAAAGAATGTGTTCTCTTTTATCTTAATATTGTTCTTCCTCAGGTGATTTGGGGAAGGAAAGTAATCAGTTCCCCACACCACACAACCCCCACCCCCGCCTTTTTTTTTCGAGACAGTCTTGCTCTGTCGCCCAGGCTGGAGTGCAGTGGCATCATCATCCCAGCTCACTGGAACCCCGGGTTCCAAGCGATTCTCATGCCTCAGCCTCCCAAGTAGCTGGGATTACAGGCGCCTGCCATCACCCCTGGCTAAGTTTTATATTTTTAGTAGAGACGGGGTTTCACCATGTTGGCCAGCCTGGTCTTGAACTCCTGGCCTCAAAGATCCACCCTGCTCGGCCTCCCAAAGTTCTGCGATTGTGGGCTTGAAACACCACCCCTAGCCTGTTCCCTTTTTCTAAGTGCCGTGGCACCTCCTTACAAAAGTTAGATTTGAAATGGTCCTACCCGAACCCTACCGCCTATCCAATGACTGAAGGGAAATAGCATCTCGGGGTTTCCCTCCTAGAAGGTGTAGTTTTTGAGCATCGTAACTGACTTCCCTGGAGGAAGAACAGTTTCCCTGCTCCTTGGGCTATTGGGATTTCCTGTCCCCTGCCTAAGCCTTCAGCGATGCCAGTCCCCCAACACAAACATCTGAGAGCAGCTTTTGAGCCGCCTTCCTAACTGGCCTCATGTATCACAGGGCTCCTCCCTCCCCTCTATGCTCCGATGCCCTCCATTTTTGTTAGAACGTAGGCATAGCCCTGTCATTTGCAGGACTGAGGTTTGAGTACAAAGGGAAGCCTACAGACGATATGTTCAAATATTTAAAAGTGATAGATCATGTTAACAACTTTTAAATAAAATGGACTCTATCCTTGCGCCTTGTCAAATACAACTTCATAACAACTAAATGAAAAACAATGTGTAAGCCGGGCATGGTGGTTCATGCCTGTAATCCTGTCACAGGCACTCGAACCAGAGCGACTCCATTTTGAGTGAGGGCTGGAGAATGAGGCTGGGACTTGCTGGGCTGCATTCCCAGAAAGTTAGGCATTCCAGGCCTCTAGATGTTTACGGTTAAGGGAACAAATTAGTAACCTTTACTCAACAGACTCAGACTTAGGAGTGTCCAGATATTCCAATATCTGGAGAACAAAGGCATTCCTAATTTTGCTTTAAAGATAATATTATAGATTCTTGCAAAATGTAGTAATTAAGAAAATTAGTTCTTTATCACAAACTCTCAGAGCAGAGCACATCTCCCCATATACATGAGTATTGTACCTAGGGTGGACGCGTTCCTCCTCTTACTTTCAGGAACGTCCTACTCTGTCTATGGGAGTAGCTGTTCTTTCACCACTTTACTCTCTTAATAAACTTGTTTTTACATTGCGTTGCGGACTCGTCCTGAATTCTTTCTTGCGGGAGATCCAAGAACCTTCTCTTGGGGTCTGGATCGGGACCCCTTTCCTGTAACAATCCCACACTTTGGGGAGCCAAGGCAGGTGGATCACTTGAGGTCAGAAGCTCGAGACCAGCCTGGCCAACGTGGCAAAAAACCGTCTCTACTAAAAATACGAAAGTTAGCCAGGCGTGGTGGTGGGCGCCTGTAATTCCAGCTACTCGGGAGGCTGAGACAAGATACTCCTTTGAACTCGGAAGGTGGAGGTTGCAGTGAGCCGAGATGGCGCCATTGCACTCCAACCTGGGTGACAGAGCAAGACTCCGTCTCAAAAAAAAAAAAAAAAAAAGAAATGAAAAGAAAAAGAAAAGCAGTGTGTAAATCTGTGATTTTGGGCAAAATATCAAAGACAGCTGAATTTAATCACTATTGTATTATGGCTAGATGTTCTGCTAATGGAGCAGGATGTTCAGACGAGTAATAAAATAGAAATGTCCATAATTCATAAACCGTTTGTTTCAGAATATTTTTCTTACCTTCATTTCAGCAAAATTCTTAAATATTTATAAAGAATTTAAAATAATCTGTATTCTATTGACAGTTATTTAAAAGATTAAAAACAAAATGTAACAATATTCTAACTATAAAATTTGAATGTATTCCATCCCTGTTTGAGACATCAGCATATACAGATAACGTTCACTAAGTGTTTAGCATGTGGTAGGCACATGCTAAAGTGTTTTCCTTGCATTAGTGTATCTAATCTTCATAATTATGAAACAGGTGCCATTGTTATCTCCATCTTATAGATGAGGCAACTGAGGTTCAGGGATAAAGTCATAAAATTGCCTGTGGTCACCTCCCAAAAGATCTGAATATATTTTTATTAAGAGAACAAAATAAAGGAAGTTAAAAGTAACAAAATTAAAAGTATTTTTCACATCCTTAGGAGTTAACTTTCTTTAAAAAGAGTCTTCAAAGAAATTTTAAAATTCTTGAAATTTGAAGACATAATTAAAAAGCAAAATTCAAACTATAAAAAATGAACATCCAAATTTTAAATGAAGTTATTTAAAGTGAACTGCAATATTTATTGACTCTTTAAACATGTAAGTGCATTTAAGAAAGTATATCATGAAAGTAAAATTATTCACAAGTCTAGTGTTTCATGTCCATTTATTGCCAACGTAAAGCATCAGCCTATTTCATGCATGCTATATTTAGACCTACATGTAAACAAACCTAAGAAAAATACGAATTGTTTCATAGTGCAAACATTGCTGAGTGACGGCGTTCAATTTTTGTAAACATCATACTAGCACGTCAGTACCTCCAACAATGGGCAGAACACCATGAGCAAGAAACTGGATTCTTGCCACTACTTACTGGAAATATTTTATTACACAAGAATATTGTTTAGTCATGCTGAGAAGAAGGATTTGACAAATTAACCCATCTTTTCTCTTACTTAGGTGTTTTCCAACAAACTCTCATCACACTTTGAAGGAATCAATCCACAAACCTCTATGGCACGGAGAAGCTGGCAGCCCCTGTTTTGAGGACATGGGGCAAGAGACATGAAGAAGCAGGTCCCTGAGTGGTACGAGTCCCAGCTGCACATATTTAGGCTTCTGGGCTAAGCTCTGTGTCCTAAGTGGCAGGGTTGGGTCAGGGCTTGCATTTTTTACATAGATTTTTTTTTTGTACTCTTATGATATGTGGGATCCTAAAGTGCAGGGCCCAGGGCTGGGCCTAGATCTTCCTTAGATCTGAGGTTGATACTGGGTGCATGGAAAACTCCTGTGATCATGATTATTATTCTATTTGAGACAACGTCTCACTGTGTCGCCCAGGTTGGAGTGCAGTGGTGCGATCTCGGTTCACTGCAGCCTCCGCTCCTGGGTTCAAGCGATTCTCCTGCCTCAGCCTCCTGAGTAGCTGGGACTACAGGCACACGCCACCATGCCCAGCTAATTTTTTGTATTTTTAGTAGAGACGGGGTTTCACCATGTTAGCCAGGATGGTCTCGATCTCCTGACCTCATGATCCACCCACCTTGGCCTCCCAAAGTGCTGGGATCACAGGCGTGAGCCACCGTGTCTGGCCACTCCTGTGACTGTTGAAGTATCACCGCCCGTGGAGACCTCCCCTGTGAAGGAGGGCTGACAGCTTTAAGATAGGGCTCAACGCATGACATTGAAACTACTTGTTCCTCCTACTTGATTTTACTTGATGACCCTATCTGAAATTCCTGATGCTTTTACTCAAATGCAGTCTCCTTGAGGACCTCCAGCTTACAAACAAGATTTACCTGTATTTCACTCTCTGTCATATTTCAAAGGTAATACATGCTTAATTCAAAAGCGTGATGTTGAATAGGTTTTTCTGACTCCTCCTGCCATCCTGTTTATGTGCCGCAATGGAAAGCCACTATGCTACAGGGAGGGACGGGGGTTCACATGACTGTGGGATGCACAGGCCCAAGGGCAGGCTGGTCTTGGTACACTCATTTATGCATGGAGATTCTCACAGGGCTTGCAGTGCACCGACTGCTTCAGGTCTCACTCCTGTGACCCAAAGTCTTCAATTCTGAAGATCCTTTGCCAATTTTTAAGCTGACTCTCACTCTACCTCTTCTTTGCAAAATCTGAGGATTAACCAGGGACAACAGGGAGCCTAAAGCAGGAAGGGAAACGCCCCACAGACCCTTCTCCTTGAATCTGGCAAATGGAGGATTTTGGAACTGTTGTTTTGGGGCCTCTAATGGTTGAGACACCCGCTTCCGAAGGTATTTCTTTGCACCATCTCTTAAAGGGTAAGTAATGACATTGAATAAACATGGGAAAGGGTAGAGGTCGCAATTCCAATAATGATTACAATTCACATCAAGGCTTCAGAGCTGGACTTTTATTGGTTGTGCAGGAAGTAAATATGACAGCAAAGTATCTCATATTCTTATAGGTCCATTGTAAATGTCTTTAAAGCAAATGAAATCAGAACAAAAATAAGCTATTTATGAGGTCAAAAGTTCCTCAGAAAGAAGTAAAGCACAGGTGTTATAAAATTCTCCCGAGGGAACTGAGATAAACAGCAAGGAAGTAGCTAGCACAGGTGTTATAAAATTCTCCCGAGGGAACTGAGATAAACAGCAAGGAAGTAGCTATGTGCTTGGGTCAAGTCCAAGCCAGAGATGGTATATAAAGGCTTCCCCAGCAGAAGGAGGCATCAGACTCCCCTCAAGTCTCCTGAGTCCTCCCTCCTCACTTCACTGGAATCCTCTCTACTGACACCATGGGTTGCTGTGGTTGTAGTGGCTGCGGTGGTGGCTGTGGTGGCTGTGGTGGCTGTGGCAGCTGCACCACCTGCAGGTGCTACCGGGTGGGCTGCTGCCTCTGCTGCCGTGGCTGCTGTAGCACGCCCGTGATCTGCTGCTGCCGCTGCACCTGCAGCTCGTTTGGCTGTGGCTATGGCTGTGGGAAGGGCTGTTGCCAGCAGAAGGGCTGTTGCCAGAAGCAATGCTGCTGCTAGGCGGGCCCCCGGCCTCTGGGCAGGTGCTCATTGTGCTTGGATTTGTAGACTTTGTGTGCTTTCATCTCCTCTGGTTCACCTAAATATTGAGTTGCGTTGGCCGGGCGCGGTGGCTCACACCTGTAATCCCAACACTTTGAGAGACTGAAGCGGATGGATCACTTGAGGTCAGAAGTTCAAGACTAGCCTGGCCAAAATGGTGAAACCCCATCTCTGCTAAAAGTACTAAAATTGGCCGGGCATGATGGTGAGTGCCTGTAGTCCCAGCTACTTGGGAGGCTGAGGCAGAAGAATCACTTAAATCCGGGAAGCGGAGGTTGCAACGAGCTGAGATCTCGCCATTGCACTCCATCCTGGGCAACAAGAGTGAAACTCCATCTCAAAGAAAAAAAAAAAAAAAAAATATATATATATATATATATCACATGGCTCTCTCTAGAGAGAGCGAGAGAGTGAGAGCGAGACAACCATGTGATTTAACATAAATACACCTGATTAGAAGTCAGAAGCCCAAATTCAAGTCCATGCTCTGCCACAGCGGTCAGCCACACACAAGTCAGTCAGCCTCCTCCCAGAGTCTTGCTTATTCACCTATAAAATAGTAAGTTTGAACTAAGAATGAGTAAGGAACTTTTCAGTTTTAACAACATGTGAATCTACTGAGATCTATTGAGTTCACAGAACTAAATGCACAGGCTCTCCAGCCCCACACTCTGAAGATTTCTCTTATATATCTTATGCTTTTAAATATATATACCTTTGCTATAGTGGGCATTAAAATTTGTTAACACAAAAAACAATCACCTTTAATCTAATATGATTCATCAGTTATAATCCACACTGCAACAAAAACAGGCCATAGCTTACCTGATGAAAGTTCAACAGTTTACATTAATGAGCTCAGCCGAATGAAATAATGATTACTAATATATTCCATTCTTTTGAAACATTTACTATCTGTGGAAATTCTGTACTTATATACCTGCTTATATTCGTTGTATACTATACATTGGTTACAGCTTCTAGTGTTCCCTTATCTTCCTAAATATGATTTAATGAAGCACTAGAAAAATCTTGTATTTCACTGTGTTTGTTTTGATTTGTTTTTGTCGTTTTTGAAGGAGGGGTGAGTGTGATGAAGCTGATGTTTGGTAACACATGTTGCAAACTTTCGAAGGTTGTAAGATGAAAGAGAAGGGATACTCTGAATTTACTGGGGTAATGTTAGCTACAGCAAAGCTTTTCTTATTGATGTCAACTGATCCTGAGCAGTTTTAGGTGGGCAGGAGGGGATGAGGATTCGGGAAGCTATTCTTCACTCAGTCATTTAGGGATCTAGGTTAAAGAAAGCACTGACATTTTCAAGATATGGCTTCTAAGATGGCTTAGTGGTCCTCAGTTTATAGGTAGAAAAGAATAGATAGCCCATCGCTTCTTAAGCGCTGTGGCTTGACAGTGACACAGCTTGTCATTGATGGGAAGTAACCACATGGTCCTGGCCAGAGTCGGTGGCTCGCGCCTGTAATCCCAGCACAAGGGAGGCCGAGGCAGGTGGATCACCTGAGGTCAGGAGTTTGAGCCCAGCTTGGCCAACATGGAGAAACCCCATCTCTACTAAAAAATGAAAAGAAATTAGCTAGGCATGGTGGCACGTGCCTGCAACCCCAGCTACTCGGGAGGCTGAGGCAGGAGAACCGCTTGAACCTGGGAAGCAGAGGTTGAGATTGTGCAGTGAGTCGAGATTGTGCCACTGCACTCCAGCCTGGGCAACAGAGTGAGACTCTGTCTCAAAAAAAAAAAAGGAAGTAATCACATGGTCCTATCCAGTCCATAGCTAGACTGACATTTCCCAGCAACAACCTTGTCATATGAAAGGGAAAGCATACATTTCTCATGGACAGTTAGCTGTGTCTGCCATATAAAGCTCATGTTCTAGTAAAACTCCTAGCTGATTTGACTGCAGTGTGTTTAGAAGGGGATACCCTGAGGTAACCAGTGGGTGTTTAATTCCCATTTGTATCACATGAGTTTCCCCTGGAGTAGTGAAACTGGTCCCTGCAGCAGATCATTCTTCAAAGAAAAGTTTTTCTTTTTTTTTTTTCCTTTTTGAGATGGCGTCTCACTCTGTCACCCAGGTTGGAGCGCAGTAGTGTGATTACGGCTCACTGCAACTTCCGCTTCCCAGGCTCAAGCAATTCTCCCACCTCAGCCTCTCGAGTAGCTGGGACCACAGGTGTGTGCTACCATGCTTGGCTAATGTTTTGTATTTTTTTTTGTAGAAACAGGGTCTCACCACATTGCCCAGGCTGGCCTCGAACTCCTGGGCTCAAGCGATTCACCTGCCTGGGCCTCCCAAAGTGCTGGGATTACAGGCGTGAGCCACCGTGCCAAGCACAAGTTTTTCTAATACTGTTAACACTGTTCTCATTTGAATTAATCAGATAGTTTTAATTTGTTTTTTAAAATGTTACATGTCATTCTAGAGTTATAAGCACAAACATCGTTCAGATTATTTAAAAAGGATCTAGATATTCTAGAGAAAGTTTTCTCCATACCATTTAAATGAGATCATAGTGATGGCTATGGTGAGCTCTCTTGGTCAACAGCCATTTCTATGTCCCTTTAGTATTTGCTGTTTTTCTGTACAGCAGAGGCTGAGATGATTAGAAATTACATTGCACAGAATCCTCTGCATCTGGGATCTGGATATTGCAAGAATTAGATCAACCTCTGAGGGGTATAAAAGGCAGAAACGAGGTGAAGGTCATTTTCCTCCACCTTCTATCTGTTGCTGCTGATAAGGAAGAGTAGGGTGGAAGAGTTGAGTTTTCTACACTGCAGCAATGTTCCTGGGTCCAGATAGTGTCATACAAGTTAATAACCAGTTACAGAGGAAACTGTAGTCAGCTGGGCACCCACCACTCCTCCCGGCTAATTTTTGTATTAGCTGGGCGTGGTGGCGGGTACCTGTAATCCCAGCTACTCAGGAGGCTAAGGCAGGAGAATCGCTTGAGCCCAGGAGGTGGAGGTAAATTGAGTGTTGTAGCATTCAATCACTAACCCCGGGGTGTGCAGAGTGGTGATGACAACAGAGGCAATGGTTCCTTGGTTCCTCGACTACAGCCATAGTGGGGTGTTCTTGAACTTAATCGTTCCAGAGGTGGCTTCTTGATATCCCTGCTTTTTTTTTTTTTTTTTTTTTTTAACAGAGTCTCACTCTTATTGCCCAGACTGGAGTGCAGTGGCATGATCTTGGCTCACTGCAACCTCCGCCTCCCAGGTTCAAGTGACTCTCCTGCCTCAGCCTCCCAAGTAGCTGAGATTACAGGCATCTGCCACCATGCCTGGCCAATTGTTGTATTTTTAGTAGAGATGGGGTTTCACCATGTTGGCCAGGCTGGTCTCAAACTCCTAACCTCATGATCCACCCACCTCAGCGTCCCCAAAATTCTGGGATTACAGGCATGAGCCGCCGTGCCCAGCCTTCCCTGCCTTTTTGGCTACTGCAGAGACAGTGGCATCTCCCAGGGCCAGTTCAGCAGTCATGACCCGGGAAGCATTTCTGCAGATAAGTCTAGAGCCTGCTTTTCTAGCCCTTCCAGCAATTTTGTACACATGATTCTCCCACGACATCTCTTCCCAATTTCATAGCTAGAATTTCAGTTTTCTGCAACTAACTGACACTAGTCTATGAAACGCCCTTCTATCTTTTTATACCAAATTCTAGCCACGCTCCAAAGCTGTGTGGAATCCTGGCTCCCAGCCCTTCTTGATGGAATCTTCCTTTTTCTGAACTCCGAGGCTTTTGCTGTTTTGGCATGCCATGTGACAAGTTATTTGCATACTTTTCTATCCTTGGTTTTAGCAACTTTTAGTTTTAGCTCTTTTGGTTGCAGAAAAATAAAAACCCACTAAAAACAATATAAAAGGATAATAATATAGGAGCATCTCACAGAAAACAGAGTCTGCAGTCAGTTTTCATAGGGTAGAAATTAAGATGTAAAATACCATTGAGAAACCAAACAGTTACCCTTTCTCTGCCACCCTCTAAAGCTGTGTGGTCTCCTACCTCCTCTTCCTGCATATTTCTCCTCTCTGTCTCTCCTCCTCCTTCTTTTTGTACAGATTGGTTTCTCTCTCTCTCCCAGCAGAGTTCATGAATTCATTGTATTGTATTGTATTTGTATTATTTTTATTTATTTTTCTTTGTCTAGAGAAGGCTCTCAGTCTGTTGTTCAGGCTGGAGTGCAGTGACATGATCATAGCTCACTACAACCTCCAACTTCTGGGTTCAAGCAATCCTTCCACATCAGCCTCTTGAGTAGGTGGGAATTTAGGTGTATGCCACTATACCTGGCTAAATATTTTTGTGGACGTGGGGTCTCCAGGCTGGTCTCAAATTCCTCACCTCAGATGATTCTCTCACCTCAGCCTCCCAAATCACTGCCATTACAGGCATAAGCCACCGTGCCTGGCTGTTATTTTTATTTTTTGTAGGGATGGGGTCTTGCTATGTTGCCCTGGCTGGTCTTGAACTCCTGGCCTCAAACACTCCTCCCACCTCAGCCTCCCAAGTAGCTGGGATTATAGGTGTGAGCCACCATGCCTGGTTAAGCTCATGAATTTAAATATGGTAGAGACTTCTAGTTGTCTACCCAATACCCTTGGTCTCGTTCTTCTCCCCAGTTTTAACTGGGCACAGATCACTTGGAATAAATACTACCTTTCCTATGCTGCTACATGGCTATATTCTAGGCAATGAGATGGCTCTTTAAAAGAAAGAGGGTGAGCCTTTCTCCTCCTTTATCCTTCTTGTTTTATTTATTTTTTCTTCTCTTCCTTTATCCTTCTGAGTGGAGAGCAGATATACTCGTTGGAGCTATGATTGCCTACATTTTGAACATGAGAATAAAGAGATCAAAGAGACAGTGGATCCATGCACTGAAAGGATCTCTGAGGAAGTGGAGCTCCCACTCCAACTCTTGAGTGCTGTGTTAGTCTGTTCCCATACTGCTAATAAAGACATACTTGAGACTGGGTAATTTGTAAAGGAAAGAGGTTTAATCAACTCACAGTTCAGCATGGCTGGGGAGGCCTCAGGAAACTTTCAATCATGGTGGAAGAGGAAGCAAACACATTCTTCTTCACATGGCAGCAGCAAGGAGAAGAATGAGCAAAAGGGGGAAAGCCCCTTAAAAAAACCATCAGATCTCGTGAGAACTCACTCACTACCAGGAGAACAGCAGCATAAGGGTAACCACCCCCATTCAATTACCTCCCACCAGGTCCCTCCCATGACACATGGGGATCATGGGAACTATAATTCAAGATGAAATTTGGGTGGGGACACGGCCAGACCACCCGACTTTGTGTACTTACCTCCCGACTTTGTGAATAACTTTCTATCTTAAGTCATTTTTATTTTAAATTCCTTTTTGTGTGCAACTAAGCTTAATTTTAACAGATACACGTGCCCTTCCATTTCATTCATACTAGGGAATAAGTTGTTTCTCTTGGTTTCAATTCCAAGCTCCTAGAGAGATTGGAAGAGCTTAGCTTCTGTATCTACTGGTATTCCAATCAACAATGACCAGGGGAGCAAAATTCCATAACACAAATGGGATACGGAGGATCTATGCATGTAAGTTATGGGGGGGGGTTGTTTTTACAGAAACAGGTGTGTGTGTTGGGCAGATACTAAAATGTTGTCATCATTCTCCTCTTCAGTTATCAGCTAATTCTCTTTTCAGCTTTATACTGAAATATCTTCCCCTTCATAACATACAGATTACATTTCTACATTTTTACAGAAGTCTTCAGATACTTCCTTTTAGTCACAAATGTAAGGAGTTCCAAAACCAAGTGGAAATGTTATGCCCACTAGCAAAAGCATGCAACTTACTCAGTTTTGGTCAAATGGCAAAGACTCTGGATGTCAGACACTTGATTCTTGTAGTCAGGTGGAGTCCAACCGATCCAGTTTCCTACACATAAAATGATTACCGAAACAGTTCTTCAATTCAACAGCTTATGAAGACAGCAAAAAGATTTGAAATGGCACAACCCACATTCTAAGATAAGTAACTACCACCTCCCACTCATTCAAGTCAGTAATAAATATATAATTTGTTTATTATATAGTTATAGAATGATATAATTTATATGACTTAGTGGGAGGGTACATTTTAGTTGTTAATTTTTATAAAATAAAAAATATATATTTTTAGAATGTTATATAATTATAGTAGAAATCTCAACCATGCAGAACTACATAAACCATACAATGGAAGTGTCTTCTGTCTCTAACCCAGTTGTATTCTTTCAGTTATTCTCGGTGTTTTGCGTGTTGTGTTGATAGGTGGGTGTTTTTTGTTTTTGTTTTGAGATGGAGCCTCACTCTATTGCCCAGGCTGGAGTTCAGTGGTGCAATCTCGGCTCACTGCAACCACTGCCTTCTGGGTTCAAGCGATTCTCCTGCCTCAGTCTCCCAAGTAGCTGGGATTACAGGCACCTGTCACCATACCCAGCTAATTTTTTTGTATTTTTAGTAGAGACAGGGTTTCGCCATATTGGCCAGGCTGGTCTCGAACTCCTGGGCTCAAGTGATCCTCCCACCTCGCCCTCCCAAAGTGCTGGGATTACAGGGGTGAGCCACCACGCCCGGCCCATAGGTGAGTTACTCTTAATCCTTTCATACAAAGGATTTCACATTTCACTGGGGTCCAGTAACTGGATCCCAGTCTGGAGCTAATGTTTTGGTGTCCATTACCAGGCATGCCCCTTGTACCAGGCTGTGTGCCCCCCTGCTGCTGCAGAGTGGAGCGCTGCTCCCCAAGCCTACTACGCCTGAGCTTTTGGCTCACACTGACCGCACCACTGCATGCACTATCTCACCATTCCCAACAGTACTCACTGAATCTATGCTCTGGGCTGAGCGGGGGATTACACAGAAGCAGAAGGAAGGCATTGTAGAGATTAGAACTGCCTAACATCCCAATCTTTTCTCCTAGACATATTGGCTTGTATTTACACCAACTTGAACTCATCCATAACTGAGTGACTTTTTTGGCCAATGAAATGTGAACAGAAGTGATGTGGGTCGCTTCTGGGCAGAAACATATAGATCCAGTATGCAGCTCACCACATTTTTGTACCCTGCCCCGTAACTGTGGAAGCCTGGATCAAGATGGTGCCTCTGCCAGTCTAGGTCTTTCAGGAACTACCAGGAGCACGGACCCCATTTAGATCAGGATGGTGAGTTAGCATAAGCAAGAACTTTTGTATTGTTTTTGTTTTTTGAGACGGAGTCTCACTCTGTAGCCCAGGCTGGAGTGCAGTCTTGGCTCATGGCAACCTCCACCTCCCAGGTTCGAGTGATTCTCCTGCCTCAGCCTCCCAAGTAGCTGGGATCACAGGTGTGTGCCACCACGCTTGGCTACTTTTTGTTTTTTTAGTACAGATAGGGGTTTTGCCATGTTGGCCAGACTGGCCTCCAACTCTTGACTTCGGGTGATCCTCTCGTCTTGGCCTCCCAAAGTGCTGGGATTACAGGCGTGAGCCACTGCAGCTGGCCAGAAATTTTGTATTTTAAAGCCCATCCCAACTGATAGTCTTTTCTTGAGGAGCTCACAAGCTAGTAGAGAGGCAATGTGGAACCACAGTCTGGAGATGTAGTACTGTACATGGCCAAGTAAGTGTTCAAAGGCTTAAAGAAAATATGATAACCTCCTCATCCAATCTCTCTCCTATTGCTATCTTTCAGTTTGGCTTTCATTAGCCAAAACTCTCACATGTCTTAGGTGGGCTATCACCAAATGGATTAGTCTGCAACACTAGAATAATATGACATAAACATTTTATTTTGTGTATGTGAGCATACAGCTTGAAATAAACTCTAATATTTGCAGCAGAAAAAATACTTTTCTCCGCATCTCATATGTGTTCATTTTCTTGTTGAACGATTTCAAAGAAAGAAACTTCCATAGCTAGTAATAATATCAATAGGACAGGAAAATATAGTTTAGCTGGATATTTCTGTTTTTACTTTTTACAAGCCATACTAATAAAGGAGTATATTAAAGGAGCTTATCGTAAGCCTATCTTCTTGCATAAATTTATCTCATAGATTTTCTTTTTCTGCTTTCCTTCCTTCACCCCATCATAATATAGAATTATTTTCTCATTTCCCATCATAGTCGTCATAATAATGTCCTACCCTATTGGACTCTGAACTACTTTCCACTATTCATTTTTTATTAGCGTTAAATTTTAACCAGAATATTGGGATAAAAGGCAACACAGTACCATGCAAGCATAGCCACTTTGACAACGTTTCTAACTCAGCCGGGGTGACCATGACCTGCTGCGAGGGATGGACATCCTGCAATGGATTCAGCCTGTTGGTTCTACTGCTGTTAGGAGTAGTTCTCAATGCGATACCTCTAATTGTCAGCTTAATTGAGGAAGACCAATCTTCTCAAAACCCCATCTCTTGCTTTGAGTGGTGGTTCCCAGGAATTATAGGAGCAGGTCTGATGGTGAGTAATAGTCATATGAGTTGATGTGAAGAAGTGCCTGCCTATTTCACCACAATCCTAAAAGCTATCTTTCAGTCTTGCAGTTAACTATGTCTTGGCTTATGATACAATTTGGAGCAGTGGTATGGCATTAACTTATATTGGTCATCAGTGAAGAATGGTAATTTAAATAAAGTACACTATGTGGTATAGGATAGAGAACTGGGCAAAAAAATAAATAAATTGATAGAAGTTGGCTGGGTTATTATCTCTCACATTTCTGCACAGGTAGGGCTGCTCTTCCAAGCTTTATGGTTAGAATTAGGGACTTTCTGAATTAGTTCCTTCAACTTTCCATTGCTTCATACCAGTCTCTAAGTATTTACAGAAAATGCAATAGGAGCGAGAGGTTGCTTAATAGGAATGAGTAGAAACATTCCCATGTATGATGACTGGCCTGGGTGATGGTAATTACGAGCCATGAATGTTGCATTGCCTGTACCTGAAGGGAGTTGGGCTAAGAGACATGGACTTAAAATCCTGGGTCTCTGGTCTCAAGGACTTTTTGACTCAGCTATTATATAGATCCTAGGACATCGAGCTTGTTGAATAGTTTGATGATTGTTACTAGGTCTACCTTTGTTGAAATCTGCAGCAGAGCAGTGCAGTATGGAACTCCTGAATGTAACTGACATGAGTCACCTGAGGCACTTGCAATAGTTAGATTTACGGATTTTCTCCTGAGAATTCTGGTGCAGTAGGCCTGGGTAGGACCCATTTGTATAGGGAAAACTGCTTTCAAATCTGGCAGAATACCTCAGCTATGCTTCTGCCTCCAATATATCACTGCAAGCAAATCATTTATCCTATGGTTTTGTTTCTATATGTGTAAAATGGGGATGTGGATGTTGAAGTTGATAATTCAGCATCCAAGAGGCATGTTTTTGTTTGTTATGCCACTATGGGGTTTAGTTAGTGCCAGATAAATGAGTATATGTGTGTGTGTGTAAGACAGACAGAGAGAGAGAGAGAGAGAGCAAGCTGTAAGGACTGACATTGTCAGTGTTTTAGAGATAATAAAACACGGAGGTGACTTTAGTTTAACTTTTTTTTAACTTTTAAGTTCAGAGGTACATGTGCAGGTTTGTTACACAGGTAAACGTGTGTCCTGGGGGGTTGTTGTACAGATTATTTCATCACCCAGGTATTAAGCCTACTACCCATTGTTTATTTTGCCTGATCCTCTCCCTCCTCCCACCCTCCACCCTCCACCCTCCGCCCTCCGCCCTCCAACAGGCCCCAGTGTGTGTTGTTCCCTTTTATGTGCTCATGTGTTCTCATCATTTACCTCCCACTTATGAGTCAGAACATGCAGTTTTTGGTTTTCTGTTCATGCATTAGTTTGTTAAGGATAATGGCCTCCAGCTCCATCCACGTCCCTACAAAGGACATGATCTCATTCCTTTTTTGTGGCTGTGGAGGTGATTTTTTTAAAAATTCAGAACATAGTTTTCTACTTGAATCACTTATTCTTAATTATGATCAGTTACTGCTGCTGGTCTTATCCCCAGATTTACAAAAACCCTCTTCCTTTACCATCACAAGGAATCTGTTCCTCTGCTTTAGGTAGAAAGATCTAATTAAAGCAAAAGCTTTTGGAAAGTTTTGGGCTATTTCTTCACACTGCCACGAATGCTCTCTTCCAGGCTGAGAGACAGAAAACACATTGCAACTCAACAGCGTGAAGCAACCAGACATCCGTGTGTCTGTTTTCTCCCCTGTAGAAGGCGTCTCTCTATTTGAGTAGTAGAAGCCTCTTTTGCATTTGCTTACACCAGAAGCCAGGAGCAGCTGGCTGAGCATAACTTCACGATAGCAATTTCCATGAAGCTCCTAAAAGTTCCCGAGTTAAGACAATCCACTTAGAATAACTCATGCAGCATTAGATATGAATTGGCTCTGCCACAAATCCCATGAGATAAAAAAAAAAGCATTAGCATTAAAGGACTCTGAGGTGGTGATGACACATACCTACATCTCCTGTATTCTTCATTTTAGGATGGTGGCGGGTGTGGCAGGGAGAGAAGAGATAGAGAAAACCAGACAGAAGGACCTAAGTCTTCATTTATTGGCCATCTGCCAAGGGCCATCTACTGGGTTCATTCATTACCTTGTTATCTCATTTAGTCTCTATAATAATGTGTGTATTTATTATCACTTGTATTTTACAGGCCAGCACACAGAAAGTTAGGAATATTAACAAGGTCACCTAATGGGTGTGAAACCCAGTTCCAGATACATCTGATGTCAAAACTCTGTTTTTCCACCAGTGCTAGTACCATAGTCCTCAACACCTGTCTCAGGGCTGCCAGAGGTGAAAGACATAATCCATAAATTAATCCATAAAGTTAAGTGACCAGGAAACTGCATCACAGAAAGATTACAGAAACTTGTGGAACAGTTTCAGAGAATCTGAACTTCCTTGTTCTACAGCTAACTTTACTTTATCACCCTCAGCAAGTATTATCGAAGATATCCACATCAGACTATCTCTATTATTCAGTATTATAGAATGTCATTGAAGCATCAGACAACTCTTTGAAAAGTCCAATATGAACTTTAGTCAGAGGCTAAGCCCACAGGCGAACAGGTGGGTGGTAAAAAGAGTTCAGACTACAGGTATATTTTCATGATCCTCAGATAGATACAGAATGTGGAAGAAAGTCTTTTTCAAAGGGACTTATTAATATGTCCTTTAAAACATCCATGAAAATACCCACTAGTTCAAAATATTGAGCTTTCAATATACTTGTAACCACACAAAAAAGTTATTAGAGAAGAAATCACAGCCCGTGATAAGCACTTTGGTCATAGTTCTTGACATCTTTCCAAGATTACTGCAGTGTTTCAAATTAGTATTGTTACCAAAAATGGGATTTTGCAGGAAGTAGATAATTATACAAACTATGGAATTCATTATTGATTACATCATGAAATATATTCATTTTATGGCTTCATGACTTACTTAAAACGGAGGTGAACTTTTCATCTTCTAAAACCATGACTAAGTAAAAATGTGATGTACTTAACTTTAAATGGAAAAACCGATACAAATGTTATTTACTTTTAAAAAGACCTCAAAATGTTTCCTTGAAAACATATAAACAGAAAGGCCATTTTATTTTATATAAGGTTAATTGTGAGCCTGATCTTAATCATGCTTATTCATTGAGTTCACT
Source organism: Rhinopithecus roxellana (assembly GCF_007565055.1). Lineage (NCBI taxonomy): Eukaryota > Metazoa > Chordata > Mammalia > Primates > Cercopithecidae > Rhinopithecus > Rhinopithecus roxellana. The sequence continues at coordinate 22,030,176 of NC_044562.1, forward strand.
TATTAGATAAGAGCAACTCATCAAAATCAGTTATTGCAGTCTTAATAGAGAACAAATTGTTGAAAGCTGGCCGGGCCCAGTGGCTCATGTCTGTAATCCCAGCACTTTGGGAGACTGAGGTGGGCAGATCACCAGGTCAGGAGACCAAGATCATCCTGGCTAACATGGTGAAACCCCGTCTCTACTAAAAATACAAAAAATTAGCCAGGCGTGGTGGCGGGCACCTGTAGTCCCAGCTACTCGGGAGGCTGAGGCAGGGGAATGGCGTGAACCCGGGAGGTGGAGCTTGCAGTGAGCTGAGATCATGCCACTGCACTCTAGCCTGGGCAACAGAGCGAGACTCCATCTCAAAAAAAAAAAATTGTTGAAAGTTAAACAGATGAGAAGATTTTACGCACGACAAACATTTGTAAAACATACTTTTGTGGGGTTTTTTTTGGGGGGGGGGTCATTGTTTTTGAGACAAGGTCATGCTCTGTCACCCAGGCTAGAATGCAGTGCTGTGAGCATAGCTCACTGGAGCCTGAACCTCCTGGGATCAAGTGATCCTCCCCCTTCAGCCTCCTAAGTAGCTGGGACTATAGGCATGCACCATGATGCCCAGCTTATCTTAAAAACCTTTTTTGGCCAGGTGTGGTAGCTTGTGCCTGTAACCCAGCACCTTGAGACGCTGAGGTGAGTGGATCACCTGAGGTCAGGAGTTCGAGACCAGCCTGGCCAACATAGAGAAACCCGTTTCTACCAAAAAATAAAAAAATTAGCCGGGCATGGTGGTGCATGCCTCTAATCCCAGCTACTCGGGAAGCTGAGGCAGGAGAATCACTTGAACCCGGAGATGGAAGTTGCATAGAGCCAAGATTGTGCCACTGCATTCCAGTCTAGGTGACAGGGCGAGACTCTGTCTCAATTTTTTTTTTTTTTTTTGTAGATAGGGTCTCACTATATTGCCCAGGTTGGGGTCACACTCCTGGGTTCAAGCAATCCTTCTGTCTTGGCCTCCCAAAGTGCCAGAATTAAAGGCATGAGCCACCATGACTGGCTGCAAAATATAGTTTTGATATTTGTAATGAGCTATGACTTTGTGTGTTACTGTCATGTTCAATTTCTTAGAGGACTCCCAAAAGTCTGAATTTCATCACAGAATTTTTAATGGTCTAAAGTTTTTCTGTACTTCATTTGTAAAATCATATAACTTCTAAAACTAAATACAATTAAGGGTTTCTGTAAGAAAAAATGAACAATATTACTTTTCTTTTTAAAAACAAAAGACTAGCAAGACATTTAATTTTACAAAAACTCAGGCATTCAAAATATGCTTAGGAAATGAGAAAGCGCGTTCTCATAATTATTCATTTTGGCAGGAGATTATCTGGAAAATTTATATATAATTCAGACATACACACACACCATTCACAGTTTTAGCGTCTGTTCCTCTAAAGAACCCCTCCAATTTCCAGAGCTCTGAATGGGAAAGCGGTTGAAACCACAGTGAGTTGTCAAATTACCAGTAACAGCATTACGAAGATGTGTTAACACGCCTTGAAGTCAGTGGGGTGGTGACTAATACACTGTAAGTAATTGTCCCTTTACAAAACCCCTTTGTAAGCGAATCATGAAAGTAAATATTTAGCAACTCTGAAATAAACTTATCTTCATGAAAGTTAGCAGAGTTCGGTTTGCATCAACAAGGAAAACAGAACAATTTATCCATTTAAGTTGCAATGTCAATCCACATTTTTTTTTTTTTTTTTTTAAGACAGGGTCTCGCTTTGTCATCCTAGGCTGGAGTACACTGGCACTTTCTTTTGAAAGAATCATTATTTTTCTAAATCTGTGGCTGGCAAACTGTAAATATTCATTGAATATTTTAGGTTTACAAACCAGCCTCTTCCACACAATTTTTTTTTTTTTTTTTTTTTTTTTTTGAGACGGAGTCTTGCTCTGTCACCAGGCTGGAGTGCAGTGGTGCGATCTTGGCTCACTGCAACCTCTGTCTCCCGGGTTGAAGTGATTCCTCTGCCTCAGGCTCCCCGGTAGCTGGGACTACAGGCACGCACCACCAAGCCCGGCTAATTTTTTGTATTTTAGTAGAGACAGCGTTTCATCATGTTGGTCAGGATGGTCTCGATCTCCCGACCTCGTGATACGCCTACCTTGGCCTCCCAAAGTGCTGGGATTACAGGCATGAGACACTGCGCCCAGCCTCTTCCACACAATTTAACTCTACTGTTGGTGCACAAAAGTAGCCATAGACAGTATGTAAATAAATGGATGTGACTGTGTTCCAATAAAACTTTATTTACAAGAAAGAGGTGGCGGGCCATAGTTTGCCAATTCCTGTTATAAATGATTTGTCCTGTAAGCTCAAAAGGCAGTATAGCTTATGTGTACAATAAAAGATGTTTAGTGCATGAATACTGACACCTGTTTGGGAGCTAGAATTTCTTTTCCCTTTTCTTCTGGGCTTTCAGCTATGCTCCAAGGTGGCTGGGCAGCCATATACACATGTGGCCTCTAAGTAAGAAGTGTGGGGTGTTCAAGACAATGTGTAAGCAAGCTTGATAACAATACAAAGTGACATGGAGGCAATACATCATCAGATGGAGAGAGGTTTGTTAGGAAAGCTGCCTTGTAAAGAGGCATAAACTTTAAACCTGTGCTGAAAGAAGAAAGACAGATGTGGCCTTGAATAAATGAATCAGAGAGGGAGTAACTGGAAGGACAATGAGATGGGCAAAGGTGAAGGCAGCAGGGAAGATGAGAACGAACAACCTCTAGGTAGGAATAGGGGAGAATGGTAAGACTTGAGTCAGTGTGGAACAGGGATTAAGAGTCCCGGCTGAGTACAGAGGCTCACCTGTAATCTCAACACTTTAGGAGGCCGAGGCAATCACTTGAGCCCAGGAGTTTGAAACCAGCCTGGGCAACATGGCAAAACCCCCATCTCTACAAAAAATGCCCCTCAAAATAAATTAAAAATAATGGGGCATGATGGCATGCACTTGTAGTCCCAACAACTCGGGAGGCTGAGGTAGGAGGATCTCTTGAGCCCCGGATGCTGAGGCTGCAGTGAACCGTGATCATGCCATTGCACTTCAGCCTGGGTGACAGTGAGACCCTGTCTCAAAAAAACAAAACAAAAAACCGTCTGGGTTCTGCACCCCAAATGACTAGGGTTTTTTGTTGTTGTTTTGAGACGGAGTCTCGCTCTGTCGCCAGGTTGGAGTGCAATGGCGTGATTTCAGCGAACTGCAACCTCTGTCTCCCAGGTTCAAGTGATTCTCCTGCCTCAGCCTCCTGAGTAGCCGGGGCTACAGGTGTGCACCACCACGCCCAGCTAATTTTTGTGTTTTTAGTAGAGACAGGGGTTTTCTCATGTTGGCCAGGATGGTCTCGATCTCCTGACCTCGTGATCCACCCACCTTGGCCTCCCGAAGTGCTGGGATTACAGACTTGAGCCAACCCGCCCGGCCAAATGACTAGTTTTGAATCCCAACCCTTCTACTAAGAAAGTAGAAGGACAATTTGAGTCGTTTGTCTAAGAAAGACAAATCATTCAAACTTTCTATGCCGCAGTCTTCTCATTGGTAAAATGGGAATAATAATAGCACCTACCTCTTAGGATTATGATGAGGATGGAATAAACTAAGGCACATAAAGCACCTGTAAGAGTGCCTGGCATGTAGTCAGAGCTTGGGAAAATGTCAGAGAACGGGAGTAGAAGGAGAGAGAAAAACCACTGAAGGGCAGCTGTGCTGAGATGGCAAAAAACCGATGCCTAAAATTTCTCAAGTGGAAGGAAATAATTTACATTCCACCCTTCAATGATACAAAACTCCTTCCAGTAAGAATTTCTAGTCATAGCTGCTGCCTAGATATGACTAAAAATTGCAACCCAAGTCCTGAGAATATGGTGTTCTTTCTTACAGCTTTCCTTGGCAACATGTATTTCCCTGAAGACAGAATGCGATCTATAGATTTCTGAGCATCAATGTATAAAGTGAGATCATTACATATCATGGATATAGGAAGAGAAAGGAGAACGTGGAACCAAAAATAATTCTCAAATATAAGTTTGGGGAAACCAGCAAGACAGCTGGGATCTTGGGAAAAGAAAGGCTAGTGGGAGTGGGTGGTGACAGAATGATTCGTTCCCAACTGCCAGGCAAACAAAACCTCAACTTCTTTTCTGCAGGTTTGCCAGAATAATTCATACAATTTCTTGAAAATTGGGTCAGGTGTGATAGCTCACATCTGTAGTCTAAGCACTTTAGGGGCACAAGGCAGGAGGTTTTCTTGAGGCCAGGAGTTCAGGACGAGTCTGGGCAACAAAGTGAGATCTTGCCTCTACAAAAATATTTTAAAAATTAGCCAGGTGTGGTGGCCTATACCTGTGGTTCTAGCTACTCAGGAGGCAAAGGCAGGAGGATTATTTGAGCTCAGAAGTTTCAGGCTACAGTGAGCTATGCTCGTATCACTGCACTCCAGCCTGGGTAACAGAATGAGGCCCCTACTCTTTAAACAAACAAACAACTAACAGAGTTTGGATGATGCAGCCAATTCTTTCAGAAACATTTCTTCCAAAAATAATATATAAATAAGTCATCCTAATCTATTCAAAATCTAGTTCTCTGCAGATGACTCAGAGTGAACTAAGAATGTAGATAGAAGACTTCAAAACTGCTGTCTTGAATTCCCCCGTTCCCGCCACCACTTTTAATCTTCCTGGTTGAAACTGGGATGACAAGGTTCACCAAACCACGGATATTGCCAAATTCCCTTTTTGTTCTTTGAGGCTTGATTTCCCACAACTGGTGGTAAACGGAAGGTGAAGATTACTATTTTTTCTTCCGACGAGAAGTAATAATACTCATCTTTCCTGTTGATGTCATTTCCAGGCCATTCCAGCAACAACAATGTCCTTGACAGCAAGAAAAAGAGCATGCTGCAACAACAGAACTGGAGTAAGTATGGAGCAGTCGGCATGGAAGCAGAAGTGCATAAACAGTTACTGCTATCTAAGCAAAGCCACACTGAGTCGCTTACATCCACCGAATCACAGTGGGGCTCCGTTGACAGAACCACAGCCTTAGAAACATGCTATTTTTATTTATTTGTTTAGAGACAGGGTCTCGTTCTGTTGCCGAGACTGGACTGCAGTGGTGCAATCTCGGTTCACTGCAACCTCTGCTTCCCGGGATCAAGCAATTCTCCTGCCTCAACCTCCTGAATAGCTGGGACTATGGGTGCGCACCACCACGCCCCAGCTAATTTTTGTATTTGTAGTAAAGATGGGGTTTCAACCATCTCAGATGTTGGTCAGGCTGGTCTCAAACTCCTGAACTCACGTGATCTGCCCACCTCAGCCTACCAAAGTGCTGGGATTACAGGTTTGAGCCACTGCGCCTGGCCTGAAACATGCTATTTAGGATGATGATATAGAAATAGAAAAAGTGAGAAGGGTTTTTTTGTCCCACAAACAGAGTCGGCCTTCTGCCCCTTCCTCAGTCTTCAGTGGATTGTCCTTTCCTCAATCTAGAGGTTTTCAAAGAAAGGAGATTTATAAGTCACACCCACAGCTGCAATCAGTTTCATAATACTCAGGTGTGATATTTTTGTGGCGCATATAAAATACTCAGGGGAAATGTACTCAGTTCTCTCATGCAATGACAGACTGGTTTGCTGGGATTAGAATGACAACTGCTCTTACCGAGTTAAATCAAAGGAGCTGCCAGGTTTTTTCCCCCCAAAACATTTAATACCTACCCACTATGTATAAAGTCGTAACGAAGTTAAAAGTAAATTAAGATTCATTACCCTGAGTGTCACTCTGCTCAGAACATCTTCAGATATGCTCTCACAAAACCCTTAAGTAGGAAAAAGTAAGATGTGTGTTTTATTCATGAAGGAACAGATGCCCAGAGAAAGTAAATAATTTGCCAGTGTAGCACACTAGTAAGTGGATTGTTATCCAAAACCACTGGAGCACCCCACAATTCACAATCTTTATGCCCTGAACATGGCTATTAAGCAACATAAGGGCTCTCATAGTTCCCTGTGGAAGAGGTAGATTGAAAGCAAGCAGTCACAGTAAATCTGCTTGGCTGAGCTTGAGCTTTCAAAGCAATGGTTCTCAGATGGATGGGAACATTAGGCCGGGCACGGTGGCTCACAGCACTTTGGGAGGCTGAGGTGGGAGGATCACTTGAGGTCAGGAATTTGAGACCAGCCTGGCCAACATGGTGAAACCCCGTCTCTACTATAAATACAAAAATTAGCTGGGTGTGGTGGCCCATGCCTGTAATCCCAGATACTCAGGAGGCTGACGCAGGAGAATCGCTTGAACCCAGGAGGCCAAGGTTGCAGTGAGCCAAGATCGCACCATTGCACTTCAGCCTGGGCAACAGATGAGTAAGACTCTGTAAAAAAAAAAAAAAAAAAAAAGACAGGGATGGGGATGTTAGAATCATCTAAAGAGATTTAAAAAATACCAATGCCTGGGTGGCCTCCAGAGATTCTGCATCAGTATTTTTCAAAAGCACTCAAGATAATTCAGCCAGGGGTTAGAACCACTGCTTAAAAAAAAAAGCCAGATATTTCTATCTATAATGGAAGGCTCATGTTTTAAAAAATTACCCTTTTTTCTGACATTTGATATTTATCTAGGATTACAATAATTATGCTAATTAGTTCTAGTCTATTTTTGTTCTGAATACATTTTAGGTATTCAATAAACACTAATTTTCAGTTTCCCTTCCCTGTCACTTTTCTTTGTAAATGATAACAATCTGGAATTTGACTTTGTATCTTTTCTATATGGTGCTCACAACATTCTCGACATCCTGAGACATTTCTGAATTCCTGAAATCAAAAATATCAAAACACTTACATAGGCTTTTCCTATGGGTGTATCCTCTAAGAAGTGGTGTTTAAGTTGTACCTGGTGTCTTTGAAGCCTAGATAAGACCAAAACATGAGACAAGTGGCAGAGGCTACATCTTGGGAGGAAGGGAAAGGGTTGACCAAGGCTTGTCCCCCGTTTTAACTGTTCCTTGCTTCTTCCCTTTTTCCAGTTCTTAATTTTGCTTCTGAATACAAAATGGTTTTGCTGAATCATTTAAGTGAATCCCCTTTAGGGGAAATACAGATGCCCGGAATCACTTTCTAAAGCCAGGCCTTTTGTCAAGTGATGAGAACTCAGAGATAACACGACCAGGCGCGGTGGCTCACGCCTGTAATCCCGGCACTTTGGGTGGCTGAGGAGGGCAGATCACTTGAGGTCAGGAGTTTGAAACCAGCCTGGCCAACATGGTGAAACCCTGTCTCTACTAAAAATACAAAAAATAAAAAATAAAAATAAAAATTAGCCAGGTGTGGTGGCAGGCACCTGTAATCCCAGCTACTTGGGAGGCTGAGGCAGGTGAATTTCTTGAACCCGGGAGGCAGAGGTTACAGTGAGCCCAGAGAGTGCCATTGCACTCTAGCCTGGGAAACAAAGAAAGGCTCCATCTCAAAAAAAACCCAAACATATATATATAATATATATAATTATGTATATACATTATGTATAGATGATATATAATTGTATATATAACGTATATACTTATGTATAGATATATAATTGTATATATAACGTATATACTTATGTATAGATATATAATTGTATATATAACGTATATACTTATGTATAGATATATAATTGTATATATAACGTATATACTTATGTATAGATATATAATTATATATAACGTATATACTTATGTATAGATATATAATTGTATATATAACGTATATACTTATGTATAGATATATAATTGTATATATAACGTATATACTTATGTATAGATATATAATTGTATATATAACGTACTTATGTATAGATATATAATTGTATATATAACGTACTTATGTATAGATATATAATTGTATATATAACGTACTTATGTATAGATATATAATTGTATATATAACGTACTTATGTATAGATATATAATTGTATATATAACGTACTTATGTATAGATATATAATTGTATATATAACGTACTTATGTATAGATATATAATTGTATATATAACGTACTTATGTATAGATATATAATTGTATATATAACGTACTTATGTATAGATATATAATTGTATATATAACGTACTTATGTATAGATATATAATTGTATATATACGTACTTATGTATAGATATATAATTGTATATATAACGTACTTATGTATAGATATATAATTGTATATATAACGTACTTATGTATAGATATATAATTGTATATATAACGTACTTATGTATAGATATATAATTGTATATATAACGTATATACTTATGTATAGATATATAATTGTATATATAACGTATATACTTATGTATAGATATATAATTGTATATATAACGTATATACTTATGTATAGATATATAATTGTATATATAACGTATATACTTATGTATAAATATATAATTGTATATATAACGTATATACTTATGTATAAATATATAATTGTATATATAACGTATATACTTATGTATAAATATATAATTGTATATATAACGTATATACTTATGTATAAATATATAATTGTATATATAATTATATATTATTTATCCTATATATTTATATAACATATATTTATTTATATATTATATATTTATATAATATATATATTTATATATAATTATATATTATATATATATAATAGATGGCTAAAAATAAACACCATGGCACTTCTTGATGAGTAAATTTAAGTAACTGCACAAGTCACAGTAGCATGGAAGAATCAGGATTTGAAGTAGACTCCAAATCCATCATTGTGAACTTTTGGCTGCAAGAAGTATAGTGATTAAAGTGCTTCCCAGCCGTGAGAGCCTGACAAATTTCATCCATCTCCATGATACACAATTTTCTCATCCATAAAATGGAAATAATAATAGTATCTATCTCTTGGGGCTGTGAAAAGAATTAAATAATATATGTAAAGTACAACATCCCTCAACACAACTCTATAGGTAGTCACCTTATTCTGCACTCATAAAAGGCAGGTCTCAAGAATACAACACATAAATCCTGTGGGAGTTGCATTATTCCCGCAAAGGAAAAGAAAACGCATTCCCTCACTTCATTTCTGCTGATTTTGAAATAATCATCACTGACTAACAACTTCACTGAAACAATACAAAAGTTTCCTTTTTTTTTTTTCTTTTAGAGATGGGGTCTCAATATGTTGTCCAGGCTGGTCTTGAAGTCCTGGGCTCCAGCAATCTGCCTTGCTTGGCCTCCCAAAGTGCTGGGATTACAGGCACGAGCCACCGTGCCTGGCCTAAGAGCTTATTTTTTGAAAAACAAACACTAACTTTCATTCCATTTCCTTTGCCAAATTCCATGCCTTCTTCTGTTCTCATGACTGACTCTTGAAATAAAGATGTGTACGATCTTTGTAACACAGTGGTTCTCAACCGGCGGGTTATTTTACCCACCCACCTCCACCCCAAGAGGATATTTGGCAATGTCTGGAGACAATTTTGGTTGTCAGAACTGGGCTGGAGGTGGCAGGGGTGTGTGTGGGGGGGTGATATTGGCATCTATGAGGTAGAAAGCAGGGATGCTGCTAAATATACTATACTGCACAGGAAAGGCCCCACAGCAAAGTGTGCAAATGTCACTGGTGCTGAGGTTGGGAAGTCCTGTTCTAACTCTATGCTGATGACTGATCACTGCAGGATGCTGGCCACTGGCCACTTAAAGCATCAGGGTCAAATTCACTTAAAGCATCAGGGCCAAACGCTTGGGAGCCAAGAGACCAGGCATGAAGATAAAGGTAGTTAAGATCCAGTCAAGGTCGGGCGTGGTGGCTCAAACCTGTAATCCCAGCACTTTGGGAGGCTGAGACGGGTGGATCATGAGGTCAGCAGATCGAGACCATCCTGGCTAACACAGCGAAACTCCGTCTCTACTAAAAAATACAAAAAACTAGCTGGGCGAGGTGGCAGGCACCTTTAGTCCCAGCTACTCAGGAGGCTGAGGCAGGAGAATGGTGTGAACCCAGGAGGCGGAGCTTGCAGTGAGTTGAGATCCAGCCACTGCACTCCAGCCTGGGCGACAGAGTGAGACTCCGTCTCAACAACAACAACAACAACAACAAAAAAGATCCAGTCAAGATTTTATGAAGTAGGAAGTACACAAAACAGGGAGGAACTAGATCTCAGTGATCAGAAGAAACAGATGAGGCTCAGGAACATGAAAGTTGAGATTTTTCAGAGACAGTGACAGGCCAAAGCATGGTTTTTTTTGTTTGTTTGTTTTTGTTTTTTTGACAGAGTCTTGTTCTGTCACCCACCCAGGCTGGAGTGCAATGGTGCAATCTCCGATCACTGCCTCCCAGGTTCAAGTGATTTTCCTGCCTCAGCCTCCCAAGCAGCTGGGCACCCGCCACTAAGCCCGGGTAATTTTTTTGTATTTTTAGTAGAGAGGGGGTTTTGCCATGTTGGCCAAGATGGTCTTGAACTCCTGACCTCAGGGGATCCACCCACTTTGGCCTCCCAAAATGTTGGGATTACAGGTATGAGCCACCACGCCCAGCCCCAACCATCTTTTAGTGAGTGTAATCAAATAGCAGAGACTTTGCCCTCTGCTCTCTTGTATCATTCACACCTAATCAAACTGTGATCTTAAGATCCAGGATTTTAGGGTAACTGGATTAAAAAAAGACTGCATATGCTCCTGAAACTTGAAACAGATCAGGAACATGTAATAATGTGTGCAAATGGCTCTATTTTATTTTTCAGATGTTTCTTTCATCACTTTTCAGTGTAATCACAGTCATTGGTGCTCTGTATTGCATGCTGATATCCATTCAGGCTCTCTTAAAAGGTCCTCTCATGTGTAATTCTCAAGGCAACAGTACTGCCAATTGTGAATTTTCATTGACAAACATCAGGTAAGTAACTTGATTTTCACAGGCTTACTGTCTTACACAGTTGAACTAGTTTGATTAGACTAATGCAGTACTGAAACAATGCCATGTTTTTATTTGATGCAACTGCTGGGACAGATTCTTAGGAATTTAGTACATTAACGCCAGTTAGCATAACCCCACATAAAAATGGAGGAATCATTAGATTTATAATGCTCTAAAAGGACTTTTAGATATTGTCTAAAAGGACTAGCTGATCTCAAATGGCTTATGCTTCTCTTTCAAAAATCTACAGTTACATATGTGTATGTATATTAAAAAATTATGCAAATATACACCAGAAACTTAACTTTCATCCATGGAGAATGGAAATAGGGGACTCCCTCGGAGAGTAAAGAGAACATTTACTTTCTACACTTCTGAATTAAATTTGTAAACCATAAGCAAATATTACATTTACAATTTAAAAAACTTAATAAAAACACAATAAATAAAATGCAGAGCCTTGCCTGTAGGCCTAAATGGAACAGAGCAACCAATGGATTCATACAGACATGCTATAAATATACTGTATGCATGGGAATGAATCCAAAATTTAAGTCATGTAATAACAAATAATACTGGAGAGTTACATGTACTTAGTAAGTGGCTCATTTTAGTCTTTTGAGATCACTCTGTGACTGAATCTAGACACAATTTGTAAAAACTGGAAGAAAAAAACTAATCCATTAGCTATCTGTATAGGCTGCTCAGTTTAGCAAATAACCAGAATTTACTTTTGTAGTTACGTAAAAAAATTGTTTTTTTTTTTCTCCTTTTCCCTTACCTTGCTACATTACAAAAGAAAAGCCCCTCAAATTTTGTGTAGCATATTTGTTTTGAATCAAAACCCAAGGAAGGCCAGGCACAGTGGCTCACGCCTATAATCCCAGCACTTTGGGAGGCCAAGGTACGTGGATCGCTTGAGGTCAGGAGTTTGAGACCAGCCTGGCCAACATGGTGAAACCGCATCACTACTAAAAATACAAAAATTAGCCAGGTGTGGTGGTGCGTGCCTCTAGTCCCAGCTACTCAGGAGGCTGAGGAGGGAGAACTGCTGGAACCCAGGAGGCGGAGGTTGCAGTAAGCCGAGATCAAGCCACTGCACTCCAGTTTGGATGACAGAGGGAGACTCTGTCTCAAAAACAAAGCCAAGGAAAGTCTCCTTACTAAAATACTTGAAGTAGAGGGTTAAAGATTTCTACCACAGATGCTATGCACATTAAATCCCCAAGGAACGACAGCAGCCCACAGTGTACCAGGCACCAGGCTGAGCTCTGCAGGTAGCACCACTCAGATATTCCCAGCCTAGTTGGGGAGATGGGTTAGGCTAGCAAAGTGACAAGAGAGTGATCCTTGGCTTACTACACATTTCACAAAACACTCACATTTCATGTGCTGAAAATACTGTTGTTTTCCCAGGGTGAATGTCAGTTGCTGGTATCCAGCAATGCAAACTCCCTAAGAACATTCAATTTTACTCTACAATAGACAAAACAAAAAATTATCTTGGGATAGATGTGTTAGGGCTAAAAGTTTCTCATTTTCCATAGCCCTGTTAAGAACAGGCACATATCACTTTAATCAGACATATTTAATCAGTAAAAACTGCACATCTGGTTGAAGAGCGGGCGCCAGGTGCAGTTCTGCACTAAGAACTGAGCTCATTTAAAGGGTGGCAGGGGAGGCTCCTTAGTTTTTATATCTAGCAAGTAGAAGAGTACCTGAATAAATAAAATAAATAGGTTGAACCACGAAAAACTGTTGACATTCAACTATTTCTGACATCCCAGAACAGCAATTTCATTCCGTTCAACCTGAGATGTACTGTAGAGATGCTTGTTAAATGATGGGCTACATAATAGAAGTTTTGTAACTAGTAGAGTATATGGACACATGGTCAAACATCCTGATCTGTTATTTCTGGGCACAGTATTTCAAAAGTACATTCTGTTTCACTAGTTCTTTTACGGGCACAATGCTACGTTCCTTTGGTCAGTGATTTTCTGAATACCTGATTTGTATCTTTGCTTTTCAGTGACATTCATCCAGAAGCCTTCAACTTGCAGTGGTTTTTCAATGACTCTTGTGCACCTCCTACTGGTTTCAAAAACCCCACCAGCAACGACGTCATGGCCAGTGACTGGAGAGCACCTAGTTTGCACTTCAATTCTGAAGAAAACAAACACAGGCTTATCCACTTCTCAGTATTTTTAGGTCTATTGCTTGTTGGAATTCTGGAGCTCCTGTTTGGGATCAGTCAGATAGTCATTGGTTTCCTTGGCTGTCTGTGTGGAGTCTCTAAGCGAAGAAGTCAAATTGTGTAGTTTAATGGGAATAAAATGTAAGTATCAGTAGTTTGAATAATTTGAGAAGTACACTCGTTTTCCAAGTCATCTTTGAGATGATTTAAAAAATCAACCTTTCACATAGAAAGCATGTTGTGAAATTATAGAAAGCATAGAAATGCATAACACTCTCATATTGTGGTTGATTTGGGAAAGGTGGAGAGAATTTTCCATTAGTTTTGTATCATGCTATTCAAATTTTTTACCTCTTCATTGTGTGTAGAGAAAGGAGATGGGAGGCAGGATGAGAAGGAACAAAAGTCATCCTGAAAATAAAAGTACAGGACTTTTTTTTTTTTTTGAGGGTCTCAAAAAAGGCCAGAATACAGTGGTGCTGTCTCAGCTCACTGCAGCCTCAACTTCCTGGGCTCAGGTGATTCTCCCGCCTCAGCCTCCCTAGTAGCTGGGACTACAGGCACGTGCCACTATGCCAAGCTAAATTTTTGTATTTTTAGTAGAGATGGGGTGTTGCCATGTTGCCCAGGCTGGTCTCGAACTCCTGGACTCAAGTGATCTGCCTGCCTCAGCCTCCTAAAGTGCTGCGATTACAGGCGTAAGCCATCGCACCCGAAGTACAGGACCTTTTTATTGTATTTCTTTAAAGAATAAATATATAACCTGAATGTAATCAAGTCTTTAGATCTAATTCTCAGCTTGCAGGGAACACTAGGACAAACCCAAAAAGTGGGTCAGTGGGCAGAGAATGGCCCCTTTCCAACAAGAAAACGTTATAAAAGTATTTTTGAGGAAACTGTTCTAGATTAAGAGAATAGAGGCATATTTCAGCTAAACACATGTAAACTTTGTCAGAGATAACTGGGGGGAATATATAGAAGAATTGGATCAGATGATATTAAGGAATTATTGTTAATTTTGGTAGGTCTGATAATGGTTTTTTTTTTTTTTTTTTTTTTTTTTTTTTTTTTGAGACGGAGTCTCGCTCTGTCGCCCGGGCTGGAGTGCAGTGGCCGGATCTCAGCTCACTGCAAGCTCCGCCTCCCGGGTTTACGCCATTCTCCTGCCTCAGCCTCCCGAGTAGCTGGGACTACAGGCGCCCACCACCTCGCCCGGCTAGATTTTTGTATTTTTTTAGTAGAGACGGGGTTTCACCATGTTAGCCAGGATGGTCTCGATCTCCTGACCTCGTGATCCGCCCGTCTCGGCCTCCCAAAGTGCTGGGATTACAGGCTTGAGCCACCGCGCCCGGCCAATGGTTTTATAGTATAAAGGCTGAGTATCCCTTATCCAAAATGATTAAGATCAGAAGTCTTTTGGCTTTCAAATTTTTCTGGAGTTTGGAATTTTGCCTATAATAATGAGACATCTTGGGGATGGGATGCAAGTCTAACCACAAAATTCATTTATGTCTCATACATACTTTATACACCTGGCCTGAAGGTAATTTCACACAATATTTTAAATAACTGTGCATGAAACAAAATTTTGACTGCATTTTTACTGCAACTCATCATGAGGTCAGGTGTGGAATTTTCCACTTGTGGTGTTATGTTAGTGGCTCAAAAAGTTTTACATCTCGCAGCATTTTGGATTTTGAATTTTTGGATTAGTGATTCTCAACCTGTATACAGAAATGTCCTCATTTTTAAAAAAAGAAATGTATATTTATATGTTTGGTGAGAAAATATGTTTTAAAAATACTTCAATGAAAAGCAATGGGATGATGTTTACTATCATATTTAGATGATAGGTATATGGCAGTTCATTATACTCTTCTATTTTCCTATGTTTACATTTTTCATTAAAAAACCATACCTAGAAAAGCCCAAGTCTTTCAAAAGCTATTTTCTATATGTGCCAATCTTTAAAAAACAGGGTAACAAGTGTATTTATCACATTAAAGTGTTGTCAAAGCTAAAAATCTAAAATTTTCTGAATGTTATTTCTATATTTTATTTCAATTGTTTATGTTCATTGGGCTTACGGTTCTATAAATAATTTGCAGTACCTATATTATAGCTGCCTAAATAGATTTAGTAACATCGAGAGCTTATACGCCTTTTTTTCCTAACATTTACTATATAAAAACATTCGCCCTACACCCCTACAAATACTTACTTGTCCTTAAGGCCTAGTTTAAATACCTCCTACTTGAGGAAGCCTTCCCAGTGCTCATGATCCAATAAACCAAGTTAGCACTTACCCAAGGCTCTATTATCATTCCTGTCATAATGTAACATACATGTGTTTGTACGTCCATCACTAAAGCATTTAGGAGCACAGGAACCACGTTCATCAGCCCTCTCCTCTTCAAGTCCTTAGCAAGGCTCCTTGTTTCCCCACCCCCAAACCCATTCCTACCCCACCTGCCTTATCTCTGGCAGCACTCTTTATCCTTGACTTCAGCACAGATACCACTTTTTTCTGAGAGGCTATTTCTAACCGTCTAATGAAAACTAGGTTTCCCTTTACTCTTTTACCATGCTTTCATTTACAGCATCTATCACAATGATGACTGCATTTTCGTTTGAGCTTGCTTCTTAAATTTCACTGTCCCCCGTTAGACTATAAGCTCCAGGGGTACAGGAACATGTTTATTCCTTCCTGGTATAAACAGTACTTAGTACAGTGCCTGGTACAAAGCAGAAACATTGTATTTAGTTGAATGAATTAATTAATCCCATCTTCAGTACCCAGCTTTTAGTGAAGACTCGATACTTATTCAATGAATTGTCAAACTGCTAATAGTCATGAAATTAAAACAAAAATAAGACAGCTCACTGTACTCTAGTGAACAAGGATCAGCAATGATGCTTACAAATTTTCTCATCACCCCCCCCAAAATATTTATGCCATGTACTTTCCCCCAAATGTGACTTCATTAATTCAGCCAGTGACCAAGGTATCCTCAGATCAATGAGTAGATATAAAAACTTTATTGGAACAGCATGTTAGCAGCAGTGAACAGAGGCATGGCTGCGGAGGGTTTCCAAAACAAGTTGAGCGTGAAGGATGCCATATGCTGTTGCCAACGCCTAGAACACAGTGACTAAAGACACGGGTGTAAATGCCCAGCACACCCTCTGGCCTGCAACTATGTTCAGTGATGATGATAAACAAGGTGGTGACTTGGAAGGAATCCCTATGTCAAGTGAGAAAAAAAAAGATGTCTGACCTCCTTGTATATGCAAAAAATATACCTTTAGAGTCTGTCAGTAAGCTGGAAGAAGTGGATGTTGAAGTTTTTCACATCGATAATGGGTCTCCAGTTGCTGATCAACCCATGGTGAAATAGCTGAACGGTTCTGAATCAAAGGTGATCATAATAGTGACATTAACATTGCAGAAAAAGTGCCTACCGATGACATGGTGAAAATACGTGACGGGCTTGAAGGACTAGAACAGTGTGTATTCAAAACAGAACAAGAAATCACGTCAATTTATAAAATCAAAGAGCGGTTTCTCAGACAAAAACATTGTTCATGAGGTAGATGACTCTGGAAGAAATATTTTAAAAAGCCACCTAGGAGAATGCCTCGTCTCTACAGGATCCACTTCGTAGCCTCTCAACTGCTTCTCATGTTTCTTCTCACCGAAAAAAATAGTGTCCAGTAATCTTTACTCCAACAGCACCGCCGGTGGGGACAGGAAACCTCCTGTGGCTGTTGCTGGTTGTAGCTGTTGTCTAACAGCTGGTGCAGGTAAAATTTTTTTATTTTTTATTTTTTGAGATGGAGTTTGGCTCTGTCGCTTAGGCTGGAGTGCAGTGGCATGATCTCAGCTTACTGCAACCTCTGTCTTCTGGGTTCAAGTGATTCTCCTGCCTCAGCCTCCCGAGTAGCTGGGACAGCTATTGCCACCATGTCTGCCACCACACCTGGCTAATTTTTGTATTTTTGGTAGAGATGGGGTTTCACTGTATTGGCCAGGCTGGGCTCGAACTCCTGACTTCAAGTGATCCGCCCGCCTAGGCCTCCCAAAGTGTTGGGATTACGGGCGTGAGCCACCACACCCAGTCTTGAGATTTAAATTCACCAGTATATATATATATAATTAGCAAATAAATACCACAATGAACAAAGTATATACAACTCTGGCTGGGCACGGTGGCTGTAATCTCTGCTCTTTGGGAGGCTAAGGCAGGCGGATCACCTGAGGTCAGGAGTTCGAGATCAGCCTGGCCACCATGGCAAAACCCCGTATCTACTAAAAATACAAAAATTAGTTGGCTGTGGTGGCCAGCGCCTGTAATCCCAGCTACTCGGGAGGCTGAGGCAGGAGAATCACTTGAACCTGGGAGGTGGAGGTTCTAGTGAGCCAAGATCACGCCACTGGACTCCAGCATCAGCAACAGAGCAAGACTCCATCTCAAAAAAAAAAAAAGAGTATACACAACTCAAGGTATTTAAACCTGAACCACTTTATAGATATTATAAATTAGAAAACCACCTTCAATGCAACCAACAGCCACCAATACCAGGATGAAGGTCTGAAAGGAAGCATAGTAGGTTCTTGCGACCTACCATGTCATTAATTGTATTACTTGCTCCTGAGACAGGAAGACTCATACAAGGTAATACGATACAAAATGTAGCTGATCGCACAAATGATGAAATAAAATCCTCCAACAGACAAATACTGCTTTGCTTGACAGTTTATTAAATACACGACATTTGTACCTTATTCTGTAGTTTTTTAAATTGTTCACACATGAACTGAGTAAAAACGTACTTTATAGAAAACCAAGTGCAAAACTAAAATGAAAGAATGCACATATTGCACACATATTAAACTGCTGAAATGTCAGAACTTAATCTGTACAAGTACCTAATGAAGAAGGTTATGAAATATTAGGTGGTTCGAGTTTCTCAAATCTGGCACCAGACCATGACTTTGAAAGTGTTAATGTTGAAGTGTTGATGCAAAAATGTCTATTAACAAAACTGCTTAACAGTGTTTGAGAAACAGGACAAAAAAATTGTTTTTCTTTCACAGACACTTATCTAAATCAATTCTCTACAGACTCTCTGCCATTCAGAATCACTTCTGTGGACTGATGAGGCAAAAAATAAATTCCTTTTAAAAAACAAAACTGGAGCCTATTTACAAAACATGCAAAGGGAGAATTTTAAGCAGGTGTTACTGCAGAACTGCTCAAACGTGAATACAGCTAAGTGACAGAATATACCTTTACTTCTACAAATATAGGTCCTTCTTCCAGACTTTCTGGAAGAAATACATTTTCAGGGTGTGGACTATAAAATGGCATATAACGCAGAGACAGAAACAAAGAAGTTTGCAAATCTTTTATATTTCCAGTTGTTGAGACAATATTTTTGAGAGCTGATGTTACCTCTAGCGGCGAAACCACAGCCAGCTATTAAGCAGCCAGAAAGCTACAGTAATTGAATACATGATCATTTCTCTTTTAGCACGTTCTTTGTTCTCCTCTTCCAGAAGTTGTAGACGTCTATTTAGTTTGATTATCTAAGTGAAAAACAAACACACAAAAAATACAATATAGAGGCTTTAATGAATAGAGCAATGAGATTCTTATAAAGTAGTATAATAATTTGTCAACAAAAGTATTATTACAAACATGGAAAGTTTCATCTGGAGCAAAATAAACACAACTACATATAGAAAAACATGTCATTGATGACAACTCAAATTCACTTAAACATCCTTTCCCTTTCCCTTCTTCAGATTTCTGAGTTAGGAAGGGTATATTTCCTTCCTAACTTGATTACAAAGTGAGGTGAGGAAGCTGTTACCTACTGTTATTGTGGCAGAAAAGACTCAGTATGCATTTTGGCAGGCTTACCACAGCACAAAGGATACGGGACTCTTTTCCCTTCCTATGTCTCTCCTATGAACTTCTCGTCACTCAACCTCAGTTGTTCATCTTTAACCTGGCATAACTGCCTTCTCTGTCCACCTCTGAATTACCGACACAATCCAAGGAAATAACCTACTGTAGTGGGCCTTGGGTATGGCATCCAAACCCTTCAGGCCTGAAGGCTGATTCCCCAGCTGCTGGAAATGCTGCTGGCTGACAGTACAGTACCACCCTTGCTGTTAGCCCTTACTGTGAAAAGCCTGGGGCTGAATAACCAACTGCCTGCTTAAGCTCATGTTCTCCTACTGATCTTCACCTAAAAACATCTTATTTAATTCAATTTCCCTCTACATCTATTTGGCATAGACACAATGAGAAAACCAACTATGTCTTCTTCACATGTGTGTACGTCTGTGTGATACTCGAGGCTGTGGGAGTACGTATTAAAAAATACACATGTGCAACTGCAGTTCTAAGAAAGGATTTATTCCAGAATACAAGAAATACATATGCAGAGACGCTGTGCAAGCTGCAAGGAGCAGTGTCCAAAATGGAGTTATTAAACACAGTAACAAAGGTTCCAAAGTGATTGTTCCACATTTCAAAAGCCAAACAAGCAACTTATGGCTGTAATGGTTTGCTAAAGACTCTTTGTTATCGGCCAGAATTACATTCATCTATCTTGGTAATACTGTTTCATGGTGACCACAACATGTAAATGGTAGTTTAATATATCTTTAATCAAAATGAGACAATCAATTATGGCTTACTAGCTTGACAGATAAAATAGTTCCATTCATGGGTCCCACAGGAGAGAAAATGATAAAATGTTGAGAACTATCACTTTAAAATACTGTATGAATTTAACTGAGAAATCTATCTTATTTGGTACACTAAATACCTGCCGTCTTAGTGAAGCTGCATCTACAACAGTCAGGTCATCTGACGTTCCTTCAATTGTTGTATCTAGATTTGAAATGCCATACCTGCAGATAAGAGATAGAAAGACAAATGAATATTAAAGTAGAACTCAGAGTAACTGGCACGTCATGTCATGCTTTGTGTAATGCTCAAAGTAGTATTCAGAAAACTGGTACTAATAACATGAATTACTAAAATATTTTACCACCTGAATTTGTACTAATAAAGGAAAGGAAAAAGCTTAAAATGACAACTGTCTACAATATTGAATAGGGGCACTAAAAACTGGAGAATGAGAAAAAAATCCTGACTAAAGATACAAATAGAAAATTCTCAAGCCAGAAGGATTGGCGATGCTAAAAAAGGGTCCCTGGCTGAAAAGGTCTGAGAGCTGCCACTTAGGATAGAACAAAATATAATTCTTTTTTTTTTTTTTTTTTTTTTAGACGGAGTCTCGCTCTGTCGCCTGGGCTGGAGTGCCGTGGCCGGATCTCAGCTCACTGCAAGCTCCGCCTCCCGGGTTTACGCCATTCTCCTGCCTCAGCCTCCCGAGTAGCTGGGACTACAGACGCCCGCCACCTCGCCCGGCTAGTTTTTTGTATTTTTTAGTAGAGACGAGGTTTCACCGTGTTAGCCAGGATGGTCTCGATCTCCTGACCTCGTGATCCGCCTGTCTTGGCCTCCCAAAGTGCTGGGATTACAGGCTTGAGCCACCGCGCCTGGCCACAAAATATAATTCTTACACAAACTTATATCCGTATGTAAGCCCATAGGCACAGACTCACTGGCAGGGAACACAAAGTAGACTAACTCTAACTAAAAAAAGAAAGACTCATCACCTCTTCTCATTGCCTCTTGTCTTACCATTTTTATTCTTTACTTCTTTTTTTTTTTTTTTTTTTTTTGAGACAGAGTTTCACTTTTGTTGCCCAGGCTGGAGTGCAATGGCACAATCTTGGCTCACTGCAACTTCCACCTCCGGGGTTCAAGTGATTCTCCTGCCTCAGTCTCCCAAGTAGCTGGGATTACAGGCACCCACCACCATGCCCGGCTAATTTTTGTACTTTTAGTAGAGACGGGGTTTCACCATTTTGGCCAGGCTGGTCTCAAACTCACGACCTCAGGTGATCCACCCGTCTCAGCCTCCCAAAGTGCTGGGATTACAGGTCTGAGCAACCACGCCCAGCCTATTCTTCTTATTTCTAATTACTTAAGCTCTACTGTGTTCTCCCGCAGAAACAATTATGAAATCTCCTGAATACATCTTGCCACTACATTTAGCTCCAGAATTGGCCCAATAATGAATAAGAGGCTGTGTACAAAATAATACTGAAAAACCACTAAGACAAAATCCAGAGAAAGCATAATAAAAAAGTACTTTTTGTTCCAATGCAGTTACTTCGAAAGGGGAACTACTTTTTAGGTGAATGACACTAAACTTCTGAAAAACAAAGACAACTCCTTTGCCTGGATTTCCACATTTTAAAATTTAATTAATAGCTTCATTAAGCTACAACTTATATAATAACCACACAATTCACCTCCCATATATTTTATATCCTAACTGGTTATTTTAGTAAAATGGCACAGTACATTTTCTAAATGAGCAGAATATAAACAAACTGAATTAAAAGTTACTCCTGTGTAGTACACAGAATCAGCACATGGATCATCTACTCTAATATCTAGCTCAGCAAGTCCCCAGACAAAAAGCACATACCCACACCAAAGGATATGAAGCGGAATCACACGTTTCATCCAGACATGTTAAAGACAAGTCTATTCGGAAAACCCTTTTGTTTTAAATATTGTTAAAAGTAATAATTTAGCAAAGTATGCAAAAAACCTTAAACAATAGATGGCGTGTACTGACCCTAGATAATCTACAACCATCTCCAAATGTTCCTTCTATGGCTAAATTGTCTTGTTTTCTCATTAACTGTCCCCTTGTTTCCTGAGAACACAGTAAACAACCTGGGGCACTGAGGGTAATTTTACCAGTTAGAGAAGTAAACTTCTAAGTTAGTAGATGCTGGAACTATGGGTTTACAAATGATTAGTGGAAAAAATAAAGGTTGAAGGTTCCCTTTTCCTTCACTTAATCCTCAAAATAAAACTCTTCTCTTTCTCTGAGGCCACATAACAGATGAATAACTAGAAAAAAAAACCCAACAGAAGCAATTGTTAAAGGGATCTGAACTGAACATAGAGAATGAAGTACAAATGAAAGCGATTACTCACAATTTATATCCTGAATTAACTAAGGTTTAGATATCTGAAAAGGAAATCTCCATTTGCAAAGAAATATAAGGATATGACCAAAGATTTTACCTACATAATTCAATTTAAAACTAAAATATGTTACTTTACATTGTGTTTTAAACAAAAACCTGCATTTATTAGAACTAAAAAACTCTAATGCTAAGTTAGACCACTGGCTGAAAATACTCTGACAGGAAGATAAAAGGATCACAAACTTAAGAGAAAAATATAAGCGAAAACAACAATGAACTGAACTAAGATTGTAAACAGAACACATCAGCAGAGTGGTGAGGGATTACCACAGTCAACGCTTTCCAAATATCCTCCAACATGAATTCAGTTTTAATGAGCAGCTAATGTTTCCCTTTTCTCTTGCTTCGATGAATGCACCAGCTTCTTCTAAGCACAGAAATGATGCTGCCAGTTTTAAATCTACTGCTACAGATAATACATTTCTGCTTGAATAAAACCGACTGAAAAAGTTATACAGTAGTAGCGTCTGTGGATACCAACGAGCTTTTGTTTTTCCAGACTATGGGAAAACTAAATGGGGATTTTGGCACTTGAGAATTGTATGTGTTTGTATGTGCCATTCTGCCAGCCCCTGTGCATATCAGGAAGAAAGGAACACTCAGCCTACACATGTCTGAAAGTGTGAAAGGGGCAAAAATAAGAGAGAAGGCCTTAAATCAACAGATGATAAAAACGCTTAAAACTCAATTTCCTTTCTAAGTAAGTGTCTTCCCAAACTGTGGAGCTGTTAATACTGATTCCTCCCAGTTTAAGATGATGCCTTACAAACAAAGAGGTTTGTTCACACACCAGAAGTGACATTCCAGATAATTAACAACTTAAAAGGAAATGCTGGGCACAATTCAGGCAACCATTAAAATGATGTACATAAGATAAGATTTAAGACTTTTTTTCTGTTTTAGCATGTCAATTATCACAAACCACCTATAAACTATTAACACTATACTTAAATAAAATAGCTGTTCACATCGTACCATAATTATTAAACATTTTCCCTCATACTAATTGGCCAAATGTCATGACTGATGATTCATTGTTCTTAGAGAGAAGCAAGATGTACTCATCGAGGAAAGCTGTAGAAAGAAGTTCAGCTACAAACACAGGCGTGGTTACGACATGCATCATGCCCTGCAACACACAAATTCCGCCAACCATTTACCCTGGTAATTACAAAGTCTCAAAATTTACCTGACGTTGTCATGATGAGGATTAGAAGTGGCGGCAGCAGACCCACCACGCAACACAGGTCTAAGGCAGGTTTTTGCGGGAGAAGGCACAAGACAGAATCAGGAAACAGAGAAGTAATAAAATAAAAGCAAAAACAAGACAAATAAATGTCAAATAGGATTATATTGTATATTTCAATACAATATAATATCTCTCAACCACTTTAAAAAATCCTTGTCTCATGTGTCCTCCATTTTATAATTTTCATAAACTCAACATTACTATCAATCAAAGAAACAAAAGGAATCTATATTTATATGACAAAATAGCACCAACATATAAAATAATTTTCTTGGTGCTTTACATTATGAAATTTAAGACAGAAGACAACTCTGTTTAAAAAGTATAATTCCTTTCTTCTAGTTGGAAAAAAAAATCACTAGCACCTTTAAAAGCATATCAGGACCTGGTTAGCTGCACCGGTATGACCATGGTTGCTCATCTGACATCAACAGCTCCATCTCAAAAACTGTATTCATAAATTTCAAGAAACTCCATTTCCCACAGTTCCTTCCCTCCCACCTTATTAATTCTGAGTAGTGCCTGATGTCTCATTGCGGCTGTGTGTCATTCAAACTCTCAGTTCTCCAGAGTGAAAATGCAAGCCTCCACTCTGAAGCTGAGAAGATCAGGAGATGTGCTGGAGCACATTACAGGAAGCGCAATCCACAATTTGAGTCTGATCTTGAGACAACCAGGAGTGACATACGGGGCCGCTGGCAATGAAGACTAAGTAGGTGCACTGGGAAACCTGGTGGGCATTTCCACCCATTCTCAGTATACACTTTGGCACTAGAGGAGTTAGCTTTCTACCTTGATAAGCAGTAAGCTTTCCAGTGAGTTTTATATTTTAAAATCAGAAAACAAAAGCTTCTACCTGTTCACTGGTCAATTCCCCCTAAAACAGTCAGCAATATTTACTAAGCAGAGAAAGGAGACTGGAGTATTGGATCCATATAAAGATTCGAAGAATTATTAAATCCTATTTTGGGTATCTAATTCTCTAAGTAACTGATCTGGTTTTGCTTGAATTTAAGTATCAAGACAACACTGAATTATATAATGGTAAATGTTTAATACCAAATGCACTAATTTTTTCTGTAAGTTGGCACAGCTGTGGAATTTTGACTACAATACAAATCTTTATTTTCTGATAATTCAATTTATGTAAGAAAATTCTAATGTTTAACTTCTACATGTCTTAAAGGTACTACCAGTGCTTAAATAAATTTCTGGAGCCTAGATGACAAGGGATTCAAAGAATTTTTGGGGAAACACGTTTGACTTTTATTTTACTGGCTAAAAAACATGGAGAAATCATATACGCTTCAGACAGGTCTTTAACTCATCTCATCTTACTAACATATTTACTCTGTGGTATTAGGAAACCTGTTATTTAACTACAATCTTAAATTACACTAACATGAAAATGGTTATTTAGATAATGCCATCGCTGTGTGCTTCTTAAAGCTTTTTAAACTGCACACAGCATGTTCAAATGGATCTGTCATATTCAACATATTCCACCACAGAGATTTCCCTTTTATAATGCAGAGCCAGAAAATAATACAGTTACCTTTCACAACGTATTTCATTTTGTCTTCTCACACTGGCAATTGACACATATAATATAAAAGTAAATTAGACAGGTATTTGGCAAAATTAGAAACTTCATTCAAGTACCATTTTCTATGATAAGTATGAGTAATACATAAAATCTTTTCAACAGTATGTTTTGTAGAGTGGTAAAAGGAGAGAAATCCAAGGCTACCACCCAGCCCCACCATTAACTTGTGTACTGACGTTTTTTGAGTAAATATGCTCTGACGTAACAGAATATGTGTTTCGTTGCTATAAAAATGCAATCTGCTACAGAAAATAAACAGTTTAATTGGGAATCAGGAATTATACTTTTTTTTAAAAGAGAAAAATTATAAATAACAAATATTGTATCCACTGCAACTCTGGATTTCCAGGTCTTCCAAGCTATGTATTTATAGGGATACTTGCCGAAAATATAAATTTTTCACACATTGGTTTCTTATTCTATTCACTCAAAGCTGGTACAGTCTGTTAAGGAAAAAGTGTATAAAAATAATCAAGCCCCTTCTAAAAATAAGAGCTAAGCATGACTCATCTATCAATATTCAAATACTGTTCTTACACAGGAACTAAGTTTCTTTTTTAAGATGTTAATATTTTACATTGTAAAACGAGGTACATAGCTCTAACAGATGTAGGGAGAGACGGGCATTTTCTAACCAGGTAAGGACCAAATCATAACAGTATTTTAATTTCTGCTGCACCTGAGCAAATAACACACCTGGTGTTTTGGTAAATTTTCAAGATACCGGTTTTCCAAATGCGTAACACTGACCTGTGTAAATAAAGTTTTCTAACATGTACATAGGATTTAACTTGGTTTTCATGTTGAGCTTGGTTTAAATCATCTACATGCTTGTAAGAAAAAAATATATAGTACATAAACCTTTTGACAGCGTCCTTTAAAATGTAAACTGAAAATAGTTCTTAAGTCAAGGAATTGTGAATGTGCATTATTTCACAGTGATAAAGCAAGCAGAAAGCGTTTTTCTTTTTCTGCCAAATAGTTCTAGCTTAAATTAACCATACCTAATGTGATGGCATATGACGAAAGATAAAGTATTGCATTAGCATAATAGCCAAGAGTAATAAAATAGAAAGGAAAAAATGATGTACAGAGCAAAGAACACAGAAGCACTTAAAATTTTATAAGCAGTATTATTTTATAATCATGCAAGTAGAACATTATCCAAATTTCACATTCCTATTTCTTATATCTGAAAAGTCATGCCGGATACTTCTCACAGAGGAAACAAAAACTGATTTGGCACTTAAAATTCTGACAAAATCTTGCTCAACACTGAGATCCTAAGTGAATACAACTTAAAAAAATCCTTTCAATACTGAAAGCATCAATTAGACTGATGAGAATCTAACCCTCCAGGCTCCAAGGTAACAACTACTGCTACAGACCTAGGAGCAAAGCATTATTAATATAACTCCTTCATGAACTTCTAAAAACTTACTGAAATGAATGAGAAAAGAGAACTCCTTCCCAGAAAAGGGATTTTAGAGTTATCAATTCATCACAATGTAAAAAAGTGAAATAAAATTTCACTTAAAGTCCAAAATATTTTTCATTATTAAAAAAATACAAAGTTTATACTAATACGATTTTTGATTTTATACATTTGACTCTGAGGCACAATGTTTTTCCATTATGGAGGAAAAAATCCATTCTTTTTATAAGTTCCACATGACTGCGATGAACTGTGTATATGCTGACCGTGGGGGTTGAGACGAATCATTTCTTTTTTCTTTTTTTACTTTTTGGGACACATAATTTTAATGTACTGTGACTTTGCCATCTAGCTATTATTACTTTTTATACAAGATTTGGAAATATCTCTCTCATTCAGATATTTTAAATGTAATAGCATTTGATATGACATATTCGCACCTAATAATCTGGTCTCCACTAAGGACTTACTGTAATTAAAAAGTTAAACAAGTTAGCTGATGGACAATAAATGTGTTTTAAGGAGGGAAAACAGACCCTTGTAAATATTAGTTCTTAAGTGCCAGCTACTTTATATTCAATATCATTTGAAAGATCTCCTACCACACTAAATAAAGAATTGGAGGCCATTATCCCATTATAATTAAAGGTGGGGGAGGGGAGAAGATCCACACAAGAATTCAGAAAGCTAGATATTATTATCCTTCCTCTCTAGTTTTCAACAGATGAGAAAAATGAGGCCAAAAGAAGCTAAGCAATTTGTTCAAGGCCATTATGCAGTTATGCACTGGGGTGGATCCGGGTTAATCCTGACTGACTCCCTGAATCCATGCTTTGTGTTCTGAACCTTGCTGCTTCTTACAGCTTCCCAATAGTCCAATAATGTCTTTGAAGCTTCAAAAAGCACAAAAGGGAGTCTAAATCCTTGGGGAAAAACAAACAAACAAAACACATCTATACACACACGTGTATATATAATTCCCCTCCCCACACCCTCATGCCATGAGCTTTCTTTTTAAGCTCTTTTCAGTGCAGCTTTCAGTCCTTGGGCCCAAATGCATAGCACTAGGTCAACTCTGGGAAGGCCCTGAAAGGCCCTGGATTCAACAAGGAAAAGTAGCATGGACAAGTGCTTGTGAAGTATGGTGACATACCCAGGGCCTGTGTGAGGACTACAAGCACTCAACAAGAAAGAGTTTGTTCAGTGCAAGCCAGAAGTCATATTCGTTCCTAAGGTAAGAAACAGGATTTATTAGAAGGGCCAGCTTAATTTATTGTGAAACCTTCAAAATGCAAAAAGTAACAAGTAAATAATCATGAAAATTCAAACCCTGACTACCAGAAGCCACTAGATAAATGTTCAGAGTCGAAATGAAATTGACTCTATCTTTCCCACAGTATGCCAAAAAAGCTCCCTGAATTTCCTTTAAAACATTATGTAGTAATAAAGCGAGGACAAAAAGTACTTGAAATAACTGCAAAAAAAAATTTCTATGAATAAGTCTAAGTTTACTACTGATGATTTTACTTGGAGATATTCAAAAGTGAGATAAATTATCAACACTGAAAAATATCAGTATTATCAAAAAGATGGTAGCACCTGGAATTTTCAAAACAAGCCTAGAAATCCATAGTTTGGGAGGAAAGGAAAAAAGTGTCCTGGCAGCTGCACTGACCTCACCTCCTCAGATGTGCTTTATTAATCCAATCATGTAAGTAGTATAAATGATTACATCAAGATTAATTA
Source organism: Rhinopithecus roxellana (assembly GCF_007565055.1). Taxonomy (NCBI): domain Eukaryota; kingdom Metazoa; phylum Chordata; class Mammalia; order Primates; family Cercopithecidae; genus Rhinopithecus; species Rhinopithecus roxellana. Next base: position 22,058,523 of record NC_044562.1, read on the forward strand.
AAGAGGACTAGTAAGCTTCAGTGCAACACTCAATCCAATGGGACCCCTTGGCATATCCCGAAGTGGAAACAAGTACTTAGAACAGGCTAGAAAAGCCTTTGAAAAAAATCACTACACTTTCTACGTATACTCTCCCTGACAGAAGGAAAGGTAATGTAATCTTACGAAATGTGAATTTTGGACAATAATTTCAAATTAAAAGAAAGTAAAGCAAGCTGTTTCAAATCATTGCATCTTAGAAAGAGGCTAGAAGGTAAAAACAGAAAAGAAAGACACCACAGTCCACTAAACAAGAGGCCAAAAACTATGCAACAAAGCTGGCAAGAGTCACGGATGGCCAATCACCTGCGATTTTCATCCAGCACATCCAAGATCTGCTGGTATGCCCTACGGGTAGAAGACTGGATAAGCGACAAAATGCCACGAGCAGAGGACAGATTAGCTCCATCTTCAGGTAACATATGGGGAGGACAGACCCGAGCCTGTTGTGGCGATGGTGTCACACTGTTTACACAAGCACAGCAAATGAAGAGAAAAACACTCAAGTCAGATTTTTATAAAACTTCTGCTGAGCAGTCTTTATCTTAATTTTCTTAGTGTTCTTGCCCCGCTTTCCCACCCTTCACTCTCCCCCCAAGAAAACAGTCAAAGAATAAACATTTTGAATTGTTTTCAAAAACGAGCTATAAGGGAACAATTATAACTTTGTAGCCCTAAACATCAAAATAAATAAACTGAATATGAAAGAGCTGTAGAGAGGGAAGAGAACTACAGCAATGAATGTGTTCAACTCCTCCCATTGGAAAAGCAGCATTCTTTACTTCGTGTTTATATTCCAATTCAATAAACCAAACTTCCAAGAAACAACACTGCTGTCAACTTATGGATGATTAGAAGAGTAGGACAGGGGATTCTCACATGCAGATGTCAAAGTTTAAACACATGAATCAAAAGTGATTCCATAAAAACACCATTTCAAATACTTCATAAAGCCAATGAAACAAGTTGAAGTTTATGACAAGTAAATGACACTGATTTAAGGATGAATTCGTCTTAGAAAATGGTAACAAAGCATTTTGATTGTTTAGTTATAGAAAGCATATGTTTTCTAGTTAAATGACTAAAGCATAAAAATATTACCAAATCTGTGAATAGAGTGAAAGAAGGCAAGGACACTTCTTAAATTATCAATGGCTGGTAACCATTTCTGGGTTTCTTAATGACAATAATCTTAATCGTTCTTTCATGTGTGGGCTGAGATTCATAATTTCATTTGGCTCCCCTGCCAGTGCTTTCTGACAGCTGAATGAACCAGTTCTTGTGGTTCTAACCTAAACTCTTAAGATCTGTGTCAGTATTTTCAGGGAGCCATTTAATGTTACAGCATGATTATGTGACGTATTTAACTTAACTGACATACGGACTTGGCAGATAGTTTGTTACAATAAGAGGACTATGACAGTGGGATGAGGGTTCAACATTCTCAACGTCAAGGCAAAACTAACATCAGGCTAAACGTCATCCAATGTGTATTACGTCTAAAAGAATAAAAACAAAGCAGATGATAAACAATTGAAAAAAGAAAATCTCTTATTTTGACTATGTAATCTTTTCTAATAGCATGTATTTGTTTGGAAACTACAAAATAACTGGGATAATTTTTGACAGGATAGTTACAGTCATCTAATATTATTCCCAGAGTCCCAGAAAATTAAAAAACAAAATCTTCTCCACAATTTTATGAATAACTTTGAATGGCTTGGCGATCCAAAGACAGAAGTACCATAATATGAAAACCACGTTTTTCAAAGACTGCTTAGAAGATCTAAGCCAAATCTTAACATACAAAGTAACTAATCTATCAAGCCTGATTCACCATAGGATTTAGGCCTAATGGTGTCAAGATAAACTCAAATTTTCTGATGCAATCTCATGACTAGTGACCTTAAATGTCCATCCAGAGACTGGTAATCTCTGGGAATCCATATAAACCAACATTATCTACTGATCCATGGTAATTGGCCAAACCCATACCGGGCATTCCAGAAGGGTAAAAACAAATAAACAAAAAAACCCATCCTATCTGTGAAACAAAACTATACGTTAGTCTTACACTCAGAATTCTCTTTAGGCAGCACTGTGAAAACCTGAAGCCCTTACTGCTTGTGAGAATTAAAAATGGCCAGTTCTGCACCAACATAAACAAACAATTCATCTGACACTCTTCTTGATAGAGCAGTCAGCGTTTAACTGCCTAAATTCACTTAAGCAAGTTTTAAAGGACCAATCAGTACTTTGCCTCTGCATTTGGGGGTTTAAATTGAACACTTTGTGTATCATTCTGTATTGATAAATAAACTAGCTACATACTAACATATTAAAGGCTACAGTAATCAATATTTGGAATTACAATCTTGGGGCAACAGCATGAATGAACGAAACTCAAATCCATGAAAAAAACTTAATGGATTTTGGTCCATTAAAAATTAAAATAGAAGTGTTACTTCTCTAAGAGAAATCCTTTTGCGGGAAACAAACAACAATGAATTGTTTCCTTCAACTGTAAAAGTACAAGTATTTTCTGTCCATACATAGGAAATGAGGATGTCATCTTATAAAACAGTCAAACTATAAACTGACTTCAGATTAACTGCGAAGAGTTCCTAAGATGGAATGCGGAAGGGTAGATTCTAAAACAATCTATAAGATCTCTCTCAATTCTACGATTTTACGATCACATGAAATTGGAATATAATGGGAAAACACCTTACATGATCCTCAGTTGTAATTTAACATGAAAAATACTTATGTAGAAAGATAAAAGAAGAAATTAAGTTTTTATCAATACTAGTAAAGATACTTATTTCATCAAAAACCAGCATCAAAAACATAACTTGAGGTTCTAGTTGTTTCTCAAAAGAAATTAACATTTCGAAGATTAGTAAAAAATTTAGCTTTACATTCATGTGTACGGCAATCCTCCATAAACAGCAAAAACAAAATCGGGAGTATTCTTTTTTTAATTGATGACTACTTTTGCCAGTGTATGTACAGATTAAATGTCCTTGTTTGATAACACATAATTCCATCTACAGATGAAATGAATCACCATAAGCTTGCCAAAACTACATTAGTAATTAGAGGCAATAAATAATTTAGCAATTCTCTTTCCTTTTTAAAACTTTAAGCAGTCTTGTTGGTCTTTTTTACAAATAAATGTAAAAACAAAAAAAGAATAAGCTACATTTTAGCAATCAGTTTGACAGGAGCTAAAATGTACTACACAGGTATCAGCTGTGGAGGGAAACAGTGATTTCACCTCCATCCACTCTTGGACCCAACCAAGGTTTAGTGACTTTCTGTTTCTGCTGTTTTGACAAGTGAACTATTGTGAAAAATAAAAAAGTAAACATACTGCAAAGGCTCTGAGAAGATCAAGTAAATGGCATTATATATATTAGTAATTTAATAAAAATGTTCTTTGATAAACTGATTCCAGTGAGATTATAAAACAGCAAAGTCCCAACATTACCTTTTTAAAAGAAGAGATTAGAAAAATTTGAAGAAAGCACTGATGTTCACCATGCTTCATTAGTAATAGCTCTACCTCATGCTTACACGAAATCTTATTACATAAGAGTTAAGTAAACAACACCAGGGCTGGGCACAGTGGCTCACGCCTATAATCCCAGCACTTTGGGAGGCCAAGATGGGCAGATCACTTGAGGTCAGGAGTTCTAGACCAGCCTGGCCAATATGGTGAAACCCTGTCTCTACTAAAAATACAAAAATTAGTCAGGCATGGTGGTGTGTGCCTGTAGTCTCAGCTACTTGGGAGACTGGGGCAGGACAATCGCTTGAACCCAGGAGGCCGGAGGCTGCCGTGAGCCGAGATCATGCCATGGCACTCCAGTCTGGAAGTCACAGTGAGACTCCATCTCAAAAAAACAAACAAAATAAAACAGCAAAAAAAAAAAAAAAAAAAAAAAAAATCAGCCAATGCCAGAACTAAAATTGAAATAAAAATTTACTTGGTATAACTATGTCATTATTAAAAGTAAGTTCAAAGTCAGGTACCTCTTTCTCTGAGTTTTCACAGGAATAATGTTTCTCAAACTGTGACTTTAACCTCTTCAGTGAGGTATCAGACTCTTCCAAAAAATAGGGTAAAATAATAAAGAGAAAAAATTTTCATCAAAACACAAATATATTAATTTCTCTTGGAATTTTAAATAGAGAGGAAATTTTAACATATTGCCACTATCTACGGCAACTGAATAGTTCCGCGAAGCATAATAATAGAACCAGAGTAAGAGGAAAACTGTTGGCTATCGGTGTGGTTTCTTCTGCTGCTTAAGAACGCTATTAGCTATTGATTCTTGTATTATACACCAAAATGTTCTGCTCTATGAGTGAGTCATTCCCATACCTTATTTTGTCACACGGAAAAACGGTGGGTTTAATAATAGCAAAAAATGCTTCCAAGCATCATTTTAATCTATGGGATTATAAAATAAATGACAAACCACACTTATTCTTCATTCTCCTTCAGGGACAAGATAGAATAAGGACAGTATGCTGAAATTAAAAAAAAAAAAAAAAAATTTGGGATCACTGAACCAGGTGAAGTTGAATCTGTGGAGAACTATTATGCCAACCAAAGCAAAATAAACAAAAAAGGAGGCTTGGTCCTTATGTGCATATTATATTCCATGTTCCTTTCACCAATACATGCAAAATCATATACAACTTCCTTTAGTTGGTCTAGTTATTTTTTTCCTTAATAAAGTATATAATGACAGTTTGAGAAATCCTGAAACAGAGGTACTAAAAAGCCAAACAGGAAGATAATTAGGATAGCATATGTCAATTACCTGGTCAATAGATTAGTATTAACATAATCCTTCAAAATCAAAACAACTACTTGTGAAAAGCAGAGCAGATAAAATCTTACGTGTACTCCGGTGCAGAAATCGGTGCCTGGAACCTTGAAATTTTATTTCTTGGGGCAGAATCTGATCTGTGCCACCTTAAATAATAATTATGCTTCTTTTACATATTCAGCTTTTATAACACAAAGAAAAAGCTACATCTGATTTTACTGTTCAGAATACACTTTTGTGCTAATAGCTGACGATAATCTTATTGCCTCTTCAAAGTAATTAAGAAAACAAAGACCAGTGCTCCTGCTCTCATACCCATTCGCACTTTTATTCTCAAAGCCACGGAATAAAATAAAGTGGAGACAGGCAAAGTTTCATGCACTCTGATGCACAACAATTTCACGTTACAAAGAAAACACTAAAGTAGGTAAAGATAGTAAGAGTTTAATAATTATTGTAATAGAGGTATTATATCAATTGTTTTTTCCTTACTACATTAATGACACTGAATAATATGTTCGTTACACACAATTCTAAAGTTAGTAAGATGGAGATTCTTAAAGACAAATTGTAAAGTATAAAATTAACAACAGTAGGGAAAGAAAGGAGAAAGTTACATTATTAACAAATTACATCTATAACATGGTAACAACCATAACGAAAAATATGGTTAAGCAATGTTAAGTGTTTCACTGTGAAAATGTATAAAGATTCATTACTTTTACTACCAAAAATGAGATTTTCAGTTTTATTAAAGACTGAAATGGCATTTTAGAAAATGTCATTAAAGCAACTTAAAAAAAAAAAATCAAGTATTAGTTAATACTGTAAATCTTTTCTGTTACGAGGAACTGATGTTATCGGGTAAATGCAAAAATATCTATATCATCTACTCTAAATCATACTTCACTGGACTGGTTTTCATACATAATAAAGGGGTTTCCTTTCTCTTCAGTTGAATGCAGCTATCAATAATATATACTTCGGGAGAAAAAATAAAAGTGGTGCTATATTACAATAATCTTGTTTTTATTTTATTAAATAAAATGTCAAAGTAGCTAAGAACCTAAAGAGTAAGCCACATCTTTATAAAGTGGAAAAGCTTACTAGAAATCTTTGTTGCCTTGGGATAATGTTACAAAAAGGAAATAATTAAAGCTCTTGAGTGTATGTTTAATCACTCTGTAAAGTACATCAAGAAGCCACCTTAGCCATAAATGATACAGCCTCTTTACTGTTTATGTAATACATTTGGAAATAGTCTAGAAAAAATGGATCTTGTGGACCTGCTGACATCACTGCCAACCAGATACCTCTAGGGAAACACAATCATAAAAAATGTTCTATTACTAATGGCTGAATCTTGCAGCAAGCATTCCCTGAAGGAGATATATATTCATTTTAACTCACTGTCTTCCTACACAGTCTTACAGAATAATTTTAACTCACTTAGGAGATATTTCAATATTCTCCAAGAAATCAGAGCAGTTTTAGTTCTCCTTTCCCCTAACACAAGAGAATGGAATTTCCATAAGGCAAGCAAATAAATTATATAGAAGTTAGAACTTCTTTGCTCTTTCAAAGCAAGGATAAAAATATTTGAAAAAAGAATCCTCTATCTTGAATATCAATGACCCTATCCCATCAAAACTCCTTCTGTATCCCTATACTCTTTAGAGAGGTCCAAACTGGAGATTAATATGCTATAATATAAATCACTGTATTGTTCTCTAGTTATTTTGTAAATAAAATTAAATGTTTTGCTTCTATCTAGATTTGCAAGCTCTCAGAAGAGATGTATCATCTCCTGATTCTTTCAGCTTCTGCAGAAGCTAACATGATGCTTGCCATCGTATGTGGTTCATGAGTTCATGAAAATTGGCCAAAACATTAATGAGGAAGAAATATTAATTTATATAATCTATTTAAAAAGCCACTACTGACAATGACTTTCTGATTAAAATTCTGACCAGTTTTCAAGGAACATTTTGTTTGTAAAAACCCATTAATTTTAATAAAAAAGTAAAAAAGCACTAACATTAATAGATCTTGTGGTAGCTTTAAGATCAGAATTTGATAATACAACCAAATGAGAAAGAAAGGTTTAAACAACTAGTCTTTTAAACAACACACTTGTATTTTTTGAAAATGAAAAGGACCAAAAAATTCAATGAATCACAAAGGAGAAAGCTAAAAAATACTTTTGGAAAGAAAAAAATTCTACCTGTCTTGCTACACTGTCCAACACAGCTCATTAGAAACAAAGCTGGAAAGGACCAGTTCACCATCTTATGATAACTTCATTAGCAAATCATACGACACAGGAAAGGATAAGGTGACTGAAAAATTCTTAGGACCCACAAAATGGCCAGATTTTAAGACTACAAAAAGTATTACAAAAACGTAAACTTGATGGAAAACAAATTTTAAAAACTACAGGAAGTCATTATTTAGAAAAACACGGGTACACAAAATATCCTGAGAAAACTTACAAAGGAGATACAATGCTAGTGCTTCTACTCACAGAGAATCATTTCTGACCAGCTGTCCATTTTGGCGAACGGCATTTTCACTCATAGACCGCTCTCTTTTTAGTCTGCCAACTGCACGGATCTGTTAAGGCACAAAGACAGGGAAGGAAAGAGAAATATTCTTAGTAGCCTAGTAGCTGCTTAGCATCAAAAGAACCTCGATACAAGGCTACTCAAAAAATTTACAACGAACTAAGAAAAGGCAACCAAGAATTGCTGCCAGGCAGTGTATTACTGACAGACTTGCTTTTAAGAAAAACAACACATACCCTTACTATAATGCAGATAAACAGCAATGTCTATTTACTTTAAGAATGCTACTCTAGTTTCTAAGTATCAATATTACTTGGCGCGATCATTATTATTTGTTTAATCTTATGCTGTATACTTATAAGAACAATTTATAAAAGTGTTTACAGGCACATATAGGAAATGGAGAGTATCTGTATTATAAATAAACATTCCTGGCTTCTAGGGTTATAACAAATTCAGATTTGGTTGAATATTTGAAAACCAGACTAAAAAAGTATCTAGCTTAGTGGCTTTGGCATCGCAGAATGGCTGCAATCTCTGATCCCACACGCTCTTCTTACAACATGTATCTTTGACCTTCTTTCATTAAGAGACAGGATCATGTTTCTTCCCCTTGAAATTCAGACGGCTGGTGACTCCTACAGAATGATGCAAAGTGACTTCTGAGGATAGGTCATAACAGTACAGCTTCTGCCTTTCTTTCCCCAGCTTGCTCATATTTCGAAGAATGGCACCATGATACAAGGAAGGCCAAGTAGCCACACAGTGAGGCCATGAATAAGTGCACCTGCCGACAACCCTAATGGATGTCCCAGACAACAGCTAGTACCAAGTGACATGTGAGTGAACAAACCTTCAGGTAACTGCAGCTCCAGCTGTTGAGTTATCCTTAGCCTTTGAGACTTTGTACCTTAGGCTCCAGACATTGAAGAACAGAAACAAGCTTTTCCCTTTATGGCAACTGCAAATTCCTAACCCACAGTATGCATGAGCAAAACATAGGCTTGTTTGTTTTAAACCACTAAGTTTAAGATGATTTGTTACATAGAAATGGATAACTAGAACAGTGGTAATCATTAACTTTTCTGCTTATTTAAAAATACTTTTTTTTTTTTTGAGATAGGATCTTGCTCTGTCACCCAGGCTGGAGTGCAGTGGCACACTCATGGCTTGTTGCAGTCTCAGCCTCCTGGCCTCAAGTGATCCTTCCACTTCAGCCTCCCAAGTAGCTGGGACTACAGGCACACATCACCACACCTGGATAATTTTTGTATTTTGTAGAGATGGGGGTTTTGCCATGTTGCCCAGGCTGATCTCGAACTCCTGAGCTCAAGTGTTCTGCCCATCTTGGCCTCCCAAAGTGTTGGGATTACAGGTGTGAGCTACTGCGCCCAACAAAAATACTTAAAAAAACAAAACAAACAAAAACCCCCCAACTAAAATAGCCATGGCAACATTATGGTTTTATTTTGTGGGTTTTTTTTTGTTTTTTTTTTGAGATAGGGTCTTGCTCCGTCGCCCAGGCTGCAGTGCAGTGGCACAATCTTGGCTTACTGCAAACTCTGCCTCCCGGGATCAAGCAATTCTCCTGCCTCGGCCTCCAGAGTAGCTGGGGGTGTGCGCCACCACACCTGGCTCATTTTTGTATTTTCAGTAGAGACGGGGTTTCACCATGTTGGCAGGCTCATCTCGAACTCCTGATCTCATGATCCGCCTGCCTCAGCCTCCCAAAGTGCTGGGATTACAGGCGTGAGCCACTGCACTCGACTGACATTATGGTTTAAAAAAAATTAAACTTTATAGTAAAAAACAAATAGTATGTGAATTAAAGGACTTGAATATTAAGATTTTCAAAATATCAATCAATATTTATTGATGTTTTTGGTCGGGCATGGTGGCTCACACCTATAATCCCAAGTGGATGTTTTTCTTCTTTTTTTTTTTTTTTTGAGACAGTGTCACTCTTTTCCCCAGGGTGGAGTGCAATGGTGCTATTTCAGCTCACTGCAACCTCCACCTCCCGGGTTCAAGCGATTCTCATGCCTCAGCCTCCCGAGTAGCTGGGATTACAGGCGCATGCCATCTCGTCCAGATAATTTTTGCATTTTTAGTAGAAACGGGGTTTCACCACATTGGCCAGGCTGGTCTTAAACTCCTAACCTCACGTGATCCATCCACCTTGGCCTCCCAAAGTAGTGGGATTACAGGTGTGAGTCACCATGCCTGGCTTGGACGTTTATTTTGTTTCATTCCGAGATTTTTTTTTTTTTTTTAGACAGGGTCTCACTGTGTTGCCCAGGATGGAGTGAAGTGGCATGATCTTGGCTTACTGCAATCTCTGCCTCCTGGGTTCAAGAGACTTTCATGCCTCGGCCTCCTGAGTAGCTGAGATTACATGTACACACCACCATGACCGGCTAATTTTTGTATTTTTTGGTAGAGATGGGGTTTCACCATGTTGGCCAGGCTGGTCTTAAACTCTTGACCTGAAAAGATCCACCCACTATGGCCTTCCAAAGTGCTGGGATTACAAGTGTGAGTCACTGCGCCTGGCCTCAATGCAAAATTTTAAAATGTCTTTCAGAATCATCTTTCATTGATTATGCACTTACTTTTATTCATCCCTGAGGCTGAGAAAGAGTTTCCTAGGTTCAAGAAGCTTCCTGGAAGTTGGGTCACAGGGTCTAATGCTACATAGTTATATAACATATAGCACTAGACACTCTGCATGCATGCATACAATTCTCCTTTAATATGCTTACACCGCAAGTTAAATTTGATTGTTCAAGTAAATGTCCTCTAGGTTTTTTGATGGCCGATTCTCTCAATCTGTTCAAAGCCCACCTCTTCTTCAGGAATCTACTCAGAGCCTTAGTGGTTTTCCTCTATACTCATCCCCATTTTCTGTGAGACTTTTATGCAGAAAGGGGAAAGGTACAAATGAACAATGTAGACTGAACAGATAGGATAAATATCTTCCCTCCCCAACATGTTCAGTGTCCAAAATTTAACATCATGAATCACAGGGAGAACAGTTACGCCAGTGACTGTGGGTTTTGGGAAGGACACATGGCTCAATTTGTCAGGAGTGACGAGACCATGCTTGTGGTAAGAGGGCCATGAAACTGTATCTGTACAAAGACTGTGAGTGCACATCTCTGAATTTTCCATGCAGGAATGTGTATACACATATACAATTCAGCTTTTCCTTTTCTCTCCAGACTTTTGCTCCATTCTGCTCATTGCAGTCCCAGCTCCTCTTTCCAGAAGTAACGAGGAAGGAAAAAGAGCTCAAGAAACCATCACCAAACTGTGATCAGACCCATATTCATCAAGTTCTTGATTTTCCAAGCTCCCGCAGGACCCTTTTAAAATATTCACTCAGTCCCTGGGAGCCCTTCTGCATTTGTTTTAGGATATGCCATTTAGCTATGGTTTTTTGCTTCACATCCTTAGCGTTGTCATACCAACTGAACCAGGCACCAATAACCATCTGCTACTTCTTTACAGTAGAATCACAGGTCTAGGGCCTTCTGCTAGACATTCATGGCTTTTGTGTTATCCTTCAGATTCTAAGATTGCTGCTTTCTAAGTATGATCTGTGTTAAGGGTGAATCTAGCTGGATATTTCTTCTACTCCTTGAGCTCTGGCTGTACATTTGGGACATAACTGTTGTAGAATTTGGCATCCTGTGGATGCCATTTGATGGCTTCTGCATAAACCTGGCATGGCTTGGAGATAGTTCCATTTCTGAAACCACTCAATGCCTTTACTCTTCCAAAATCAGGTCAGGGTTTATATATGCCAATTGACTTTGCTCCTTCCAGATTAATTCCTAACTATTGACAGTTCTTGTACATCTGCGGTTCAGTGCTCTTCCAAAGGTTTATTATAGAAATGAATAGTATTCTCATACTTCTCCTCTTTGAAGTAAGAGATGCCAACTTGGGCAAAAGCTTTTACTCTCTATCTTTAGTCTAGTCTGTTTTTTCCTCCAACGTCAATGGACTTCTCACAAAGTTTTTAGGGTTTATTGTAGCTGATTTTTTCAAAGCACATCATGGCTTGATTGATAGGATGTAATGGCAGAGTGCACATCTTTGACTTGGTCCCATTGTTCAAGGCTGCGTCAAATCTTCTTACAGTCAGCATTTCCAACTCTTTCTGTATAGTTCTTCCTTCTTGTTCTCTGGAAGATCCTTCCCCACTGGCTCCCATTTGGATTCCTTGATGAGAAGAGGTGGTAATGTCACTGTCACAGCTTCTTTCTCCTCATTCACACGGCCCAGTCTCTTTGACACTAAAAACTGTCATGACTTGGGCATTTTGCATTTCACGCCCAGATCACACACAGTTGCTTTGTTAGTTGATTTCCAAATATTGGTGGAGATCAGGCATATTGGAAGGGTTTGTCAACTTCCTCTCTTCCAGCCAAGCCTCCAGATTTTTAAACCCTCTTTAAGCTAAGCGATTATTTGTGTTATATTTTAAGCCCTCCTCAAGAGCTCACCCGGATTCTTTAAGCCAGTTTAAGAAGTCAAGTACAATTGCTTTCTACAAATTTACCCCTTACATCAATCAGGCTTTCAGACAATTTTATAGGCTTCCTCATAAGCCTTCTCCTGGTAGTCTCCTTTCTTGAGATAGGTCAGTGGTTTTCAGTAGGGGGTGATCTTGCCCTGTAGAGAACATCTGGCAATGTCTGGAGGTCTTTTCTTTTTTATTGTGGTAAAACACACATAACATATACAATTTTAACCATTTTGAAGTATACAATTCAGTGGCATTTAGTACACTCACAATGTTGTGTATATCATTACCACTATCTAGTTCCAGAATAGTTTCATCAGCCCAAAGGAAACCCCATACTGATTAAGCAGTCACTCTCAATTCCCCTTTCCTCTAACCCCCTGGCAACTACTGATCTGTATCCTGTCTTCATTCATTTGGCCACTCTGGATATTTCATGTAAGTAGAAAAATGCAATATATGGCCTTTGCTGTCTGGCTTCCTAAACTTTACATGTTTTCAAGGTTCATCCAAGTTGTGGCATGTATCGGTACCTTTTTTTTTTTTGGAGACAGAGTCTGGCTCTGTTGCCCAGGCTGGAGTGCAGTGGTGCAATCTCAGCTCGCTGCTACCTCCGCCTCCCGGGTTCAAGTGATTCTCCTGCCTCTGCCTCCGGAGTAGCTGGGATTGCAGGCGTCCACACCACCATGCTCGGCTAATTTCTATAGTTTTAGTAGGGTCTCACCATGTTGGCCAGGCTGGTCTTAAACTCCTGACCTCAAATGATCTGCCTGCCTCAGCCTCCCAAAGTGCTGGGATTGCAGGCATCGGCCACCGCACCCGGCCAGTACCTCATTTTTTTAATGGCTGAATAAGCGTTACTATATGGCTAGATCATGTTTTGCTTATCCATCCATCAGCTGATGGACATTTTAGTTGCTTCCACCTTTTCGCTATTACAAACATTTTTGGATATCATGACTTGGAAGATGGTAATGCCATCTTGTAGATAGATACCACAAATGTTGCAAACATTCTACAGTGCAAAAAGATGGCTCTCACCACAAGGAATTTTCCAGTCCAAAATGCCAATAGTGCTGAAGTAAAGAAACCCTGGCAACTACTGCAGAATGATTACTACAGAGCAAATGTTCTGGGGATCTCACTTTATAGACTCTGAGTAACACCTGAATGGATCATCAATGTTATCAGCACTCAGGGTCTTATTGCTTCTCTATTTCAGTCAATTTCTAGAAGCTACTAGAACCCTGGCTCCCTTACCCCTTCCGCCCTTGCTCATGGTAGTTGAATGCTTGTTGAAGGCTACTGGACCCTTCTATAAGCTTGTATAAACTTAAGTTCAAACCATCATCTTTGCTTTCAATAGGCAGATGGTATTAATCTCAAAAACTCCTCTTTCATTTCAGGATCTGGCTCCTGCCACAGGATTTTAACTCTTTCCTAACAATAACATTTATACGTATTGAGCTTTTAACATGAATTAGAACATGTCCTTACACGCATTATTACATTTAATTCTCACAATAATCTTATGCACTTGGCATTATTTTTATCTTTATTTCAGAGATAAGCCCTAGAACTGTTAAATAACTTGCCAAAAGTTATGTGGTTAGTAAATGGCAAAGTAGGTCTTCCAAGTTAGGTCTAATTCTCACACAAACTTTTTTACCCCAGTGTTATACACTCTGGGCATCTATCACATTTGACTAAATATCACAATTAACGCAGGAATGAACCCCGTACAGTCTTAAAGCCTGGGTCTACTGAGGGAAATCCCAGCAAACTTTCTTCACTCACTCTTAAAATAATCACTCAAGGAATTGCTTGGGTTGCTTTCAATCAGTTAGGAGCAGCAGAAAGATCAAAAGAAAAACCCAAAGAATACAATAAAGAACATTTCTTTCCTGGCAAAAACCTCACTGGAAGACAATTATTTTCACAGGTATAATTCCCAAGGAACTCTGGGGAGTTAGAAAGCTGGGCCTCAAACTGAGAGCACACTGGATACTTTTGTTTTATGTAACCATCTTGGTAACTTTCATTATTTTCTGCTATTAAAGAATTTTATATATTCTGTGTGTGTTGATGTCTTTTCCTCACTCATATTACTGTCCTGCTGAAACCAGACAGACAGCAAACTTTCTGAATGCAGGAACGACGTCTCATTAATTCTTATACTGCATATAGTATCTCAGAGATAAAAGTTAAAAAATGCTTGTTAAATAATACAATTCTCCAAGCGTCTTAGTGCCTTTCTGTCATGTAAAGTCTCAGATTATTGCTTTTCACCAAACAAATACCTAGAATATCCAAACTGTGTGCATATTGCCTCAATTATCTCAGCAGAAACTTACAACCTAAGAACTAGTCCTAGCAAATTGCATTGCCCTAGACAGTATGCGGGCTTTACCCTCTTTGGAAAGGACTACATGCAAAATGAAACCGGACACAAGCAATACCATCGTTAATAAAAACATATGTTTGTACATTGTCTAATACTAGCTTCATGACAACATGTTAGCAGTTCAGAAGGTATATGAAAAAGATGCAACTCCAGAAATCATCACAGCAAAGAAGCTTCAAAGCTTAGCTGTAAGTCAATGGCAAAGGCAGGATTTGAACTCTGCTACTAACACCTTATTAGTCTCCACTGCTACATTTAGGTCAACTGGCATATTAATGTAATGCAGTATAGGAGCTAACTCAGTAGAAACTTTTAATCAAGAAGCGAGAATGGGTAGTGTCAAGGGAAAAAGGGCTTTCTTTGCCATGTTTGCTAGACTGATTTTATAACAAAGTGATACATTTACTTTTTATTGCTAAACTCCCAACTTTTTCTTATTATTTAACAAGTAACACCTACCCATAAAGGCTCTTTCTTCAAACCACAGGAACTTAATAATACTTTCCACAAAATTTACATTTTCCTAAAACATAACATTCAAATTTAAAAAAATAGCATAATAACTTATTTGGTACATTTGTAAATTAGAATTATTAGTAATGTTCCATATGGAAAGCTTTCACGACATATTGCTAAGAATATGATAAAGCCTCTTCACTCTTCTCTTTTACCTTTGTTTACATTATTTCAAATTCTAGTGATATTAAAGTTCTACTTACTTCTTCATTTTGAGGGGTTGTAGGAGGTCTTTCTAAATCCAGAAAATCTAGTGGTCTTTCACTTAGCGTAAGTACACGAGGTGGTGTTTTTAGTGCCAGGGGTTTAAAGGGAGTTGACTGAATAAGGTCAAGATCTGCTGGTCTTGAAAATGAAACATCTTCATTATTTCCTAGGAGTTAAGAAAATAGACAAAGAAGAGAAAAGCGGGAGGTTTTTTAAAAAGACAGTGTTTTTTGTTAAAATGTATTTACCTTCTTCTGCTTTTGAATTATACCTCCCAATGAGCATTAGTTTCTTTCAAAATATGCTTCCAGCATACTGGCATTTCACTAATATTTATCACTGTGGTACAGAAATAAGAAATTATGCAATGCATGATATATAACCAAAAAAACTGATATTTAGAATATATAAAACTCTTACAACACCCAATTTTTTAAACTGACAAAACATGTGAATAGACACTTCACAACGAATATATATAAATGGCCAAAAAGCACATGAGCAGATGTTCAAAATTATTAATAATCAGGGAAATAGAATTAAAATCACGAGATGGCACTGCACACCCACTCAAACAGCTAAAATTAAAAAGACTGACAATACAAAATGTTGGCAAGGACGTGGAGCAACTGAAACTCATACATCACTGATGGAATGCAACACCGTACTAGAATTTGGAAAATAGTTTAGCAGTCTTTCAAAGTTTAAAATAACTTGTAGTACATAAACCAGCAATTTCACTCCTAAAGATATGAAAACATATGTCCTCACAAAGACTTGAACCTGAATATTCAGTGGCTTTAATCCTAACAGCTTCAAACAAAAAGCAATCAATTAATGAAGATGAATGGATAAACAAATTATGGTGTATCCAAACTGAAATATTACTCAGTAATAAAATGGAATGAACAACTGATATATGCAACAACAGAAAGAATCTCAAAAACATTACACTGAACAAAAGAAGCCAGATAAGAGTATATACTCTATGATTCTATTTACATGAAACTCTGGGAAAGACAAATCTAGTCTCTGGCTATAGAAAGGAGACTATGGTTGCCTAGAGTTGAGGGGAAGGGACTGAGTGAGAAAGAGACATAAGGGAACCCTGCAGAGTAACAAAAATGGTCTCCATTTGGACTGTGGTGGTGGTTATATGGGTGTTTACTTTTGTCAAAACTCATCAAGTACACATTTAGAAATGTATACATTTTATGTGTGTAAAACCTCAATAATTAGTTGAATTACTAAAAAATACTGTGTGAAATTCAGACTATAATAATGAATGGAAATTTCAAAAGCATAAAGTTGCATTTTCCAACTCCTTTTCTAAATAACATTTAGAAAAACTCAAGTTTTCATAGAAACATACAAAACAAAGACTTAACAGGCAACCTTCTAAGTAAAGGTGAAATACCTGCCACAACAATCCTCTCCGGAACTTGCATTATCACACTAGCATTTGGAACTCCTTCTTGGAATCCTTGTTCCAGGTCAGCGTTTGGTGGTGCTACTTTTAACTTTTCTGGGACCCTCATTCGCTGACTAATGCCTTCGGTATATTCCATTTCGTATTGAATTCGACTAATTTCTGCCATCTCAGCAGCAGTAGGAGAAGGAAATGTTGCCCCACTCACCCTGTGGGAGAAAAATTTAAAGACAGGGCTGACTGTTAAAATATCAGTCTCCTCTAAGTAGAGTAGGGAAGTTAGAAGACAATACCGTATAGAAAGAGAGAAAGGAAACTTCTCATTTGCAAGTACTGAACACATACAAAGCAAAAATAAAAGATGAAAGAAAATGATTTCCTCAACAAAATGCCTTCTTACTTATCAGCTGAAACTGTACCTTGAGGAAAGGAAACTTCTCATTTGCAAGTACTGAACACATACAAAGCAAAAATAAAGGATGAAAGAAAATGATTTCCTCAACAAAATGCCTTCTTACTTATCAGCTGAAATTGTACCTTGATATTGCTTAGGAGTAAATTTTTAAAATTATTATAGAATTACAACACAAATGTGTACATACAGATACATACACACACTCTCTCTGCATAAATAAATACGCATGATGCTTGTAACTAAAAAAATGCCTGCAATAAAATTTAAACTTAAATTTACTCATCAATTTGAGGGAAAGCTGCTTGGAGTTTAAAAATATAAAATTAAAAATTACTGTCATGCATGAAAACATAAAACCTTTAAATGACAAATGCATCAGTTATTCAAAACCTTTAAATGATAGATGCATAAAATTAACTCTGAATTTACTAAAAAAGAATATGCAACTCCCTGAAAATCACATCGTACAAATTAAAACTTCTCTTAATGACTGAGATGCAATGAATACCAAATTTAGAATTTGTAATAATAAATCCTCATGTTTGTATTCATTTTTGGAGGAATTGAAAGTTTTACACTATTAATTTGTATTTAATATATTTACATGTGTATTTTTTTTAATGCAGTAGAAAGAACGTTTCCGCCAATACAAACGCTGATAAATATGTAAAAGAGCATGGTTAGCCTACAGCAGTAAGCTTTGAAGCCATTGTCTCTCAAACCTGTAATACCAGCTCAACTGAATAAAATTTCACTGACCTTCCTAGCGGTGTGTCACTGCTTGTTCTTTTAATCATTTTAATACCGTATATACACGTCTATAATAGCTATTAAAATACTGCTACCCTGTAGTTCAGTTTACACAACAATTCCCCTACACATCTAAACTTTTTTTGGAGGTGTACATAACACGGACACTGTTTTTCCAGCTGTAAAAAAGAAAGAATAAAAATCAGTATTTCAACAATTCATTTTGTAGGAAAACTATGAAAAAAGTAAATATCTACTTAAAATGACTTTTGGATTTGAACATGGCTTAGGGCTTGATTTGAGAAACCAATTTTCAAATCTATCCTAAGAAGAGTTTTTCTATACCTCAAAAATCATAAGACAGTTTTAAGCACAGTCACTGTCTTATGATTCTGCAAACAGGATACAGAGAAAGTATATCAAATATATATACAAATGTGAAGTCAGAGTAGAAAAAAAAAAAAATACTGCCATAAAACTCCTCTAATCATCATACGCCAAAGGGGAAAAATCCTTTTTTAAGACTAAGCTCAAATGAAGAAATCATGAAGGGAATACAAAGGGTAAAAAGTAAATGTAACTGAGGTAGTCTACAAATGTGACGTCTAATGGTTTCTTTAAATAGAAATAAACTTCAAAATTTAGTGTAAACTTCAAATGGAAATTACACTCAATTTTTCACAAAGACATTATATATAAATAAAGGGCATAAAAAGTTAAACACAGTATACACGACTTTACCATGGCTAAGGTACTTCCTAAACTCCATGCTGGAGATGTAGCCCCACCCTAAGCCCCCGCCTCACTGAGATGCCTAGGAGAGTTCTTACAGGTTCTCAGGACACTCAGCCCCAGCAACTGGTTTAACTATGACTGCTAACTCACATCTTTTATTCTTTAACAAAAAATCTCTGGGGACATAGATCTTTAAGGATTTGGCATGCAGACGATTTAAAGACTGAGAAAGTAAGCCAAAAGGGACAAATTTTACTCACAAATGTGTACCAACTACTGCTTGCTATTTGGCACTATCTGCTTCTGTGCTTCATATTAAATCCTTTAACTTGCTTCAATGTGCGTGTGCTGGATTGAGAGCCACTTTTGTCCCTGGGGAAGAAAAACAGGGGCTAATTGAGAAACTAGATGATACCACTACTAGGGATTCATTATTGGAAATTCTCCAAATGGTAACAGTCACAGAGATGTACAACCTGACATCAAGAGACCAGTAAGAGAAGAAAGAAAGAAAAAAATGAAGCTTACCACCAATCTTAGTTCCACAGATGGGGTCCTATGACTATTCATTAGTTAACGCAACATAAAAGACTAGCTCTGGCATTATTTCTGATTTGTGTTTAGAAATGCGGCAGATGAAAAATATGTAAGTTTAAATGAAGCTAATACTTATGTGTATATATGCATATAGGTACACATATATGTTAAAGAGGAACAAATGCATTGTAAATTTTTTTTTGTCACCCAGGCTAGATTGCAATGGAGCAATCACTGCTCACTGAAGCCTTGATCTCAGGGGCTCACGTGATCTTCCTACCTCACCCTCCTGAATAGCTGGGACTAGAGGCGTATGCCACCACACCCAGGCAATTTTTGTATTTTTTATAGAGGCACAGTCTTACTATGTTGCTCAGGCTGATCTCAAACTTCTAGGCTCAAGAAATCCTCCCGTCTTGGTCTCCCAAAGTGCTGGGATTACAGGTGTGAGCCACCGTGCCCGACCCGTTTAAATTTTCATTCACTTACAATGTTAAAATTTTGAACCAGTAACTCATGTACTCGGTACAAAGTACACAAGCTATACAGAGAAAAGGAAGTGTCCCACTTCCAATCCTATCTTTAACCACCCAGGTTCCCACAGGCAACCTTTATAATCAATTTTTGTGCATCATTCTAGATGAGATGCTCTTCTAATACTTGTGTGTATCTCAAGCATAGCAAAAGCTCATATTCAGAACTAACACTGAAAAGAGCTACCTCAAAAAGATTATAGCCTTTGGTCATTATAAACTGAAGTTTTATAATAATAAACGAGAAGCAAGTAGCTAGAACCTCAGTATCTCCTTGAAATGTGCTTTCTCTGCAGTCCATTCATTGCATTTCAGTCTTAGGAACTTTCTAGTAGTACGTCTCATAGGTCTCACTAGTATATTTCGTTCTGTACCAGCATCTTTTCTTACGACAATCTCCAAGTTTGTGAAAAACTATTGACTTAGAAAAAAAAGGTGGATACTGAAATGCCAACTTCTGGAAAAAGCCAAATTCTCCTGTAGCTGAACTACTTAAATGTAAAAAGTAACTGGAACTTTTTTACTAAAATTTAACACTGTACTATCCTAATTATTGGGTTTTCTGCTTAAAAACCAATCAAAATCTATTTTTTTCTCCCTTGTTAGACTGTGGCATTTCTGATAATATCTTTTGGCAATAAATAAACTTCTCATCATTTGGTGTTGATATGTTAATTCCAGAAGTTTTGTAACTTAGAATCCAGTAGGCAACCTGTACGTGATTCTGTTATATAACATAACAAAGAAGGCAAAATCTCTCTTAGAATCACAGATGATTTCACAGATTTCTACTTTCTAAGCCCAGTGGTTCCCAAACACCAATAACTAACTAGACAAATTTCATGTTTTTTTTCTTTTTCCCATATTCACAGAGTACATTAACTTTTTGTTACAGTTAATTTTTTAACTCGACTTTTTAAAATCAAAAAAGTATTGTAAAAGAAAATTTTGTATCACTACCTTAAACCATGGCTGTACACATATAAATACAGATTGCAAAGACATCCTGTTACAAAAAAATCCTCATCTACATACCACCTAGAGTCAAGACACATGTCACTAGTGGAAAGTGTACCAATTTTGGGACACAGTGATTCTAGCCCAACTTTCTCATTTTCTGTATTAGAACACTGGAACCCAGAAAGCCTAGGAAGTAAATGAAACAACTTGAGGCAAACTGACTGTGGTTGCAAATGTTTATATACTTCTCAAAGACAAACACACAAACAAACAAAAACAAAAACAAAAAAACCCCTCCAGTTCTTCACCACCTACTGTGTGGCCCTAGTTCACATAGATGGGCCACTCTGCACACCGTGTTTCAGTTCTCTTTCAAAGAAACTACATTTAAAAAGTCACTGCAAACTTTGAAAACTATATATTAATGAACTTTAAAATAAGGTTATGAATCCACAGAAAAGTTTCAACACCAGAAGAGAGGAGAGCGAGGACTAAACTTTGTAATTCTGAAAGGAGGCAGCTCTATCAGACAGGAAGGGAGAGAACACAATTTCCTTTCGGAAAGAACAGCAAAACCAATATACAAGCCTTTGAAACCAAAAGATAGCAGGTCCCCCAAGCAATTTAATTGCATGGGAAGACTACTAAGTATAACTAAATCGTCCTAATTTTCCTAAGGGTTTTTCTTTTGGGAATCTCATTAGCCAACGGAATTGAGGCAGAAAAAATGTTTTTCACGCAGGGAGAGAAAACATTAGTGATCATTCTAAGTCTCTCGGTGGATGAGAGGCCTGAATACAAATGGTTCTGTATTTGGGCAGAAGGGCCAGAAAGCATTTTTTTTTTCCCCTTTAATCTTCTCCAATGAAAACATGTCACTTTTGAAAAGGTGCTCTTCCCTCGAGAATGCCCTTTGCTTCTAACTCTGTGGGAGGTAGACAGGGGTGTTCTTTTACGATGATAATAATAATAATAATAGCACACGTCCTGCAGAGGAAGGTCAGAAGCCTGGCGGAACAGGAACCGCAGCTTTCCTCCGGCTTCCCAGCTCCAGGCAGGAAACCCGAGAGCAACCGCCTGCAGCCACATCTGCGAGCAAGGATGCTCAGAGCCGGGCAGGGTGGCCCACAGCCACGCGCGATGCCACAACCTGGGCTTCCAACAAGGCCCTTCTTTTCCAACATGTACTTGCCACAAAACAACACAAAAACCTCCTTTTAAATAGGGCAGATTTAAGGTCATCCTGTAAGGTGTCAGGGACTTGGCAGGGAAGGATGAGTGAAGATTTACAAAGCCCGGCGTTCACGCTCACGGGACTCCCGCTGCTTCCCAAACCCCTATTTTCTAGTCGGAAAAGTCCGATTAATCCACAAAAGGAGACGCCGAACCACACAGGGTGAAGAGGTTCGCCCAAAAACACCTGCAGAAGGCGCTTCTCTCCCTCGCTCTCCTCGGGGACTCAAGGTCCCGGGGAGGAGGAAAGACCAAGGTTGAAGGCAAGAGGCCCGGGGACGGGACTCGGGTCAGGGAGACACTACCGGGGGGGCCGGGCCACCGCTGATCCCTCTGTTGGCCGGAGGGTCTCGGCGGCGGCGCTAGGCCTGGCAGCCAGCTCGGGCGGGGGGTCGCGAAGAGGTCAGCACTCACCCCTGGGCCCACAGGAGGGTCCCGGCGAGGACCGCCGCCCTCCGGCTCCCGGGGCGCTCGAGTGGGCGCTCTCAGAGGCGGTTGGCCGAGAGCACAGAGGCGCCCGGGAACAGCACCGGCGGAGCGGCCCGCAAAGGGCCAGGGCCGAAGCGCGAAAGGCCAAGGCTGGCCCCTTCAGGGAGCCGTAGCGGAAGAGTGTTCGTGGTCATGTGACGCGGAAAAGGGCGGACGGGCGGCCCACGCACTGGAACGGGTCCACGGTAAGCGATGCGCAGACATCTTTGTTGTGGGCTGACAGCCGGTTACGCCTCTTGCGGTTAAGTTTAATTCACACTTCGGCTTTATTAGATTTTGTAATCTTTAAGAACCTGGTGTTTGCAAGGTAAACCTTCGGTAGCCAATTAAAATAACTATTTCAGGACCATCAGCATCAAAATTTCTGTGCTGTGAGGCTTAGGAATTCTCATATGTAAATCAGCTGCGGGGGTGATCCCATGCATTCGAATTTGATACTTCTTAAGCCCTCAGATGATCAGACCTGGTCTTCCATGAGAATTCCGGGAGAGGGGAAGTTAGGTTTCACAGTAGTTGGCAGCGTCGTTTAGCTTTGGGAGAGCGCTCTCTGCTTCTGAACACCCAACCACAGACTTTCCCCCCAGGAAGCCCTTGCTTAGAGCAGGGAAGAGTGGTACCGTGCTTGTCAGCATGGGAACGCACTGAAGCCAAATAATGGAATATTTTATATGCCTTAGGTTTCACAAACACCTAAAGGTGTGCACATGACTTATGTACTCCTCTGCGATCTAATTGATACTTTAGAGATGTTACCGTTCTTCAGAATGATTTGGGAAGCCCTCTGATTTGCGTTCTTGGGCTACTTAACACTGGTGTAGGGAAAGTGAAATATTTCCTCTTCCCTCTTGGGGTCTTGACTGGGCCTAAGAATTAAACTGATGAGGAAAAGAGTCAAACTCTGTAAAATATTTGAAGAGATTATTTGAAAATATTCTGAGCCAAATGTGCGTGACCATGGCCCGTGACAGAGACCTCAGGAGGTCCTGAGAACATATGCCCAAGGTGGTTGGGGAACAGCTTGGTTTTATATATTTTAGGGAGGCATGAGACATCCATCAAATAAATTTAAGAAATACATTGGTTTGGTTCAGAAAGTCAGGACAACTCAAAGCAGGGGCTTCCAGGCTGTAGGTAAATTTAAACATTTTCTGGTTGGCATTTGAAGACCTGGGATCCATAGAAAGGAAATGTTGAGGTTAAAATAAAAGATTGTGGAGACCAAGGTACTTTTGAAGTCTTATAGTGGCTGCCCTTAGAGACAATGGATGACAAATTTTCCTATTCAGATCTTTAGAAGGTGCTAGACTCTTACATAATCTCTTTAGGATTGGGAGGACCTGGAAGAAAATGATCTAGCTATGTTAATAGAAATTCTATGTAGATGCAGATTTTCCCCCAACAAAGGACAGCTTTGCAGAGCCATTTCAAGATATGTCAAAAACTAAAAAACAAAATTGTCTGGACGGAGGAAGGGAGGGAACAAAAAGAACAAAGGGACTAAAATGGCGCATTTCCGGGTTCTTCATTGTTAACTTTCCCCAGCCTGGGAAAGACAGGGGTCCACTGCCCAGGCGCAACCTGACCTCCGACGGAGAAAAACCGGAACCGCCTAGCCACGCCTATTGCCCGCCCCCAACCCGCCTATGTCCCGCCCACTGCCCTCCCACTCCTGGGCCCAGGACATAAAAGCCGCTCCTGGCGGGCCGGCCGAGGTGCGAACTTGCTTGGCTCCTGCTCGTGTGCGGACCAAGGAACCTCGCCCCTCCTTCACATTGGCTTGTAAATAAAGTTTTCTTTTACTTTGCCTGCTTGCCTATTCTCTGGCATTTACTCTGGTGGTCGTTTGGAGCAAATCAAAAATGTTTTGGGATAAAATGTTTTGATTTTGTTTCTTGTCTCGTTATGCCAGTGTCAGATTGGAAAGTAAGTCACAATATATAGGGTTAAATAAAAGCCATCTGATGAGAATTTATGGATTGTAGGGCATGACTTCCTAGACCCCTTAGACAGGAATTTGAGCAAGATAAAAAAAAGAAAAAAAATCAGAGCTTAGTCTCCACTGACGTAAAATAGAGACATAAAACAACAGGACAAAAGCATACAACTTTTATTTAGTAATTTTTACATTGACATTGGAGCCTTCCCTAGAAAAATGGAGACCCAAATTAACAGTTGGACCCTAAGTGCATTTTGGGTCTCTGTTTTTCTAGGGAAAGCTAAAAAGAATAGTAAATTGTGAAAATGTGAGAAAACAAGCAAATTTGGGTTGGTGCAGTTAATACAGAAGTGACTAAGAAGATAAAGGTTGTTGTAACAAAGTGAAAATAAAAATCTGTAAGTTTGTGCAGATACAGCTCAGCTTTGACTCCCTGTCTCTGGTGTTGAGAACATCTCCTTCTTTGTACAGGCAGGGCCCCTTTCATGCAGAATTTTTATCTCCTGCTTTCAGGAAGGAAAAAGGAAAGCCACAATGCTCTTTTTGCATTTGCTTTTTTTTTTTTTCAAGTACCTTTGACTTGAAAATAATCTTTATGCCAAAGTGCCATATTTTGGGTTGACATATCCTACTATTGACAGAGCAGAAGCACTGCCGTTTTAAAGTGTCGCTTGATCAAAAACCACCTAAATCCAACCCAAAGGGTATCAGCCTAATGGCTAATGTCAGCATGACCATAAACCACAAAGGACACATCCAACCAGAAACATTCCAACCCTAAGATAAACCCCTCTCCCACCAGACACATGCCCGCCGGAAGATAACCTTCCCTCTGACCGAAGCAATGTCAGCCCCAAGGTAACCCTTCCCCTCCGACCAGAGACATTCCAACCCTGTAATAAACTCCACGCGGAAACAATCCAAGCCTATGATAAGCTCTCTCACTCTAAACCCTTGAATACTCTTAGTCTGTAAGAGAGAATGTTCCTGACTGAAATCGGCCAGAAGCCCCACTCAGGTTTATTCTCCAAAATAAACCTATCTTTGACTGTTGAGCCACTTTTTGTGTTTCTCTCTTCTTTCTTTAACTCTTACAACTACCCTACAGAGACAAATAAGCCTTTAAGAATAGATTGATTTTAGGAATAATCAGTCATTCTGAGTCAATCTTTTGTGGGAAGATAGAGATCAAGTTGGGAGATCACGTATTAGGTTGGTTCTGAGGAGTAAGCTCCGATTTTTTTATCTTGCCCAAATTCCTATCCAAGGGCCATTGGGGGGTCATGCCCTCCAAACCATAAATTCACATCAGATGGGTTTTATTTAACCTTGTCTATCATGACTTACTTTCCAATCTGACTCTGGCATGACAAGGAAGAAAATCAAAATATTTTACCCCAAAATATATTTCCTTGCCATACCTTGAAATTGTCCTGCAAAGTCTCTTGTGGGAAAAATCCACATTCTGTAGAGAATCCCCTTTCCCCGTTGTTTTCCTTCCTTCCTTTCCAGATCTAGGAGATAATCAGCTAAGAGCCAGGTACCCTTTTAGTTCTGATAAGAAATATTTTACAACCTACTCTCTCTCTAAAGTCTGCTGAGAGCTTCCTCTGAACAATAAAACTGGGTCTCCACAGTCCTTTTTCTTAACCTGAACATTTCCTTTCTGTGGATCCCAGGTCTTCAGATAAACTCAACCAACTGTCAACCAGAAAATGTTTAAATTTGCCTATAGCCTGGAAGCCCCCGCTTTGAGTTGTCCCGCCTTTCTGAACCAAAGCAATATATTTCTTAAATGTATTTGATTGATGTCTCATGCCTCCCTAAAATATGTAAAGCCAAACTGCACCCTGACTACCTTGGGCACATGTTCTCAGGACCTCCTGAAGGCTGTGTCATGGGCCATGGTCACTCATATTTGGCTCAGAATAAATCTCTAAAAGTATTTTACAGAGTTTGACTTTTTTCATCAACAGTGCAAAGGTAATTGCAGTTTGCCATTACTATCAGTGGCAAAAACCACAATTACTTTTGCACCAACCTATGAAATCATAACCTTTAAAAACTAGAAATGATGTTCCTCCTGCTTCCACTAACCTTTCCACTTCTTAATTACTTACAATTTGGCTTTTAATCCTGTACTCCCCTCAAAGAAAAACATTTTGAAATAACTTTCAAATGAAGATTGTGATCCAATTACCAAACCCGATGTCTTCTCCCATAAACCTCATTGTCCTTTATCTCCTTGCATCATTTGGTTTCTGTTAAAATAAATGAGACAGTATTGTGCTCAAAGTACCTAACACTGTCTAATAGACGATTCTCAGAGAAAAGGCTTTTACTCTTCCTTATATAGGAACTCTACTCCCTCATTTTATGTAACATTTATTTATATTTAGCATATATATTAGTATATTTTTATATATATAAAATATGTATTCCTTTTTTTCACCATTAATGTGGACATTGTTGTCTAATGTTTTAATCCATCATTGACTATTTTTGCAACCATGGTTTCCTCAAATGTTTTGTGGGAAAGGGTGGTATATAAGTTATCTCATCCATCTAGTCTTTCCCTGTTGTACTGGTTCTAGCCAATTCTACTTAAGTGTGCCATTGGAGCTTTGATCCCAGCAGGGTTTCCAACTCAAATTTTTTCCATTCTTCTCACTGTAGATACCATCTTCTGAATTCCTTTTTTTTTTTTTTTTTTTTTCAGTTAATGGCCAGGTTATTTTTCCAATCATCAGGGTTCAAAGTACTGAAGTTATCTTTCACTGTCACCCAAGTCCCATGTGATGGTTAATTTTAGGTGTCAACTTGACTGTATTAAAGGATACCCAGATAGCTGGTAAAGCTTTATTTCTGGGTATGTCTGTGAGAGTGTTGCTGGAAGAGATTGACATTTTAGTGAGGGGATTCAGTAAGGAAGATCTGCTCTTACCAATGTGGGTAGGCACCATTCAATCAGCTGAGGGCCCATATAGAACAAAAAGGCAGAGGCAAGACAAATTTGCCCTCTCTCTTCTGGAGCTGGGACACTTCTCTTGCCCTTGAACATGAGATCTACAGATTCTCCAGTCTTTGAACTCCAGAACTTGCACAAGTGGTGCCCACATTCTCAGGCCTTCAAACTTGAACTCAGCCATGCTACCAGTTTTCCTGGTTCTCCAGCTTGTGAATAGCATATTGTGGGATTTTTCAGCCTCCAGAATTGCATGAGCCAGTTTTCACAATAAATCTTTTCTCATAGATCTACCTATCTTTCTTTCCAAATATGCCTTTTTTTTTTTTTTTTTTTTTTTTGGAAACAGAGTTTCACTTTTGTTGCCCAGGCTGGAGTGCAACAGAGGGATCTTGGCTCACTGCAACCTCTGCCTCTGGGTTCAAGCAATTCTCCTGCCTCAGCCTCCTGAGTAGCTGGGATTACAGACACCCACCACCACACCCAGCTAATTTTGTGTGTGTGTATATTTTTAGTAGAGACGGGGTTTCACCATGTTGGCCAGGCTGGTCTCAGACTCCTGACCTCAGGTGATCCACCCGCATCGGCCTCCCAAAGTGCTGGGATCACAGGCATGAGCCACCACGCCTGGCCACACCATCCTTTTTTTTTTTTTTTTTTTTTTTTTTAATTCAACTTCTATTTTAGATTCAAGGGGTAAATGTGCAGGTTTGTTATATGGGTATATTGTGTGATGCTGAGGTTTAGGATATGAACGTTCTTGTCACTCAGATAGTGAGCATAGTACCCACTAGGTCATTTCTCATCCCTTGCCCCCATCCCTCTCGCCCACGTCTAGTAGTTCCTAATGTCTATTGTTGCCATCTTTATGTCCATGTGTACCCAATGCTTAGCTCCCACTTCTAAGTGAGAACATGTGGTGTTTGGTTTTCTGCATCTGTGTTAATTCACTTAGGATAATGGTCCACCTGCATCCATGTTGATGCAAAGGACATCATTTCTTCCTTTTTTATGGTTGTGTAGTATTCCATGGTGTGTATGTACCACGAAATTTCTTTAATCCACCGTGGATAGGCACCTTGGTTGATTCCCTGTCTTTGCCATTGTGAATAGTGCCGTGATGAACATATGTCTTTTTGGTAAAATGGTTTATTTTCCCTAGTATCCTTCATCCTTTAGATTCTCCCTTTTCAATGCTAACTTTCTGCTTTATCTGTTCTGTTCCTAATCCTAGATGATCACCCATCATCTGGGCTGTTATCCTTTTAACTGGCCTCCTCATACCCAATATTTTTCTTTCTCCAATTCTTGTTAGACATTGGGTCTACGTAGGACCTATGTTTCCAAATTGTGGCATCTCAAATATGAAGCCCCAGTTTCAAAGGAAATTAATGATTTATAGCTATCTTCCAATTCAAAAGTTCATCACAGCAATCCAGTAATTTTTAAAAAACATTTGAAACTATGAAATAGCCTAGCAAGTACCATGTATTAAATATTGGATCTCCCAGGTTATTGTTTATATGGTAATTCCACTCTTTGGCTCAAAATCTTCACTGAATCTCTAGTAGCAATCCATGAAGTACAAGTTCAACCTGGTATTCTAAACCCTGCCCAACATGGTCTTAACCTCCTGCCGTGCCGCTTTATTTACCGCTGTGTATGTATATAAATATATATTATATATTCTTGACCATTAATTGTTCCCTGAGATTGCCTCATCTCTTCCTAACTACTTAGCTTCATTCGTGCTATTTCTGCCACATGGAATGCCACCGTGCTTCTGACCATCTTCTGCGTCTTGAAATCCTAACTGCCCTTAAAGGACCACTGAAAATATCCCCTCTTTTTATGAATTCTTTCCTGAGGCCTCCAACTTTTGAACCAGTATTTGTTGTCCCTTAGAGCACTTAATCGTGTTCTGTCTAGTATTAAAGTTATCCATGTATTTGTCTTATTTTCCCCTACCAGATTGTAAACTCTACGCTCGAGACCAAGGTCTGTGTCTCACTCATCTAAGTGTATGCTGTGGAGCCAAACGTATTAAGCATGTTGTAGGTCTTGGATATAAAATAATGAGACCCAGCTCCTTGTTTGGCTCAAAAATTGGAATTGAAGATACTACAATTCCAAAGCAATCATTCTAAAAAGGTTTTGAGCAGTCAGCATTTTTAGAAAAAACATGGAGCCTGCAAAATCCTAGGAAGGATCATATTTATCTAAATATTTAAGTTTAGCCTGGTTATTAAAAACCAATTTACATTTTCCTCTGTGTTTGCTTATCTGTTAATTTCTAATAGGTAGAACTGGGATTAGGGTGAGATGAGTTAGATGCCAATGGCACCAATTGAAGGAGGCAATCACTTTTTCGTCAGTCTCCTGCCAATAGATTACTAAGAATCCATTAGGGCATAATCAAAATTTTTCTTTCCAAACGAGCTTATAAATAGAGAATGTGCTTAAACACAGCATTCCTTTTTGACTTACTCGAAGTAAAAGTAAGTTCATTGAAATGGATTAGTACTTTTTTACTCGAAGTGTTTTCAAATTAGATTTTTTTGGCCCACCTATGACAATAGGTGACGGTGTTTCTGAAGTATTTATGTGAGCAACAATTTTCTTGATCTTCTTAGAATTATGACCCAGGATCACTGTTCATTCCATTTCTTCCCTTGATTATATCATTATTGCCATTTATTGCAGCCTGAAAGTTCTCTATGATATTTCATATTTTGCATGTATATGTATTTTAAGACAGAGTCTCTCTCTGTCTTAAAATCCAGGCTGGAGTGCAGTGGCGCAACCTCGGCTCACTGCAACCTTTGCCTCCCAGGTTCAAGCGATTCCTCTGCCTCAGCCTCCCAAGTAGCTGGGATTACAGTATCTGCCACCACGCCCAGCTAATTTTTGTAATTTTAGTAGAGATGGGGTTTCACCATGTTGGCCAGGCTGGTCTCGAACTCATGACCTCAAGTGATCCACCTAGGCCTCCCAAAGTGCTGGGATTACAGCTATGAGCCACCATGCCCAGCCTATATTTTGCATATTAAAAACCTTTTTTTTTCCACCAGCTCTCTACATTTGAAATTTTATGAATTGTTTTCCTTGAATAAGGAGTATTTGTACTATAAATGGGAAACAAGTATCAAAATATATGACCCATGATTTCTGTAATCTGTATGCTTTTCTTACTGATTTGTAAAGACTCCTTAAATACCTCAATAGAAAAATGAGCAAAGATGTGATTAGGCCCTTCACAGGAAAACAGGCAGTCATCAAAATACTTCTTTAATTTAAAAAAAAAAACACTAATTAAAAGTGACAAATATTCTGCCTCACTGCAATGAGATAGGCAAAGATGTAAAAGAACAGCAATATTCAATATTGGTAAATTAATAGGGAAATGAGTGTTTTCATTATATGGTTGATGCAGCTGAAAATTCTAGCAGCCTTTCTGGAGAGCATTTTTGTATATATTTCAAAAGCCTAAGATTGTGTGAGACCTTTGACTCTACGGTGTTCCTTCTGGAGATTTATCTTGAAGAAATAATTGGACAAACTTGTGGTGACATAGGTACAATATGTCTATAATATACCTAAATTAAATGTCTGTCAATTGGGGATTGATTGTCTTAGGTTATAAACCCATACAATGAACTGTGGTGCAAGTGATGATTAGTTCTTGTCTGTTGATATGAAAATGTGCCCACTATGTATTAAGTTTTTAAAAACCTGGTGACAAAAAAGGCCGGGCACTGTGGCTCACGCCTGTAATCAGCACTTTGGGAGGCCGAGGCGGGTGGATCACGAGGTCAGGAGATCGGGAAGTCAGCAACCCCGAATGGAGGGACTGGCTGAAGCCATGTTTTACATCTTTGCCTATCTCATTGCAGTGAGGCAAAATATTTGTCACTTTTAATTAGTGTTTTTTTTTTTTAAATTAAAGAAGTATTTTGATGATTGCCTGTTTTCCTCTGAAGGGCCTAATTACATCTTTGCTCATTTTTCTATTGAGGTATTTTAAGAAAAGCATATAGATTACAGAAATCATGGGTCATATATTTTGATACTTGTTTCCCATTTATAATACAAATACTCCTTATTCAAGGAAAACAGTTCATAAAATTTCAAATGTAGAGAGCTGGTGAAAAAAAAGGTTTTTAATATGCAAAATATAGGCATATTAATATAGGCATAATATCAAAATATTATGCATAATATGGGCATGGTGGCTTGTGGCTGTAATCCCAGCACTTTGGGAGGTCTAGGTGGGTGGATCACTTGAGGTCATGAGTTCGAGACCAGCCTGGCCAACACAGTGAAACCCCATCTCTACTAAAAATAAAAAAAGTTAGCCAGGCATAGTGGTGGGCGCCTACTACGCCCGAGTAGTCCCAGCTACTCGGGAGGCTGAGGCAGGAGAATAGCGTGAACCCAGGAGGCGGAGCTTGCAGTGAGCTGAGATTACACCACTGCTCTCCAGCCTGGGCGACAGAGCAAGACTCCGTCTCAAAAAAAAAAAAAAATAGCATGCTTTTATCTCATTTCTGTTTAAAAATAGATTTATCACTTATCTTGGATGGGAGTGAGGATTAGATCATTGTTGTGGGAAGTCAGGGACCCTGAATGGAGGGACTGACTAAAGCCATGGCAGGAGAACATAAGTTGTGAAGAATTCATGAACATTTATTAGTTCCCCAAATTAATACTTTTATAATTTCTTACACCTGTCTTTACTGCAATCTCTGAACTCTAAATTGTGAAGATTTCATGGACACTTCTCACTTCGCCAATCAATACTCTTGTGATTTCCTATGCCTGTCTTTGCTTTAATCTCTTAATCCTGTCATCTTCGTAAGCTGAGGATGAATGTCACCTCAGGACCTTGTGATGATTGCATTAACTGCACAAATTGTTTAAACAATATGAAATCTGGGCACCTTTTAAAAAGAATAGGATTACAGCAATGATCAGGGAACAAGGGAGATAACCTTAAAGTCTGGCTGCCTGTGGGCCGGGTGGAACAGAGCCATATTTCTCTTCTTTCAAAAGCAAATAGGAGAAATATTGCTGAATTCTTTTTCTCAGCAAGGAACGTCCCTGAGAAAGAGAATGCGTTCCTAAGGGGAGGCCTCTGAAATGGCCGCTTTGGGAATGTCTGTCCTTTATGGTTGTAGATAAGGGATGAAATAAGCCCCAGTCTCCCGTAGCACTCCCAAGCTTATTAGGACGAGGAAATTCCCACCTAATAAATTCTAGTCAGACCGGTTCTCTGCTCTTGAACCTTGTTTATCAATGACAATGCGTGCACAGTGGGACATGGAAGTTCATTAGTGATTCTAGTTTCGCCCTGACCTTGTGATCTCGCCCTGACCTCCTGCGTTGTGATCTTTTGTCGCCCTTGAAGCATGTAATCTCTGTGACCCACACCCTATTCGTGCACTCCCTACCCTTTGAAAATTGCTAATAAAAACTTGCTGGTTTTATGGCTCGGGGGGCATCATGGAACCCGCCGACATGTGATGTCTCCTCTGGACACCCAGCTTTAAAATTTCTCTCTTTTGTACTCTTTCCCTTTTTTTCTCAGACCAGCTGACACTTAGGGAAAATAGAAGAGGACCCACGTTGAATATCGGGGGTGGGTTTCCCCTGATAGATCATGGCCATTT
Source organism: Rhinopithecus roxellana (assembly GCF_007565055.1). Lineage (NCBI taxonomy): Eukaryota > Metazoa > Chordata > Mammalia > Primates > Cercopithecidae > Rhinopithecus > Rhinopithecus roxellana. The sequence continues at coordinate 22,091,279 of NC_044562.1, forward strand.
TTGTATTCTTCTTCATAACTTCTGTATTGTCTATTCTTTTTACAGTGAACATCTGTTATTCTTACAATCCAAAAAAAATTTATTTCCATTTTGTAAAAAAAGGACCAGCTTCAATTTAAAAAATGTTTATTCTTAGGCAATACAATAAAATAATATTTTAGATATAATTACAGAAATATTAGTACATTAAAATATTATAATCTTGTCAGGATATAACAATATAAAATATTCAATATATTTTAAATATATTTCATTTGGTTATAGAGTAAATATTAAATTAAGTTTAGTAGCAGTAAGTTACATTTGATACATGAAAATCTTTGTAAGTTAGCCATCAAATTCAAATGTAAGCATTATTTTAATACTTTCATAAATAAGTTACTTAATAACATTTATCTTGCTGAAAGACTTCTGAGAAATCTGTTATTTTAGCACACTGTGAAATTCCAAAGTTGAAGCCCCAATTTTAAAGAAACAGTTTACATTTTATCTGTAATATTAAATCTTCATAATTGTATAAGCTACTCATAAGCTAAGTTATCTGGAAAATAATGCACATGAGCTATAACTTAGTGCCGAAGTACTTCTAAGTAAAGTCTTAGAAGTACGACTGAACAGCTGTTCATATGGCTTCATTGGAATTTCAGGTCTTAGCATCACTTGTCTTCCTCAGAAGTTAAATACTGATAAGAGGGCATGAGAAGATGGAGGCCTGAGTGGAGGCCAGTGGTTTGACATTAGCACCAGTCTAGGGCTTTTACTTATGAGTAAAAGTAGATGACCTTAGAGTCACCTGTGAGTTTGAACTTTAAATAGAGACATGGATGGAGCAGCTGTAGCCAGCCGTACTGGGTAACTGCCTGTAGAATTGTTGCTTGGGTATTTGTCTAGAACAATATTTCTAGAAATACTTGAAAACCTTGAAAAACAAGGTTTTCTCAGTCTTTAGAGTACATCAGAATCATGTGATGGGCTTGGTAAAACATAGATATTTTGGGCCCTCCCCCAAGAGTTTCTGATTCCTGTGGGTCTGGAGTGGTCCCTAGAATCTGCATCTGTGACAAGTTCCCAGATGATGCTGATGCTGCTCTTCCAGGGACCGCCCTTTGAGAACTACTGGCCTATGGTGGGTTTGTAGAGATTAGCTAGCTCTATATGCCGCTATAGTACACTTGGGATAATGGGACGTTTTTAAAGCAGAAAAATTTATTCGTTAAGTGAATCTAAATAAGTGAAATGCTGCACATCTTAGCTGAGATGTAAAAATGGCTTGACAGCAAACACATGAGCAGTGAAGGATGAAAACCATGTGAGCCATGGCCATAGTCTGTGCTGTCCTCTGGGTCACATTTTTCACTTACAAAGCAATTGAGATTGAAGCAGTAGCCTGAATTTAAATATCAGCACCACCAACTCCACCTAGGTAGATCAAGAAGCATCTTCAAAGCTTTGTCTCTTGGTGTCTGGACTCTTAAGACTCATCAAATAGTGTTATCATCAAGTATAACACTAGTTTAATGTTTTCTAGATCTTGGTTTTTCTGCTATTATTCAGACCTTGTCTTCTCTTGGCTTTTCTAAGAGAAACTAGAAGCCCTCGGTTTCCCTAGGCATAGACCTTATTTTTAACCTTTACTTGGGCCTGCTGAATTATCATAATGAAGTATAACAGCAGTGAAAAGGAAGAAAAAACGAGAGGGGAGGGAAGCTACTTGTATATGTGAGATTCTTAACAGAGCAATGAGTTACTTTTTCTGGGATATTAGGTCAGAAACAAGTCTCTTTTTTTCTCTTAGCATCTCTGTAGGTTAGTATAGTATCTGGGACATGCTTGGTGCTGAATAACATGATTGTTAAGTTGAATTAAGTAACCTTGGGAATGTATCAACACCTTGAAAAGTGGGTTTTAAGACATACAGCAGCCAAATTATACATTTGATACATTAAGATTTTTAAACAATGGACTCTTTCAATATGGTTTGTAAGAATATATAACATAAAAAGTGTTGCTTTTTTTTAAACAAAGGAAGAATTAGAGAAGTAACAAAGGAATAAATCTGTAAAACCTAGAGTGATGACATATTCAGAGCAATGAAAAAATAGATTCTGAGTCTGATAAACCAACAAATGGCTTAAGTTCGTTCGTGGATTATTGAACTGCTCCTTTACATAAGATATGCACCAACATTTATGGGATGAGGATAAAGTACACATTTCATAAGTAGTATTCTTGTTATTTGTGTGGGTATGCTGGTAAAAGAGAAGTTAAAGTTATACATATTTCATAGTATGTGTATAACAATATCCTTTTAAAACATTCACTAAGGGGGAAAATTGTATATGCTTTGAATACAAGCAGATTTTAGAGCTACAGTGAAATGAATTTAATAAACAAAAAAATCTTTAAAAATCAACAAAACAAAACCATACAGTATTTCCAACGGTATTATGGTTCCATCAGGGAATCCCCCTTTTGCGCTTAGCAGTGGGCATGTTTGAAACATTCCTAGAAAATCCATGAACCTCAGTTCAGTTCTGTGTTCCATCAGGCCTTATGGTCCTCAGCAGGTCTGAAAGTCCAGTTCTATACACAATGCTCCAAGATACCATATGCCCCCTTCTCTTCCCATACCCAGGGTCTGAAGTTTCATGAAGGGGTGGTGGGGCAATCAAACACTGATTTAGCCTCCCTGAGTCTTAAAGACAGGAGGAGGACAAAGGTGGGAATACAGTGGGCCAAATATTTCATAACTTGTAGCGTTCAAACTTCATACAATCACCATACTGACAGTGCCTTGGATGTAAGTGGAATAGATTTTTGGTGTTATTTTGTGAATAGTTGCTGCTTTGCCACAGGGAACTTTGAAATAGCACAGATTAGAGACCCAGATCACAGAACTGACTTGAAAGAACTGCTTTGTTCTGTGGGGAAACAAATTGAAACTTTGTACTGAGTCACCATGGAGCAATATTGTCTGGTTAAAGAAAAATACCTAAATAAAAGCATGCTCTGTCATTACTTTGTTCTTTAGGATGAAAGTAGCAGTTCTGCTGTCTTTTTTAGCTTTAGTGTCGTTTCTTCATGCACACCTGACAGCGACTTATTATTTTTTCTAATTCTCCAGCTTTCACAGTTGATGGAATAGGCTTTCTGAAATAAAAACAAACCAAAAAAAAAAAAAAAAAAACTCATTGATTTATGCATAAAAGGGAATTTTTGCTGAGTTTGAGTTTTATTAATGAATATTGTCGCTATTTTGAAATTTATTACAGGGTCGGCGTGGTGGCTCACGCCTGTAATCCTAGCACTTTGGGAGGCTGAGGTGGGAGGATCACTTGAGGTCAGGAGTTTGAGACCAGCCTGGCCAACATGGTGAAACCCCATCTCTACTAAAAACAACAAAAATTAGACAGGTATCATGGCAGATGCCTTCTATAATCCCAGCTACTCAGGAGGCTGAGGCAGGAGAATCACTTAAACCTGGGAAGTGGAGGTTCCAGTGAGCCCAGATCGTCAGATTGTGCCACTGCACTCCAGCCTGGGCAACAGAGCAAGACTGTCTCAAAAAAAAAAAAAGAAAGAAAGAAATGTATTATAGGACTATTTATCGTTATGGAAGAAGTATATTTCTGAAGAGGCATATATGGTGGCATTTTATAATTTTAGTCATATTTCAACAGCATTAAAGAAACATAAGCCTTGATGAAAACTTACAGATCATCTTTTTTGTAATACAAACTACTCCCACCCTTTAAATAATCCACATTATTCGCAAGTCTTTCAATATAGTAAATTCAGAAGAGAGATCATTTAGTGTGATTGCATCAAGTAATTTACTATAAATATATATACAAATGTTAAATGTGTTTAGTAATGACAAAACACTGATTTTGTCTTTATTGGCACAGTAGTACAAAATCATGGCCACTCCTTGACCCGAGAACACAGGCAACTTTCGACAGTTCTGCAATTGAGTCATCAGATTCAGCTTGATGGTGAATAGTTACCTGAACATTCTTTCTGGGTTTAATGAAGCCAGCCAGAAACTGTAGGAATTTGAATAGTAGTTGCACGTTCCTCTTCCATGACATTCTAGAAATGGGCTGGCTCGGAATTCTTCCAGGCAGGAGCCGGGGGAGGCCAGTGCTTGCCCGGTGCCCTCAGAACCTGCACTTGTGAACTACCACAGTTTAAAAAATCTGAGTAAACACTCTGTCCACTGGGATTCAAATTTTCAAATCTCTACTTTTTTTTTTTTTTTGAATGAATGGGCAACTGTGAGTAAAGAAGGGGGAGGAATGATCATAAGTGATGCTACAGATTAGAAATAACCACCTATGTGGCCAGGTGCAGTGACTCATGCCTGGAATCCCAGCTCTCATGCCTGTAATCCCAGCTCGCTCTTTGGGAGGCCTAGGTGGGCAGATCACTTGAGGTCAGGAGTTTGAGGCCAGCCTGGCTAACATAGTGAAACTATGTCTGTACTAAAAATACAAAAATTAGCTGGCATGGTGGCGTGTGCCTGTAGTCCAAGCTACTCAGGAGGCTGAGGCAAGAGAATTGCTTGAACCCTGGAGGCAGAGATTGCAGTGAGCCAGGAGGTGGAGATTGCAGTGAGCCAAGATTGCACCACTGCACTCCAGCCTGGGCAACAGAGGGAGATTCTGTCTCAAGAAAAAAAGAAAAAGAAAAAAGAAAGAACCACCTGTGTGCAGCTATGACAGTCATCACAGTCACACATGGCCATTCCAGAGACTTCTTCACTAGCATTGACATCTGACAGCTTTTTCTTTAAAAGACTTTCTTTGCTTTTATCTCTGTATGAATGTGAAAGGGGCACAGATTTTGGAGCAGACAGACCTGGGTTCAGATCCTAGCTTTTCCACTAAATAGTTGTAAGACCTTGGGGAAAGTACTTCATTCTTGTTTGTAAAACTGTAGATGATAGAAATTACCTATCAGAGTTTTCATAAAAATTACAGAGAATGTATATAAAGCAGTTATCTTATTAAAAATAGGCATTCCAGGCTGGGTGCAGTGACTCATGCCTGTAATCCCACCACTTTGGGAGGCTGAGTTGGGTAGATCACTGGAGGTCAGGAGTTTGAGACCAGCCTGGGCAATATGGTGAAACCCTGTCTCTACTAAAAAAACAAAACAAACAACCAAAAATACAAAGATTAGCTGGGCGTGGTGGCACACACCTGTAATCTCAGCTACTCAGCAGGCCGAGGCAGGAGAATCACTTGAACCTGGGAGGCAGAGGTTACAGTGAGCCAAAATCACTCCACTGCACTCCAGCCTGGGTGACAGAGTGAGACTCTGTCTCAAAAGATAAAAATAATAAAAAAAAGAGGGATTCCGTTATCAATAAATGGCAGCTACTATTCACCTAAATTTCATAATAGAATTTGTAGGTAATCTCCTTCTGAGAAGTCTTTTTTTAATACTCCATTATTTACCAGAAGTAAAAAAAAAAAAGTGTATTTATAGATTTTCAAGGAAATGTCTATGGCATGTTGCACCCACTGACATCAGACAGCATCGACCCTGGGAACCACATTTTACCCAGCACAATGTAACATTCTACGGGTAGTCTTTACTATAAAACTCCTGTTCCTTTTCTCCTCACCATGATGAATGAAAATCCTTTCCAGAGAGAAATCCAGCCATGAGGACATGGAGGAATGTCAGTGGTTTGGCTGTGAACGGCTATGACGATCGCAGGACCTTCACAAACAGTGCATCTGTAACATGAAACAAAAACACTGTGGCAGCATTGCCACTTTCCGCACTGTGATGTGCTGCCTTACATTCCATTACAAGGGAAGTGATCCATTACAAGGGAAGTGATTCACTTGGTCCCATTGTAAAACTAGGGGATTGGATTTTTACCTGCTTATATAAGGCTCAAGGGCCCTGCCAGTAATGGGAGCCATGTTCATTGGCATCAGAGCTGGTGTTGACAGCCAGTATGAATAATCATTTCGAGATGCGAAATTACATACATCATTGACATTGCAGAATAAGAACGGCATTGTGGTAAATCGCTGCAGGCAGCTGCCCAGAGTTCCTAATGAAATATCAGACTGAGTATCACTTTCAGTAAGTTAAAGTTATTTTCGGCATCGCTGCTAGAGAGAAGCTAATTAAAACGTAACCTGTAGCAACAGCTGGACAAAGACAACACAAAAGAGTTATCTGCAAAGTGTAGTATTGAAAAGTTTTCATACTGATAGAAATCAAAGATCCAATAGGCAAACAAATCTTCTTTCTCCCACCTTTAATACTTTCTGCGGCTCTTTCTTTCTTTCTTTTTTTTTTGAGATGGAGTCTCACTCTATCACCGAGGCTGGAGTGCAGTGGCCGGATCTCGGCTCACTGCAAGCTCTGCCTCCCGGGTTTATGACATTCTCCTGCCTCAGCCTCCCGAGTAGCTAGGACTACAGGCACCCACCACCTCGCCCGGCTAGTTTTTTTGTATTTTTTTAGTAGAGACAGAGTTTCTGCTAAACCAGGATGGTCTCGAACTCCTGACCTTGTGATCCGCCCGTCTCGGCCTCCCAAAGTGCTGGGATTACAGGCTTGAGCCACCGTGCCCGGCCCCCTGTGGCTCTTTCTAATCGATCTAGAACATGGGGGCTAGCATAGGTCAGCTGGGATAGTGTTTTTGCTTCAAAGTATTCCCACTTATTCATATGTACATAATAGCTAATTATCCAGATAAAGGTTTAGAAAAACTTATTATTTGTGAAATTAAAAAGCAAACGGGTGGGCTGGGCATGGTGGCTCACACCTGTAATCCCAGCACTTTGGGAGGCTGAGGAGGGAGGATTGCTTGAGCTCAAGAGTTTGAGACAAACCTTGACAATATAGCCAGACCTCGTCTCTACTGAAAATCAAAAAAATTAGCTGGATATAGTGGCATGTGCCTGTAATCCCAGCCATTCAGGAGTCTGAGGTGGGAGAATTGCTTGAGCCTGGGATGTTGAGGCTGCAGTGAGCCGTGTTGCACCACTGCACTCCAGCCTGGGTGATGACAGTGAGACCCTGTCTAAAAAAAAAAAAAGAGAAAAAGAAAAACACCAAAAAGAGAAACGCAGACAGGTGGTTTAGGGGGTTTTAGGGGCAAATTGTTTGCACTGAATGGGAGGAGCTAGGCTGGCATTCCTGAGCTAGGCTCCTTCCAGCATTTTACATTCCAGAATGAAAATTAGCCCAGTGTTGTTTTATTTGTTCTCTTTAAAATGTGCCAGGAGATACTCAAGGTTGTTTACACTTAACTTCAGAGGGAAGCATCCTAGGCTGTAAAGATTTATAATCTGCATGTGGAACAACACAACTGGCAAATGGGACTGGGACATTACCGAGGTCTTGTCCGTGGGCTCGTTCATTCCCTTGTACAAAAAGAAAAGAAAACCCACTGTAGAGTGGCGCTGTCCCCTCTGGACATGAAGGGATTGCTGTGGTTTGACTGTGTCGGGTGAAGACAAAGCCTCTCGTTGTCCAGGTTGCAGGTGATCCACTGTCTCCACGTTTTCCTTTCAAACCTGGCAATCCATCTGATCCAGGTGGTCCTTCAAAAAACACATTCTAAATGTTGCAACAGACAGAAAATCTTAAACTTGTTTTTTCAAAGTACTAATTTAAATATATGTGTATATATATGTTGAGCCCCATATATTGAAAGAAATCCTGGAGAAGAGTGGCTTATAAAAATGGCCAAATGGTATTATTAAATGTTAAGCAGTTTATCCCACGGTGCCTCTTCTTATCAATCTTTGTGTGAAAATCTGATGAGTTTTTTGAGATCAGGTCTTTATCTTTGAATTCCTCTGTGAGGCCTGGCACAGTGGCCTGCCTGCATCTGGTAGGTCTTATGTATGTTTTTTATGAATAAATGAATGAATCCTCCTACAATGTGATGGGAGAAAAATCCAATATCTACAACTTAAAGTCTATTCAAGTAGATAATAATAAATTACTTATGGTTTTGATAAATTCACAAATTATTGCAACATTGTCTATAATAAACAATTGCAGAAAACACTGAAAGCTCTTTTTAAAAGTTCAAACTTCAAGAAAGTTTTGATCAATTTGTAAGGAAAGTAAGACGAGAAGGTTTTTTTTTTTTTTTTTTTTTTTTTTTTACTGTAATAAGGGTTAATTTATTTTATTTATATGAGTTAAAAACAAAGTAAATGCTTTCTGTACATTTTTCTCCCTGTGTAGAAAAACTTTCTATGCTTTGGAGTGCGGAGTTGGACAAGGCTAATCCACCCTTGTCATGTTCTAGATGAGGACCAGTGAGCTGTCCTCTCTTCCATTCCTCTTGAACTTCCTTCTCCTTTCTTTCATTGAACAGCTATTATTTACGGTATTGGCATTGGCTTCCACCTCCTCACCCCCATCCATTTGTGCAGCCACTGTACCCAGACTCCCTCCCCAACCAGATTTGGGCCATGGTTCTTTAGGGTCCTAAGGAAGCCCAGAGAAAACAGAGACGGTTAGACTTTGGGCCTACATCATCACAGGAATTAGTTTTGTTGTCCACAAACATCCATGCCCCTGGGAGTCAGGCATTGTCACAGTTTAGTCCTGACTCAGAAGTCAGGACTTCCCACAAAAATTTGTAAAAGCCCCAATATTATATATTTTTTTCAATTTTCTCTGAATTCTGCCCACTCTTGTCTCCTCCAGGGACCTTGAGTGGTTTTTTGAAATTAAAAATAGGCCACATCCAAATTCTCCAGTCTGATATCTTACTTGAAAAATCCAAGTTGCCATGGTTTTAATATATTGGGGAGACACATTTTTCTCTTTTCCTAACCCCTGCCCTCATTCAGAGGGGGTATAATTGACCCCAAACAAAAGATGCCTCCTGATCTCTACACAGGAATTGGAAAGTGATTAGCTGAGCAGGGCAGGAACTGGAAGTGAGCTTTTGTACAGACGTGTGATATCCAAGGCATTTCCATATCTCCAAGAAGGGGGCCAGGGCTGTCAGTTTATGCCAGTGCAGTTTGACTCTTAGATCCCTTTGTCATTCTCAGATCCCTTTGTCATTCTCCAATGCTATGGAGATAGCATTCAGTTCAATGCTATGGAGATAGCATTGAACTGTCTACTTGCTAATTAATTCTCAACAAAATTTGTATTGCAGTGCCCTTGCTCTTGCTGTTGCCCCATTCTTAGGGCATTAAAGCCTTGGTCATTAAAATTTTTAAATTAATAGAATTATTAATAAAAGTGTTTTGTCATTTCAAAAACCACACTTTAAGGAAAGTTGAACGATTAATAGTACTCCACTGTGTACCCATCGCAATACTAAATCATATGTAATTATGCAATTAGTATTATAATATTAACATCATATTTGAATTTTTAAAAATTTAAGTCTACAGTCTTTACCATTTTAATATAGTAGATCTGAGCATAATATATGCCAGTAAATTCAGAAATCACATTTAGAATTTTTCTTGCTTTAACAAAGTCAGCAATCCTAAAAAATAGAAGATTTGGACATCAAGGTAGTTTCCAGAAGAGTGCTTTGAAACATTTGCAGAAGGTAGATGTTGATCCAGGTGTCAAACTGACACATACAGCATATATTCAGAATAAAACACTATATGTAAGAGGCCCCTTTTCATGACACACATGAATTGTTGAATTCTATTCAAGAATAGCTTTTTTTTTTTTGAGATGGAGTCTCGCTCTATCACCCAGGTTGGACTGCAGTGGTGTGATCTTGGCTCACTGCAACCTCCACCTCCCAAGTTCAAGCAATTCTCCTGCCTCAGCCTCCCAAGTAGCTGGGATTACAGGCACCTGCCACCATGAAGAATGGCATTTTTGAAAGATGGCTTTCTTAAAAAAGGATACTAAGTTGCTCTTCTATGCATACCAAGGTAATATTTTTCTAGCTACGTACTTATGTACCGCTCCTATAAATAATAATTATTAACTAATTACTCCTGTAAGTTATTAAAGACAGGTATTGGCCTTTTTGAAAGAAGAACACCCATAGGACTTATTAGTTCTATTTGTCCTCGGGCTAAACTGTGCATCAGTTTGGAGCCCATCTGACCAGCGAAGAGGTCGGAAAAATAGTGTGTTCCAATAATTCTTGATTCTCATCTTCCAAATTAACATTTGATCCTTGGCCTTTGGTCTGATCTGAATAACATAAACTCAAAGGCCTAGATAACTCATAGTCACCCACTCAAACAAGACCTCTTTATGTCTAAATAACACTTCTTCAGTGAGGAAACAAGCTGGGTGTTTACCTGGCTCTCCTTTAGAACCTTTGTTGCCTTTTTCTCCAGCTGGTCCAGGACTTCCTGGTTTTCCATCCTTGCCTGGCTTACCTCTTGGCCCACAGGGTCCTAGGCAAAAACCAACACTGCATTGCATTTTATCATATAGGTTGAAAGATAAGGTGACCAACCATCCGGTTAACCCAGGACTTTCTCAGTTTCAGGAATGAAAGTCCTGCATCCTGGGAAGGTCCTCGGTCCTGGGCAAGCTAGGATGATTAGTCACCTAACTTGTTAGCCCCACTTCCCAGAAAACAAGGCTCTCAAAAATGAACTATGAGGATACTTAATGCAGTAGTTTAAAATTGTGCTGCAATTTTGATTTATGTTCTTCCAGAATTCACTATGTCCCTGAATTGATCAAACTAATAAGTAATATCTTTATCTCCCAGGTGATTCAGACACACTTAAGGCGTAATCATTCCATTCAGAAGCCTATTACAATACGCTCTGCTTATGTAGAGGGGTTAGTTCAGTTTTCAAACACCAGTATTTTGAAAAGATTCCTAAATCATTATTTTTTCTAATACTTTGCTGTACAAAGTGTTAGAAAAGCATAAATTCACAGAACTCAGGTATATTCAGACAATCATTTAGAAATAGAGCCCCAAGACTGACAGTTGTCAGAGGAGATAGACATACCTTTACCTTAATAAAAAATAAAAAAACAAAAATATGCTCCCCTAAAGTGTATTTGTTCAAGTTATACTATGTACAACAGCTTTCAATAGATTCCAAGGTCTTTTATTTGCTGGTCAAGGGTAAAATGAGCTCAATCCTAAGACTGTGAAAACCACTATCATGTTCAACATTTTCTGTGAAGTTGTATCAGCTCTTTCCAAAGCAGTTTACAGGTATTTTGGTTCAACCACTTCCTAGTGATCCAAGTCAATGCTGCCAGTCTCACACCTAGGTTTCCAGGTGGCCCTGGTGGCCCAGGTTCGCCCTGCATCCCTGGTTCTCCAGGTGTGCCAGGTGGCCCTGGGCTTCCTGGAAGGGAGATAATCTTAAGTGTGCCAGGGTCTCCACGTATACCTGTTGACATAAACATAAGAAGAAGATGATGGCTTCAGGGATGCGTTACCTTTCTTCACTGAGATCAATAGTAAGGAAATTTATTTACCAGGTGGTCCTATTGGCCCAATTGGTCCTGGAGGTCCAATGGATCCTAGAAATCCAGGATTACCCTTTTCTCCTAAAAACAAACAAACAAAAACACAATGTGATTCCACTTAGATCAGTGAGTCTCCTACTTCTTCAGGTTGATGATTGACTCTAAGGACAAATACTAGAAGTGTGCCTGGAGGCTCTGTCCTGTGGGTTCTGTCACAAGGGCTACAATTTCATTTTTGTTCACATAGGTTTTGGCATGTCACTGGGACCCAGTAGGTCATGCTTAATGAGTCTGTAAAGAAATATATTCCAGAAGCAGGCATTAAGAACTTGTATTTTAACACTGAAGGGGAAGGGCCCTTAAGAGTCCAATTTTTGAGTTCAGAAACCAATTTGATATTTAAGGTAAGATACAAAGTCACATTAAAACCTGTTTTACCATCTGGTGAATTATATTGCTTGGTTGTCATAGTTATCTACTTTCTCAGCTTATTACTCTAGCTTTACTCATAGCCTAGAGTTAGTTACATCAGGAGTTCTCTTGAGCACAGAGAGAATATTTGCTTTGTGCCATATTGTTGTTTTAGTATTGGATTCAACTGGATATTCTGTGTCCTAAATGGAGTAGCCTGGTACTGCCAGCGTGAACTAATAAAGTGGTAAGATTTCTCTTGCAAGCACAGTCTTTTACACAAATAAAAGAAGGTTACTGAGAGCCGTTCATCTGGAGAAATACTCTATTTAAAAGAATCTTGAAATAGTATAGTGGAGCCTTCCTACTTCACTCATATTGAGGTCCTATTTGTACTAACCCCAGCTGTCTGTACTTCAACAAACACTTGTGTGCCCTAAAATATAAATTGAGGTTATTGTATTTGCATATAAAGAGCAATGCACAAAAACAGTACCTTTCACGCCCGGAAACCCCTGGAATCCAGGATCACCTCTGAGTCCTGGAAGACCTGGAGTACCTGGTGCTCCCTATATTTCAAAAAAAGGGAGTAGAACCAAAACAAATCTTTTAAAATTACTAAATTCACAGCAGTTTTTAAAAAATGCAAATAGGATATAATATTATGTTGGATGAGAATAAGCTGAAGTTAGCAGACATCATTTTTTCAATCAAGGCTTTAACTCCTTTGGCCACTTAGAACCTTTCCTTAGGACTATCATTTTAAAAGTAAAATAAAAGCTTCCCTTAAGCCCAAGAGCAAACATACCTTCTAATGTTGGTGTATGTTGTTTTAGTATTGGATTCAACCGGATATTCTGTGTCCTAAATGGAGTAGCCCAGTACTGCCAGCATGATTTTTTATTTTTTTCATTTTTTTGAGACAGAGTCTCGTTTTGTCATCCAGACTGGAGTGCAGTGGCATAATCTTGGCTTGCTGCAACCTCTGCCTCCCACATTCAAGTAATTCTCATGCCTCAGCCTCCTGAGTAGCTGGGATTACAGGCATGCACCACCACACCTTGCTAATTTTTGTATTTTGAGTAGAAACAGGGTTTTACCATGTTGGCCAAGCTGGTCTCGAACTCCTGACCTCAAATGATCTGCCCACCTCAGCTTCCCAAAGTGCTGGGATTATAGTAGTGAGCTACCATGCCTGGCCCAGAATGAAAATTATAATCATCTGTATTTATAATTGTTGCAAAGACAACAAAACCATTGTTGAGTTATAGCACCCAAGCATCATTCTAACTAAGCTAGCAGAGCCATAAATTACTCTTGACCATGATGATAGGAGAAGTAATGTCCAGGGATGGGAGTGTATAGGAGTTGTCAAGAGAGAGTATTTGACAGCCATATTTGACAAGGATGCAATAATCTAAGCGGGAAGGAGGTGCTCTCTTCTTGTGAGGCTCACATGAACTGGTCTTATAGCCAGAAGATGCTCAAGCAAAGCCATAGAAGGAGGGAGGAGGGAGCAGGGCTTCTGAAAAGAGCTGTTTGTCAAAATGTATGCTAAATCTACTTTCATACTGTCCATATGATTTGAGATAATGCTATTACCTGAGAATAATGGGCTTTGAAGGTCGTGAAAAGTGCCAAGAATAAAACTGGCCTTGAACCAGCTATCTTTGGAGCAAGAAGACCAAAGAAGGAACCATCTGATTGCTTGGATAAAGTGTTGTTAAAAAAAGAAGAGAGAGAAAACAGAACCATCTGATCAAGGACTTGCTGGCTTCTCATTTCTGCCTGTTCCTCTTGAGGCTAAGGTAACTATGAAAAAGAGCATGTTGCCAGGGTTATCCCTGGCAGCAGGAGGGAGCTGTTAAAGGCCGCAAGCCAGTTGAGACATCCATCAATAATTGTCTTTCAACTGTACGTATAGAAGCCTATGAATGACCATGAAATCACCAGAGGAGTTAAGTAAGATCATGTTTCCAAACCAAGCTTTATACATCCCAGTGTCCTTGGAAGGTCTTTAGATGTAACTGTGGATCAAATTGGCAACTTTCAAAGAATCATGGAGAACACAAGAGACACTTACAGACTGAAGATGGGCAAATATGTCATTTTTCAAAAAAAAAAAAAAAAAAAAAAAAACATTTAAAAGTAGATTCTGGAAATCAAATACCAAGACAGCTTAAGAGTGATTCCTAACAATGAGCTATGGTAAAGTACCTCATTATGCATCACTGATGAGGTTAGTAGAGGACGAAATGAGTTATACCATACATGTTCTGTACATTGACCATTTACATGGTAGAGAGAGCTGTGCCACGTGCCATGGTAGCTCTCTCTACCATGTTTTTCTGGCCAAAATGGCTGCTGCATAGAGGAACAAGGATAGATTTAAAGCTTGGTGAATGGCCACGTCGAAAGGCAGTTCATTAAGGGATTAATTCCAGCTTGTAGAGAGAGAACTCTGGGCACAAAGAGCTGCTTTGTAAGTGTTTCTTGGATCAGCAAGTGATGTCCTCCCTCTTCTTAGTCTAGAAAATCAGACCTCCATTACCTGACTCCTGCTTAGCCCTCCAGACTTCTCTCAAGGTGTCCTCATTCCCACCTCAGCTCCAGTAATAGAGTTGTGTGTTTGTCACTCACACACACCCATTGTCATTTTGCTCAGAAAGCTCCCTTCCTCCACCCCACCCATACCCCTGCTTTTCTTATTTTCTTGGATAACTCCTATGCATCTGTCAAGACTCAGACCAGGCATCAGTCTCCTTGGGGAGGGATCTTTCCTGAGCGTCTTCCCTCTACAGTCTGGATTAAATACCCTTCCTCTGTGTCCCCATAGCCTCCTGCATTCTTCCTACCACACGGTGTGAAAATGGCCTGTCTCTGTGCCTATCACCCTCACTTTGTTGTGGGCTGCTCTAGGGCAAAGGACTGTAGCTTTTTGTTTTTCTATCCATCGGTACAGAGTAGACACTCAGTTAGGATCCCTGAGTCACATTCATCTATTCAACATCTGTCTCCAAGGATTTGATGTAGACAGAGGGATCAGCTCGTCTAATATGCTGCTAAGAGAAAGCTAGGGATGACGGCTGTGGCGTTGAGAGACAGAATATGAATTGAGAGATCGCAGGCTGGGCGCACAGGCCTAAATGAATAAGACAATGTCTAAGATTGATAAATGTAAAAGTTCTACACTTAAGTCCCAAATAAACATCAATAACAACAAGGTAGGCAAGAAATAATGGAGAAAACTTAGTAGCAGTTCATGAGCAGTTCTTAGTAGCTTGATTACAAGCGCAATGTGGAAACAAGCAGGTCAGCCCAGTGGCCCAAGTGGAATTTTAGGTCTGATTCCTAAAATGACTCGTCTGTCCTTTTGCCACTCACTGGGGTATTGACTTCTAACTTCTGGAGGGCATTCATTCCAGAGGCTATATTTTTTAGGGCAATAATGAGAAACTAGGGTGTATTCAGTACAGAGGCAAAGCTGATAAATGGTTAAACTGAATTTGAAAGAACCAAGTATTTATCCAGGAATTAAATAATTGGAAAGAAATGGCAGTTAGCTAGAAACATTGGCAGGCATTTGGGGGGCAGAAAATAAATAGGCATTTACAGGGGAAAGCAGAAAACTTCAGAAGCATATAAGTAGAGGAAAAAGTGACAGTGTCATTTAGAAGGATTCTGAACTCCCAGCTGCTTTTTGAAGATTCCATCACTGGACTTGTTCAGGGTCTAAATAAGCAAGGGTCTGGAATGCTGTAGAGGTGAGTCCCTTACAGACCAAAGTTTTGGAGGCCTCTTAGAGGCCAAATCATTCCAACTCTGAAGATTTTTTGATTTTCAGAAACTTTTGGACTGTGTTCCCTTAGGCATACTGCACAGATGCATCAAAAATTGTAAATGTTTGCTGCTTCCAGGCCCATCTGATCTGGCAATTAATTTATAAGAGTATAATAGCACTCTTGTACTAACAGTAAGTCAATGTTAATGATATGGTTTGGCTGTGTCCCCACTCAAATCTCATCTTGAATTGTAGTTCCTATAATCCCCACATGTCCTGGGAAAGATCTAGTGGGAGGTAGTTGAATCATGGGGGTGGTTCCCCCATGCCATTCTCATGATAGTGAGTGAGTTCTCATTAGATCTGATGGTTTTATAAGGGGCTACCCCCTTCACTTGGCACTCATTCTGTCTCCTGTTGCAGTGTGAAGAGGTGCCTTCTGCCATGATTGTAAGTTTCTTGAGGTCTCCCCAGCCATGCAGGATTATGAGTCAATTAAACTTCTTTTCCTTATAAATTACCCAGTCTTGGGTATGTCTTTATTAGCAGCATGAGAATGGACTAATACAGTTAACAATATCAATAATATATGATATAATGTACAATATAAGAATAATTATAATAAGTGGATATTGAATTGATAATGAGTCAAAATAATTATCCATACTCACCAGATGACCTGGTGGTCCCATGTCTCCTACAGTTCCAGGTGGACCTTTTGGGCCAGGGTGGCCCATAGACCCTTTGTCTCCTTTTATGCCTATTACGTGACTCCCTGGAGGTCCAGGGGGACCAGGCTCACCTGAATTCATGAAAAGTCTGTCAGTATTGCCAGCCGGGGAGCTTCGAAGGTTCTACCTATCAGTGATTGTTTCTAATGAAGTATAAACCCTTCACTTAGCATTACCACAAACATTCTTTCCCCTGGGGCATGTGATGGGATTGTGGTAAAGACAGGATGAGATGACGCCAGTGAAGCACCTGGCACCCACCAGCAGGATCTGCTTCTCCCCAGTGAGGGTCTGTTACAGCAGAGTCTGTGCCTGCTTCCCTAGAGCCTAGCCCAGCTCTAGGGATTCAACAAATAGAGTTGAATGAATGCATCACTGTCTTTTAGGCTAATTAATTATTATTATTTTTTGAGACAGTTTTGTTCTGTTGCCCAGGCTGGAGTGCAGTGGTGCAATCTCAGCTCACTGCAGCCTCTGCCTCCCAGGTTTAAGCGGTTCTCCCATCTCAGCCTCCTGAGTAGCTGGGATTACAGGCACGTACCACCAAGCAAGACTGGCTAATTTTTGTATTTTTTAGTAGAGACAGGGTTTCGCCATGTTGGCCAGGCTAGTCTTGAACTCCTGACCTCAAGTGATCCACCCGCCTTGGCCTACCAAAGTGCTGGGATTATAGGCATGAGCCACTGTGTCCAGCCAGGCTCATTGATTTACTGACTACGCATCCCTCAAACAGGCTACCTTGCCTTGACAGTGGCTGGGTGTGGGAACCATGGGTAGACGGGGAATGGAGATGACCACAGGGAAAGAAGCAGCAGCAAGGTAACGTGAGGAGGAGGTTGAAAACTTTTGAGGTCAAACATGATTTTTGTTCTTTTATGCTATTTAAAAGTAAACCCTCTACCTGGGCTTCCTCTTAAGCCTGGTGGACCATGATTTCCTTTCTGGCCAGGGATAATTGCACCGGGCAGACCTGGTGGCCCTGGGAATCCTTCTATGCCTGTGGGCCCTCGAGGCCCAGCATCTCCCATGGCCCCTTTTCTGCCAGGGAGGCCAGGAAAACCTGGGGATCCCCTGTCTCCTTTAGCTCCTGCAAAGAAGAAGGCTTAATAAGTTTCTTTAATGGCCATACGGTTGGGTTAGAGCTCTTGGCTATCTTTAATAATGTAAGTACTTTGCTTAAAAGTGTTCAGATTCAGAATATATATTTCTAAAATATATATTTTATAATATATTGCTGGCAAATGCAATATAGAGCTACAAAAACTGAGTTGAGACTCAGTGTGTCTCCAACTAGCTGTCTGATCTTGGCAAATTCACTTCAGATTTACTTACTATTACAAATTTTGATTTTCTTATTTTAAAAATGGAGGTAATACCTGTTCTAGCTAATTATTTCAGATCAAGTGAGATAACATACAAACATAAAAGCATGGCATAAGCTCTAAAGTGTTATATAAACGTAAGCCACAGTTACTATCAGCTGATGAACTTAATCATGTTGACATTGTTGAGTCACTGATAATCCGTTAGAGCATAAGAAGCTAAACGGCATAGCACTGATGTATGCATTTGAAGTATTATCCCGCTAAACCCAGACAAAGGAGCAACAAAATTGCAGTCTTTATTCTGTCCTTTTGCTAACTTCCCCACACATCCCCCATAATAGGAATAGTAGTGGCAGGAGGTTTGGATTTACCAAAGACTCCCCAAAATGTCACAAGTTAATACTAATATTTTTCATCTTAGAAAACCTTCAAGAAATTGTGCTTTGACATTCATGAATGAAAAATATTGTAGGAATTGAAAATAATGTCTCCCTCTTCTCTCCCATCTCTGTGTTATTCTAGAAGCAGTAAATGGCATGAAAACAGGAGATAGATATACAGAAGGAGAGGGAGAAAGAAAGGGAGGCTAATAGCTCAGGGGAGGGCTTGGGGAGTTGTTATATAGTAAAGACTTACAATGAAAATAAAATTGATGAATATTGATTATCTAGCCCTGTGTCTATTCACATCCTTTAGCTTTTTAATACCTGTAATTTATGCTTTTAAAAGAAAGTGCTTAGATGACTTCAGTTCACTCCAAGCTTTGTAATACTATATTTGCATGGCAATGACCTGAAGCACCAAGATGGCTTGGATTATATATTTCATGTTCATTAAAATGATTACATGCTCTGCAATATGATTTCATTTTAGGATTTTGGAGAATAAACTAATTAAAAGGATTCATACCTTCCAAGTCTCAATGAACTCTTCTCCATATATAGTTATCCTAGAGGGATTGAGGTGCATAATCATTCACTTACATAATTAGTCTATTGGTTAGTTTTAAGGCTTTTAAACCTAAGGTATGACCGTTTTACACCAAATTTTATTTCCACTTAAAAGCTAGTGTTCTCATTCCAAATGATTAAACTGTGAGTTAGCCTGGGAACATGAAGAGCAACTCTCCTTTTGACCACAATTCTAAAGCTACACTGTGGAACAGGAAAAGCCTTCGTGCTCATTGGGAAAGGAGAGGTCTGAGAGATGTGGGAAGACTGAGCTCAACCAAAAGAACAATCAAACCAGTAAGAAACAAATGGGAGAGAACAGCTCTTGTCTACTTTTACACTTTAACTGTTTTGTCAAAGGTGGTTCCTGCCCGACTGAGTTTCTCATTGGCATTGAGCTATTCTTTGCTGGTTCGCATGAGCATCAATAACTAGGACCTTTCCATGTGCTAGGCCTCTTTGCTAATGAAATGCTCCCATTCATAGGACCCGTGGCTGAGATGGGTCAATGAAATGTGCAAACGATCTGATGTTTATCCTGGAAGGTTTGACTAGAAAATGGAAAAGAGTTAAAAGAAGCTGTTTATCTTGTAAAGCACTGATGTGAGAAATCCAGACTTGCGACCTGCCAAACAAAAAACTTGTAAATACTCTGAATGACATGTTCAGTAAACTGCCATGTCTGAGATGTTGAGAGACTCTCTGGGTAGCCTTTAATAAACAATAGCATGGACCACAAGCTGGATCTGGGAGTTGGAATCAGATCTAAGAAGATATAGGTGGGAAAGGATTTGGATTACTCCTGTGCCTCAGAACAGCAGGGACAGATGCTCACTGAGAACCCATCAGTTCCACCTTCACCTTTTAGGAGGTGGTACCTTTAAACCATGCTAACAACAGCAAGACATATACAGAAGAATCCTTTTTACTTTTCAAGACTTTCTTAGTAGGAAATTCCAAAATTGAATCAGAGTTTCTCATTCATTCCATTTGCTGTGATGGTAATAAGTAAACATTTAAAATTGAAGACCAAGATGATAAATATCCTTCTATATTGCCATTGGAACATCTTTAATTTGCTAGGTTAAGCTTATTTATATTTCAAGCATGTTCAACTGCTTTCTCTCCTTGAAAATGTGTACATTAGGACAGGGAAGAAGAACTGCTTACCTTGAGCACCCGGGTTCCCTCTTGGGCCTGGAGGGGCCCCCGATAAACCTGAAAAATATAATCTTGGCATGTTAATATTTGGTCAATTTCATTATATTATATGTCTATGACAGAAGTTTAGTACACACCAAAAACATGTTAAAGATAATCAGTTCTATCGGAGAAAAATCTTTAGAGCAGCAAAGGATTACACTGTTACTAATGATTCTATCCAAAATAAAACTAGTGGATCAAAGATAATGAGCAAGTTGTACCCATTTCTCCCTTTTCTCCGGCTGGACCAGGAATTCCATCACGTCCTTGGTCACCTCTTACACCCATTGGTCCAGGAGACCCTGGGAATCCTGGAAGACCTGAAAAAAAAAAAAAAAAAAAAAAAAAAAAAAAAAGCCTAAAACTATGATATACATAAAGACCATTTATTTCTTGCCAATGGCCTAATGGGAATACCAGGGAGATGTGTGGAATTGTGTTAAAGAGGCTGTTTTTCAGAACTGTAGCTATGTGAAGCTATATTCCTAGGGAAAACCACGTACAGATTACTATTATCATGAGGATTATCAGTTTGGAATAGGTTGCCAAATATTTGAATTAAATAGATAGAAATAGCTAACCTCATTTTTTTTGCATTTTTGTCTGGATACTGAGTAACTAGGAGCTGCCTTCTATAGAGTAGTAGGTTTACAGAAATCCAAACCTCAGGAGACAGTGTGCCTCCCACATGAAAAGGAAAGAGAGAAAGTACAAAAATGAAACCTGAAGGGCCTTTGATTCCTGGAGGGCCCGGGAAGCCTTTGATTCCTTTAAAACCCAAATCACCATGAGGACCTGGCTTTCCTAGAAATGAAGAGAGGGGAAGGAAGAAAAAAGATCACCAAAAGCTAAATGATTACAACGGTGACCGAAACGGTCTGTTTTTATAGTCAACCATGCTCAGGCTGGCCTTAAGGAAGCTCTCTTGTTGCAAGGTCACCCCATGGTTTTGTCCAGGCTGCTATTTTCCCAGAGAACCACATGCAGAGATGTGGCAAATCACTTTCAAAGATGTGTGTACGCCAACCACAAGCACCACTCAATATGCAATTTTATTTTAATTGTGAGTTAAATGCAAATTTATTGAAACTTTCTGTATTTGAACAGGTAGTTTATTGTATTTAAGTAAGACCTGAATCTGCAACCTAATAGTTTCCCAGTTGTTTTTAATAAAACAAAACCCTAAACCTGAATTGTAAGCTAATAAGCAAGAAAGCCAAAATTCAATCCAGAAATGGGTTCAAAAAAGAGTCACAGCACAGTGTTGTAGTTTGAATTCTGTTGTTCCCAGATTCATATATTGAAGTCCTAACCTTCAGGACTTTGGAACGTGACTCTGTATTTGGGGATAGGGCTGGTAAAGAGGTAACTAAATTAAAATGAGGCCAGTAGGGTGGACCCTAATCCAATATCATGTGGTGTCTTTATAAGAAAAGAAGATTAAGACACTTGGAAAACACAGGAAGAAGATAGCCATCTATAAGCCAAGAACAGGGGCCCTAGAAGAAACCAATGCTGCTGACAGCTTGATCACAGACTTGGAGCTGCTGGAACTGTGAGAAAATAAACGTCAGTAGTTTAAGCCACCTAATCACTTCTCAGCCTTCTGGCTAACATCAAGTGTAGTTTAAGCCACCTAGTCTGTGGTATTCACTATGGAAGACTGAACAAACTAATACAAACATTACGATTGTACAGCGGCTAACATTTTGTATCCTTGGGCTGAATTTGTTGAGACAGTTCTTCAAAAGTGTTGTTTATAGGAACATATTTTTATATTTCAGTCCACCAAATGGGCTGATTAGTAAAATTGGGCTCTCTTAATGAATTGCCTGTTTTTTAGTGTGTTAGAATTTGAAGTTCAAAGTTGGATAGAAGCAACTGCAGCATAAAAGTATAAATAGCTTTCTGTTTACCGCAGTGATTTCAGGAGGGCTATACTCTGAGTAATGCTTCCAGCTTTTAGAATTGTAAACCCAAACCTTACCTGGGAGGCCAGGACTTCCAGGACTTCCATGGGCTCCCTCAGGTCCAGCAGGCCCCGAATGTCCAGGTGGGCCAGGTTGCCCCATTTCTCCTTTCTTTCCCATTTCACCCGGCAGTCCTGGATCCCCCTTAAATGTAGTCAAATACCTTTAAAATTCTCATATAAGCAGGATATGTGGTTAGAATTCAGCATAAACTTTATTCACTAATTCTTTCATTCATTCATCAATTCATATTTAGTATCTGCTATCTGCCAGCACTGTGATAGGTGCTGGGAATAAGATGGCCACATGGTTTATGGGGCCCAGTGGAAAATGAAAATGCAGCTTCCCTTAAAACTTAAAGCGAATTTCTTTTTTTTTTTTTTTTTTTTTTTGAGACGGAGTCTTGCTCTGCCGCCCAGGCTGGAGTGCAGTGGCCAGCTCTCAGCTTACTGCAAGCTCCGCCTCCCGGGTTCACGCCATTCTCCTGCCTCAGCCTCCCGAGTAGCTGGGACTACAGGCGCCCGCCTCGTCGCCCGGCTAGTTTTTTGTATTTTTTTAGTAGAGACGGGGTTTCACCGTGTTAGCCAGGATGGTCTCGATCTCCTGACCTCGTGATCCGCCCGTCTCGGCCTCCCAAAGTGCTGGGATTACAGGCTTGAGCCACCGCGCCCGGCAAAGCGAATTTCAAGACAGCAACAGCACAGCATCAGACCAAGTGCGGAGGCCCTTCTTAGCACAGGACCTCTGTGACTGCACTGGTAGCACACCCAGGAAGCTGGCTTTTACCAGGATATAATGGTAACCTATATAGGTTTATGGCTTACACAGTCCCTGCCTTCATGGAGCTTCAGAGACCAGTAAGTAGATAGATATTAAATAATCATACAAATATATAATTGCAAATTGTGATGAGTAGCTGGGAGTAAGAAACAAATAGACTAAATAAAGATGTAGCCTACAAATACTATGCATGCAAATATGTCAATCACATGTTTTAAAAACCTTCCAATGATTTAATGTTCATTAAATCTTCACGTAAGTTTTAAGACCAACCAGAACATACAGATTTGGTCAAGATTCACAAAATGTCTATGGTAGCCAATTAAAATATACTACTCTGTTACTCTCATTTTGCTGACATGATAAAACCAGCTCATTGTGTGTTCAATGCACAGTTCTAAAAATTTATTCTGGTGGTTACCTGGTGAAAACTTGAAATCTAAATGAAACTATCAGTTAACTGAGTGTGAAGTCAAATAGGATTTCTCATTGAGCAAATATCTCAGTGGAAGCAATCTCAGGTTTTCTGAGGCCTTAATCTAAATATAAAGAACAAAGACATTTGTCTGCGCTCCAAGTGAAAAAACAGTTGCTTTCTTGGGTCTGTGTAGTGTCTAATTTTTTTTCTTGTTTTAGCAATTACTACTGGAGACTATAGCTGGTGGAAATATTTAGGAAAGGTGATATTTTATTGTCTCCAAAAAGAGGGAGAAGGTTCCCTAAGTAATAATTTTTATATGTTGGAGTCATATACTGTTGAAAATCTAAAAATCTAAATCTGAAAACTAGACTCTCCCCTACAAAAACATTTTCAAACATTTCGCATTTAGCTTCAAGAGGTTGCTGGGCTTCTTGGGATCCCGTAGATTTTCCCACTGGTCCATGGAATCCCATGTTAGTAACCTCTGCTTATAGGAACTTCTGTTAATCATTCTCTTGTGGTCTATGTCTGGCTTTTAATGTGAGAGCTGTACTCAGAAAATTGGGAAGAGAATAAACCTAAGAAAGCCACTGAGCCCTATTGAAACATTTGGTTGCTGCTTTGTATAACACTGTAGTAAAATAAGGGCTTTAACATCCAACCTCAATTTGACAGAGCACGAACACTGAAAACATTGAAACAAGATTGAGTATTTCCATTCCATTACACAGAAAAAGTTCTAAAACAAGAAAGATAAATGTATGTATCTTAGGATTTTGTTCGCTTTCTAATGATGTTGTAAAGTTATTTTATTTTGTATCTTTTGTTAGTCTTAGTAAGACAAGTGTTTTTTATTAGAAGGTTTGGAAATTTATTTTTCTAAGTCTGCATGAGATGAGTACAGCAGAAATGGGCCACTTTGTATCACAAGAAAAAAATCCACCGTCCCATCTGATTTTATGGGCCTGTAATCACTGCCTTCTTCTGGCAGCACACCTAAATTGCAGGGACAGTGTGGCAATTCCTTGGTGACTGAAAGAGGCTTTCAGAAGTTGACAGCTCTGTGACAGACAAGCATCCTCAGTTGTGGAGACAGGATTTTAAAAATCCAAATAACTGTCTGAAAGTATAGTAATAGTTTCAATTTTCTCTGCCCACACTGAATCTGGGTACTTGTTGGTATTTTTCAAGGCACTCACTCCACCACCAAAATGTAAATATTTCAGTGGCCTATATACCGTTGGTCCCGGTGGTCCTGGCCTTGTACCTTCTGAATAACCTGGCTCTCCTTTATCTCCCTGGAGACCGTGAATACCTGGGAGGCCTGGTCTTCCTGCTCGACCTGGGAATCCCAAAGTTCCCCTTTTTCCTTTAGAACCTGAAATTAGGGGGAACACATCGAGTAAAATAGATAAACATGAGGATCGTGAAGTTTTCTACTTTTCGCTCTTGCGTAAGTTTTCTCCCAAGAATGGCTTTTTCAGAATTGCAAATGCATCAGGTAGTTAACAATGGATGATTATTATATAACATCAATATTTATTTTGTTCTCACCCATATTCTAATTGCATACTGTGCATTTGTCTAATAGCAAATCTAGTTTTGTTGTTGTCGTTGGTTTTTATTGAGACGGAGTCTCACTCTGTCGCCCATGCTGGAGTACAGTGGCGTGACCTCAGCTCACTACAACCTCCACCTCTTGGGTTCAAGCGATTCTCCTGCCTCAGCCTCCCGTGTAGCTGGGACTACAGGTGTGCACCACCACGCCCAGCTAATTTTTTTATATTTTTAGTAGAGATGGGGTTTCGCCATGTTGGCCAGGCTGCTCTCAAACTCCTGACCTCAGGTGATCTGCCTGTCTCAGCCTCCCACAGTGCTGGGATTACAGGCATGAGCCACTGCACTTGGCCCCGCAAATCTAGTTTTTTAATATAAGTTTTCTACCAAGTGGAAAACCAAAACAGTACACAACACAGAAAATCTGGAATCCTCACCCATCATGAGCTTGTGGGCTCGTAACAGGACCTTATGCATTACCTGGCATGCCCATGTTCCCCATGCTTCCTGGTATACCACGTAGTCCTGGTTCTCCAGGATTCCCAATGCTGCCCAAATCTCCTCTGGGGCCTTCAGAACAAATAAATAGTTATTGCCCTGAACAGTTTCTGGTCATAGTATGTGTTTAATAAATACTTGTTGCTTGCATGCATGAATGAATCCAGAACAGCCAGACCAGCTGGTTTAGGCATTGCCTAGCTGTCCTTTTTCCTTCAAATAAGGAGGGAACTAGGGACCCAGAACATGTAAAACTAAAGAAAGTTAGATTCTTGTCAGCAGGCCTCGGTTTCAAACACTAAAATCATCCCAGGACCAACACCAGCAGGAAAAAGTGGGCTCCTGCAACCATATGGTAATATATTTCCAACTGCATCCTGAAGTGTTATTGCCATGTAATATATTTTGTTACTGAGGTGGTTATGGGAATGGTGGGATACTTTAATTATTTAAAAATTATTTTGTAAACTCAGTTACTTGCTTTAAAAAAGAAAGATGCAAACCTGAAAACTTCTAAGGCATTCTCTAATTTTCATCTCTGATATGTGATATGGTGATGAATTATAATTTATAATACATATCAGCAATTTCAGAATGAAATTTTGAGGACAAAATGGAACTATTTGTAGGTTAATATAAGTTAACTACACACCAACTATCAACACCTTCTTGTTAATTTAGTAGCAAATTTTGCTGGAACACTATCAGAACAGAACTGATATTTAAACCCAATAAGTCTAGAAACAACGTTTATTACTTTAGATGTAGAAAAGTGTAAAATGTGATATTTTTCTATTTGAGAATCAGCTGTACCTGGTGGTCCTGCTGGTCCAGGTAGTCCTTTGAGGCCTTTTAAACCTGGCATCCCTGGAACACCTCTGTTTCCTTTCTCACCTGGATTTCCTGCGAATCCTAAAGTTAGAAACCAGGTATTAACAAGAAAATTAGCCAGGTGTGGTGGCAGGTGCCTGTAATCCCAGTTACATGGGAGGCTGAGGCAGGAGAATCACTTCAACCTAGGAGATGGAGTTTGCAGCGAGCGGAGATTGTGCCATCACACTCCAGCTGGGGTGATAGAGCGAGACTCCGTCTCAAAATAAATAAATAAATAGTCACTGGATCTATTACCTACAGAGTAAATTGCAAACTCCTTCGGCAGCATGAAGCATTCTACAATCTGTCTACGGCCTGCCTTTGTGCTTTCTCTCAAGCAGATTCACTTCCCTTGGCTCTTTTCCTGCATATGTACTTATTCATTCACATATGGATGGAGCATCTAATTAATGAATAGGTCTTGTGCTGAGCACCGGAGAGATAAATCATCATGTTCTCTTCCCCCAAATTTTTAGTGTTTAACTGGGGAGACAGCCAAGTAAACAAATAATTATCATCCAGGCAGATAAACTCTGTACTAGAGTTGGGCACAATATGCTACAGGGAAGAATTTCTGGAAGAGGTAGTATTCTTTAGCTCAGTCTTGAAGGCCAAATGAAAACTAATTGGGTGAAGAAGGTCTGGAGTGAGACAGGATTCCCAGACAGTAAAATAGCATGTAGAAAGGAGTGATGAGTATCAGGGAGTTAGATTGTTTTGTTTTACAACCTTCGTTTTTTCCTTTTATGTTCTTGATTGCAATCTGAAAAGATATATACTGTTTAGTCTGTTTGTTTACTTCAGTTTTTTAGGGGTTGGCAAAATACAGCTTTCAGGCTGAATCTGGCTTGGTTTTGTATGGCTTGCGAGTTAAGATGGGTTTTACTTTTTTTTTTTTTTTTTTTTTTGAGATGGAGTCTCGCTTTGTCGCCAGGCTGGAGTGCAGTGGCATGATCTCGGCTCACTGCAACCTCCGCCTCCCAGGTTCAAGTGATTCTCCTACCTCAGCCTCCTGAGTAGTTGGGATTACAGGTGTGTGCTACCATGCCTGGCTAATTGTTGTATTTTTATTAGAGTCGGGGTTTCACTATGTTGGCCAGGATGGTCTCAATCTCTTGACCTCATGATCCACCCGCCTCAGCCTCCCAAAGTGCTGGGATTTACATGAGCCACCATGCCCGGTGGTTTTTACATTTTTAAAAGGTTGTTAAAAACAAAAGCAAAGAAAAATATGCAACAAGGACCATATGTGATCCACAAAGCCTAAGATACTTACTCCCTAGCCTAAATGGAAAATGTTTATGGACCCATTATGTCTCTTCCCCCCACTAAACTGTAACTTTCATCATGACTAGGAAACTAAAGTCTGCTTTGTTCACCTCTGTATAATCAAGACATAGCAAAATGCCTAGTCCATAGGCATTATTAAGTAAAAAGTAATTATTGAGTACATAAATGTCACGTGGCTGGAGAGACAGGCCAAGTGCAAGTGGTGAATAAACTTGTATGTCAGTCTAAGAAGTTTCAATTCTCAGAGCACAGGGAGCCTTGGAAAGATTTTAAGCCAAGAATTTTATTTGTTCATCTGAATCTTGTTTGACATTTAAATCCTCTTTCACGGAGGTTTCACTGACTATCCTAGTTGCTGTATTTTCTGCTTCCCTCTACTCCTATGGAGCTCTGGCAGCACAGTGAGGAGGCCAAGTGTGAGGCCCATCTCTGCCATTTCTTATCAGAGTGACATTGGGCAAGTAACTTCACCTCCCTATTTCCCCATATGTAAAATGGGATGATTGCAATAGCAGTACCTACTCCTAGAGTTATGTATTTATTTATTTTTTGAGACAGAGTCTTACTCTGTTGCCAAGACTGGAGTGCAGTGGCACAATCTCAGCTCATTGCAATCTTCACCTCCCAGGTTCAAGCGATTCTCTTGCCTCAGCCTCCTGAGTAGCTGGGATTACAGGCGCTTGCCACCACACCCAGCTTATTTTTGTATTTTTAGTAGAGACGGGGTTTTGCCAGGTTGGCCAGGCTGGTCTTGAACGCCTGACCTCAGGTGATCCACCCGCCTTGGCCTCCCAAAATACTGGGATTAGAGCTGTGAGCCACCGTGCCCAGCCTACTTGTAGGGTTATTGTGAGGATTAAATGAGTCAATAGTTGTAAAACTTGGGACAGTACTTGCACATGGTAAATGTTCCTTAGATTGTTGTTAAATAATATAGCATACTAATTTGCCCCTTGCGTTCTTTATTATCTTTTTCTACATATGCCTAAGCCTCTCACGCAGACTCCTTGTGGAGAGGATAGTGACTTGTTATTGTGCTTCTCTATATATTCAATATCTCTTCCACATGTGAAGTGAATAGCTTTAAGTCAGAAATTCAGATTTAGGAAAAAAAAAATGGATCATATTGAAATTAGGGAGGCCTAGATACAGGTTCTTTTTTTTTTTGTTGTTATTCTTCAATCTGTGTCCCTTGGTTATGCATTTGAAAAGCCTGAAGAAAACATACAGAACAGCCTGGATGCTTACTCTACTTTGGGTGAGTAAAAGAGTTTTGTTGGAAGCATAGAAATAGCCCCATAGCATGTGTCCTTCTGTACTTCACAAAAGGAATTCTTCAATTGCAAATTAGTACTCACAGCATATTTATACTGTGAGAGCCAAATTTCTGCTTATGTAGGCAGAGATATGCTATTCATATTTTTTCCAGAATGCTTCTAACACTACTTAAATAATCTAAAATAGTCTAGTGAAGTGGTGTCTATGCAGACAGTTTATGAGGACTGGAGATTGGTGCCAGTATTTTTTTTTTTTTTCATATCTTGGCTTAGACTAGTCTTAGCAGAGTTTTATAAAAGTCACATTACTTTCTTTTTCATTGCTAAAAATGAAATGCAATATTCTTTTTGTACCAGAACTAAACTGTCTCTTCGACACCAGGTTAGATGGGGACTACCCAGAAGGCCTTTACTTCCTAACTTGCCAGTTAGTCAGCCTTTATATTGTGGTCTATAGCACCCTGTGCAGAATATATTTGTTTTTTTTTTTTTTAGGTTTGACAGTACATGTGAAGGTTTGTTACATCCTTATGTGCCACACATATAAATATTTGTTGAATACAGTCTCATTTCTCAAAAGTCATTTCAAATGTCTCAAAATTTAACATGGTTTTGCAACTGCAAACATATTTTTCTTTTATTGTGCTCTTGCTATGACACTTTTTTCTTTTATTCCTTTCCTGCTATGAGAATCTGATCTGCAAATGTAGTATTTTGCCCAACAGTTCTCTGTTTTTCTAAAGTTGCTTGGGATTACATTTGGTCAAGAAGACCACAAGGGAAGGCTTCTGAAAGTTTAGTTTTATACTGGCTGTATTGATCATATCACAAAAACTACCAAAAAAGCACCCAAATAACTTGAAATTATGTGAATGCATTTGAATTTTAGCTTAAGAACCACATCTAACAACAGTCTTTCAAAGGGTTACATTTTCATTGGAGCATTTCTTTTTAATAATTATTCTCCAAAGGATTTTGAACAGGAGAAGAAGTTTTTAGATGAAATCAGAAAATATTCTCCTGGTAGTCTACAGAATAAAGTTGAATTTGAGAAGGAGATTTCAACATCAGCCTGAAAAGTTTTATAATGTGGAATTTTTTTAAGGGTGTAATTTTCCCCATACTTGGCAAAGAGGGAGTTTTGAGGCTTATAATTTAAAAACTGACTGTTGATGATTTAAATATAGCAAATCAAAATGCAGAATTAACCTAGAAATAAAAATGTTATGCATTGAGGAGGCAACATGTCGTGGAAGGTGACTCAGTTCTAGTGCCTGCTCAGCCACCAACAGGCTGTGTGACGGGCAGGTAACTAAACACTGGTCCTCACTGTCCTATTTGTCAATTAAAGGGATTTGCCTGGATAATTTATTAGCCCGAGAATCAGCTCTGATGTCCTGATTCCAAACAAGCAATTCTTTACCTTTGAGACCTGGTTCTCCTTTGTCCCCTATTACGTGGGATATCTGAGAAGGCCCGGGGTTTCCTTTATCTCCTTGTTCCCCCTTGGCTCCTGGGGTTCCTCTCTGGCCCTTTACTCCTGGAATTCCAAGGCTCCCTAACAGACAGGAGTAACAACATCAGGTCCTTAATTCTTCAAGTAGTTCATAGGGATTAAAAAGTTGGCAGTGCTTACGATAAAACAGAATAAATCAAACAAAAAAGGCTAACAATGCTGAGAACTTGATAAATAGTTTCCCCATGCAGGCAGCCTCATAAGGGTAGTGGTATAAGCCTGCAGGGAGAAAACAGGATTCCATTCAAATGGAAAAAAGGAACACAGAAAACAGCAAAATCAAATACTGCTGCTCTCTCAAAACTATTTTTCCCTCCAAAGAAACATAACTTTTTTGCTGCAAAATAAATGAACATTGTTTATGCTCCCTGCTATTTAGAAAGACATTCCATCACTTACCCCTCTGCCCTGGCATGCCTGGGTTCCCAGGGGGCCCCGGAGGGCCAGTGGCTCCAGGAAAGCCCATCATCCCAACCACTCCATCTTCACCTGTGGAAACAAATTAGCACAAAGCAGCACATGTTGTACAGAGTGAGAAAAGCAAAATATTCCATATACTAAAATAAATTATACTTAGAAGTAGAGATTGGGAGTTGAAAAAAATGGCCTCTGTACATAGTAAAATTACTGTATTAGTCTAGGAGATGGGTCAGTAAATGGTCTTTTAAACTCATCTGTGTAGAAGTGATTGGTAGCAAATCATATGCATGGATGAGGATAGAATATATGGAAGTTTTGGAGCATTCCATCCTCCCAGCCCCTGACCAGTCACTTTCTATTATATCCCTTCACTTTATTTTCTCCATAACACTTGTCTCAAATTGAACTTAGATTTTAAATATTTCTATTATTGCTCCTCTACTATGAGAAAGGGAGACTTGTCTACCGACTGATGTGTCTCTAGGGCCTAGAAGAATGCTGGCATGTGATAGTAGCCCAATAAGATGAATGAAAAGATAATGTGTCGATTAAGTTGTTTTAGCCTCTTTTCCGGAGGGGAAATCAGTGAGGTCCTTATGCCATGAGGGAACAGAATATTCTCCCCAAACATATAAACAATAAACATAGCCATGAAATTAGAACAACTATACAGAAATATGATTAACAACTCTATGGCAACAAATCAGATAACTTAGACAAAATGGACAAGTTTCTAGAGAAACAGAATACCAAAACTGATTCCAGAAGAAATAGAAAACCTGAATATACCTATAAGAAATGAAGAGATTGAATTAGTCATTTAGAGACTTCCCACAAAGAAATGCCCAGACCCAGATAACTTCACTGGTGAATTCTACCAAATGTTTATAGAGCATCAATTCTTCACACACTGTTCCAGAAAATACAAGACGAGGAAACACTTCCCAGCTTGTTCTATCAGACCAGCATTACTCTGACACCAAAACCAAAGGTATCACAAGAACACTACAGACCAATATCCCTTCTCAATATAAATGCAAAAATTCTCAACAAAATACTAGCAAACATATTATAGTAGTCGTATATAAAAAGGATTACACAGCAAAAATAGCCACATTCTGGGTAATTGTGAAATGTGTTCATCTAGCCACCACCGTTTCCCTGCAACATGGCTCCTGGTTTCTTACAAATAATTTAGAAGGAAAACCTTATATTAAGTAAAATCATAGCGTCAAAAGCATATGCCTATGTACAGTTGACAGAGCCACCTTAAGAGGAAGAGGAAATAAGAAGAAAATAGAAACACAGAAAAGGATACCTGGTGGCCCTAAAAGTCCTGGATTTCCTGGATATCCTTTTTGACCTGGTGGTCCCATCTCGCCTTGATGACCTGACATTCCTGGTGATCCAGTTTCTCCAGGAAATCCTGATCTATCCAAGCCTGGAATTCCTGGGTCTCCCTTTGGCCCCATTTTACCTCTTCTGCCTGTGTATGAATAAGTGAATGAATTAATTAATTAACCCACAAATGCTTTCCCCTCCTAACTTCAGAAATATATATATATTCTTAAGATGGAGTCTCCCTCTGTCTTCCAGACTGGATTGCAGTGGTGCGATCTCGGCTCACTGCAACCTCCGCCTCCCTGGTTCAAGTGATTCTCCTGCCTCAGCCTCCCAAGTAGCTGGGACTACAGGCATGCGCCATAACGCGTGGCTAATTTTTGTCTTTTTAGTAGAGATGGGGTTTTGCCACGCAGGCCAGGCTGGTCTCGAACTCCTGACCTCAAGTGATCTGCCCACCTCGGCCTCCCAAAGTGCTGGGATTACAGGCATGAGCCACAGAGCCCGGCCACTTCAGAAATATTTTATGGCTGTAAATATTTAGCTTTGTGAGTTGGGGTAACTGTACACTTATGCCTGCACGTGTCTGTGTGTGTGTGTGTGTGCGTGCGCGTGTATGTATTTAATGTCCCCTCTGTAAAATTTCTGAGCTCCCTTCTGGTTCTAACATTCTCTGCTCCAATGACTCATGCAGTAATACAAGTGTAGTCTTTATATCTATTTTCTAGTCCTGCAGACACATTCTGGGACTGCACCTTATGAGCGCCGCTCACTCTGTATCCTGCAGAAGACATACAGAGCCGTTCACATAGAGGTAAGTCACTGGATGCCTCTGGAAACAATAATAATGCCACTGTAACAGTTAAGGTCTTGGTCAAAAATTTATTTGTGAACATATAAGCAATACGATAGACCACAGACATTAACTGATTCCTAAGTAAAATTTTCCAGGAACAGTTCATCAGACCTGATTGAGAGGATCCAAAAACATAAAGTAAGTTTTCCATCCTCTGGAACATCTAGCCTGCATCATTTAGATTTATTTTCATGTTTCTTCTTTTATATTGTGTGTAAAACAATCAACTACATATTTTAGTTTATAAGTTTTTAAACTGGTATCATTGCATACATTTACCACATTTTAATAATAAGGATAAACTTACCACTTTAATATACTTATGAAAGTATTAAAGGTAAAATGTTTTCTGAGAATTTATATGTATCTAAATACATGTAAACACACACCAATCTCTCTCTGTCTTCAGCATTCATGTTTTTCTTGCATAAAATACACAAAGCAACTCACTAAATTATTAACTTCAGGTTTCTTCCTTTATAGGTGGTACACACTACTGTGTGCAACAAACCCTGACAGCAAGGTTTACACTTCTGAAGTATTTCTCATTGAACAGTGGTCAGGACTTGTTGCTGGACAGTTCCCACGTTAAGCAGCAAAGCACAGAGCAGGAGTCTCATGTCTCCTACCCATCTGGTGGCCAGTTTTGAGGCCCTCCTCCTACCTTGTTGCCCTTTCAATCCATTTAAGCCTGGAAGTCCTTGGGCTCCCCTAGGACCCTCTATGCACCTTCCTGGGGGTCCTTGTTCTCCAGGTGGTCCAGGCTGCCCTGGATCTCCTGCAAAAGAAAGCACACGTATATACCCAGATGCTAGAACTTAAGGTCTTGGTATTGCTATAGCAATCATTCTTCTGTTAACTTTTTTTCCACCTAAATCAGACCTATATTTACTACCATTAATATACCTTTTGTAGAGGGCATTCATTTAAAAAGAAGGAAGGAAGAAGGAAAGAAGGAAGAAAGGTAGGGCAGGAACATTGGATGGGAAAATAATTAGGCTCCATAGATTCTATTTCTCAAACTAGAAATTTTATTTGAGAATTCTTCATTTCTAGAACACCTACACATTCAGTTTGCTGCCTTTTAGCAGAGCTCACAGTGGAGAAAAGTAATGACACTTGCTATTGTACCTCGTGGTCCATCAAACCCTTCATTTCCTGGAGTTCCAGGGAGACCCGGAAGTCCAGGGAGTCCAATTTCTCCATGTTCTCCAGAATTGCCTCTTTCTCCTGGAAAACCTGGTGTTCCTGGTCCTCCAGGCATGGCTACTGCTGGTTCTCCCTATAGCACAGAAATTATGTTATTACTATATAGTGCTTCCAAATCCTCGCTGATACTGACTAGTCTCTGTTATGGAGGCTGTAAGTCCCTGTTGCACAGCAACCACTATGCCATCAACTTTCCTTTTTGAGCTCTAGTTGCTGACTTTTCTATAAGATTATATTTAATAACACTTCAGGATATGTAGCCTCCACTTTTTCAGAAGACTGTGGGATTGTCTATAAAGAGAAAAATCTAGATGTTTTTACTTTTGATAGTTTTTCTCGTAGCTAACCACATTTCTTTCTAGTGTTGTTCCATTTTAAATACTCCGAGTGTTTATGAAATGATTAAAGATGCTGTCAGGATGAAATCTGCATTCTGACACCTTATGTTTTCCTTTCTAAAATGGAAGATGATCCAGAGAAATGTTTAAATAATTTAACATCTTCATCATCTACAAATATATTGATAATTTCTACATCTAGAGTGTTCTGCCAGGTAGGTGCCTACAAACTGGCCAATTAATGGTCACCCGCCCTCTCTTCTGTGACAGTTTGAGTTTGAATTTTTGCATACCTTGGCTCCTGGGACGCCTGGCTTTCCAGGTAACCCAGGCTCTCCTATTTTTCCAGGACAACCCAGTGATCCTTTTGTACCCGGAAAACCTTGGTCTCCTTCAGAGAAAAAACAATAAACATTGTTGTAGGATTAGTCTTATTGAAAGATTCTGAACAGTAACTCTCTTATCTCTCAACCAGCCAGAGATGCTTTTATGAAAGTTTAAGTGATAATAAAACCAACTGATAAATTAGCAATTTTTTAAAAGTTCCAAATCAAATTACATTGGTTCCCATTTTAAAAATTAACTTTCTCTATTTGGTTGTTTAGTATGGCTATGATTTTGATTCAGCAATTCTTCAAACCACTGATGCTGGTTGACCTATTTGACTTTGTTTTTGAAGTATTTTTTACATACAGTGTACAGGTAAGTGGATTTTTATATGCAGATATATTCATGTAAGCATGACCTAGATTAAGATACAGAGCTTTTGGCCGGGCACGATGGCTCACACCTGTAATCCCAGAACTTTGGGAGGCCAAGGTGGGTGGATCACCTGAGGTCGGGAGTTTGAGACCAGCCTGACCGACATGGAGAAACCCCGTCTCTACTAAAAATACACACACACACACACACACACACACACACACACACACACACACACACAAATTAGCCAGGCATGGTGACGCATGCCTGTAATCCCAGCTACTCAGGAGGGTGAGGCAGGAGAATTGCTTGAACCCAGGAGGCGGAGGTTGCAGTGAGCCGAGATAGTGCCAGTCACACTCCAGCCTGGGCAACAAAAGCAAAACTCCATCTCAAAAAAAAAAAAAAAAAAAAAAAAAAAAGATACAGAGCTTTTTCAGCACCCCAGGTAGCCTTTCCCAACAGGGTTGCTTAAGAGAAGTAAGTCCTAATACCCTATAGCATCCATTGCACGTAAGGGATTAACTTCTTATGCCTTTATAGTAGGCGAACTGAGAAAGGGGTCAACACATTTTCTGTGTTCTCTGGTTCAGAAGAGGAAGCCACGGTGAAGCAAGGCTGCATTCAGAGTGTTCCTTCATACCCTCATTTGACCAATATTTAATTTGCAGTTAGTTCATGGGATTTGTTAGATTCAATTGTGAAACTGTAAATCTCCACTTTCTTTTTTTTTTTTTTTTTTTGAGACGGAGTCTCGTCTGTCGCCCAGGCTGGAGTGCAGTGGCGCAATCTCCGCTCACTGCAAGCTCCGCCTCCCGGGTTCACGCCATTCTCCTGCCTCAGCCTCCTGTGGAGCTGGGACTACAGGCGTCCGCCACCGCGCCCGGCTAATTTTTTGTATTTTTAGTAGAGACGGGGTTTCACCGTGTTAGCCAGGATGGTCTCGATCTCCTGACCTCGTGATCCGCCCGTCTCGGCCTCCCAAAGTGCTGGGATTACAGGCGTGAGCCACCGCGCCCGGCGTAAAATCTCCACTTTCAAGGAGCTCTTGGGTTAGTTCTGTTTCCCATAGTCAACAGTCTTCTTCCAGAGAGTCAATACCTAGAGTTGCAAAGTAGGGATGTAATTTATTAATGCAGGGTCCAAGAAGAATGAAGTACCAATGTGAGCCAGGCTCCCTTACTTCACAGATCATTAGGAAGAAAACCAAGAAATTGGACTCAAAGCCATTCTTGAGACTCCATGAGAAATGTGATTATGTTTTCCATTTCAAATACTCATAAATCGAAATCAATATTCTCATATTTGGGCAAAATTAATGTATAATAAACACTGATGACATACTAATCCAAGAGCTGAAACACCAAAACATGGATGCTATTTTTGACAAACATTTTAAATAATATTGTAACAAACATGAAATTGTCATAAAACTTGCAGTTCTGTGTGAGAATCCAGGGACTCAGGTTATTCATATGTCATCCTGGACAGGACTTTCCTGTACTTGTCAGTGGGCAGGTTTATGTCATTGTGTGAGTTCTCAGCATCTAGATTTTTTTTGGAGTGTTTCCTCTTTAAGGGGAAACAGCATTGTTTTTCCTAAAGGAAAATAAATTCTGTAATTTATTTTGGAGTGTATGGGGAAATCAGCTATGATTTCATAGTTCCTTTCTTATTAAAAAAAAAGAAATGTATACATGTAAAAGATGCAGGCATTTATAGAGAAGTATCAAAAATGTTTTTGAAATCCAACAATCAAGGTTCACTATTACCATTTTGGTGAATTTCCTTCTAGTTGTTTTCTATGTGTTTTAAAAAATACAACTGAAATGAAATTGCATAAATCAATGTAAATTCTGCCTTTTCACCTAACATATTATTATAAGATTTTTTTCCATTTATGGCTCTTAGAAAACATTTT
Organism: Rhinopithecus roxellana; assembly: GCF_007565055.1. Taxonomy (NCBI): domain Eukaryota; kingdom Metazoa; phylum Chordata; class Mammalia; order Primates; family Cercopithecidae; genus Rhinopithecus; species Rhinopithecus roxellana. Next base: position 22,128,079 of record NC_044562.1, read on the forward strand.
TTTTTTTTTTTTTTTTTTTTTTTTTGAGACAGAGTCTTGCACCTCAGCCTCCTGAGTAGCTGAGATTACAGGCACGTGGCACCACACCAGGCTAATGTTTGTATTTGTAATAGAGTCTGGGTTTCACCATGTTGGTCAGGCTGGTCTCGAACTCCTGACCTCAAGTGATCTGCCCACCTCCGTCCCCCAAGGTGTGGGATTACAGGCGTGAGCCATTGTGTCTGGCCAGAAAACATTTTAAAGAGTATTATGGATATTTCCTATTTTACTCATTTTTATATCTTATATCCTCTATATCTTTATATTGTATTTTACTCATTTTACTTATACATATATACCTCTTCTAAATATCCACAATGAACTTTATGTTTGAAAAAATTTTAAATTTACCCTTAGGTCCAGGACGCCCAGGAAATCCAATTCCCGGAATTCCTGGTTCACCATCAGGTCCTGGAAGACCAGGATCTCCACATTTCCCCATAGATCCAGGCATACCTTAAAAACAAATATACATACGCATCTCCACATCAGCAACTTTCCTTCATCTTGTTATAAAAGAAAATGTCTAAGTTATTTGTGTCATCCTATCCCTTTTGCACATTAAGTTTTTTTTTTTTTTTGAGACGGAGTCTCGCTCTGTCGCCCAGGCTGGAGTGCAGTGGCGTGATCTTGGCTCACTGCAAGTTCCGCCTCCCGGGTTCACGCCATTCTTCTGCCTCAGCCTCCCGAGTAGCTGGGACTACAGGTGCTCACCACCATGCCCAGCTAATTTTTTTTGTATTTTTAGTAGAGATGGGGTTTCACCAGGTTAGCCAGGATAGTCTCCATCTCCTGACATCATGATCTGCCTGCCTCGGCTTCCCAAAGTGCTGGGATTATAAGCGGGAGCCACCGCGCCCAGCCAAGAAACATGTTTTAACACAACCCTAATCATATGCTCCCCTTCCCTCTCCCTATCCAATGGACTAATCTTTAGGAATTGCAAAGAATTTTGTCAATGTAATTTAATTCCTAATGGGAAATATTCTAGATGTCTTGAACTATGTAAGTCTCCCTCCATGCATGCAAAACTCAGTTTTACATCACGTTGGCAAAGAAATTCAGTTTTCAAATGAAGATGCTATGGAAAATATCCTAACAAGTTACCAGTGGGCAAACATCACTTGCTCCCCCACCAAAACTCCATAAAGGTTTTTCTGCTCTAAAATCCCTCGTAAGTAATTACATCGGTTCTCCTCTGGAACCTTTATATTAGAAGCACCAGTTAGTTAGAATAATTTGGATAACCTCAGAGAACTACAGCAAGTCCCCAGCCTGCTTGCTTATCAGATAAGACACTGCCCTGTGCTCTCTTTTGGAGCCAATGAATACATTTTTTCCTTATAATGGGGACAGTATTTTTCCAAGAGAGTCAGGGTGTTGTTTGATGCCATGTACCAGATTTGGCAGAGGGTACTTACCAGGTGGACCTTGGGGGCCAGGATGGCCAGGGGGCCCTGGAGGTCCTGGTGGGCCTGGAACTGGTGTTGAAACACTGAGTTCTCCCCTAGGACCTTAAGGAAAGTTGTGGTCATAAGATTGGGGTATATACTGAAGCTTGTCTTAGATGATAGGGGAAAATACGATTATAAAGGGTTTATAAACATATCCCAAAGAAAATAAAAAATAACCTCTGTTTTCACAGGCTTCAAAACTAGCTTAAGGACGACCAGCCCGTAGAAACTTTCGTATTGAATCAACAAATATAAGTTTAGACAATTGTCTAATTGTTTTAACCCGTTTCCTGTTTACTCTGAGATAGCTCACAGATGACAGTCCTAACTTGACCCCCTTATATTAGGATTAGAGACAAGTTCTGTTTAGAAATAACTCCAAGAACAGTTGTTGTATTTTATTTCACATTGAAAATCAGATTTGCTTCAGCCTCAAAGAACGCGTTTATGTAAAATTAAATGAGCGCTGGCAGCGAGCTGCACTTCTATTTTTTTTCTAAAAGGGAAATTAATAGCCTAACATGCTGGTCTATTGAAAACAGCCTATTCCAAATAATTGATAATATGGAATTAAGTTTAAACGTTGGTGAATACTGATAGGATACTTATTTATTGGGTGACTAGTTTCCACAGGAAGCCTATTGAATGAAATAGTAAGTTTTGATATGGGCAAGGCTGATGTGGGTTTATGAACTTGGACACTTTTCTTAACCTCGCTGGTAAGTTCTCTGTCATAAGGGAAAGAATGCCTACTCAGCAGATGAGGACATGACATAACATTCTGACCACAGTGGCAAACATTAAAAATATGTTTAGTGATAAGTGTTGTCCATATAGTCATTTATTTATAGAAAAAATAGGTTTACAGTATGTGATGAGACAATTTTGATAATAATATATTTTATGACAATGGAGTCCTTTAGTAAAGATTCACACTTAGAAATAACAGAAGAGGCCGGGCGTGGTGGTTCACACCTGTAATCTCAGCACTTTGGGAGGCCTAGGTGGGTGGATCACTTGATGCTATGGAAAATATGGAGTTCAAGACCAGCCTGGCCAACATAGTAAACCCTGTCTCTACTAAAAATACAAAAATTAACCAGGTGTGGTGGTGTGTGCCTGTAATCCCAACTACTCAGGAGGCTGAGGCACGAGAATCCCTTGAGTCTAGGAGATGTAGGTTGCAGTGAGCCGAGATCACACCACTGTACTCCAGCCTGGGTGGCAGAGCAAGACCCCATCTCAAAAAACAACAACAAAAACAGCAACAACAATAGAGCATTTGGTGATGGATTAGAACAGGGCTAAATAAACTTTTGCTGTAAAGGACCAGATAGTAAGAAATTTAGGCTTCGTGATTCAAATCTACTCAGCTACTCAGTTCCGCCATTGTAGCATAAAAGCAGCCAGAGACAGTACATACAGGAGTGCGGCTGTGTTCCAAGAAACTTTATTTATGGATACTCTAATTTGAATTTCATATCATTTTCATGTATCACAAAATATCATTAAATATTTTTTCGATCATTTGAAAATGTGAAAACCATTCTTAGCTTGATACAAAATCTTAGCCTGATAGAAAATCAGGCAGTGGGCTGGACTTGGACAGTGGTCCACCACCGTTTGCTAGTACCTGGATTAGAACAGCAGCCTCCTTCAGCCAGGCATAGTGGCTCATACCTGTAATCCTAGTACTTTAGGAGGCCAAGGCAGGTAGATCACCTGAGGTCGGGAGTTCAAGACCAGCCTGGCCAACATGGTGAAACCCCATCTCCACTAAAAATACAAAAATTAGCCTGGCATGGTGGCAGGTGCCTGTAATCCCAGCTACTCGGGAGGATGAGACAGGAGAATCTCTTGAACCCAGGAGGCGGAGGTTGCAGTGAGCCAAGATTGCAACATTACACTCCAGCCTGGGCGACAGAGCAAGACTCCATCTCAGAAAAAAAAAAAAAGAAAAGAAAAGAAAAGAAAAAGAATAACAGCCTCCAAAGTAAGGTGCGGATAAACATAAATATTTATTTATTTATTTAATATATAGAGAAAGTCGTAAGATTTAAGATTTACATGCATGTGTGGACAGAAATGATGCATACATTTATAACACATAATGTAAGTTTGTGTACTCTACAAGTTTTACCAATGAGGGAAGATACTATAAAATGATTTAGAGACCATGGGTTTACTGGGTCTCACCCTTTAAAGTGATTTTATTTTATTTTATCTATCTATCTATCTATCTATCTATCTATCTATCTATCTACCTACCTACCTACCTACCTACCTACCTACCTACCTACCTATATATCTATCTATTTATTTTTGAGACATTGTCTCATTCTGTTGCCCAGGCTGGAGTGCAGTAGCATGATCTCGGCTCACTGCAACCTCCACCTTCCAGGTTCAAGTGATTCTCCTACCTCAGCCTTCCAAGTAGCTGGAACTGTGGGTATGTGCCACCATGCTCAGCTGATTTTTATATTTTTAGTAGAGATAGGGGTTCGCCATGTTGACCAGGCTGGTCTTGAACTTCTGACCTCAAGTGATCTGCCCATCTTGGCCTTCCAAAAGGCTGGGATTATAGGTGTGAGTCACTGTGCCCAGCCTAAAGTGATTTTAGAAGTAAAACATGACCATGGTGGCATTATTCGCTTAAAACTGTCAGTAGCATGCTATTCTGACCTCCAGCCACACTCCTGAATTCAGAACTACGGCCAGTATATGTATATCCCAAAAGTTACCTGGACTTTTAAACTATTAGCAGACCATTTCCTTCATTTGTCTTAGATATTTTAAACTTTTATTTGTAACCTGCCTATTGAGTTATGGATCAAAATCAACAAAGTTGTGGCTGGGCACAGTGGCTCACACCTGTAATCCTAGCACTTTGGGAGGCTGAAGCAAGGATTGTTTGGGCTTAGGAGATGGAGATCAGCCTGGACAAACAGCAAGATCCTGTCTCTACAAAAAATAAAAATAAAATGTAAGTTAGCTGGTCGTGGTGACACACGCCTATAGCCCCAGCTACTCTGGAGACCAGGTGGGAGGATCTATTAAGCCCAGAAGAAGTTTGAGGATGCAGTAAACTATAATTATGCCACTGCACTCCAGTCTGGCAACAGAGTGAGACCCTGTCTCTAAAAACACACACACAAAAAACTAATTTGCAATAACGCTTAGCATCTATTCATTTCATATATTTATATAAGTAATAGATACGGAATATCCTAGGAAATTTCAGTTGAATTGCCCAGTAATGGAGAAAAGATGAGTTTTCTCTAACATACCCTACATATTCTTTCCTGGCATCTGTGAGATGACATATTCTATTCATTAAAAGCAAGTTTCTATATTTTCCTTAGTCTTCGAGAAGCTTCGTTAGCTCTAGAAACAATCAACCCACTCCATCAGAAAACAGGACTGGAAAGAAAACTAACCAACCGGCTTCTCCGGGTGGTCCAGGGGCTCCAGGAACTCCTTGCATGCCCTGGGGACCAGGTTCTCCTTGGGGTCCGTAGCCAGGTGGTCCAGCTGGTCCTGCAGGTCCTGGGGACCCAGGGGAGCCAGGATCCCCTGGAGGACCTTGGTCCCCCTTCTCACCACTCAGAGCCTGTGACAACAGGAATGTGTTTGAATTGTGCTTCATTCCAGTATCTTCTTACGACAGGTTAATCATCCTCCAGATATGAATACCAGTTAGGCTGTCATTGAGATCTTGAATTAAAAGCATTTGGCATTTGATGAGAATTATTACTAAAATAAGAGCACTGCAGGTTTCTGCCATTTTGTGTCCTTTGGAGTTTAGCAACATTTTTTGAACTTGGAACTGTCTTGAGTCCCACTTGAGATATCTTACAATGACAGATCTCTCATATAATAATAGCCACTAGAACTAAGTTCAAATTGACAGTAGTTCAAATGACTTTAGCGGTGATTTTTATGATAATGTTATATTTCTGAAATAAAATGAGTACAGCAAACCTTTACTTGTGTTTTCACCAGGTATTTTCATGACAAAGGGGATTTCCCACTTCCATTTTCTCTCATAAACTGTCTAGTTTTTAAATCTTCATATGCTATAACCTTGAAAATGATTTGTAGATTTAAAAGAAGTTGAATTTGACAAAATAATTTAAGCCCTCTTCCTTCCCAACATGGCCCTCTGAAATAAATTTGACTCAATTTTTCATTGTTCAATGTCATCAGATGGCTAAGTGGTCTGTGTCCTTTTCTAATGACAGGATGTAAGCCTCCACAAATCACCACCTTGATTTTTCTCTCATTTACTTTATGGAATATCTGTACCAGAACTTATAAAGAAAGTGAGATGCAAGTAGGGACATCATACAAATTCACTTAATACTAGACCAACAGAATTCTGGCACTGTCGCTTTATAAGCATAACTACCACAAAGTGAACAGCCTGGGACTTGGCCAAGGCAGGGTCTGAGAACTGCTGGCCCTGTAGATGCTGCCAGCCAAAAAGGATTTTGTAGTCAGAAGCATTTAGGAAAGACCAGATAGCTTATCTTCATGTGGAAGACTCACAGGTCATGTTCTGACATTAAAGGGTCTGTAAATGAATCTTTAAATTTGTTTACCAAGTTTCTCCAAACCTGTTTGAGGTAAAATCTGTTTTATTGGATAACACAGGTTAGTCCCGGGAGAAACTGGTATTTCATAGTTTGGGCAGCATCCCTTGCAAACCTCTTGTAAATACGTTATGATGACAGGTGCTCACCCTCTCACTCTATGACATTTTAAAACAAATCTTAGGGCTGGGTGCGTTGACTTACACCTGTAATCCCAGCACTTTGGGAGGCCTGAGGTGGGCAGATCACCTGAGGTCAGGAGTTCGAGACCACCCTGGCCAACATGGTAAAACCCCATCTTTACTAAAAATACAAAATTAGCTGGGTGTGGTGGCACATGCCTGTGATCCCAGCTACTCAGGAGGCTAAGGTGGGAGAATCGCTTGAACCCGGGAGATGGAGGTTGCAGTGAGCTGAGAGTGCACCATTGCACTCAGCCTGGGCAACACTGCCCGCCCCGCAAAAAAAAAAAAAAAGGAAAAAAAAAAAGATCTTGATAGATATTACCTCAATTAAACATGTGAGAAATTCTTTCATGAAAAGTGATTAAATTTACATAAACTTAAATATCTTAAATGACAAAACAGTCTCTTTATTTGACTATGATACCTCTGAATATGCTGTCTTCTAATGCATTTATTTTTACTTAAAAGTATGGACATAGACCCCAAAATATTTATTAAACTTTCCACTATATATGATTTTCTGAACCTTTCCATGGACTCATTTGATACAAATATGGAACTGTAATTTGTGTATGAGATAGGGTTGTTATCAATATAGAATTTTGTTTGGTTGAAATCACTGAATGCTACCTATTTATTTTATCAAAATACTATAACTATTTGCTTGGGTTATTCCTGCTAATTTGAAGATGCTTCATTCTGCAGTTAGAGCAACGAACTGTGCTGAGCGGCCATTTTTGGAAAAGAAATCACTTTTTTTTTTTTTTTTATTATACTTCAAGTTCTAGGGTACATGTGCATAACGTGCAGGTTTGTTACATATGTATACTTGTGCCATGTTGGTGTGCTGCACCCATCAACTCATCAGCACCCATCAATTCATCATTTATATCATGTATAACTCCCCAATGCAATCCCTCCCCCCTCCCCCCTCCCCATAATAGGCCCCAGTGTGTGATGTTCCCCTTCTCGAGTCCAAGTGATCTCATTGTTCAGTTCCCACCTATGAGTGAGAACAGGCGGTGTTTGGTTTTCTGTTCTTAGACTTGGAATCAACCCAAATGGCCATCTGTGACAGACTGGATTAAGAAAATGTGGCACATATACACCATGGAATACTATGCAGCCATAAAAAAGGATGAGTTTGCGTCCTTTGTAGGGGCATGGATGCAGCTGGAAACCATCATTCTTAGCAAACTATCACAAGAACAGAAATCACTTTTATCTCTAAACTTCAGAGTACTTCATTCATAGGGAGGGTAAAGTTGCTAAATACCAACCAGTTCGCCTTTAGGTCCTGGTAATCCTTTCACTCCCGGAGTTCCAGGAATTCCATCGAAGCCCTTTCTCCCAGGTTGACCTCTGAGCCCCGGGTCCCCTGGGGCACCAACTTGCCCCTCAGGCTGAAGTGTTTCACCTTTTTCTCCTTTAAGTCCTCGGTCACCCTCGGCACCTGGGAAACCCTAGGGTAGTACAGAAATGAATCTGCATTATATTTTGTTAGAATTCTTCTTGTGTCAATCTTAAAAACAGTGTGGACATGAACTTTTGAATTTTAACATGAATTTTTTCAACACACTTTCTTTGGTCCACAAGTATTATTTCAAGCATTTTGTTTGTTTTGCTTTGTTGTTAACTTCCAAAACTGAAAAATAATTCAGTTAGGTAGTATAATTCAAAACAATACACACAATAATCTAATTCAATACCATAGAACAATCACCATAATTCAGGTTATGTTCGAATATTGGTAAATTTTAACAAGCGTCTCTGAATAATTTGATCTAAATATATTTATCTATAACTTTTTGGTTCACTATGACAATCAAGATTCTAATTTTTAACAGACTTACTGTGGTATAATTTACATACCATAAAATTTCTCCTTTATAAGAGTACAATTCAGTGATTTTTTAGTAAATTCATAGAATCATGCCACAATCACCACAATCATGTTTAAACATCTCCATCACACTCCCAAATTCCCTCAAACCCATTTGCAATGAACCTCTGTTCCCACCCTCAGCCCTAGGCAACCACTAATCTGTTTTCTGTTTCTGATACCATTTCAAACTGTTTATAAATTCATTGACTCATTCACTTAATCAGTCACAGATTTATTCATTTAATCAACAGGTATCTATTAAGTGCCTACCATTTGCAAGGCACCAAACTAATAAGTGTGTTGCAACCGTATTTCTAGAGTGTGCACTTTTTCAAATCGAAGCTAAAGATTTAAAAACATGAAATCTTACTGGAATTCCTGGAAGTCCTGTATTTCCTGGGGACCCTGGGCTTCCTTTCAAGCCAGCTGCACCTTGTCTTCCTGCAAATCAACGAATTATTAACTAACTCCTCATTGAACGCCAACTCTGAGTAGACAGGGTAATACAATGTATGAAGAAAATAGAGTGTTTTCTTATGGGGAAAGAAAGACAGCTTCTGTCATAAAACATAAATGCAATAAGAGAATGGGAGTAAATAACAGAACAAGAGATCATGGAAAAAGTAACTCAGATCTTAGCTTCTTAAAATTTAATCTTCATAATTTTAAGATTATATCTTTATTTTTTCTGAGTATATATTACTTTTAAAAGTAATATATGCTCATTATAAGAAAATTATGCAGAAAGAAGAGACTAAAAATCACCTATAAATCTACTACCAGAAGATAATATTTGCTAAAGTTTAACGTATATTAATGATAAATTTTTATATCCATAAGTGCATAGGACTCATATACACACTATTTTGGAATTATAGTATACACATGTCAATAAGTATGAATTTATAGCTTCGTTTTAAATGGCTGCATGCTGCCTATTGTGTTGGTGAGCCATCATTTATTTAGCTAAATGCTGTTTTTAGACATTTAGAGTTAGCTAGACATTTTTCAACTTTTGACTGTTGTAAACAATGCTTTGAAAAATGTCTCTGGGTATTTAGCTTTCCAGATTTATCCAATTATTTCCTTTATAATAAATTTTTAAAAGTATAACGGCAGAGGCAAATGGTCACAAACTTTTCTAAGGTTTTGAATATCTCTTGACAAATTGCATTTTATTGTACAATTTTATATTTCCCATAGATATTTAAATATCTGTAAAGATGATCCCTTTAAATGACTTTCTGGGTGGGTCTTTGGTCAGTTAATCAACACATATTTATTCAGATTCTATTTTTTTGCAAGCTATTGAGCTGGGGTGTATATTTTTATAGGGATCCAAACCATTTTACTGCTTACATATCTTCTTTGAGCTGCACCTGGATAGGCCAAATGTAGAGAAACTATGAAAAATACAACAATGCAATGAGTGGACAACATCAGTGAGCTGCTCACCTGCTCACCTTGAGCCAAGGAGGGGACTCGAGGAGAGTCTAGGAAAATAATGATTTTTTATCTTTTATTGTTTTTCCTCCTTATTTCCCTCCTTCATTTTCTTCCTTTTGGTTTTTGTTTTAATAGAACACTTCCCTTGGATATTTGGATACTGAACAGGAGTGACATGAGGAACAGCCCCTACCTCTCCACTCCTCCTTCCCGCACAAGCCTGTGAGCCAGGGCAGGGGCAGCCATTGAAAGTAGCAGAGGCCTTCATAAAGGAGAAGTGAGTGGGACCTGAGGGGACAAAGGATCCCTGCCCAAGTGCATGTCATCCAGTGGCTGGCCACAGTGTCCACGGCTGCCGCCATTAGTCTTTCTTCTTTGGATTGAGACCCAGTCTCCCAGAAGACCCTATGCCAATGCAAATGGCTACTGGATGGAGATAACATATCATATTCCCTATCCAGGTTGCCAGGTAGACCTTTGGATTAACTCCCCAAAAGCAGCCACCTAGGAGACAGGTGACAGCACTGCGGTCAGGGGATGCAGGCGTGGAGGGCAAGAGCACGCCTCTGGATTTAAGTTCAGTCTCTACCACATTATCAGCTGTGCCACCTGATGCCTCAGCTTCCTCATCTGTCAAATGGGGTTAATTACAGCACCAACCTCTAGGGCTGATGTGAGAAATAAAGGAATGGAGGCACGTAAGACACTTAAAACAGTGCCCAACACACAGGCCAAGGGCTCTGTAACTTCAACTCTTACTGGTTAATGATACATAATTTGATGACACTGTCTGAAGACCAAGGTGCTGGTGGCAGAGTCAGGACTGTGGGTGGTAGCAAGGGAGAGAGAGGCCCTGTGTAGACAGGGGAGTGGCACAAGGGGCAGAGGAACGCAGTCAATAAACAGAGATGTTTTGTACTTCAAAGTTTTACCCATAGGCAGTTCTGTGACTGAAGACGGGGAGGTCAAAAGCAGAGGTGGTGACAGCCATGAGTAACCATGTGGGACAGAGAGTCCTGGCCTGGTACAGAGTTGTCAAGAGGAGACTTGTGAATCATCCTTTATTTAAGCCTCAGGACACTGGCTATAAAATGTTTTGTTTTTTCCCCCTTTCAAAATTTGACTTAGTGGCTAATATTTTTTTTAAAAAACACCATGAGATTTAAATAAAAATTCCAATTCCTTTCTTCTGATGAAAACTTGGAAAATTTATTAATGCAGGGCCTAACATGTTACACAGTAACAATGGGCTGGAAGCGAGTGCCTGCTGGCCCGTTCAAATGTGCCCTCAGTTTGTTTACTGTAGTTCTGCAACTCTCTTGTCCCCAGCACTGAGGATGTTGCAATTTTTTAAAATAGCATTTGCATCCTTAAGAAGAAAGTGAAATACCGCACATTCCTATGACTCTTAAAAGTAGGAACATGAAAAAATGGACTGAGTAGGGTTGTGTCTTTTGAGAAAAAAGGGAGAGAGCATGTTTCTTTATGGAAGAGAAAGAGGGTATCTGTTTCATGCAGCTGCTTCACTGCCTTCAGTTAACTGCTGTTCTCTTGTAGGACTCTGTGTTGACAATTCCTGCCTAACACAATACTTTGCTAGGGGTCAGCAACTAAAATGGAACAGGGAAAAATACCAGCTTTTCTTGGATTTTGGCTGACTTTATGTTAATAAAATACATGTTTTTGAAACTCTCCCTCCAAGTTCACATAAACCACGTCATGACATCCACCTATCAAATGCCTTTATTTTCTTCCAATGTATTGACCCTTTTATGCTTGCAAAAACACTTGCATGCAAATTGTTTGTACCTGGGATTCCTTTTACACCATGTAACCCTGGCAATCCTGGGAGACCGGGGGGCCCTGGGATATAAGGGCACTGTGTACACAGCAGGCCTGGTTCTCCTGCAATGAGAGTACACTAGCATTACTTATAAAGCTACACCACATCCTCAGAAAAAAACAAATATTTTCCAACCACACTATCATTTATTACATTTAAACATTTTTATGTAGTGAAAATTATCTAGGACATTATACATATTAATTTTAAAATTCATCTATTATAGATCTGCTTACTTTAATGTTCTGAGCTATACAGTTCTTCTGAAAGGGGAAATTCCAAGACTCTAACGTAAAACATCTATTTCAGTGATTCTTTCCTTGCATGCAGGCGAAAACTCACATTTTAGGGATATCCAACAATTTATTGCATAGGTGCCAAATAAATTATTGATTTACAGATAAACAAAATCATCACTGACTGGTAGCTATTTGGGATCATTGTTATCTCAGGGGGAAAATCAATTATAATAATGATGATGAAAAAGACTTATCCTAATACAACATTATTGATTGAACCAACCTTTGGGCCCATCAATGCCTGGGATTCCTGAAGACCCTAGATAGCCTGGCAGTCCGCGATCTCCAGGTGGACCCTTGCGAAAAATGATGTCACCTGTAAAAATACAGCACCAAAGGCAATTTTTTATTTATTTATTTTTTTCAATGTAGTGAGTGTTGTAATATATGTATTATTTAAAGTGCATCTCTCTCATGTTTGTATTGGAAGCCTAGTCTTAAAAGTTTATCTGCAACTGAGAAGACATGGTGACCAGCTCTTCCCTTCATATTACATAGATGTGGCATTTTTAAGGTAGTTGGTCTTCGAAAGCTCATTATATAATTTTTTTTTTTGTCACAGAATCAACCTATTTTATCTTACTTAGTTGTTTCCAGTTATTCCAAGTTGATATGGTTTGGCTGTATCCCCACCCAAATCTCATCTTGAATTGTAGTACTTCTATAATCCCCATGTGTCTTGAAACGAACCTGGTGGGAGGTAATTTAATCATGGGGGTGGTTACCCTCATGCTGTTCTTGTGATAATGAATGAGTGCTTATGAGATCTGATGGTTTTATAAGGGGCTTTTCCCCATTTTGCTCAGCACTTCTCCTTGTTGCCATCATGTGAAGAAGGACATGTTTGCTTCCCCTTCTACCATAAGTGTAAGTTTCCTGAGGCCTCCCCAACCATGCTGAACTGTGAGTCAATTAAACCTCTTTCCTTTATAAATTACCCAGTCTCAGGTATGTCTTTATTAGCAGCCTGAGAACGGACTAATACACAGACAATCCCTTTAGCATCTTGAGGCAAAGGATCAAATCTTATTCTGGATATTTTTTGATACATTGTATTTTCCTGATATACTGTAGATGCTTAATATATGTTGAGAAAAAGAAAAATAGATTCTGACTCAGGGTATCATCTGTTTTCTCTTTGTTGCTTGTCCATATCAATTGAGTTGTCATTCTTAAGGCAGGTCTCTAAGAAAGCTCTTTTCAGCTTCCACATTTTCTGCTACTGTAATGTTACAATGAACAGCTAATTCTCTTTAACTGGTTAATTGTGTTCAGTAATCTAATGGTTGGCTCTGTCATTTCAATTACAGGTTGAAGGCAATGGTGATTAAAGTAAATATTTAAAAACAGTACCATAGCTGTCCCAAATTTCAGAAAAACAAGGTACCACTAGAAACATTTAATTTCATTGGAACACAGAAGAATGACCATTTTGTGATCAGTTTTCTGCATCTTTAAAATACCTGGAAGGTCATCTTTAAATGGTACAATCTGATAAAAGTTTAATACTTAGTGTAGACTTATATGAATACTACATTCATACATTTTTGTATACTTACACATTTTCATACTCAATTAATGCTTAATTAAAAAAATATTTGAGTACCTGCAGTGTTCCCCATGCTACATATTGGGCTTAAACAGTTAAAAAGATATGGTCTTTGACCTCAAAATACTTTGATTCTTGTAAGAAAAACTGACAAAGACAAAGATAAGGCAATGTGAAAACTTCTACAGTTGGGATAACCTTGGCAGTTACAGGATGTGGACTCACTGAAAGCTTTCTGCTGGACTTGAACTTGAAACTGCAGTCTGAAGGACAGATGGGTGTTGCTTAGAGAAGGGAAGGTAGGAAGCAAAGACCCCTGGACAGAGTGTAGCAGGCACTGAGGGAGCATGACACCTCCGGGAGGGAGCCACGAGCGCCTGGGCCCAGATCCCAGCTTTAGCTTCCTTAGCCCTGTGAACTCTGTATGTCAGCCTTGACATAGAAAAAAAGAGGATACTAAATCTCCATCTTAAAAGAGACTTGGAAGAAGCTGGGATTATAGGCACACCACCACACCTGGCCCCAGAAAAGCTACGTTAAAATATGTTCGTGAGGACCTCTTGTACCTATGAGCCAACACAGAATGCTAGGGGGCTCTGTAGAGGAATGCGAAGGAGAGGATGCCTGTGTCAGGACCTCTGAGCACCACTTCAAGTCCATTGGGCTACAGCTCTGTCATCTCTGACCCCTTCACCTCATAGCATGTTGCCTTACACCCATGCGGCACACCTCTGGCCTACTGTCCTGGGGCTTCCCTGCTGATGCCAAGGAATAGGACTTCCTGGGAACCATGCAGACACAGCCTGGAAGTGGGAGGATGGAAGACGGGGGGCTGCTCCTCTCTTGGGGGGAAATCTTTGACCCATGGGAACTAGGAGCAAATGGATACACTCTTGCCTCTTTCTCCCTGACACAGGCTTCTTAGAAGATAGTCTCTGGGGCTGAACAGGTAGTTGCATTTGGTCAAGGCCAACTTGATAGCCACCCATGCTTCCCCGCATCACTCTCTTTGTCCCTGCCTCCGGCTCTGCTGTCTGGGAAACTCTGGCTAAGACTTGGCTGCATTTGTTAAGTAGTCATTGCATCAATTTCTTTCACAGAGAGTTAGTGAAATATGAAGACCATCGGAAAGATAACTCATAAAAACCACACAGACTGGTGGCTAAGCTGTGAGGAGGGTTTGTCGCCCCTGGTTTGCACACATCTGTCATTTGGTGCTGTACACAAAAGGGATCCCCTTCCACATCTTTACCTGGTGGTCCTGGAGGTCCCGGTGATCCTGGAGGGCCTGGTGAACCAGGACAACCTGGGGACCCAGGAGTCCCCATGGCTTCCTTTCCTGGGTAGCCTCGTTCCCCTTTACTTCCTTTCAAGCCTGGCCATCCAGGGGCTCCTCTGAGGCCAGGCCTTGAGGATCCTTAGAGAAAATAATCATTTCTTGTATTTTATATTTTTTCCTGATTAATACAAATTTATTTTTTAATTGCAAGAGTAATATAATTTTATTTATAAAAATTGCACAATGGCGAGGTACATAACACATTTAAATAAAAAAGTGAATATCCTTGCTTTTTTCATCTGTAGCCTTGTTAAATAACCACAGTACAGCAAAGTGCAGAACATTCCATTCCCACGAGAAATTTAGTCTAATTTACTGCAAGAAACTGAAACAGAGTTTGGAATGCACTGTATCTTTTTATTTAAAAGGAAGTGAGGAATATTTCCATATATGCTACTTTGTAAATTTTTTTTTTATTAGAGACTAGAGGATGCCTCCAGTGTCCAAAATGAGAAAGAGAGAAAGTTGTGAAGTGGACTTTATTCCTGCCAGTGTCTTAGACATAAAAGGGTATGATGAGGGATGGTCACCTCCTGGGAAAGGAGCTGTGCCTGGTGGCACAAACCCCACCCTAATCTTAAAATGGTGAGAATGTGAGGAGCGGATAGTCTCAAATGTCTGTCCCACAAACATTTTAACTATTTTTTTTTTTTTTTTTTTTTTTGAGACGGAGTCTTGCTCTGTCACCCAGGCTGGAGTGCAGTGGCCAGATCTCAGCTCACTGCAAGCTCCGCCTCCCAGGTTCACACCATTCTCCTGCCTCAGCCTCCCGAGTAGCTGGGACTACAGGCGCCCACCACCACGCCCGGCTAGTTTTTTGTATTTTTAGTAGAGACGGGGTTTCACCGTATTAGCCAGGATGGTCTCGATCTCCTGACCTCGTGATCCGCCCGTCTTGGCCTCCCAGAGTGCTGGGGATTACAGGCTTGAGCCACCGCGCCCGGCCCATTTTAACTATTAAGAAGAGAGATGCCACCAGCAAAGGGCTGAGAAACCAGCTGAGGTAATATCTGATTGTGTCCTATTATTTGAACATAAAGACAGAATCTTCTGATTGACATCTGTTTCAGAGTTTTGTATTTTTTTAATCATATTTTACTTTGGCATATATATTTGTACTAATTTATGGGGTACATGTAAGATTTTGTTACATGTATTGAATGTGTAGTGTAATGATCATGTCAGGGTATTTTTGAGTATCTATGATCCAAGTATTTATCATTTCTGTGTTGAATACATTTCATGTCCTCTCTTCCAGTTAATTTGAAATATACATTGTTGTTAACGATAGTCACCCTACTCTGCTATCAAACATTAGAATTTATTCCTTCTATCTAACTGTATGCTTGTACCCATTAACTAATCTCTCTTCACCCCCAACTCCATCAAAAAAACTTTTAGAACCGATAAACAAATTCAGTAAAATTGCAGGACATGAAATCGACATATCAAAATCAGTAGCATCTTTTTTATGCACCAATAATGAAAGAGCCAAAAAAGAAGTCAAGAAGGCAATCCTATTTGCAGTAGCCCCACACACAAAATAAAATACCTAGGAATACATTTAACCAACACGGTGAAAGATCCCTGCAAGGAAAACTACAAAATACCGGTGAAAGAAATTGAAGAGGACCCAGACGAATGGAGAGACATCCCATGCTCATGGATCAGAAGAACTAATATAGTTAAAATGACCATACTACCCAAAGCAACCTACAGATTCAATGCAATCCCTATCGAGATACCAATGCCATTTTTCACAGAAACAGAAAAAACAATCCTAAAATTCTTCTGGAATTAGAGCTTTGTAATTTTCCACTCACTGGCTTCTTAAAGGAGCCTTTTTTTTTTTTTTTTTTTTTTTTTTTTTTTTTTTTTTTTAACTTAGTGGCCTGGCAGGGGGAAGGAGGCCTTCTTTAATGTCAGAACTCTAAAATATCTTTTTGCCCCATTCTAACTGTAAGAGATATCTACTATTAACAGTGTGAGATATATCTTTCCATGCATATTCAGGTACATATAATATTTATCCATTTCTGTATCTATTTTTTTAATAGTGGAATTATAGTACACTTATAGTTCTGCAGTCTGCTTAATTTTCAGTAATTTTCAAAATTATGAAGTAGTATAATATACATTATACAGAGAAAAATATGATCAGTGGCAGGGCACCTGCCCAATAGTTTATCAAATTTTGCTCTTTTTTCTTAGTTTTGTTTTCATTAAAAAGAACACGCTACAGTTCTACTTGATGAGTCCCTGTGGACCATCCCTGATCCAACTCTTTTTCCACTCTCAAAAGGTAAACACTCTAATCAGTCACAGACGAAAGTTTAGAACTTTACAGAAAAAGTGTAATGTAGGCATCCTTATGCAACTCATGATATGTTATGAAAACTACCATTTTCAACCAACCACATTACCATGACATTGTTTTCTATTTCTGTACCTCCTCTGAGTTTCAAGGCCCCTGCTCATACCCCAAAGTCACTGTAAAAATTCCTGACAATAAGGCGTTTACACTTAGTTAAAACTGCTGAGAAGTGAAAAAGAGCATTTCTATATCAGTTTGTATCAGCTCCACTCCTTCTTCCACTATAAATTGCAAATATGACAATTTAAGAAGCTGGAAACACTATTTTATTTTATTTTATTTTGAGATGGAGTCTCACTCTGTTGCCCAGGCTGGAGTGCAGTGGCACCATCTCAGCTCACTGCAACCTCTGCTTCCCAAGTTCAAGCGATTCTCCTGCCTCAGCCTCCTGCCTCCTGACTAGCTGGGATTACAGATTACAGGTGTGCGCTACCATGCCCAGCTGATTTTTTTTTTTTTTTTTTTTTTTTTTTTGTATTTTTAGTAGAGACAGGGTTTCGCCATGTTGGCCAGGCTGGTCTCGAACTCCTGACCTCAGGTGATCCACCCGCCTTAGCCTCCCAAAGTACTGGGATTACAGGCATGAGCCATTGCACCCAGCCTGGAAACACTTTTAGATCAGTTAGTGAAACATTTGTCTTACGTAAATAATGCAAAATTAATAGAGGACAGTGTATTTTCCTTTGTAATAGCATTTCTACTTGTACCCTAAGAAACATGGACATACCAGGACTTCCAGGAACTCCGGGGGGACCACTGGGACCTGGGAATATATAACATTAATTAATTGCTTAGAAAGATGTAAATGCTATCCCATCCACTTTTGAAATCTTGGGTGACAATATAATGATAGTTAATAATACAGAGTTTTCATATTTGTTCCTACTCTCACCTAGACAAACGTTAGAAATTTTCTCTTATTTAGACAAGAGAAAACTAATCTTAGAAGTTTAACACTCAAAAGTAAATCATGCCGCCATAATTCAACAGAGATTTACTAAGAGCCTGTTGTGTGTTCAGCACTTTGCTGGAAGTGCAGATGCCAGAAAATCAAACAGTGCTGGAACATCCAGGATCTGCAGTTTGTCTTGGTGTTCCATCTTAGATTGCTTCCACCTGTAATATCCTGGGGGTTATAATTCTTTTATATATACATGTGAGTGATGTATAGTCAGTGAACCAGATTTTTAAGAAAATCTATATCAATGTCTGTATTCATCTGTCCTTTTATTTAAAGACACTGGGAAATTGTATTCTTTTAAGTAAAATTTTCCTTTGAAATCTTCTTCATATCAATAATTTGATCAGATCAGTGGCTCCCAATCCTGGCTGCATGCTGGACTAGTCCAGGGAGTTTTTACCATCTACCAGTGTCCAGAGCCCTCCTCCAGACAATGAAATCAGAATGACAGGGTGGGACCTTGGCGAGGCCATTACAGAAGTTCCCAGGGATTCCAATATGTAGCCAGAGATGAGAGGGATTGGCCCAGAACTTTTGGGTTTCTCCAAAGAGATACAGTATAAGTACATGTGACAATAATTCATGGCATCAAGGACAGATCATTGTTCCAAGAGCCGGGAAACCAGAGTTTCAGTTCCCCCTTGCAAATCTCTGTAAGTTTGTTCAGGGTCTCCATTTTTCCCTTCATAATCCCATTGAGATTGCCAATGCCTTGTACTCCCTCCTCCTGCCCCCCAGCAAGTGTTTCCATGACAGATTTGAACTTTATGCTTTGCTACATAATTTAATTACCTTCTCGGTATACCACCTATGAAATAAAAATATGAAGAGTAGGAGACATCAAAAAATAACAGCCCTATGAAAATGAAGAGATCTCCCTTCCCTTTCCTCACCCACGTCAACTCTATAAGCACATGCTATTTATTACCTTGAAAGAAAACCAGAAATATGTTCAGCAAATGCTCTGGGAAGAAATTTAGTCTTACCTTGTGGGCCACGACCTCCTTTGGGCCCTGGTGGGCCTGGAATGCCTTCATCTCCCTTTTCCTGGTATGTGTCATAATATTCTGTCTTAGAGGAGAAAGAAATGAATACAGAGAAATGATAGCTATTTATGGGCTGCTCACCAAGCATAATTACTTCAGTTTCTTCATTTTGGCCCAAAGATGGCTTCCTTCTTTTCCTGAATTCATAGGTTTACATGTTAGCAGGTGTATGACAGTCATGTAAATGTAGGTGGAAAAATTTAAATAAGTAGACCTTTGTGGTATCACAGTATCAGATATTTTATGGGCTTTCAATTAGAAATACATTTTATGATGTGACTCAGGTTACACACCCACATTTATATGTACACATTCATACATACCTATGTATGTGTGCATATGTATAGAAAAATGAGAGTTTCACAAAACAATGACTTATTCTTACAACATATGATCAACCCTGATACTTTTTATTCTATTCTATTTTACTTTTCAAAAATGCTGGTCCTGGTGGACTGAACTTATTTCCATTTTGGAAGTGTATGGAACCCACACATCAAAAAATACTGTATTTATTGTTTCTTTAAATTCCAGGGAACCTGTGGCCTGCAAGAATCGAGGAATATTGTTTCTGACATGCTCAGTGGACCTACTGCCGGTGTTCTTAACCGTTTCCTTCCTAAGTTGAACTTCTTTTGAGGTTAGTAGAAGCTGCAAACAGAGTTATATGGAATCGAATATAAGAAAATACACAGAGAGGAGTGCTAAGAATTCCTCTGAAATGTAATGAAAACATAGATTTCATTTAACATTCAGTACATTTATCTTGAAGGAAGCAAGGTGGAAATATCAAAGGTTTTAAAAAAACCTCTTTGTATTTTCATATGCTAGATGGATCAATTACTTTGTTGACTTATTTAAGATGAAGCAACAAGAGCCTTGTAGTTAAGCAGTATGTATAAAATCACAAAAGTATTATATTAATAATATAACAATAATGTCCACCATGAAATCTGTAATGATATGTGTGCACCTACCAAATGTTGGGCACAGTGCTAAGTGATTTCACAAAATAACTCATTTAACCTTCCTGGGAACTCCACCAAAGTATTTTGGGACTGTTATAGTTTGAGTGTGCCCCCTCCAATATTCAGGTGTTATCAGTGTGATAGAAGTATGAGGTAGGGCCTTTAGGAGGTAATTAGGCCATGAGGGTTTCTCCCTCATTAATGGGATTAAGGCCCTATTAAAAGAGGCTTCGAGCAGCCTCAGGCCAGCTTGCCCTTCTGCTTTCTGCCATGTGAGGATGCAGCCAGGAAAGCCCTCACCAGACCAAGGGCCAGCATCTTGATTTTGGACTTCCCAGCCTCTAGAACTGTGAAAGTAAATTTCTGTTCTTTATAAATTACTCAGTCTCAGGTACTCTGTTGTAGCAGCACAGAACAGACTAAGACAGGGGCTCTATGCATCCAAATCATTTGCTTTTCAGGGTAAAGATGCAGATTTCCAGGCCCCACTCCAATTCCTGAGTTACATTACTGAGCATGGGGGTCTGAGAACTGCATTTTTAACAGGACACTCTTTCCCCTCATGACCCTTTTGCCACAACGTGCCATTTTGTTTAACCTGCATGATCATTCATGGCAGCCTTGCTTGGCACACTGAATGTGAGAACCACTGTGTTTTGAGGTAGGAGATGAACGAACACCAGCACTCAGAGTCTGGGTCCCCTTTCTTCTCTTCTTCAGCTGCAGAGTCACGGAATATAGAATGTGGCTTTCTGCAGTTAGGAGCTGACATCAAATACATGTCTGCTGGGAAGGGGAGCACTGCCTGCTACACAGAGCTTGGGCTGGAATGATTGCTTTTCGCTGACCATGTATTAAACCCGTAGTTTAGCGTCTGCTGCCTAAAAGCTCAGGACCCAGGCCCAGGTGCGGGGGAGGAGAAGTTGACTTATTCATCCCTTGTTGCCTCACTGTCCTCCTCTACCCTGAAGATGCAGGATCACCTTGGGCCTGGGCTGCTTAGACAAAGCTTTTCGTCTCTTCCATAGCCCAGCATGGGCATCACTAGTACCTTCCAGGGATCAAATAGAAATATTTACGCATGGTCAAAGGGACAAATAGTGACCAGCTATTTTCTGCCCTGGTTTGATAACGAGGTAAATGTTACAATCTCTCTCACACAGTTAATGAGAGACACTGATTCAAAATTTCCTTGCTACTTTAAAGAACTTGATCAAAGATAGCATTGATATTGTCTTTAATCACACTTACTGGACCACGAAATCCTGGAGGGCCAGTGTCCCCTTTCTGTCCCTACAGTGAAAGACAATTACAAATTGTGAATATGGTCACCCAAAGTATTTACATATAAAAAGCAAGATGTACAGTTAAAATGAACAGTATATTGATGTTTAGATGTCATGTACAAACCAAATGAAAGTTAAAGGGACACTGACTTTAAACTATTTTCCTGGAGAGCCCGTATCTGGGTAAGGAATCCTATCTACAAGGTGGTACAGAAGTTGCTGTTGCCCTGGTGGTTCTCCAGGTTTCTTTCACAACACCATCTTCAGTGCTCGTTCATGTACATTTCTCATTCCTGTGTTCTCACCCTGGTTAGAGGCACAGGAATATCAGACTGTGGGTTGTATGCATTTCCAAGTGTCTCCGCTGTAACCAACCCCCTTTCCTTCAAGAAGGCATTTCAGAATTCTACTGGAAGTGATATGGTTAAAGAGTAAATCTTAAATCTGCACATATACCTACATATATAGCCATGTGCCACATAACAATGTTTGGGTCAATGATGGACTGTGTATACGATAGTGGTCTCATCAGATTATAATACCATATTTTTAGTACTCAATTTCTATGTTTAGATACACAAACACCCACCACTGTGTTACAATTGCCTACGTTATTCAGTACAGTAACATGATATGCAGGTTTGTAGCCTAGAGTAACAATCTCTGCCATCTAGGTTTGTGTGAGTACACTCTATGATGTTCGCACAATGACAAAATCACCTAATGATGCATTTCTCAGGACAGATCCCTATCTTTAAGTAACACATGACTACACATGACTTGAAAATGTTTGTAACATACTGTCAGAAGTGCAGAATACAGTTCACAACTAATTGACCACAAGCTTTCAATGTATCATGACTCAGATTGAGACTCATGAAGTCTAGCCTATGCTTGATCTCAAATAACCACAAACTTCCTACAATTGTAGGTCTTTTTCTACCTCTTCCTCATGGGAAGCTGGAATCTCACTGGTCCTAAGTCAGACAGCTTCAAGTACACAGCACAAGTTTAATATCTTTTCCTCAAGAACACCCTTCAAATGTTTAAGTAAAGTTGCCACATCTCTCTTTTCTTCTTAACAGACCTAGTAGCGTATTTGTATGAAGCCTGTTATTGTAATCCCTTGTACTTAGGTCCAGGATGTAGGTAAAAGTAAAAGCATAGGCAAAACCCAACCTATTAAAAATAGGGTATTAGGGAGAGGGTTACCTTAATGCCATCTTCACCTGCTAACCCAGGGAAACCCCTGTTGCCCTTGACTCCCTAAAGAAAAGAACAAAAGGAATGGGTCAGAAGACACAGGAGCCAACTGCTCCTGCGGGGGGAGCAGGTGCAATTTGAACTCCTCTGAAACAAAGGAATGTGCTCAGATGATCTCTCTTCACAGTGGAGATGTAAAACTATGATTCCCAAGTGCAATTTTTAAAACCTGTAAGCTTTTTGTTTGTTTATAACTATTTAGTGACTTTTAAAATTCCTTCTTCAGCTAGTAGGACTGACATTTTTACTACCTCCATGGGCCAAATCAAGTCTATACCTCACTTCCAGGGAAGCCAGGAACGCCGTCTTTACCGGGTTTTCCCTACAGCAAAAACAAATAAAAAACATGAAGTTTAATAAATATGGCTAACTTTACAAATATGGAAATCTTAAGTGATATAATCATCTCCTCTTGACTTCAGGCATGAAAAGTCTGAGTAAAGATCCTCACCCAGGTGTTAGAAGGAAAAACTATTAACCACAGAATACACAACAGCCCTCTCTTTCCAGGGAAGGCAGAAGCCAGTCAGAATGGGAAACTAGAGAAAGTCAGAGAAGGAAGGAAGGACATTAACAGCCAAACTTAAATTAGACCTGATGCTGTTCATCCTGAGCTTGGAAGGAAAATAAAAATCACACTGGGCAGAGAAGTAAATAAGGAAGCCTAGAAAAGGGAAGGTGTTCACAGTCCGTTTATTCATTTATTTGAAATATTGGTAATTCCTCGGACTCCAGGTGTGCCTGTATTTAAATACATGTATAAAAGGTATAGTGTGGTATCTCAACCAGCAGCGTTGATTGACTTATGGTATTGGCGTTTCCTGATAAAATTTAAAAATCATGTTCATTGAATATTTTTTTCCTGAGGCAAAAAAATATGTTTTTTGCTTATGTATAATTTTTATAGATTTTACTTTTCCAAAAGTATAACTTATAGAAATTTAACACAATAGATGGATTTAAATCTTTCCAAAATGGATCTGGGTAGGGTTGTGGGCCCTGCTGCTTCCATTTTTCCAGCCACCCACTTCTGGTCACAGATTGCCCTATATCCTTTGTGGGGGCTGCCCTTCCCTCACTCTGGGTGGTTCTGATGGCACTGTCAATCTAAGTAGTCCACTGCCCCACTGGCCTGGCCAATCATAGTACCCTTTTCTCTTGGTCACAGCCTTTTTTCCAGAGTGAGAACAGATATGACCAAGCTGGGCCAATGAGATGAATTCCCTGAGATTTTATAAATGGACACAGGGAGAGAGAGGCTCTCTTTCTCCTCTAATGCCATCAGCCTGAAGTTGTCTGCTCAAGGGTAACTCTTTCTCCCCATCTCCCCTGACGTGGAAGATCATCTGCCAGAGGAAAGAATGAGGCTGATATGCAGAGAGAAGCAGAAGTGAGATGGACAGGGAGTCATGCCCTCATTTTTCCAGGCTCTGAAGTCCTTGAACCCTGTTTTAGCCTTGAACATCTTAGATACTTGAGCAGGTAAATCCTGCCTCCCAAATCTTAAAGAACAAAAATTTTTAACTGGAGCTAATTTGAGTTGGGCATCTGGTTCCTGTAACCTAAAGAGTCCCAAGTCCTGACTAATCAAAACTGCACATGACACCGAATTTCCAAATTTACCTGCGGGCCGGGGTCTCCAGGAGCACCCTTTTCAGATCCGTATGATTCTCCAGGCAGTCCCTGTATTAAGCAGAGCTATGTCAAGTTTTATGAATTACTGATTTTTTTACTTACATTGATTTTTATTAATTTGTCCCTTTTGGTTATTCTGCCATTTAAAAACATGTTTAAGTGCTGAGTCATCTAAGAGAGAAATCTTATTGATGAATAGTAATTAAAAAACAGATGCTAAAAAAGCTGATGCTGAAGATAAGTCCTAAGATGGGCGGCATTGGGGCTGGGCGCGGTGGCTCAAGCCTGTAATCCCAGCACTTTGGGAGGCCGAGACGGGCGGATCACGAGGTCAGGAGATCGAGACCATCCTGGCTAACACGGTGAAACCCCGTCTCTACTAAAAAATACAAAAAGCTAGCCGGGCGAGGTGGCGGGCGCCTGTAGTCCCAGCTACTCGGGAGGCTGAGGCAGGAGAATGGCGTAAACCCGGGGGGCGGAGCTTGCAGTGAGCTGAGATCCGGCCACTGCACTCTCAGCCCGGGCGACAGAGCGAGACTCCGTCTCAAAAAAAAAAAAAAAAAAGATGGGCGGCATTGGATGCATGTACAACAGTGCAAGGATTTCAGCAAGGAATGGCTGTAAAATAACTCTAGTGTATTCATGATCTCTGCAGTCAAATGTTATTGTATTTTAGCCAATATTAAGACTTAAAAGCAATAGCTGCTCTGCCTGTGGAGTAGCCATTCTTTTATTCCTTTACTTTCCTGAAAAAAAAAAAAAAAAAAAAACTTAAGACAAAACACACATCAAACTAAATACTAGGGCTCTACTTTGTGTGTTATGGGGACAATATAACTTGAAATAACCTACTGAGGGTCCAGGAGGTCCAGGCTGGCCGATGGCTCCCTTGTCTCCCTTTTCCCCCTTGAGGTCCTGCCAAAGAAACAGTTCAACATTGTTATAAATGGATGAAATGAGATTTCACTGATTCAACAGTGAGACAAATCCTCTATCTGTTCAATAAATTGGGTTTACAAACTATGAATGTGCCTTATGTTAATACAACCCAATACACCTTCCATTTCTCACATTTCAAATTTATACCTGTGAACTCACTGAAGCTACCTGCAAACTTTTTTTTTAAGTATCTTCTTTTTTTTTTAAATAAAGCCTCACTCTGTTGTCCAAGCTGAGCCTCAGATCTTCCCTGTGTAATGTTTCCAAGATTTATGAGTAAAGGACAGGAAGGAATAAATCCTGGAGGTTCTGGCTGGCTGAGGAAGCTGGGCTGAACTGGGCTTAGATAACAAGATATTGTAAAAGAGGTACAGGGTCACGAGGACTTCGTCCTAGACACGGGAAGGCACAACCCTAATCATAAAACTGAAGAATTACCGTTCTGTTATCTGGGCCAGTTAGGGTCACAATAACTGTTCCTGGTGGTCCCGGGGGTCCTGTTAACCCTTTCACACCCTAAAGACAAAAACACTTAGGAGTGAGAAAATAAACAACAGCATCACCATTTCAATGTTACTACATTTGAAAGGTCTACTTTTCCCCTTTAGTGCTTATACGAGAAGATAGAACAAATGAAGGCCCATCAATTTCCGCTTGACCAGTAAGTAAACGGTATAGGCTGATATGCTCTGGGACATACAATATCTTGCTTGCTAATAAGACATAGTATTTAAATTACCCGCTCTCCTTTTTGTCCTATCACTCTTTCACCCATGTGACCCTGTAAGAAAACACAAAACCAAATTATTTTCTAAAAATAAATATGAATAGTCTAAACTCATCAAAGTTCCAATATTTGTAACTGAGCATTTATATTTAAACTTTCATTTTAGAATGATAAATGAGTTTAGCTATTTCTTAGAGAAGAGCATTGATATGTTTCTTTTAGAGGAGGAACTCTTGAGGTGCAGAAAGCTTAAGGGATTAAACAGAAAGCTAACATGGCAAATGCTGACACGCAGTGGTGTGGGGGAGGGAAAGGAACCCAGCTCAGAGCATATTTTCTGGCTCTGCAGTAGCTAGTTTTGATCCCACTGGCCGGCTACTTAACTTCCTGATGCCCTTGTTTTCTTGTTTTAAAAATAAGAATGGGTAGCTGCATTTCAGGATTCTGAAATTCAATACTTAATAGAGAATCTAAGAATAGAATTCCAGCTACCCGACTTCACTGGTAGTTTAGTGACATGAGTCTAATGCAAATAGTTTCTTCACTAATGATGGCTGATTTGTCATTTCGACTAATACCTGCTTGCTTTTTCACCCATGAGTACGCAGATCTTCCCCTTGTTAGACCAAAGCTGAGGGGAATCAAAACACTTTAAACCTCAGCTCTGCCATGTACTGTCTATTGGACAATTCACTTAACCAGAACCTATCCATCTCTCAGGGTGCATGCGTGTGTGTGTGTGTGTGTGTGTGTGTGTGTGTGTGTGTGTATTTGTGTGTACCAATAAGATAATAAATATGAAAGTATCTTAGAAAATACCTCATATAAAAGGCTACCCGAGCCAGGCACAGTGGTTCACGCCTGTAATTCCAGCACTTTGGGGGGCTGAGGCGGGTGGATCACCTGGGGTCGGGAGTTCGAGACCAGCCTGGCCACCATGGTAAGACCCCATCTCTACTAAAAATACAAAAAAAATTAGCCAGTAGTGGTGCTGTACGTCTGTAATTCCACTTAGTCGGGAGGCTGAGGCAGGAGAATTGCTTGAACCCGGGAGATGGAGGTTGCAGTGAGCCAAGATCACACCAGTGCACTCCAGCCTGGGCAACAGAGTGAGACTCCATCTCAAAAAAAAGAAAAATAATAATGAAAGAAAAGGCTACCTGATAGTAGGAGATACTGTGCTTAGGACTAATTTCCTGTTGGGGCTTAGCCTCACTCAACATTTTTATAATTAAACTAACAATTGCACTTCTGTTTTTTGTTTGTTTTTGTTTTTTGTTTGTTTGTTTTTGTTTGTTTGTTTTAGATGGAGCCTCTTTCTGTCACCCAAGCTGGAGTGCAGTGGTGCTATCTTGGCTCACTGCAAACTCCAACTCCCGGGTTCAAGCTATTTTCCTGCCTCAGCCCCCTGAGTAGCTGGGATTACAGGCATGTGTCACCATTCCTGGCTAATTTTTGTATTTTTAGTAGAGACAGGATTTCATCACGTTGGCCAGCCTGGCCTCGAACTCCTGACCTCAAGTGATCCACCCGCCTCTGCCTCCCAAAGTGCTGGGATTACAGGCGTGAGCCAATGTGCCTGGCCTTGTCTTAACAGAAACACATGCAAGACCCTGTGTAATGAGCACACAAATAGTCATCTTTTACTTACTAGCATAAGACCCGGTTGGCTTTGTGAAGCAGCATACTACAAAAACTCAGAGGATAATGTGCTGTGTGAGATGATCAGAAATGGAAAACCTGTGGATTAAGAATCCTTGCATTTTTCCTGATAAGTAGCTTCTTATAAATTGAATTAAGACTCTTTGTATCAGGGATCAAGTTACTGAAATGCAAGAAGAGAGGTGAGAGAAGCTAGCCATGCTCTTCCCTGCTAGGAATCCTTGTGAGTTCCAGAGAGGTACCTAACAGTGACCCACATGAAGAAGCAGGCCAGGTTTGACTTTGAGATTGAGTAGGGTGTGCTAGCTGTTACATCATATGAACGGTAGTCTACCTTAGGTCCTCTAGGTCCCATGGCTCCTGGAAAGCCCTAGAAAAATCCACAAATGAAAATCACAGCAGGAAATCCATCCAACCAGAAAAATTCTTTTAATAACTTGTTAATAATAAATAATGAATCTATTAGTTGACAGAGTCTGTAGCAAGGATGACTTGATACTCACAAAGAATCCCGGAGGACCAGGTGGGCCAACAGGCCCAGGAAAACCTGGAGGGCCTGGCAAACCCTTGAAATTGAGAGAAGAATAAGAGTGAGTTTAACTTTACTTCTCACTTAATAACAATGTCCATTAATTAAATGCATTAAAATAATAAAATCAGGAGAGCCTAACACCTCCCTTTTCAGTGGCTGCAGTTAATGACAACAAATATCAAAAAGTGTGTTGCCATGTGTAACAGGCTGGCAGGACCATCTGGACGATACCGTTTCTAAAATGACCAGAGTAGTTAGTTTACTTCAGATGTTTCAAAATTTTGCTTTTGTCTTTCTTCCCACCTCTTTTCTCCTCCCTTTTCCTTTCTCTGTCTCTCGTTTTGGCCGAGCATGCTCCTATGTTAGGACCTGCCACCTGCTCTCCCTCTGCCTAGAATCCCCTTTTCCCAGGTATCTGTATGACTCACTCCCTTTTCCTTTTCTTGTCTTTATGTAATTGTCGTCCTTTCCGTAAAGCCTTCCTGCTTATCCAAAGTTCTAACCCACCTTCCAACCCAGACACTGCCTATCCTGCTTTCCTGTATTATTTTTATTTTTAGCATTTATTACTCACGCACCATAGAGTTACTCATTTACACTTTTTTTGTTTCCCCCATGAGAATGTAAGCTCTATAAAGGCAATATATATACATTTTAAGAGACTGGGTCTCCTATGTTGCCCAGGCTGGTCTATAACTCCTAGGTCAAGAGACCTTCCCGTCTCAGCTTTCCCAAGTAGCTGGGACTATAGGTACATGCCACCATGCCTGGTTCATCAAATTTTTAAATATCTATCTATCTGTCTATCTATCTATCTATCTATCTATCTATCTATCTATCTATCTATCTATCTTCTATCTTCTATCTATCTATCTATTTTTTATTTTTGAGACAGAGTCTCATTCTGTCCTTGGGCTGGAGTGCAGTGGTATGATCTCTGCTCACTGCAGCCTCTGGTTCCCAGGTTCAAGTGATTCTCCTGCCTCAGCCTCCCAAGTAGCTGGGACTACAGGTGCATGTCACCACACCTGGCTAATTTTTGTATGTTTAGTAGAGATGGAGTTTGACCATTTTAGCCAGGCTGGTCTCAAACTCCTGACCTCGAGTGATCCTCCTGTCTCAGCCTCCCAAAGTGCTGAGATTACAGGTGTGAGCCACCGTGCCCAGCCTTAAATCTACATTTTGGCTGATTTGTGCCCTGCTGTATTCCTAGAGCCTAGAAATAGCCCCTTGCACATAGTTGGCAGGTAAAAAATATTTCTTGTATAATCGAATGTACCATCATTATATCTTCAACGTCATCACAATGACTAATACATAGATGATAATCAATACACATTTAAAGAATGTATCAATATCTTGGATTACTATTATCTCTTCTTCCTGGATCCCCTGCCTTCAGCATCTGGACTCTTAAATGTTTTCTAAGCAAAAAAAGCGAGAGCCACTATATCTTGCATCTCTTCTCAGAAGCCTATAATGGCTCCTAACTGCATCATTCTGCATTTTTTGCAGCTCCTAATCTAACTTCACATCCTCAGTTGGGATGGCTTACCACACAGGAGTTCAACAGCCTCAACTCAAACTCACTTAGGCAAATATTCCATCTCTACCCAGGAATTTCTACATATAATTCTGAACTAAGTTAAAAGAATTCCAGTTAATTGGCTGGGTGTGTTGGCTCACGCCTGTAATCCCAGCACTTTGGGAGGCTGAAGTTGGTGGATCACCTGAGGTCAGGAGATCCAGACCAGCCTGGCCAACATGGTGAAACCCCATCTCTATGAAAAATACAAAAATTAGCCGGGCATGGTGGCCCACGCCTGTAATCCCAGCTACTCAGGAGGCTGAGGCAGGAGAATTGCTTGAATCCAGGAGGCGGAGGTTGCAGTGACCCAAGATTGCACCACTGCACTCCAGCCTGGGTGATAGAGCCAGACTCCTTCTCAAAAAAAAAAAAAAAAAAAAAAAAAAAAAAAAAATATATATATATATATATATATATATATATATATATAACACATATATGTAAATATATAACACACACACACATATATATATAACTAGTTAGTTTTGGTTATATACAATTATAACCTGAAAGTTAGCACTTGAGGTTTACTTCTATGAAAGGGTCGTTTTGAATCACAAAGTAAAGCACACACAGACCCAAAGGCAGTTGTGACTCTTTGTATCCCTTTTGGATCCTACTCAGGCTACATACATATAAATCAGAAAAGCAAACACTTCACCTGGAGAGCATTGCATTTAAATAAAAAAAACTTTATTTTCTTTATTATCTCAACTTCAACTGGAGAGAGTTGCATTTAAATAAAAACCTTTTATCATTATGCAAATTTTAAAATAGGGCTGTTATTTAAAATTACAGTTTTAAATAATATTCAATGTGTGATACAAATCTATCCTTATTTTCAACAAATACAAATTAAGTGGAACATAACTATTCCTGTTAGATTCAGGCCAGCTTGGTGACTGAGAATGAAGAGGAGGATGAAAAACATACGCAGATCATCTTTGCATATCAGCATCATGTAGTTTTCCAGAACAGAGTGAAAGCTTTAGAAGGAAATGAGGCCAGATATGTAAACAGAATAAATAGGAATTTCTATTTAAAATCTTCTTAAGAGAGTGAGAGGAACCTATGGGGAAAAAGAGAGATGGAGGAAAGAGAGGTGAAAAGAGAGAGAAAGAGAGACTGAAGAACTGAGAATAATAGGGACCTTCTCTGAAGTGCTGTACCTGGGGTCCTGGAGCCCCTGGCAACCCGGGGTCGCCTTTTGCATCAAGTTCTATATCTTCTCCTTTAGCAGGAGCACCCTTGAAAATGAAGAAGTTCATCAAACATCATCAGTGTTATATTTTTAAAACCCCTCCAAGTGCTTATTCAAAGTTATACTTCTTCAAAGATAAAAGTGCTTTTCAAGATAGATACTCAGAGAAATGATTTATGATTTTGTAATTATTCCATTATGAAGATTTCAAAGCAATTTCCTATTTTCTAAAATCAAAAATTTACAGTAAGCCCAGTACAGTGGCACATGCCTGTAATCCCAGCACTATGGGAGATCAAAACAGGCAAATCACGTGAGGTCAGGAGTTCAAGACCAGCCTGGCCAACATGGCAAAACCCCATTTCTACTAAAAATACAAGAATTAGCTGGGCGTGGTGATGTGCACCTGTAATCCCAGTTACTTGGGAGGCTGAGACAGAAGAAACGCTTGAACCCAGGAGGTGGAGGTTGCAGTGAGCTGAGATCATGCCACTGCACTCTAGCCTGGGCAATAGAGCAAGACTCTGTCTCAAAAAAAAAAAAAAAAAAAAAAAAATTACAGTGGAAAGAAGAAAGATGCAGGGGTAATAAGTCATTTCCCAAGACACCAAAAATAGCAATGTGGGGCCCTGAGCATGAGGTCAGTTTTCTTCTCCAAGACCCTATTTCCTTAAACAATGATACAAAACCTGTAAGACTCTTTATGACAAGAGCCAGAAGGAGCTATTTAATAGGAATAAATATCATGTCCCAATTATTATTGTTTCTGAATGATTAAGGTCTGGATTATGAAATCTTATTTGTAATGACTTAAGTCTCATTATTTAATAGAAGTCTTTTTCACATGTACAGTTAGAGGTTTTCAGCGACAGCATTTCCACCAATGACTTACCTTTTGTCCTTTCAAACCAGGAGCACCCTAGGAAAAAAGCAGCCTATGAACAACTAGAGGAAAATCAAACGCACACACTCCTACTCGGTCTGCTCTGCCCTCTCTCCTGTTTTGCAACCTCTCCCCATCATACACCTCCCACAGGCTTACAAAGCAAAGTCTTCCCTTAATCTTTTACCTCCCACCATATTGTCCTGTCTTTCCTTCGTCTCACCTGGGAACTTCCCATTTCCTTCATTTCCCACCCTTTCCTCAGTTCCAAATCTGCCCCCTGCTCCATCCTGCCATGGAATTGTCCCTTGCTAAGGTCAGACATGATATTGATGTTGCTAAAACCAATGCCAACATGTCAGTCCTCCTCTGAATGGACTTTGCAGCAGCATCCAGCAGCTGTCTGCCACTCCCTTCTACTACAGTAGGTCTTTCCTGGACCTCCATAATACACCCCTGCTGGTTTTCTTTCTCCCACCAGAGCTGCTCCTCCTTTACAGGCTCATTCTCCTTGATCTCAACATCACTGCTGGAGCTAAGTCTCAGTTCTAAGCCCCTGTTCTCCTCACTGTGACTCCTTGAGTCACCACCAGCTGGAACCTCTTCTCTGAGTGAATCCAAGTACCTCTCATGCATCTCCACTTGGATGTCTCAAAAGCAAAACAAAGTCTCCACTTCTAACCCTACGTTCATAATGCATGTATTCATCCATTCCCTAACTATTAGTTGAATGTCTACTATGGCTACCCCAGACTTCCCTAAAGTCATGACGGATTTGTGTATATGGCCGTATGGAGTAGACCACTTTTATTTATGCTTTATGTCTTTGATGGGGATTAGAAATGCAAACCTACCGGGATCCCTCGGTAGCCCAGTGTCCCTGGGAGTCCTGGAAACCCCTGCTCACCCTAAAAGACATACAAAGTTTGTTATTATTCTTAGTTGTTCTAGAATAGCCTATTCAGATATTTTTCCTGTTTCTCGCTTCCAACTTTGCAATGGTAAATCTAGACAAAGTAATCCAAATTCCTTATGGCTACTGGGTCATGAGGCTGAAGACCAAAAAACCATTATCTTAATTAAAAACAGGATTAGAATACTGTTTCTCAAATTGTGCATAAATGGCAAAGTCTAATTGCGCCAAGAACTTTTTAATTGCTGTTTCCTTCAAACTTGAGTAATTAGTTCATTCATGGCCACCATTCTGGAGAAAAGGAGAGCTCAGTTCGAAAACAAAAGGAGGTGAGTGAACACTGAAAAGCTCAGTCATTCCTTCTCTAAAACTAATTCTGCACTCAAAGCTTTGATTTCTGATTTATATACACAGCCTCAGATGAAAACAACCAGTTGAGCTCCAAGTTTTCCTTCTGTGGGAGAACTTTCCTTAAAAGACAATTAGAAAGCAAGCAATGCGAAGAAAGAAAATAGGAAGTTTCCTGGCTCCGAATTGTACTGTTGGTTCTGGTCTAAAGCAATGTTTCAAGGGAAGCCTGTCTTCCTTTCATTGCCACTTCACCTTGATTTAGTCATTCAGCAAAACATTTATTAATCATCTTCTGTGTGAAAAGTACTTACCTTAGAACCATTGCATCCTGGTACACCGACAAGTCCATAAGGCCCAGTATTGCCTGGGGTGCCCTGGAAGAAGAACAAGTCTCAATGAGGAGGGTCATCCCAAGAAACAGTACTGAACTCACGGGAAAAGAGGGACTGATTTAAATAACTCTTGAAATATAAATGATTATTTAAATGGTTAAGTAGGAAATGTACATTGTGGTTTTATGTATAATTCCAGTAACAGCAAACTAAACAGGCTGACTAAAATGAAGACTTATCAAGTTAGGTGCAGGTATTTAAGATAAAGCAAAAGCCTTTTATCCATAAAATAAAAAAGTCCCTTAACATGCTGTTTTAAGCTGGGGAGAAAGGAAGGGAAAAAGAGGAGGAAAGTGTGCACAGATGAAATTATTTTATTATTCTATGCTATTAAATACAATCATTTCATTCTATCCTATGCTATTCTATCAGCTTGTAACAGATAGTTTCCTTCAGTACCTGTGGGGGTTTAGTTCTAGGACCTCCATGAATACAAAAATCCACAGATACTCAAGTCTCTTATATAAAATAGTATAGTATTTGCACATAACCTATACATATCCTCCTGTATACTTAAAGTCATCTCTAGATTACTTATAATACCTAATACGATGTGAATGCTATGTCAATAGTTGTTATACTGTAATGGTTTTTAAGTTTGTACAATTTTTATTATTTTTTAAAAATATTTTTGATCTACAGTTGGTTGGTTGAATTCATGGATGTGGAATCGATGGATATGGAGGGCTCACTTACTATATAATTTGCTAATTATCCTACCCTATCCTATCCTGTCCTGCTTCTATTTCAGGAAGTACAATTTGACTCATATGACATAAAAATCCACACACTAATATACCATCCTAAGGTGCTATTTCTTCATGTAGGGAATGCATCAGAACACATTTTCTCACATGACCGTTTTAACATCTTTATTAAAATGAGCTTATTTTTCAATTTTCTAGCTACGGATTTTTCCCATTACTTACTGGAAGTCCAGGAGAACCAGAAAATCCTGGCAATCCAGTTACTCCCTGAAGACATAGAAAAAAGGAGGGGGTGACAAAAAACACTTTTAAAATGTTCAATATATAAACATAAATTTATTTACCATTGCAATAATCTTTTTCTGCAACTATAACTGGGAATGGCTCGAAACGATTGGGAAAACAAACACCAAAGCTTTAACAAACTTTTGTAAATCTCACATTTATGTCACTCTTAAAAAGATATCATTAAGATTAGTTTTGGCTTTTTTGGATAGATTTCTAAGGTACAATTTGCATACAATTAAGTGCTCCAAGTCTTTTGAGAACAGCTTAACTGAACAGCTTAACGAATGTTGACCTGCGTGCAGTTTTATATACCATCATCCCATCAGACACAGAGCATCTGTATCACTCCAGAGGTTCCTTCATGGCCTTTCTTTGTCAGTTTAACACTTGCCTCTAATGTGATAACCACTTCTTTGACATCTACCATTACAGATTAGTTTTACCTGTTCTTGAACTTCATCTATGGAACCATACGCAGTGTACTCCTTTCTGATATTTGTGTAAATCTTACAGTGAAAAGCTGATCTTTCAAAAAGAATGAGTTCATCAACGATCAGGATGGACTGGTTGGACTACTAACCCTTACACCTTTGGGACCCGTGAGTCCTGGAAGTCCTGAAGAGCCCTAGATTCAAGTGAAAAAAGAAAAAGTAAACACTCTGAAAATTATTTGGCGCTAAGAAACCCATACATGAAACCCAGTCTTAGTCACATGCCAAGCTGTTTTGCCCTTCTGATGATTTCATTGTTAATAAGATTCAATTGCTCACTTATTTCATTGGAGCTAAATTGTTTATCAGAAAAGACAAAAGTTCATCCAAACCCTTGCTACTCGAAGTGGGGTTTGGGGCCCGCAACATTAGCATTACCTAGAAGCTTATTAGAAATGTAGAATCTTAGATCTGCCTCACCTCCCAGACTATTGACCCAGAATCTGCATTTTTAACATGATTCCTTAGTGATTCTTGGGCACTTTAAAATCTGTGAAGGGCTGCTGCAAAAGTCCTAATTAGCCTCACAGCTGCTGAGGTCTGATAAAAATGAATGACACAACTACAATGGTGGATGAGAATGGCAGCCAGTATTTCTGTGCACAAGAAACACTCTATTAACAAAATGTGCCTGACATGCACAAGGAAATAAATAGCCAAGTAAGGACTGCCTGAACCAGAGAGAAACTTGCTTTGGGCATGTAATGCATTCAGTTCGACGTCCTGTTTCTTGGAGAATAACCTTAAATGGTGACTGTTTCAGCTAGGCCACGTAGTGTGAAAGTTTCATTGTCCAAAAGCCATTTTCATCATTCCAGAGAGTTTCAGTTTGTTTTGATTTTTAATTTTATTGTTATTATTTGAGAAAAGGGTTGTTACAGAATCCTCTGAGATTGCCCTGTCCAGGCCAAAGTCAGTCTCTCCCATCTATGGTGGAATTCCGGGGTGCGTGGCTGTGTTCAAGGCCAAGGACATTCCTCTTCCCTACAGAATTCTATTCTTATGATACAGAAAGCAGAAGGTTTTACTTGCAGGTTTTACTTTCTCATTGTAAACTTT
This sequence comes from Rhinopithecus roxellana, assembly GCF_007565055.1. Taxonomy (NCBI): domain Eukaryota; kingdom Metazoa; phylum Chordata; class Mammalia; order Primates; family Cercopithecidae; genus Rhinopithecus; species Rhinopithecus roxellana. Next base: position 22,163,976 of record NC_044562.1, read on the forward strand.
TTTCATGCAGAAAATATTTAAAATTAAGATAGAAATCTTGTAAATCTAAAACATCTTTTTGGTCAGGTTTTAATATTCTCTAATTATCTGTCTTTGATGGTATTATCTTTTGTAGCTATTAATATATATCTATAAGCCTTATATGCTTTAAAATATGAATCTATGACAACATGGCACTCAGGTTTTCTGGATTAATTTTCTGGAATGCCTGCACTCATATAACCCATACTAAGTGCCATGTGTTTTTGACTATTTTAATGAATTTCAGCACCTCTAAAGAAATGCTGAAGAGAATGAAACAGAGTAGGCTATAGATAACATTTTTTTTAAAACAAGGAATTGGCATTAGGCTGATCTAAGTCCAGGGCTGAAGTGGCAAACTCGTTCTACCAATAGAAATGGAAGGAAACCTGGGTCCATGCCCTAGAGGAAGTCAATGTTCAGTTTCTGCCCAGAATCTGAATGACTTTTTCAAAATTAGGATGAGAAGTAGAAATGGACAAAAAGAACACATACATGAATATGGTAGACAGGGAAATGGCAGAATTACTGGAAAACAGCAAGCTTTTGCATTTTACATGTAAGCTGTGGGTGTGATTTCAAGAGTTTGATTCTGGCATCATATATGTGACGTAAGAAATGCATATTTGTTCTATGCCTTTGGTTCCTGACACGGAGCTCCTAAAAACCCTTCTAATATTCTGAATGATAGGGGAATAAAGATCATCTTTTGTTCTAATATTTGGTGTTTGACCTCACTTGGAATATCCTGGGTGATAGAAGTGTCTTTTGTTCTAAGGAGGCAATTCTTGGTGGGCTTCCAGGTGGGACTGGTCATCAGAAAGACCAAGCCATGATTAGAAGCTTGAAACTTTCAGCTCCAGCTGCACCCTTCAGCGAGGAAAGCAGAGCTAGAGATTGAGTTTATAATTGATCCTGCCCACATTATGACACCTCCATAAGAATCCCTGAAGCATGATGTTCAGAGAGCTTCTGGGTGGGTGAACATTCAGCTTCCAGGAGGGTAATGCACCTCAACTCCATGGCGACAGAAGCTACTGCACTTGGGACCCTTCTGGGCCTCCTCCGATGTATCTTTTCATCTCTCGTTCATATCCTTTATAATAAACTGGTAAATATTCCCATGAGTTCTATGAGGCTGTTTAGCAAATTATCAAACCGGAGGAGGGGGTCATGGGAACCCCTGATTTATTTGTAGCCAAGTTGGACGGAATTATGGGTAACTGAGGACCCACTACTTATGACTAGTCCTGAAGCAGGGACAGTCTTGTAGGACTGAGCCCTTACCCGATGGGGTCTGCACTAACCCCAGGTATTTAATGTCATAACTGAATTGTTGGGTACCCAGTTGGCATCCAGAGAGTTGGAGAATTGTTTGGTGTGAGGAAAACCCCCCACACAATGTCAAACCGCGTTTGAACTCTGATTTTGTTCCCTGTGATCTCCATGACCCAGGAAAAATTACTCAAGTGCTCTGTGTCCGTTTTCTCATCCATGAATTACCTCCACGTAGTGGAGGTAATTAAGTCACCATAGTCATGATTTGTGGGATCAATGTGAGGAGTAAATGAGATCCAGGGAGAAATAAATTGCCCAATGCCTGGCACAGAGTACATATGCAGTAGGATGGCTTTGATTTTGATTATCATTTACATGTTCCATACATTATTCTAATACATATATATGTATGGTTTTTTAAATTTTTTTTTGACAGGGTCTCACTCTGTTACCCAGGCTGGAGTGCAGTAGCATGATCATGGCTCACTGAAGCCTCCGCCTCCGGGGCTCAAGCAATCCTCCCACCTCAGCCTCCTGAGTAGCTGAGACCACAGGCATATGCCACCACACCTGGCTAATTTTTGTATTTTTGGTAGAAACTGGGTCTCCTTATGTTGCCCAGGTTGGCCTCAAACTGGTGGGCTCAAGTGATCCTCCTGCCTCAGCCTCCCAGAGCGATGGGATTACAGGCATGAGCCACTGTGTCCGGCCTGTAATACATATTCTAATATATTATGAAATTTTTAAAAGACCCTGTATAGATCAACTGTAATTATTTTTCATAGCTCATTCGTTGGTTTAAAGCCTGCTGGAGGTCAGTAGTCAGGGGAATGAATGTGTGGGTGTGTGAGAAGCCAGGCTTAAGTCTAGCTAATGTCCACAGCAGGAAAGAGTACTCAGCAAATCCAGTGGTTATGCAGTTATTTAGTAAATCCTCTAGGGTATTTATTTAAACAAAGGCCTTTGCTGTATCACAGACTTTAGGATAAGAATGTGTGATGAATGTGAAGGGTCGTAGACTCTGGATATTTAAGGGACCAGAAGGAAAAGAGAAACCCACGAAGGAAGGGAAAGATGGAGAGACAGGAGAAATACAGACAAGGAAGGGAAGGATGGAGAGACAGGGGAAATACAGAAACAAAGACAGACCAGGAAGAGAAGGATGGAGAGACAGGAGAAACACAGAAACAAAGACAGACAAGGAAGGGAAGGATGAAGAGACAGGAGAAATGGAGAAACAAAGACAGACAAGTGTTTCAAGGAGAGGAGAGCGATCCACATAATTTGAAACTAAGCAGAGGGGTTCAGGTCAGATTAAGACACAAAAGTATGTATTGGCATTGGTCACTTGAAGGCCATTGGTGATCTTTGCTGGAGTGTTTTCAGAGGAGAGGTGGTAGCAGGCAAATTATTACTAAGGATTGAATAGTAGATGAACTACAGGCAGCATGTTTGACTATTCTTTTAAGAAGTTTGACAGAGAAAGGAAAGTCAGGGAAAAGACAGCAATCATTTGGGCACAAGACCTAAAAGATGACGAGGAAGTTTTGTATTATGATGGGAAAATAGTTGCATATTTAAGAACTGAAAGAGAAAAGCAAATAACAAAAGAAAAGCTGGAATGTCTGTAGAGAGGGGAGGCACCTCGTGGAACAAGGAATTCCAAGGATGGGGGCACAGGTGGTTGGACAGGTCTTGAATAGAAGCGAAAAGAGCTCTCATTTTTCACTGTAGGAGGAATAGAGGTAGGAACAGATGCAGATGTAGACACTGTGTAGATTAGGGAGGGAGATGGAGATGAATTTGAGCCACAGACTTGAAGCTAATGATGATCATTTGCAATAGTCTCAGAACAGGTTGCGGTTCTATGTGGCCAGCTAATACTGGGGACCCGGAGTTCGCCATGCACCTAGCAGTTGGCTAAGATGTGGAATTCTCTCCAGGTTTGCAACAGCCCAGGGGGTAGGCATGAAGAGGGTTAGGTGGGTTGGGGATTTTCCAAGCTTGCAGGATGACATACCTTGGGTCCCTGTGGTCCAAGCAAGCCTTCAGGACCTGTGAATCCTTTCTGGCCAGGAGAACCAGGGGGTCCAGGAAAGCCTCTCTCCCCCTGTTAAAACCGAAACAAGGTGAGAAACACACAGAACAGCAACTATCCAACAATAAACACACCAATAACCATTATGTTCTCTTGTTTATGACTTCATGATGACTCTTTGCATATTTTTTCCTTGGATTAAAAAATTCATAATTAACACTCAGGAGTGACTGCATAGGTAACCAGAAAGCTACCAGTTGTTAGTATTTGTCTATAGGCTTGAAAGTGGTGGCTCTTGGTCTTGTAGAAACTTGACTTTCCCCCACAGTGGGGCTATGTAGAGCAGAGCTTAACTGAGAAGGAATAAAAAATGAAAGGGAAAGTCCAGGAAGAAACTTCAAGGTTAGTGGAGTGTTTATTGTGGGATGGAGAGACAGTGAGGCTCAGGTGCAAGAAGGTGTTTGGGGAGTGTGCATAATTACTATGTAGCTTGAAAGAATGCCACCAGGCAGGTTATGAGTCTCAGCCCTTTAATACACAGGCATTAGTAATCTGCTATTTGTATGGGAGATGCAGGAGAGGTAGCAAGGGTGGCATAACCAAAAAGGTGTGAGCTCAGTAATGTTTTAGAAGGAGTCGGATAATATTAGGGGAAAGTACCTAGTAAAAGTGAGTGAAAGTATTTTAAGCCCAAGGCTTGACAGGGTTCTACCAACAAATAACCTTCCCATGGATGTATATCTTGGAATTACGTTTGTCCCTCAGTGTCGGTGGGGCATTGGTTCCACGACCTTCCCCCCACACGAAAACCTGTGGATCCTTAAGTCTCTTACACAAAATGGCATAGTATTTGCATATAACCTAGAACATCCTTCCATATACTTTGAATCTCTAGGTGACTTATAATACCTAATACAATGCAGATGCTTTGCAAATAGTTGTTATACTGCATTTTTTCATTTGTATTATCTTTTATTGTTGTACTGTTATTTTTTATTATCCCCCCCACAAGTATTTTTAATATGCCATTGGTTGAATCTGACGATTCAGAGTGCCTGGATAAGGAGGGCCGACTGTACTCTTCAAAAGTAAAGGCCACCGGCTGATTTGGTTAATTGGGTCAATTTAGTTACACAATTGGCAAATTAAAACAAAAAAGAACAAGTCAGCTATTTTACATTGTGTGTGTGCACACACACTCAATAAGAAGAGAAATAAAAGAATGTACTAGACCCCTCTTGCTACTCGGTTACTTTTATACACCCTAGAATAGCATCTTGCAAATAGTAGAAACTCAATAAATGCTTCTTGAATGCAAGGAGAATCACAGAGAAAGTGCTTCTCAATGGGAAACTGAATTTTAATACATTCACATATTCAAGAAAAAACCTAAATCCAACTACATGTGAATTATGAAATAATTTAAAATAAGTATAATTATTATAATTAGCATACACGTTATATAGAAATTAAAGAGCTTTAAATATGTTCTTAAAATATTTTAAAATAGTCATCCTTCAATATTGTTAAACAATTAATTAGTGTCTCTGAGGAAAGGGTTTGGTAAACAAAGAAAAAAACTTTAGTTCTGCCTCTATCTTAATTATCACAAATTGCAAGTTAATGGAGCGAATTAATGAGATTTCACGGCATTCCTTTTTTTCTTGAATTCTGCAATGGAGCTACTTCCCTCTGCTGAAGTTTTGCCTCAACCACGTGCTGCTGTGGGATTTCTCCACCAGGGGGCGAACTTGAACCAATGCTGCAGGACAGAAATCTGTGGATTTCAATGTTTATTTTCTGTCAAAGTGAATGAATCAATTTGTTTTCAGTTCTTCTCTTGTGTTTAGCAACATTGTAAATAGTGTGCACATATGGAGACTTGTCATAAATTTTGTTTTTCTCTCGCATTTGCTACTTATTCTTTACAGACCAAGAGAGTTGTAATTTAATTGCCGTTGTATATACAAGGTATCTGAAGCTTCCTAGATGACATTTTTTTTTTTTCTTTTTTTTTTAGGTTAATGTTTATATACAATTACTTTAACATTGGATTTGGGAAATGTAACAACATACTGCTGATCTTTCTGCTACAGATGAAAGAAGAAGGTGAGTTTTACCTTGTAGAGCTTTACAGTGTAAACAAGCAGTATTAGGTTTTGTTTTTACCTTCTCCCCTTTGGCCTTGTCACAGAAGCACTGGCCTTTGTCTTTACAGACACAGCCCTAGGAAGAGGGAAAGAGAAAGTGTTTTGTTTAGAAACAGCTGAATAATCCCAACGGGCAGGGTAAAAGCAAATGCATTTCTCTGTTCTTTGAGTATTGGACACTATCCGTTAGGAGCCAGGTGACCTTGTAGCAATATATCCATATATTAATAGAAACACATCAATATATCAATAGAAATAAAGCAGAAAACTGAGAACATGTTGCATAAGGGAGAAATGTCAGATAAGAATACATCATTTGTATTGTACTTGGGAATTTTAAGTATTACAGTAATTGCAGTTTTTGTCATCACTTTTAATTACCTTTGTATCAACCTAATAATTTATATATGGAAATGACAAAATCAGCTATCCTTTTTTTTCAGGATACTATCTAATTGAATCATAAGAAATTGCAGCTGTCATAGGTAGAAAGTGGTCAGATACTGGCAAATTCTTAGGTTCTACATAATGTTCATATATGCATATGTGTATATGTGTATAATGTATATATACCTCTTATGTAAAACACAGGGTATTTGGTTGGTTCCATTACTTGGACGATTTTTTTTTTTTTTTTGCCATTACTTTCGATGGCAAAAGCCACAATAACTTTTGCACCAACCTTACATATATTTGCGTAGATTAATATGCAATACATTCTATAGGTGATATTAAGGTTTTCTTTGACTTAAATAATGTTTAAGACTGAGAAGAGGATCAATACCCATTATGCATCTTTAAGGAGAATAACTAGTATCAGAATGTTCTTTCTTTTTTTTATTCTCAAATGTTTTGAATAACAGAATGTTCTTTCTTATAAAACCAAAACCAAAACAAAAAATTCAGCCGTGAGTTAGACATACCTTATCCTACCTAAGTAGTCACTGTGACATACTTACCCCCCAGCCCTCACACCTATGCACGTACTAGCTACAGTGGACATCAAATTTGTAAAACTTTTATCTGCCAGCAGAGGAATAAATAAAGAAATAGTTTCAAATAATAGACTTAAAATGTGTTTTGGCTGGGCACAGTGGCTCATGCCTGTAATCCCAGCACTTTGGGAGGCCAAGGCAGGCAGGTCATTTGAGGTCAGGAGTTTGAGACCAACCTGGCCAACCTGGTGAAACCCCATTTCTACTAAAAAATATAAAAATTAGCCGTGTGTGGTGGTGGGCTTCTGTAATTCCAGCTACTCCAGAGGCTGAGGCAGGAGAATGGCTTGAACCCAGGAGGTGGATGTTGCAGTGAGCTGAGATCATTCCACTGCACTCCAGTCAGGGTGACAGAGTGAAACTCTGTTCCAAAAAAGAAAAAAAAAAATGTGTTTTGACATACATGCTACACATTATATGGTTATACATTAATCCTTTGCTTTATTATTTTTTTCTTCAGGTTAATATTAACTGAAAATTAATTTGCTTTCTCCAGAAAATATGTTGATAGCAGAGGCCAGGCACATCTAGGAGATATACCGGGTGGTTAGTAGGGAAAATTTTTAAAAAATGCTAGATATTCCTAAGGTGGAGAATTCTATTTATACAACCAAAGCAAAAAAAAAAAAAAAAAAAAAAAACCTACACAAACAAACAAGAGAGAGTATCTTTAACTGAGTATCTTTCCTTAGTCTTGGGCAGTAGGTCTTGCTGTCATTCCAGGAAGGGAGCACATAGTAATTTTGAGACATTCATCATTTGACACTCATCATGTTTATATACATTGTAATTTATAGGAATGGAAAGTACTGGGTATCTACCCAGAGGAAAATAAGTCATTATACGAAAAAGACACTTGCACACTCATATTTATAACAGGACTATTCACAATTGCAAACATCTGGAACCAGCCCAGATGCCCATCAATCAATGAGTGGATAAAGACAATGTGGTATATATACCATGGAATACTACTCAGCCATAAAAAGGAATGGAATAGTCTGGGCACGGTTGCTCATGCCTGCAATCCCAGCACGTTGGGAGGCCCAGGCGGGCAGATCACCTGAGGTCAGGAGTTCGAGACCAGCCTGGCCAACATGGCAAAACCCCCTTCTCTACTAAAAATACAAAAATTAGCCAGGCATGGTGGCGGGCGTCTGTAATCCCAGCTACTTGGGAATCTGAGGCAGGAGAATCGCTTGAACCTGGGAGGCAGAGATTGCAGTGAGCCAAGATCGCACCATTGCACTCAAACCTGGGTGACAAGAGCGAAACTCTGTAACGAAAAAAAAAAAAGAAAGAAAGAAAAAAAAGAGTGAAATAATGGCATCTGCGGCAACCTGGATGGAATTGGAGACCATTATTCTAAGTGATGTAACTCAGGAATGGAAAACCAAACATCACATATTCTCACTTAGAAGTGAGAGCTAAGCTAAGCTATGAGTACACAAAGGCATAAGAATGATACAATGGATTTGGGGAATTGGGGGGAGGGTAAAAGCGGGGTGAGGGATTTAAGACTACACATTGGGAACAGTGTACACTGCTCGGGTGATGGGTGCATCAAAATCTCAGAAATCACCACTGAAGAACTTATCCATGTAACCAAACACCACCTGTTCCCCCATAAGCTATTGAAATTAAAAAAGAGAAAGTAACTGACTAAGAAGGAAATTCTGTAGTCTCCTCAAAGTTGCATATTTGGTATTTCTAGAAGACTAACTCATTGCAGTTTTCCTCCCAAATATTTGGGATCATGAAGTCATGTCTTAACTAAATGATTTTAATCTTATCTTTCTGGACTTTTAAACTTTAATGCTCATTTCAATCACATCTTTTAAATATACTCTACTAAAACTCAAAGTGTGGATTCCCAGACAGCAGCATCACCTGGAGACTTGTCAGAAATGCAAGTTCTTGGAAATGCAAGTCTTCAGAACCCCCTCCCACACCCCAACATGCTACTCCCCCACAGCATCTGAAAGAGGCAGCAGGGCCTCCAAAAGGAAAGCCTGAGTCCTACACCCAAGGGTACCTGATACTGGGTAAGGAAGCTCAATCTGGGCATGGACCTTGGGCTCAAGTGTGCACGGAGGTAGCTGGCCACTGTTTTCAAATGGACAGTGATCACCTCTGATTCTTCTGCCTCCCAGATGCCACAAAACATCTGGATTCTGAGCCTCTAGGACTAGAGGGAAGAAGAGCATGTTGGCAATTCTCTAACCCGTGAGAAGGTGTAGGGGCCTTGAGACAGGCTTAATTTTATTTCTTGGAGTAGGAGTCACGTTCACCATATGCTACTAAAAATCTTTCGGTCTTGGCTTAAGCAAATAAGTGTTGATCTTCTCCAGATTAGACTGGCCCCGTTTGCCTATACACTCCCATTGAACCTTTGCAGTTAGAAATTCAATGTCTATTTTTTCTGATGATTGTTTGTCCCAGGAGAGAAGGAATTGTGCAGTCATATTCACACTGGTATTTTTGGCATATAACATGTCCTCAACAAATGTTTGTGGATTGACTGGATGAATCAATGAGTGGATGGACAGCTGGTTTATTTGCATCCAATTTGAAGGCATGTGAATTGCATTGCTATTTGATAGTGTGCCATGATGAAGATATTTTCTGTATGTATGAATTATGAACAACTATGATCAAAATGGCAAAAAATGGAACCAGAGACTTTGGCTATTTTAACACGTTAAAATTAACACAAGGCTAATTATTTGTTAGTTGCTTGGATTAAAAGAAATGCTTTTGGAAAAAATACAAACCCAACCCTCAGAAGAGTTGACAAACAGTACCGTGAACACTGGTATCTCCTCCCATCGAAGTTCACCAACTGTTTTGTTGTCCCACCTACTCCATCTCTCTGTCTCTCCTTCTCTCTTTCTCTCTCTCCACACACACATACACCACTTTCCCCCCAAATCATTCAAAAGTAGACTACATGCAAGATGACACTGTACCCCAGATACTTCTGTATGCCTCTCCCCCATCTAATTACAACCCTTATCCCCAAAACTAAGAAATCGATGTTGATACAATACCTTCAGGATACCAATTTTTAAATTAGATCTTCAGCCTTATACAAGGTCCTCAATGATCATAGAAAACGAAAAACTGTTTAATTTTTAGCACATCTATCATTTTAGGCCAGAGCTTTTGTCAGTGCTTTCATCCGCAATCAACACCTGAGGCCGGATGTCAACAAGTGGCTCTCATGGTTGCAAGAATCCTTAGGACCCACCCGGGTGCTCAGCAGTCAGGTGTGGGGCTCTGATGTGAGCGTGCTGTTCCCATGAGTCCTCCCTGCCTGGCGTCTGCCTTCCCATCACCACCTGCCGCCATGAGGCATCTCCTTTATTGTCATCAGAATCACAGTTCTTGATTTTTTCTTTTTGTTATTATCCCTCAGTTTGAGTCTTGAACTTTTAGTGGTAAAATATTTAGTTTTTGTTGTATTTGGTTTGTGTGCACATTAAGGTAGAATTTCTGTCTGATAGTTGAGTAGCAGCTTATTAGTTATTTGAAAGAATTTCTATCTGATAGTTGAGTAGCAGCTTATTAGTTATTTGAAAGAATTTCTGTCTGATAGCTGAGTACCAGCTTATTAGTTATTTGAAAGAATTTCTGTCTGATAGCTGAGTAGCAGCTTATTAGTTATTTGAAAAAGTTAAAGTGAAGGGTCAAAACCAAAAAACAGAAACGTGAACACTGGTCAACTTAAAATATATCAATGCTCGCAAATTCTGTAGTCTTGTGAGATAGGGCCCAGGTTGTTCCTTTGGGAATGGGTCTGCTGTTTAGAGTTCAATGGCATCATTCTTGCTAAATCACTCCCACAGGGCACCATCAACAAATTCCGGTTTTAGAATTAAAAAAAAATTTTTTTTACAGGCCAGTTGCTTGTGGGGGCCGGGCATGGTGGCTCACTCCTGTAATCCCAGCACATTGGGAGGCAGCGGCTGGTGGATCACTGGAGGTCAGGAGTTTGAGCCCAGCCTGGCCAACAATGTGAAACCCCATCTCTACTAAAAATACAAAAATTAGTAGGGTTTGGTGGTGCATGCCTGTAACCTTGACTACTCAGGAGGCTGAGGCATGAGAATTGCTTGAACCCAGGAGGCTGAGGTTGCAGTTAGCCGAGATTGTGCCACTGCACTCCAGCCTGGGTGACAGAGCTAGATTCTGTCTCAAAAAAATAAAAAGTAAATAAATAAAATAAAAAAGATGCTTGTGGAGCAATCTGACTGTAGAGTCCTTCTGGATATTAATCCATATTTTTCTCTAACTCTTTAAGTGCTAGCTCAGCCACATGTAATTGAATAATAGTTTTTCTCTCAATTTCATTTTATCAAATCTGTCAATCTTGTTTTTACATAAGCAAATGTCTTTTTATGTATTCATATCTAATCACTTAGTTATTTAATATTTAATTACTTCATTAAAATAGTAAGTTCAACCATCAGGAATTGAAGTGAAATAGCTAATCTTAAAACCATCTGGTCAAAAAATGGGCAAAAGATTTGAATAGACATTTCTCAAAAGAAGACATACAGAGAGCAAACAGGCATATGAAAAGGTGCTCAACATCACTGATCATCAGAGAAATGCAAATCAAAACTACACGGAGATATCATCTCACCCCAGTTAAAATGGCTTATATCCAAATGACAGTCAATAACAAATGCTAGAAAGGAAGTGGAGAAAAGGCAACCCTAGTACGCTGCTTGTGGGAATGTAAATTAGTATAACCACCATGGAGAACAGTGTGGAGGTTCCTCAAAAAACTAAAAATTGCACTACCATATGATCCAGCAATCCCACTGTTGGGTATCTATCCAAAAGAAAGGAAATCAGTCTATCGAAGAGATATCTGCACTCCCATGTTTGTTGTAGCACTGTTTACAATAGCTAAGATTTGGTAAAAGGTGAAAGATTTATACGATCTGAAGAGAAACCAGAGTATACAATAGCTAAGATTTGGAAGCAATCTAAGTATCCATCAACAGACGAATGGATAAAGGAAATGTGGTATATATACACAGTGGAGTACTATGCAGCCATAAAAAAGAATGAGATCCAGTCATTTGCAACAACATGGATGGAACTGGGGATCACTGTGTTAAATAAAGTAAGCCAGACACAGAAAGACAAACATTGTATATTCTCACTGATGTGTGGGATCTAAAAATCAAATCAACTGAACTCATGGACATAGAGAGTAGAAGAATGGTTACCAGAGGCTAAGAGGGGTAGTGAGGGGTTGGACGGGAGGTGGGATGATTAATGTGTACAAAAAAAATAGAATGAATAAGACTATTTGGTAGCACAGTAGGGTGATTATAGTCAATAATAACTTAATTGTGTATTTTAAAACAAAGAATGCAGCCAGGCACGAGGGTTCATGCCTGTAATCCCAGCACACTGGGAGGCCAAGGCAGGTGGATCGCCTGAGATCAGGAGTTCGAGACCAGCCTGGGCAACGTGGAAAAACCCCATCTCTACAAAGAAACAAAAACAAAAACAAAATTTAGCTGGACATGGTGGTGCACACCTGTAGTCTCAGCTACTCAGAGGGCTGAGATGGGAGGATTGCTTGAACCCAGGAAGCAGAGATTGTAGTGAGCCAAGATCAGGCCATTACACTCCAGCCTGGGCAACAGAGTGAGACCCTGTCTCAGAAAAAAAAAAGTAATTGGATTCCTTGTAACTCAAGGGATAAAGTGCTTGAGGGGATGGATGCCCCATTCTCCATGATGTGTTTATTTCACATTGCATGACGGTATCAAAACATCTTATGTACCCCATAAATATATATATGCCTACTATGTAGCCACAAAAATATTTTAAATAATATAAAAAATAAAAGAAAACTGATTGGTGTAACAGACATGTATACTAGGTATACTAGGGAGATGCCTCCAGCTCTGGGCTGCTATTGCACAGAGGTATGGAGAATTCTGGTCCATCCAGCAGTCGGTTAAATGAAAAACCATTGTGAGAGGGTTGACTGTACTCTCCAGTTATACATGTCTGCCATATCATCTATGTGCATGTGGTCTGCCCTGCAGATGAGGCTCCAGAGCCAGGTCTAGAGCTGTGTTTCTGTGCCCCAGTTAGTGGAACTGCTCCAAACTCATTCCAGCTTTAATTCTCAGTTAAATTGGCAAGGCGTGGTTTGCCCGTGCAGCTGCATAATTAAGCTGACTAGGACTTCAGAGTATGTGACAATGTTGCTGACGTGTAGATGCTGCACCTGATTGTGTGAACTCAGAATTATAGTCAGCGCAGCTCTCTGGCTGCTGTTCAGCTGCTGCTCTAGAAACAAGCCCTGCCTGTGTGATGTTCCAGAGACCCCAGAACAGGGACGCTTGAATACTTTTGGATGGTGATGACAGTAACTCAAGAGTCAAGATATTGATTTCTCTCACTAATGCTGTTTTTTCTTAAATATATTTTCATATTGCAAATGTTTCAATAATTCAAAAATTCAAACGGATTATTTAATTTAAAAGATACAGAGTCCATATTTTTATTCTTATTGATTTTAATCCATCTACATTGTTGGACCCAGTTTTTTGAAACACTATGGTTACTTTAATAGTAATAACCCATTCATTACTATTCAACTGTTAAATCACTTAAAAAACCAGGATGGCCAAAGGCTATTAAGGAAGCATAACTAATGGATATTTCTTAAACAACATCTTTATGATTTTTCTCCTTCCAACAATAAATTACCCCATAGTTTCCTCATATCTTAATGGAATACAAAATCATTTGTCATGAACAGAAAGCTCTTAATAATAATATTATGGCTATTAAATCCCCTCCACCATCAGAAAATGACCCGAGATTACATGATGTTTTAGCACTTTTGAATATTAAGTAGTTAAACTTGTGGAAATCATTTTTTCACAGTTGCATTTATGTTTTACAGCCTTACTTAAAATGCAAAATACTACACTTGATCTTAGCCAAAAGGCCGAGAAGCGATTAAAATGCAAAATAAACTTTCATTGTAGAGAACCAAAAAAGAAATCACAGGCCATGTATGTATGGACCTACTGAATATATATGGACCCATCTATGTAGCGTCTACTCCAGCATTGTAGCTACAAACTGGAGCTTTGGGAAATTTCTTCATCCCTCCAAGTTCCCCATCTGTCAAGGGAGATATTAGGATGTATCTTGCAGTGCTTTTGTGAGAAAGAATTGAGATGCTATCACTAGCATGCCTGGTACCCTGCACTCAATAAGGACTCAGTCACTGGGGGCCTCCCTTCTGTCCTTTTTGGCTACAAGATCCCAAGCCAAAGGACATCCACCACTATTGTTTGATCCTTTCTTCCATCAGTCTGCACTAGCCACCTTCCTCCCTGACATTTCCTCTTGAAGTCCCTTGTCCAGTGCCAAAGAACTGGTGTTGAATCTAAGGGCAAGGGTGAGAGACTGCTGTTATCTATCTCTAACAAACAAGTGAATTAACTTGTATTTGTTAATACTATTATTAGAGTACACTGATTATATTGGTTGATTAACCAAATATCATTTGCTGAAGAGCACAGACACATTACAGTGTTTTATTTACAAAATATTGGTTAGAGACCCCGGTGGTATTTGATGCTTATCCAAGAAAGGTGCCAGATCAAATATATTATACAAAGCCAACAAGCCTTCCAGCAGTGCGGATCAGTTGGGTCTCACACTCTTCTCTTGATCTCCATTCTCGCAGTGCCCGTGTGTCACCCATGTCTCCCCTGCACATCACTTTCTCTTACGAGGCAAAGTGGTACAGGCTGCAGGGCACCAGTTCCGGAGACAGACTTCCTGGGTCTAAATCCCAGCTCTGCCACCTCACCTCTGTGAGTCTAGGCAGTCTCAGGTGTCTCAGTTTCCACATCTGTGAAATGGGGTCAGATTGGTTAGCACAGGGAAGCCCTTAGAAGAGTTCATAGGATACACAGAGCTGTTACTGTAGGCTGTTACTGACTCATCGACTTGATACCAATCGTTAGGTGCTCCAGAGTTAAGGGTTTATCACTTTCCCACTGCAGGTGGGAACTGTGTCTCACAATTCCTTATATCCCACACGCACTGTAAACAATTATCTTTTTACCCTTGAAACTCATGAAGGATCTCATTAAACACATCCATTTTTATTGTTCATTAAATGCACATGCATTTTTATTAATAGACCAGAACATAATTTCCAAATAATCTTGACTATTTCCTCTTTCTACTGTCAATAGCCAGCATGCTCGTTCCTGTGCATGCTGGTGAAACAGACGTGGCCTGCCCTGCCTTTCTCCAATCTCTCTCCCGGAGCCCAGTCCAGCCCAGCCCAGCCCAGCCTGGTTTAATAGCAGGGGGAGTTGGCACCGTTCACAGCTGGTTAACACCCTACTGAGCAGGTCTGTTGATTTTGCATTATGATTACTGACCCTGCCAGTCCCTCTGCCCAGCCAATAGCCTGAGGGGAAAGTTTTTGTGTGTGAAAAGAAGAGCTGACCAAGTATAGCCAAACCATGCCAGACAGACGCCACGAGCTGTCCTCTGCAGGGCCGCCTCTGCCCGTGTCTGCCTTAAGCAACCAACCATGTGCCCTGGCACCATGCCCTCCAGTGAAGGAGAATGACACCCATGGACTGCTTTGCACGGTACCCCTGCCTGTCCCGCCCTGAAGCTGCTGTCACCACACTTGGACATCACAGAAATCTTACTGCAGCTGCCACTTCCTATCCCTCAACTCCTGTCCAGAGACACATCACTAGTCTAGACATCTAAACCAGCCACCCGTTTTTGATTTTCTGGATGACAGCAAGCATACAGATTACTAACTCTGACAAAGACGGTGCAATGAGAGCTCTCTGGTCCATTTGAGAATAAACAATTTGGTAAGGAAATTTTGCCCATCTTATGCAATGCAGAGAATGGTAGGTATACCTGTAATCATTAACTCCAGCTTCCTTTTTTTTTTGTTTCTTTTCCCCCCCAAAAGGTTTTGAATGCAGAAAGACCGAGAAACCTTCGCCATTCGTGTAAGAAAAATAGACTGCACAGGATTCCTTGATCAGGATGGTGTAGAAGAAATGAACTTCCGTCAGCACTGTAATGATCTCAGTATGTTTTGAGCACTTTCAGTGCTGGCGGTCTCATATGATCTCATTATATCTTACAACAATTCTGCAAGGGAGGTACTATTATAAACTCCATCTGATCGATGAGAAAACTCGAATTTTGAGAGGCTAAGGATAGTAAGGAACACTGGGAGCGGGTATCTGAACTCAGGTGAGACAGTCTGACCCAGGGCCATATTCTCAGGTGCAGTGTTGCATTTCTTCTTCTCCTTTTTTGGGGGGTGGGGGTGGGGATGGGGGATGGAGTCTCGCTCTGTTGCCCAGGCTGGAGTGCAGTGGTGCAATCTAGGCTCACTGCAACCTCCACCTCCCAGGTTCAAGCGATTCTCCAGTAGAGATGGGGTTTCACCATGTTGACCAGACTGGTCTTGAACTTTTGAACTCAGGTGATCCGCCCGCCTCAGCCTCATAAAGTGCTGGGATTACAGGCATGAGCCACCACGCCCGGCCTGTATTTCATTATTGATGGGCGCTGCTGGCCACAAGGCACTGGGGGAGGAGGGGTACGTTTCTCTCCACCTCACCCTATCACTGTGGCCCTCATGATGGGATGTAAAATCCTAGTGATAAACATAACATAGTAGCTCATGAAATTAGCTGTATAATGCAGGAATTGGCAGACAGCAGCTTGCAGGCCAAATCTGCCCTCTGCCTGTTTCCAGCTGGCCTATGAGCTAAGACTGGTTTTCATATTTTTTCATGGTTGAAACAAAATCAAGAGAGAAATAACATTTTGTAATGTGAAAATTATATAAACTTCAAATCTCAGTGTCCATAAATTAAGTTTACATTTCATCAATACAAATTTTGTGGATATTTATTTTCTCTCTTGTTATATAGGTATCTGCAGAGTAGCCTTCATTTTGCCTCTTGGCTTGCAAAGCCTAAAATATTTACTACCTGGCTCTTTATGGGAAAAACTTGGTGATTCCTGGTGCAAATTATCTTCATTACATTTTTTCTGTGGCAATATAAAGCTTGCATTAAAAAATTAAGATACAGGCCAGGCACAGTGGCTCATGCCTGTAATCTCAGCACTTTGGGAGGCCAAGGTGGGTAGATCACCTGAGGTCAGGAGTTCAAGACCAGCCTGGCCAACTGGGTGAAACTCTGTCTCTACTAAAAATACAAAAATTAGTTTGGTGTGGTGTTGAGCGCCTGTAATCCCAGCTACTTGGGTGGCTGAGGCAGGAGAATTGCTTGAACCTGGGAGGCGAAGGTTGTAGTGGGCAGAGATCACACCACTATACTCCAGCCTGGGCAACAGACCGAGAGTCCGTCTCAGAAAAAAAAAAAGTTAAGGTAGAAACTTAAAGAAGAGATCAGCTGTGAGCTCCAGTGAGAGATGAGCTTCTACCTTGGAATGGCAGATGGGGACCTCTCTCTTCCTTCTGTCCTCCTCATGTGCTTCCCCTTCTCCCACTGTGCTTCTGTCCAAGGCTTGGGGGACACAAGGAATATAATTTGGGGACTGGAAGAACCCAGCAGATCCTCTAGTCTGAAAGTTCTTCATGTTTTGAACTTCACAGAGTAGTAAAATAAATATGTCTTAAAAGGAAGACAAACAGAGGATTGTCTTAGTTATATTTTTCAATATAAGGGCAATGGCCACCTCCAAACACAAACAAACCAACACAATCTCCCAGCCCCCAACCCACAGCAGACCTCTCATCTACTGTCCTCATATTCCAGAGGAAAATTAAGATACCATAAAGCAAGTAAATGCCCACAGAATAAACGATGTTCCCAGGCATGGCTCATGCCTGTAATCCCAGCACTTTGGGAGGCCAAGGTGGGTGGATCACTTGAGCTCAAGAGTTCAAGACCAGTCTGGCCAACATGGTAAAACCCCATCTCTACTAAAAATACAAAAGTTAGTCAGGCATGGTGGCCTGTGCCTGTAGTCCCGGCTACTCGGGAGGCTAAAGCAAAAAAATCGCTTGAACCTGGGAGGTGGAGGTTGAAGTGAGCCGAGATTACACCATTGCACTCCAGTTTGGGAGACAGGGCGAGATCTGTCTCAAACAACAACAACAACAACAACAACAACAACAACAACAACAAAACCCCATGATGTTCTCTTAAAATGGGAACTTGATTTTAAAAAAAAGCTCCGATTTTACTTGATAAAAAAAATCTCTACCTGGTTCTTCTTTTCCTCATTTGTTTTGGGCTGGGGCATCCCTGCACTGGGAAGCACTAAATTAGCCACAACCACCTCCACTCTCTCCTGTGGGTCACTCTTTGCTTTGTCACCTGCTGCTGCAGGGCCTTCTGTCTGAGAGGCCAAAGTAAGCTAATCTTATCGAGAGACATGATGCTAATGGTTAACTTTTAAAAATCCGCCTGGAAACTGTCACATTTTTTCAGAAAACATTACCTCTTCAAACAAACAAACAAACAAACAAGACAGAAAGCTGCCACCAGTGCCGCAAGTGATGGGAAGTTTGAGCTGCAGGCTGGCAGGTGGAGACACACATTAGGGCGGATGGGACTTGCTGGGTCAGGTGCCTGGTTTGTCAAGGACCATTTAAAAAAAAAAAATCTTTGAAAATGTTATTTACAAAACCAAAGTTTAGGCCAGGTGGCTCACACCTATTATCCTAGTATTTTGGGAGGTCAAGATGGGAGGATTACTTGAGCCCAGGAGTTGGAGACCAGCTGGGGCAACACAGTGGGACGCTGTCTCCACAAAAAAATTAGCCGGTCATGGTGGCGCAAGCCTGTAGTTCCATCTATGCGGTTCGCTGAGGTGGGAGGATCGCTTGAGCCCAGGAGGTGGAGGCCACAGTGAGCCATAATCGCACCACAGCACTCCAGCCTGGGTGACAGAGTGAAACCCTGTCAAAAACAAAAACAAAAACAAAAACAAAACAAAACTAGATTACTTTTTCTAAAAATTAACAACAAAAAAGAATTCATTCAGAGCAATAAAAAAGACAGTTCATCTCAAAAATAGAAATTTAAAGTCCTACAATTTATTTATTGTTTCTCAAACTATAAGCATTCATCTTTTTTTTTTTTTTTTTCCTTTGAGATGGAGTTTCACTCCTGTTGCCCAGGCTGGAGTGCTGTGGTGTGATCTTGGCTGACTGCAACCTCCACCTCCCAAGTTCAAGCGATTCTCCTGCCTCAGCCTCCTGAGTAGCTGGGATTACAGGTACCTGCCACCACACCTGGCTACTTTTTTATATTTTTAGTAGAGACAGGGTTTCACCATGTTGGACAGGCTGGTCTTGAACTCCTGACCTTAGGTGATCCACCCCCCTTGGCCTCCCGAAGTGCTGGGATTACAGGCGTGAGCCACCATGCCCAGCAGCATTCATTTTAAGTAATTTTTTTGTTTGTTTGTTTTTTCATTATGGAAAGCTACTAACTTAGTTTTTACTTCCTGGTAGAAAAAAATAAAGCCAGAATAAACATAGGAAAATTTTAAACAATGGTTGAGACATTTGATGAAGAAAGCTTAGAGCTGACAGTTATCTGCAGACACAGTGAAACCCCAGAGGTCACCTGCGCTTCCACTGGCTGAGGTGGGCGAGCTACACTTTCCATTGTTACAAGTAATAGAATATTAAGATTGTAAAAGGCCTTAAAGTTCATTGGTCTCATACTCATTACTCCAAGGTCAGTCCAGATCTTATTTGGAATCTGGAAGTTCTGATTTTCCCTTGGGCAGCTGAGCTGACTGCTTTCGGGACGATTGTGTGCAAACTTCAAAGCACAGAGGCTCTGCTGCATGTTAACTTTTCTGCCCAGCAGTCTGGCCTGCTTGGAGTATCAGAGCCCACACCTAAGGGCATTGTCTTGGAGGAGCTCACCATGGAGAAGAGTAACTCCTTAGGGCTGAATTGATTCCTGGCTTAGTTGCTCACTGCTATGCAAAACATCTTCTCCCTATAAGTGGAGGACAATAGACACTATCTAATTAATGCTTTGATTGGGGCTGGATATAAGTGAGATAAATCATGACTGTAACTCCCTGTAAAGGTTAAGGAGACAATCTGATACTGGAATTTGCTTTATTTATTTGAGACAGAGTCTCATTCTGTTGCCCAAGTTGGAGTGCAGTGGCATGATCTCGGCTCACTGGAACCTCCATCTTCCAGGTTCAAGAGATTCTTCTGCCACAGTTTCCCAAGTAGCTGGGATTACAACCACACCCAGCTAATTTTTATTTTGTATTTTTAGTAGAGTCGGGGGTCTCACCATGTTGGTCAGACTGGTCTTGAACTCCTGACCTCAGGTGATCCGCCTGCCTTGGCCTCCCAAAGTGCTGGGATTACAGGCGTGAGCCACCATGCCCGGCCTGAATTTGCCTTCTAAAATATATGATGTAAATGTCTGGGATATTTTTGCCCCATTTGTTATGAGTAACATACTTCCTTGATAGCATCAGCTCATATCAAATTATGATTAAGAAAACCATCTCTGTATAGTTTCATGATATTCCAACAGAACGTTAGGACAGTGGTTCTCAACTTTTCGTGTATGTGAATTATTTGAAGTCTTTAGTAACCTTACTTTCTCCCTCGAGATCCCATCCTCAGTGAACAGGTCTGAGGCCTGGAATCAGTGCTTAAAACAAGCAACCTGGCGGGCTCAGTTTCAGGGGTTCCCCAGACCACACTCTAACTTCCTTAGCATATCAAGCATTAAAAAAGAACTAAGATTCATCTCCAAAACTTTTATACCAATCTCTTTGATATTTATGAAATAGAATAGCAGTTATTTGTAAAAATATAGGATAGTTGAGATTAATGATCAATTCTGAACAAATTCCCCAAATGAGATGATGTCACTTGGTTGATTAAAAGTATTTAGACCTGGCCATCAGTGCTGAGTTTGAACTCCTGAGCACAGTGTAGGAGGCTGTCTGTATTCCGTGTCCCCTATATCCCTAGCAGAGAGGCCATTGGCCCCCATGGTGCCGGTGCGATTCCTGCGCACTGAGACCCTCTGCTTTCTTTCACATTCCTGTGCTTTTCCACATGCATTTTCGGCCTGGCATGCCCAATTCTCACCACCTCTGACCTTGCTTGGCTAAGTTTTGCTGATTGCAGAGCAGTTCAAAGGTTACCTCTCTTGGAAAACTACCTCCCTCAACCCTCACGGTGGTTAGTTGCTCCCTCACTTGTTTTGTGCATAACTGACTTACAACACGTATCTAATTGCACTGTAATTATTTGTTTACATGCCTCTCTCCACCACCCCGCAAAGTTTCTCATAGGAAGCCACATCTTACTCATCTCTACATTCCTAGGAGGTAGGACTAGTTCACAGTGTCGGAGAGATGGGAGCCATGCTCCCAGAGAGGAAAGTGTCCTCTTAGCTGCCTCCCATGACTTCATGGGCCCGTTTGATGATAACAGGAGACCCTCTGGAAAAAGCCTGCAGGTGGGTGTTGACCTGAGAACAGGCCAAGAAATGTATAACTTGCACCACATATAAAATGAACATGAATCATGCAGAACAGAAACAGTGCCAGAAAAGGAAAATGTACAAGGAAGCTTGAAAGATAGCAAGCTCAGGGGCAGGGGGCTGAAGGACTGCAGGAGCAAGATTGAGCACTGTGTGTCAAGGGTGCTTAAGGAGCCTTTTGTTGTTGTTGTTATTATTATTATTTGAGACAGTGTCTCCCTATGTTGCCCAGGCTGGTCTCAAACTCCTGGGCTCAAACAGTCCTCCCACCTCAGCCTCCTAAGTAGGTGGGACTACAAGCTACTTAGGTGCACCACTGCACCTGGCTTAAGGAGCCTTTTAAAGATGAGGATGCTGAGTTAAATGATCTACTGTGCTCAGTAGATCTCACCCTCAAAGCCATTTTCCCTCCATCGCTTTTTTTTTTCCTAATGTCCAACTTCAAATTTATATTCAAATCTAAAAGTGGTATCATCTATTCATTCATTCAAAAAACATTTATTATGTTCTGTGCACCAGGCACTATTCTAGATACAGGGGACACAGTAGCTTATGTTCTAACAGGGGGAATAAAACAATAGATAACATAAATATATAACATATATATAATACACACATGTTAACTAATTATAATTGCCAAGAAAATATAATGCAGGAAAGGAAGAAATGAAATGTCAGGGGTGGGTTGTAAATGTTTACATAATGTGGTCACGAAAGAGCCTACCTGAGAAGGTGACTTTTGGAATCAAGACTTGAAGGAAGGAGAGGAGGCAGCGACTGGGCTGCATAGACACCATGGGATTTAAGCAGATTTGTATTTTTTCCAGATGGATTTTATCAAGCAAGAGAGCTGAGGAAAAGGTCATCAATGAGGGAAGACGGGAGACTCCAGGAGCACAGAGACAGTGACAAAGCAATGGATAAAGGAATTGTGGGTACCAGTGAGGTGGCAGGATTATGGGATTTGGAGTTCTAGGGACAAAGATGGAAAGACTGGAGGGTGCTTGGAGAGGAACTGTGATTGGTAATGTCAAGATCAAGAGTATTGTCTTGCAGGGGAACCAGTGACAGAGGTCAGGAAGATGAGACCACTGCAATGGTAATTTTATGATATGCACAGGTGTTGATAATTCCTTTGTGCTGGACAAGGTAAAAGAGGAGTGATGACTTTGAAATGTTCTTAAGAAAAAATTCCAGCAATAACATCTGTCTACAACTCATTGGACAAAAGCATCCAGTTCCTCAGAACATCTGATATCTTTTCTGATAACATGAAGATAAAATCATTATTCATTCTGAGTTATAGGACTCTCCACTGACACATAAAGATTTTAAACTATTCTCCATATATATGGAAAGGTATCAAGAATAATGTAACAAATACCCCTGCAGCTACCACCCAGCTCAGAAATAGCATATTATCAATGTAGTTGAAATTTCCTGTGTCATCTCTGAATCTTCAGTACAGTTTGTCATATAAAACTGCCTTATGGCCAGGTGTAGTGGCTTATGCCTGTAATCCCAGCACTTTGGGAGGCTGAGGTAGGGATCACTTGAGGCCAGGAATTTGAGTCCGGCCTGTGCAACACAGTGAGACCCTGTCTCTACAAAAAAATTAAATAAAATAGCCATGCATGGTGGTGAGTGCCTGTAGTTCCAGCTACTCCAGAGGCTGAGGTGGGAGGATTGCTGAAGTCCAGGAGTTGGAGGCTGCAGTTGGCTCCACCACTACCCTCCAGCCTGGGCAATGGAGCAAGACTCTGTCTCTGGTTGGGCACGGTGACTCATGCCTGTAATCCCAGCACTTTGGGAGGCCGAGGCGGGTGGATCACTTGAGGTCAGTAGTTTGAGACCAGCCTGGCCAACATGGAGAAACCCGGTCTCTAATAAAATTACAAAAATTAGCCGGGCGTGGTGGCGGACACCTGTAATCCCAGCTACTTGGGAGGTTGAGGCAGGAGAATCATGTGAACCTGGGAGGCAGAGGCTGAAATGAGCCAAGATCGCGCCACTGCACTCCAGCCTGGGTGACAGAGCGAGACTCCATCTCAAAAAACAAAGACTATCTCTGAAACAAACACACAGACACGTGTGCGCGCACACACACACACAAAACTGCCTTATTAAACAAGAAGCTCTGGCCCATTAATGGAAGAATCGTTGTGGAAATTGAGATGTGGGTAAGATTCAATCTTCAGCAAGTACAGAAAATCAGAAGGAGAAGCTACTAAGAAAATGCAGGCCCCAGTGAAGGTGAAGAAACCTTGGGGCAGAATTTGGACTTCCTACAAATCCAGATGGTATTGAAGGAATGTCATGTAGTTTTAAACCTCAAAGGACAGGATACCTCTAGACAGCACTGGGGTTACAACTGCAAACAGAAGATGCTCAATACATACTGACTATGTGACAAAGTAAATCCCAGAGTACTGAATACATAACATAGGTCATAGGTGTAAATTATTTAACTACATAAAATATATAACCGCGGTAAAAACAAGAAAAGAAGATTAAAAATTAAACCGAGAAAATGTCAAGGATACAAGAGTGCTTCACAGCACTAAAAACAGACTATGGGGAGATAAGCATGTAAATATAATGACAGCTGGAGTGAGACGTCATACAAAAATAAATAAGAAAATGTAAGCTACATCTCTGGGAAAACAAATGTTTGGATATTTTAGACATTTTGATGATTGACTGAGTTTTTCTTCTCATCCAGATGACTAATGCCAAGTAAATAAAATCTTAGAAGCAGATAGACAAGAAAGCCAAGGGGGAATTAACAAAAGTCCTTAGGATTGGCTCTGCAAAAATAACCTCCCCGCTGGCACAGTGTGTAGTGTTATAAGTGGGAAGAGCTCTGAGAGAAGAGTGAGTGCGGGAGCCAGGTAGCAGAGCAACTGGAAAAGGCAAAGATGGGATAGAAATAATGGGACTAAGCAGCCCGGCATGGTGGTTCATGCCTGTAATCCCAGCACTTTGGGAGGCCGAGGCTGACAGATCACCTGAGTTCGGGAGTTCAAGACCAGCCTGACCAACATGGAAAAACCTCTGTCTCTACTTTAAAAAAAAAAAAAAAAAAAAAAAAAAAAAAATTAGCTGGGCATGGTGGTACATGCCTGTAATCCCAGCTACTTGGGAGGCCGAGGCAGGAGAATTGCTTGAACCTGGGAGGTGGGGTTGCAGTGAGCTGTGATTGTGCCATTGCACTCCAGCCTGGGGGACAGAGCGAGACTCTGTCTAAAAAAAAAAAAAAAGAAAGAAAGAAATAATGGGACTGAGGATAGAGACTTCATGTTAGGCTATTTTATTGTAGATTGGAAGATGACAAATTCCACACAATGGCAACATCTGTTTTGTAGAAATACAAAAGGATATGAAAAAAATTTTTTTATTAATTCTGCTTTTTAGAACCAAAATACAAACAGACAAATATAGAATGATTTAGAATGCAAAGCAATTGAAATTCAGGTCACAAGATTTCTAAACATTAAGCATCAGATACCTTTTATATGTCTCCAAGATAATTCTATTTCCACCTTTCCTAATACGTGGTTTACTTTTCTTTTAATATGAAAAATATTGTTTTCTTGTTGCTAAAGTAGAGTTTGATTGTTCAAGTTGGATCAACAGAGCAGGCATCTTGATAGCTTGCTTCACTGTTAGTTTTGGAAGGAAGACTACAGAAACAACAAAGTGCATTGAAATTCGTTTTCCTAAGACAGAGATGGAATCATGATCATATCCTAATAAAAAATGCAGTATTTTCACACAACATTTTTTCTTTTCTTTCCGTTTTTTTTTTTTTTTTTTTTTTTTTTGAGACGGAGTCTCACTCTGTCGCCCAGGCTGGAGTGCAGTGGCGCAATCTCGGCTCACTGCAAGCTCCGCCTCCCGGGTTCATGCCATTCTCCTGCCTCAGTCTCCTGAGTAGCTGGGACTACAGGCACCTGCCACCACGCCTGGCTGATTTTTTGTATTATTTTTAGTAGAGACGGGGTTTCACCGTGTTAGCCAGGATGGTCTCGATCTCCTGACGTCATGATCCGCCCACCTCGGCCTCCCAAAGTGCTGGGATGACAGGCGTGAGCCACTGTGACCGGCCCGCACAACATTTTTTCAAATGAGCAGTCGCATTTGGAAAATCTTAAAAAGGGGTTTAGCTATTAAGGCAAATTAAAAATAACTATATATATAACTATAGTTATATATATAGAGTTATATATATAGTTATTTTATATATAGTTATATATCGTGTTATATATATGTGTGTGTTATATATGTGTGTGTGTATATATATACACATATATATGTATATATATGTGTGTGTTTATATGTGTGTGTGTGTATATATATATGCAGACTTTAAAATGGTGCAGCTGTCCTTCAACAAGACTTTGGCAGCCAGTGTCTATGAGACCCACAGTGTTGTGAACTGTGCTATCGTCATTATATGATGTTAATATGCAGGCATATTCCAGTATATCAAGTTATATTAACTCATGGAGTTTGAATGTGTATTTTAATGGGTGAATCTGACTCTTAAAGCAATGCCGAGACTATCTTCTGCCCTTGAGCCAGTACTGTCTTGTTTGCAGAAGCATTTTGTACAACAGAACAGGCAAAACCAGTAATGTCCAGAATAATGTTTGACTGTAAGCCTCCAAATTTCATTACTTTTTCTCCAAAGAAAAATATTTAGACCCCATCACAGGTGATGGTAACCAATAATTCTGTATAAGCACATTTTTCTTGAACAGTTATCATTACTATTGAATTCAATTGCTGAAACCACACATTTTACTTCCAAATTTTCACATGATAAATAAACTGCTAGATGGCATACTGATAATTTTGCAATTTACACCTTCCCTGGAGAAAGGGAGAGATATTTTAACAAACTCACTATCCTATAGTGATGGTACATCATACATTATTTTGTTCTGTTCAATATCAGCTTTTTCTATAGCCCAAATCTATAAACTGTGGCTATTGGTACAAACACTCAAATAAAACAGGACTACAGTCAGGATAACATTGTGGCTAAAATACGTCTTTGTTAATAAGCACATACCGTTCTTGGTGAAGAATGTGCTTACAAATTGCTTGCTTACAAAAGGAGCAAGGTGGTACAAGTCCGTGAAGATAGGTAAGGTCGCTGATATGGTTTGGCTATGTCCCCACCCAAATCTCATCTTGAATTGTAGCTCCCATAATTCCCACATGTTGTGGGAGGGAGTCAGTGGGAGATAATTGAATCATGGGGCAGTTTCCCCCATACTGTTCTCATGGTAGTCAATAAGTCTCACGAGATCTGATGGTTTTGTAAGGGGAAACCCCTTTCGGATGGTCCTCATTCTCTCTTGTCTGCCACCATGTAAGACATGCCTTTCACCATCTGCCATGATTGTGAGGCCTCCCCAGCCATGTGGAACTGGGAGTCCATAAAACTTCTTTTTCTTTATAAATTACCCAGTCTTGTGTATATCTTTATCAGCAGTGTGACAACAGATGAATACAGTCACTAAATCATATACAATTATTAAACAGGATACCATTTGGACACAGGATTTGGGGAAACGTGAGAGTCTATAGAAGTACAATTTCTAGATAACTGAAGTTTACCATTAAAACCCAAACTCTGACCATCTGTGATTGTATTACAGGCTCTCCTGCCCTGTAAACAGAAAGTGACATAATCCTCCTTTCCTGAACAATATTGCTGTCACTGTGAACACTTTGGGGCCCTAATGGATTCCTGTACATAACTGATACATAAGAAATATTTGTTGAGTGATGCGATTGCATACATAGAGATAATTGTTTGCATTTATATCATTTAATTGCTGGATGGTATATGGTTTTGATTGTTAAGTATGCTTTTTTTTGGAGGAAGATTCTTTTTGCGGTATTAGGCTTTCTGCCTTTCTTTCTTTCTACTGCTGTTTCCTTACCTATAGCTCTCTGATACCTCTTCTGTATTTCTAATTGTTTAATCTATGCTACTAATGAAGAAATCAGTAACCAAAGCTTGATTGAATTACTTATAAATTCAGAATAAAGACATGTGGTAAGGTCTGAGGGCAGTACAAACTACAAACGTAGTGCAGAATCTTTGTAGTATTGTCCTGGTTTTTGTTTATCGTCTAGATGACTGAAATTGATAGGCAAGGGTGGTGTTTATATACCCATTCAGTACATTTTACAATAAAATATATACAGTCATATTTTAAACATCCTCTGATTTTAAAAATTTAATCGTGGTAGAATGCAACTTGCCCAATTTACCTTCTTAACCATTTTTTTAGTGTGCAGGTCATTGGTGTTAAGTACATTCACATTGGTGCATAATTAATCTCCAGAATTCTTTTTATCTTGGAAAACTGAAACTTGATACCTGTTAAGCAACAATCTCTCATTCTCTCCTCCCTTCAGTCCCTGACAAACATGACTCTGTATTCTGTCTCTATGAATTTGACTACTGTAAGTACTAAATACAAATGGA
Organism: Rhinopithecus roxellana; assembly: GCF_007565055.1. Classification (NCBI taxonomy): domain Eukaryota; kingdom Metazoa; phylum Chordata; class Mammalia; order Primates; family Cercopithecidae; genus Rhinopithecus; species Rhinopithecus roxellana. The sequence goes on from NC_044562.1 coordinate 22,191,533, forward strand.
ATCATGCAGTATTTATTTGTCTTTTTGTGACTTGCTTCTTTCACTTAGCATAAGGAACTCAAGGTTCATCTATGTTGTAGCATGTAAACACCCTCTTATTTGTTTTATCATAAGGAAAATTTTTAATATCAAAAGAGTAGTACATATAAAAAAAAAAGAGTAGTACAAGCATCTATTAATGAAAGCTAAGGTTATAATACTCTGCCTGCACCTTTGATGCTAGGGAAAACCGAGGGAGGGTAAATCTGCACATAAAACAAGCACATAGGCCTGGAGCAGTGGCTCACACCTGTAATCCCAACACTATGGGAGGCCGAGGCAGGTAGATCACCTGAGGTCAGGAGTTCAAGACCAGCCTGGCCAACATGGTGAAACCCTGCCTCTACTAAAAATACAAAAATTAGTTTGGGATGGTGGTGGGCACCTGTAATCCCAGCTACTTGGGAGGCTGAGGGAAGAGAATTGCTTGAACCCAGGAGGCGGAGGTTGCAGTGAGCCAAGATCATGCTACCAAACTGGGCAACAAAGCGAGACTCCATCTCAAACAAAACAAAACAAAACAAAACCAAGCACATATGGAGGTGGTTATACACATTGTGCCATATCGATACAGTGGAATATTATGGCAACTCATAAAAACATGAGGCAAATTTATATGATCACGTTTTTGTAAGAAACCTATATATATATGCATAGAAATTCTGGAAGTAAATGCATAGAATGATTAAATAATGGTTACTCTGGGGATTATGGTGACTTTCCTATTTGACTTTATACTTTTTTGAATTGCTTAAAAATTTTGGTTGTACATTATTTCATGAGGGTAAAACAATAACGACTTTTCATAAAAAAAAAAAAAAAGAAAGAAATGATGAGACTGGTAGGCTCTTGACCTGTCCACAAAAATGAAAAATAAAAATGCATTGCTAGAAAAGTCTACGTTTTAGGTTTAGTTGATGTTAATTTCTCATTTTAATCCCACATTCTAAGCCAAATAAACAAACCAAAAAATATCCAATATATGTTTCAGACATTCAAGAATGAGTCAGTCTGAAGACAAATATTTTCAGAAACACTTTTCATTTTTGTGGAGTTGGTAAGTAGCGCCCTTTGCAGCCCTTAGGTAATAATGAGATAAGAAAGTTCTTAAACCAGACACCCAGACTGTCAAGCCCTAGGAGTTTATGAGAAGGCTCTTCAAAATATGGGACACAAAATAAATGACAAGGAGGCTAACAATATCCAGCTGACCATATTTCAAAGGACTGGGTAGCAGTTCTCAAGTTCTCCACACACAAATCTTTGAAATTGTTTTCGTTTGACACAGCTAGTGCCTATAATTCACAATGGACAGGTATTTGAAGAATGGAAAACCAGTAATATGTCCAGAGATAGCAATAGGACCCGTGAAGTGTTTTAATAGGCTCTGGCTTGATGAATAAAAACACGTAAAAAGATACATCTGTAGGGAACACTCTGTAGTCATTTGGATTTAAAGCAAAAAATAGACAAAAGGTTATGATGCTAAGCTGTTATGAAAATGCAACTTCATTTGTGATGTTTAAGATACAAACAACACGCCTCAATCAGAGAATATACAAAGGATAAAATTCACATCAAAGAAGGCTTCTCTGTATAGAACACTGGAAAAATTAATGGTGCATCTGATATACTCACAGTTACAGTATACTTGGGTTTGAACGCTCTCTAAGAATAACTCAACAATGACTTTTAATCTTTAAATGAAGAAAAAGTATAATATATATTAATAACCCTGTTTCCTCAGAATTTATATTTAGACTGTACACATTGTATTTTATCAAATTACTGAGAATTTTCATATCAATGATCATTCTTAAATGTTGTGATTAAGTACCAAGGAGTTCCTGAGGCATCATAGACTTTTCAATATGTGGAGGATAAAATGAAGTGGACTCCAATTTACTTAAGCTATCTTCAGAACCAATCCTCAAATGCATACCGTATAGCATTAGTTCATTCCTGGGAACACAATTTCACCTCTACTTTTTCCTAATATGCATTGTAATATTTGATCTGTAATTTTATTTATATGTATGGTGGGTGTTTTTTTTTTTTTTTGAAACAGAGTTTTGCTCTGTCGCCCAGGCTGGTGTGCAGTGGCGTGATCTCTGCTCACTGCAAGCTCCACCTTCTGGGTTCACACCATTCTCCTGCCTCAGCCTCCCAAGTAGCTGGGATTACAGGTGCTTGCCAACACGCCTGGCTAATTTTTCATATTTTGAGTAGAGACGAGGTTTCACCATGTTGACCAAGCTAGTCTTGATCTCCTGACCTCGTGATCTGCCCACCTAGGCCTCCCAAAGTGCCGGGATTACAGGCGTGAGCCACTGTGCCTGGCCATTTATATGTATGTTTTTAATCATCAAAAAAGCGGAAACAAAAATATATACCTCTTACGTATGGTTTAGAGCCTGGTTGAAAACTACAGCCTACAGGGAAATCTAGTCCACCCCCCCTGTTTTTGCAGGACCCTTGAGCTAATAATGGCTTTATATTTTTAGATATAAAAGGAATATTGGTCTTTCCAGGGGAATGGTTGCTGGAAGAATTGAGGACCTTGCCTCTTAGCTCACAAAACCTAAGATATTTACTCTTTTACTCTCCAAAGAAAGTCATCCAGCACCTAGTTAGAATAGAAAAAATTGGAACAGAGAGCAAAGAGACTTGAGTTTTTCAGACTGTGTGACCTTGGGCTGGTTAAGTACCCTCTCTGAATCTCCACACTCTTATACATGTGGTCTCTTTTAATTTAATTCCAGTTTGTTTCAGCCTACGCTTCAGCTATTTAAGGCATCTTAAGAAACTTCATTTTCACTGTACCCTAAAATAGCACTGTGACCTTGATTTGCTTTGGAGGAAGCCAAGTTGGGTCAGGATGAAAGGAAGTAGTTATTATGTTTACAAGGTTTTAAATGTCAAACCAAAAAGTTTGACCAAAACAGGTCTGTTTATGATGGCAAAGGCTATTCTTACTGAATCCAGAGCCATGTTTAGTGCAAGGGTCTTTAGTCTGACTTTAAGCAGGTTTATAGTCTCCAATTAGTCAAGAAAGGCAATGTTGTTGTCTTGACTTTGAAACCTCTCAACTGCTTTCATTAAATCATGGCTGTTCACCCTACATCATGGCCTCAGAGTAAGAGCTAAGGATGTTCTTTTTGCTGTAAGACAAGAGCAATAATGTGCACTGGGGATGTCCAAGAGTCATAAAAAAATGTAAAGCACCATTCTAAAACGTATATGGAAGTGCAATGGGAGGGGCCCAGGAGGGAGCTTGCCCTTCTAGATTCCAACACTTACAGTATAAAATTACAGTAATTAAGATACTGTGGTGTTGGTGTACAGATGGACAAATGTACCAATGGAACAGCATAAAGAACCCAAAAATGGATCTTCCATATATAGAAACCTCATATATGGCAGACCTGGCACTACAGATTTCCTGGGGAAAGGACAGATAAAGAGGCTGAGTGCATTGGTCATTCATATAGAAAACAATGCAAAGTTTCTCTAGCTCATGAAAGTTCAATGTCAAATGGACTAAGGACTCAAATGGAAAAAGGCAAAATTTTAAAAGCTTTAGGGGGAAGCTTCAGAGGGTATCTTTATGATCCTTGGGGTAGGGAAAGATATCATTAAACAGATGCAAAAACATAAACTATAAAGGAAAAGATGGATAAATTCTACTACATTAAAATTTAAGAATTTGTTTCTCAAAAGATATCATAAGTCACAAACTGTGATATATTTGCAACATCTATAACCAACAAAGAATTAGTGCCCAAGAATCAATAAGACAAAAAACTAGAAAAGATACGTGCAGTCATTTTTCAGAAGATGATACACAAACAATCTATAAACATATAAATGCATGCTCAGTGTCACGAGTCATCAGAAAAACTGCACATTTAATCCAAACTCAGGCATGCCTTCACACACATCATATTGGCAAAAACTAAAAGTGGGTTCCAGACTGGCAAAAATCAAGTCTGGCTGGGCACAGTGGTTCATGCCTGTAATCCTAGCACTTTGGGAGGCCAAGGCAGGCAGATCACCTGAGGTCAGGAGTTCAAGACCAGTCTGGTCAACGTGGTGAAACCCCATCTCTACTAAAGATACAAAAATTAACTGGGCGTGGTGGTGCACCCCTGTAGTCCTAGTAACTTGGGAGGCTGAGGCAGGAGAATTGCTTGAACCTGGGAGGTGGAGGTTGCAGTGAGCCAAGACCGCATCACTGCACTCCAGCCTGGGCAACAGAGCAAGACTCTGTCTCAAAATAAATAAGTAAATAAATAAATAAAATAAAAAATCAAGTCTGACAGCACCAAATGTTGGTGAAGGCGAGGAGATACCAGAATGCCTACGTCCTCCAGGTAAGATTGTAAATTGATTTCCAGCATGAACGTAGGACTTCCTAATAAAGATAAACGTATATGCATCCCAACCCCACAGCAATTCCACCCTGGTATATTCCCTGGAGAAACCCTGACATACTTGCACCAGGACAAACGTGCAAACGTGTTCACAGTGGCTTTGTGATAGTCAAAACTGAGAAACCCCATGCATGCCCCAATGTTAGAATGGAAAAACAAATTTTGTTACATTCATAGGATGGGATGTTATACAGCAGTGAAAATGAATACACTACAGCTTTATGGGGCCGGGCGCAGTGGCACAGACCTATAATCCCTGCACTTTGGGAGGCCGAGATGGGCGGATCATGAGGTCAAGAGATCGAGACCATCTTAGCCAACATGGTGAAACCCAGTCTTTACTAAAAATACAAAAATTAGCAGGGCGTGGTGGCAGGTGCCTGTAGTCCCAGCTACTCAGGAGACTGAGGTAGGAGAATCGCTTGAATCCGGAAAGCAGAGGTTGCAGTGAGCCGAGATCGCACCACTGCACTCCAGCCTGGCGACAGAGTGAGACTGTCTCAAACAAAAATGAAAACAAAAACAAAAAAACTACAGCTTTATAACTAACATAGAAAATGAAAACAAACACACGTACACTGAAAAAGTAAGCCAAACAAACACGTGCAGTATGATTCCATTTATATAGAGTTCCCCCCAATAGGTGAAACTAACATATGTATATATATTTTTGTTTGTTTGGGAATAAGTATTTATGGGGAGACACTACAAAGAAAAATAAGAAAATAGGTAACATAAAATCCTGGATCGTATTTGATGGTGGGGTGGCTGTGAGAAGGGAATGCAGTTGTGGAGATTACACTGGAGTTTTACTGCTTATGTTCTCTATCTTAATGCATGTTTGTGCACCTGCGTGCATGTGTGCATGTGTACTTGGGTGTTTATTTTGTTTTTTGTTTTTTTTTGAGATGGAGTCTCGCTCTGTTGCCCAGGCTGGGGTGTAGTGGTTTGATGTCGGCTCTCTGCAACCTCTGCCTCCTGGGTTCAAACGATTCTCTTGTGTCAGCCTCCTGAGTAGCTGGGACTACAGGTGCATGCCACCACATTGGCTAATTTTTTATTTTTAGTAGAGATGGGGTTTCACCACATTGGCCAGGCTGGTCTTGAACTCCTGACCTCAGGTGATCTGCGTGCCTCGGCCTCCCAAAGTGCTGGGATTACAGGTGTGAGCCACCACACCCAGCCTATTTTGTATTCTTTACACTGTGCACAGATAGTATGTACATCATTTCATATGGATGTTGCACTTTATAATGTAGGATAGCTTTGCAATGCTTGTTCAAGAGACCTACGAAGATACTTTGGAGCTTCTGTCCTGTTTCTGCAACAGTATTTAACATCAGTTAAGGTTTGGTTCAGCAATGTCCCAAAGGTGGTTAGACTCATAAATAACACAGATAGCTTTTACTACATGCCTGGCACTGTATCAAGCACTTTACTTACAGGAACTCATTAGATCTTTACAATCTTATAAGTGTGTTGTATAATTATTCCCAATTTATAGACAAGAAAGCTAAGCAAAACAAACAAACAAACAAACAGAAAAACTTAATAACTTGCCTAACATCTCAATCACCCAGTTCACTTCATCATGCATTTGAGAGTTGGTCAGAACATATTCATATAAAAACAAACTGAACAGGACAGAGTAAAGGTCCCATCTTTTTTTGTTTGTCTGTTTGTTTTTGAGACGGAGTTTTGCTCTTATTGCCCAGGCTGGAGTCCAATGGCACGATCTGGGCTCACTGCAACCTCTGCCTCCCAGGTGCAAGTGATTCTCCTGCATCAACCTCCAGAGTTGCTGGGATTACAGGCACCTACCACCACACGCAGCTAATTTTTTGTATTTTTAGTAGAGATGGGGTTTCACCATATTGGCCAGGCTGGTCTCGAACTCCTGATTTCAGGTGATCTACTCACCTCAGCCTCCCAAAGGGCCGAGATTACAGGTGTGAGTCACCGCGCCTGGCCTGGGTCGCATCTTTTTATGTTCTAACATGGAGGAGGTGGAGTTCCCAGAAGATTGGGACACAGAGGCTTCACAGAAGAGATGCGGCTAGAACTGCGTGACAGAGATAGCAGGATTCAAAACAAGGAATCCGTTGGGGAAGATATACCAGGCAGGGAGGATGACAAGCAAAGTCCAGAAGTAAAAGGTTCAGGCCTGCTAAGGACCTAAGGCCGCTGGGCCAGTCTGGCTGGAGTGAAGGGAACAAGAACGGACATTCTAGGTGGTCCACTGAAAAAGCAGATGCATTTGAATTGGACCATCTAGAGCCAGCTGGACACAACATAGGCCACATACTCTTAGGGAATCCCCAAGATTATCCTGGCATGACCTTCCAAGTACCCCTGTTTTAACAGGGACTAGCATTGTGCTGGTGATGTATGACCATGCTTGGCAGAGCCACTTTTTCTCAAGTCACGTTTTGTGTCATTCAAAAACATCTGGCTTAGGCAAACAATGAGGTTCCAAAAGTTTGCTTGTAATGCTTCCCTTTCCTTCTGTTTTCTCTTGGAATTCCTCAACTGGTATTCTCTTTCCTTCTTCCTTCCTTCTCTTGCCATTTAAGATAAAAATTCCATGAAAACTTTAGGAAATTTTTAATATATTTGAAATATTTGCACACAGCATTAAGTTCTTTTGTTTCTCTCCCTCCTCTACTTTTTGTTTTTCGCTCCTCTTTCTAGAACTTTGTACTTATCTCCTTCTATACATGCGTGTGTGTGCGTGTGTGTATGCATGTGTGTATGCGTGTGTGTGTGTGTGTGTAACCGCCCAATGGGTTCACCTTGCTCGCTGCCTAGAGGGAACTGATTTATTCAGACAGGGGAATTTCAATGGAGAAAGAGTAATTCACTCAGAGCCAGCTGTGCGGGAGACGGGAGATTTATTATTACTCAACTCAGTCTCCCTGAGCATGTGGGGATCAGAATTTTTAAAGATAGTTTGGCAGGTAGGGGCTTGGGAAGTGGGGAGAGCTGACTGGTCAGGTTGGAGATGGAATCGTGAGGGGTCGGAGTTAGGTTTTCTTAATGTCTTCTGTTCGTGAGTGCATTAGCACAACTGGGTTGGGCCAGATTACAGGTCTGGGTGATGTTAGCTGATCCATCAAGTGTGGGGTCTGCAAAATATCCCACGCACTGTTCTTAGGTTTTACAATAATGATGTTACCCCCAGGAGCAATTTGGGGAGGTTTGGACTCTTTGGAGCCAGAGGCTGCATGACCCTGAAACTGTAATTTCTAATCTTGTAGCTAATTTGTTAATCCTGCAAAGGAAGACTGGTCCCCAGGCAAGAAGGGGGTCTTTTTGGGAAAGGGTGGTTGTCAATTTTGTTTCAGAGTCAAACCATGAACTAAATTCCTTCCCAAAGTTATTTCGGCCTATGCCTATGAACAAGGACGGCTTAAGGGTTAGAAGAAAAATAGAGTTAGTTAGGTTTGATTGCTTTCACTGTCATAATTTCCTCAGTTATAATTTTGCAAAGGCGGTTTCATGTGTGTGTGCATGAGGGGGAGAGACAGAGAGAGAGAGACAGACCAATACTCCAATTTTTCTAAGAGAATGCATCACTATTTTTTAATATTTTTTCTTCTCTTTTCTTCATTTCTCCCTATTCCCCACTTCCTACTTTGCCCCTTCAATTATAGCCCTTTACCTCCCTTTCACCAGACACTCCCTACAGAGAGGGTTTATCCAACTATGGGCTTAGAAGCTCCGGAGCAGAACTCTCCCCCACCAGGGGATTGCTTTGGGAGATAACACTCAATTTACAACCCAAAGTATGCCTGCTGTGAAACTCTGTCTCACCTGGAGAGTTTTTGGCCACATTTGCAACCTGTTCCTGCCCATGAAGACAACAGCTCCAATGCCCGTAGATAAGTCACCAAAGTGTGTATGTGAACCCCTAACTAGTCACTTCTGCCCCTGCAAACCCCCTTGCCCTTTAAAAGCACCTGCTTTCAGCTCCAAAAGCAAAGCAGTACCCTTAAGGCGGGAAGCCTGTACTGTACTCCTTCCCGTAAGCTAGGTTTGGAATAAAAAGTCACTTTAATTATATCAAACCACACTTTTGTTAACTGGACTCTGCAAGCAGTGGGCCACTGAACCTGTGTTTTGGCTATGAGAGACAGGAGGGAGAATGTAGGGAGATAAACAAGAAGTGAAGAAGAGATAAGTATTTGGAAGATATATTTATTTTTATGTTATACTAAAATGCATTTTTTTTAGTGTGTGTTTTATTTTTAGTTTGGTGACGAGGTATTCCATTTCTGTGGGGTTATTATCTTTCTTGGTTGTTTTCCTAGAACTCTTTTTCTTTTCTTTTTTTTTTTTTTTTTTTTTTCTGAGACGGAGTCTTGCTCAGTCACCCAGGCTGGAGTACAGTGGTGCGATCTCGGCTCACTGCAAGCTCCTCCTCCTGGGTTCACTCTATTCTCCGGCCTCAGCCTCCCGAGTAGCTGGGACTACAGGTGCCCACCACCACGCCCAGCTAATTTTTTTGTATTTTTAGTGGAGACGGGGTTTCACCGTGTTAGCCAGGATGGTCTCGATCTCCTGACCTCGTGATCCACCTGCCTCAGCCTCCCAAAGCGCTGGGATCTAGAACTCTTTTTCTAAGGCACCAAGAAGTTCTCTTAGTTTAGAAACCTGGAATGAAAGGCAAGAGATGATGAATGGAAAGGGTTAGGGGTGCCTTTTCTGGGCTCTGGTTTGGAGGGTAGGATAGGGCCCCCTCCCCCACCCCGCCCAATTCACAGGCCTACTCTTTCTGGCCCAGGACTCAGGATTTCCTCTGGAGTATGTATCAGAGCCCTCCTCTCCACTCCAGGGTGTCTCCTGGGCTTCCTCCTAACCACAAAAGTGGTGACATAGTACAAGAATGCAGTGCAAGTGCTTTGTCGTAGTTAGGGGTCTGAGTTTGAATCTCTGTTCCATTACTTTCTAGATGAGCAAACAAACCCGAGTTTCAGTGTCTTCATCTAGAAAATGGGATGATGATAAAGAATACTTCCTTATGGGTTGGTAGGAGGCTTAGCTAAGACATGTAAACCTGCATACGAGTGTGTAAGTGTCAGTGATTTTCGTCATTATTGTTACCCTGTGATCAAGGCCAAGCTTCTCAAACCTCCACGTGCACAGACATCATCCATGAGTCTTTTTAAAACACAGATTTGGACTCACTAGGTCTGGGGCAGGACCTGAGAGCCTGCATTTCTGACAAGTTCTCAGGTGATACATATCTCTTGGTGTGAGGTCATGGGCCACATTTGGAAGGATCCAGCCATTTCCTCCTACTCTTTGGTGTTCCCAGAGGAACTCACTTTTTTCTGCTCAGCTGGCTCTCTTCCTGCCGTCCTTCCTTCCCTCTCCTCAGTTCCCATCTGAGCCTATCAAAATCTCATTCAATCTTCAGAACCAAAGTCTAAGATGATTTTTCAATTTTTCTGAGAACTTGCTTGCACATTAGAATCACCTGAGGGGGCAGGGCACAGTGGCTCAGGCCCGTAATCCCAGCACTATGGGAGACCAAGGCAGGTGGATCACTTGAGGTCAGGAGTTCGAGACTTGCCTGGCCAACATGGTGAAACCCTGTCTCTACTAAAAATACAAAAATTAGCCGGGTGTGGTGGCAGGTGCCTGTAACCCCAGCTACTCGGGAGGCTGAGGGAGGAGAGTTGCTTGAACCTGGTTGGTGGAGGCTGTAGTGAGCTGAGATCACACCACTGCACTTCAGCCTGGGCAACAGAGTGAGACTCCAACTCAAAAAAAATCACCTGGGGGAACTCTTAAAAACCCTAATGCCCAGGCTACACCCCAGACGTGTTGAATCAAAACCCCAGTCATCAGTATTTTTGCAAGTTTCCCAGATGATTTTCCTTGTAGAGTCCAGGGTGAGAACCATTGCACTAAAGCCTCAGCTAAGCTGCTCTTGATCTCCCCAGATATGACGCATCAACTTGCCAAGACACTGCTCTTATGACATTTGGCATCATGCTGCTTTATTTAGTGGCATGGGTCCTTGTCTTTTTATACCTAAGAAAACAGAAGTTCCTTGAACATGGAGACTGTCTTAATAATATGTAAAGCTCATGAAATGTTTAAGAGAGTATTTTGAACTTAGTAGATTTCAAAAAAAATTTTGTTGAATTAAGTTGTATAGTCATATGGGTTTTAAGCATTGGGAGAAGGAATGTAATACTATTATTGATAAATGTATGTAATAAATTATTATTGATTTTCAAATTCTATCCCCAGATTTGCCTCAGCCACACTTTAGCTCTTAAGCCGTTCATGCCTAGCTTCTATATTTAGTCAGGGAGACCTAAAATGTTGTATGTAATATATTATTATTGATAAATGAATGTAATGCTATTATTGAAGTTATTTACTTGTTTCTATGTTATTTTAATTAATAATAATTGTAGCTATAAATAAGTATTATCAAGAAAATGTTTACATGTCTGGGATCATGTACAATGATAAAAATAATTTCTAATATAAAACATTCATTCTATAACTATGAGATATTATAAAAGCATTGTATGCCTCAAGGCATTGAAAGCAAATCTTCCTATGTTATGAACATATCATGTTTGTGCCTTGCAGAGATTGGCAATCTAGAACAATATACTCTTATTATTGATCTTTTTTCAAAAGTTAATTTATTTTTATTTGATAGAACATCGTATATACAGTATTTCATATATAATCTAATATTTTGAAATTTGTATACATTATGGGGTAGCCAAAATGAGCTGAATAACATATGCATAACTTCATATTACCTCATAACATTTTTTTGTAGTATTTATTTTTAATGTACAGATAAGATTATTTTAAACTATGAAATAAAAGAATATATCAGCTCTTGGAATTTCAAGATTGCATATGGAAGTATGCTAATTTTTTGTAAAATAACCACATTTACATTTCTCTCTGAAGAAACTTCTGCTCCTTATTTGCAATATAATCAAATGTTTCCATAATTTTCACTTACTCATTGTAAAAGTTGAACCAAAAGTACATGTGAATCCTGTTTTGCATCACTGCTGTTGCACCTGCACATAATTTCATGTACTATATATGTGCCCATACATATGACCAGTCGTTAGTCATGTACATTGGAAACATTAAACATTTGCAGGATTGTGATTATGTGTGTACACATATTCACAAACACACTTGCCATTACAGGTTTTGTTCTGAGGATCCAGATACACAGTAAAGGAACATTTCAGGTCTCTCTGACTAAATATGGAGGCTATGCATGAACGGCTTAAGAGCTAAAGTGTGGCTGAGGCAAATCTGGGGATAGAATTTGAAAATCCCTGGCTACTTGGTACTTGTGTCCAGCTAGGCAATTGTTGGTTAATAGGATTAAGCTAAGACAGAGGCATTCAGAAGGAAAATGGCAACAAGCAATTCTGTTAGCCTGTCTTTAGAATCCCAGACAATCTGTCCTGCTTGAGCCATCATTTGCACCGGTCCCTTCGTATATGGTGGAGTCTAACCCCGAGCATCATCGGAAAGATTAAGCAATGTTTCTGAGAGTCCCTGGCAGAAGTATAGTAAAGGAGAAGAATGAAGCCTAAAAAGAGAAGAAAAAATAGTGAGAACATAAGATGGAGAAAGAGAAAAAGATAGAAGGAAATTAAGAAAAGAGAGCAATAGAAGCAGTACCAGGAGGCAGCTAAAAGTAGTAGCTTAGATTTATTGAATACTCACGTGGCAGACATTGTTCCAAGTACATTATTTCTAATAACTCATTTAATTCTTATTGCATATTACAAATGAGAAAACTGAGGCACAGAAAGACTAGGTAATTTTCTTAAAGTCACCCAGCTAGTAAATGCTGGATCTTGGATTCTTGGAGTTGAATCCAGATAACTTAGGCCTACTGTGAATTATTTTTTATTTTTATTTATTTACTTTTTTTGAGATGGAGTCTCGCTCTGTGGCCCAGGCTGGAGTGCAGTGGCCGGATCTCAGCTCACTGCAAGCTCCACCTCCCAGGTTTACGCTATTCTCCTGCCTCAGCCTCCCGAGTAGCTGGGACTACAGGCGCCCGCCACCTCGCCCGGCTAGTTTTTTTGTATTTTTTAGTAGAGACGGGGTTTCACCGTGTTAGCCAGGATGGTCTCGATCTCCTGAACTCGTGATCCGCCCGTCTCGGCCTCCCAAAGTGCTGGGATTACAGGCTTGAGCCACCGCGCCCGGCCTACTGTGAATTATTAAGATGCCACTCAATGTTAGTGCTATTAATTGAATGTAAACTCCATACTGTAAATGTTCTTATCATTTTTTCCACTTCCACATCCCCAGATTCTATCTAGGCTGAATGTCAGTCAATGAATATTTATTAAGCCCTGGTACTGGTCTGGGAGCTGGGAATCCAGCAATTAACATTAGACAAAATTCTCATGCTCAAGAGCCTTATATCTTAGGGGAATGGGTTTGATATGTGGTAAATATTTGTGGAATATTATTGCTGAAAATAAAACTAACTAGGAGATAATAAATGACTTGCTACTGTAGCATTAATACTTTTTTTTTTTTTTAAACCCAGTATACCAGCATTATCAGTTCACTATAGGTAGAAAACTTTGGATACCAAAATAAGATAGCCATGATTATTTAGGGCTTCAAGAAATACCTATGGTTGGAAATGGTAACATTTGATAGGAAGAACAATGAAACATGAAAAAAAGCATGGGAACAGTCACAAGATAAATATAGACAAGTGTAAATTACACAGCTCTCTGAATACAGATGAATTGCATACCACAAGCAAGCTAGAACTTTTATACTCTAATATAGGCACCCTACAGTGTTACAACACATTCAAAACATCAAGTTCTAATGAACCCATACTTAATAGCATACAATAGCAAGAATAATTCTGGAAGGGAATTCTGTACCTGGATTTTTGTGTTGCTAACCAACCTTGAAATCAAACTGCTAAATAGGGCTTAGTGTACTGGAAAATCATTTGAAGTCCTTTTACCAGCATTCAGGTTAATGGTTAAAGGTTGGTATTTAAAGTGTACTATAGTTTCCATTTAATACTTTAGTTAATAATACATCATTCCATGGTGTTTGAAAAATACATCAAAACAAGTAATAGCAAACTAGACCAATGCTTCATTTGGGATCAGGAGGTGCTTAGAACAAAATAAATCTGGCTATCCATTTCCAATAGACAAGAGTAATTAATTTCAATAGGAGAAACACATACAATTGAAATACTTGAGTCCCACAGATGGTTTTAAATCTCTCGTTCCATTCAGAATCCTTTCTGTTTTGCAGTTGAAAAGGATTTGGTAGTTTCTGATTGGTGTCTATAGTGACATTAGGTATTTCTCAGTTTTTAGAATGAACTACTTGTTTCTCTAAACACACGACCCCACACCTTGGATTTCACAGTCTATTGAAATCAAGGTCAACTGGAAACGAATACATTGCTACCATTCTTCTTTCTGTGCCTTCAGACTTTAATAAAAACCACTGACTGAGAGGACAGTGGCAAATACAATGTAAGCCTGGTATGTGACAAATTTGCCTTTTCTACCCAAAATGTGTTGGGCTTTTGCATTTTGCTTTTTGATTCTACCTAACTATGTCAACTCCTACTAAACTTTACCAACAGAGGAAATTTTTTTCCTCCTTAGTAGAAAAGTTTCGTGTCCTAAAACTATTCATGAACTTGTAAATAAGAGTGTTTTTCTCATAGAAAATCTCTTGCTTTTTACACAGATGCTAAGTAAATACTGTTCAGCTTTTACTATCTTGATTCTTCCTTCTTGAGCTGATTGGCTCTAAAAAGAGAGTCATTAAGGTAACACAATCTAATAAGAATAAATGTATTTGTTAAAACAAAACTTTTTAAAGATACTTAAGGCACTTCATTATTACATTAAAATTAAATGTGAATAATATAATTTCTAATCTAAACTTAAGAAGAACCCTTCTTCCCATTTTCCTGTTTAAACATTTTCATAATAACATTTTGGAATAAATGCAAAGCAAAACCAAACAAAACATAAGCAGAAAGTTGAGGCGATCTGACATTTGTAATTGAACATTTAATTGTAATTGAAGATTTAATTGTAATTGAACATGTAATTGTTCAATTGTAATTGTACATGTAATTGAACATGTAAATGAAACCGTAAACTCTAACATAAATTCATATCATGTTACTCATGACAGAAACAAGTTTACAAGTACAAATCACAGAGAACTAAGATGCTTGCTTTTGGAGTCTGTACATAAGTTTCTAGAATTTGCAACTGAGACCCAAAGCATTTTACCCCTGCTTGTACTGCTGGACAGTCAGCTATGAATGGCTTTGTGAGTCTGGGCAGATTTTTGAGTCCTGCCTCCAATGCACACTAGAAACATGCCCCAGCGCCGTCCTTGTTTTCTAAAATAGGGCAACTTTTAAATCTACATGTATCTTTAGGCATTGACTATGTACTATAGCTGTGCTTAGGACAATGGAAATTTTGTGTAGACTGGACTTATGCAGAACAGAAGTGAGACGAGAGCCAATAATTGAACAATCAAGGGTTGAAAACTCTGCGTAGAACCAGCATGACGTGGGACGATGGGGAAGAGTGTGGTGCTTTGGGTTGCTGGCACCCAGGAAAGACTTTGTGAATGAAGTGGATGGTCAAGAATGTTCTAATGGAAAGTCAGTGTAGATTAAAGGAAAAAAGCCCCTTTCTTTGAGCTGTATCTACATATACACACTATGCAAAGATACAAACTTCGTTCCTGTTCTTTCTTTTCCATTTACATCCAGATCACAAAAAGAAATATCATAAGATGGTGAGGTGACAGTCAGGCTCTGCCAGCATTCAGCTGTGTGCACCTGGGAAAAGCTTCAGTCTTTCTGGTCTTCAGCTTTCTTAGATTGGGCAAAGCTATCTCTATGTTTTTTTCTACTTCTAGCTTTCTGTGATGAGGTCAAACCATACATGTCTACAGAATATGGTACCTTCTAGACTGTGAGTAAACATGCAATATAATTTATGAGTTAACATATATAAAGATAAGCTCTTGCTGCAGCCTTCCTATTAACATCGTGGGATGCATGATTCATCCTTCAGACTAGTTTTTTGTTTGTTTGTTTTTGTTCTTGTTTTTTACATTTTTATATGCACAAGAACTATGCATGTTAAAAGCACAAACCCTTCTGAACTTGCCCTGCTCCCAACAACCTGTCTTCATTCTGATTCATTGAATTGGGGCTGGGGCCGCAGATATGAATGTTTAGTCTGGACTGGGCCCAAGAATCTCAACATTTAAGATCTCAGGTGATTCTGATGCCTATGGGTTGTGGACGACAATGCAGAAACACTGAAGTAAGGGATTAATCCTGACCTTGGGTCATTTCTCAAGCTGAAGCCTTTCAGGGACTTTAGGAAAATTTCAAATCAATCTCTTTGGAATGCTTCAGATTAGAGACAAATCCCTTATGTCTGTTTGATCCAGTCATAGTTGCAGACTGAACGAGCCAAAGTGAACTACAACAGGGCATTGATTACCTGGTTATATTTAAATCTCTGAAATACTTATTTTCTAGGACGATAGTATGCCAGGGGCAAGAATTTTCAGAGGTAAAGATTGCCAAGTAGTATCAAAGATAGAAACAACCCAATCCTGGGGGAGGAACGGGGGTGAAATAGACAAGGAAATTCATAACTAACTCTGCTGTAAAACTACTGAGGTTGCAATTACACAGGTAAATCCTCCGGAAGAAAGTGGAATTTTTCTTGTAATAAACATCTTACTCAAATGCCCCTTGCCATGCTTACCAACCTTCACTTACTAGTAATATGTTCCTCTGAGCCTAACATGAATTTTTTCATTCTTCAATTCAGTTTGCTCCTAATCTGTCCTTAGGAGCAAAAACAGCTGTTACTCTGCACTGGAAAATAAACCAACAAAAAGAAAAAAACATTTTATATACTTGGAAAATATTAAGATATAACCTTCAGCAAGGCCATTTTATTATCAAGTGTTATATGCACTATTTTGAGTCTTCTGTGAACGTTCTTATATTTGTAGAGAGGGATATCCCCTGCTCAGGGTCATATCCTTACTCTCGACCAGTTTGGATGCAATGATGGGGTGATGGCAGGTAGGGTATTAAGTCTCACGTCCCCTGCCCTAATTCCTGTGACTCAGCAGGGCCATCTCAGTTGCTGCCATTTCTAATTCATTCACCTCCCTTTCCAGCCATCCTTCACTTCATCCTGCCTCTAAAAGGAGCTTCTTAAGCACAAATCTCTGTTGATTCCCTGCTAAAAACCCTATACTGCTTCCCCATTGCCTTCCATACAAAATTGAAATGACTTTTAACTGTTAAAATTTAAGTAAATAAAAGAGGGGTTTCATAAATATGGAATATGTCTTCCTTTCTCTACAGGCTCTTCTCTGTCAACTTGTAAAAATGTATCTCACTGTAACAGATACACAACTGGCTTTGAAACTTTTAAAACAGACCACCATGATGGGAGTTCCTTGAGGTCACGGAATTCCTTTCCCACTCATTTTTTTTTTTTTTTTTTTTTTGAGACGGAGTCTCGCTCTGTGGCCCAGGCTGGAGTGCAGTGGCCGGATCTCAGCTCACTGCAAGCTCCGCCTTCCGGGTTTACGCCATTCTCCTGCCTCAGCCTCCAGAGTAGCTGGGACTACAGGCGCTGTCACCACGCCTGGCTAGTTTTTTGTATTTTTTTAGTCGAGATGGGGTTTCACCGTGTTAGCCAGGATGGTCTCGATCTCCTGACCTCGTGATCCGCCTGCCTCGGCCTCCCAAAGTGCTGGGATTACAGGCTTGAGCCACCGCGCCCGGCACCCACTCATTTTCATTTCTCCAGCAGTAGTACACGGTGTGGAGTGTTTGTTAAACGAATACATTTTTAAAAAAAGAATGGATGAATAAAGACATTTTTAACATGATTATCTAAAAACATGTCTAACCACGCTTCATTTGAATGATAACATACATAAGGTATTTATAACAATATATTCAACTTAATTTTGTTCATTTGACACATAGCTTTATTGACAGAATGGTTTATGTTCTTCATAGACCATGTAATGTATTTGAATTTTTAAATAAGTATTGCCACAATTTGGAAAATCAGCATTTGAGGTCAAGAACCTGGTTGTAATCAGACTCTGATGGCCATTCACAAATCCAAGCCTGATTAAATCTTGATACAGAAACAAGTATCTTGGCTCCAGTCTTTGGTTTCAATGGCACGAGTGGTTACAATCATGAAGTTAGCTGCCTCCACTATCGCTTACAGAAGATGGCCCACATAGATAGCTGAGAACTGAATTAAGTCTATTCCAACCAAGAGAAAAATGCAACAGTCCTTAGAGCAACAAGCCAGCAAGAGAGGCCTCGCTAAGAGGGAAGAGTCAAACAGTGGCCACTTCCAAGGGATTTGGCACTTTGGCTGTTCTTCACCTCTGCATAAACACGATTTCCACAACTTACAGAGAAGGCAGGAGAAGCAATATATTGGAGGGGTCACCCCAGAGTTCTAGAGCGAGACAGCCAGGCTGACTTCCCAGTTCTACCACTCACCAACCTTGAGACACACCTTAGATATTACTTCTCCTCTCTGCCATGTCCTCGTTAGTGAAATGAGATAATTGTTGTAACCTGCCTCATGGAGGTGTGCAGGAACCCTCACCACCATGCCTGGCACAGAATAGTGGGTTCAGAGAGTATTCACTACTATGCTTATCCTCCTGTTTCCATTTCCACTTTTCCAAGATAGGTGTGTATGTGTTGTGAGAAATGACTGGAAGTTTTCCCAAATGCTTTCTGGTAACCTTAGGGATAAGGCTATGTCTTTCTCTTCTGACACAAACATGGTCAATTTTATAAATGCAAGTGTTAAACAACTTTGCATTTCTGGAATAATGCTACTTGAGGTTAGTGATTTTTTTTTCTTTTTAGTATACAGTTATGTGTTACTTAAAATGAGGATATGTTCTGAGAAACGTGTCATTAGACAATTTTGTCATTGTGCAAACATCATAGATTGTACTTATAGAAACCCAGATGTGTAGCCTGCTGTATTAGTCTGTTTTCAGGCTGCTGATAAAGACATACTCAGTATGGTATGGTATGGTATGGTATGGTACAGTATGGTATGGTATGGTATGTGTGATGGTACACACCTGTAATCCCAACTATTTTGGATATCAAGGCAGGAGAATTGCTTAAACCCAGGAAGGTGGAGGTGGGGGTTGCAGCGAGGTGAGATGGTGCCACTGCACTCCAGCCTGGGTGACAGAGCGAGACTCCATTTCAAAAAAAAAAAAAAAAAAAAAAAAAAAAAAAAAAAGACATACCCGAGACGGGGTAATTTATAAAGCAAAAGAGGTTTAATGGACCAACAGTTCCAGGTGGCTGGGGAGGCCTCACAATCATGGTGGAGGGCAAAAGGCACAGTCTTATATGGCAGCAGGCAAAAGAAAGCTTGTGTAGGGAAACTCCCCTTTCTAAAACCATCAGATCTCATGAGACTCATTCACTACCATGAGAACACCACGATAAATACCCACCCCCCATGATTCAATCACCTTCCACCAGGTCCCTCTCACAACATGTGGGAATTATGGGAGCTAGAATTCAAGATGAGATTTGGTGGGGACACATTCAAACCACATCACCTACCATACACTTAGGCTATATAGTATACCTGCAGTCTGAAACAAACACATAGATAGATAACTGTGTTTTATTTGTTACCTAAAACCATATATAGGTTTATTGGTTCAGATCAAAAGTACATAACAGATGTGATTCCTGGGCTATCAACCTGTATATTGTAGGCAATTGTAACACAATGGTATTTGTATATCTCAACACAGAAAAGATACGATAAAAATACAATATAAAAGATAAAAACATGGTACACCGCCGAGACGGGCGGATCACGAGGTCAGTAGATCGAGACCATCCTGGCCAACACGGTGAAACCCCGTCTCTTCTAAAATACAAAAAACTAGCCGGGCGTGGTGGCAGGCGCCTATAGTCCGAGCTACTTGGGAGGCTGAGGCAGGAGAATGGCGTGAACCCGGGAGGCGGAGCTTGCAGTGAGCTGAGATCTGGCCACTGCACTCCAGCCTGGGCGACAGA
The DNA here is from genome assembly GCF_007565055.1 of Rhinopithecus roxellana. Lineage (NCBI taxonomy): Eukaryota > Metazoa > Chordata > Mammalia > Primates > Cercopithecidae > Rhinopithecus > Rhinopithecus roxellana. Next base: position 22,211,180 of record NC_044562.1, read on the forward strand.
GCCAGACTCCGTCTCAAAAAAAAAAAAAAAAAAAAAAAAAAAGAAATATCAGAAAGATATTTCTATATCTATATTAGATTTCTAATTTTGTTTCAAAAAATAATTAAACAGATTGCTAAATATTCCCACCGTGTTAACTTTATAGTTGTTCTACATCAAGTGGAGAAATTGTTAGTTAAATACCTAAAGTGCTTATGCAGTCAGTAACAATGAAGGCATAACCTAGTGTCATATCTTTTCCTACGTTGCTAACTGATTATATAAAATGTCCTTGCTGACCAAGCTGAGAAACCATCATTCATATTAAATTAAAATGGAATGTTAGAATCCAAGAACATTGAATTGGCTGATGAATAACATTCTGAATGTCTTTTCGAGTGTTATGGATATTACAATAGGAACATTCTCTGGCACATGGCAGCTTCTTGAAAAATTAGGAAGGATTAATTTTGCTTTGTCACATAGAAAGATAAAAATAACATCACTTAGCTTAAAAAGGTGCAAATGACCCTTAATACAATTTTAAAAATATATTCTGTTTGTCGTGATCACAAGAAGAAATTAAAAGAAACTGAGAAACGTTTTTTTTTTAGGTTTAAAGGATAAGTAAAACTGTTTCAGTATTTTCAGTTGTATATAACTTATTTTAAATGTCCTCAATGTCGGAAGTTCTAATTCACAGAATACACCATTTGTATGTTAAATTCTCATTTTATACTCATTTTCAGCTTATTTTTCAAGATAAATAATATGTTGTAATAAGCTGGATAATATTGAAATAAATATTTGCCTGGCATGAATGTTGGAGACCTGCAGGCTAGTCTCAATTTTCTCTTTTGAGGAATGGTATTGATTTGGTGACCCTGAAATATGATAAAGGCAGTTTTGTTTAATAAAAAAAGGCAAGTTTTGAGATGAAAAAAAAAAAAAAAACATGGTACACCTACATAAGGCATTTTCCATGAATGAAGCTTGCAGGACTGGAAGTTGCTCTGGGTGAGCCTGTGAGTGAGTGGTGAGTGAATGTGAAGACCCAGGACACTACTGTACGCTGCTGTAGACTTTATACACACTATACACTTAGGCTACCCCACATTTATAAAAACTAATTTTCTTCCTTCAATAATAAATTAACCTGAGCTCACTATAACTTTTTTACTTTATACATTTTAATTTTTAAAACATTTTGATTCTTCTGTAATAACAGCCTAAACCACAAACACATGGTACAGCTGTACAGAAATATTTTCTTTCCCTTTATCCTTATTCTATAAGCTTTTTTCTATTTTTAAATTATTTATTGTTTAACTTTTTAAGCTTTTTTTGTTAAGAACACAGACACAAACACACACATTAGCCTAGGCCTATACAGGGTCAAGATCATCAATGTTACTGTCTTCCACCTCTACCTCTTGTTCCACTGGAAGGTCTTTAGGGCAATAATGCATGGGGCTTTCATCTCCTATGATAAAAATGCCTTCTTCTGGATACCTCCTGAAGGACCTGCCTGAGGCTGTTATACAGCATATACACACACACACATACACACACACACACACACATATATATATATGGCATAGACTCTAATAATAAAAAGTATATTATGGTAAACAAACTAGTAGAGTATTTATTGTCATTATCAAGTATTATGTGCTATACCTAACTGCACATGCTAGACTTTTATACGACTGGCAGTGCAGTAGCTTTGTTTACACTAGCATTACCATAAACAGGAGTAATGCATTGCACTGTGGCATTGGGACTGGTATACATCACTAGTCCATAGGAGTTTTCAGCTTCATTATAATCTTATGGGCCACCATTGTACACGTGGGGTGTATCTTCTTTTGAAACATCATTGTTATTCAATGCATGATTACACTGAGTTTTTATTTTATTGCTTTATGTTATTTTGCTATCTTTTGTTTTTTCAAGATTTTCTTGTCAGGATACCTACATGATTTGGGATTATGATTTTATTTTTCTGCCTTATTTTGCTCAAGTTCAAAATCTATTTATAATGATTTGTAAAATAACAAAAATGGAAACAAAATGTTAGGACCCCATCATTTTTCTCTATGCACCAGAACTGTTGAATAGCCTAACAGTCATTTCTGGACATAATGAAAAAAATTCACTTATAACAACTTTAGGGTAGGAATTCCCTCAAAAGATAATTAATAGAAAATTTTCCTTTTCCCCCCAAGATTATTGGTTTATTTAGATTTTCTATCTCTTAATTTTGGTAGTATATACTCTAACAGGAAATCATTTAAGTTCATTCATGTTTTCAAATTCATTAGCATGGCAGGTGCAAATTATTTTTACTTTTGCCTGTATGTGTCTTTTCCATATTCTCGTTTTGTGTATCACTGGTTTTTCTATTTTTCTTTGATTAGAAGAGCTAGTATTTTTCTATTTTCAAATATTTTCCACACACTTAGCCACAATATTTATGAATTTACAGCATTTCTACTTTCTTTTGTGCTCACTTCTTTTTACTTTTTAATTTCTCCCTTTAATATTTTTATATTTGAGTTTAAGAAAACTTTTTGAGTTGATTGCGTACTGCATTTACCTTCTTTATTTTATTAAGAATGTGCTCACAGCAGTACCAGATAACTTTCACTCCTCCTTCCAGGCCTGCTCCTTGTCTTAGGGGGCTGACCATGAGGACCACAGAGGGGGCTCCCACAACAAGGGGGTCGTGAGCTCTCAGGCTTCTGGCAAAAGATCAGAGAGAGGGAAGGAGCAGAGTGAGATCAGGGCCTCTACTTTCCTGGCTCCCTCCCTGCAGGGTTACCTTGAGCACCTGGTCCCTCCCTTACAGCCCCTCACCCTTCAGGACGGTGACCAACTCAATACTACTCTCTTTCTTGGATTCAGGAAAGGGAACAGTGGTGGAAACAATTTGATTGTTGAACTATCTCTGATGGTTTACCCTAACCTCACCTTTCTAACCAGTGTCTCTATAAAAAAGTTCTTCTCAAATTATCCAATTGTGAGTGTGTCGTGGGTTTCTTATTGGGATGCTGATGATACAACAGGTATGCATTTTCCTCAGAAGACTCTTTGGAACATAACCGATAGGATCCTCCCTTCCTCCCTTCCTTCCTCCCTCCCTCCCTCCCTTTTTTCCTTCCTTCCTTCCTTCCTCCCTCCCTCCCTTCCTCCCTCCCTTACTTCTGTCCTTTCTTCCTCCCTCCCTCCCTCTTGTCTGTCTGTCTGTCTCTCTGTCGCCAGGCTGGAATGCACTGGCACGATCTCGGCTCACTGCAACTTCAGTCTCCCTGATTCAAGAGATTCTCCTGCCTCAGCCTCCCAAGTAGCTGGAATTACAGGCACGCACAACCATGCCTGGCTAATTTTTGTATTTTTAGTAGAGACGAGGTTTCATCATGTTGTCCAGGATGGTCTCCATTTCCTGACCTTGTGATCCGCCTGCCTTGGCCTCCCAAAGTGCTGGGATTATAGGTGCGAGCTGCCGTGCCCAGCCAGGATTTTATTTCTAATCTTTGCATCCTCAATATTTATTTAAACATCCCGCCATTGTGACATTGAGTCCTTCCTTAAACTAAGAGTTATTTAGGAAAAAGATTTAAAAGGCATAGGTAGGCTTTTTGTTGTTGTCTTAAATTTTATTGCAATGTAAACAGATTTTGATTCTTCATCCAATTCCACAAGTTTATGTAATTTGTAGAATTCCTTCATTGTTGCTTTGTGGTCAAATTATGGTCCATTTTTATAAATAGAATATGAGCACTGGGAAAGAAGATGTATCGTTGTAAGGAGGAGATGTGCTTAGTCATATCAGGTGAAGCTTACTAATTGCATTATTCAGTTTCTCTAAACTGGTGCACCTCAAAGCATGGGTCTCAGTTTCTTACCTATGAGAAGGTAAATATAGAAATTGAAAGTAAGCATTTAGAAAGCTTAGAGTGATTTGATAGAGCAATTTTATGCTGATAAAAATAAAATATTTGGGTTTATATTTTATATCTTTTAATTTTATTTTCTTTTAATTTATTTATTCTTATATTTTAAGAAAGTATTGGCTCACAATATAATGGAAATGTAAAAACCAAAACAAAACTTCCTTCACTATAGAAAGTTTGAGAAACGCTGTTCCAAACTCTTATTTGGGTTGACTCGATTTGTCAAGGATTGTTCATGATTCACTCTCACTCCCCAGGGGACAGTGAAACCTCTCTCCCTGCCCTCCAGGCCACCCCTAACCTTTTCCCCACCCTTCACTACAACAACTACCACAAGCACACACTGAGCAAAGTCCCAAGGGACACTTACAGAGATTGAGGACTTGGGGCACCTGAGAGCATCGAGTGATATCCATACAACCACCATTGATTGTGGTGGGGTTTGAAGACTTTCAAAGTCCCAATACCAAGGGTGGGACAGGGGATCACGTTTATTTATACAGCATCATTTGATTCCACGATTAGCTGAGATGAAAAGATGGTAGATGAGGAAACTGAGACCTGGGGTTGGTTTTCATCCTGCCGTGGTCAGGTTCCGGGGAAAATTAAATGAGCAAGTCAAATATGATAGTGTATGGTGAACCACATCTAACATTTCAAAGCATTATGTGCACATGAAGAAATTAAATATTTAATAAAATGGTAGGGGAGAAAGACAACAACCAGACGCAAACTTAGCCTTCTTCACAATTCTATAACTAGGTTTAGACAAGCTGTTCAAGGCAAAATAGGTAGTCAGCACCTGGAGTAATAATTGTTTGGGATTAATTTACCATCTGTTTTTCAATGACATTTTTGCATCTGAATGGTATAATTACCATTTATACTCTGTGCCAAAAGCAAAGAGAGAGAAAAATGAATGCTTGAATTTGGAGCAAATTCTTTCTTTTAAAAGATTTGCTTTAGAGATGAAGAAATTCACCGTACACATTCACAGAGAAATTTAAGGAAAAATGAATTTCTTCCCTTCAATAATTTTTTTCCCTTTCCACAACTCTCAAGTGTCTTGTTTTTGATAAGGGCACTGCTCTTGAAGAAATTGCCAAATTTATTCCAAGATCTTTGTGTTTTGTAAGAGAATCTGTAATATTCTAAGTTCTTCTTATTACTAGTGTTCCAGAAACTAATTACGAAAAAAATCTTTATTTTTAGCCTTAATAATTACCAAAATAAGAAAATGATTTCCATGTAGGGTAACCTGAGATATTCCCAGTAGTTGTAAACACAGTTGTCTTTTATTAAAGTTTCTTGCAGGCCATAATGTAAAATTTCAGCTACATCTGTCTCCAAGATGAGTTATTTGGCCAACTTTGAAATCTGATCATTCTGATTTGCTGAGTCACTGTAATCTTCCATTGCAGCCCCTTGGCACGTTCTTTGAATCCTTGATGCCCAGCATGGCCAACAGGGGAGCTCCATAAATGCACTGTGGATGGAGCCATTGAACATTTGTGTGTGGCTGGTGAAGAGTGATTTTTGTGAACTGCTTTTCAAAACACTTCTTAGCTTTCTTTATTGTACCTCCTGCCCCCCTCACCCACTTAAATTTTTTGTTTTTCCATAAAGTCTGAATTCAGAAAATAGGTCTTTTGTATATGCCAACAGTCTTAAACTTTTGCATCCTTTAAAAAAAAAATCCATTTCCGAGAATGTGTACAAGGAATGTACTTCGAAATCAGAGTGTCATCGGCATGATCATAGCAGTATTACTTATAATAATAAAAATTTTGTTATTCCCCAAGTATCCAATAAGAGCAAAGTGGTTGAGAAAATTTGAATGTTAAAAATGGTTTCCATGGCCATATACATATTATTTATGTAGTCTATTTTTAAGATAAAAAAGACAAAATTTCATATACACCTTTACATCTATATTTTTAAAAATTCTATACATAATAGAAGTGCTAGAAGATACTAAAAACATTAATGATATTGTCCCTAAGTAGTGAAACTATGATTTGCTTTCTTCCTTTTAACTTTTCAGAATTTTGCACATTTTTATTAATTATGACATATTACTATCTTTTTTCAGACAGCATATTGTGCTGTTACCCAGTCTGGAGTGCAGTGGCATGGTCTTGGCTCACTGAAACCTCCACCTCTTAGTCTCAAGCGATCCTCCCACATCAGCCTTCTGAGTAGCTGGGACTACGGGCATGTGCCACCAGGCCTGACTAATTTTTTAATTTTTTGTAGACACGGAGTTTCACCATGTTGAGCAGGCTGCTCTCAAACTCCTGAGCTCAAGCAATCTGCCTGCCTCGGCCTCCCAAAGTGCTGGGATTAGAGTCACGATGCCCAGACTACCTATTACTTTTATAGCAGAAAATCATTAATACAGTTTGTTTTAATTAGTGATACATTTCAACCTCAAAGAATACACAAAGTCCTTCTTCTGTTACATATTTTCATCTGAAATAATAAATTGATATGTATATATTCCGAGATAATATATAAAACAGATATATCTATTTATGTGTTTGTTTTAGACTGTAAAAGTGTTTCCATTTTAGTTTCTTAGGAATGGGTACAGACTGTTGTGAGAAGCATCATGTATGTTCATATTTTAAAAGGGAGTCAGGATCTGCAAGAAATGGAATTCAAGGCATGTTTGCAGAGCCAGCAGAGGAAATAAAGTATCGTGGAGCAGATAGGCCAAGATGGCAGTAAGGGAGAAGCATCACTCTCTTGAGTTACCTCCAGCTCTTGAGGGACCTGCATGTGCCTTGCATTTAAAAAACGAAAATTTATCTCGATATATTCTTGTCTGATGAATTTTTCAACTCATTGATGAATAGTGACGGCAGCTAAGATGCACCAGGGAATGTAGTGAATGGAGGGGATGTTTGCTATTTCCTGTTCTTTTTTTTCCCCACCTGACATTCTTCTTCCTTCCTCTTGGTAGAAGCACATCCATCTCCCTAGCCACTTTGATGGCTTTAGAGCATGCAGCTCCAAAGTTTTTCTCTGATGATTTCTGGGAAAGGAAACTTCCTGACTTGGGAGGAATAATTACTGGTAGAAATGGCTTGTCTTCGTAGTCGACATAACACAGAGAAGTATATGGCTGAGATCACAAGAGAAAGCAATCTTAGGACGAAGCAGACATCATAGGAAGACAAGGGGCGGAAGGAAACTTGGTCTTTGATGATATCTTTGAAATGCTAGGTCCAGCCTCACCTGAAACCTCCATGACTTCTACATTTTTAAATTATGGAAGCAAATAAATATATGTAAAATTGTTTACTCTATTTTGAATGGAGAGTTTTAGGTTACTTACAATTTCAAGCCTGCAAATTAGAACTCTGGGTTATTTAGGTCTTAATTGATAAAAGAAACGCATACTAATATAGTGAAATGGACAGGCTTTTTACTGATACCAACTTGTAATACGAATGTAGCACAAGTCTCTGGGTGAGAGCAGTTCTTTGATGCTAAATTTGGGAGCATGCAGAGTCATCTGTCAGTCATCACCACATCACGTTGATTAGACCAAAAAACTCACAGATCTGCTTGCTGCTTTCCACCCTCTTGGTCATTGTATTCCTGTTGGCCACCTCCTTGTCTCACTGGGATCACCACCACACCTTGCCTGTGCTTCTCCGTGTTCTCCCCACCTCCTGTCTTGCTCACCTCTAGTCCATTTCCCACACCACAGCCAGGGTCCTCTTTCCAAACCACAAATCTGATGATGTTTCTGATCTGCTCAAGATTTTTCTGTGCTCCTCATTCCTCTAAGGATCAAGGTCAAACTCCTTCTGATGACCCTGCAGGAGGGAGCCCTGCCTGCCTCCCCAGCTCCCTTTTCCTTCCTCCCCTGGCCTCTCTCCCTCCAGATGCTCACTTTCTCTCTGGTGCTCAAACAGAATCCCAAGCCAACATGGGCTGTTTTCTGTATATGGAAGATTCTCTCCTCCCATCCTTCCTGGCTGGATTTCAGTCTCAGTGTGGACATCATTTTCTCCGGGAAGGGTTTTCTGACACCCTTCTGTATGCTCCTTTGGCAGGCATTCTCTGTCACTGCATTCCTGTCCTATCATGTAACATTACAATTGCCCATTTCTTGTTCCATAACTCTTACTAGACTGGAAGCTCTGTGAGGACAGGTCCATCATGCTCACTCTCATGTCTTCAACCATAACACAGCACCTAGCACACAGTAAGTGCCTTATAAATATTTTTTGAATGAGTTAATGAATTAGGAAATGATATGGCAACACATAAAACCATACACATATCAGTGCAAAAGTTACATTCTGCTTGCATATATGTGTGTCTAATTCAGAAAGTTATTTATTTGGTAGTGTAGCGCATTTAAGTGAAAACAGTTCCAGTTTTAAACAAGTTAAAAACATTTCATTTGGGTTTTGATTCCATGAGTCACAGAACCTGAGCCAGTTTTCTAAGCGAACTGCTGTAACTCTGTTACGTGAGATGGAGTGGGGGAGAAGTGCTTTAAAAATAGCTGACCTGACCGGATATCCCTCTCGGTGGCCTGGGTTATGTAAAAGTATTTTGTGTTAAGCCAGTGACTCACAATGGCTCGCTGAGTTTTGAAAAGACTATTTGGGGTCCTTTTTCAGTGTTAAATACCTGCTTATAAACGGATCAGACTAAAACTCTCCTAGATAAAAGGATACAATGTCCAAATGTTACCACTTTCTAACTCCAGATACTTAAAAAGAATTCTGATGTTGATACTAAAAGTAATTTTTTTTTTTTTTTACAAAGTCCTTTAAAAATTTAGTGAAGAAGCCGGGATTCCTCTAAAGAAGAGCTGCTAGATTTGGATTTAACATACTTTTCTATTGGAGTAGAACAATCAGATAATATCTGGAGTTACCAACATTTATTTTAAGTTTTTAAAAGTAGTAGTTTGGGGATTTTTTCTTCTAGCCCTCATAAAAGCAAAACAGTGGGGGCTGCTGTTTATCTGTTATGAACTACATTCTTGGGTACAGCTGACTGGACCAAAGCAGGCGAGTCCACTGTGCCGTAACATGTCCTGACTCAACAGCTCTATCAAGACAGTGATCAGCTGGACCAATCCTATTCTCTCTGGAGATATGGGGCATTAGATGCTTGGTAGTGGGAAGGGAAGCTGAGATAAACAGAGAGAAGGTAGAAGGCAGACACTCTGGAAGGAGAAGACATGAATGAATAGAAACCATGAAGTGGAAGCTGAGTAGGCAGAAACCAAGAGCTAGGACACACATGGGTTGGTTGTCTGGCGCAGGAATGGTAGAACTTCTACTGCACTGCTATAATTCCCACTGTTGAAGGGACAATGGGCTAATGAGGTCAATAAGCCTTCATATTCCTAAAATAACTTCCAATATCTATGAGATCTGCCTCAAGAACTAAATTCCTATTTATCCTATTGTTAAGGGTGTATACTTACAGAAAACTCAATTTCTTGGGTCTTTGCCCCAACCTTCCTCCCCTACAAGAAACCCCATCCAGATATATATGTGCAAACCAGCTTGCAGAGCCATTTGAATCATACACAGCTCATCCCTGCTGCTGTACTTCTCCCCTGCCCTGACCAGGCCATCAAAGTCAATTTCTACTCAAAGGCATCCCTGGAGCAACCATTCTCCTCTTAGTTCGAAGTGTGTGATTATCAGCATCTCCCCACCCTCACCCTCCTCCTCCCTCCAATTTTCTGTTTGCAGAAGACCCAGTCCAGCAACTTGGTAAGTCAATATCTGAAAGGTTGCTGGAATCCAGATTCATGAAGGAGATGGAAAAATTACTCTATTATCCTGAGTAAGGTGCTTTAAACTCTTAAAGACAGTGTGTCTTCCTGCATCCAAAGATAGAAGAAATGAATTACTGTTCATCATGTGTACTAAAAATACCTGGAAAATCTCTAATGAGTGAGGAGAATACCATCGAAAGGAGCTGTTTCAACTAACTCTTTTCTAACTGAATGTTCCAGGAAGCAGATCAGTGCCCTTATTAAAGATTCCCAAGGAAGCTTGCTCACTCCTTCCACCACGTGAGGACACAATGAGAAAGTGCTATCTATGAACCAGGAAACAGGCCCTCACCTGACACCAGATCTGCTGGTGCCTTGATATTGTACTTCCCAGCCTCCAGAATTGTGAGGAATAAATGTCTGTTATTTATAAGGCACCCAATTTATGATGTTTTACTAGAGCAGTTTGAACAGACTAAGACATTTTCTATTCTTCACCTGTCCTGAAACAAGAACATTGAATGTGATAGAATACCCCCTCAAAAACAGATGACCTACACTCTCCCTCATGCCATCCCAATCCTATTAACATCTACAGATGGTGGAACCTGCTTACCCCCTCAATAAAACCAAACTCAGGATCCTCCAAGGTTGGCCTAAGGGAAGAACTTTCTTGTGAAAAGGACACTGGCTAAACTTTGTAACTCTCATTTCAGGTCAACCAAATTCAAACTTTTTGCTGCTCTCACTATTAGCTGCTCCCCACACTAGCCTGGCCTGGGGAGAGCAGAGATGGTGATGCCACTGTCAACACTGGCCTTGTGCATCAAGGGTGACAGCAGAATCTCCCCTTAATTCCCAGTGGGACACCGAAGACAATGATGTCATCATAAGCCTCATTATTGGACAGTCATCATCAACCACACCATCACAACAGCTGTTCGATTTTTATTTTCTTGGTTTCTTTGACTTCTCATTACGTAATGCACCTTATCTTATTCAACAGTGCTGTGATAGAGGGCATAATAGAAGCTTGAACGTATACGAAAAATCAAACCAAATCAAATAATCTCCTGTTCTCCAACCACCACCCCAAGGATAGGGGGCAAATCTTTAGAAACAGAAGGAGTGACTAACACACAACCAGCTATTCTGGTTAACAAATTACAGTCCACTCCCGTGCGTTGAGTTCTCCTTCCCTGTAGGAGATGCTGACTCCTTCATTATCTGGACACTTCCAGTAGCCCACGGGTCTGGAATTTCAGGTCCAAGAGGGACCTGGAGGTCAGTCGGAGGAGGTGTTTCCACATGAGAGTTCCAGGGGCCATTTGCATCAGAATGAACTGAGATGTTACAACTGCAGATTTCCAGGCCACACCAGACACTTACTGAGCCGGAATCCCTGGGGATTTTGCCAGGAAATCTGCATTTTCAAATAAGCTCCCTCTCATGCACACTAAAGTTTGAAAACCAGTAGTCTAAGGCTTTCCTTCTGAATTTCAGTTCTCTTTTTACTTCTTCCGTATTGACAAGGAATGTTTACTCTCTTCTGTAGGGATTACAATTACACCAAATAGTTACATGGTGACGGGAGTAGGGGAAAATCAGTGGACTATATAATAAATTAAATAGATATTCTCTTTACATATGAAGATGAACACACTATCTTTAACCTACATTTGCCATTGCTTTTTTAGTAGTAATGACTAACTTACCTATATTCAAGAACAAGAACAATGTGTACAATTGCCCTTCTTCTCCTACAGCTAAAAGGTAACTGGTCCATATAGAGATTTTATCTGATCTTGGCATGTCTAGCAGCACTGTGCACTCACACTTGGAGTAACTGCCAAAAGCCCTGTGTCAAAGCACCTCAAACCACCCATCCTTTGTTTGATCAGACCTTGCACTTGGCCAGAAACTTTTTGCTTTTAACAATTTGGCTGACTGAATCCACTACTAAGAAAAGAATTGCAGCCTAATGTCAAAAGTCCAGTGAGGCAGCCATGCAAAGGAGGGGTCAAGAATGTGTACACAAGTTTAGAGAGAATTTTTCTAAAATGCACATAATGAAAAAAAGATGAGTCTTTCTGTATACTTAAAATGCTCTATTTGGTTTATCTGGTTCGGGTATGAACTTTAAGGATAATCAAATTTTGTTGTTGTGTTTTATTAACTTGATACCTCACTATTTTATACTTTGAGTAATTTGAAACAGTAAAGTAATATTTTAAGTTATTGCTGGTAGAAAAGGAAACATGATCCCCCAAAAGTAAAAGGATATATTAATAAAGACTTGGAAATGAATACCAAAATGTAGTAGCATAGCAAAAATATTGACCAGGCCTTTCTTGGTAAAAAAAAAAAAAAAAAAAAAAAAGTAAGAATTATCACTTTTTGAGGGGCATCAATGAGCAAGGCAGAAGCTGAAATCAAGCTGGCACTCAAGGTCACCTAAGAAGGACTGATATTTCAATAGTTACCATTTCTTTTAGAGACTGATTGAGTCAATCTTAATTTTACTAGGGCTGACACTCATATGTCTGCAAAAGTTGAAGTGCCTCGCAGTTTGCTGATAAGCAATAATTAACCAGCAACTCAGTCCTCACATTCCCTTGTCCATCTTGGGTAACTGCCAGATGAGCTTCCTAGCCAGGGTTCACCCAAGTGCACTTGCTGGTCTGCGTTTGTTGATCCTGAGGGTACTTCTCTCCTCACTTGTTCATATAAGAGGCTTCTTGGCTGAGGTAGAAGGTTGCTGACCCACCAGTTCTTCTGGCCAGACTATTGTCTGGATTCCTGATATCTTGCCAAGGTTTTTGAGGTGGCAAGCAACAGAAATGATTTAGGCTAACACAGTGATCAAAAAGGAATTTGTTGGAATGACATGGGGGCAGCACATAGAAATTGAAGAAAAGTTAAATAAACACAATTCAGAAAAGAACAGCCCCAGGGCTATTGTGAGAATCAAGGTACAAGAACTGACAGAAAGTTTTTGCAAGGCACTGTTGTCAGGATGAATAATCTCCTTACACTCCCAGTTGAAAATTTAAATTCCTGGGAAAGGGCACTTGACTGGCTTGGCTTAGGTCCTGTGCCCGATCTGTTGACTAAAGGACTGACAAGCAAGGAGGAGAGGGTAGGTCTCTCAAGTGAAATTGACACGCTACCACCAGAAGGAGGAAAGAATAATTGTCAGGGGAAAGTAGCAGACATCCGTGTCACTCTGTTTTCTGGTGTCCATGGCTTCCATAGGCCTGCCTGTTGGCTTTGGACATACGATCTCATCTTGGTTTGGAGTCCTTTTGGCCAAGTTTGGTAACTCCACCAAGTTTGAGTCAATCTTCTACCTGTGCGCCCCCTAATGCCTGGTCTGACCTAAAGTCTTAAGTCAAATGTAATTCCAGTGAGCCCTCTGACTTATATTTTTCTCCTTTCCATCCACCACCTTGCTCTGGTCTCTGGTTCTGGTCTGCACTGTTCCTTGGGACTTTTACATATCCCTGAGCACCGTTTCTTTTCTTTTTCTAACTTTTCAAAATGGGAATGAATCATCCCTTAATTTTATTCTAATTCATAGCTTGTTCCTCCTTCTCCCAGAGGCCGCAGAGTGGCAGTGTGGGAGGTCATCTCTTATGGGACATGGTTTGCTATGGCGGCCATGAAGAACGTAATCATTTTCAATTTGCTTATAGAATGAGGAGCTACCATTCTGATTTTAGAAACAAAAAGTACTGTCCTTCTTGACTTTGAATAAACAGGAAAATTAGAGGTCAAAAAGAGCTTATAACAACATAGAGCAGCCCACTCTATTTAGATCAATTCAATGATTTATCCAACTGAAAAAGCATAGCAGTTTCATATGTAAAAACAAGTCTGACTGTGGGGAAGCTTCTCTAACTGCTGAAGGTGAACTTTATTAGACCTCCTAAGTAAATCATTTACAGTATGTTAGTAGATGTTCGAGTAGTTGGTATTAGTCTTCTAGTTTCATATCAGAACATATTAAACACATTGCAAATGTTAATTTGTGTAAATAAATAATTCTTGAATTGGATATATGTGTGATAGCTCAAGAGGGGTTTGATTTATATTTTGTTTCAATAGAGGCAGATTAAAATTGTTAACACATTTTTCCCCAATACAAAATTGTGGGTGTTAAGGCTTTTATTGCCAGTCTGGTTTTTTTTTGTTTTTTTGTTTGTTTTCTTTGCATTATATTTGCTTCTGAGATAATAATATAGCATTATATAATCTATTTCTGAGATTATAATGCACTATATTGTTTATCAAGCTACTGCTCAACTTGATATAAGGAAGTCAATTTAAATTTTGATGCATGGTTTAAGCCAGATCAGCCTTTAAGAAACCTAGAATAAGTCTAATAGATTTTATGCACAAACATCCCCTTCTGGGAGATCATTAAAAATGAACGAGTGAATCAGGAGGGGATGGGATGAATAGAGTGGTCTAGAAAAAGAGGAAAATATTCTTTGATGCACTGACTCAAAATTCTCTTCCAGTGAGTGAATGATCTAGAGCCAATTTGCGTGTTCTATGGTGTTCGCGAATGGGAGGTCTCTGAACCCACCTCATTCCAGATTCACAGCTGTTGTGAGTGGGTGGAGGGGCACAGAAGGGGTGAGCTGATTGAGGCCGGAGTCTTTAAATCTGTCAAACATTTGGCTGACTCCTGAGCTATCACAAGGAAAATAACCGGTAAAGTCCATATTTATTTGTGGCCAAGATATTCCTTTGGTTCATTTTTGGTAAGAGCTGAGACAAATCAATGGGGAATCAGTAGGTTATTGTAAAAGTAATGGTGAGAAAATTGGCTATTTGGGGGAAATTTTAAAAATTTATGTCTTCAATTTATGGGAAATCATATTTTAGATTAAATAAGAAAAGATAAATATCAAAATGTTAATTCTAGTTATATTTACAAGATAGAATTTAGGGTGATTTTATTTATGTTTTTGATCATTAGTATTAAAACTGTGTCTGTTATTTCAAAAGGAGAACTTTCAGTATAAAAAAATTATACCCATTGCTCTAATTAATAATTCTACTATATATCCGTTATTAAAAAATCAAGTATGTAGGCAAAAATCATCATAGCCTTGTTAAATATATAAAAACTTTAGGTTAAATGATGGTATATAAACACCATAGGATATTATGCATTCATTTTTAAGGGATACTTACTGATGTGAGAAAATACAATATAATGTCAAAAAAGCCAGATACATAATACCATATGCCATATGATCTCACTTTAATACAAATATATCAAAATATTCTCACTGGTTATCCCCAGGTTCTAACATGAGGAGTTATTTTTGTTTTATAGTTTTGTTTTTACTTTTATCTACATATCTCAAATATTCACAAATGACATGCATTACATGAATAGTTAGGGAAAAAAAGATCCGTGTATAAAGAATAGTTATGTTCAATCTAATAATCAGTTGTAATGGCTTCATTTTGAAACTTCACAAAGATTCATCCTCTGAGGGATATTTCAAGAGTTTCTGTAAAAGAGTGCATACCACATAAGTGATCATAAATATGCACAAAATGAATTTACACTGCTGATCCCGATGCAGCCAAAAACACATTAATGGAATTTGAGGGAGGCTGTGTACCAAAGCTGGTTCCGTGCCTTCTCTTTAAGATACATGTCAAAGAGTTCTATATTTTAAAGACAAGAAAGGCAGAAATTATTACTATTAAATGTTACCAGAAATATCTCTATACCAGGTATTTTATCTCTGTTAACAGGTATTTTCATGGGGGTATCTGGTAAAATCATCATAAAAGTGATGAAATCACTGGCTGAGTTTTAGCGTCAGTATTTACACAGGATGGTGTAAGGTAAATACTCTGTTCATTTTTTAATCGGGATAGTCCTAAGGGAGGATGCCATTTCTGCTGATGTTTCAAATAATGTTATTAGAAAATACCAGCACCAAAGAATGCACTGAATAATATTTTCAAAAACAAGGAACTCCTTAATGCATTCCAGGAAGTTGATACTAGGTCACAAAATAAAAGGAGAATGAAATGAGTATAAAAAACATTTGGACTATTGCTTTTCTGATATTGAATCTCATTCCTGTCTCAGTAATACTTGGCATTTGTGGAATGCTTGACTGTGTGCAAAATGTGCGATTGTATTATTTCGGGAGATAGCAGGGAAGATTTTATGTGCCACATTTTGTGATTCAGGAAACAGAACCTGAATTTGAATTTGAGTGGCCTTGGAATTTTAGTGACTTGCCCAAAACTGTCACAACAGTGTCTTTCTTCTGGACCACGATGAAGGGTTCTTACTGCTGCTGGGCACTGCCTCTTTTAGATCCCAGGGTGCCTCAGAGGTCCTTGCCTGCATGACTGCGCTTGTAGGGTGTGGGGATGCCGCTCATTCAGGTCACATGGGCTCTGAATGTTCCGTCTCTGAAAGGCCTGAGCAGGTCACAGCGAGTAGAAGCTCTGAACGGTTTCATGGGCACAGTCCCAGGCACAGACAGTACTCAGTAAATCCACATCTCAGTCTTCTGCCTTTCTGCAACAATTAGAGAGCACTGGCACCTGTGTGGGACACTGCAGTCTTGCTTCCAATCAGCTGGAACCTCATCTCATAAGATTTCAGGGGCTCCCCTGTTCTCAGTTTTTATTGCTTTTTGGAAAGGATTGCTGATCTGCTTTTGCGTAAGATGGCAAAATAAGAATCTAGTCCATGACTGTAAACCTTGAAGCACTGCTACTAATCGCTGACAAGGGCTTGATCTGGGGCATAAACTAGAAGACAGTAAAAGCACCGCCCAGTAACTCTACTTGTTGCTTTCTGAATTCATTACCAACATTTTTAAGCACTTTACTTTGATGAGAAACTATGTTTTCAAGCCACTGAAATCTTACTATAATACTTCCTGGCTCTGTTGCACTTACACATTTGCTTAATATAATGCCTGCAAGTTCATTGTTCAGTACATTTATCAATCTTATTCCTCCTCTCAACTCCTGTCAAAGTTTGCTTTTCCATATTTACCTTGTTATAGCATGCATAATTTTACTATTATTCTCTGCATCTAAGCCCCTCACTTGGTTGCATACTCCATGAGGACAGAAGGGACCACATGAGTTTTATCTCCCTTTGTTCCCAGCGTGTAGCACTGTAACCATCACATAATAAGATATGCAAAAGTATTTCCTACATTGTTGAATGAATGAAACATTCAATATTTTATCCCAAAAATAACGTTTTATTCTTCTGTCAAAGGATTAAAGAACTACTAATTCTTTATTGACTTTTTAGTTTTGGTATCTAATAAAATACCAAATGTGGTGTTAAGAGCTGGAACCACAAAGATGGATGAGATGTGAAAACTGTCTTCAAGGAGTTGAGTAAGGGAAGCAACATGGAAATAGGTTAAACTATTTTTAGATTGCAGAGTCAAGTAATATTTCAGTAAATAAAAGTAATTAATTGATGCTTTTTTCAAGTCTCATGAGGCATTCATCGTTGATAACCAAAGCATTTTAAAATTTATCTCATATATTACTTAAGTACCTAAATGGTAAATAGAGTGGCATCTGACAGTCATTTTTAATTATCTGGGAAGTTTTTGGTTGGAAAGGGCTGTGACCAGGCATGATGTCTCATGCCTGTAAACCCAGCCCTTTGAGAGGCTGAGGCCAGCCTATCACTTGAGCCCAGGAGTTCAAGACTAGCCTGGGAAAAATAGAGAAACCCCTAGTCTACAGAAAATACAAAAATTAGCCAGGTGTGGTGGCAAGCATCTGTAGTCCCAGCTACCTGGAAGGCTGAGGAGGGAGAATTGCTTGAGCCTGGGAGGTCGAGGCTGCAGCGAGCCCAGGTTGTACCACTGCACTCTAGCCTGGGCCTCAGAGTGAGGCCCTGTCTCAAAATAATAATAATAATGATAATTTTTTTAAAAAGGAAAAGGCTCTACCAAATATCCTTATAACCAGAAATCCGAATTATAAGCCCACTTTCTCCACTAACTTGATGAACATCATTGGATCAGTCTCTCACCTATAAGTCAAGAATGACACCCAGCACTTTGGGAGGCTGAGGTGGGCGGGTCACC
Organism: Rhinopithecus roxellana; assembly: GCF_007565055.1. NCBI lineage: Eukaryota > Metazoa > Chordata > Mammalia > Primates > Cercopithecidae > Rhinopithecus > Rhinopithecus roxellana. Next base: position 22,228,990 of record NC_044562.1, read on the forward strand.
TGAGGTTGGGAGTTCGACACTAGCCTGGCCAACATAGTGAAACCCTGTCTCTACTAAAAATACAAAAAAAAAAAGTAGCTGGGTGTGGTGATGTGTGCCTGTAATCCCAGCTACTCGGGAGGCTGAGGCATGAGGATTGCTTGTACCTGGGAGACAAAAGTTGCAATGAGCCGAGATGGTACCACTGCACTCTAGCCTGGGTGGCAGAGTGACTCTGCTTCAAAAAAAAAAAAAAAAAAAAAAGAAAGAAAGACATTACCTCATCATGTAAATCAGACATTTGGTAAGAAAGCATCTGCATACATAATCATTTAAAATATGAGTATAATGAACGTCAGATAGTATGGAACCCTATATATAGTATACACAAATTTCTTTCTTTTTTCTTTCTTGTTTTTTTGTTTTTGAGACAGGCTGTCACTCTGTTGCCCAGGCTGGAGCCTCCACTCTGCGGGGCTCAAGCGATCCTCCTATCTCAGCCTCCCGAGTAGCTGGGACTACAGGCACGTGCCACCATGCCCGGCTAATTTTTAAATTTTTGGTAGAGAGAGGTCTTATTATATTACTCAGGCTGATCTTGAACTCCTGGGCCTGGGTAACAGAGTGAACTTTTTGCGCCGGCCTCCCAAAGTGCTGAGATTCCGGGTGTGAGTCAGCATGCCCAGCCTGATTTTTTTTCCCTTCTTCACAATTTTATGAATAGAAGATTTGTTCTTACTGTGTATCTCAGCAACCTCAGCATACAATTTTTTTCCTTTCCTTATTAAGTTAAGAACTTCCACTTTCTCAAGTAAAGGATGCACTTTACTGCTTTTCTTTGGCATATCCCAATGGTCAACATTACAAGTCTTGTGCTTGGCACCAAGTAAAATAAGAGCCATTTGAACACAAGCATTGTGATACTGTGACAGTCACCGTGATAACCCAGAGGGTACTCAGTGACTTGCGGGCAAGGAGCATAGACTGTGGATCTGCTGGAAAAAGGGATGATTCACGTCCCGGTGGGACACAGCAGAATGGTACGAGATTTCATCATGCTACTCAGAACGGCGTACAATTTAAAACTTGTGAATCGTTTATTTCTGAAATTTTCTACTGAATATTTTGGAACCCATCGACCACAGGTAACTAAAACCTCAAATAGCAAAATAGCAGATAAGGGAGGACTACTGTATTTCTAAACACATAATTGGAAATGACCAAAATGTTCAATAAGAGGGCATTAATTAAATAACTTATGGTACCAATTCTACAATAAAGTTCTCTATAGACATTTAAAAATTGTATTTAGAAAAATAGGCTGGGTGCGGTGGCTCAAGCCTGTCATCCCAGCACTTTGGGAGGCCGAGGCGGGCGGATCACGAGTTCAGGAGATCGAGACCATCCTGGCTAACATGGTGAAATCCCGCCTTTCCTAAAAATACAAAAAAAGTTAGCCGGGCGTGGTGGCGGGTGCCTGTAGTCCCCAGCTACTCAGGAGGTTGAGGCAGGAGAATGGTGTGAACCCAGGAGGCGGAGCTTGCAGTGAGCTGAGATCGCACCACTGCACTTCAGCCTGGGCGACAGAGCGAGACTCCGTCTCAAAAAATAAAATGAAATAAAATTTTCACCAGTCTGTTGTTAGGAGGAAAAAGCAGAGTGGGTAAAACAAGTATCTGGAAGGAAATAGATCAACATGTTAGCAGTAATCCTCTTTGGGTAATATGATTATAAATAGTTTTAATTTTTATGTTTCTTTTCATACTTGCAGGCATTTTCCAAATTTTGTACAACACATTTAATTGTTTTTAAAAAGCCAGCATGCAAATTCTTTAGCTTTCCCAATATCAGCATAAACAAACAGCATAAAATTATCCTATCATCCTGGTTCAACAAAGAAAATAAATATCTGGCCTTGTTGCCTTGGGTCTCTCCAGACAAACTTCGTCATTTGATACAGAGAAAGAAGATTGCAGATTTTTCAACTTCCCACTTGTGGAACTTTTTTCCTTGAGAAGTTCATGTAACAACAAAAATATCCTGGTGGGAAAAAAAATCCAAGGACCTGACTGTTTTGTCTACGTAACGACAAATCTCTCAAAGTTTCTAAATCCACTTGAACTCATTTTTAAACACTGGGATCACTTCTCTAAGAAACCAGTTTGGAGAGACAATCTAATTAACAAGCATGGATCTTAAAGATTAAAAATGGAAAACTCTTAACTTACCCTAAAACTACTACTAGAAAAATAAAAGATTTTTATATGGCTGTGTTTCAAATAGCTCTGAAGGTTACAAGTTTTAAAGTCATGATCTCACTGCAATAATTAATACCAAAATGCTGAGAATATAAAATATTCTTTAAATATACATGTGTGTGCAAATTTATATGTACACACTCATATCACACATATACAATACCAACCATGGTATGTGGCAATATTTATTTTTATACCATAGAAAAATTCAAGAAACATTTTTGATAGTCTGATATTGTATGTACTAAGCACTAGAAGTGGGGTGGATTTTTAACCTTTCATATGTACTTAAATGATTATCAAATTAATGGCACCAAATCAATTAACTGGGACAGACTGAGCAATTGCCATGTTGATGTAGACTGGTTCTCTTCCGCTCCTCTTCTTCTGAGGAGCTTCTCACTACTTCCAGGTCCTGAACTGGGTTTCATCTTTCTTTGTGCTAAAGTCCTCTCTGGCCTGGTCCTGTGTCAGCTGGGATAAGGGCTCTTGGGCCCAATTTGGCATTCTTGCTCTGGACTAAGGTCTCCTCTGGCCTGGTCCTGTGTCGGGTGGAATAAGGGCTCTTCGGCCTAGCTTGGCATTCTTGCTCTGGGCTAAGGTCTCCTCTGGCCTGGTCCTGTGTCAGGTGGAATAAGGGCTCTTCGGCCTAGCTTGGCATTCTTGCTCTGGGCTAAGGTCCTCTCTGGCCTGGTCCTGTGTCAGCTGGGATAAGGGCTCTTGGGCCTAGCATGGCATTCTTGCTCTGGGCTAAGGTCCCCTCTGGCCTGGTCCTGTGTCAGGTGGGATAAGAGCTCTTGGGCCTAGCTTGGCATTCTTCCTCTGGGCTGCACAGCCACATTTGGCAAATTCACACCCATCCCAATGAGACTGAGGAGAGACGGGCAGAGATATGTCAACAGGAATGAAAGAAGAATGTTTCCATCGCACCATTTTATATGTGGGCTCATTCCCAAACCACACTGTGATTTCATTACTAATGCAAATATCTTGGGAATAGCATAAAAACACTGCATTATATCTCCTTTGCTAAAATTTTGATTTGTTAAAGGTAAACATTACAATTATACCACAGACAGCCACGTAGAGGCCTGTGGACTTACTGCACCCTATTCATCCAGCAATGCTCAATCCTCAATTAGCATAACCACGACATACCCATCTCCTTTGTTATACCCTAACTCCCTGTGTCCCATCCTCCACCTCACCTGTAGCAAAATACTCAGCATATTCCTTCAGGGCCAGGAGTTCCCTTTGTGGTTAGTAATATGCTTAGCTTTTAAAATTTCATGTTATTTCTTTATTTCAAAAGCTCTGCTGGTCTTGGTTTATTTTATTTTATATTTTATTTTATTTTTTGAGACAGAGTCTCGCTCTGTCGCCCAGGCTGGAGTGCAGTGGCGCAATCTTGGCTCACTGCAAAATCCGCCTCCCAGGTTCAAGTGATTCTCCTGCCTCAGCCTCCTAAGTAGCTGGGGTTACAGGCGCCCACCACCACGCTCGGCTAATTTTGTATTTTTAGTAGAGATGGGGTGTCACCATTTTGGCCCAGCTAGTTTCGAACTCCTGACCTCACGTGATCCACCAACCTTGGCCTCCCAAAGTGCTGGGATTACAGGGGTGAGCCACTGTGCCTGGCCTGGTTTTATTCTTTGACAACACAGGAGTGGTAAAATTGGAAGTGTCTGGCCTCTCTCCACCTCTGAGAGGCCCTGTCCTGGACCACATCCCTCAGTGCTTCACAAGGCTGTCACCATGTCCAGCCTCAGTCTGCTTCCCTGACCACCTCTACCTAATGTTAAAAAGTCTCCTTCTTCATCACCACATCCCATCCTCTCCTGTAGCACCACAATCTGATGTTACACATTTGTCTGTTCACTGGGCTGCTGCCTTCTAACTCCATCATGGCTGGGGATTCAGACTGGTTTGTTCACCAATGAGTCCCAGCACCTAGCCCAGTGCCTATGTCTTCTATCCTAGGGTCTGGCATTGAAGAGTAATGATAAGAACATAATAGTCGCTAGGCCAGGTGCAGGGGCTCGCACCTGTAATCCCAACACTTAGGGAGGCCAAGGCAGGCAGATCACTTTGGGTCAGGAGTTCAAGACCAGCCTGGCCAACACGATGAGACCCCTTCTCTTCTAAAAATACAAAAATTAGCCAGGCGTAGTGGCAGGTGCCTGTAATCCCAGCTACTTGGGAGGCTGAGGCAGGAGGATCGCTTGAACCTGGGAGGTGGAGGTTGCAGTGAGCCGAGATTGTGCCACTGCACTCCAACCTGGGTGACAGAACAAGACTCCATCTCAAAATAATAATAATAATCGCTAGACTAAAAACGCTGGATACACATTCTGTATCAGGCGCTATATGGAGCACTTTCGTCTGCTATAACTACGTTGTCATCATTTTCAGATAAGAGAAACAGAGACCTTTTTGGAATTTACTTGGCCAATGTAATACTAAACCTCTTACCCTGTCTGGATGCTAAAGATAATTTGATTTCTAGTTTAAAATGAAAGGCAAGGTGTGGTGTGTTGGTTTTCAATATATTTCCCTTGCCCCATTCCTTTTTCCAATTGTTTTCTGTTTTGGGATGTGTTTTCAAGTTTTCCTGTACATAACTTACAAAATTACAATGCTCATCAAATTACAATGCTAATTTGTATAGCTTTAAACATTGCAGCCAAGGCCAACTATCTTAATTTTCTGGAGAAAAAGATGCAAAGATATTTAGGCACAACTCAGCCTGATTTTTTGCCTTCAATTAAAGTGTTTCATTTTGACAAGTATTTATTTCTTATGGGAAATAACCAGATAAAGTCTATTCTCTCCACAGAATGACATGATGGACTGTATCACCTCCTCTCCTCTGGATGCCACTTACATAGACCCATGCTGTCCAGGACAGTGGCTACATATGGCTATAGATGCTTGAAAATGTGGCTCATTTGAATTGAGATGTTCTGTAAGTAAGTACAAAATACACACCAGACCTTGAAGACTTAATAGGAAAAAAAAGTTTGTAAAATATCTCATTAATGTTTACAATAGTGATTACATATTAAAATGATAATATGACAGATGTATTGGTATAAATAAAACATTAAAATTAGTTTCACCCATCTCTATTTTTTAATGTGGCTACTAGAAAATATTAAATTTAAAATGACATATGAGGCTTGTAGTCATGGCTCACATTATATATCTATTGTATAGCATGGACACAGATATTTACCCGAAGTTTTGTAGGTGTGTGGAAAACTGTTGCACTAATATAATTTAATTTAGTCTCCGTTAGGAAACGGACCTGAAACCGGAGGCCCTAATTAGCATTTACATGAGGAACACCTGGAAGAATGGAAAGGCTGACATGGCTACTTTGAGAAAACCACAGCCAGGGACTACATTTTGGGAGATCAACTTGGAACCTGGAGTAAGGTGCTTTCTTACTAGATTTGTACTTATTTCGTCACCATAAAGTGAAGCTTCTGTCTAATCTTTTTTGCTAAGAAGAGCAAAGAGTTTTCTGTTGTATTGAAAGGTTTTTATTAATAGTTCCTAATTCCCACTGATGTCTAACACTGAGAATTTTTATTATAGAAATGATATTAAAACTAACATTTTAAACTGTGATTGTCACAGGTTAAGTTTACCCACTGAGCTTCCTTTACTTCATTTAGTAGCTTTGCTTGAACTCATTTTTTTCAGTTAAAGAGCTTTAAAAGCTTCTTTATGTTTGTAATAAATCTTGAGACAATGGGCAGAATGTTACGAACTAAAAGTTTCTGTCCCTCTAAATTCCTAGGTTGAAGCTGAAGCCTAGGGTAATGGTCTTTGCAAGTGAGGCCTCTGAAGGTAATCAGTTTAGATGAAGTCACGAGGGTGAGGTCTTCATGATGGGATTTGTGCCCTTATCAGAAGAAACCAGGCCAGGTGCCGTGCCTCACGCCTGTAATCCCAGCCCTTTGGGAGGCAGAGGCGGGTGGATTACTTGAGGTCAGGAGTTTAAGACCAGCCTGGCCAACATGGTGAAACCCCATCTCTACTAAAAATACAAAACTTAGCTGGGTGTGGTGGCCTGTGCCTGAAGTCCCAGCTACTGGAAAGGCTGAGGCAGGAGAATTGCTTGAATCCAGGAGGCAGAGGTTGCAGTGAGCCAAGATAGTGCCACTGCACTTTAGCCTGGGCAACAGAGCAAGACTCCATCAACGAAGAGGAAGAAGGAAGAAGAAGAAAGAAGAAAAAAGAAGAAGAAAGAAGAAAGAAGAAGAAAGAAGAAGAAAAGAGAAGAAAGAAGAAAGGAGAAGGAGAAGAAGAAAGAAAGAAGGAACCAGAGCAGTAACTCTCTCTCTCTCTTTCTCCCTACCCACCCACCCCAACTACCATGTGAGGATACAAGGAGAAGTCAGCAGTCTGCAAGCCAGAAAAAGGGCCCTTACCAGCACCCAGACATTTTGTTACCGTAGGTAGCTAGTCAGGCATGAGCAGAGCAGGAGAGGGCCCCTGCCTCATCAGGAATGTCAGGCAACTATCATATGGTGGTCAGGCGGTTGTTGAACAGGCTTTGTAAAATAATAATTGGTTGCAGCCAGTGCCAGGGAAAGGCAGTCTCCCAAGAAATGAAAACACCTGAAGGTGGTGAGCAGCATCTTCCCGATAATATCTCAGGAACTGGGAAAGTGGGCTCAAGCATGCACATTAAGAGGCAAAGTGGCGGAGTTTAACCGGTATACAACCTTCCAGGGACATTCCATAGGTAAAGGAAGAACGCCTCAAGTGAACAGGCATACAACGCCAGTGAACACACTGCGTATGCTCCCCTCTGAAGCACTGGCAGGTCACTGCACATGCGGACAGCCCATCCCAAGGGAAGAATCACGAGCGAAGGGACCCTAGACCCCAGAAGTATGCCAATGTATAAAATCCTAAGTTAAAGGTGAAACGAGGCACTTGCCTTTCAAATTGCCCGCTTGGCCCTCTTCCAAGTGTACTTTGCTCCCTTTCATTCCTGCTTTAAAGCTTTCTAATAAACTTTCACACCTGCTCTAAAACTTGCCCTGGTTTGTCATGGGCTCCCAAGTGCCTAGGCCATGCATTACGACTGCTGCCCTTACCATTTGTCATATGATGACACTTGACTACATATGGCTTTAGAAATAAAATAACCCTCATAACTACCAAAAAAAAAAAAAAAAAAAAAAAAAAAGAGAGAGAGAAGAAAAGAAAAGAAAGAAACTTGCCCTGGTCTCTCCTTCTGCCTTCTGCCCCTCAGTTGAATTCTTTCTTCTGAGGAGGCAAGAATTGAAGTTTCTGGAGACCCACACGGATTCACCCCCAGTAACAATTTGGGACCCTGATCTTGGACTTTCCAACCTCCAGAACTGTGAGAAATAAGTGCCTGTTTAAGCCACTCAGTCTACGGTATTTTGTGATGGCAGCCCAAGCTGACTAAGACAGATGCCAACAGCTTCATTCCAGAAAACAACGCACACGTGGATTTTGCTCCGTCATACACATCAGTTATTTAAGATCTCAACTTTCCTGTTTAGAGGTGTCAGTAAACATATGGCCATAGTGTACATGTCTTAGGTGGACTCTCACAGGCGCCCACTCCTGGGTTAGCTACATTTATACCCTGAGCATGGCATAGGAATTTACGTACACTATCTCAAAGTGTGTGAATCTACATACATAAAGTTCAGAACAGGCAGAACCAAAATATAGCACTTGGAATAAGTATTTAGAGGATAAAGGCATTTTAAAAAGCAAGGAAATGATTATTAGAAGTCAGATTCTAGTTTCAGGGAAAAGAAAGAGGACTGTGGCTGAGACAGATGCAAGGGTGACTTCTGGGTGCTAGCAGTGTGCTGTTCCTTGACCCGAATGGTCTTTATGTGGGTATTCAGCTAAAAAGCCATTAAATGCTACATTTGTTAATTCACTGTTCCATATTTGTTCCATATTTAATAATAGTATACAATTTAAGAAGAGCCATTTTGACTAGATTTTTTTCCACAGCAATACAAGGATGGTTAAATATTTTTAAAATAATTTGCTCCCTTGACTGACTAAACAGTATATGATTTTTCTTAAAATAGATACAGATGAAATAAATGATAACATTAACATCCAGTCATTAAGTAGAACAATGACAGTAATATTAGGGAGTGAAACTCCCTAAACTGATGAGAATTATTAAAACTCTATAGAAAAATTCTTAATAAAAATATTAAAAATATTTCCTTTAACTTCAGTAATGAGACAAAAATATATAGTATTACTGCTTTTATTTAGCATTGCCCTGAAGTGCTGGTGATATGGCTTGGCTGTGTCCCCACCCAAATCTCATCTTGAATTGTAGCTCCCATAATTCCCATGTGTTGTGGGGGGGACTCGGTGGGAGATAGTTGAATCATGGGGACAGTTTCTTGTGGTAGTGAATAAGGCTCATGAGATCTGATGTTTTTATAAGGGGTTTTCCCTTTCACTTGGCTCTCTTTCCCTCTTGCCTGCCATCATGTAAGATGTCCCTTGTTCTTTTGCCATGATTGTGAGACCTCCCCAGCCACGTGGAACTGTGAGTCCATTAAATCTCTTTTTCTTCATAAATTACCGAGTCTCGGGTATGTCATTAACAGCAGCATGAAAACAGACTAATACAGCTGGTCAGCACAGTAATACAAGGGAAAAAAGGCAGAAAGATTAGAAAGGAAGAAAAACTAATTATTCACTGACAATGTGATTAGTTACATAAAAAAACTAAGAGTATCTACAATCTGTTAGAAATAATAAGAAAATTCAATAAGATTGCTTGAACCAACATCAAAAATTAAAAAAATCAGTAGCATTTCTGTGCACCATTCATGTGTTTATACTTCAACAAGCAGTCATCCTACCTATACGTTCAGTGCAATACCAATTAACATCCCACAGGAATCTTTGATGGATATTTGATGTGCAGATGCTAAAACTCAGCCAGAAGAGCAAAGAGGAAAGAATATCTGTCATAAATTTAAAGAATAATAATAACAGGGATAGCGGTTCTATCTTCTACTTGTCCTACCAGATATAGATTTAATATAAACATAGTGATCAAAAACAATGTGGTATTGGTGAAGAGCCAAAAAAAATTGAACCAATGGAAAGAGAGTTTACGGATAGACCCACATATAAATGGTATACATGTTTGCAGCTATAACACTGCAAAACTTTGAAGGAAAGAATATACTATTTGATTTAAAATGCTAGGACAATTTGTCATCTACATGGAAAAAGATAAAAGTAGATCTCATAAGCAGAAAATAATTCCAGGATTAAGAGATCTAACTGGAAAAGAGTTAAACTATGAAACTTTTTTAAATGTAGGAGAACATTCCTATAATCCCAGGAAAAGAAAAAAAATTTTTTGACAAGGTACAAAAGACCAAATGTCAAAAAAAATCAGTTTGAGATTATAGCGGAAACAGTATTATACATGAAAGCACCAGTAACTCAAAGATAAACCAAAGATTGGAATAAAATATTTGCTATACACTTTAATGACAAAAATTTTGTATCCAAATATATAAATAACTTCTAATTAATTAGCAACAAAAAGGCGAAGTTCACAATAGATAAACAGGCAGAAAGTTGTACTATGCAGTTCACTCTGAGGGAAATATAAATGGCCAAGTAAAATACGAAAAACTTTACAAACTTACTAGTCAAAACAAGATCTCATTTCACACCATTAACATCTAAGCACACCAAGCTTTGCTGAACATACAGGGAAACAAGCCTTGCTGAAGATATCGGGAAACAGGCACTCTGGTACATTGTTGGCACAACCCTTTTGCAGATGCATTTGTCAATTCCTAATATATTTAAATTTGTTTTCTCTATGAACCACTTAGGAATTCAAATTCTAGTTGTCACAATGGTGCATATACCAAAATATGCCTTGCAACTTTATAAAATGAAAATATAAAAACAAGCTTACTATGTTTAGGAAGATGGAAAAATAAACCATACTTTATATAGCTGGATACTAAATACTACAAATACATTGTATCTATACGTACCAACATGGATAAAATTCAAAAACATAATATGGAGTGATAAAAAATAAGCTCCAATAGATATGTATAATGTGATACTATTTATTACATCTGAAAGACCACAAAACAGTAATTATTTTTTACAGAAAACACACACACAAAACACAAAACTGTGCAGGGAAATTACATACATAAACTTTTTGGGATAAAAGAGGGAGTAAATCATGTGTGTATGACTTTCTGTATTCAGATTTTTTTTTTTCTTAAAGGTAGAAATCTGAGAACAAACAAGTCAAAGTATATTAATACTTGCTTAATCTCAGGGATAGATACATTGGTGTCTGTTGCATTACTTTTTGTTTTCTAATTTAACTGAAAGTGCTTAAATTTGAAAATGAAGTCCGGTGAGAAAGCATCCTCCCCAAGTGCAGGTGTTTTTCAACTTTTGATATTTGCTTCTCATATTGCTGCCCTGTCTGGAATGCTAAGGCAAGAAGAAGGATAAACCATGATATCTTAATGTGTGAACATCACCTTATCCAGAAGTCAAAGACAGGGCTTTCTATACCTGCACTCCCAGGTCTGTTGCCTGAGACAACAACAAGGTGACTCCCTGTCTCAAGTGGGTGAGCTGGGTCCTGACGGCTATAAAACCTGGGGATGCTCTGGGCAGCCAGCCTGGAACTGGATGCCTGTGCAAAGCAGCAGAGGTATTTCATTCTGGGCACATCAGTACAAATTGTGTGGGTGGACAGTTCCACCCCGTCTAAACAAACTTAGCATGTAGAGTCAACACCACTGCTATTTCCCTGTTTTGAGAAATGCTAAAGTAAAACTGAAGAAATTTAGAGCGAAACACATCCTTAACTAGAGTAGAACAAAAATAATAAAATATCATGGCTCCAAAGTTACATTTAGCTCTCACTTATACATTGTTTGGCCCATGCTATGTTTTTGTAAAGTTTTGGCTTATTGCTAATATTTAGAATTTGGGAAGTTTCTAATAAACACTGGATTCCCAACTTCTCTCTTGAAGTGATTCTAGCACAATTGGGCTTGACTTCTAGCATGCTAACAACTAGGCTCTAAAGATTGTCTCTTACACCATTGCCTTGCTCTTTACTTTACCTGCTGGCCCCATTGGGGTTTCACCTCTCTCATTTTACAGATGAGAAAACTGAGGCTCAAAGTGGTCAACAGCCTTGCCCAACAGCAGAGTTTCTCTGTGAAGGGAGCCATGTTGGTGCACATTGCCCGATTATCAGTGAATGCTGTGATTCCTTTTTCTACAAGATGAAGGCACATTTCATTATTTTACTTGCATATTTTCTCTCTAACCCAGCAGGTACACTGGAAATGATAATCCTGAAAACTTTTTAATGAAAGACTTACTTCAAGTGATGAGAAAAACAATACAAATGGATTAATTTCAGCAAGAAGTCACCAAGATGTGGCCAAACTCAAAACAGTAAAGTTTACATGTAAAAATAATAAAGGAATATAACAACAGAATTGAAAAATGGTGTAATTAGAGTTTGCATGGTCCCCAAGCATTACTTTTTCAGACTGATCCTTACACAAGTACAATTCTTCCACCCTTTCCCGATCTCATTCCTCTTCTTCTAAATTCAGAAACATGTGCAAACCCTGCTCTGGATCTCTTCTCCAGGCTTCCCCACAACATACATTTCCTTTAGAATTTTGCTTTTTTGGATTTATTTGTCCTGGTTCAAGCTGGTAGATAATCCTCACTGACTTGCATGAGTTTTAGCTATCGTGCCCAGCAGCATTTAAATACCTGGGCTGGGAATTCCTAATCTATGCAACATGCATTTTTGTTAGAACCAGCTACATAAAGAGATTACATGGATCACAAATATCCTTTAGAATGTGAAATAGTGAATAACCTAAATGTAAAATGATAGGGAAATGGTTCAATTAACTTTGGCATATTGTGAAAAACTATGCAACAAAGCAAAAAGAAAAACAAGAAGATCTTAAACACTGACATGGACTGGTCTACAGGTTGCAAAGGAATACAGCACAGTATCATTTGTGTTAAAAAGCCAACAAAACATATAGTTTGTGGGTTCATATATGTGTGTGTAAATGCATGGAAAGTGTTTGGAAAACAACATGAAAGTGGTGAAAGTCGATACCTCTTGGAAGACAGGGAAATGGGGCGAGGCATGGGGGTGTCAGAGAGGGCTTTAGTTTCACCTGTACTGTCTGCAATGTCTTCATTTAATTTAAATAGGAAAAACTTGGATTATATGTGACCATAGGTTCTAAAATTCTTTGCATGTAACATATATAAATATTTCTGTGACCGTTAATTTCCAATCATTATCTCAATGATAACATTTGTAAAAACATCTGCTCATCCTTGGAAATGAAATTTCCTATGCCACGTTATCACCCAAATCAACTTTTTAAAGTGTAAAAATAACACAAAGCATCTGAAAAGTTAAAGTTTACTTTCACAAGGTAAAATCAAATGCACACATGGATGGTGCACAGAAATGCTACCGATTTTTTTAATTTTTGATGTTGGATCAAGCAATCTTATTGAATTTTCTTATTATTTCTAACAGTTTGTAGATACTCTTAGTTTTATGTAACTAATCACATTGTCAGTGAATAATTAGTTTTTCTTCCTTTCTAATCAAGTAAAGTTTACTTTCACAAGGTAAAATCAATGATCTGCTCTAGGAGGCACAATCGTTTCCAGGACAATCAATTTCTCTTTAATGGCAAAGAATAAGTAATACGTGGCGGATTTAAATAAATCCGGTTTCACTCAAATTCCAAGTCAGAAATCAAATCAAAGTGAGAGATTGCTTAATTGATTCTAACCTGAGTTCGATTTCTAAGGTGCTCTTAATTTTTCAGTGATACGTTTGCTTTTCCCAACAATAGCAAAGGAAAACTGAAGGGCAAGTTTTGCAAGGAAGAAACTGAGCCTCAGAGAGGTCAGGGTTTAGTGCGAGGTCCCGGCTAGGAAGAGGCAGCTGAAACTCCCTGCAGGTGTCTCCTGCCAGCCCTCTGTGCGCTCGGCCAAGCTGCTTGATTTGATTCACCAGCGTGACACCGTGCATCTCCACATCCTGTGTTCTCACGTATCACCCCTGGCGATTACCTATGCGTCTATTTTTTAATTTACTGACCTCTGGAGGCCTGTCCCCGCCATCTCTGACTCCTAGGCACTAGACAAACCCCCTCCTCGCCTCTTCCCCCAGCTCTGCGCATTCCACCTGTTCCGGGGCATCCCCGCTTGCTTGCTCCCTTCCGCACGCTGCCTGTCCCGGGACCTGCGTGAAGCCCGCAGCCCCGCCACTAGTCCGGCAGCCGCTACACTACCGCGCCGCTGCGGGTGGGGCCAGCGTGTCCCCCGGACGCGGGGAGGGGGGATGAAAGTGCGGGGGTGGGGGTCGCGCAGCCCCCACTCACCTTGCTGGCCGTGGGCGGCGCGGCCAGGAGCACCAGCAGGAGCTGCAGCAGGAGCACCTGCGATCTGGGCGCCGTCCGGGGGCTCATGGTGGGCGCGCGCTCAGAGCCCGGGCGAGTTCGGGGACTCGCAGGCTCTCAGGCCACCGCGTCTCCTGCGCAGCGCGGCTCGGGGAGCCCGGCTGGAAAGCTCGCCTCGCCACTCGGCCGGGGCGGGTTTTGTAGGGCTCGGTCGCACGGTTCGTCCCTCCCCACCCAGGCTTTTTGGTTGTGGCTCCAAGGGAGGGAAGAAGTGGCTCAGGTCCCGCCCTCGTACCCCCCTCCCTCCCAACTTACCAGGCAGTGTCCCTTCCACCCGGGCATCGTGCCCAGGAGGCGAGAAAGGGCTGGGCGCCTGCGGGGCAGGTGGGCGCGGATCCAGGGTAAGGGGTTAAGGAGGTGATGCTCCCAAGGTCCGGGGGCCCAGGCGGGGAAGTGGGGTGCGGGTCCGAGGTGGGGAGTTTGGGGGTGTGCGGTGGGGAGGTGGCTGCGCAGGGTGGAGGGAGTGGCCAGCGGCCCTGCCCAGATTAAGCCGGAGGCGCGCCCGGCGTCTGCACTCAGGAGGCCCTGCTTGCTCCCCGCGCCCGCGGCGGTCCGCGTTCCCCGCCTCCAGCCCGCCTCCAACTTGCAGCCGCCGGGCTTGGCGCGGCGAAGAGGCAGCTGGGCGCGGGTGGATTGGGGCTGGAGGTGCGCGTCCCGTGGGCGGGCAAGGCGGCAGCTCCCGGCGCTACGGGCGTCCCCACAGGTAAGGCTCCCATGGTTGGGGCAAACGCTGTCCCGGGGCCCCTGAACCTGCCTGGGAGGGGCAGTGGAGGGAGCGTGGCATTCAAGGGGTGGTGGCGGGCCAGGCTGGGGAGTTGTGGCCCGGGGGTCACCAGAGGAGAGCTCGTCTGGCTCCTGGGCTTGTCTGCCTGGGCTTTAAACTGGGTGCTGTGTGTTTTGATTAATTTGGAGGCTCGAGTTACCGGCCTGGCAGTCGGGGCACTCCAAAATGCCAAGAGAAAGAGGCAGCTGAGGAGAAAGAGAAAGCCCATCTTATTCTGCGCTGAGTTGAACTGCTTTTCAGGCCAAATCTTATCTGCGGAAATGCAGGGCAAAACAAGACCCAGCTCTGGTCAGGGAGCGCTCTTCCTGGGGGTGGCCTGGGATGCAAATGTGCCAGGGCACCGTCCTCCAGCAGGCTCTCGCCGTTTCCTGTGCTACGGACCACACTGGCTCTGATAAAGCAATTAGACTCCTTCTCTGAAGAATGCTGTGAAATGCATAAAATACAATTAAATCAGAATCAGTTTTATTGCAATGCAATTATGGAAGCCCTCAAGTCATGATATAGTAACTAACATAGGTGCATCATCATTATTGCATTAAATAGCTAGATTTAACAGCAGGCCAATTAAGCAACTGTAATATCAAAGTAGTGATGACCGCAAATGGTATTTTGAGATAATAGCCCAAACTGAAATGTGACATGAAAATACCAGTGGGTGCAAACTATCAAGAACCGCCAATACTACTGTGGTCTGTTGCCTATGCTCATAAGGGAGGACATGTTGAACTTCTGTGACATGTTACTAAAAGATGCAACTTATTTGCCTATGTAAGTTTCCTATACAGATCACCTGAATTCCATCCTCAGGTTAAGAATCTTTGCTTTGGAACAGTGTTGCTGATATTTGCTGCAGTTGGTTTCAGACAGCAAGTATGATCTATGCAGTTGGTCACCGATTGTAGGGAACCACTTTCTTGCAGTTAAACTTGGGGTCTATTGGTATCTTAGACCTTTGTAGCCATGCAAGTACGCAAAAGCTTAACAGTGAATGAAGATACTCCTCCCGTTCCTTTTATTTTGACTATAGTGTGAATCTTACTGTCTTCTTTCTGTCTTTTATGCCAGTGATTCTCAACTATGGTTGAGCATTAGAATCTTTGGGAGGATCAAAAAATGTTGATACCCAGACCATTCCAAGCCAATTTTAGCAGACTCTCTAGCTGTTTTAAAATTTCCTGTACATTGCCATGCACAATCAAGTTTGAGAGCTCCTGTTTTCACACACATGTTGAATTAGGATATATTCTTAATAGAATAATAAAAAGCACATATATTAAACTCTTCATTACAACTTGGGAACACTGCGGAATTTATGACCATATCGCAGATGTTGCAGTGTGGTATGCAGTAGCTTCTTTCCATTGGTAGGGAAGGTTCTGGAAACTTCTGCCACTCTTGTGGAATGAAACAGCAGGTGTTCTGTTGATGAAGTGACAATGTCCAAGAGTTCTGAGAGTCACATGATTATCTTTCACAAACTGACAATATTTATTTTAAAAAGTACAAACAAAAACGTCTCAATGCTAATGTTAAATACCTCTTCTCTTTGCCAAATTCCAGAAGATTCCTCAATTTGAATTTTAATTGCCTTTTCCTGAAACCAGGTCATTTTGTTGGAGGACTAGACTTGGTTTTGTCCACTTTGGAACAGGAGGTAGCAGTCAACTGCAAGTCATTTCTGATGCAGATACAGAGCCAGAAAGAAACTTGTGATGTAAATACAGCAAGAAAGAGGCAATGCTGGAGAGCTTGACCTCTGGAGTAGACTGGAGTTCTGAGTCTTTTCCATACTTACTAGTGTGACCTAACCTCTCTGGGCTGGAGTCTTCCCTTCTATAAAATAGACATACTCACCGTACCTACCTCAAGGAGTTGTTGGAGTCTAATAAGCTAGCAAAAACCCTTTGTGCAGGATCTTCACACAATAGTCACATAGTGAAAATTGATTTTTTTTTTTTTTTTTTGTACAAAGGAAAATAGGTGGCCCTGATGAGAAATGGTGGCACGTGGTAGAGATGCTCTTCTGAACTCAGTACTAAAACAGCAGGAGGCAAGCATAGCCCATGAACTCCCTTGAGGTTAATACACTTCCAAGGCCTCTAGAACCTTGCCTTGGCATCCCTTGGGGCCAGCAGCATTGGCATCCCTGGGAGCTTGTTGGAAATGTAGAGTCTTAGGTCTCACTCTGGATCCACTGAATCAGATCCCACATTCACCAAGATCTGCAGGCAATTCATATGCACCTGGTACTTGAAACGCTGAGAAGCTGCTTATCTAAAAGCCATATTTAACCACTCATTCCCCACCTGCTACCTTTAGAACAATGTTTGACTGGCTCACCAGGTGGTGTTAATTAACTAGAAGTCTTGATTGTTAAGCAATTGTCTTTGGGTCAGGAGAGTTGATTTTTCAGTTGGTTCTTTAAATGTAAAACAGTAAGAGGAAAGGAGGATGGTTCTTTTTGTACATTCAAAGGACATAGAGGTCTCTATTTTTTACTTTGATGCCATGTAGGAGTTTTAAACAAAATGAGTGGTTATTGTCTTTGACAAGTCCTGTATAATTTGTAATCACAGTATCATGTCCGTTTTCTGCACAATGTTTAAATAGTTGTGTCTGCTTCACTTCATTTCAATGTAAGCCCCATTGGGACGGGGGCTATTTTTGTATTCTTTACTGATGTTGGCGAATGAGTGAGGCTGCTACTGTTTGCTGAATGAATTAGTGAATGCACAAATGAAGTTGAATGACTTGTCAAATTCACCCAGCATTCACACTTAGCCTGTTTTCTTCCTAAGTTCATGATCTACCTCTAGCCTTCATTGTAGAGGGACGTGCCTCTGCTTTTGATGAGATACAAGATACACCTCTTATGCTGCCCACAGCTGCTTCGTTAATCTTGTTTTACTTCATTTCCCCTCTTAGCCATCCTTTCTCTTTCAAGAACTTTCTCTTTTCAATACCTCTGAAACAATTAGGCTCTTAGGTGCTTTTAGAATCTGAGTGATTACCAACTCATGTCAGTTATTGCCATTGCATCTCTGGACTCCTTCTCTGCTTCTCTAAGTTCATGGCTCCTGCCTTGCACTATCATCTGTGGATTATGGTAGCCATCTAGCTAGTTTTCTGTCCTGCAGTCTTTCTACTCTGGAACTCATCTTCTATGTAATTATCAGAGTTACCAATTAAAATTGCACATTATGCTAGCAAGGACAGGTGACTTTAGGGACAGTTACAAACAATTCCCCCAATCCAGAGGCTTATCATTATGGAAGTTTTCTCATCGTTTATACTACATATTCATCGCAGGATGTGGAGAAGTGGGAGTGGGGTGGGGGTGCTCTGTTTATTGCAGTCACTCAGGGACCTCCTGGAAATTCCCTCTCAACATCTTCTTCTCTAATCACCTCAGAAGGGGAAAAGAATGTGCTAAACTAAAACTACCCTGCAAGCTTCCTCCTGGATGTGACACAGGCTACTTCTACTCACATTTCATTGACCGAATGGATCACGTGATCATGCTTTATTCTGTAAGGGGCAGAGAAATGAAGTCTACCACATGTCTGGAAAGAGTGGGAAACAGGTGGCAAATGTCAGTAATACCCATCACACACATCGTGCCCCTTGTTTGTTTAAAAGCTTCCAAAAGTTCCCCTTTGCCTTCAAGACTGATTTCACATTTCTTGGAATAGAATAGTGTGGTCTCAAGTCAGCTTTTTTGTTTTATCTCTTGTGTCATCCCAAGCTTTTTATGATTTCTCTCGTTCACTATACACACTTCCTTACCTCACATCCTTGTACTTACTATTCCCTCTGCTCGCAGGGACCTCCTCCTTGGTCTGTGTTCTACAACTACCTGTGCTTTAAGACCTAGGTCAAGGATTAAAGAGCATGGTTCCTGTGAACACCTTTGTCCAGAACTTTATTATATAGCACAGAAATAGTGTGTGGTGATTTATTGTTCTGCATTACAAAGCTTTGGAGGGCAGGTACAGAGATTATTTGTTAAGTGTATTAGTCTGTTCTCACATTGCTATGAAGAATTACCTGAGACTGGGTAATTTATAAAGAAAAGAGGCTTAATTGACTCACAATTCTGCATGGCTGGGGAGGCCTCAGGAAACTTACAATCATGGTGGAAGGCACCTCTTCACAGGGCAGCAGGAGAGAGAATGAATGCTGAGCGAAGAGGGAAGCCCCTTTTAAAACCATCAGATCTCATGAGAACTCACTCAGTGTCACGAGAACAGTATGGGGGAAACCACCCCCATGATTCAATTACCTCCCGCTGGGTCCCTCCCATGACACATGGGGATTATGAGATTACAATTCAAGATGAGATTTAGGTGGGGACACAAAGTCAAACCATGTCATTAGGGAACTTAAAAAGTACATTTCTTGAGGTATAATCTATGTTCAATAAATTGCATCCACTTAAAGCATGGAATTGAAGAAGTTTTGCTGATGGATTCACCCTGTGAAACCACCACCGCCCATCAAGCTGTAGTATTTTTCTGTCACTCCCAGAAGTTTCTTTCTGCCTCTTTGCTATCCATCCTTCTTTACACATCCCATCCTCAGACCACTACTGATCTGCTTTCTGTCACTGTAGATTTCATTTTAGGTGGCATTTTCTAGAATTTTGTGTTGATGGAATTACACCATGTGTACTGTCTTGTATCTGGCTTCTCTGACTATATAGCAATATTCAGATTCATCCATGTTGTGTGGATTAGGAGTATGTTCTTTTCTATCGCTGAGTAGTATCCCATTGTGTGGAGATTACACTTGGAAAAAAAATCCATTTACCTATTTTTGGGCATTTGGATTGTTTCTAGTATGGGGCTACTACAAATCTAGCTACTATGAATATTTTTCTACAAGCCTTTGTGTATTTTCACTTATTTTCACTTATCTCAAGTAAATACTTAGGAATGAAAGGTCTGGGTCATATGGTAGATGTACATTTAATTATAAAAGAAATGGTTTTCCAAAGTGATTTTATTCTATCTTCTCAGTGCAAGGTACAATACAATGCATAGGAGTTCCAGTTGCTCCATATATTTATTTTGCTGTTAATTTTTAAATTTTAGTCATCCTAATGTTTATACAGAGGTATCCCAGAGTGGTTTCTATTTCTCCAATAACTAATGATGTTGAACATCTTTTAATGTACTTATTGAACATTCATAAAGCTTCTTTTGTAAAGTGCCTATTCAAATCTTTTTTCCACTTAAAATTTGTCTTTTTATCTTCTTATTGTTGAATTGTTATTTGTATATTGAGGATACAAGATCAATGTTAAATACAAGTATTGTGAGAGTTTTCTCCCATTCTGAGAATTGTCTTTTCATTTTCTTGTGATTTTTTTAAGAAGCAAAAGTTTTTATTTTGATGGAATATAATTTATAATTTTTTTCTTTTGTGATTTGTGCTTTTCTTGTTACCTGAGAACTCTATACCTATGCCAAAGTTGCAGAAATTTTCTCCTATGTTTTCTTCTTTGGTAGTATTGTTACTTTTACCTCAATGATCTCTTTCAAGTTAATTTCTGGGTATGGTAGGAAATAAGAATTCATTAAATTATTTTTTCCATGTGAATATCCAGTTGTTGTAACACCAGTTGTTGAAAAGACTTTCCCCCCCACTAAATTGCCATGGCACCTTTGTAAAAAATCAACTGATCATCATGTGTGAGTCTTTTATTCCATTTATCTACATGTCTATTTGTTTACCATCATTCTTACAACTGTAGTTTTTTAGCAAGACTAGTGTAATTCCTTCAACTTTGTTGCTTTTTATAAAAATTGCTTAGGCTATTCTTGGTCATTTGCATTTACATATATGTGGATTTTATTTGTTAGTATTATGTTAAGGAGAGTCGTGTTTATATTCACAAGATATATTGATCTGTAGTTTTCCTGTAATATCTTTGTCAGTTTTGGTATTTAAATAATGCTAGCCTCCTAAAATAAGTTGGCCAGCATTCTCTTTTTTTCTATATTCAGAAAGAGTATATAAAAAAACTGTTATTATTTATTCATTAAATGTTTGATAGAATTCACTAGTAAAGCCAATTAGCCCTGAAGTTTTCTTTGGGGAAGGTTTTTACTTACAAAATTCATTAATTATAAATTTAATTGCTATAGGCCATTTAAATTTTCTATTGTTTCTTGTGTCAGTTTTGATAATTGATGTCTTTCCCAATATTATTTATTTCCTCTACATTGTTAAATTTATTGGCATATAATTATAAGAAGATTCTCCAATTATCTTTTTAATCTCCTTTGTCATTTGATACCATCATATTATCATTTTTAACATTCCCAAGTTTTCAGGCTTATCAATTGTATACGGAACCAGACTACCAACGTTGGGTTTCATTGATTTTTCTCTACTGTTTGAATGCCTTCTCCTTTTGTTAATTTCCTCTTTAGTATTTATTATTTCATTCATTTTGCTTCAGGTTTATTTTGTTCTTTTCCTAGTTTTCTAAGAAAGAAGCTTAGGTAATTGATTTTTGATTTTTTTCTTTTTTAATAGAAACTTTTATACCTAGAAGATCCTTTTCTGCACTGGGTTAGTTGCATCCTATAAATTTTGATATATTGTGTTTTTATTATCATACATCTCAAAATATTTTCTGATTTCTTCCTTGACTCATGGGTTATTTGGAAGTGTGCTATTTAATTTCCAAATATTTGGGACTTTCCTAGATGGCTTACCATTGAATTCTAGTGTAATTCTCTGCAAGATTTCAGTCTTTTGCAATGTGTTGAAACTTGTTTTATGATCCAGCATATAATCTATCTTGGTGGACATGCCATGTCCACTTGAAAAGAATATATACCATGATTGTTTGGTATAATGAGCTAGTATGTATTAAATTAAGTAAAGATGGTTGATAGTGTTATTCAGATCTTCTATGTCTTAACTGATATTGTACTTTGTTCTATCAATAACCAAGAGAAGATATATTAGTTCCCAACTATATTTTAGGATTTGTCTATTTTTTCCTTCAATTTTGCAGTTTTTCCTTCATCTAATTTGAAGTTCTGTTGTTAAGCACATATATTACTATTTATAGCTTCCTGCAATATTAATTTTAAATCATTATCAAGGGTCACTGCCTATCCTGAAGTCTATTTTATGTGCCGTTAATATATTCATTATAGGTTTCCTATGCTGACTGTTTGTGTGGTATATCTTTTTCCAGTCTTTTATTCTCAGAATGAATGTATGCTAACTGTGATTCTACCTAGAATTGTCCTGTATATCTCCTTCTAACTAACTGAAAAATTTATCGCTTGTGATTTTTCTCTCCTGATGTTTAAAAGGTACTTTATAAGGTACTGTCATAGTTTGTTCCTTTTTCCTTTTTCATTTCCCCAGATCTTCCTTCCTTCCTAAATCAAGTCTTGCCTGCTTCCTGGGGTCTGCCCGGTGTTCCCTGGTTTTCACTTTTTTATTTGTTTTATTTTTTAGACAGGGTTTCACTCTGTCACCTAGGTTGGCTGCAGGGGTGCAATCTCCACTCACAGCAACCTCCGCCTCCTGGGCTCAAGTGATTCTCCCACCTCAGCCTCCCACGCAGCTGAGACTACAGGCATGTGCAAGCCAGCTGGCTAATTTTTTTTTTTTTTTTGTATTTTTTGTAGAGATGTGGTTTCACCATGTTGCCCAGGCTGGTCTCCAACTGCTGGCCTCAAGCGATCCATCCACCTTGGCATCCCAAAGTGCTGGGATTGCAGGTGTGAGCTACCACGCCCAGCCAGGTTTTTATGTTTATGGCTTTTCCCCAATATATGGTGAGCTCTTTTTTTTTTTTTTTTTTTTTTTCCTCCATGGCAGATTAGAAAGGAAAGAAAGAAACATTTATTGAGCTGCTCCTACATGCCAGGCATTGCAGTAGGCACCAAGTCCTACTCATTTAAGTCCGTTAGGTATTAATTTTACACACTGAGAAATCAAGCGCTCACAGGGGCTACAAACTTGCTAAGGATTACACGGCAAAGTGTAATTTTTAGTTGCATAATTAATTATATGATTGGCATCATCAAGATCTGAACACAAATCTTAACTTCAAAGCTGTACTTTCATTCATTAACCATGAGCACACAGATAGCAATGGAGGGAGGCAGATGGTTTCCATGGAGGGGAAGTGGCGGCAGAGGTGAGAAGTCATCGAAGGCAAATGTTAGCCTCACATTGTAGTTGCGAGTGGGCTTTGCCCAGTGGAATTGTTGAGTGTTATTGTTGGAGTTCACCCCCAAGGCAATTCCGGGAGGTCTGAAAGGTCCAGAGAATTCAGATAGAGTCTCAGTCCTCCTTAGGGGGATAATCATACAGCAAGACATATGTGGGGGATTAGTGGTTTTAGCAAGAGACTTGACAGTAGTCTGAATTAAGATGTCATTCCTCACTTGGAGGCAAAGGGCTCCTCTGATTTGGAAAGACAGTTGTATATTTTTGGAACATGTATCACCTTCGTGTGGTTCCGAGAAGTGACATTATTATGGTTGCTGTCAAATTTTCTGTTGATATTGGGAGGAGACCTCAGGGGAAAATGATAATAAAAGCCTATATTGCCAGATGGTGGGTGAACTGAGATCTAGTCCAATTGCACTAGCAAACTCAACTCCAATGTCAACTGAGGACTCTGCAGCAGTCTCAAACAGTTCAGCTGAATCTGGAGGGAAGGAAAGGTGGGGGTGGGCTTGGCCATAGTCCAGCACATTCTGATTAAATTGGAACTCCAAGTCATTCTCAAGAATTTACTTGAGTAATTGTCCAGTTTTCCTTGTTGCTTCTCAGAGAACATGAAGCTCCATCCACATTCCAGTGGTCCATGGACCACACAGACTCATGACCCACTTTGAAAACCTTGGGATGTGGGATGAGAGTGACTGTTTTTGCTAAAGAACTCAAACCAACATAAATTCTTTGACGGTCTGAAGGTAGGGTCAACCCCAAAAAGTGGGATTTTAGAAAGAGCAAAAGCAAGTAACCAGCTTGAATGTTGGGAAATGGTTAGGTTGACTCTGAACAGAAAAAAATGTAGCACTCCAAAGGAGGTGTCCACGTGGATGGAGGTGAATAGGACATGTCATTCTTTTTCAGGGAACACTTTCGTGACCTCTGAGATCCTCTGCTTATTTCTCTACAAAACCTGAGTATTTGAGAATTCTAGTTTAGAAAGAGAAATGTATATAGAAACAGGTGTTCAAGCAATCACAAAAATTATTTTGGAAAGAGAGTATTCAGATGGCTCAGTGTCAAAAGACCAAAAAGGAAAGTATGTGCAGTCATTAAGTTAGTAGTAAATCATTTTACTGAACCAATAAAAAATTATCATTAAACAGAAATCAAAGATTTAATGTTACTTTGGAGGAGGAGAAAATGTTTTTATGCTTCTGTTACCTTTCTGTGACTGGAAACATCCAATACTCAGTGTTCTGTGGGTGTATTTGTTTTCAAGATTGGGTTGCTGAGAAAATAAATTCCCTGTGGTAGAGATAATGATTTGGAAGATCTCAGATCTTGTTCCCAAACCTGTCATTTTGAAAGCAGTGGGCAGAGATGCATAAGGAGTCCCGGGGGAACTGGGGTCCAGGGATTTTCATAATGGAGTGAAGGGGGGAAACAAAAAGCTCATGGAGTTAGAGGAGGATAACCAAATGGCATTTGCTGAATATACATGCTGGAAATGACTGCTGCTGGGAAAGAGGTTGTTGATCTTACTTGGGTTGGTGAGCAAGGTGGATGTCAAAGGCCCAGGGTGCTTATGTTCCATTTCTCTCTTGGAAGAGAGGAGGAGGAGGAAGTGAGCTGTTTCTTGTGGTGGTGAAGCCTTAGACCCAGCTGCGAAGGGTGGGGCAATGCCTTCTGTCCAACTGGGCTGCAGAGGTCAGTTTGCTCAAGTCAATTGATTGTAAGACTTGACCTCAGGAATGAGGCAGCTCTCAGGAGTAAGCTGATCATTTATCCTTTAATGAAACCATCTGTCCTTCTCTTTTTGCATTTTCCTCTTTTGAAACAGGTTTTCATGCTTACTCAGTGCGTCCGTTTTCTCTGTATTTAGTTTTGCCTTTCACTTTGGCCTGCCTCAGCCATCTGATGCCCAATTCTACATCAGGGTATCTCTTGATGCATCTTTTTTTCTGCATCTCTCTCTTTCTTCTCTCGGTGTCCTAATTTCAGCTCTCCTAGAGGAGTGATCCACATTCTGTCTATACCATCCTCATCCCAGAGTCAGTTCTGTGTCACTCAGTCAAGCTCTGGGTTGGGCTGCTTTGGGTCAGTGGCTTACCTCGAGGCTTTCCGTGTGGCTGGGGAGACAAAATCAGATGATAGGAAACCTGGTCATGCCTCCACATAGCTGAGCTGAAGGTGGGGCTCTGACACAACTGTAGAGAATGCTCCCTCCTTGAGAATAACAGTTAGCAAAATCATGCCCTTTAAAAGGCACAGGACCTCTGCAGAAGTTTCCTGTAGAGGCAATCTTCTAAAACTGTTGTCTGCAATGTTAGTGCTATAACACTTTGGCTTGTTGCAGTTATGATATGGTTTGGCTGTGTCTCCACCCAAATCTCATTTTGAATTGTAGCTCCCATAATTCCCAAGTCTCCTGAGAGGGACCCAGTGGGAGATAATAGAATCAATGGGGTGATTTCCCCCATACTGTTCTTGCAGTGGTGAATAAGTCTCATGAGATGTGGTGATTTTATAAGGGATTTCCCCCTTTCTATTGGCTCTCATTCTGTCTTGCCTGCCACCATGTAAGATACGACTTTGCTTCTCATTCACCTTCCATCATAATTGTGAGGCCTCCCCAGCCATGTGGAAGTGTGAGTCAGTTAACCCCTTTCCTTTACAAAATACCCAGTCTTGGGTGTGTATTTATTAGCAGAGTGAGAACAGAGTAAATACAAGTTACGTTTTTTTTTTTTTGTGATGGTGATAGACTCGAACAGAAACTCACTGCTTCATCTATTCCCACACGATGACACCTATTCATTCGTGAGAAGGCAGATGAATGGGATGTTCTGCTGAGTGATGGGGTATTTTTGTTTGGTGCAGTCAAAAGCTTGGTTGAAATAAAATATTTTGTGCTCTTAAGACAGATGGTTGCAACAAAGAAAACCCTCTTAGATAGTTGTGGATAACATGTGGCTGCACTTTGTGAACTGCAAAGTGCCAGGCACACTGCTGTTTACAGTGTCAGGTCAACAGCAAGATGGGGGCTCTGCTCAGCTGTCACCTAGCAGTTGCATCTTAGGCAGGAGAACAGTCATAAAACTCTCTGCAGCTCTTTTGTGGCTTGTTAGGTCCTCTAAGGCCTGCTTCTGGTGAAACAGTGAAAAGGGCAGTTTTTAACCTTAAGCAGCTCATTCAAGATAGAGATCTTCAAACTGAAGTACATGGACCCTTGGGAGACAAAACGATTCTCAGGAGTTATGCAAGCTACTTGGAACATTCACTAAAGGATTCCGTTTCCAGATTCTCAACTGTCATGTATATACTTTTGTAGAATTGCTCTCTCCGAAAATGGGTGTTTTGTCAGTTTTCACTTCCTCTTTCACAGTTGCCCTGCTTTTCGAAAGAAAGGCAACCCCTCGACCACCATTTCCCCCAATATTACTACCCTGCTTTGTCCCAGGGTGTAACAACTGTCTGGGGGCTGAATGAGGGGCAGCGCATTTGCTGGTGTCAAGAACAGGAATCTACCAGCTCCACACCTCCTGGTCAGGGTGCTTTCATCATAATGGAGGGAGGACTTGTCTGCCTGGAAATCATTCAAATTAATTCTAGATGATAAATTAGTATCTTGCTTTTGGTATATATGTTAGTTCATTCAGGCTGCTACAACGAAATACCTAAGACTGGGTAATTTATGAATAGTAGGTTTATTGCTCACAGTGCTGGAGGCTGGCAAGTGCAATGCCAAGGCACCAGCAGATTCAGTGTCTTGTGTGGGCTGCTTTCTGCTTTACAGGTGGTGCCTTCTTGCTGCATCCTCACATGGTGGAAGGAAGGGGCAAACAAGCTCTCTCAGGTGTCTTCTGTAAGGGCACTCACCTCATTCTGGAGGGCTCAATCCTCATGACCTAATAGCGTCCCAGATGCCTCACCTCTTAATACCAACACATTGGGAGTTAAGTTGCAACATACAAATTGGGGGTGTGGGACACAAACATTCAGACCATGGCAGTTTACTACTCAAGAGAGGTTAAAAGAATTGAGCGGCCGGGCGTGGTGGCTGAAGCCTGTAATCCCAGCACTTTGGGAGGCCGAGACGGGCGGATCACGAGGTCAGGAGACCGAGACCATCCTGGCTAACACGGTGAAACCCCGTCTCTACTAAAAACTACAAAAAACTAGCCGGGCGAGGTGGCGGGCGCCTGTAGTCCCAGCTACTCGGGAGGCTGAGGCAGGAGAATGGCGTGAACCCGGGAGGCGGAGCTTGCAGTGAGCTGAGATCCGGCCACTGCACTCCAGCCTGGGCGACAGAGCGAGACTCCGTCTCAAAAAAAAAAAAAAAAAAAAGAATTGAGTGATATTTGCGTAGCACATTTTTTTCATTCACAACTTCTTGTTTATGTTGAATAAATTTTATTAGAACCTACAGTTTTGGAAACTAAAATGGAAATAGGATTGTTGCTGAACCTGTCTCATTTCAGTAGAAAGGATCACTGATCTTGAGCTAAATAAGCTAATAAGAAATAAAAAGGCCCAGTTCATTCACTAACAACTACATTTCCCACAAAATTTACTTTTGGTATTTGATAATTGTTTATCAAGATTAAAATTTGTGTTTTTGATGAATTATATACTACTAATAATTATAATGAAAGCCAATTTTGGAAAAATGTTAAGAATTAGAGATTATAATCATAAGTATTTTGTTGCAGAGAAACATAACAGGGTGATCAATATATTATTTTCAAGTATGGAAATACATTGCATTAGGATATATGTGGGAGAATGGAATGGAAATACGAATTTTAAAAATAGCAATGTAAAATTCCTGTTAAAGAGCTTGTGTGCCTATATTTTAAGCTGATGGTGGTAAAAATCAGACTGCTGTGACATTTTGATTTATTGGATGCATCTAAAATAATGCTGTAGTAGATTTATTTTAAAGGTCATCATTTATTATACTCCAGGAATTATATTCTTTGTAGCTATTAAAAGAGAAGATGAAAGTTTTAAGACTTTTTTTTTTTTTTTTAAAGGAGGGCTCATATGGTTTGGCTCTGTGTCCCCACCCAAATCTCACCTTAAATTGTAATAATCCCCATGTGTCAAGGGAGGGACCAGGTGGAGATAATTGAATCATGGGAGTTGTTTCCCCTATGCCATTTCTGACAGTGAGTGAGTTCTCAGGAGATTTATGGTTATATAAGGGGTTTCCCCCTTTGCTCAGTACTCATTCTGTCTCCTGCTGCCCTGTGAAGAGGTGCCTTCTGCTATGATTGTAAGTTTCCTGAGGCCTCCCCAACCATGTGGAAATGCGAATCAATTAATCTCCGCTTTTCTTTATAAATTACCCAGTCTCAGGTATTTCTTCATAGCAGCATGAGAATGGACTAATACAAAAGTGTATAGTTTAAAATATTTTATTATAAGATAATTCTTATAATAAGAGAATGCTTAGTAAAAGAGCAGAGAAGTCCAAAGGTAGCTAAGCTGGAGTGTCACTAGGGAGAAGTGACACATACTAGTGTCAACAAATCTGGTTCTGCCACTTAGTAGCCTTGTGATTTTGCACAATTACTTAAACTGAATTCACTTTTTTTTCCTGCATGATGAAAATAATAATTTCCTTACTAAGTCATGGTGAGAATTAAGTGACTTGATATCCTACATGTGATCAAAGTGTCGGTTTCTCTCCACTTTTCCCAAGGCCAGTTATCCCTCTCTCATTCTTCCTTCCTCCACGCCCTCACTTATAGTCAAAGTTAGCCTCCTTTCTTATCCCCTATTAAATATACTTGATTTACATTCAAAAGGTCCCAAAGTCTCTTCTATATGCTCATTTACCCAACCAATATATATTGAGAACTTAATACACTCCAGGCACTATGATGGCACTGGGGATACATCTGTGAATAAAAAAAGACAAAATCACTATTATAGAGTTTATATGGTAACCAAGGGCATGTGATGAGAATGCACTAACTACTCCCAGTGTCCTTTCATTGTTTTGGCTAGTGAGACAGCAGTTATGTTTCTGCAAATTGGCCCATCCATCCGTCGGTCTATCTGTCTGTCCGTCCGTCCATCCATCCATCCATCCATCCATCCATCTGATGAAAATGTACTGAGAAACTCCCAGGTGTTAGAACCACAAACAGGCCTTCCTACTCTGGAACATGACCACAACAACACTCTATTTTAATAAAATTCTCCTCTGTACAACCTTTATCGCAATACATGTGAATTTTATTTGTATCATATATTTTGGGATTAAAATGTAAATATCTCGGGTTTTTCTCTTATTTTTGACTGTATTTCCTATTTGTTAAAAAACATCAAATGCAATTTGAGTAATTCAAACAATTTGTATTTTATTGAGATGTGCTTTAGACAAGCTTGTCCAACCTGCCTTATTTTGTTGTTGTTCTCTTTTGTTTTGTTTTAGGCTTTTAGCAGCCTGAAACCATGGTTTTTAGTTTCTGTCTCTAGTGATAAGCAGAAAAGAGAGATGAGGAAGGGGCTTTACTGGCCCAACCAGAAACAGAAACTAGGAACCTATGACTGAATTCTCTCCCTTGGGCACCCCTGAGTTTATAACTAAAACAAATTTAAAATTATAGATTTAGGGATAGGAAAAGATCTGGGTATTCAAAGTGAATTGGTTTCTGCTTGATATCGAAACTTTATTGTAGAATGTTGTTCTACCACTTACTTGGGAAACAAGCCTTCCATACGTACAGCATTGAATTAATTTACTCAGATTTTACCTAGAAATTTAAAAATAGTTGGTAATGGCCAGGTGCGGTGGCTCATGCCTGTAATCTCAGTACTTTGGGAGGCTGAGGCGGGCAGATCACCTGAGGTCAGGAGTTAGAGACCAGCCTGGCCAACATGGCTTAACCCCGTCTCTACAGGAAAAAAAAAAAAAAAAATTAGCTGGGTCTGGTGGCACACCAGCTACTCGGGAGGCTGAGGCAGGAGAATCGCTTGAACCTGGGAGGCAGAGACGGCAGTGAGCTGAGATCGTGCCATTGCACTCCAGCCTGGGCAATAAGAGCAAAACCCCATCTCAGAAAAAAAAAAAAAAAAAAAAAAAGTTGGTAACATTGAGTACTCCTGGTTTCCTTCTCTCTACCTAATTCTCATAGAGACAGGTCTTTTAAAGAAACCAAAATTTTCTAAATGATACATTTCAATTATTTGAGCCAAATATATCTTTTATCAAAGTGAAGAGTTCTTTGAGTCAAGTTTAAAAATAGTTTTCTATTTTATATTGATAAAATTAAATTTTATCTCAATAAAAATATAATTCACAAGATGAAATTCACCATTTTAACTTTTCTGAAGTTTATAATTCAGTGGTTTTTAGTATATTCAAAATGTTGTGCAGTCATAACCACTGCAATTACATCATCCCCAAAAGAAACTCTGTACCTCCCAATTCTTTCCTCTCCCAAACCCTGACAACTATCAATCAATTTTCTATGTGTGTGGATTTCCTGCTCTGGACTTTTTATATACATGGAATCATAAAATATGTAGCTTCCTTCACTTGGCATAATGTTTTCGAGATTCATTCATTCTGTAGCACATATCAGTACTTCATTCCTTTTTATGGCTGAATAATACTCCACTGTATGGGTGTACCACATTTTTCTTATTGATCACCCATTGATGGACATGTGGGTTGTGTTGACCCTCTGGCTGTTATGAATAATGCTTCCATGAATATTCATAGACAAGTTTATGTGTGAATATGTGTTTTCAATTATTTTGGGCATATACCCAGACGTAGAATTGCTAGATCATATAGTAACTCTATGTTTAACTTTTTCAGGAACTGCCAAAATATTTTTCACAGTAGTTGCATCATTTTACATAAAAACACTTTTATATGTATTTGCTGTATGTGTACAAATATACAAAAATGTATATTTGTATACTAGAAGTTTCTAGTTTCATAAAGTAAAAGAAGCATTTGAGTGAATTTTAACTTGGATGTTCAAGGGAAAGAATTAAACAGAAGAAAATTGCACATAGCAAAAATGAAACATTTATACACGTATAAAATAGATATTTTAAAAATATAATATATATACACAATTTTTCCATTTATCAAAAATATATTTATGATGTAGAAAGGGTTTGAAGATTTTTTATTTCTGAAGATAAAAACTGATATTTATTCCGTCTCACCATCACTAAGGAAAGATTGTTATATCTAAAATTTATTGACGTTACCCTTTAGAAAATACTTCCATAACTATAAAAAATGAAAGTAATTATTTTCAACATGATAATGCATGCTGTGTTTTAAGCGATATATTTATATCTAACAGGAACAGACTTTGACCCAGAACACAGAACCTCACTTGTCAACAAGAACCTTCTGGAAGAGAAGACTGGCAGAATATATTTTTTTCTTTTTTTTTTGAGACGGAGTCTCGCTCTGTTGCCCAGGCTGGAGTGCAGTGGCCGGATCTTAGCTCACTGCAAGCTCCGCCTCCCGGGTTTACGTCATTCTCCTGCCTCAGCCTCCCGAGTAGCTGGGACTACAGGCGCCCGCCACCTAGCCCGGCTAGTTTTTTGTATTTTTTAGTAGAGATGGGGTTTTACCATGTTAGCCAGGATGGTCTCGATCTCCTGACCTTGTGATCCGCCCGTCTCGGCCTCCCAAAGTGCTGGGATTACAGGCTTGAGCCACAACGCCCGGCCAGAATATTTTTTAAGTACTAAGACTTGCCTGTGATGTCGTCTCTGCATGTAGTACTAATGAGGTGCTCCTTCAGATTGACCAAGTCATTGGCCACAGGTCCATGGTGAGTATCCTCAGTGTGATTGCCTGCTTTTATTTGTAGTTTCTACTCAATGTTTGTTCTATGGATATAAATCATCTGAATGCTTAATATGCCAAAAAATCAAATCATTCCAGAAAGCTAAGGGTATGTCTGCCATTTCATGACTCATTTTTATTATTGAACACCAACCCTCTTAATTTTCCCTGAAATGCACCTACATAATCATCAAATGGGAAGTTGCACAAGGAAAGGCCCCAGATTCT
Source organism: Rhinopithecus roxellana (assembly GCF_007565055.1). Classification (NCBI taxonomy): domain Eukaryota; kingdom Metazoa; phylum Chordata; class Mammalia; order Primates; family Cercopithecidae; genus Rhinopithecus; species Rhinopithecus roxellana. The sequence continues at coordinate 22,260,838 of NC_044562.1, forward strand.
TGCTCTCTTACTCACCAGGTTTGAATAGCAAAAGACGTACATGCCCAAAGTGTCAGGGTCCCTATAACTAGTAGAGTTAGGACAGACCACAAGTACAGATTAATAACACCCCCAGCTCCCCACAGATGTCCACATCTTAATCTCTGGAATCTGTGAATATGTTATGTTACATGGCAAGATGACAAGGGGTAATTAAAGCTACAGATAGAATTATGGTTGCTGATCAGCTGACATTGAGATGGAGGAGTTGACCTGAGCCTGACTATCTGGATGGGCCCAATATAATGATAAGGATCCTTGGAAGTGAAGGGGAGAAGCAGGAGAACAGTCAGAGAAAGAGCTTTGACCACAAAAGCAGAGCCCAGCGGGATGCAGCAGGAGAGACGCCACTGGCCACTGCTGGCTTTGAAGGTTGAAGGGGACCAGGAGCCAAGGAATGTGGGCAGCCTCTAGAATCTGCACAAGGCAAGGAATCAGATTCTCCCCGGGGACCTTCGGAAGGAATACAGCTCTGCCAACACCTTGGTTCTTGGCAGCGAGACCCATTTCAGACTTCTGACTTCCAGAACTGTAAGATGATATATATGCATTGTTTTAAGCATCTGAGTATGTGGTAACGTGTGACAGCAGCAATAAGAAAACAGGAAACCAACATGAGATTGTTCGACGAGACTCCAAAAGACATTGGGAGTTAACACAGGGAAATGTTAAATAGTGAAAAAAACACAAAAAGTTCTGAGGATGATGAACAAGAAATTATGGGGAGTGAAAGAAGCGAAGGTGGTGGGAAGGAATATGGTCCAGTCTTAGCTGATTTGGAGTGGATGTAGAAGAAATGGAAAGGAATCTTAATTGTGCATTTTTTTAAAGAAAAAAAAAGGAATGATCTTATTTTTTTAATATCTGCAGTGGCAGAAAGAACAAGTCCAGTGCAGGATAAAGGGACTATGAAGGAGCTTCGGACCTGACCCGAGCTGGCCCCCTCGGGGCCATTCTGTCTGCACTCTTTGGAGCATATTGTCCAACTTTTCTAAGTCTGCTCTTCTATAAAAGGTTTAAGAAACATGCTGTGCCTACAATCCTTAATGAGATTATAGAGAGAGAAGCTACAATTGCTATAAAATGCAACATATCCTGTTTAAAAATGTCCAGTGATAATAACTCATTTAAGAAGCAAGAGTTGTAAATACACATTCAACCTAATTTAAAGCAGTTGATTCCCAGTGTTTAACACCTCCTTCATATTTTTCTTTATTTACTTGGTTACTACAATGAAAAGCCAACCTGGCTTGTACTGGAATTATCATGAAAACAGCTGGAGAGAGAGGGAATTTCGTGTGGGAGCCATTAAGTATGGACTGGACCTAGTTACTCATCTCCTAGTCAGGGTCTCATCTAGATCCAGAGCTCTATAAACATCTGTAGTGTTTGTCGGCAACTCAGCACAAGAGGAAGAAGTAGAGGGTGGAGAACAAAGGCTCACTTAGGACATGAGGTTTTAGAGAGGAGAAGGCTCTACAGAGAATGAAAGAACAAGGATGGCGGATAAATCACGGCCCAGGACTGAGCCCCAGTTCTCCTAGTATCCTTTGGAATGGTGTGATCTCCACAAGCTCTTTTAAGCATTACATGAGATGATGGATCCAGAAGCTGTTTGACAAATATAAGGTCTAGAAAATATACGTAAATGTTTAATGGGTGTTTTGTTTTGTTTTGAGACAGAGCCTCACTCTGTTGCCCAGGCTGGAGTGCAGTGGCACGATCTCAGCTCACTGCAATCTCTGTCTCCCAGGTTCAAGCGATTCTCCTACCTCAGCCTCAGGAGTAGCTGGCATTACAGGCATGCGCCACCATGCCCAGTTAATTTTTGTATTTTAGTAGAGATGGGATTTTGTCATGTTGGCCAGGCTGATCTCAAACTCCTGACCTCAGGTGATCCGCCCACCTTAGCCTCCCAAAGTTCTGGGATTACAGGCGTGAGCCACCACGCTTGGCCTTTTAGTGGTCTTCTAAAATTGCATATTTCCTCTGTTAAAATGTGTTTGTAATAATGAAGTTACCCCAGTCAGATTTCTGCCTCACTTATAAACCCTGGACTACACAACTTTTCCCTAAATCTTCCATATTATTTCCCTTTTTCTCCAAACCATCATCCCAGTCCAGTTAGGTTTCCTTCCACATTCTCTCCTTCTAGTTGCTTCCACTAAATGGCATTTGGGATACACTGTCTCAGCAGTGTGTGTCTCCGAACAAAGCTGCCTCCTTCCCTCTCTACTGCAGTTTGCAGTCTGAGAATCATCTTCTTTCACTCGTGTATCCCTCCAGATCTCACCTTCAGAGTGTCCTCACGGTCCCCAGCACAATGAGGACCACACAAGGGGTTCAACACATACTTCTTGGCTGATTAAAAAGAGGAAAGGCAATGATGGCAGCCAGAGAGAGGAAAGCGAGGATCTTGTCACTGATGATAAGTCGGCTAGTCGGAGCAGCCTGTTAGAAATAAAAAGTAGCTTTCTGGAATTAATTCCTTTCCTCTTTTTCTTTTTAATTTGTTTCATATGAAAATAAACTGTTTAAATTAATCTGCATTTTTGTTTTTCTGTAGGTCACTTATACTCATTCTCTTTTCTGTACAATATGTATATGGGGTAAGTACATTCACTAGCTCTGGTTGCGTTGTGAAAATTCACTTTATCAAATGCATAATTTTTATTGTACTTTCAAAGAAATCGCCCTCTGGGACTCAGTTTTCTTACCTGTGAAATTGAGAATAGGACCAAATAAACACTAAGATTTATTTTATATTTATAGTCAAGACTGCTTACTGAATTGCCTAGGTATTGGGGATTTCTTTATTTTAATACGAACATAACCCTTTTTTTTAAGGTTTTTTTTTTTTTTTTTGGAGACAGGAGGCAGCTGGGTCATTTCAAGATTAAATCAAGAAGTATAAGAATAATTTGAACATTTTAGCTCAGAGGAAAAATAAGTCCAGAACATTCTGTAATAAGCTATCTTTCTTCTGCCTCCTCACTGAAGAATCTCAGTCATTAAACTCACCCTCAGATGTGTCTGGGAAATCCCATTGTGGTCTGCCTGCAACTCAGGTTGATCTTGAGACACCTGACTTGGTTTAAATCACTCTAGTGAACACATCCTTATCTGTTCATACTCTCCATCTTGGATCCACCCAATGAAACTTCAGTGAGTCAAGTTATTGTAGGTATTTTCAAAGCAAATCAAAATGCAAAATTACCTTCTGTTCTCCTTTTCCCACAAGTTGGGAGCAGAAAACACCTAGGTTAAAGAATGAGGAGCCAGTGGTTCTTGACTCTGCCAATGATTCATTTCTTAACTTATGTAAGACTCAGTTATCTCCTGTATTGAGTAGGGATGATAAGACTTGCCCAACTTTGTTGACATGCATTTGAGAGCATCACCTGAAATAGTGAGTGTAAACAATACTGTGATATATACATGTGTACTTTTTATATTTCTCTTATCTGATTTTTAAAAGTTTGTGTTATATTCTTTTTTATGTTATAAAAGTCTGCAGAGTCCTAGATTTTGCCTTTTTAAAATATTGCATATGAGTAAATATAATTTCTGAACCAAAGATTTTTCTATCCCAGGCCTTCTACCAGCTTGTGGTGTGCAGAGATTCTAGAGATTTCACACAGGGAGGGGCCATACTATTGTTGGGTTTTAAAGGTAGCGATACAAATTGTTATGCAATGTCTGTGGGAAGCAATTTGGTATTATCCATCCGGATTTCGAATGCACGTACCTATTGACACAGAATGTGTCTTTTTGGAATTTGTCATACTTGTTTATTCTGATTCACGCATACAGATAAATATGCCCAAGAATACTAATTTCAGGATAGTGTTCAGTACAGACAGAAGGGAGCCCCCTAAATTTCCTTCAACAACTGGTTAAATAAGGTATGGTACATGGTCTGACAGATAGGCATATGTATTACTTCGGAATGATTTTGAAGACTTTCAATTATGTGAAAACAGCAAAATGTAGAGCAATCCACCATTTGGATAAAAATAAAACAAGTCAAAAATCACCAAAAGTGTGTTTTTACACATCTGTGCGTTTGTGCCCATGTGCTCATCTGCCTCTGTGTGTGTGTGTGTGTGTGTGTGTGTGTGTGTGTGTGAATGAGGTCATTGTATGAATATGCTTATTAATGCCCAGACACCCATTTGAAAAAAATTATCCTATATAGGAGGGAACTTGGGGCCATTGTTGAAAGAGGACGTTTCTTTTCCTGTTATACTCTTTTGCACCATTTGAATTTTTAAAATTATTGCCTATATTATTTGTTTTTCAAAAAAAGAAGATGGAATTACAAGTATAAGACATTAATAACTTGTTTGAAGTTTTTTGTTTTTTTTTTTTTTGGTCTCACTCTGTCGCCCAAGCTGGAGTACAGTGGCATGATCTCAGCTAACTGCCACCTCCACCTCCCAGTTCAAGTGATTCTCCCTCCTCAGCCTCCCGAGTAGCTGGGATTCCAGGCATGTGCCATCACACCTGGCTAATTTTTTTGTTATTTTTAGTAGAGACGGGGTTTCACCATGTTGGCCAGGCTGGTCTCGAACTTCTGGCTTCAAGTGATCTGCCAGCCTTGCCCTCCCAAAGTGCGGGGATTACAGGCATGAGCCGCCACAGCCAGCCTTTGAACTTTTCTATGTGACAAATATAAGTTTAACAATATCTGAGATAAGGCAGATAGTGACTTTTCCTTTTCTCTCTTTGAAGAAGAGTAACATTAGTTTCCGAGAGTATGAATGTATTCCCAGTGAATGTGGCTCATACTTTGAATGTTTAATTGTCTGAAATATTGTGTTTATCTTTTAAAATGAATTTATACAATCTATTTTTGAGGTGCAGACCTCTACAAATTTACCCTCCTCTTTGAAATGTTTATTGGAGTATGCTTAGGTAGAAGAACTTTGCAGCGGATAAAATCACCTCTTGCTTTTTCCTTTTACTGATACAAGTCAAAGCTTGATATGTGACTCTTCCGTTTTTTTTTTTTTTTTTTTTTTTTTTTAGAATCTGCTAATTTTAAACTGATTCTTTCCTGAAACATAGTTTTGCTGCAAACATCTTAGTGATGTTTGGCAAAAATAAGCAAAGAAATAATAATAACAAACTTGCCCTTATTATCAAGCCATCTAATCAACTGACCTTATTTTTTTCCTCTAGTTGTTTGGATATTTCAGTGAACACATAGTAATGAAGCCCAACCTTAAATGAACCCAAGTATTCAGTCTAGTTACTTTAAGTGCTTTCATGCTGTCCTGACCTGGGCCTGGGCATTTAATTTTTTTTTAACCTTATCAGGGTGTTGAACTTAGTATTTCTGCATTTATAGATAACAATGTTACTCAAAACTCAAGAGGCATATATTTCTGAAACTTCAAACACATTTTTAAACTTAAATTATCTAATCGCATGGCTCTTGTCAAGCTTCAAATTTCTTGTATGCTTGTAATGATCCATGAGAATATTGTTTACAAAGATGTCTTTTTAAAATCAATGCTTAAAGATATTTTCTTTTGGATTGTGTCTGAGCATATTTTTCTTCAAAAAATTAGCCTAAATTGTGTGATTGAAAAGAAAAATAATATATGCTGATTAGACTCTTTTCCCTCCCATACACATATACCTGTTCATATATATGTATACATACATGTATATTCACATATACGCATATATATTCATAGGCATTCACACATACATATGTATATATGTCTTCCATGGGAACTATAAATATTAGTTTTATTGTTTTATGTTTTCCCATCATACACTGGTCTAAAGGCTTGAGTTTACAGCCTTAAGTTTAAAAAGGTTGATCAATCATAAAATTGTATGGGCAATGTATAAATGTTGCAATGACGGCTAGGTCAGATCATGAGCCAGACAAAACTTACCTCTGATGCTTTCTTGATATTCCTGTCCATGCCCTCAGGTCCCAGCATCTAGAGGTACTTTGTCCACTACATGGGGGCCTAAACCACCACTGCCTCCTCACTGGCAGGCCCAGCCTGGGAATGTGCGCTCAGTGCTCATGTTCATTGCAGGGGCATCATGGTGATTGCTGTTAAGGGATCTGCTTATGGAAATAGTACTCTGGGACTATGCTTTTGTATGGAAGTGGATGATGTCTCTGGATATAGGTGATTAGGATTCATGAGAACAAGGAGCTGATTCTTCCCAAAGGGTGTGTGTGTGTGTGTGTGTGTGTGTGTGTGTGTGTGTGTGTGTTGCTCTAAAGAGAGTGTTGGAAAGTTTGCTGAAAGTGGGGAAAAGGTCCAAATTATTCAAGTTCAGGAGTTTCTGTTTGAGAAACACATTAGAGAAACCATCTTGGAGTCTCAGCAAATTGTAGGAAGAACAATTTTAATTTTAAGCCCAAGGATGTGACAGGAGAAGTGTCCTATGAAGGACAATTTGATGAGGGAGGAGACACACCACAGCTGATCTTGAAGATAAAGCAAAACGGGCCTGAAAAAAAGCCAAGCTTTTCATTTAAACTAGACTCCATTGTCTTCGTATGGATTGCATAACCACATAGTTTACACTCTAAGACTATTCGCAACTTAATAAATTCAGTCTTACTGACAGGGAGAAATTGCAGAAGATTCCAGTTAAAGCCAAATGACTTTAGAAGGAGACTTATTTTCCTTCAGCGTCTTTAGTTTTGGAAGCTTCTTGTTCATATAATCAACCCTCCTTATTGTTAAGCTACTGTGTAAGTTCTTCATCTTTTTATATGTCATGATTAGTTTTTTCTTCTCATGGAGTCAAAGGTAAACCAAGAGTGCTTTTTATAATGTATGTGTTATGCACCCAGTTAAACGATGAGTACTGGTATACTAAATAAGATGCTTCACTTTCCAGAGTGGAAAGAAATACGTTGGTCCTTGTGGAGGAAGAGATTGCTCTGTTTGCCACTGCGTTCCTGAAAAGGGGTCTCGGGTAAGTGATGTAAAAACCGACATGGGCAGCATTCCTGAATTTTGAAACCTTGTGCATATTTAATGTTAAGTAGTCTCAGAGTCTTGGCCAATTTTAGTCCTTGATAATGTTTATGTATTTCACAGCCAATGTTTTTCACATTCTAATAGCAATCTCAATTATATTAGACAGTTTGGGCTTTGAAGACAGTCTAGGAAGCTGCGATTCACCCATTATTTTATATGAATTGCCCTATGGAGGAAGGGTCCTGGTGTGAAATGGTACCTACTGGGTCACCATCCTGAAATATGGCATTTCAAAGGCTCTGAGAAGTACTGAAGTTGGTCGAAAAAAATCCAAGTTTGTTTGGTCTTTCCAGACAGTTGACTATAGGACTCTTTCTTGGATTGTCCCTATTGAAACAAGTGGTACAGTGTTCTAATGAAGTGATAGTTATATTTTTTGCATGCTTATTATGTGCCAGGCACTGTTCTATGAGTTCAAAATGCTTCTGCTCATTGACTTCTCATAAGAATCTTCTTAGGATACCACGTTTGCAGGGCAACAGACCAAAGCCCAGGAAAGTTAGTGTCTTGCTCAAGTCCACCCAGAACGGTGGCATTGATGAACATGTTAGAGTCTGTGTTCTGCAAAGCCAAGAACCTCTTTGGTTACTGTCTGTCAGGTCTCTTGAACATTTATTAACATCTCCCCCATGTTCTGACAGCAGCCCATTAATTCATTTGTGATAAAGTATTAGATCAAACAATTCTTTAATTATAATTACTCCCACAATCTCACAAGAAAGGAGTGTGTTATAGAAGTTTGGGACAATTTTTGAGTCAGATCAACGATTCTTTTCAAATGTGTCCTCATCCATTCTCGCTGCTGTAACAGAATACCATAGACTGGGTGGCTTACGAGAAATTGATTTCTCGCAGTCCAGGAGGGTGGGAACCCCAAGAGCAAGGTGCCAGCAGATCCAGCATCTTGCTGAAGGCTTGCTTCCTGGTGTGCAGATGGTGCCTTCTCATTGTATCCTCATATGGTGGAGAGAAAGCCCTCTGGGGCCCCATTGATAGGGGCATTCAATTCACAATGACTCTGCTCTGATTAATTACCTCCCAGAGACCCCATCTCCTCCTACTATCACCTTGGGGGTTAGAATTTCAACATATGAATTTTGGGGGCTACAGATATTCAGTCTGTAACAGTGTTCAAGTCAATCGTAGGGGGCTGTGCATGACATTCAAAAAGCACAGTAGAGTAAGGAGGAGTCTACAAGGACACAAAACACTACCTTCCTGAGAGAAGGGACCACATATTTCTCTCATGGTATTGCTTCAACTTTACACAGCAGGTGTGCAATGGGTTCCTTTGTTGGCCTATTTTACTGGGAGCAGCTACCTTATTGAGCATAAGTTATGACAAATCCCCTGATGCTTAAACTGCTTTGTTCCTTCTTCAGTGCATCAAAAATTTTGTTCATCAGAATTTATCTTGAGCTCTTTCTTTTTCTTTCTTTCTTTCTTTCTTTCTTTCTTTCTTTCTTTCTTTCTTTCTTTCTTTCTTTCTTTCCTTCTTTCCTTCTTTCCTTCTTTCCTTCCTTCCTTCCTTCCGTCTTCCTTCCCTTCCTTCCTTCCTTCCTTCCTTCCTTCCTTCTCCTTCCTTCCTTCCTTCCCTTCATTTCCTCTCTCTCTCTCTCATCTCTCTCTCTCTCTCTCTCTCTCTCTCTCTCTCGCTCTCTCCTGCTCTTCCTATCTTCCTCTCTCCGCCTCCCTCCCTCCCTCCCTCCCCTCCCTCCCTCCCTCCCTCCCTCCCTTGAGACAGAATCTCACTCTGTCACCCAGGCTGGAGTGCGGTGGCATGATCCCAGCTCACTGCAAGCAGCTCCTCCTCCCGGGTTCACGCCATTCTTCTGCCTCAGCCTCCCGAGTAGCTGGGACTACAGGTGCCCGCCCCATGCCCGGCTCATTTTTTGTATTTTTAGTAGGGACAGGGTTTCACCGTGTTAGTCAGGATGGTCTCCATCTCCTGACCTCACCATCTGCCTGCCTCAGCCTCCCAAAGTGCTGGGATTACAGGCGTGAGCCACCGTGCCCAGCCAGAGCTTTTTCTTTTCTATTCTTTTTCTTTTTTAGACAGGGTCTCACTCTGTCACCCAGGCTGGAGTGCAGTGGCATGATCTTGGCTCACTGTAGCCTCAAACTCTTGGGCTCAAGTGAGCCTCCCACCTCTACCTCCCAAGTGGCTGGGCCTACAGGCACATGCCACTACACGAGGCTAATTATTTTTTTGATTATTATTATTATTATTATTTTGTAGAGGTGGCGTCTTGCTACATTTCCCAGGCTGGTCTCAAACTCCTGGCCTCAAGTGATCCTCCCTCCTTGACTTCTCAAAGTCCTGGGATTACAGGCATGATCCACTATGTCCAGCCAGTCTTCAGCCACTTTCATAATATAATTTTAAGAGTGAAACTTCAAGAAAACAAAGTCCTTAGCTTTTTTGTGTAAATGTGCACATTATATAGGAAAAAAAGCCTGACTTTTTTTGTGAGGTTATTAATATAAATATATCAAGATGGTACAAATGTAAAAAGAAAAACAACCTCAGTACCTCTAAATTTTATGACTTTGAGCTTCAGGACCAAGATAAATAGATCTGATCCCAAGAAAGGGACGAGCAGACCACAAAACGAAGAGGACCAGTTGCTTTGATAAAGGCACTTCAGTGGGCGCCCAATGTGAAGGAGGCTGAGAATTGCTTTAGCAGAAAGGCAGATGCTACTGGTTTTCAGCCAGTAAAGGCCAGAGTGTTGTTCAGCATCTTCCAATGCACGGGACAGTCCTCACACCGAAGAATTTTCCATCCCAAATGCCAACTGTGCCAAGACTGAGAAGCCCTGTTCTAACCTCACCTCTGCTCTGTGATGCAAGTATTCTTATTTCCACTCTTTAGAGCAAGGAAACTAAATTCCCAACAGTTCTAAATAACCTGCTAGGCTGTGCAAGAGCCAGGAATCACACCCAAGTGTCTGGCTTCAGCCCCAGCACTTGCTCCACGATCGTGGAAAGATGGTTACACGAAGGTCCCAATTGCTGGGTTGCAGCATCACTTTGTAAACTCAGGTTGCCACTTGATCTGACCAAGCCTGGGTTTCCTCGCATGTACCCCCATTGGTCCTCCTCTTCCATGTCCTTGTGGTTTGGCATCTCCACTGAGCCCCTTCGAGAAGAACAGGAAAGACAGAGGCAGAGTGCAAATGGGAAGGCATTCAGAAATGGGCAGAGAAGTGGAAATATTCAGATTGTCTTCAAGAGTGAATGAGTGGCTGTTCTGTTATTTAGAACTGTTATTTAGAACTGTTGGGAATTTAGTTTCCTTGCTCTAAAGAGTGGAAATAAGAATACTTGCATCACAGAGCAGAGGTGAGATTACAACAGGGCATCTCAGTCTTGGCACAGTTGGCATTTGGGATGGATAATTCTTTGGTGTGGGGACTGTCCTGTGCATTGGAAGATGTTGAACAGCACTCTGGCCTTTACTTGCTGTTAACCTTGTGCTGTTAAACAAGGCGTTGCATGTGTAGATAGTGCACTTTTCCTCTGAGCAGTCTCTGGATGATGAAGGCTTCTGGTCCTGAGCAGCACTCTGCTGTGTGTGTCTCTGTGTCTGTGTGTTCCAGGAGAGCTGTGTGCGCCACACCAGGGAGCCTCCGGTCTTCCTGAGATGCATGGGTTTTCCGTGGGAAGGCTGCAAGTCGCTGGGACATCTTCCAGCTGAGGATTTGGGGGTGTGGCTTGTGCATAACGGAAGGTGCTTTGGGAAAGCAACACGCTCAAACCCTCAGCAGCCGGCCAACCTTCTGAGCTGCAGTGGCGGCTCAAGGGGGACTATCAGAATAGGAAAACACCCAATTCCTGAGGCTTGAGGGATCTGCCTGAGGCTGCACAGCCCTCAAGTGGTGTAACAGGGTATTCCTAAGAAGGAAAGTGTTCCTCTCTTACAGGTTAATGCCCGGAGTAGGAGCAGGTAGTAGTTTCATCAAACCCCACATCAAAACTGCTATGTCTAAAGCGATTGTTGACAGACAAGGCTGGTTCTGTGCTGAGGAATGACCATGGTTCACAATTTAACTGGAGAGGAGAGCTAGAGTTAGAGGTGGAGATGGAGCGATCTAAGGTGGAGAACTAAGGGCGGCCTCCTTTGACGTCTACAGAATAAAGTCCAGTCCGATCACTGTACCGCTGGAGGCCCACAGTCTAGCCCCAGCATGAGTTTCATCCGTAATCCCCGTTACTACCCCCTTGACCCTTTCCAGCTGCAACAGTTGAGCCACTCACTCACTCTTGACGATAATCTGAATATTTCCACTTCTATGCCCGTTTCTGAATGCCTTCCCATTTGCACTCTGCCTCTGTCTTTCCTGTTCTCCCCAGAGGAGCTCAGTGGAGATGCCAAACCACAAGGCCTTTCTGCTCATCACAGCCGGTGTCAGTGTCTGCCTGCCACAGCCTCCCAGCAGCCTGCCTACCTGCTTCTCTTTCGCTGTACTTGTCCTGCCCTGCCCTGTAGCTCTGGCTGGATTTGAGTGTGAATGTGCCTGACTTTATGGATTAGACGGCAAGCATACACTTCCTGAAGGTGGTCATGAGAACACATGTAAAACGTTGATCCCGACTCCTGAGCCACTGTTGACACCCTTGAAATATAGTTTACCTACCTTCACTTCTCCCCTTTTTAAACTGGGGGTCATTTTTTTGTACTTTGAGATTATCACAGTAGATAGCACACAACAGGCGGTGAGTACATATAAATTAAGAAACTAAAATTCAGGGGCCGGGTGCAGTGGCTCACGCTTGTAATCCCAGCACCCTGGGAGACTGAGGTGGGCGGATTACCTGAGGTCAGGAGTTCAAGACCAGCCTGGCCAACATGGTGAAACCCCATCTCTACTAAAAATACAACAAATTAGCCAGACGTGGTGGTGGGTGCCTATAATCCCAGCTCCCTGGAAGGCTGAGGCAGAATTGCTTGAACCCATGAGGTGGAGGTTGCAGTGAGCTGAGATTTTGCCATGGCACTCCAGCCTGGGCGACAAGAGCAAAACTGTCTGAAAAGGAAAAAAAATTAGATTCCAGCCTGGACAGGATTTGGGAGCTGAGCTGGTGGTCAGGCCAGCATGCAGGGGCTCTGGAGGGGGATCTCCCATACCCAAGAGAAGAGGCGGACACAATTAGTGGGGAGTCTCTTCCCCAACCCTAGACTTCCTCCGCACACACTGGCATTTAAGCCTGTTATGAAATGAATAATCTCACATCGTTCAAATTCCCTTGCGAATTTCAGGTAGGGTCAGAAATAAGCACTTTGAGCAGCAGCAACAAATAAGAGGGTTGCAGCTCTTGGACCTGTTAAGGTGCAGTGGCACCCTGGGAAGAGCTCCAGGCTGAGGGGAGGAGACCGGAGCTTACCTCCTTGATCTTTTTCAGGTTCAGAGCCCTCACCTGGGACATAAGAACTTGTCCTAGAGGGGGCTAATTGGTCCCTCTCGGCTCTAGCAGCCCGTGGTTCTGTGATGTGGGGCGTGGGTTTTCACATATGACAGCTATTTACTTGGTTTCCCAAATGACTTGTGATGAGGCCCTAACATTTCCCTGAACCTCATTATGGCCTGTCTTTAAGGGTGTGAATGGGATGTATCAGGCAGGATTTTCTATTATTCCTTATCAGTTTCAAGGGAGGAAGCTCTCTGTGTTTAATGATGTGCTCCTTGCAGGGAAAATTACATGTCCTTACAAATTAGAATGGGGACATTGTATAAGTTATACTTTAGTAACAAGGATGATAATAGAGACACTGTCCAGTTTTTTCCCCATGTTTTCTATTCAAGGGAGTATAACAACTGTGAAATTAACAAAATCTTACAATGTGGTGGGTTTACAAACACGGAGGTCAAATGGCTTAAAGGTCAAGAATTGTCTTAGTTTTTTTGGTTTGAAAACCAAAATCAAACATGAGTGAGTCATTCTTTCTTCTGAGAATTTCAGTAGCTAAAAAAATGCAAGCATTTTCCCTGTGATCTCATTCACTCATCCCTTATACTCCTAAGAGCTTGCATTCCGTGATAAAAATGGAATTTACTTGGGAAATTTTAATTACCGTTAACATTTTTCATTTCATTGAATTACTTGCACTCGAAGTTTGAGAACTCAGTCTCATCACCCACACAGCTGTGTTTTAGGACATTTTCCACCTGCAGCCTGATACATCGTTCAGAACAATAATTTTTATGTCCCCAAAGTTCACTTAAGTCAATTGTGTTCCATTTTAATGTAAACAAGTTCCAGTGACAATTGGAAGTTGGCAAAGGTGGTCTTTTTTCAAGCCCAGAACTTGTTGGGTTTGCTTTTTTGTTCTTCTTGCTGTACCTTCCTCCTCCAAGAACTCTCTGGCTCATTTTGTCACTACTGGAGAATTCCCTGGTAAATGAAGTCCCTGTCAGAGGTGGCAGACTCAGATGCCCTTGGGGAACAGCTGGTGACCTGAATGTGGCAATGGGGAGAGGAGGTGCTCAGGACGGGGCTACTAGGAGCTGGACAGTGCATTTGTCATTTAAAGGCATCGGAATTCAGAATTTTTTAAAAGCCTAGAGACTAGCAATTAAACATACTCCCCAGTGAAATTCAGCCCACCAGCTTCCAGTTTATAATTTGGGCTTAGCTTGTTCAAGTGTTCCCCCACGTCAAGAACAGGAACCTTGATTTCTGAAGAATAGAAAACTTGCAAAAGTTAGAGGCTGAATCTTCAGCTATAGGATGATCTGTGTAGGCGCTTGAGTAAGGATTTCTTTTTTTTTGAGATGGAGTCTCTCTCATCCACGCTGGAGTGTCGTGGTGCTATCTCAGCTCACTGCAAATTCCGACTCCTGGGTTCCAGCAATTCTCCTGCCTCTGCCTCCAGAGTAGCTGGGATTACAGGCACCCCCACCACGCTTGGCTAATTTTTGTATTTTTAGTAGAGATGGGATTTTGCCATGTTGTCCAGGCTGGTCTCAAACTCCGGACCTCAGGTGATCTGCCTGCCTTAGCCTCCCAAAGTGCTGGAATTACAGGTGTGAGCCACCATGCCTGGCCTTGAGTAAGGATTTCTGAACAGAGTTTGGGAGGCCTAGAGAGTAAAGGAAGGATCCCTGCCTATCATTTAATACTATTTGGCCTATTAATAAATTATAGTGGTAGAAATAGTGGCAGCAGCTGATGTCTACACGGGAAAATAACTCCAACTAACTAACATCATTTCAGTAGGCTGAGAAATATCTTTAAATCCAGCATCCATGCATGAGAAAAGAGAGAAAAGAAGCTTTTATCTGCCTACTACACTGTGGAATGTATTACCTATTTTCCAAACAGACCAAGTCTATGTGTAGAGCTGACGTATCGACTCTCCCCTGGGAATCCTAGTTACGGTTTGGGTCTGAAGGCAGGTTTGGGCACATCTGCCCTGGTCAGTCACCTCATTAACTTGTCAGTGATTTGCAACAGTTGTTCCATAGCAACAACTGCCACACTGTGTGACCCAGCATGACCCGGGCCAGGCTGGGTGCAGAGCTCAGTAAATGCGGGGCCGCGCTGAACTTGTTATTGGCAAGGAATAACGGCTAGCGATACAGGTGCGCTCAAAAGCAGGGCACAGTTTGGGGGAAACAGTCCATTACTTAGGAAAATAGCACTGAGTATAAGGATACCTCTGTAGTGCAAATGTAACGTCTGACTAATTAGCTAAGATGAGGAATTATAAAGGTTTTAGGAAATAAAAGCAAATTTCTCCTTTCAAACAACCATATTCAGTAATTTGCCAAGAAACCCACAAACAGCTGTCTCCAAGGTGCTTATTTCTCTATAACACAATCTTTTGTTTTTTTTTTTTCTTTTTTTGGATGGAGTCTGGCTCTGTTGCCAGGCTGGAGTGCAGTGACGCGATCTTGGCTCACTGCAACCTCCACCTCCCGGGTTCAAGCAATTCTTCTGCCTCAGCCTCCCAAGTAGCTGGGACTACAGGCGCCAGCCACCATGCCCAGCTGATTTTTGTAGTTTTAGTAGAGACAGGGTTTCACTATGTTGACTAGGCTCATCTTGAATTCCTGGCCTCAAGAGATCTGCCTATCTCGGCCTTCCAAAGTGCTGGGATTACACACGTGAG
Source organism: Rhinopithecus roxellana (assembly GCF_007565055.1). Classification (NCBI taxonomy): domain Eukaryota; kingdom Metazoa; phylum Chordata; class Mammalia; order Primates; family Cercopithecidae; genus Rhinopithecus; species Rhinopithecus roxellana. Next base: position 22,276,018 of record NC_044562.1, read on the forward strand.
CCGCTGCACTTGGCCTCTGTCACACAATCTTAACTGCAACGAATTATAATGCCAATAATAATACCTTTCCATTCATTTGGCAAGTAACCATTGAGCATTTACCACATGCCAGGCATTCACCCAGGCCATGAAGGCCTCAGTCATAAAGAAAGTCCCTGCAGCCTGGAGCTCAGAGCCGAGCCTAGAGACAGACAGGATTCTCCTCCGACCACTATTTCTGGCTGCCTGATGAGCGCCAGGCACTGTTCGAGGTACTCGAGTCACATCAGGGAAAAGACGAGACAAAAATCCTTGCTCCCTCCCCAGGTGGACAATGTGGTACCCTGGCTTGCTTTGCATGGGAGCATATGGGGGTCAGGGCACAGGGAGCTGTGGGTTAGCACTTGAGCTTGAACTGGGTGGAATTAGAACTCCCCTAGCCACAGCCCGGAGGAGGAGTCTTCCATCAGTTGCTATGGCTGTGTAACAAATGACCATATACATGGTGGCTTAATACAACAGAAATGTATTCTCTAGAGGCCTGAAGTCCAAAAGCAAGCTGCTGGCACTGCCAGGCTCCCTCCGCAGCTCTGGGGGAGAACCTGCTTCTCGCCTCCTTCCACTCCTTGTGGCATCAGCAGTCCTTGGCATTCCTTGGTTCCTGGTGGCCTCACTCCGGTCTCTGCCTGTCTTCACATCGCCTGCTCCTCTGTGTGTCCGCATCAATCTCCCTCTGTGTCCTCCTTATAAAGGTGCGTGTAGTAGCATTTAGGGCCCACCTAAATCACCCGGGAGAAAGTCTTCAGCTCAAGATCCTTTACTTTATCAGGTCTTTCGCCGTCTAAGGCAATAGTCACAGGCTATAGGCTTAAGACATGTCGTATCATTTTTTGTGGCGCCAGTCAGCTTCTTACAAGTGTTCAGACAAGGGGAACAGCTGCTCGGGTCCTGAAGTGGGACGGAGACAGGCTGGCATGTTTGAGGGACTGAAACGTGACTAGAGAGAGGTTTGACCGCAGTGGGTAAGGAAGCCGGCAGCAGGCAATGCTGCTTAAGAAGCAGACGGGGGCCAGGCACGGTGGCTCACGCCTGTAATCCCAGCACTCTGGGAGGCCAAGGTGGGTGGATCATGAGGTCAGGAGTTCAAGACCAGACTGGCCAACATGGCGAAACCCTGTCTCTACTAAAAAACATACAAGAATTAGCCAGGCATGGTGGTAGGTGCCTGTAATCCCAGCTACTTGGGAGGCTAAGGCAGAGAATGGCTTGAACCTGGGAGACGAAGGTTGCAGGGAGCTGAGATCACACCACTTCACTCCAGCCTGGGTGACAGAGTGAGACTCCATCTTTAAAAAAAAAAAAAGAAGAAGAAGAAAGAAAAAGAAAAAGAAGCAGACAGGTTTTCCTGCGTAATAAGAAATTGATGAAAGATTTTAAGAAGGGAAGAAGCAGATTGGATTTATGTTATAAGAAGATGATCTGGTGCTGTTTGGAGAATGTGGCTGGTGGCAGGTAACGTAGTATTAGGGAAAACCTGTTCTGAGGCTGCTACAGTCACGCAGGTGGGAAGTCCTGGTGGCTTAGCGAGGGGGTGAGTGTGGACGGTAGGGAAGTGGATGGGAGGTGGAGATATTTGGGAGGCAGACTGGATAGGAATGAGGAGACTCACCTGGGGCAGTTGAGTCAGGCAGTTAAGAGGCATGTGGGACTCCTAGGAGAGGTGTAAGCTGCTGTGTGGACAGCAGTGTGTGCTCAGGAAGCACGTTTCAGGGGCGATCATGAGTCCAGGCTTGGACTTGCAGGCTTGAGGTCAGTTGGGTATGTGACTGGTGCTCAGAAAGAAAGGGCTAGGCTAGTGAGGGACACGGAGGGATTGTCTGACTGTGGGTGAAGTTGACCCCTTGGAAATGGATGCTTTGGCTGGAGAGAAAGTGACAAGAAGCCAGGGCAGCCCTAAAGAGCTCTGGAGGAGACTCCAACCAGGAGGAAGAGGGCCAGCATGCAAATCAAGGCAAGGCCAAGGGGCAGGGACGCTGGAGAACAGGGCAGGCAAGAGGGAGGGAGAGTCAAATGGGTTAGAGCTCGTCAGGGAGCTCACTAGGAGCCCTTAGCCTTGTTTAGGCCCCACAGCAGATGCAGATGCCTTGTGTTAAAATGGGAAAACCCTTCTCGAGTGGCCTGGAGTAAGGGGCGACCTTGTTGTTCAGTGGCAAAGCCACGTCTCCTGGTTCTCCGTGCAGGGTTCTTCCCACTGCACCATGCTGCCTCTTAAAATCTCGAATGAGTGTTACTCCAGGCTAAATCACTCGGTTTACCCCTATTTCATTGTGAACAAGTGCGGTTACTTTAAGGTACAAGAAAACAGTCTGCCACTGCAGTCCAGTCTCTGGATTGTCTCCTGTTGATGACACCTTTTGTTACTTATTTTGCTAACTTCCTGATAACCAAAGGGCCTTTTACCTGCAATAGGGGAGACCCCTGGAGGCACTGCCACAGGATTTGTGAGTGATGTTGTAGTGCCACCCAGTGGCTGACTGCTTAAATTACAACCAAGCCTTAAAAAGGAGGGACGCATTAAAAAAGAAGGGAATGATAATAATGGATTAAGAATAATAAAACCCATAAAAGGATGAATATATTTAAAAGAATATTTATTTGTTAATTTTAATTGTGGAAGTTTTAATTGATCATGTAATCCATGAATATATGTTTAGAATTTATACTGTGCAAGACAGTGGCCAAGATGCTGGGATGGAAATAAAAACGTACATGAATCCCTGGCTACAAAAAGTGTACCAGAGGCCAGGCGCAGTGGCTCATGCCTGTACTTTGGGAGGCTGATGGGGGTGGATCACTTGAGGTCAGGAGTTTGAGACCAGCCTGGCCAACATGGCAAAACTCCATCTCTGCTAAAAATACAAAAATTAGCCAGGTGTGGTGGTGGGCGCCTGTAATCCCAGCTACTTGGGAGGCTGAGGCAGGAGAATTGCTTGAACCGGGAGACAGAGGTTGCAGTGAGCTGAGATTGAGCCACTGTACTCCAGCCTGGGTGACAGAGTGAGACTCCATCTCAAAAAATATATACTGGAAGACATCACCCCAAGCAGATATTAAGCAAAGTAGTGTGCACAAGGCAATAATGAAAACCGGGTGATGACGTTATTTAGTCATTAATTATTTGGGGGTAGATGTGGTAGTTTGGAGGGGAGTGAAATTGATGAGGACTGCGGTGAAATGGAAGCAGAAACCTTGAAGTGAGAACCGAACAGCCTCAGGTCCTCTGTCTCATGTCTTTGAGCCTCAGCTTCCTCCTTTGGGAATGAGGTCGTAGGTACAGGGATGACTTTCTGCTTCACAGGGTGGCAAGGATTCCATGAGAAGAATGTATTAACACACTGTTGTGTTGAGGCTAGATTCATACATGGTGGCAGTTATTACTGCTACTGTTATGATTATGATATTGTTGGTGGAGGGATAGCAGAATTGGAGCTACGGTAAAGAAAGACTACTCTGACCTCATGGAAGCACACGTGATTGGGACAGAGGGTGTGGGTGTGGAAACTGCAGGAAATAAGGTTGGCCTGTGTGTGGAAGGGAGATTGTCCCCATTGTAGGTGTTGGTGAAAGCAATGACACCAGGAAAGGGGAGACTGAAGAAGACTCATTGACGGTTGCATGAGGCAGTGGGGAGAAGATCAGGGTTAAGGAGACGAGGGAGATTGGTGCTTGTGGAACCCATGTGAGAGATGACAAGACCATGGGCCAGGTGCTTGGCAGTGGGAGGAAGGTAAGACGGGAGCATGAGATTTGGGTTTTGGTCCAAAGCGAGATGTGATCGACTTGGTCATGAGAAGGACATGGAGAATGAGGGAAAGAGGGTGACAAGGCTGGCAGCTGGATGGTGAGCTTAGAACGATGCAAGAAACAGAGTCACTCTCTTCAGTGACAGGGAAGGAGGAGGCAGAGGGCTGAGCTCAGCTTTGACCCAATGTGTGAGATGAATTAACAGGGCAAGAGGATGCAAGAAAGTTTCTAGAAAACAGTTGGGGATTTGGATAAGACCAGAAAGTTAAATTTGGGAACCACAAAAAATAGAGGTCTTTGATTAATTCAATTAATAACATTGTGTCCTAAAGAAACTTTATAAAAGAACAGCGGGTATATCTGGATAGATTGTTTTTAAGTGTAAAAATAAGAAGAGGCTTGAAGGGATTGAAATGTCACCCCAGGCATGGCATGAGCACAGTTTATTGGGTGGACCCTCCGTTGTGCTAGACTCAGGCTCAGGCTCAGGTAGGGGGAAGAGGAGAGGTTTGGGAGAGAGACTCACTGGTCCAGGTGTGAATTTGAGCTTGCTAGATGTGAGGGCCTGAATAAGTTACACCTTCCTTCATCTATATGGGGATCATAGCCTACATTTTTCAGTGTTGCTAGTTGCATTAAATAAGGTAAGGTATGCAGCATGGCAGCCACAAAATCCATAACCAAGCCTAATAAATACATTCCTTCCCCTTCCTGTGACATTTTTGATGATCAACGTCATGGTCTTAGAGTTCAAGGGTGATTTGGAAAATCTGTATAATTAGTATAACAAAAGCCTCTTTCTTGTTTGTTCAGTTATTCATTTATTTACACTTTGCACTGATTTAACTTCTGGCTGAGAAGGAGTGGGAAGTCATGGCAGAAAAAGTGTGGCTGTACATATATTTGTAGGTGCTTCTCCTAGTGCTCCTACTGATAAAATGACAAGCAATTTCTTAGATTTTTGTCATTCCCCATAGGTTTTGGTCCCTGGGGCAACCAGATCATTGCCAGCCAAGAAGGCTGATTTGAAGATTTTGGTTTTTGAAAAGCACAATACATGTCCTCTTATCTTTTGGTCTCTTTTACTAAGTTGTTATGAAATAAAAGTAATTTTATCTTAGCCCTGTTCAAGAGACATTCTAGACTTAGGCAACCGACAAGGGACAAAATCCTAAAGGAATGCCCTGGCCTCAGAAGACAGGGAGGCCGGCGATTCCGTGTCCGCTTTCATCTCCTTCATCCTTTATTTGTACAGCTGGCCGGAGAGCCTCCTGCTGCTCTAGGGAGGCGCAAATAACAGGTTTGATGACACGGTGTCAATCTGGCCTTTGAACCAAAAGAGAGAAAGAAAGGAAGAGATGATCTAGTGGATTCACATGGCATGTCCGAGTTTCCTCAGCTGTCAAGCTGATTGTCATTTCTGGATTCAGCGGCTCTGTCTTCTGACTTCACCGTCTCACACTGAAATTCAGAAGCTGCAGAGGCAGTTGCGTGCACACGGTAGCCAAAAAACCCAGGGTTGCTGTGCGTCTGAAAGACAGCCATTCCACTGGGTGGTTTTTCTCTTTTTGCTCGACTGAATCTGGCACAGCAGCCTGTTTTATAGCAGGTTATTGTCGGTGGTGGAGAGTGCGGGGTTAGGACTGGGTGAAATATTTCTTTAAAGTTTTTTTTAAATGATGCAAAATTCCTGTGATTATTTAATGATTCTCTAGTTATAAAAAAGTATTTTATGGGCCTATTACTTATGTCTATTTGTCCTGAAGTGAATTCTATTATAACCTTATGAAAAAGTAAGCCTGCGTATTTATTCGTAAGCACAAGTTCTTTCACTGACCCATCCTTTTACATGAAACAATTTAAAGAAAATAGAATTATTCTCTGTATGCTGTGAATAAACTATTTACTCAAATTGGGTGAGTAAATTTGACCTAACAAATGACTATTTCAAAGATTGGTGTTTGGGAAATTTTGGTGAGCAGCTTTCTGACAGATTTTGTGCTGTTATTCAAGGTTTAATGTATTTCCTTTAAAAATTTATCATGTAGCAGAATACTTATTAATACGAAAAAGCTACACTGAAGACAAAATCACAAAGTCTTCATGGCTGTAAAAAAGGAGACATTTATGTGTGTTTTTCCACCTGCAAAGTAGGAGTAGTATTTGCCGTTTCATACGGTTGAAATAAAGGCATAACAACACCTACGTTATAGCTCAACAGCAAAAAGCACCAACATCCCTGTTATTCAGAGTCATTGCTCGTGGTGTGAAGTCATACTCTGCACACTGCTGTGGAATCATTGCCATTTTGCATAGCTGCTTTTTTTGTTTGTTTGTTTTTGAGACGGAGTCTCGCTCTGTCACCCAGGCTGCAGTGCAGTGGCCGGATCTCAGCTCACTGCAAGCTCCGTCTCCCGGGTTTACGCCATTCTCCTGCCTCAGCCTCCCGAGTAGCTGGGACTACAGGCGCCCGCCACCTCGCCCGGCTAGTTTTTTGTATTTTTTCGTAGAGACGGGGTTTCGCCATGTTAGCCAGGATGGTCTCGATCTCCTGACCTCGTGATCCGCCCGACTTGGCCTCCCAAAGTGCTGGGATTACAGGCTTGAGCCACCGCGCCCGGCCTGCATAGCTGCTTTTAACCAATGTTCTAGGAATGACAATTTAGAGACATAAGAAAGCATTTACACTTATCCCTTTGCATCCCTGGGGAATTGGTTCCAGTTCCCCTGTAGATACCAAAGTCCATGGATACTCACGTCCCTGATACGAAATTGCATAGTATCTGCATATAACCTTATGCACTTCCTCCCAAATACTATAAATCATTTCTAGGTTATTTAGAATTCTATGTAAATGCTATGTACAGTATATAGTTGTTATACTGTATTTTAAAATTTTTAATTTTTGTTGTGTTGTTCTTTTCTGTTTGTTGATTTTTAAACATTTTCCATCTGGATCGATTGAGTCCTCAGACTGGGAGCCAGGGATATGGAGGGCCGCTCATCTTGCCTTGTGCCTGCTCTAGGGGGGGCGGTGGTAGAGGTGGGTGGGCTACCTTATGGTACCTTGCCTTGTGGTAGAGGTGGGCTACCTTATTATTTTGTGAAGTGTTTGTTGTTCTCTGCCTTTCTTACCATCATGACCTTGGGCACTTAGACTCAGCCCTTCAGGAGCAGAGGTTGGGTGGCTGTGTTTGGGAGAGACAGACAAGTAAAGAGAGGATGATAGTCACGGGTGAGAGTGTTACTGCAGAGGCATCTTGGAGAGGCATCTCCTTCTCCAGAACAGGGGCAGGAGATCAGGGGAATCCTTCCACTGGAGCCTTGAGAGATGAATCAGCCAGAGGCAGAGAGGGGGCGCTCCCGGGACAGGACAGCCTGCGCGAACGCTGTGAAAGAACTGAGCTTGTTTAGAAATCTGGTGCAGGGAGGTCAGGGAGGCAGGCTGGGAGGAGGGAGGAGATGGGGAGACAGAGAGAGGGGCTAGCATCCTTCAATAATGCAAATAACCATTCCCTGCCTTACTTTTTTTTTTTTTTTTCCCAAAGTATTTTGTAGGGGCAGGGTGCAGTGGCACACACCTGTAATCCCAGCACTTTGGGAGGCCAAGGCAGGAAGATCACTTGAGGTCAGGAGTTTCTTTCTTCCTTCCCTCCCTCCCTCCCTCCCTCCCTCCCTCCCTCCCTTCCTTCCTTCCTTCCTTCCTTCCTTCCTTCCTTCCTTCCTTCCTTCCTTCCTTCCTTTCTTTCTCTCTCTCTCTCTCTCTCTCTCTTTCTCTCTCTGTCTTTTCTTTCTTTCTTCTTTCTCTCTCTCTCTTTTCTTCTTCTTCTTTTTTTTTTTTTTTTTTTTTTTTTTTTGAGACAAAGTCTCGCTCTGTAGCCCAGGCTGGAGTGCAGTGGCCTGATCTCGGCTCACTGCAACCTCTGCCTCCCTCCCGGGTTCCTGCCATTCTCCTGCCTCAGCCTCCCGAGTAGCTGGGACTACAGGCACCCGCCACAACACCCGGCTAAGTTTTTGTGTTTTTTGTAGACATAGGGTTTCACCGTGTTAGCCAGGATGGTCTCCATCTCCTGACTTTGTGATCTGCCTGCCTCGGCCTCCCAAAGTGCTGAGATTACAGGTGTGAGCCCTGCACCCAGCCGAGGTCAGTGGCTCAAGACCAGCCTGGCCAACATAGTGAAACCCCGTCTGTATTAAAAATACAAAAATTAGATGCGTGTAGTGGCACACGCCTGTGGTCGCAGCTACTGGGGAGGCTGTGGCAGTAGAATCACTTGAATCCGGTAGGTAGAGGTTGCAGTCAGCTGAGATCACACCACTGCATTCCAACCTGGGAGAAGGAGTGAGACTCCGTCTCAAGAAAAAAAAACCAAAAAAACAAAGTATTTTATATGGCATTTTCTCAAATCAGCACACATTTCTATACCTAATGAAGTTTTATTATTCTTGCCGTGGTGTTAAACATTTCCACTCCCTTGGCCGGGCGCGGTGGCTCAAGCCTGTAATCCCAGCACTTTGGGAGGCCGAGACGGGCGGATCACGAGGTAAGGAGATCGAGACCATCCTGGCTAACACGGTGAAACCCCGTCTCTACTAAAAATACAAAAACTAGCCGGGCGAGGTGGCGGGCGCCTGTAGTCCCAGCTACTCGGGAGGCTGAGGCAGGAGAATGGCGTAAACCCGGGAGGCGGAGCTTGCAGTGAGCTGAGATCTGGCCACTGCACTCCAGTCCCAGCGACACAGCGAGACTCCGCCTCAAAAAAAAAAAAAAAAAAAAAAAAAAAAAAAAAAAAAAAAAAAAAAAATTAAAAACATTTCCACTCCCTTTTTTCCCCTCTGCAAACTTCCCATTAGCTCACTGGATTCGGTATTACATGCCTAAAATGAAACACATTAAAGAGATTTATAGTCAGTTAATTGGCTGTCTATTTGTCAGTCACCCTTTTATATTCAAGCGTGCATTTTGGTATGTATCTAAATAATACATTATTGTAAAGTACTGCATTCACAAAAGATAATTTGGGGGAGTTTATGCATATAAATTGCATGCAAGATGAAAAGATCGTTCCCAAACTTAATGAAAAGGCGTTTATTTCCTGAATTTTATGTTTAGAAAACATGGGAGCTTTTAAATTATGTTAATTAATCTTATTTCTAACAACAGGTTAGACAGAAAGGTGCTCTGAAGTGGTTGTTTATTTTTACTTTTAGACTGTAGTTTAGAATTTGTGCAGTTATCTATTTTAAGTTGATAAGCCCTCACAGTGCCCCAAATGGTTTGTGCTTGTGTAATTACACTCCATATTTTATTGTTGTCTTTTTCATAATACATATTTATGTATCTAAGTTTCCTTTAAAATTCTAAGCTTTTAGCATTTATAGGGATATCAATAAATAGTAGCTATTTAACAATGATGAATGAGCATGAAGAAAAGGGAGAATACATATAAAATATAGTTTTGATTTGTAAAATTTAGGCAGATGTTAAAGGTTGTCGATCATGTTTGTTGAGTTAATGACTTAATGGTGAACAAGAAGTGGTAATTAATTTTTATTATAAAGTCACTTCTGCTGATGGCAAGATGTACACAAAGTGTGAGGTTGGTGAAAAAGTAATTGTGGTCTTTGCCGTTGCTTTTAAAAGGCAAAAACCACAATTACTTTTGCACCAACCTAATACAATGTAAAATTGCCCTGGCTTGTGTTTTCACTTCTGAGACATGCAGTTTCTTTTATGCCCTAGCAATGTTCATTTATAAATGTCTATTTAGGGAAAGTGTTTGTTCTTTTGTTTCTCTACTAGTGGGATTGTATGACATACTATTCTGTGGCTTGTTTTTCTCGTTTAACAATTATCCGTTTATAACAATAATATATAATAACAATAGTTAGCATTTGTTATGCCAGGCACTATGCTAAACACCATTACATGCATTATTCTTTTTATGCTCATAAGCCATTAACAGATGAAGATGTGGAGGAACAGAGAGGTTAAGAAACATACCTAAGGTCACACAGCAAGTCAGTGTGGTCCTGGACTTCAAACCCAGGAGGCTGACACATAGCCTGGGTGCTCAGTCACTCTGTTTCTCCCTCATGAGCTTGGGGAGAATGTTCTATATTGGCCTGGCAGATGGACTTTGCTGGCGGCTTGCACGTGCTGTTGGGGTCCCACACGTCTTCCTCAGACCTGTTGTTTCTGTGCTCGGGCTCTGGGGGACTTCAGCTGCTGGCATCTGCGTCTCTCAGGGCTTTTTTCAAAGCCGCAGAGGCACAGTTGGCAGGCACTCCATGCCCATCACCGGGGCCCTCAGCCAGGGAGATAAATACCCCCACTCCCTTCCCCTAGGGTGGGATAACACTGAGATGTGGGCTCCCCTCAGAGTTAAGTCCCAGGTGTCCACAGCGTAACTGACCTGAAATTGCCCCTTTCTTGGCTGCCCTCACTTCCCTGGGTCTCACTCAGTTCCTGACCTGCACCTCATTCACTTCTCAAATGGAGAAGTTGGTCTCATTGACTTCTTGTCCTCTCTGTTGCTCCTGGAGCACCCAGATGAAGTCAGGCTGTGAGGGGTTTCACTGTTTGAAGGCACCCTAATTTATTCAGAGTCTCAGGTTGGTGCCTTTCCCCTGGATTTCCGGTTTCTTTTGCTGTTGCATATAACACTGTGGTGAATGTTCTTGCACTATTCTTATGGGGTTCCTGCCCATCTCCCTCCTGGTGTCTGGGCCTGGCCAAGGCCAGCAGCACTATCTAAAGTGACATCCCGGCCAGGCACGGTGTCTTATACCTGTAATTCCAGCACTTTGGCAAGCTGAGGCAAGCATATCACCTGAGGTCAGGAGTTCAAGACCAGCGTGGCCAACATGGTGAAACCCAGTCTCTACTAAAAATACAAAACTTAGCTGGGTATGGTGGCATGCAACTGTAATCCAGCTACTCGGGAGGCTGAGGTGGGAGGATCCCTGGAACTTGGGAGGTGGAGGCTGCAGTGAGTCAAGATTGCACCACTGCACTCCAGCCTGGGAAACAGAGTGAGATCCTGTCTCAGAAAATAATAATACTAAATAAAAGTTAAAAAGAGTGACACCCCAAGTGTAGATCAGGACCAGGTGGGTCTTGGTTACTGTTTCTTCCCGTCAGGGTGCTCTCTGACCTTCTACCCAATGTGGGGTTGGCCACATCAGGAGCTCTGGCCTTCAGGCTATGGGATTGTCTGGGGCCCTGTGGCTGAGCCCTGGTTTCGGAGGGTGGCTGCCTAGCAGAACACTTCCACTTGCCCATGAAGTATTTCTTTCATGGGATTGCATCACATTGGGTTGCCAGAGCAGGGCTGGCATGCTGATTTCAGGTGACTCAAGTTTTTATGTAGATGGGACTCCGCAACAAATATTTTGCTCGGGGCCCTGCACTCCCAAGGGACAACCCTATATTAGCCCTGGAGACCTAAGACATCTGATCTGAGCAGATATCTCCTAAACCCTGCCAAGCTTTTCCGTCCATACATCAAGATTTACTTGCTTATTGAATGCAGTCATCCATGCTGTTTTGTGAGGCAAGAAGTTATAAAATATTTTTTCTTAAATCTTTGCAAACATTTTGAGAGGTCTGAAAAATTGCAGGTCGAACTCTTGACCTCAGGTGATCCGCCCGCCGCGGCCTCCCAAAGTGCTGGGATGACAGGTATGAGTCACCGCACCTGGTCGGGATGTCACTTTAGATGGTGCTGCTGGCCTTGGCCAGGCCCAGACCCCAGAAGGGAGATGGGATGGGGCCCTGGGGCATGGGTTCTGAGGTAGGAGGCCCCATAAAGCTTCTTCACTTAAAACAAGAGGTGGTCTTTTCATTCATGGAAAGTTGGATTACATAAATTTAATGTGACATGGAGACTAATTCCAAAATATGACTAAGAAATTAGATAAAAGCAGCGCAAAAAGAAATGTTGCCCTTTGAAAGGGCAGGCAAATCGTTAGTTATTTGAAGTAAATAAAAGATCTGGCAGTTTCTCTTACTCTATTTGTGTCACGAACATAAAGGTAAATACAACTTTAATGTTTTAGTTTCTTGCTTCATTAAAAAGCCTAAGATCTCTAAATTTGATTGACAGAATGAAAATAGTAAGATAACTATAATCAGTTGATATATGTGTTTCTGTGTACACACATACTGCACACATACATACATACATGAATACATGTGCAGTACTTGAAATTTATCATATAGCTTAATACAGATTGAACAGGGCAATGCCACTATTATGTTTTAATTAAATCAATCATTTTCTTTTCTTGTCTTGTCTTTCCTTTCATTTCCCTTTCCTTTTCTCTTTTCTTGTCTTTCTTTTCTTTTTTATGAGATGGAGTCTGTCTCTGTCACCCAGGCTGGAGTGCAGTGGTGCGATCAGCTCACTGTAACCTCTGCTTCCCAGGCTCAAGTGATTCTCCACTTCAGCCTCCCGAATAGCTGGGACTAGAGGTGCATGCCACCATGCCCAGCTAATTTTTGTATTTTCTGTAGAGATGGGGGGTCTCACTTTGTTGCCCAGGCTGGTCTTGAATTCCTGAGCTCAAGTGAACCTCGTGTCTCGGCCTTCCAAAGTGCTGAGATTATAGGCGTGAGCCACCATTTCCAGCCATTTGTTTCTATTATCAGAGTTTGTGCATATCTAATTTCCAAGTCTTCTGTAGGCCTGAATGACTATATGTTTGTGTTAGAAGACAGTAATTAAGAATTGCACCCCCATTTCTTTTTAATCTTTCTTCTCAGGGTCCACCAGGACCACCAGGGCCACAGGGTCCAATTGGGCCCCTGGGAGCCCCAGGACCCACTGGGCTTTCAGGAGAGAAAGGAATGAGAGGGGACCGCGGCCCTCCTGGAACAGCAGGGGACAAAGGAGATAAGGTAAGCCACATCTTATATGCAGATTCACATGAACCACTCACCAGCAGTACTGTACCGGTTTTTGTTTTTGTTTTTTTTAGACAGTTTTGCTCTGTTGCTCAGGCTAGAATGCAGTGGTGGGATCTCAGCTCACTGCAGACTTTGCCTCCCGGGTTCAAGCAATCCTCCCACCTCAGCCTCCTAAGTAGCTGGGATTACAGGCGCATGCCACCATGTCCAGCTAATTTTTGTATTTTTAGTAGAGATGGGGTTTCACCATATTGGCCAAGCTGGTCTCGAACTCCTGACCTCCAGTGATCCGCCTGCCTCAGCCTCCCAAAGTGCTGTAATTACAGGTGTGAGCCACTGTGCCTGGCCAGCACTGGAGTTTTACGACCATGAGTAGTATATACTTGAACCTTATAATAAATGAAGTCCCTGAACTCCTCTGCAAGAATCCATCCTCATTCTTGGCCCCTTTCCAGAGGAGCATGCTCTTCTGTGCCTTTAAATACATGTGTGTACCCAGTGAGAAGTTACACTGTTTCATGGCTTTTTATAAAACCTACATGGCATTACCTATATGCATCACACTGAGGCTTTCTCTTTTCACTCAACAAGATGTCTTAGAGATCATTCCTTATCAGGTTACGTAGATTGAACTTATTCCTGAAAACACATTTTATAATATGCCATAGTGTGAATAAAACTATAGTTTATTCCCTATTGATGAGCACTTGAGATTCTACCCCAACTTTGGGTAGTGCAGGTGTGCAAAAATAATCCTATAAATTGCCTGTGTTCACATGGAAGGGTTTGTTACTCCAGGATCGAGATTCTGAGCAGTTAGATTTCTGTTCACAGCATGTCGAATGATTTATTTAAATCAGTACTGCTGGTTGTTTTCCCAAGTACAAAAAAAAGCGCAAGAGTTCATTCTTAAATGTTGGCTTTTAGACTCTTATATGTAAAAAATAGGTGACAATGACTGCTCCGCATGTTTAAATCTGAGTAATTAATTGTTAATGTTTTCAAGGAAATCAGCTTATTAATTTAGTAATTTTTATAACTTTGTTTTATTTTCTGGGATTTTAGGGTCCAACTGGTGTTCCTGGATTTCCAGGTTTAGATGGCATACCTGTAAGTATCCCTAAAATTTCTCCACTTTTTAAAAAAAGGCAGAAGTACTCATCAAAATCCTTAAAACCGCATGTATATATGCATAAAATATATATTTATATAAACCACAAGATATGTATAGCAAATATTTGCTATATATACTACAAGCACAATAGTATATATATATTTGTTCACCATAATATATATCTACATATATAAAAGATATATATTAGATAGACAAGATATAGAATGCATTAGGTTGGTGCAAAAGTAATTGTGGTTTTTGCTGTTACTTTCAATGGCAAAACCCACAATTACTTTTGCACCAAATATATTATGTATATAAGATATATATAGTATGTACACTATACAATATATGTCTTATATTTTACATAAACTATAGTATATACTATATATCATATCTTACATATAGTTTATATATTATATATCTTATATCTTACATATAGTTTATGTATTATATCTGTTAATTATATATTATATAACATATAAAGCATGGTATAAGATATATTAATATAATATATATTACGGTGCATGGTATATATTATATATAGCAAACTCTTTTTATATTTTCTCATTTTAGTGCATGAAAGGGTGTTTACATTTAAATTTGGTACAATAACTCCCAGAGCAAAACACTTTACTTGGAAAGCAACATTTTCAAACAGGTTAGAGAAAAAATTCCAAAATATGAACTAGGCATACTTGTTATGTCAAGTAGAATGTTCTTGAAATAAATACATACTCATAAGAAATGTTTTTATTTGCGGATGAGTCCTAATATTTGTAGTGAGCTTAATACTCTGATTTCTCATATGAAAATGAAATGGAAATAAAAAGAGGTAAGTGGGAGCTTTATAATTCTTTATAGTATTTCTAAGGATTTTAAGGAAGGTCCCCTCCTCAATTTCCCAGAGTACCGCAAACTAAATTAGTTCAAATTTGTTATCTTAAAGATATTTTAGGTTTTATTTTCACATGCTACATAGCCTTTTGGGGTAGAGAGAAAGTTTCACAAAACTAAACAGTAAATGTGTGAATCACAACTGCCATAATTTGAGTATTCATATTATGCATAATCTTTGTGTTATGATATTTTTGCAAAAATGCTTCACTTATAATGTTGTTTTCTGCAGGGGCACCCAGGGCCTCCTGGACCCAGAGGCAAACCTGGTAAGTGTGGCTACAATGGCTCAAGAGGTGACCCAGGGTTTCCAGGAGGAAGAGGAGCTCTTGGTCCAGGAGGCCCCCCAGTAAGACACACACAGCTCATCTTAACAGGAATCTTAAGTGAAAAGGCCCTATGGTGGCACAGGCTTGATGTATTCAAGAAGCAGAGTTAATACAAGTGTGCCTGGGGCATTGTCAACAAATGGGAGTGGCTGGGGGATAAGGACAGAGAGATAAGCAGGACTTAGAACATGCAGCGCTTTGTGGATGATGGAAGGAGCCTAGATTTTCTCATCCATGTTAGGTAAAGGCACTGGATGGTTTTAAGGAAGGAAGCAACATGATCTGATTGATGTTTCATTAAGACATCTCTGGCTGCTGTGAAGAGAATTGATAGAAGGGAAAACAGAGCAGAGAGACCAGATAGCAAAATGTCAATTGTTTATCATTCAGGGTTAATTGCAGAAACATAAACCCCACTAGGTATTTTGAACAGAAAGGAATCTGATACAGGGAGTCTGGCACTTACTATAATAGCTGGAAGAGTAAAACTTAGGACCACACGAGACCACTGATGTCAAAGGTTCACAGCTAGCTGAGATCCAGAGTCAGGAAGCTGTAACTGCACTGTGACCACGGCCTCTCACCCCACATCTAGACACTAGCAAACAGAACACTCAAGTTTTTGCTTTCCTGCTTGGTGGCAGCAACAGACCAGGAAGAGAATCTCTTCCAAACTTCTGCCTTCCACGTCTCCTAGGTGGAACCTAATTCACATGCATCTATAAAGGAGTCTGGGCAATGAAGTTTTTATCTTTCTAATCCCTGTAATGCAAGAAAAGCCATTCGAAAAGCTTTGGAATGGATGTCCAACAACAGTTGATAGTATCCAGCACTTGAGGGAAACCTTACCGCTCTTAGCATTTTTTTCTTCAGAATTTTGGACTTTCATTTAAACACACTAGAGCAAGAGCTAATGCCCATATTCCTTTTCTCTCTCTCTTTTTCTTCACTTAAAGATCAGAGATCATGTGACCTTTCAAAATTGTTTTTCTGTGATTTTTTTTAAAAGTATTTCTCCCTTCCTTAATCAAATATCATTTCACAAGTTTCTTTCTAGAAAGTTTTCTTAGCATGACCACCATAATCGTTCATTCTGCTGTCACTCGTGAGTCTCCCTTTTGCTCCAGATCCTAGAGGAACTGATCTGAACACTAAACTTAAAAAGAATTTCCATACTGACATTTTTCTTCTGGTATCAAATAAGAACAACCACCACCTTTCATTGTTAAATTTTTCAACCATCCTTTACTTTCAAACTCAGCCATTTGAAAACTCAAGTGCAGTCTGGCGAATGCACATTTATTAAGCTCCTCAAATCAGGCCAAACCTCATTCTACAGATTCATGAGCATTCAAGAGAGCAAGGATTCTCGGTTTTAACTTTAACATAGCATGCAGTACCGACCACAATCCTGAAGTTTGTCGTAATGGTCTCTGTGCAAAACAACCAACTTCCCCTTGACTCATTTACTGTACAGACACCCCTCACTTTGCACAGTCATGTTAAGAATGACCAGGCAAACTAAAAACCACACAAAGAAACCTTATCAACTGATGAGAAAATTACTATTGTCCCATGACCTATAAAAAGTTTTGTTAAAACATTAGAAACTTTGTCAGTTATAAATATATAAGGAAACGAAAAAACTAAATATTTATTTAATATACTGTAATTTGAAACATTGAGAACCAAAGTGTTTTATTTCTTTGTAAAAACTTATCAAGAGTAGTTTCAACAGTACTTGCCTTTTTCTCATCGTATAACTTGCAATACTAAAGGAATATGTCTTTTATGTTTTGATGAAGTATGATACTCCTTTCTAAGTTTGGATCTGTTTCCAGTGTTGTGAAGTATCTCTAAGGGTTCCTTTAATGTGAAGTTTTCATTGGTGTCACTTTACGTAGGACACTGTCATCCTTTTCATCACGACCGCTTTCCTGGTTTATCTTTACTAAGTTCCTCTGGCTGCAAGTACAGTCTCTCAAATGACAACAATATCGTTATTCCCATGATGAGCTGTTTCTTCTATAACTCCACTTACGTTTTACTTGAATTTCATTTCCAGCATTACTGTTTTCATTTCTTTGCTTCATTTTCATCATTATTGGCCAGTTTCCTCTTCCAACTATCCATTTTTGTAAAATGTTATTTGGGTTTATTGCTGGGAGATAAGGAAGCAAGCCAGCTACAAGCTTTGCTGTCTGTGTCTGTGTGTGCTCTGAATAATACGTGTGCAGGGGCCAATCACAGACAGACTTTGACAGAAATCATTGAAACTGACCCAATAGTCCCGTAGATGTTCTTTGGATCAATGTAGAAATGGATCCTTCTGATCTTAAAGTTTGAAACCTGTGTGTTTTATCTGAGTTCCTTTCTCAGGAGAGGACCCCTAGGCCTCTCAAAAAGTATCAAAGAACTGAAACTCACCAGATCATGTCATCCGGACAATGAGATGCCAAACCCCTGACTGTGTTTCCTTACCTAGGTCCTGTTTTCCAACACATTGTTACATTTCTTCCCTGCTATGTGCACCCCTAGTTTTAGTCAGTCTAGGAGATGGACTTGAGACTGATCTCCCATCTGTTGAGCTGCAGCACCCAATTAAAGCCTTCTTCCTTGGCAGTAGTTGTCCTCTCAGTCATTGGCTTTCTGTGCAACATGTTTTGGTAACATCATATGATCATGCAGTAATCACAATTCACATCTGTTATTTATATAGTGATTTGTGGGCTGAGGCGCTAGCAATGAAGTTTGTACGTTATGCAAGTACTCAGTTAATATACAATGGTAACTGAAATTTGAACCATGTTTTTGGAGAACTGGTGTTGTTTAACTTAGCTATGAAACTGAAATTCATTCAGACTGGAACTGTGCAAAACCAAAACTGCAGATACTAGCAAATCTGATTTCTCAAGTAAATTGTTGATGTAATTTAACCTTAAACTGTTAAATATCTCCCATCAGAAGCCAAGTCAAGCAATCCTCTAAGAGAGATTAACTTTGAAATGTATATATCTTTCATATAAGCTTGATGTATAAAGATGGTAGGATTTTTATGTGGTAACCAAGAGAAGTTATATTAAGAATTGAAGTAGGATATTAAGATGTTAAGTAGGGAAACCATGGGGAGGGGGAAGGATACACTGAGGTATTTCATTAACTTTAAGAAACTAGCAACTATATACAAAAACCTTCCGAAAGGAATATGTTATTTTTTTTAAAAGAATACTTAGGCCTATTTTGAATACAAGTACTGAAATGGATAAAATCTCTCCCACTATATATACATATATATATATATATATATTACTGTTTCTAAGTCATAAATTAACAATTGCAAAATTAGTTATTTGTAGGAACAATGCATGTGTTTTATATTGTGAGGAAATTGAAAATTTTCTGCTAAATAGCTATATATAAGTAGATATTCTGTCTTAGAAGATTCCTTAACAGATCTTAACTGAATATGGAGTAAATATATGTGAGAACCTTAGGGTGATAATAATATGGAAGAGGATAAAGAAATGTCTGCTTGTTAATCATGTCAATAATTGACAATCATGTCAATAATTTTAACTGATGAGTAATATTTTATATAGAAAAGAAAATACCGAAATGGTAATACGTTATTTTCCTCTTAAGTGCATAAATATTTTATTTTCAGGGCCATCCTGGGGAAAAGGGAGAAAAAGGAAATTCAGTGTTCATTTTAGGTGCCATTAAAGGTATTCAGGTAAGTATTATGATCATGATGGATTAAAAGATTTTTTTTTTCCAAATAGGTAAGCCCATGCAGGAAATAGACAGGATTTTTCTTCAAAATGTCCCTGAATACACCAGTTTTTATTATTACACTGACCCTCAGGGATGGCACCATACTTTTGTGTGAAGGCATTGGCTTTAGTCATCAGTAAAATTCCAGCACTGCAAAATTCCGGTACCTCTGAACTAGTCAGAACTTCAAGGGATGTATTTATTTCAAGGTTTCTCAACTCCTGACATTTTGGGCCATATATTTACTTGGTGTGGAGCTGACTTGTGCATTATAGGATATTGAGCAGCATCCCTGGTCTCTGGCCTGTACTCATTAGATGCCAGTAGCATCCCCCACCTCTGAACTCCCCAAAGCGTATATCCAGACATTACCAAATGTCCCCTGGGGGGAAGTCACCCCAGTGGAGGACCACTTATTTATTTGTAATTAAAACATTGTAATATTAGTACTTGCCATCCAGTACAGTAAAAGTCATGATTATTGAACTTGAAAATGATGTAAACCTTATAGCACTTTGCTTGATACATTTAATGGTGTTGTGTTTTTAGCAGGGAGTGACGTACAGATGTTCAGAAATAAACTGTTGAGTGACCACCTCATCTCTCAGATGAGAAGCCATGGATGAGTGATGGGGATCAGTGGAAATTATGCCTTAACAGGAAAATACAGCCCATTTTCAAGATGTGTGGTCATTTCTCTTAAGGAAGAATATTCTGCAGCAATTAGATAGCACTTGTCCTAGATTGCTTCTATGAGACCCTAGGTTCTGTGCCACCCAGAATGGACACACCTGAGCAGTGATCCCTTTAGTGAGCTCACCGTTTATGTGTGTAGCCTCTGTGCCTGTTTGTCCTTCTTAAACAGCAAGAACGATGGATTTGTTTATAGCTTAAATGGTATAGTAATAAAGTAAATGTCAACAGCAGGGTCAGAACCAGTATGGTGTATTGGAAGGAGAGAACTGAAGCTTACTCTCCACTGTGACTTTAAGCAACTCCCTTAGCCTCCTCAGCCTCATGTTCATTATTTGTGAAAGAAGATTCAAATAATATTTACCCTGCCTCTTTCTTAGTGTTGTTAAGACTGTTATAATAATTTATATTGCAGCACACTGTAAATGGTAATGTCCCATATCATATTATTTATAGTGAGCATTTTTTGTAATTGTGGTAATAGAGGACATGTGATATACAAATATAGAAGGGGGATGAATATAGAGAATCCTTATCTTAAGGGGAAACAGAAGATCCCTAATAAAAATGATCTGTAAATCAATAACCCTTAGAGACAATGCTCTTAAGAGTCTATATCCACTTTATACCCATTCTAATGGCTATGATAAAAAAAATCTAGCAATTGTTGGCAACTACATGGAGAGTTGGAGCCTTATGCATTACTGATGGGAATGGACAATGGTGCAACCACTATGGAAGATAATACGGTAATTCCTCAGTAAATTAAACATAGAATTACTATATGACCCAGCAATTCTACTTCTGGATATATACCCCAAAGAACTGAAAGCAAGGACTTGAATGGATATTTGTACCTGCATGTTCATGGGAGCTTTATTCACAGTAGCCAAAAGGTGGAAGTAAAAGTGTCCATCAGCAGATGAATGGATAAACAAAATGTGGTGTATTCATCCAATGGAAGATTGTAAAAGCTTTAAAAAGGAAAGATGTTCTGACACATACAACAACATGGATGAACCTTGAAGATATAATATTATGCTAAGTGAAATAAACCAGTCAGATATTGTATGATTTCACTTATATGAAGTTTTAAAAATAGTCAAATTCATAAAGATGGAAAATAGAATGGTGGTTGCCAGTGGCTGGGGGGAAGAGGGATGGGGAGTTAGTGTTTAATGGGAACAGAGTTTCCATTGGAGGAGACGTAAGAGTTTTGGAGATGGATGGTGGTCATGGGTGAATAACAATGTGAATGTACTTAATGCCACAGAACTATCTGTACACTTAAAAATGGTTGAAAAGGGCTGGGCGCAATGGCTCACGCCTGTAATCCCAGCACTTTGGAAGGCTGAGGCGGGTGGATTACCTGAGGTCAGTAGTTCGAGACCAGCCTGGCCAACATGGTGAAACCCCATCTCTACTAAAAATACAAAAAAATTAGCCGGGCATGGCAGCACATGCCTGTAGTCCCAGCTATTTGGGAGGCTGAGGCAGGAGAATCACTTGAACCAGGGAGGCGGAGGTTGCAGTGAACCGAGATGGCACCATTACATTCCAGCCTGGGCGAAAACAGCCAGACTCCGTCTCAAAAAAAAAAAAAAAAAAAGGTTGAAATGTTAAATTTGAACTTACATATATTTTACATTTTTTAAAAAGAGCCTTCATTCAAGAGAATATATAGGCTTTGATCTTTTAAAATAGGTTGAGTCTCAGCACAGAGTCACAAAGCGAGAGAGGTAGACAGAGGCTGGTGTGAGGCAATTTCCACCTGAGTTTCTTTTCTGTCCTCTATAGGGTAGTCAAGGGGGTCAAGCTGTTTAGAAAGCATAGCAGGGTGTGGAACCAGAGCAGCAACAGGTAAACTGTGAGGAAATGGGACCACTGGATTGAGAATTTAGAACAATTTAAATAAAGACAAAAATCTCATTTTGATTCCCTGTCATTACTCCAGCGATCTTTCTCTGTTGGGTAGAAGGAGAATTCAGAACTTAAGGAGAAAGAAAATCACCTCCGTATATCCCTTCCTCAATTTTAGTCAACACCAAAAAAATTGAACAAACTGCACAATTAGATGAGTCCAAATAATTTTTGTATGTATTTCTGTTTTTACATGATCCGTGTTTTAGGAATTTTGTGTGGACTTATAAAGCAATGCATTCTTATTTTTGCAGGGAGACAGAGGCGACCCAGGACTGCCTGGCTTACCAGTAAGTCTCCTGAGCAGGCTCTAGGCTTCTATTTCCTCCTCAAATAGCCTATGATCCACGTTTTAATCCCAGCAAAGCCAGCGACATAATTTGTGTGGCTTACCTAGTGCAAAATGAAAATGTGGATTCCCCATTCAAATATTATTAAGAATTTCAAGATGGCAACAGCAGAACATTAACTCAAGCTTGGGGCCCTGTGTAACTGCACCAGTCTCATGCCCATGAAGCTGTATTTGAAGCTCAGCAGGCTCCCTCCTGCCTTCCTCTTCTGTCTTCTAATGATCTTTTGGCATTACTCAGGTATATGCAGCTACTTCATATTTAGGAAAGTGAGTCCACTTAGCAACTACGTATAAAATATATACCAGGTAGAATAATCTTGCATTGCTTCTTGCTACCATTTTGCCTGGTGAATCAGTATTTATATATTATATTTAATATTTTACCTATCTTCATCTCTCCGAAATCTGCAATTCAATGATTATATTAGTCTTTCCAGTTTTTCAATATTTACAAGATTAAAATTGAGAGCAGTTTTGCCAACCAGGCGTGGTGGCTCATGCCTGTAATCCCAGCACTTTGGGAGGCCGAGGTGGGTGGATCACCTGAGGTTAGGAGTTTGAGACCAGCCTGGTCAACATGGTGAAACCCTCTCTCTAATAACACAAAATTAGCCAGGCGTGGTGGCATGTACCTATAATCCCAGCTACTCAGGAGGCTGAAGCAGGGGAATCACTTGAACCCAGGAGGCAGAGCTTGCAGTGAGCCCAGATGGTGCCATTGCACTCTAGTCTGGGCAACAAGAGTGACATTCCATCGAAAAAGAAAAAGAAAAAAGGCTGGGTGAGTTGGCTCAAGACTGTAATCCTAGCAGTTTGGGAGGCTGAGGCGGGTGGATCACAAGGTCAGGAGTTCAAGACCAACCTGGCCAAGATGGTGAAACCCCGTCTCTACTGAAAATACAAAAATTAGCCAGATGTGGTGCTATGTGCCTGTAATCCCAGCTACTTGGGAGGCTGAGTCAGAAAACTGCTTAAACCCGGGAGGCAGAAGTTGCAGTAAGCTGAGATTGCACCACTGCACTCCAGCCTGGGTGACAGAGCGAGACTCCGTTTTGCCTTCCAATAGTTAACCTATAATTTTGCCTTGTAACTTCTGGCTAGTGATGGAACTACTTTTCTGGATTGGTTTCTTTAGTATGATTGAAGCTCAGGTCCATGTAATAAATGTGATACCTCAATGTTGCTGTTAAAATAAATATCAGTTCATCCTCCTAAACAGAGCAATTTCATTACACACTCCCCAATCATTTGACTTGGGCAGAGTCAGCAGGAGCCTGGGGAACATCTCTCCACGCTTCCAGGATTGCCTGTACCTTTTCTTGACAATTTGTGTATAATTGTGTTACAACTTACATGTTGTAGAAAATGTTGTATGGCTGACTCATCTTGATCTCAAATTAGGAACTATATTTCCCCAATTTGAGATCTTGCAGACCATGTTTTAAAAATATGCTAAGAAGAATAAAGACATTAATATGTAATGTTAATTAATAATAATACTTTAAAAGCATCCTGATGTGTATCAAAATTGTAACACAGAATTTAGGAGTAGGTGGTAATGCATTTTCTTTGTTCTCCGCTTTTGTTATTACAGGATGTATTTGTAAATAGGAAGATTGATCTCTGGGTCCTAAATTTGTAAATAGGAAGATTGATCTCTGGACCCTAAATGAAGGACTTTATTACAACTACCAGAATGCTACTACCTTTAGCTTGGTGCCTCTTTTTTTTTTTTTTTTTTTTTTTTTTTTGTGACAGAGTCTTGCTCTATCACCAGGCTGGAGTGCAGTGGCGTGATCTTGGTTCACTGCAACCTCCAACTCCCTGGTTCAAGTGATTCTCCTGTCTCAGCTGGGACAATCCCGAGTAGCTGGGACTACAGGCATCCGCCACCACGCCCAGCTAATTTTTGTATTTTTAGTAGAGATGGGGTTTCACCATGTAGGCCAGGATGGTCTCGATCTCCTGACCTTGTGATCCGCCCCACTTGGCCTTTCAAAGTGCTGGGAATACAGGCGTGAGCCACTGCGCCCGGCCTGCTTGGGGCCCTCTTAGGGCTGCATCAAACCTGCTGTTGAAAATGTCCTAGCAGGGCAGATACTGGGGGCTGTGATTTCTTTAGAGGTTTTTATTCACGTGGGATCACATGTAACTCTTTCTGTGAAAGAGGATTACAATTTTGGTAACAGACGCACTGATTTTTCTCATGTTTAGGGATCTTGGGGTGCAGGAGGACCGGCAGGCCCCACAGGATATCCTGGAGAGCCAGGGTTAGTGGTAAGTACAGCACTGCTGATGTAATCCCTTTGAAAACCAGATTCTGTATGAAAATAAAGAAGCAAAGTTGCCATTTTGGGTCAGACACAGGTGGGCCGTTTGAGAGATTATCATCGATGAATCAGTGAAAACCCACCAGTATCAGTGGGATTCCATCTTGAAGCACATGTCCCCTGGGGAGGAGCCACTGACATCATCTTCACCAAAAACAACAGCCCATCCATGATAGAAACTCCATCATTGCATGTTTTAAAATTAAGCGTTTCCTAAATAGGATCTTGGAGCAACAAAAGAAGGCACATTCTGATTTCTACGTCTGAAGATTGATTTGTGGTTTTTTTTTGCCCTTGATTTAGGGACCTCCGGGCCAACCAGGGCTTCCAGGTTTGAAGGTAGGCAGTCATGAGCAAGATACATAAATAGAGCCCTGAACAATGAAATAATTGACCACTGTGTTTGTCAGAATTATGGCTTTCCTCTTATCAGATTTCCCAAAGTATTCAGTAAACTAAATTGTGTAGCCAGAAATCTTAATAACTTTTAGTTACTTTTTTAAAATGCAAAAGCAATTAGATTCTTTTTCTTTTCTTTCTCAGGGAAATCCCGGTGTGGGAGTAAAGGGGCAAATGGGAGACCCGGTAAGAATCCCCTCTTGTTCAGAGGAGCAGATGGCAAAGTGTGTGTGCTGCTCAGGGGTGGAGGCTGTTCTGATGATTTGAACTTGTATTCATTATCTAGTCACTGCCCAATTTTATGGCTGAGAACTTTTCTTTGCCGAATTATGATGGCACCATTACCCTTGACTGTAAAATGAAAGATCTGACAAAATTTAACACCACATTCAGGTTAATCTGTGTAACACATTTCACCCTAGCAAACAGAGATCGAACGTTTTTGACAATATATTCTGACCAGAGTAACAATTTTGTCAAATCACGGATTTGTTTTGCTTAATTTCACATAAATCCTAAGTTCCACCCATAAATATGCATATAAATGCAAATATAAATGACTGGAACCAAGAGCCCTGAGCAATACACGATCTCCAACCCACTCCTTTTCTACACCCCTCCTCCCCGTCTCTGCCCGCCACTCACACCCACTGTCCTTTTGGCTGAAGCATACAACTTAGTAAGAATAAGCTTTAGAAAAGTGATTTAAGGGCTGGGCAAGGTGGCTCACGCCCGTAATTCCAGCACTTTGGGAGGCCGAGGTGGGCGGATCACGAGGTCAAGAGATTGAGACCATCCTGGCCAGTGGTGAAACCCCGTCTCTACTAAAAATACAGAAATCAGCTGGGCGTGGTGGTGCGTGGCTGTAGTCCCAGCTGCTTGGGAGGCTGAGGCAGGAGAATCGCTTGAACCTGGGAGGCAGAAGTTGCGGTGAGCCGAGATCGCGCCACTGCACTCCAGCCTGGCGACAAAGTGAGACTCCGTCTCAAAAAAGAAAAGTGATTTCAGAAGGCAACTCACCTAGGGAACAACCTGAATGTCCAGCAGTAGGTGTGTGGCTCTTTCAACAACTTAGGGCAAATCAATAGTAAGCATCTGCTTCATGTCAAGCCAGGACTGACACTGGGTGTGGGGATTTCGCAAGACAGACCTGATCCCTGCTCTCATGGAGTTCCAGCGTGATTGAATAAGTCATGGTATAGACATTTAACAGAACAGCACAAGAGTCAAAAGTATATATGAAGACTTCATGATGTGGGGAGGTGCCTGTGATACAATGCTGAACAGAAAGTACAGGTTACAAAAATATAAACTCAACTTTGTAAAAGCAACATCAACAAGAAAGACATTAAAATATACACAGAGAGGGATTTCTCAACCTCAGGCTGCTGCTATTTCATTGTTGTGGGGGCTATCCTGTGTATTACAGGATATTTAGCCGCATCCCTGGCCTCTCCCCACTAGATGTCAGTAGCATCCCGTCCCTCCAATTGTGACAACTTAAAATGTATCTAAACATTGTCAAATGTCCCTGCGGGAAGGGGTTGCCTAACTATCCCCTATCCCCCATCTTGAGAATCTCTGGCTTACAGAAATGACTGATTGAAAATATACCAAAACAATGTTTTTCAAGTTCGGGAAGCCATGGAGCTCTGGAATATGTTCATCAAAGCTACAGGAGCCCATGCGCCATTGCAGAGTCCAGCAAGCATTGGCATCTTAGTCACTTTCCGCGCCAGTCCAATCAGACACATTTGTAAACTCAGACTGTGGAATAACTTGGAAGTATTTGGCTATGAGATGGCCATTCAAATGATCCCAAATGTGCTTACATTAATTCTTTTAGGTTGTCAGGTGAATGAACACATAATTTTATGATTTTGGGCCAGGCCCAGTGGCTCACGCCTATAATCCCAGCACTTTGGGAGGCCGAGGCGGGCGGATCACCTGAGGTCAGGAGTTTGAGACCAGCCTGGCCACCATGGCGAAGCCCTGTCTCTGCTAAAAATATAAAAATTAGCCAGGCATGGTGGCCCGTGCCTGTAGTCCCAGCTACTTGGGAGGCTGAGGCAGGAGAATTGCTTGAACCTAGGAGGCAGCAGTTGCAGCGAGCCAAGATTGTGCCATTGCAATCCAGCCTGGGTAACAGTCTCAAAAAATATAAATAAATAAAATAAAAAATAAAATATTGATGCAGAATTCCCAGATGTTCTAGAACACATTTGCCCACTTCATTTTAAGAAACAGTGCCCTCATGTATACATATGAAACAAAGCTGCACGTTGTGCACATGTACCCTAGAACATAAAGTATAATTTAAAAAAAAGTAAAAAGAAACAGTGCCCTAAATGGTTGCTTCTAATTATGCCTACGTGATATAATTATGGGCCTTTTACATTTTAATTCTTCATAGTTTTCCTTCTTTGTACCTTTGACTATACTGAGCATATGGCACTTTTACAATATGAAAAAATAAAGCAATATGACCAATATTTTGAAGAAGGTGCCTGCTTGTCACCCTTTAAGAGTTTTGTTCAGGTTTATCTCAATTACAAGAATAAGAGTGACTATCTTCACCAATACCTACTATGCATTTACTCATGTTTCGTTAATGTGTTTGTTCAATGGTTTATTCATGCAGCAGATATCTTTAGGGCAGGTGCTACACCAACACTGTGTTAAGTGCATAGATAAACCAAGTAAAAAAAAAAAAAAAACAAAGCAGACGATGTTTCTAACCTGGCTTTTCTGCAATTTCCCAGGTTTAGGTAGAAATTGAACTCTTGTGGTTTTTTTTTTTTTTTTTTTCATTTAAACTTGATGTTCTTCTAAAAATCCCAACTGTCAAAAGCATTAGTAGT
This sequence comes from Rhinopithecus roxellana, assembly GCF_007565055.1. NCBI lineage: Eukaryota > Metazoa > Chordata > Mammalia > Primates > Cercopithecidae > Rhinopithecus > Rhinopithecus roxellana. Next base: position 22,303,381 of record NC_044562.1, read on the forward strand.
TTTAGTAATTATATATTAGGGAATTTACTGTTACCCTCAACACAGGAAGCATTTTATGTATATTATCTATTCAATAGAAGAATAGTTTGAGGTAGGTAATATTACAATCTCCATTTCACAGAGAAGAAAAATGAGGTTTCAAGGAAGTAAGGAAATGTGGACTGAGAGAAGTTTTAAGGAACTTGCCCCGAGTGACAGAGTCGGTAAGGGCCTGGTTTGCAAATATGGGTGACCTATAGCCTGTTCTTAACTATGACAAAGAGGAAAGATCATAGTAAGTGTAGAATAATAGGAATACCCAGAAAAGCACAAAATATTTATCTTCTAATTAATGGTGAGAATTTATGATTGTGGCAAAATTCATTTAAGAAACATTCTTCAGTAGAAAAACATCTATCATGGCATAAATAAAAATTCTGGCTATTATTTTATAGTTTTAAAATATTGAAAAAAAATGAAATAATCTAATCTAACCAGAGTAGGATGGCTTAATACATCACAGTACATTCTTATGATAGATTATTGTATTGGCATTAAAAATCAAGATCATTACATGAGGCCAGGAGTTTGAGACCAGCCTGGCCAACATGGTGAAATCCCATCTCTACTAAAAATACAAAAATTGGCTGGGCATGGTGGTGCATTATCTGTAATCCCAGGTACTCAGAAGGCTGAGGCACAAGAATCGCTTGAGCCCGGGAGGCAGAGGTTGCAGTGAGCTGAGATTACGCCATTGCGCTCCAGCCTGAGTAACAGGAACACTCTGTCTCAAAAAAAAAAAAAGGATCAGGATTCTGAAGAGCTTTTAGTATGATAGGAAAAGGCTCACAATATATTGTTATAAGAAAAATACAAAATTATTTAAAAATTTAATAAAATATGCTGTATATTTTAAATTGTTTATTATATAGTATTCTGATTATATTTTCAAATACATAAAACAAATTATTTATTCACCTATATACATATATATGTACATATACACACACACACCGCAAAAAAATTATATCAAAGTTTTAATAGAGATTACTTCTGGATAATAGGATTAAGAATCATTTTCATTTTTTAAATTTATTTTTAACAATAATGTGTATTAAATTTTTATAAGAAAAACAGTAAATATCCTTTTATATTCTGTGAGGTACTTGCCACGACTTGTATTTTAAATCCATGACACATAGGATGGGAAGCATTATACCATAATATATGGGTGAAAATCTTCAAAACATAAATTAATATGAAATTTTTATTATCTTGCTTTTTTTTTTAAGGGTGAGGTTGGTCAGCAAGGTTCTCCTGGACCCACCCTGTTGGTAGAGCCACCTGACTTTTGTCTCTATAAAGGAGAAAAGGTAATTCCCAAATCCATATGTCACCTAGGAAAGTAGCAATAGAAAACATTTTTTGAACGTGTATCTGTGGCAGAAAGTACGGAGGTCTTTCCATGCATCACTGCACTAGTCACAAACCTACTTTAATAGGTTGGTACTACTATTGGCCCCATCGTGCGGAATTGAAAATGAAGCTTGGAAGGTTCCCAGTGTTCTCAAGTTTACCCAGCTGCTGAGTGGCAGACCTAGCTCAAGCTGCTAAATTATGACATGTGCTTGTTAACGTTGTTTTGATATGTGGATTGAAAAGACCACTGGAAGCCCAGTTGTCCTTTAGATGTTACAGATGAGTTTGATGTCTTGATAATTGAGAAGGTAACAAATGCATAGAACTGGGCCATAATAGACTCTTGGCAAATATTAATTCCTCTGTCAGTTTCCAGTGCTAATATTACTAGTGCCACATGCAGATTCTGTCATTGCTTTTCAATTGCTGCGTTAAATTTCTCTACTTTGCTCAAAATGAGCCACTTTTTCAATGACTACATTCCCAAATTGTATCTGCTGCCTGGCTCCATGGTGGTCCACCATGGTGTCCCATTTACTTCTCACACAGAGAACTGGCTCAAATAGAGTCTGGTTTACAAGTGTGCTTAGATCTTAGTGCTAATTAGAACAGGTGAAAAGTAATCTCAAGGTTTTTTTTTTTTTTTTTTTTTAAGGTGAAACAGATTGTAAAAAGAGATGATTTCTCAAGGAGATGGAATTCAGTATGTTAAATAATAAGAATAGACCAAATAATATTCATTGTAATTTTTAGGGCATAAAAGGAATTCCTGGAATGATTGGACTGCCAGGACCACCAGGACGCAAGGTAGTTTATTTAAGTACTTTGTGTGTGTGTGTGTGTGTGTGTGTGTGTGTGTGTGTGTGTGTGTGTGTGTGTGTGTGATGTGCTATCTTAACTTAAAATGTTATTTCTCATGTTCTTTATCATTGCTTTAAGTGCTAATATATATTACCAGAATTTTTCACTATCTTATCGTAATCCTATAGAGCCTCTATTCTAAAGTAGTTGTTTTCTTTAAGCTGCTGACCATAATTTTTGTTTCTCATTTTATTTTTGCTTTCCCTATTGCTGAAATATTGTTGCTTGAACCCCTCTAAATGTTGTCATCTCTTAAAGGGAGAATCTGGTATCGGGGCAAAAGGAGAAAAAGGCATCCCTGGATTTCCAGGGCCTTGGGTAAGCATCATTTGCTATTAACATCAGTGACTTTGGAGGTACTTCTCTTTCACGTTTTTATAAAAACAGGTCAGTAGTCCCACAAGCTCAAAAGTGAAGAATATCTCATGTAAGAACAAAACATTTTGGACAAGAATTATGGAATAGCTAAATATCCCAGAGCATCCTTCTGTTGACATCATTTAGATAAAACAGGCAAGCAAAAGATAGAACAATTTGGGAAAAGTAACAGGATTGTGACATCTCTTGTCTGGCACCTCAGTGTCAATATGAAAGTAGCTTGGAATAATTAATTTAAGTCTATTTGATAAAACAACATGGTGATCTAGGGGCAGTAGCTAGAAAAAAATACAATATTAAGCTCCAAACATCACCACGTGTCACTGATAGAAAGCCCATTCATAGAGTCACCATGGAGGCCAGACCGCAGCTGGCGTAGACATTGAGTTTATTTGGTTCTAGATTTAGTACTGAATGGGGCAATATTGGTTTCCATGGTCATTTTTATTGCTAATGATGCACAGAGCAACTATTAATTTCCAGGCAAATTATATTGTAGGGATTTTAAAGATATTTGGCCCAGTGCAAGCACTAAGTTAAATAAATTAAAATTGGGAAAGCAACGACAACAAAAATACATTCTTAATTAAAACACTGGCAATGACATGAATTTTTTGAATAAGAATAAAAGTCACTTCAAGTAGCAAATGTTATAAAGAAATGGAACCTATTTTATATTTATTTCCTTTTATTCAGCTAGCTTTGCAAACAAGACCAAATATCCATGGAACAATTTGACAAGGTGAAAAATGATGCATTGAGCTGGTTAATGCATTTTGATTTAATTCTGTTTATCCTGACTTTTGTGAATTTTATTAGGGGGATCCTGGTTCCTATGGATCTCCAGGTTTCCCAGGATTAAAGGTAAATGTACCTCATTATGGAGATAATAAATACATTTTCACTAGTAAATGCAATTTAGTATAATTCAGAAGTTGTACTGTTGCGTGCAAACACAGTAATTAGGAAGGCAGACACATTTATTTTATGGATTGCAGGATTTAGCTGTGGGTGTAAAAATTGAAGCACAAGATTGTCTGATGCAACCGATGAACAGTGTTAAGACTTTGCATGGTCTCAGTGGGCAATGTGTTGCTTAAATTAAATGAGAATGAGATAATTTGTCACCCAGTCACTTTTTTTTTTTTTTTTTTTTTTTTTTAAAGGCATGTTTGTGCTTGTTTATAGGGAGAAGTAGGACTGGTTGGAGATCCTGGTCTATTTGGATTTCTTGGCCCAAAGGTAAAAAGTGAGCCTATTTGAATATATTCTGATAAAAGTTTATATCCTTAATGTTATCTAATTTATTTTTAAAAGTATTGCCAGGAATCATTCAATAATGTAATTTTTAGAAGAGACACAGTTAATATTTTATTCAATTGTTACATTAGTCTGTGTTTCATGCTGTTGATAAAGACATATCCAAGACTGGGCAATTTACAAAAGAAAGAGGTTTAATGGACTTACAGTTACACGTGGCTGGGGAGGCCTCTCAATCATGGCAGAACGCAAGAAGGAGCAAGTCACATCTTACATGGATGGCAGCAGCCAAAAAGAGAGCTTGTACAGGGAAACTCCTATTTTTTAAAACCATTATCTTGTGAGACTCATTCATATCACAGGAATAGTACAGGAAAGGCTGGGCGCGGTGGCTCATGCCTGTAATCCCAGCACTTTGGGAGGCCAAGGTGGGCGGATAACAAGGTCAGGAGATCGAGACTATCCTGGCTAACATGGTGAAACCCCGTCTCTACTAAAAATACAAAAACAAAATTAGCTGGATGTGGTGGCAGGTACCTGTTGTCCCAGCTACTTGGGAGGCTGAGGCAGGAGAATGGCGTGAATCCAGGAGGCGGGGCTTGCAGGGAGCTGAGATCCGGTCACTGCGCTTGAGCCTGGGCGACGGAGCGAGAGTCCATCTCAAAAAAAAAAAGAATAGTGCAGGAAAGATCCACCCCATAATTTAATCACCTCCCACGGGTTCGTTCCACGATGGGTGGGAATTGTAGGAGTTACAATTCAAGATAAGATTTGACTGGGGACACAGCCAAACCATATCAGTTGTCCCTCGTTATCTGTGGGAGATTAGTTTCAGAACCCCCAGGCTACCAAAATCCTCAGATGCTCAAGTCCCTGATATAAAACAATGTAGTATTTGCATAATACTTACACACGCCCTACCTTGTATTTTAAATAATCTCTAGATTACTTATAATCTCTAATACAATGTAAATGCTATGCAAACAGTTGTCATATTCTGTTGTTTTATTATTTTTATCGTTGGATTGTTATTGTTTTTAAAATATTTTGCATGAGAGTGCTGACTGTATATTACTTTAATGCCTGCTGTGTGTTATTATGCATGATTATCATATTATCATATCAGTGTCATATTAAGCATTATTATGTTCTACTTTTGAGAAGTGATCTTTTTGAAGGGGAATAATCATGAAAGTTTAAAAAATGCATGGGCTCACATAATATTAAGATTAGAAACAGAGGGCATTTTAGAGAGTTTTCTGCTTTTAATACCATTGCAGTTTTTCTTTCCTTTTTAACCTCTGTGATCTCACATCTGGCACTTGCTCAGTATGTGCAAGGGAATTGTGTTCCCTTAAAGCCATGGTGGCATTAAAGGAACACGATTTAGGGGGACACTATTTGCTGCTAAAATAAAATGTAGATTCGGACCTTGTTAGGTGAATAAACTATTAGTCATCGATGCCATGTTAGACCTTAATGCTCATAGTATATTTAAGAAACTTGGTGACATCAGAGGTATCCAATTTATAGGCATAGAATAATTTTATTGGAGTTAAATTTCTTTTCTTTTGTGGAAGCTTTGTGACTAGCTATTTACTTCCACTACTTGTTGGTAAGAGAGTAGATGCATCTTTGCTGCTCCTAAAACTCCATGGATGCTTCATTTCTCTAGTCAGCCTATAATCTCTGCTTCTTATATGAATGTGCACATGGTCATTCTAATATTGGTTTGATGCCAGGCAACATGAGTAAAATTAATATTCCTTTAAAAAGTGAATGAATGAATGATTTCAGGGGGATCCTGGAGACCGAGGGCACCCAGGACCACCAGGTGTTTTGGTGACTCCACCTCTTCCACTCAAAGGTTTGTGTTCCCATTCAGTTCCTCCATAAATTATGCAGAAATAGGAGTTGAGTGGCCAGGACAGAAGAGTCTGGCCCAGTATTTCCGTAGCTTGCACACTAGGCAGGCTGAATGTACAAACTTTAGCATGAGTGTAAAATTATACATGTGCCTGAGGTTTTTATCAGTACATAAACTGTATGCTGGAACTTTTATTATGTCATCTTTCAGAAAGTCATTTTTTAATCGCTAAAAATAGTATGAAACCATTTTATTGGCTGGTTTCAGTGGCTCATGCCTGTAATCCTAGTACTTTGGAAGGCTGAGGCGGGCAGATCACTTGAGGTCAGGAGTTCGAGACCAGCCTGACCAACATGGTGAAACCCCCCATCTCTGCTAATAATACAAAAATTAGCCGGGTGTGGTGCCACATGCTTGTAATCCCAGCTACTTGGGAGGCTGAGGCACGAGAATCACTTGAACCTGGGAGCTGGAGGTTGCAGTGAGCTGAGATCATGCCCTCCAGCCTGGGTGACAGAGCAAGACTCCATCTCAAAAAATAACAAAAACAAAAACAAAACTATTTGACTGACACCTATCAAGATGCTGCCGCCAAAAAGAATAGCCTAAATCAAAGACAAAAAGCCCCACTCAATATTTACATGTCTGAGGAAGAGGCATAGCCAAAGGGGTTCACATTTCAGGTATTTCATTTTAAATGTAATGAGAAACTGCAAAAATGTCTCCTATTTATACTTTACTGAGTCTCACAAAAAGTAATTGTTGTCTGAATTTTAAAATGTACATGTCATTTGTTTATTCTCATGTGCCATTTTTTGGCAGGCCCACCAGGGGACCCAGGATTCCCTGGCCGCTATGGAGAAACAGGGGATGTTGGACCACCTGGTCCCCCAGGTCTCTTGGGCAGACCAGGGGAAGCCTGTGCAGGTACGGATGCCCTGATGCCCTGGCTTTACAGGTCAGATTTCCTGCATCATCATTGGCACCAGTGGCTTTCAACTGTAACTGATACTGGAATCACCTTAGGATTGTGTAAAATAATACCGATGCCTGTGCACACCCCAGACCAAGACTGTTGGACTCTTGGGAGATGGGCCTGGGGATCTGATATTGTAGAAGTGCTCCCGTATTTGTAATATATCGCCAGGGTTAAGAACCACTGAACTCAAACCAATTAATCACTTACTTGGGAGGAATACAGGTTTCTCAGCTGCACCCCAGAACATTCAATCAATATCACAGGGGTGTTGTAAGGAACATGTATGTATAACAACAGGCCTCCCACAAAATTATCACATGCATATAAGACTTGGAAACCACTGCTAGGGTTAGTGTTCCCCCATGTTTTCCCAACCTTCTGGAAGGCTCTCCCTGTTGACATCTACTTGTAAAATTTAGTACGCTCACCTAATCCCTTGCTTAAATCTCCTGCATGAAAGGTGGAAGTAAAAATTATGATTAAAAAAACGTTCATTCATAATTACTTTAAAAAAGGCTTCTTCCCTCCCCTCAAAATAAAAACAAAAATAAGAAAATGATGGGTCACAGTGGCATTTGGTAAAAAGCCTAGGAAAGGGTCCTCTTGGCATAAGGACTTTGAACTCCTTCAGGTGCTGCACTGGTTAATATTCCTAGTAAGATTAGGAATTGAAGTTTAGAGGGTATTTGCAGTCTGTGAACCCAGGAGAACTGATTAAACCCGTGAGGAGAAAAGTCTTGAAGAAACGAAGTTTTACCCAGTTTTATGTCTCTTGTTATATTTACCGAGAAGAAGTGAGAAGTTTTCTGAGATATTCAACTGCTAACTACAAAACTCTTGTTTAATCTTCCATGGATCTAGCTTTCAGTTTGCAGGATTCGATAACCACAAAGGTGGAAAAGCTTTGTCTAGTTCACTTAATCTTTAGATAGCACAGCCTTAGCCTAACTGACCCAGGAGTGTGTAAATCATATAGAGTATTCCGTTGGTCAGAAAGCACTGGACTCTGGTCTTAGAATTCTCCATTCAGGCTTGTTTGTAATAAAATAGTGTCTCCAGCAGATTAAAATGAAAATCTGATAGTAAGTAACAAGTGTCTCTAGTGGATTCAAATCCAGGAAATCCCTTAATTCACAGGGTTTTAAAAAATAAATCAACCCAATAGCTTTCAAATCTTGACTATGACCCATAGTAAGAAATGCATTTGATTTTACATTGCATTTATATGCAAAACATACATTTACATTACACGAACATGTATGTATCCATATGTACAGGTGACTGAGACAAGAATACACAAACGTATACATGTGACGCACTCTTCTATCCCATTCATTTCTTTTATAATAAAAAAAATTTAATGCTGTCAACAACTGACTCTATTGACTTCGTGCTCTACAGTTGGGTGGACAATACTGCAATATACCACACACCGTAGCCCATTCTCCCTGTTGGCAGGTGGTTAAACATTCTTCTTGGCAATGGGACAAGGCAGCAGGCAGCACCCAGGTTCATCCAATGACTGATTGTATAGAGTCCACATCAGGTCTTAGAAATGCCATGAAGACAACATGGCAGCCAAATCCACAGGGGCTCATTTTCATTTTGTTCTAAGCACAGGAATGTATCTAGTCTTATTATATACTAGAATATATAATTTGTAGATAATTATAGATATTATTGGTTATATCTATAGTATTTACTATATATACAATGTATACAATATCTTGTAGATAATTTGGTAATTATCTACAGTATTTACCATGAGATAAGCACAATTTTAGAGTCAGACACTTGTAATCAAATCCCACCTTAGCATTTCGTGAAAGCCTTATAGTATAATGTGGTACAGTGACATACTTAAGCATTTGCACTATGAACTAGAAAAGTTCCAGTTTCTCCTACTTGCAAGCTGTGTGGTCTTGGACATTTATTAAACCTGTCGGTACATCAGTTTTCTTATATGTAAAACAAGGTCTTGGGGTGAAAGAAATAATATGTATACAGCCTTTAGACTGCAGTCTAGTGTATAGTAAAGATTCAATATGTTAGCTATTATTAGTACAGATATTTGGCCTAAACTTTCTGTGCCTTACCTATAAGGTATAAACTTTGCAGGGTTGTTCAAGGAGTGAATATGTTTGTAAGTCTACGGAAGCCCAGCACATATGGACACAATAATGACAGCCATTAATTTAATAAACATGCTACATTACTGATTACTGACAGGGTTTCAGTTATCTCTTGCTGAAAAAATTTCCTAAAACCTCGTGGTTTGAAACAATAGCAATCAGTACAGTACCTCTCACTCTTTCTGCAGTTTAAGAGTTCAGGAAGGGCTGGGCCTGGCTGGACACCTCTCTGATTTCTCTTGTATAGTCTCAGGAGCCTCCCTGGGTGGGCTGTGTGCTAAGGCTTCCTTACAATATGGTAGTTTCTTATCATTGCTTATATGGTAGCTCAGAACTCCAGCCACAAGTGTTTTGGCTCACAAGGCAGAAGCTGAATTATCTTTTCTAATGGCCTCGTTCAAAGGGAGGAAACACGCCACCTTTTGATAGAGAAATGTCAAAGTTCAACCAGAGGATGTGGGACAGAGCTCCCGTGATGGGCGTCAGTGAAAAATGCAGTCTTCCACAGAGAGGATCTGGAACCAGACACACTGAGGAAAAAGAAGCTGTGAAAGGTGGCCACTCTCACAGAGGCTTCTAGCTATCTTTTTTTGTTGTTGTTTTTGAGATGGAGCTTCGCTTTTGTTGCCCAGGCTGGAGTGCAAGAGAGCAATGACAAGATCACGGCTCACTGCAACCTCTGCCTCTCAGGTTCAAGCGATTCTCCTGCCTCAGCCTCCCAAATAGCTGGGATTATAGGCACCTGCCACCATGCCCAGGTAATTTTTAGTAGAGATGGGGTTTCACCATTTTGGCCAGGCTAGTCTCAAACTCCTGACCTCAGGTGATCCACCTGCCTCAGCCTCCCAAAGTACTGGGATTACAGGCATGAGCCACCGGGTCTGGCCAGCTTTCAGCCAAAGACAGCAGCAAGGGGAGTAGGATGTCAAGGGGAAGCAGGATTTCGTGCTGTTGCATTATTTGTTCTGACCTCATCTGAACACACTGAACATCTGAACATTCACTGAGGATGTGCTCTTGCTGGATATTACACTAAGCTTCTTACATGGATTATTTTCTTTAATCCTCGTAACAAGCCTCTGGAGGTATATACAGACTATTCAATAAGTTGAATAACCTGCTTAAGGTCCCCTGGCTAGAGAGAGAGAGGCCAAGTTCAAATCAGGCACCTCCATCCTTCCCCATCAACCTGGGCAGCTGTGATAGGTGCAATATTTTATGTTCTATGTAGTTGATTATGTGGGTCTAAATTTTTACCTACTAAGTATGCTAATATGTTTATTTGAATTATTTTTACCAAGTTATCAAGGTAGAAAGATTGAAAAATTAGTCATTTTAATTAAATCAAATATGTTTCTTCCCCAATAACCCTAAAGAATGGGGAAAAGGTAAGAAAATCTGATTCTCTAAACCCATTTCTTTCCACCGTGTGCTTATTTCAAAGGAGGCAAGACATTTTAATGACTGGTATATGGTCTTTATTTTTGAGCTACGTTTTTTTCTTTTAATGCAGTTTATTCAAATTATTATAACTCCTGCTTTATGACTAGTAATCTGTTCTGTGGAAAAGCAAACTTTATACATCACTTATTTTTTTTCTACTTCTGAAAGCCGTCGTCTAGAGCATTAAAAAATAGCTTTATGGAGATATCACCGACATACAAAAATTGTTTATATTTAAGATACACAGCTTGATTTTTGATATATGTATACATTGTACAATGATCACCACATTCCAGCTAATTAACCTATTTGTCACGTCTACATAATTATCATTTATGGGGGGTGGTGAGAAGATTTATTTTAGATCTAGCCTCTTAGCAAATTTCAAATATAAGATACAGTATTGTTAACTATCATTTTCGTGCGGTACATTAGATCTCCGGAACTTATTCACCTTGTATGACTAAGGCTTTGTACCCTTTGACCAACATCACTCCATTCCTCTCTTTCCCCAGCCCCTGGCAACCACCATCCTACTCTCTGCTTTTATGAGTTTGACTATTTTAGATTCCACCTGTAAGTGAGATCATGTAGTATTTCTTTCTGTGTCTCGCTTATTTCACTTAGCATGATGGCCTCCAACTCCATCTCTTTCCCTTTAAAACATTCGATAACCTAACCAGGTGTGTACTGATGTTGATTTCTTGTACAGAGATGTTTACTCTGAGAGTATATGTAATTTTCATTCTTGATTTATCTTGCAGGCATGATAGGTCCCCCTGGGCCACAAGGATTTCCTGGTCTTCCTGGGCTTCCAGGAGAAGCTGGTATTCCTGGGAGACCTGATTCTGCTCCAGGAAAACCAGGGAAGCCAGGATCACCTGGCTTGCCTGGAGCACCAGGCCTGCAGGGCCTCCCAGGATCAAGTGGTAAAGTACTCCTTATTCATATTCATTAGCATTCATACTGCTTTTGTCGTTCAGAAAGTGTAGTTTTTAAATATTTTAAAAGTTATATGATGTTTTGTGAGCTAAGTTGGTAGTCTTTTACAAACAAATAAACAGAAGTTGGACTTTCACATCAATTAAAGTATGTACAATCATTTGGTTAGGAGTTTCAGTGTAAATGATAGAACTTTGTAAAATCATACCAATTTTTATTTTTTAAATGTAGTTTTAATTTTCATCAGAGGTTATATACGGGCTTGGTTTGTAACTGCCCGGTGGCTTATTTTGCCCACTGCCCAGAGAGAACCGATTTGTCAAGACAGGGGAATTACAATCGAGAAAGCATTTAACATACATAGAGCTCGCTAAATGGAAGACCGGAGTTTTATTATTACTAAAATCAGCCTCTCTGAAAATTTGGAGGCTAGGGTTTTGTAAATATAGTTTGGCAGGCAGGGGGCTGGGGATGAAATCATGGGGGTGTGGAAAATGGTCCTTATGTGCTGAATCCACTTCTAGGCGGGGGCCACGGGACCCTTGAGTCATGAGTCTTGGGTCTAGGTGGAGCCATCCAGTCATCAGAAACGCAAAAGTCTGAAAAGACATCTCAAAAGGCCCATCTTAGGCTTTATAATAGTGATATTATTTATGGGAATAATTGGGGAAGTTGCAAATCTTGAGACCTCTGGAATAATAATGCTGCTAATCATTTAAGTATACCTACATCTTAGCAGAATACAGGCCCTTCTTGTTTTGTTTAGTTTACCTGGTGGCCTTTTATTAACATTATAAAGGCAGTTTAGTTTTGGGAAGGGCTATTATTATTTAAACTATACTAAATTCTTTCAAAGTTAGCTTGGCCCATGCTCAGAAATGGCCAAGGGCAGTTTAGAGGCTAAAGACAAGATGAAGTTATTTAGGTGGTATCTCTTTCACTGTCACAATTTTTTCACTGTGAGAATTTTTGCAAGGGTAGTTTCAGGTTTAAGAGTCAAACTGTTCTACAAGGCGTGGTATGGACAACTGAAGTCCCCCACAACTCCTTCTCCTAATCCTTCCTCACCAAGGACGATCATTTCAACACATGTGCCTGGATCTTTTGTTATTCGCCTCTATACTGACATTTGATGTACTTGTATTGCTATTTCTCAATTTTTCCAATTCAGCATTATCTTTTGACTTTCCTCTACAGAAGATGAATTTAGCTTTCTTTCACCAACCCCCCACCCGACACGTGTACATTTTCTACTCCCACAAACTACAATTATTGTCATAATTTTGGTTACATAAATATTCAGAGTTTACACTGAATAGTTGGTTATATAAGGGCTATTCACCAACTGAGCCATATAATAGTATAAATTATTGCTTTTCCAGAACATCTCGTCAGTTGTCTTGTTTCCTTTGTCTGTCTGCTTGGTTTTCAATATACTTATAATTTAACCTCAGACTGCCCAGAATTATCTAAATTTCATCATTATACACTCTAACTCATGAACTATTCCATTAGTATTAGCTCTTTGAATAAATCTCTCTGGCAGCTTTTTGAGTTGTTCAGATTAGGTCAGATTACATTTTTTAATTTGTTGCCAGAATACCATCTTGAGATCTTCCTTTACCAATATTCTGAGTCTTTCCTCCATCCTCTCTCTTTCTCTGGGGCCCTCTATTTCCCATATATTTTTTAATGCTTTACTACCTCATTGTATTTCCTGGGAAAAAGTATAAATAAAAGGGAAAAGTTGAGAGACCTTGCTCGTCTGAAAATGCCTTTATTCTGCTGTGGACTTTGATTGCTAGTTTGGCTGATTATAAAATTTTAGGTAGGAAATCTTTCTTCCTCAGGATTTTGAGGGCATTTTCTATTGTTTCCTAGCTTCCAGTGTTGGCTACCGAGAACTCATAACATTTAGATACTTGATTTTTGGGGTTTGAAATCCGTTTTCCTTTCTGGGTAGGAGCTCTTTTTTTGTTTGCTTTCAGGGTCTTAAATTCCACTTGATTTGCCTTAGTGTGTGTACATTTCTACTGGCTTGCACACAGTCGGTGGGCAGTTTTAATCCAGCACATGGCCTTCATGTCTTTTCTTTCTCCTCTCCTCTCCTCTCCTGTCCCTTGCCCTCTCCTCCCCTCCCCTGTCTCCTGCCCTCTCCTCGCCTCCCCTCCCTCTCCTCCTCTCCTCTCATTCTTTTTTCTGAGACAGGCTGGAATGCAGTGATGCAATCTTGGTTCACTGCAACCTCTGCCTCCTTGGTTCAAGCGATTTTCCTACCTTAGCCTTCTGAGTAGCTGGGATGACAGGCACATGCCATCACACCCAGCTAATTTTTTGCATTTTTTAATAGAGACAGGGTTTCACTATGTTGGCCAGACTGGTCTCAAACTCCTGACCCCAGGTGATCTGTCAGCCTCAGCCTCCCAAAGTGCTGGGATTATAGCTGTGAGCCACCATGCCTGGCCCTACATCCTTCATTTCTGAAAAATTTTCTTCAAGTGTTTCTTTGCATTTGATCTTAGCCAAAAGGCTGAGAAGAGATCAAGTGTCCTTTGAAAACATTGTCTCCTCCATTTTTTTCCTCTTTTTTTCTCTTTCTGGACTCTATCTATCTGTCAGGAAATCAATCCTACATGTCTTTTTTTTTTTTTTTTTTAAATCTTTACTCTATTACTTTCCACCTATTTATTTTTCTGAAACACTTTCTGGGAGATTTCCTCAATTCTACATTACAACCCTCCACCTGAATTTTTAAATTTCTGCTATCATGATCTATATCTATATCTATATCTGTATCTGTCTATATCTATTTTAATTTCAAGGATTTTCAGTTGCTGTTGTTCTCTTTTAATGTTTCCTTTTGTAGCAGGCTGTTCGTGTTTCAGGGATACAATACTCTCCCTCATCTGTTTTAATTATAAAATAAATTAAAATAGCTTGCTGTGATGCATGTTTCTTCTAGGTTTTTTTGGTGGGGGTAGTAGGGAGTCTTTTATTTTCCTGCTGCCAGTTGCAGGAAGGGGATCTTTTGGTCTGTTTTTTTTTAAACAAATCATCCTGTTTTGGACCTCACTGTTGTTCTTATTCCAGAGGTACAGATTCCCGAAATTTAGGAGACATTTCTGGGGTAAATCAGGTTCTTTCTCAGCTTTCTAAGCTTCCTGCTTCAAATTCAGCTTTTTTTTTTTTTTTTCCAAGGATCTGCCAAGTTCTTTTACTTGTTGTTGTTGGTTCCTCTCCTTTTTTCCTTGTCCTGTAGGTTTATGCTTATTTTTATTTATTTTTTTACTTTCTTATTTACTTATTTATTTATTTTGAGACGGAGTCTCATTCTGTCACCCAGGCTGGAGTAGAGTGGTGCGGTCTCAGCTCACTGCAACCTCTGCCTGCCAGATTCAAGCTATTCTCCTGCCTTGGCCTCTCAAGTAGCTGGGATTATAGGCACACACCTCCGCGGCTGGCTAATTATTGTGATTTTAGCAGAGACGGGGTTTTACCATGTTGGCCAGGCTGGTCTTGAACTCCTGACCTTCTCAAGCAATCCACCCACCTCAGCCTCCCAAAGCACTGGGATTACAGGTGTGAGCCACCGCACCAGGCAGGTTTATGCTTTTTTATAATATTCTTTTACTCTACTGGGATTTGGGGAGGATGCCAAACTCTTTGCATTTTATCTGTCATCTTTAACTGACATCTCTGAAATTTTGTTTTTACAAGCTCTGCTTTTACATTTTCTTCATTAGCTAAGAATTGATCACTGAGTGGGGGAATATCTTTTTCACACACTGACTCCATTTTTTTATTTGTTTTGTTTTGTCGTCCATTATCTTGTTTTGCAACCCATTAATTTAGGGTAGGGCTGAAATTAGGGTTGGCTTTATCAATGGTTATGGTAGCAAAAGCATGGCATAACTACTGCATCATCTATATGTGTGTATATTCTTATTTCAGACAGAAAGAATCCTAGGAAAACAAGGGAGCAAAGACTGGGGTTGGGAAAGGAAACACGTGGGGGAGGATGTGAGTGCAAAAGTCACTTGTTCTATAGAAGACAGTCAGAAAAATTATGTGATTCTCTCTGCCCATCCCCTTACCCCCTTGACAGCGACATACTGTAGTGTTGGGAACCCTGGACCACAAGGAATAAAAGGCAAAGTGGGTCCCCCAGGAGGAAGAGGCTCAAAAGGAGAAAAAGGCAAGTAGGCACCAAGTGTAGAATTTCTAGAAGACAACTGTACATGGACGATTGGGGGTATTTCTGAGACATGTAATGTGGCATTTCATTCAGATTTGTTACTTACCTTAGTCACCCACTAGAGTACTCCATTAAGTGCTATGAGATTACAAATCACTGAAAAGTCAAAGCCTCGTGTCTTAGAATATAGAGGCAACATTTGCCTGCCATGAATTTTGCCTGCAAATGGTGACTTTGCTCACGAGGTCCTCTTGATTCCTTGAGAGTGGCTGTGATAGGAGAGTATTGATGTTTGATTTTTGTGGGACCTATATTTCCCAGACTCGTCAATTGCCTGTCTCTCTGTTTCTCCACTCTAAATTGTTTGGAGCCGTTTTGGGCAGCGGAGTCAGGTGGGTGTGACAGCATCAACACAGATGAGGAGTCTGACTACCCTGAAGACATTTGTTTAAGACAAAAAGTCCTGATAATTGGAAAATGCGTTGTGGTGAATTATCAATTATAATATTCAATGCAGTCAAAATCTTTCTCCACATATTATTTTGTCTCCTTAATTGTTTAGGGTTTGTGCACACACCAATTAATTTTTTCAGTTTTTTTTTTTTTTTCAGGAGGAACCAAAGGACAGGCTTTTAAATTTTTGAAAATAAAAAAGTTGTATCATTTTTAATGTTTCTTCAGTAGAATTGGATATCAGCTTTTCTCTAGAATTTGTCAGGATGAATTTATTAAGGAACAAAAGCCTCCATTTGTTTAGAAATGGTATGCCCACCTTACATCCCGTGGCTAAGCACCCCACGCAGTGCCCCATGCTACACCCAGCCCCCACAGCACGCCCTCTCAATTGTCTGCAATAAGTGCATACTGGACTCTTTGTTGTTCATTTATGCTATTGGTTTTGTACAGTAAAGCCCTTATTGGGATTTTATTCAGGAAATATGACAAATCTTCCATTGATCCTCTGTCTAGGAAATGAAGGACTCTGTGCCTGTGAGCCTGGTCCCATGGGCCCCCCTGGACCTCCAGGACTTCCCGGGAGGCAGGGGAGTAAGGGAGACTTGGGGCTCCCTGGCTGGCTTGGAACAAAAGGTGACCCAGGACCTCCTGGTGCTGAAGGACCTCCAGGGCTACCAGTGAGTACCTCTTATCAGTCATCTTTCCAGTTAAAAGAGACACAGACTGTATCAGTCTGTTTTTACACCATCATAAAGATACTACGCAAGACTAGGTGATTTATTAAGGAAAGAGGTTTCACTGACTCACCGTTCTGCATGGGTGGGGAGGCCTCAGGAAACTTACAATCATGGCAGAAGGCGAAGCAGGCATGTCTTACACGACAGCAGGTGACAGCATGAACGGGGAAGAGCCCCTTGTAAAACCATCAGATCTCATGAGAACTCACTCACTATTGTGAGAACAGCATGGGGGAGACCCTCCCCATGATCCAGTCACCTCCCACCTGGTCCCTCCCTCGACACATGGGGATTATGGCGATTACAATTCAAGATGAGATTTGGGTGGGGTCACAAAGCCAAACCATACCAGACATGTAGACATAAAAATCGAGATGCCTCTTTCTAATTTATAGTGTGATATCTGCTTTATGTTTTGAACCTATAAACATTATGTTAACGACTACAAAAACAGTATATTTATTCATCCATTCATCCTTTGTTTACTTATTCAACTAATTAGTATTATTGAGTGCCTACTATGTTCCAGGCCTTGTTTCAGGTGCTGGGGATACAGCAGGGATCAGAGCCCAGTCTCTGCCCTCCTAGAGCTTCAGAGAGGACACAGACCATCTAACAGATCATCAAGTAAATATCCAGCACAGCTTGTGGTGATAAACGCCATCACCATCTATTGTAGCTGGAGAGAAGAGAGAGAGTGCCAGAGCAGGAGATGAAGTCAGGGAACTGGCTGGAGGTTCAGAAGGGCCGCAGAGCACAGGGCTTTACAGATGGGTCAGGTCTGAGCCTTTACTCTAGACTACATGGAACAGCCAGGGGAGAGTTTTAAGAAGAGCGAGACAATAGTTTTAAATGGATCACTCACTCCGGTTGCTCTGTGGAGCATAGACCATATGGACAAGGGACATTGGCTGGGAGATGAACTGGGAGGCTGCTGTGTAATTCTGGTGAGATACCACAGCCAATGCCTTAATGTGGTGGTACTGGGTATGGTGCAAGGTGGTCAGATTCTGGATATATTTTGAAGATAGAGCCAACAGGTTGGCTGTTAGATTGGACATAGGATATAAGGAAAAGAGAAGTAAGGGACAGAACCAAGGTTTTTTTGTTTGAGCTACTGGAGGAAGGCAGTTGCCATGTACTGAGATGGGAAGGCAATGGAAAGAGTGGCCATTGGCTGAGGAAAGAAAGCAGTACTACTTGAGACATTTCAAGTTTGAGGTGCCTGTTAGACAATCAAGTCAAGAAGTCAAGTAGGCAGTAGGATGATATTCAACTTAAGGATTCAGATGAGAAGTTCGGGCTCAGGATATAAATACTGGCTTTATCAGAGTTTATGTGATATTGTGCCAGAGAGTAGATGAGATTTATCTCAAGATGGTTCTCATTTGGTGAAAGTTACAGATAACCCATGTTGAGGCAAAGCCTCTCAGCTGTCTGATTGCTCAGAATAAAAGCACTGCCCACTGGGGTACTCCCCTGGAGAATGGAGAGAGCCCTCTATCCCCTCCTTATTAACAAGGTTCAATCCTGGGATGGCCTGGAACTTGACCATCAAGCCCCAAAGGACTTTTTTCCATTTTCCCCAGAAAATCTCATGAAAATAAGGTTCCAACCTGAGGGCCTTAAGTGAAGTTAATGATTAAGGTGTCCCAGCAGCACCCTTCTCACATGTACAAAGCACATTGGCCACATGTACAAAGCACACTGGCTTCAATAGGAAGCTAGGTCCTCAATGCATGTATGTACATGAGCATGGTTGCAATTGTTAAGTAATTTGCATTTTATTGTCTCCTTTTTAAATTCAACATTTTACTATAGTCATTTTTGTGTGTGGTTGTTACTTAATCTTCTTAGTGAAGCTTTTAATGGCTCTAAAATATTTTTGTGGCTTCCTGTTGAGTTGCTACTTAGGGCTAACATCTTTGAGTGAGGACTGCTTGTTTATCTAGGGTTATCATGGCTAAGGTATACTTAATTCAGTTGCTTCATAGGGCTTTCCTTTGTAGGCTGGCCACGTTTCTGATGTCTATTGTGTATATGATTCTGTCCATATGGCTTCTCTGCATTAAATTCATTACACTGTGGTCATAGTCAGGGACCAGGGTCATACCATGGGGCACTAGGAAAGGAAAGGGTAGAGAAGGGAGGAGAGGAGGAGAAGAAGGGGAAGGGAGAGAAGAAAAGGAAGGGAAAGAAAGAAGGAAAGGAAGGAGGGAAGTAAAGAAAGGAAAGGAGGAAAGGAAGGACAGACAGAAGAGACAGCATGAAAGACAGTGCAGACTATGGGGTGCCCTCGCTCTTGGAGGTTTTTCCATCCTCCCTACATCTCCTCACTCTGGAGATGGTCTGCTGGTCTCTGGCCCTAGCAGCCACAGATTGGTAGAAAAGTAGAAAACAGAAAAGTAGGCTTAAGTTCTTTGCAATTGTTTGTATAATTGGACCAAGTCTCTGCATTCATTGCCTTAGTCTGACAGTGTTCCCTAGGATGGGATTTCCGGCCAGCATGCTCTAGTGCAAGGCATTAGGGCCTAGGAGCAAGTGGACCAGCTTCAGATCCCATCTCCAACATTTGGGAGCTCTGCAGTCTTCTGAGTTTTACTTGCAGCATTTATAAAATGGATATAAGAACACCATCTTAGAGGCTTGTTGGTAAGAATTCGATTGAGTCATGTGTTTTGCACACTGTATAAAGTACACACCAGTGAATTAAAGTCCAGGAGGCTGCAGAGCAAGCAAAAGGTCACAAACTGTCACAGGCTGATAAAGTTTGGATGTGTGCCCCCTCCAAATCTCATGTTGAAATGTAATCCCCAGTGTTTGAGGTGGAGCCTGGTGGGAGGTGTTTGAGTCATGGGGGCGGATCCCTCATGAATGGCTCAGCTCCATCCCTTTGGTGATGAGTGAGTTCTTGCTCAGTTAGTTCACAGGAGATCTGATTGTGTAAAAGAGTCTGGAACCTCCACTTTCCTCTCTTGCTCCCTCTCTCACCATGTGATACACTGGCTTCCCGCTTCACCTTCCGCCATGATTGGAAGCTTCCTGAGGCCTTACCAGAAGCTGAGCAGACGCTGGTGCCAGGCTTGTACAAACTGCAGAACTATGAGCTCCTTTTCTTTATCAATTACCCGGCCTCAGGTATTTCTTTATAGCGACACAAAAATGGACTAATATATGGGCTATCTCTGACCTGCTGGAATGTTTGTTTGTGTCCTCGTGGTGTTTGTTTTTAAATTATTAATGTGAGGTTTATGGCTTCTCCTGAGACATTAGAAGTTTATGAGCACAAGGTTATTGTGTTCCCACTGCTGCTGTGCCTGTGGGCTGACTCCCCACATGCCCACCCACCTGTTCCCCTTGGACTGGACAGTCGCTGCCCCTGTGGGCATCTGCAGTTGATGTCCCTTATCTAGACTGAACAACTAGGACATGCCTGGCAGAGAGGAGGTTTGTTTATTTATTTATTTATTTATTTTTATTTTTTTTTGAGACGGAGTCTTGCTCAGTCGCCCAGGCTGGAGTGCAGTGGCGTGATCTCGGCTCACTGCAAGCTCCGCCTCCCGGGTTCACGCCATTCTCCTGCCTCAGCCTCCCAAGTAGCTGGGACCACAGGCGCCAGCTGCCACGCCCGGCTAATTTTTTGCATTTTTAGTAGAGACGGGGTTTCACCGTGTTAGCCAGGCTGGTCTCTATCTCCCAACCTCGTGATCTGCCCGCCTCGGCCTCCCAAAGTGCTGGGATTACAGGCGTGAGCCACTGTGCCTGGGCAAGGAGGTGTTTTTTTGTTTTTTTCTTTTGGTGGAATTTCACTCTTGTCACCCAGGCTGGAATGCAGTGGCGTAATCTCGGCTCATTGCAACATCTGCCTCTTGGGTTCAGGTGATTCTGCTGCCTCAGCCGTTCAAGTAGCTGGGACTACAGGCATGTGCTACCACACCCCGCTAATTTTGTATTTTTAGTAGAGACAGGGTTTCACCTTTTTGGTCAGGCTGGTCTCGAACTCCCGACCTCAGGTGATCCTCCCACTTCAGCCTCCCAAAGTGCTGGGATTACAGGCATGAGCCACTGCATCCAGCCCAGAGAGGAGTTTTTGTTGCTACTGGGCTTCCGTCGTTAGAGTAACACAAGTGTTTGGTGATCTCAGGTCTTAAGATTGTAAAAGTAGCTCACTATCTGAAGCTGCTGAGAACCTTTGCCCTAGGAATCTCTTAGATTACACGTTTATTTCACTAGTTAACGGCTGTATTCTCAGTACTCAGAGTAATGCCTGGGTCTTTGTAGTTTTCAAAGAAAACTACAGTCATGGTTTTAGTAATGTTTAGTAACATTTACTAAGCCATTTAGTAATGGTTTGGTAATGGTTCAGTAATGTTTTCAGTAAATGTTTCTTTAATGAAATCCAAAAACAGCACTGATAATTTTTTCCTTACTAGCTCAAACAAGTCTATGATCTACTCTAGTACTTAAAATTCAACACCTACAGAGCATTAGAGCAATTCATCATACATTTGAAGTCTCCAATGTGCTGAGTAATAAACTACTCAGACTTCTGGGAGTGGGTTCATTCTTCCAAAGTACCAAAGCCTTATTTATTAAACATTCCACTGTGTTCTCTTTCTGGAAAGAAATCGGTCCAAATGCTATGTGAATGGTATTCTGTCCTGATAATTTATTCATCAGAAGGCCATTTTCTTTATCCATTTCTTGGGCAGGACACCATATGACATACACTTTGGCCAGGCCCCATTGCTACTTATGACTAGCACATATAGTAAAAGTAAGAATTAAAACAAAACTCAACCTACATTAGCACTTTATGATTTCTAATTCTTTCTAATGTCTTGATTTATACTAAGAAATTGGTTCTACCCACCTTTTTGATGGTTCACAGACATTGCTACAAACAGGATGCTATACTGGAGTGATATCAGAGATGTTGAGTTATGTGTGGACACTGTTTTTTTTCTCTGCATGAAATGGCTCCCAACCCTTTTGTCCATTTGAGTTTTTGTGGCTGTTATGTGCATTTTTGGCTCCCTCTTCACTGTTGCTGCCTGATGATTGCTGATGCCAGTGTGCTCATCTCTACTGGTACTCTCCTCCCCTCTATAGCTCTCAGCTTATAAATTAGTAGGGCCAGTTAAAAAAAAGATAGTTAAGCTTGTTTGAATACATTGTTAGATTGTGTGAAACTAAGACAAGACCAGGTGTGGTGGCTCACTCCTGTAGTCTCAACACTTTCAGAGGCAGCAGGATCCCTTAAGGCTAGGCGTTTGAGACCAGCCGGGGCAACACAGCAAGACCCCATCTCTACACACAAAAAAGTAAAATCCAATTAGCCAGTCATGGTGGCACTGCAGTCTTGCTACCTGAGAGGCTGAGGCAGGAGGATCGCTTGAGCTCAGGAGTTTAAGGCTGCAGTGAGTTATGATTGTGCCACTGCACTGCAGCCTGGGGGGTGAAGTGAGATACTATCTCAAAAAAAGAAAAAAAAGGAAAAAGAAAATACGACAAGGTAGTGGCATCTGTGTGAGCAAAGGAACTGGCCTGCTCAGTCATTTTTACCTCCCTCCTATTTCTTTGCTGTGATTTTTTGGTTATTGATATCACTAGGTAAGTAATCTCGGGCTCTGTATGGTGTTTCTATAATGGTATTTGATATGGTGCTTGGCCACCCTAATATACTGACAATAGATTCATTATATGTGTGTTTATATATACATATAAGTGTTTATATATACATACATATATGTCCATATATACATATGTTTATATATACATACATATATGTCTATATATACATATATGTTTATATATACGTATATATGTATAATATGCTCTGTCAAAAAATATATATATGTGTGTATATATATGTGTATATATATATTTTTTGACACAGAGTCTTGCTCTGTCACCCAGGTTGGAGTACAGTGGCATGATCTCAGCTCACTGCAACCTCTGTCTCCTGGGTTCAAGTGATTCTTATGCCTCAGCCTCCCAAGTAGCTATGACTACAGGTGTGCACCATCACGTCCAGCTAATTTTTGTATTTTTAGTAGGGACGGGGTTTTGCCATGTTGGTTAGGCTAGTCTCAAACTCTTGGCCTCAAGTGATCCATCTTCCTCGGCCTCTCAAAGTGCTGGGATTAGAGATGTGAGCCACTGCGCCCAGCCAGGTTCCCATATTTTTGACATGGTTTGATATTCAGTAATATGTAACACTTAAAAAGCATGACTCAAATTATTTAGTTGTGAGTAATGTGGTGAAGAGATCACAAGCCTGTCAGCCAAAATTAGCTATTTATCTGTTATACATAATAAATATATGAGCTTCAGAAAAGGTTCTTATTTCCTCTTCCCCTGCTCATCAACTTTCCTTAGCAGCACATCACTTCCACGCCTTTTCATCACAAACTTATCCCTAAACCTCTACCTTCAGCTCTAGTGGCAACTCTTGTGGTTATCCCACTCTCTTCTTTCCTCTCCATTTCACATTACAAAGCCCACGATAATGACAAAAATTAATTATAAATTTTAATTTGAGGCAGTTGATTCACAAGAGGTTGCACAGTCATAAAGTTCCCATGTATGCTTCCACTAGCTTCCCCCATGATACATATGCCTAACCATATTTGCATAACCACAGTACACTGTCAAAACCAGGAAACTGTCCTCTTAACTCAGGTGCAGACCTTATTCAGGTTTCACCAGCTTTTGCATTCTACATGCAGTTTAAAAGAGCCTCAATTTGGCAAGATAGGACTACCTTGGAAGGCAGGGAAGGGGGTAAGAACAAGAATGCCAAGCTGGAATCTTTAACAAGAGATTTAGGAGGGAGGAAGAGAGAGATTCAATATGTACAGACGGAACTGTTGACCCATCACAATTAATCTAATTTGTTGCTCTTATTTTTCACCAAGGGAAAGCCTGGTGCCTCCGGACCACCCGGCAACAAAGGGGCGAAGGGTGACGTGGTCATATCAAGAGTTAAAGGTGAGCATAATCCATCACTTTAATGATGTATGGACCCTCCTCTTGCAGTAATTTCCCCTGTGACCATAGATCAATTCTATACAATTTAGGATGGTTGAGATTACTTACAAAAATACTTCTGCCCTTCATAAGGTTGTATGAATGTTGAGCCAAATCCCCTGTCTCTTATTTGAAAATGTAAATATTCCTTCAGCCACACATTCACATCTTCATCTTAGTGAACTTGGGTTTGACTCAAGCCCTCCTTTGGCTTGGCTGGTGTTTATTCACCGCATTCCAGTGTTCTATATTAGTCTATAATATTTTAGTTGTAAATGAAAGAAGCCCAGCTTGAAATAGTTTTTTTTTTTAAGTAACGTATTGACCTAAACAAAATGTGAAAGATTAAAAGGTAAGGTTTTTTATCAGTAAGAGTTCTCCAGGGACAGAACTAATAGGATATACGTACATACGAAAAGGAGTTTATTAAGGAGAATTGACTCATATGATCGCAAGGTGAAACCCCACTATAGGCTCTCTGCAAGCTGAGGAGCAAGGAAGCCAGAAGTGGCTCAGCCCTAAAAGTAGTGGTTTTCCTACTTTTGAGACCAAAACCCTCAAAAGTAGAGAAGCCAACAGTGTGGCCCTCAGTCTGTGGTTGAAGGCACAAGAGCCCTGGCAAACTACTGGTGTAAATTTAAGAGTCCAAAAGCCGAAGAACCTGGAGACTGATGGCCAAGGGCAGGAAGCATTCTGCACAGGAGAAAGATGAAAGCCAGAAGACTCAACACGCCAGCCTATCCCACCTTCTTCCACCTGCTTTGTTCCAGTTGTGCTGGCAGCTAATTGGATGGTGCCCACCCACACGGGGAATAGGACTTCCTGTCGCAGTCCACTGACTCAAATGTTAATCTTCTCTGGCAACACCCTCACGGACACACCCAGCAACAACCCTTTACCAGCTATGTAGGCATCCTTCATTCCAATCAAGTTGACACTTAATATTAACCATCACAGGTTTGCATTGGGACAACCAGATCCAGGCCTCCAGTGGCATCAAGAGGCTCTCCCTGCATCTTTCATCTCACATTCCACCATCTATATTTTCTCCCATCAGACCGATTTTCTTACCCCCAGGCAGCTCTAAGTTCTTACATCCAGAGATGGAGAGAGCCCTGCTTTGTCAGGTCCAAATAGAAAAATAATTTCAGAAAGGATTGATTAGCTTAGGGCAAGTACCCAACGGCAGACCATTCCCCCTTTCCGATGGCCAGGGATAGAGTGCTGTGCTTGGCATCACACAGGTAGGGGAAAATTCTGTGATTGACACCTTTATACACCAGCTCCTTGTTGGAATGGGAAAAGGGAAAAGCAGCTTTTCCCAACTAAAGAGATTCATGGTTCTAGCAGTTGTCATTCTCCCCTCTGGCTTTGGCATGTTTTATGTGACTTGGGCAATTGAGATACATAGGAAACTGTACCAACCCAGGATCAAGGTCATTTTCTTTATTTTTTGTCCTCTCTATCCTACTTTACCCCCGGCTGATAAGAACTTGAATATCTTTTGACCTCTATTCCCAGGGCACAAAGGAGAAAGAGGTCCTGATGGGCCCCCAGGATTTCCAGGGCAGCCAGGATCACATGGTCTGGATGGACATGCTGGAGAAAAAGGGGATCCAGGACTCCCAGTATGTAGAATTCTTCTCTTGCCATAGAATTTCACTTTCTTACATGGTCATACAAGCAACTGTTTCCCCCTTCTCTATTTGCCAAGCTGAAATTCAGTAAAATATCAACATGCCATAAATCAGAGTCCCCTTTGGCACCCTGACACGGAAAGATGATTGTTATAAAAGGTATAGCATCATTGGAGACGGTCTAAAATCCTCAGTGGCAGTTCAGTCCTAGCAAGACTTTTGGTCCTCAGTCTTTATATCATTCTCATGGTGTTTATTTTCTTCAGAGAAACTTATATCTTAGAAGGGCCCCACTGATTTTAGGTGTGTTCAGTTGACTCTGTGGGGTGGAGGATGGAGCTCAGGTCCCAATGTTTAGCATCAGTTCTGTTTCCTGGAGAAGATGCATACAGGGGAAGTAGTGAGCGTGAAAGGGTGAACTAGTGCAAACCCACAGAGTCAAGGCATTGGCTGATGGAAAATCTCACTGATAAAGGATGTTGCTGCATTTTTCAGACATGCTTTGGGTGGATACCA
Source organism: Rhinopithecus roxellana (assembly GCF_007565055.1). Taxonomy (NCBI): domain Eukaryota; kingdom Metazoa; phylum Chordata; class Mammalia; order Primates; family Cercopithecidae; genus Rhinopithecus; species Rhinopithecus roxellana. Next base: position 22,329,214 of record NC_044562.1, read on the forward strand.
TGTGTATGTGATTAAGGTCATAAAAGACGAGGATGAGATGGTCCAATGCTTAGGAACTTAAAATATCTTAAATATATGCAGTATTTCTGAATCCTTACAATATCACAGAAACCAGGCTAGATGGTTTCCACATAACAGCAGTCTTCTGAAAAGCAATACCTTTCCAATTTTACAGTAAGAAAATGGAGGCTTAGCATCTGATATTCAAGACCACCCATCTGTCAAATAGACAAAATAGGATTGAAACTTTGTCTTATTTCAAAGTTCATGCTATTTCCACCAACCTGTGCTGCCTGCCATATATAATGGGAAGCCATTGAGAGTGTTGCAACAGGGAAAGACCATGTCCTGATTCTACAGGAAACCCTTCAGGCAGAATCCAAGTGAATAAGAGAGAGAAGCCTGGAAATTGGCTTAGATGGTGTTTATAGCTTTCTGACCTTTCTCCTGGTCACAAGTATGTGAATGATCTCTGCTTTAGGCTTGGTAATCTCTGCTTAATTCATTCTTCCCCTTAAGGAACTACTTAGAAATCATTGTCACTGAGTGGACATTGTCATAAAGTACTCATCTAATTGTGAAAAAGCTGTGTCTATATAGATCAAATTGGAAGAAGAATTTCAACATTTGCTGAGGTCTTCCTAGATTCATTGAAACATTCCAGATCCATAAGACTGTTGTAGACCACATCTGAGACCAGGCCATGTAGAAGGATAAAAGATCACTCAAAATGCCAGCAGGACAGTGTCAGATATTCCTTGCATTTGAAAGTCCTTGCAGCTGTTCAGTCCAGTGGGGTGAAAGAAGGGATGAGGCCCACATATGGTGGACATGGAGGCAGCCCTGACTTGAAAGCCTCATTCCCCATGGGAGCTGTTAATCCGTTGCACAGCTTTTGAGGACCCCACCAGGGATTGCCAGTGAGGGAACCCTTGATGCAGCTTTCCCACAGTTCTTCCAGACCAGATGCAAATTTTGCAGCTGGGGATTGATTTTACTATAAGCAATACTGCCTAGGAATGTAGTTGACAATCTAATTTTTATGAGAGGAACAGAACCAGACAGTGAACCAAAAGTCAAATTCTCATGCAGGAGGGGAAAGGACTTGTTAGGCTTTTACCCACAGGGGTGGAGGATGATGGAGTCTATCTATGCATATTCTCAAGGTAATGCATAAGAATGTATTTGATTTGTAATCCCACCACCTCCCTTGATCTACGTATTTCTATATTCTATGACATATGATGTTAAAAAATGGTTTGACATAAAATCTCTTATTCTGTATTTAAGGTGTATCACACACATTGTTTCCAGTATTTGAGACATAACACACATGCTTATATTATATATATGTATATATAAAATATATATGTATATATAAAATATATATGTATATATAAAATATATATGTGTATATAAAATATATATGTATATATAAAATATATATGTATATATAAAATATGTATGTGTATATAAAATATGTATGTGTATATAAAGATGTAAAATATGTATTTTGACCAGGCGCAGTAGCTGACGCCTGTAATCTCAGTACTTCGGGAGGCCAAGGCACGTGGATCACTTGAGGTCAGGGGTTCGAGACCAGCCTGGCCAACATGGTGAAACTCAGTCTCTACTAAAAATACAAAAATTAGCCAGGTGAGCTGGTGGGTGCCTGTAATCCCAGCTACTCAGGAGGCTCAGGCAGGAGAATCGCTTGAACCTGCGAGGTGGAGGCTGCAGTGAGCCAAGATAGCACCACTGCACACCAGCCTGAGTTGCAGAGAGAGAATCTCTCTCTCTCTCTCTCTCTCTATATATATATACATACACACACACATATACATATATACCTCCTATATTTATATATCTATATATCTCTCTCTATATATAGGATATATATATATCCTAGATATATATATCTCTCTCTATATATATATATGCTAGACATATATATATATATATCTCCTAGATTCATTGAAACAATCCAGATCTGTAAGACTGTGGTAGACCACATTTGAGACCAGGCCATGTAGAAGGATAAAATATTTAATATATATATTAAATATATATTTAAAATATTAAGAAGTATCTAAGTTATTTATTTTAAAATTACATTTGCTTAAGAGTAACTATCTCCTGAAATTATGGACTTTTGCATGTGTTTCTATAACCTACAATGACTGCTTTGAGTTCATGGACTTTCAGTGGTTGGTAATTGATATGTGACATAACATTCCCAGGGGGATCATGAAGATGCGATTCCAGGTGATAAAGGATTTCCTGGACCTCTGGGTCCCCCGGGCAAAGCAGGACCTGTGGGCCCCCCGGGACTGGGATTTCCTGGTCCACCAGGAGAGCGAGGCCACCCAGGAGTTCCAGGCTGCCCAGGTGTGAGGGGCCCTGGTGGCTTGAAGGGTCAGAAAGGTAATTTAAAAAATTGTTTTATTTATTTCAATAGCTTTGGGGTACAAGTGTTTTTTTTTCTTATGTGGAAGAATTATATAGTAGTGAATTCTGAGATTTTAGTGTACCCATCACCCAAGTAGTGTACATTTTACCTAATGTGTAGTTTTTTGTGTCCCTAGACACCCTTCCTCTCTCCCCCTTCTTTGTTTTCAGTATTCAAGTGTCCGTCCGTCCTTCCTTCCTTCCTTCCTTCCTTCCTTCCTTCCTTCCTTCCTTCCTTCCTTCCTTCCTTCCTTCCTTCCTTCCCTCCCTCCCTCCCTCCCTCCCTCCCTCCCTCCCTCCCTCTCTCTCTCTCTCTCTCTCTCTCTCTCTTTCTTTCTTTCTTTAATTTTACTTTAAATTCTGGGATACATACGCAGAATGAGCAGGTTTGTTACATAGGTATACATGTGCCATGGTGGTTTGCTGCATCTATCAACCCATCATCTAGGTTTTAAGCCCCACATGCATTAAGGTATTTGTCCTAATGCTCTCCCTCCTCTTACCCCCGACCCCGTGACCGGTCTCGGTGTGATTTTCCCCTCCTTGTGTCCATGTGTTCTCATTGTTCAACTCCCACTTATGAGCAAGAACATGTGGTGTTTGGTTTTCTGTTCCTGTGTTAGTGCGCTGAGAATGATGGTTTCCAGCTTCATCCATGTCCCTGCAAAAGAAAATGTTCTCATTCTTTTTTATGGCTGCATAGTATTCCATGGTGTATATGTGCCATATTTTCTTTTTCCAGTCTATCATTGATGGGCATTTGGGTTGGTTCCAAGTCTTTGCTATTGTGAATAGTGTTGCAATAAACATAGGTTTACATGTGTCTTTATAGTAGAATGATTTATAACCCTTTGGTTATATACCTAGTAATGGGATTGCTAGGTCAAATGATATTTCTGGTTTTAGATCCTTAAGGAATCACCACATTGTCTTCCACAATAGTTGAACTAATTTACACTCCCACCAACAGTGTAAAAGCATTCCTATTTCTCCACATCCTCTCCAGCATTTGTTGTTTCCTGACTTTTTAATAATCTCTATTCTAACTGCCTTAGGATGGTATCTCATTGTGGTTTTCATTTGCATTTCTCCAATGACCAGTGATGATGAGCTTTTTTTCATGTTTGTTGGCCACATAAATGTCTTCTTTTGAGGAGTGTCTGTTCATATCCTTCACCCACTTTTTGAAGGGGTTGGTTTTTTCTTGTGAATTTGTTTAAGTTCCTTGTATATTCTGGATATTAGACCTTTGTCAGATGGGTAGATTGAATAATTTTTTTCCCATTCTGTAGGTTGCCTGTTCACTCTGATGATAGTTTCTTTTGCTGCGCAAAAGCTTTTTAGTTTGATTAGATCCAATTTGTCAGTTCGGCTTCTGTTGCAATTGCTTTTGGTGTTTTGGTCATGAAGTCTTTGCCCATGCCTATATCCTGAATGATATTGCCTAGGTTTTCTTCTAGGGTTTTTTATGGTTTTGGGTTTTACATTTGCATACTCATTACTTACCTCCCACTCATAAGTGAGAACATGCAGTTTTTGTTTTCCACTCCTGTGTTACTTCACTTAGAATTATGGCCTCCAGCTCCACGTAAGTTGCTGCAAAAGGCATTGTTTTGTTCCTTTTAATGGCTGGGTAGTATTCCACGTTTTTTGTAAAACACATTTTCTTTATCCACTCATTAGTCAATAGGCACTTAGATTGGTGCCACATCTTTGCAATTGTGAATTGTGCTGCTATAAATATACACGTGCAAGTGTCTTTTTCATATAATGACTTCTCTTCCTTTGGGTAGATATCCAGTAGTGGGATTGCTGGGTTGTATGTTGGATCTACTTTTATCTCTTTAGGGAATCTCCACACTTGTTTTCTACAGAGGTTGTACTAATTTACATTTCCACCAGCATTGTATAAGTGTTCCCTTTTCTCCACATCCATGCCAATATCTGTTGTTTCTTGCCTTTAAATAATGGCCATTTTTTGCAGGAGTAAGGTGATATCTCATTGCAGTTTTAATTGGCATTTCCCTAATGAGTAGTGATGTTGGGCATTTTTTCATATGTTTGTTGCCCATTTGTGTATCTTCCTTTGAGGAATGTCTATTCATGTCCTTTTCCCACTTTTTAATGGGATTATTTGTTTTTTTCTTGGTAATTTGTTTGAGTTCTTTGTAGATTCCGGATACTGGCCCTTTGTTGGATGCATAGTTTGCAAATAGTTTCTCCCATTCAGTGGGTTTCTGTTTGCTCCATTTATTTATTTCTTTTGCTGTGCAGAGGCCTTTTAGTTTAATTGGGTCCCATTTATTTATTTAGTTTTTGTTGCATTTACTTTTGGGGTCATATTCATGAATTCTTTGCCTAGGCCAATATCTATATGAGTTTTTCCAGTGTTGTCTTACAGAATTTTTATAGTTTCAGGTCTTATATGTAAGTCTTTGAATCATCTTCAGTTGATTTTTGTATAAAGTGAGAGATAGGAATCCAGTTTTATTCTGCTAATACATGTAGCTTGCCAATTTTCCCAGCATCATTTATTAAATAGGGTGTCTATCCCCCAATTTTTTGTTTTTGTATGCTTTGTTGAAGATCAGTTAGCTGTATGTATTTGGCTTTGTTTCTGGATTCTCTGTGCTGTTTCATTGGTCTATGTGCCTACTTTTGCACCAGTACGATGCTGTTTTGGTAACTATAGCCTTATAGTGTAATTTGAAGTTCAGTAATGTGATGTCTCCAGATTTGTTCTTTTTGCTTAGGATTGCTTTGTCTAGTCAGGCTCTTTTTTGGTTCAAAACAAAATTCAGGATGGTTTTTTCTAATTCTGTGAAAAATGGTGTTCATATTTTGATGGAAATTCTATTGAATCTGTAGATTACTTTTGGCAGTATGGTCATTTTCACAATATCGATTATCCCAGTCCATAAACATTGGATGCATTTCCATTTGTTTGTGTCATCTATGATTTCTTTCAACAGTGTTCTGTAGTTCTCCTTTTTGAGAACTTTCACCTCCTTGGTTAAGTATATTTTTAGTTATTTTATTTTATTTTTTGCAGCTGTTGTAAGAGGAATTGAGTTCTTAATTTGATTCTCAACTTGATTGTTGTTGATGTATAGCAATGCTACTGATTTATGTATAATGATTATGTAACCTGAGACTTTACTGAATTTGTTTATCATATCTAAATTTTTTTAAGAGTCCTTAGAATTTTGTAGGTGTACAATCATATTATCAGCAAACAGTGGTAGTTTGACTTCCTGTTTTCTAATTTTGATGCTGTTTATTTATTTCTCTTGCCTAATCGCTCTGCCTAGTACTTCCAGAACTATGTTGAATAGGAGTGGTGAAAGTGGGCATCCTTGTCTTCTTCCCATACTCAGGGGGAATGCTTTCAACTTTTTTCCATTCAGTATGATATTATCTGTGGGTTTGTCATATATAGTTTTTATTATTTTGAGATAGGTCCTTTCTATGCCTAGTTCGTTGACAGTTTTTGTCATAAAGGAATGCTGGATTTTGTCGAATGCTTTTTCTGCCTCTATTGATCATATGGTTTTTGTTTTTAATTATGCTTACATGATGAATCACATTTATTGACTTGCATATATTAAACCATCCCTGCATCCCTAGGATGAAACCCACTTGATCATGTGAATTTTCTTTTTGATATGCTGTTCAATTCATTTATCTAGTATTTTGTTAAGGATTTTTGTATCTATATTCATCAAGGAAATTGGTTTGTAGTTTGTGTGTGTATGTGTGTGTGCGTGTCTTTTCCTGTTTTGGTATCAGAATGATACTAGCTTAATAGAATGATTTTGGGAGGATGCCTTCTTTATCAATCTTTTGGAATAGTTTCAGTAGGATTTTTACCAATTCTTTTCTTTCAATGTCTAGATAGAATTTAGCTGTGAATCCATCTGATCCTGGGGTTTTTTTTTGTTGGGAATTTAAAAATTACTGATTCATTCTCACTGCTTGCTATTGGTTTGTACGAGGTTTCTATTTCTTCCTGATATAATCTAGTAGGATTGTATGTTTCCAGGAATTTGTTCATTTTCTCTAGATTTCCTAGTTTGTGTGCTTAAAGTTATCCATAGCAGTCTTGAATGGTCTTTTGTATTTCTGTGGTGTTGGTTGTAATGACCCCAGTCTCAGTTCTAATTGAACTTATTTGGATCTTCTCTCTTCTTGTTTAATCTAGCTAATGGTCTATTGATTTTGTTTAGTTTTTCAAGGAACCAGCTTTTTAACCAGCTTTTTATTCATTAGTATTTCATATGTTTTTGGTTTGCATTTCATTTGGTTCACTTTAATCTTTGTTATTTCTTTTATTCTTCTAGCTTTAAGTTTAGTATGCTTTTGTTTTTCTAGTTCATTGAGATGTGACTTTAGGTTGTCAATTTGTGCTTTTTCAGACTTTCTGATGTAGGCATTTAGCATTATAAACTTTCCTCTTAGCACTGCTTTTGCTGTATTCCAGAGGTTTTGATAACTTGTGTCGATATTATCATTCAATTCAAATAATTTTTATATTCCCATCCTGATTTCATTGTTAACCCAGATATCATTGAGGAGCAGATTATTTAATTTCCGTGTATTTGTATAATTTTGAGGGTTCCTTTTGGAGTTGATTTCTAGTTTTATTCCACTGTGGTCTGAGAAGAGACTTGATATGATTTCAATTTTAAAAAAATTATTGAGACGTATTTTGTGGCCTATCATATGGTCTATCTTGGAGAATGTTCCATGCTTCTGAGAAGAATGTATATTCTGCAGATCTTGGGAAGAATGTTCTGTAAATGTCTGTTAAGTAAATTTGCTCTAGTGTATCACTTACATCCATTGTTTCTCTGTTGACTTTCTGTCATGAAGATCTGTCTAGTGCTGTCAGTGGTGTATTGAAATCTCCCACTATTATTGTTTTGCTGTCTATCTCATTTCTTAGGTCTAGCAGTAATTGTTTTATGAATCTAAAAGCTCCAGTGTTTGGTGCATATATATTTAGGATTGTAGTATCTTCTTGTTGAATTGATCGTTTTTATCATTATATAGTGACTATCTTTGTCTTTTTGTTTTTACTGTTGAAGTCTGTTTTCTTGAAGTCTGTTTTCTTCTGATGGAAGAATAGCTATGCCCGCTGGCTTTTGGTTTCTATTTGCATGGAATACATTTTCCTACCCCTTTACTTTGAGTTATATGAATACTTTTGTGTTAGGTGAGCCTCTTAAAGGCAGCAGATATTTGGATTGTGATGTTTTCGTCCATTTTGCCATCCTGTATCTTTTTTTTTTGAGACGGAGTCTCGCTCTGCTGCCCAGGCTGGAGTGCTGTGGCTGGATCTCAGCTCACTGCAAGCTCCGCCTCCCGGGTTCACGCCATTCTCCTGCCTCAGCCTCCCGAGTAGCTGGGACTACAGGCGACCGCCACCTCGCCCGGCTAGTTTTTTGTAGTTTTTAGTAGAGACGGGGTTTCACCGTGTTAGCCAGGATGGTCTCGATCTTCTGACCTCATGATCTGCCCGTCTCGGCCTCCCAAAGTGCTGGGATTACAGGCTTGAGCCACGGCACCCGGCCGCCATCCTGTATCTTTTAAGTGGAGCATTTACTCTCAACATGAATATTGAGATGTGAGGTATTGTTCTCTTCATCATGTTAATTTTTACCCAGATAGTTTTCTTTTTATTTTGTTACTGTGTTATAGGCCCTGTGAGTTCTAAACTTTCAAAAGGTTCTATTTTGGTGCATATCAGGCTTTTATTTCAAGGTTTAGAATTTCTTTTAGCATTTCTTGTAGTGTTATGTTTGGTAATGACAAATTTCCTTAGCACTTGCTTGTCTGAAAATGACTTTATTTCTCCTGCATTTATGAAATTCAGTTTTGTGGGGATACGAAATTCTTGGCTGATAGGACGCCAATCCCTTTTGGCTTGTGAGGTTTCTGTGAGAAGTCTGCTGTAAGGCTGGTAGGTTTTCATCTATAAGTTACCTGATGCATTTGTCTCACTGCTCTTAGAATTCTTGCCTTCATTTTGACTTTAGATAGTCTGATAACTACATGGCTCGGTGAAGATCTTTTTGCAAAGAATTTCCCGGGAGTTCTTTAAGCTTCTTGGCTTTGGATATCTAAATCTGTAGCCAGGCCTTGGAAGTTGTCCTCAATTACTCCCTCAAATTAGTTCTTTTTTCTTCTCCCTCAGGAACACTATTTATTCTTAGGTTTGGCTATTTTACTAATACCATATGTCTTAGAGACTTTGTTCATTTCTTTTTTTTTTATTTTTGTCTGATTGGGTTAATTCAAAAGTCTTGTCTTTGAACTCTGAAATTCTTTCTTCTACTTGTTCTAGTCTATTAAAACTTTCCACTGCATTTTGTAATTCCCTCAGTATGTCTTTCATTTGTCGAAGTTCTGATTGGTTTTGTTGATTATATCTGTCTGTCTAGAGAATTTTTTTGTTCATATCCTGAATTGCTTTTTAAATTTATTTATGATGTTTTCACCCAGAAAGGTAATTGTGAATATTTTTGTGGCAGAATGTCACATGAAATCATGGAAGCTAAAATGAGTCTCTTCTGGGCAAAGTTATTATAGCTATGGCATAACAGCTAAATAAAATTTCATCCAGGCACTGTTCAAACCTTGTACCTTGTTAAACAAATAAAAACATTACAATACAATCAATATTTAAAGTAAATCCTTAAGATACTAAAATATCTTTGTTGTTTTATTTATTTGACATAGCAAAATTGCTTTTCCTTCATTTCTCAGTATGAACTCACACAATCTGACCATATTAAAATTACATATATGTATATATATTATATACACATACTCAAAGTATAGAATTATTTTTTATAGTCTTTTGAGATAATACCATATATCTTAATTTTTAAAAACTAGTATATCATTTAAACTGTCATTGTCCATGAAAAACCATTTGCTGGCATTCTAGTGAGAAAAAAGAAGGTATTTTAAATATATTTTACAGTTATGTGAATTTCAAACAATAAAATGACTTTCAGGATTATAGCTGAAAACTCTTAAGTAGGTGGCAAAAAGGTTTAAGTTTTTTTCTTTTATAATATATATATATCTTGAGCTACATTGCTAATTGTGAAATTTTAGAACAAAGTAATATCCTTAGTTCTTGTTTTGATAATATAGAAAGGCAAACAAGTATCTTGGTATTTGATAAGGTATAAATTCATGCTCTAAAACCCAATAAAATCTGATGTCATTTTTATTCATCTCATATATCTTTGATCTGACAGCATATAAAGAAATGTATTATGAGATATTATTCCTATTATAAAAGAGAAACATTCCATTTTAGGAGACAGGAACTGACAGGCTCAAACTTTGCTGTCTTATTGATGATAACTATCTCTCTAGAAAATTTTTCGGCCGGGCGCGGTGGCTCAAGCCTGTAATCCCAGCACTGTGGGAGGCCGAGACGGGTGGATCACGAGGTCAGGAGATTGAGACCATCTTGGCTAACACGGTGAAACCCCGTCTCTACTAAAAAAAAAAAAAAAAAAAAAAAAAAAAAAAAAAAAAAAAAAAATTTCATTCATACCCTGAACTGCTTATTAACTTTCTTCAAACATTTCTTTAACATGGGGGATGATGCTACTAGATTGTGAAAGTCATTAGGAAAAACGAGACAATATAGTTGAAGCACCTGACCCTCAATAAATGGTAGCTATTCACATCCAGCCCGGGCTCTTCATGTGCACAATTTCCCCCATGTTCATAGTAAGAGACAGATTTTCTGAACTCAGCATTGGACACCTGCTGCTATTTCATGATTTATCAAAACTTCTCATTGTATTGTGTTAGATATGCATGTAATACATCTCCGTTACATTATTATTATTATCTACTACCCGTGTAGTTCATCTCCATTACATTTTTATCATCTACATTGTTTTTCTAGATTACTGAAACTTATACTTTTTAGAATCAATATCTTTCTTTTGTTCATTATGTTTATAACTCTTCTGACGGTTGAAATTCAGATTTCAGGAAAAATCTAAAAATTCTGTATGAAAGCAGCTCAAGTGATCTAATGATACTTGGGAGTCTGTTACTTTGACTTCTACATGTACTATACAGAAACATATCCTGAGCAAATTGTGGCTGAGACAGCCTCACATTCCACTGGGCTATCAGTTATGTGAATGTTGCTTTTCTTTTCTCATTCCAGGTGACACAATTTCTTGCAACGTAACCTATCCCGGGAGGCAAGGCCCTCCGGGTTTTGATGGACCTCCAGGTATTAGCAATGAGAAGTTACTGTCTTATATACTTCCCAGAGTAAAAGAACCAGCAAGACAGATAAACCAATAGTGAGTCCTCTGACTAGTTAGGACATTTCCAAAATTATTTCCAAAGTTTTGAGGGACCGTGGATAGGGGAAAATGGCATTTGTAGTAATTTGTAGTTGGGCCTCCAGTCTGTTGGTTTGAGAACACTCCAGATGGGCTTTTCAAATCTTTGTGCAACAAAATTTACCTTGATTTGCTCACATATCGGTTAAAATGTCTGTCCCTTGCAATTTTTTTTTTCTTTTTTCTTTTTTTTTCTTTGAGATGGAGTCTCACTCTGTCTCCCAGGCTGGAGCACAGTGGTGTGATCTTGACTCACTGCAACCTCCGCCTCCTGGGTTCAAGCGATTCTCCTGCCTCAGTCTCCCAAGTAGCTGGGACTGCAGATGCCCGCCACCACACCTGGCTAATTTTTGTATTTTTAGTAGAGACAGGGTGTCACCATATTGGTTAGGCTGGTCTCAAACTCCTGACCTTGTGATCCACCCACCTCGGCCTCCCAAAGTGCTGGGATTACAGGTGTGAGCCACCACGCCTGGCCTGAAAGTTTTAAAACTGTATCTTCTTTCCTTTCCTGTGCCTCAAGAGTGAAAAATGATCATTTGTTTATTGATTGTAAGTTTTACTTTGTTTTACTTTCCAAAAGAACCAATATTTGATCAGAAACATTTGAAAAAAATGCTCAAATATCTGTGTCCTTGTTTGCACATTCATGCCACAGCTTCGTTTGAATCAATCACTTAGGTTTAGATGAATTAAGTCCAAAATCTAAGATATTTTGCCTAACTCTTCTTTCTTTAGAGTTCCCTACCCATTCATTACTAGTATGAATAATGACTGACTGTTACTCTCTCTACCGTCAAATTTCATGACAATAATGTGTAAATAATCTCAAAATCTCAGTGTGCTGCAACAACAAACACTTATTTTCTATCTTATGGGTCTGCAGGTTGGTTGGGTTTAGCTGATCTAAGATGGTCTCTGTTGGCTTAGAGTAGAGCTCCAAGTTAGGTTTGGGGTTGCAACATGCATCTCATTGCAAGGCCAGGCTTTTCTCATGTGATTGCAGAAATGCAAGAGGGCCGGCTCAGTTCACGGGCTCCCTCCACACCTCTGATTGGATCATGGTCATTCATTTGCTATTGCCCAAAACAAGTCACATGACAAAGCCCTGGGTAAAAGGGCAGGTGATTACACTCCGCCCACCACAAGGCAATGGCAAGAGTGTGTGGAAATATAATTCCATATCAGCGGAGTTGAGAATTGCAGGTTGACGGATTGAACATTCATTTTTACTTTTACTGGACATGAGTGGATTAAAAAAAAGTTTGATTACTTTCAGCAGCTTTTAACTTCGAGAGAAGTGATTACTCAAATTTTAATTTGACAGTTGTGCCTCCATTGAAGTTTATGATTAATAAGTTATTTTAGCTGAGATAACTCCTTGTAGAAAATCACAGAAGGTTTAAAATAAATTTTCTAGGCCGGGCACAGTGGCTCATGCCTGTAAACCCAGCACTTTGGGAGGCCGAGGTGGGTGGATCACGAGGTCAGGAGATCGAGACCATCCTGGCTAACACGGTGAAATCCTGTCACTACTAAAAATATAAAAAATTAGCCGGGCATGGTGGCGGGTGCCTGTAGTCCCAGCTACTTGGGAGACTGAGGCAGGAGAATTGCGTGAACCCGTGAGACGGAGCTTGCAGTGAGCCAAGATCGTGCCACTGCACTCCAGCCTGGGTGAAAGAGCGAGACTCTGTCTCAAAAAAAAAAAAAAAAAAAAAAGATTCTCTATTACTTTTTGCAAGTGCTTTTTGCCTATACTTTATTTAAGGGCAAATTCAGTAAGATGCAAGGAAATAGATTTTGGTCTTTAATCTGATCCTTTCTTATCAAGATAGACACTAGCCACCACCTCTTTACCCCTACAAGGGCAGATGACGGTTGCATAGTTGTGTTTCAGACCTAGCATAGGAAGATACCAAAAAAAGTCATCTGAATGGTGGTGCAAGTTCCAAAGGCTTTCAGGAAGAATCCTTCACAGGATGGCTTCTGAGAAAGTGCCTTAAGAAAATCACTCCTAGAAAACATTCATTTGGATCATATGACTTACAACATAATTTTGTAAATCAGGATAGGCAACATCCTTACTTCCATAAAGTAGAAATATTCTAAAAGGACTTAATATAGACTTAAAAAAAATATCTCATTTTGTTCACATTATATTTTATTTTATTGAGTCTGTGTTTTGTTGCTGTAATTGTTTAGGTCCAAAGGGATTTCCAGGTCCCCAAGGTGCCCCTGGGCTGAGCGGTTCAGATGGGCATAAAGGCAGACCTGGCACACCAGGAACATCGGAAATACCAGGTCCCCCTGGTCAGTGAAGTTTTTTATGTTTGTTTTTTTTTCTGCTTTGGGAGTATCTATCAGGAACTTTTTAACATTTCTACCGATGGATGATTTTACTGAGGAAATGGTCCAGGGATCCCTAGATAATAGGGAAATGCTGTTTCTTGATAGACTCTTAGCTATATTGTGATAACTTCAGATTATAATTTTATAAGTTGCCAAGCCTCCTTCCACTTTGAAGCGTAAGTTATGGGCTATTATTTGTCTATTATGTTGTTGAAACTACTCAGTCCAGCCAGAATGTTTGCCAGAGAAGGAAAGCAATTACAGAAACACCACTGGCTTGTAGGAAACACAAAGTTGCAGTTTATCTCTCTGCAAAAGGTGGCAAAACAACATTACCTGTTAAACTGCTCTTAATTTTAGTAAATACCCCTGTGTTTTTAAGAAACATATTTTTATCAAAGTAGTCTTATATGTATTTGTTCTATACTCGCACGTGTTATCATTAATTTTGTTGTTGTTGTTCAATAGGTTTCCGTGGTGACATAGGAGATCCGGGTTTTGGAGGTGAAAAGGGGTCTTCCCCTGTTGGGCCCCCAGGCCCCCCCGGGTCACCAGGAGTGAATGGTCAGAAAGGAATCCCGGGAGACCCTGCATTTGGTCACCTGGGACCCCCGGGAAGGAGGGGTCTTTCAGGAGTGCCAGGGATAAAAGGACCCAGAGGTGATCCGGGATATCCAGGGGCTGAAGGTATGAGGGCTTTGCTGTCCTTTCAGTGCATAGAGCGGGCTCAGTTTTGGACCAGGTCACTGAAGAATGTTTAGATTATTTTGCTTTAGCCATGTAGAATATGAACAGTTTACCCAAGTGTTTTCCCTCATATGGGGTGCTGGTTACATTTCAAATAACCTGAATCTCCAGCCTTGTCCTTGCATTTGATTGGTTGCTTTCAAATGCAGGGCAGCTCACTGTTGTTCATTCAACTCAATTTGGTTCTGCAGCTAGTATGTTGGTGCTGCAAAGGCCAAGAGCAGGGACTGTGTAACCTGTCTGGGGCTGTTGCCAGGTGGAAGGTAGGCAGGCCTGATTGTAAGAGGCAGAGTAGCTTAGAGGCTGGAGCTGTAGACTGGCATCTGGGAACACTCTGTGGGGGAGCTGGGCATGAGCTGAGCCTAGAGGACAAGCTGTCTTCAGATAGGAGACAGGGTAGAGGGACTTTCATTCCGTCTGGGGTGGCAGGCAGGGCATCAAGCGCAAAAGAGGAAGATGGCCCGGACGCTGATTCATATCCTTTTCTAAAATCTGTAAGGATCCTTCATGATCCCCAGTGGAGTTTTTCAGGTTTTAATGTACTTAAAAATAACCAAGTAGGGGTGGGGCAGCTCATGAAAATTATTGTCTTCAGGACCCCAGTCTGAGGAATTCTGATTCATTATTTCTGGGGTGGGGCCCCACATCTGAACTTCAGTGGGCCTGTTGGGTGATGGTGATCAAGATGTGGACTACAGACCAGATGTTTACAAACAACATTCTAGTTCTTTTCTAAACGTGGGTGGGCCAGTGTTTGTTAGGCATGCACTAGAGTACATTAGCACAGGACGTGTGGAGGGGAGGAGGAGAATTAGCACCCTCAAGGAGCTTGTATGGAAGTTTGTAAATAAAAATATTCATATTCAAAGAAGCAATTAATTGGAAAGTAACAGGTGAAACATGATGTAAGTCAGTAAAAATAATGACCCAGTAATCCGACTATCTCACTTGTGAAAATGTATCTAAGGGAAGTGTTCAATGGAAGAAAGTTATAGATATGAAAATGCTCTTGTAGTATTATCCACAGCAGAGGAATAATTGGGAAGAGCAAAGACAGACACACACATACGCGCACTCTCTCTCTCAAAGAAATATCATCCAGTCATTAGCAATTAAAATCATATTTGTAAAGACTGCAACAAAATGGAAAACATTTACAGATTAATATGCAATCTGAAGTGCTCCAACAACTGAGTTTGCACTGTGATTACTATTTTTAAATGTAAACATGTGAACCAAAATGCAAAGAAAACATAGGAAAACAAAGTAGATTTTTGGGTTAGGGTGTGGAATTATGGGGGATGTTCTTTCCTGAAGAGTATGACACTGTCTTTCCAGTAAGTAGAAATTTGAGAGTGCAGGTGATGAAATCGCTCATAAAATGCAAATCCATACAGTGCAAACTGGGTTTGTAAATATTGTAGAGATTTGGTGTGAAGCTTGATGCAAAGTTAGAGGTTAATTAAAATTAGGAAGAACCAAATGGTTTCTTATTTGCATTGGCAACTTTGCAGTTCACATAACCTTATCAAGTAACTCACTTAGCAATGCGTTCTCTATTCATAAGGAACTCATTACATCTATGATAAGAAATCCATTTAAAGACTTAACCCATTTGAGCACTGATTCAGGATGAAAATGTGCACCTCCAGTACTGATATGCCTGAACAATTCATCATGGGCCATCTGTATAGTTTTATGTCACCAATGTCATGGATGCATTGTATCATTTCAGGGCCAGCTGGCATTCCTGGATTCCCAGGTCTCAAAGGTCCCAAAGGCAGAGAGGGACATGCTGGGTTTCCAGGTGTCCCAGGTCCACCTGGCCATTCCTGTGAAAGAGGTGCTCCAGGAATACCAGGGCAACCGGGACTCCCTGGGGATCCAGGTAGCCCAGGTAAGTGTCAAGAACTGTGAAGGGTCTGGGGCTTACCCTACTTACAACTAAATAAGCTCCCTGCTTTCTTTTTTAT
Source organism: Rhinopithecus roxellana (assembly GCF_007565055.1). Lineage (NCBI taxonomy): Eukaryota > Metazoa > Chordata > Mammalia > Primates > Cercopithecidae > Rhinopithecus > Rhinopithecus roxellana. The sequence goes on from NC_044562.1 coordinate 22,345,124, forward strand.
GGATGCCGCCAGAAGCAAGAGTCCTGAGTCAGAGACAAAGGATTTCGTTATTCCTGAGTTTCATGTTGGTTTGCATCATTTCCCTGTGTCACCCAAGTCTCATGGGGCAACATAGTGGGCTAGTAGACCACTCACACAGTGGGTTCCTTTATATGAGAGGGGCCCTGAGCCAAGGAACCACTGCTTTATAGCAGCCTGTGAGAAAGCCTGCTTTTCCTATTGAGGAAAGTGCTATATCATCTATCAAGGGTGCTTGCTGCAAACACAAGCTTGAAAAGTTTCCCAGGGAAAGAGCATCAGGATCTTGCATTCTTGGCATATCCATCAAGATGTAGGAACACAAGAGACCCCTGGAGTGTCTCCTAATACAAGGTGCAGGGAGGCTGTCTTAGTCCATTTGCACTGCTCTACCAAATATCTTAAGCTAGGCAATTTATAAACAACAGAAATTTATTTCTTATGGCTCAGGAGGCTGGGAAGTCCAAGATCAAGCTGCCAGCAGATCTGGTGTGCCTTCCTTGTGTCCTCACAAGTGGACGAGGCAAACAGCTCTTTTGCATCTCTTTAATAAGGTCACCAATCTTATTCATGAGGGCTCTGCCCTAATGACTTAATCACCTCCCCAGGTCTTCACCTCTTAATACTATCACGTTGGTGATTAACTTTCAACATATGAATTTTGGAGAGACACATTCAGAACATAGCACGAGCTATTTTCAATATGATCTTCATTTCACTATTTACTCTGTTGTTTAAATCCCATTGCTTTTATCCAAATGCAGTAATATATACACTTGAAAAATTAAAACAAGATTGTGGCAAAACTTTCCACTACAGCCGTATTTCTAGCACCAACAATGCTAGACATCAGCTCTGACTTCTGACTGAAGTTCACTCGGCTGTAGAGCTTCAGGAAAAACCTGGAAAGTTTTCTTCTATTAGTTTCCCTCCACCAAGAGGAAATACAAATACAATGTTTGTTTTTTCTTTCTGTTTTCCATTAAAAATACTTTTATAATCTTCATTCATCCCTGCTGGGAAACATTTACTCAAGTGATCTGCCCTTCTATTTATATCATCTAGAAAAATGTATTCTTAGATTGATGGAAAGTTGCTACTATTATTTTAGCCAACAAATATTGTTTTACTGTTGTTTAATGCATTGTTTAAGCTACTGTATGTTTTTCCTGCTGTGTGTGAAGCCAGTGTTCAGCCTTCACACACTGTGGTCACTGTGGTTTGTCTTAGGTGCTCCAGGTGGGAAAGGACAGCCAGGAGATGTGGGGCCTCCTGGGCCAGCTGGAATGAAAGGTCTCCCTGGACTCCCAGGACGGCCTGGGGCACATGGTCCCCCGGGCCTCCCAGGAATCCCAGGTCCCTTTGGGGATGATGGGCTACCTGGTCCTCCAGGTCCAAAAGGTAGGTAGTGCTTTTCCATGATGTCCCCCCATCTTAGAAACCTGAAATCCACTGTCAAGTGGATTTCATGACCACATGAAAAGAGTTAACTGTTAGTCTGGCTTTGTCCTTCCCTTAACGATGCCTCCCTTGCTCTTGTCCTCTGTATCGTTATTTCCAGTGGCAGAATGTTTCTGTGCTGGTCAATGGGAAAAGGGGTTTGAAGGTGTTAGGGCCACAGAATTCATGAGGACTGGGTAGCACGGTAAAGTCCTAGGGTCGGGGAAGGTGCATTTTCGTTTTGGATGGGGTCCCCACTCTCATCCCTACCCCCAGTTGGGGGATTAGGACTCAGACACATCAGGGCCCACACTTCAGGTCTGTAGGTAGGAAACTGAGGACAGGGCAGCAGAGCAAGGATTTTTTTCTTTTTTTCTTTTCTTCTTGTTTTGAGACAGAGGCTTGCTCTGTAGCCCAGGCTAGACGGCAGTGGCAGGATCATAGCTCACGGCAGCCTTGAACTCCTGGGCTCAAGTGATCCTCCCACCTCAGCCTCCTGTGAGTCTAGAACTACAGGCATGTGCCACCACACCTGGCTAAATTTTTTTTTTCTTTTTTAGGAGACAGGATCTTGCTGTTTTACCCAGGCTGATCTTGAAATCCTGGCCTCAGGGATCCTCCTGTCTTGGTCTCCATAGTGCTAGGATTACAGGTCTGAGCCACCGTGCCCAACCGAGCCCAGCTATTAAGCGCAGTGAGGTTGACAATTGTTGTTTACTTTGAATACAAACTCAGCGTTAGGCAGGAGTTTGCATCTGTAGATGAACTACAGGAACACAATATATAAGAATCATACTAGTCTTTAAAATGTTTTCCTAGGGCCGGGCACAGTGGCTCACACCTATAATCTCAGCACTTTGGGAGGCTGAGGCGGGTGGATCATTTGAGGCCAGGAGTTTGAGACCACCCTGGCCAACATGGTGAAACTCCGTCTGTACTAAAAATACGAAAATTAGTCAAATGCGGTGGCTCACGCCTGTAATCCCAGCTACTCGGGAAGCCGAGGGAGGAGAATCACTTGAACTTGGGAGGCAGAGGTGGCAATGAGCCGAGATGGTGCCACTGCACTTCAGCCTGGGTGACGGATGAGACTCTGTCCACCTCCCCCCGTTGAAAAAACAAATAAATAATAAAATATTTTCCTAAAACTTTATGCTCTCATTTCACCAGGCCCCCGGGGGCTGCCTGGTTTCCCAGGTTTTCCCGGAGAAAGAGGAAAGCCTGGTGCAGAGGGATGTCCTGGCACAAAGGGAGAACCCGGAGAGAAGGGCACGTCTGGCTTTCCCGGAGACCAGGGAGTGAGAGGGGCCAAAGGTAAATAAAATACAGCCATGCAACATGCGTTTGTTTCTGGTATTTGATCCAAACCTAGAAATGTGATCTCTGAAATATAAAACAGGACCTTTCTGAAGCTTGGATTCCTCTTCCTTTTAGTTGTATGGTGTTTGTTTTAGATTTTTAAACAAAATTCATTTTCTTTACCTTTTAATCTTATTACATATACATGGCAAATGAATTGCTCCATTTATTGAAAAATAATTAACAAGTGGTTCTTTTTTCTTTTTTTTTTGAGATGGAGTCTCGCTCTGTTGCCCAAGCTGGAGAGCCGTGGTGCAATCTCTGCTCACTGCAAGCTCCGCCTCTTGGGTTCACACCATTCTCCTGCCTCAGCCTCCCGAGTAGCTGGTACTACAGGTGCCCGTCACCATGCCCGGCTAATTTTTTGTAGTTTTAGTAGAGACAGAGTTTCACCGTGTTAGCCAGGATGGTCTCGATCTCCTGACTTTGTGGTCCGCCTGCCCCGGCCTCCCAAAGTGTTGGGATTACAGGCGTGAGCCACCGTCCCTGGCCTAACAAGTAGTTCTTAATGCACTGATTTATAGCTTCTAGGTTTCAGAGAACTTTCTCACCTTTTGGGAAGGGGGCCTCTTGTTCTCCAACCTCTGTTTCAGTTAGAACAGAGGCTAGTAAGCTCTTCCTGTAAAAAGCACGATAATAACAATTTCAGGCTTTGCAGGCCTTCTGGTCTCTGTCACAGTGACTCAAGTCTGCTTTTGTAGCATGAAAGCAGACATAGACAACACAGAAACAAACATAAAATAAAATTTTCAATAAGGTGGTATTTATGGATACTAAAGTGTGAATTTCATATAATTTTCACACAATGAAATATCACCTTGCTTTTGAGTTTTAACCCTCAACCATTTCACGGTGTAAAAACCATTCGCATCTCATGTGCTGACAGAAACTGGTAGCAGGAGGGATTTGGCCCATGGGCTGCAGTTTGCCAACCTCTGAACTACCATGAGTCCACTTGCATCTGGGCCACGAGTAGAGTTTCCCCAAGTTTCATTTGAAAAAAATGTTTTCTGGCCAGATGCGGTGGCTCACGCCTGTAATCCCAACACTTTGGGAGGCCAAGGTGGAGGGATCACAAGGTTAGGAGATCCAGACCATCCTGGCTAACATGGTGAAACCCTGTCTCTACTAAAACTACAAAAAATTAGCCAGGCGTGCGGGCGGGTGCCTGTAGTCCCAGCTACTCAGGAGGCTGAGGCAGGAGAATGGTGTGAACCTGGGAGGCGGAGGTTGCAGTGAGCCGAGATTGCGCCACTGCACTCCAGCCTGGGTGACAGAGCGAGACTCCATCTCCAAAAAAAAAAAAAAAAGTTTTCTTTACTATGAAAAATAAGTTTTTGAGACCAATGGTTTAAATATTATGTCCTCATCGCTGGTAAGTGTTTACTCCCACTTCTTAGTTCTGGGGCACTAATGGGTGAAGGTAATATTTCCTTTCCAGTGTTGAGAAAAAATGCTTGACAATTTTCAGACCCAAGGATTTTTGCCCTTAAGGCCTTTTGGGCAAGTAGCCTCATATTGAATTAAAATTACCTTTTCTTCTTAGTTTATTGATTCTACCACAATTTTTTGTTTTACTAGCTTGTACATTATGTAGAATCAAGGAACCAAAGAGTCACTCTTTGCTAGCTTAGATAAGTGATGCTTGCTGTGCTATTATGCTACTATACAATTATCCCACTGAAAATTAAAATTTGGACTAATGCCAGTGATGGGCTAATAAACTAGTTCTTTGAAATTAAAAAAAAAAAAAAAAAAAGGCACTGTGGTTTATAGTGTTTGCTGAGTGCCATGCTGTAATACTCCCGCCATGGCTGATTTAAAGTTAGCAATGGTTTAACAACTGGCTTGCAGGGTTCTTGAATTGTGGTAATTGGCAGTCGTCAAGCTGGTAGGAGCCCACGCCTGCACACTGCTACAGCTGGGCAGTGTTTACAAAATCAGGCAGAAGTACACTATGTCCTTCCTACCTTTCGGAAGTCACTGTGAGGAGTGCCACATTGAGATAAGTGTCTGTTCTTTCAATACAAGGAAAGTAAGAGAGGATGGCTAGGAGGAGACATGGAACTGAAAATATGAGATGGGCAAATTCAAACTTTATAGCACAAAGCGACATTTTTTTGTAGACTGGAACTTTTCAAATCTGTCTTAACCTCAGTGAAGACCCAGACCAGTTTGGCTGAATTTGGCAAACATTGAGCGAGCACTCCCGGTACACCAGACTCTGTGACTGGACAAGTGGGGTCAGGAATGTAAAAGATGACTGACCTTCCTTTAGGAAATCAGCCAACGATGGTGACATTTTGTGATCTACATAAATACAGCTTCGTAGGTTAAGTGGGAATTTGTGATTTGGGAGTGAAATGTGGTAACAGATGAATTATGTGTGCGATGTTCCTGTTCGTTTTGTTCTTGCATAATTATTATCTATAGGAGCCATAGGACCTCCCGGAGATGAAGGAGAAATGGCTATCATTTCCAAAAAGGGAAAACCCGGGGAACCTGGACCTCCTGGAGATGATGGATTCCCAGGAGAAAGAGGTAAACACTTAAGAGTTTTTAACCATATCAAATAAGTTGACATCCTTACAGATCACATGTGTAGGCAACTTTCCCCAATAACAGAGATTAGAAAAGGACTTTTTTTTTGAGATGGAGTTTTGCTGTTGTCGCCCAGGCTGGAGTGCAGTGGCACCATCTCAGCTCATTGCAACCTCTGCCTCCTGGGTTCAAGCGATTTGCCTGCCTCAGCCTCCCGAGTAGCTGGAATTACAGGTGCATGCCACCACACCTGGCTAATTTTTGTATTTTTAGTAGAGACGTGGGTTTTACCATGTTGGCTAGGCTGGTCTCAAACTCCTGACCTCAGGTGATCCACCCGCCTTGGCCTCCCAAAGTGCTGGATTACAGGTGTGAGCCACCGCGAGAAAAGGCCATTTTTTTGGATACAAATAAACACAAATAAACCTTGTGGTACATTTTTTGCTTCTCCATGCTAAAACTTAGCCGAAGTTCCTGTGTATTCCTAGATTTGTATATTCTAAACTAGGATCAACCTGAGCTATACAAAAACTACTGATTTCAGGTTTGGTACTTGATTTTAAAGTGAATAGCACAATGACTGTTCAAGTCATTATGACCAGTGCCTCTCAAACTTCAGTGCACATTAATCACCTGGAGAGCTTGTTAAAATGCAGATTTTGATTCAGCAGCTCTGGAGCAGCCAGAGATCCTGCCTTTCTAACAGACGCCCCAATGCCCGTGCTAACGGTCCGCAGAAACATTGCAGAGCGAGGATTTTTGACAACCCCATTTGTGTGCTCTTCCAACGTCAGACTTAATCTGCATGAGGTGCTCATCTCTTAGCTAGTTGTTAGAGGGCAAATATTTTAACTTTTCTGGGTAAGTGCTTCTTCATTTGTAAAATAAGCAGTCGAAGCAAATAATCCTGTGTGCTCCCTCCCACCTCTGATAGTCCTTAGATGTTCTCAGGCAGCTTCTTTCATCAGTGAAGTCACTGAAACCAGAAATGATCAGGAAGCGGCTTGGGGCGGGAATCAGAATCCTCAATAACCTTTGGCTTTATCTCCTAAAAGTAGGATGAAGTCCCTCAGCCTAACTATTACCTAGCTCAAAATTTCAGCAGAGACCTGTAACACTTCCAACTTCATCAGGTGATAAAGGAACTCCCGGGATGCAAGGGAGAAGAGGAGAGCCGGGAAGATATGGACCACCAGGATTTCACAGAGGGGAACCTGGTGAGAAAGGTCAGCCAGGGCCTCCTGGACACCCAGGCCCTCCAGGCTCAACTGGTCTAAGAGGGTTCATTGGTTTTCCAGGACTTCCAGGTGACCAGGTAAGGGGCTAGTGCTTTGTGGGGGGAGAGATAATAAAACCTTTCCACTCTTAGGATGTCCGTAAGGGGCTATAATTTGCCGGCATATATACCATTGCCCTTTCACTGGCTTTCAGAATGTAAGGTGTAGCCCAAGGAGTAAACAGAGCCTTCTAGAAGGCCACGATGAAATTTCTGACCAGTGCACCTGCCTGGTTCCCCTAAAATAGAGGACCAAGGCACGTAATCGCTATCCCTCAGCCAGGTTTAAACCACCCACGAAGACTTGCCTCATGACCACTGGTTTACTGGAATGAAAGTCGTCCTGAAAAATCACCCAAATCCTCTCTTTAAAGTCTTCCAGTTTCAGATATCGCAGATTTTGCTTTAAATATATTTAGTCTTCACAACCATGAGTGAAATACCCTTTGAGAATCCAGGAGATACAATATGTGTAGTAGCCAACATTATACTTCTGGAAAATGCATAACTCACTATCCATCTTTTGGAATGAAATGGATTTTTAAAGTCTTTCATATGCTATGACTTATAATACTATTTTATTTAGTATCAACTTATTTATTTGTAATTTAAAATTCAAATTAGTAACACAATTACTGTTTCACAACCAAGTGTAGAGAATGGGATGCTACCAGTTGCTACTGAGAACTTTAATTCTGGAGGAGCTATATCAACTTTGAAAAACTAGATACATGTAGTGGGAGACTTGCAATGCATTTCAACTTTCATTACCACTGCAAATTACAAAAACCAAATTAGTTACAGAAAATTACAACTGGATCGTGTCATGCATGTGCCATTTGTATTTGAAATCTGATTAAGGCCTTTTGTTTCATTAAACTGTCAGGGTGAGCCAGGTTCTCCAGGTCCCCCTGGATTTTCAGGAATCGATGGAGCAACAGGACCTAAAGGTATGGTTTGGAGATGCAGAAGCCACCTGTCAAATGCATAGTCCCGAGTGTTTCTATCATTATAAACAAGTGCCTTTTACATGATAAGCAAAGTGTATCAAAGAAACTGCAGCACCCAAGGGGCTCTTCTTAGACAGTCAAACACTCAAGATCCAAATGTTCTACAGTTGTCACTCAGATCCAAGGGTATCAGACAGAAAACAGCGTGCCTGCAGGCTCTTCATGTCTTCCTCCTCCGTGAGAGTCCCAGCAGCAGTCCATGGAGTGACTGCAGCCCCTCAAGTAACAGCTCAGTTGCAAGGATAACAGATCCACATCAGTGGGCAGTGCCCACCTTGGCTTAGAAACCCTATGTCCCACAGGAGTCAGTATCTTTTCTAAGGACTCCATAAGTACAGCTTTTAGAGTCCCAGTTAGGACATAGAGGCTAAAGCCATGACTTTCCAGCAGGTGCTAAGAGTTCACTTGAGAAGTTCCAGGATAGATGTAATTTACAATTGGGGTTTTTTTTTGTTTTGTTTTTTGTTTGTTTGTTTGTTTTTTCACTATAAGTCAAGGTCAGCAAAATATTTTTTCCTAAAGGGCCAGATAATAATGATTTTCAGCTTGTTGGGCTATATGGTCTCAGTTACAACTATTCAACTGTGTTGTTATAGTGTGAAAGCAGCCATAGACTATATGTAAACAAAGGAGTGTGGCTGTTTTCCAATAGAATTTTATCTGCAAAATTGGCTGCAGGCTACATTTGGCCCCACGGGCCTTAGTTTACCTTGTGTCAAAAACAATGTTGCATTGTAACACACCTAACATTCTAGTGAAAGAGAGGCTTCATTAACCCTTTATTCAGACAAACAAGTAAACAAACAAAGAGCAGGATATCTTTGTTGCAATGTTTGCATGAAACCTTTAATAGTTTTACTATCTTGGTATACCATTGGGTTGATATTTTTCTTTAAATCTACTTTGAAATGATTCACCTTTTTAACCTTAGCCTTAGCCTAACTAGCTGTAAATTCACAAGTTAACATGCAATTATCCTTTATTTTGATATAAGTTAAAATAAATTGAAAATATAAAATACTAGTTAATGAACCACCTACAATCCTCTGTCTTACTACTTTGAGAGACACTCTATAAATAATATGCTAAGTGCTGTAAGAAACATGACCCGTGTGAGCTTATTTCTTCAGAAAGAATATAATCTAGATCCCTTCTTGGGAAATGGTTACAAATAGAAAAAATTTTATAATTGATTTTGATATTTTATAACTTCAGGGTTCAGAAGTCACTCCTTTTCCACTTACCTATACATTTATTATAGTCTCTTTACCTTTCTTTCACAGTAAAAACCTACCTCTTCTCACTTCCTTCATACTTGTATTGGGCCATGCTTACAAGGAATTGAAATGCACTCAAGATACCTGGAGTCAAAGATGTCTTATGGATCCCACAGATAGGAGACATAGTTCTGCCAAGGCTAAAGGGACCCTAGCCCTTAAGCAATCCATGGTTTCTCACTTTTTCCCATGGTATATTTTTTTACTTAACTGTCTACCAACTGGCTTCATCTCTCTCTACACAGTATCTTTTCTGGATATTTCTGGATATGTTGGGTTGCACTCTAATATGTTCTACATCAGGACAACTCATGATAATGCTCTTGGTTTCTGGCCCAATAGCCAAGGACTTCAAATTCTCACTTTCTTATTCCATCTTCTCAAGGAAAGACTTGTTTGACCTGGAATGGGCCAGAATTCCACCCCTCAAGCAATTGGCCACGATTATGAGTAGAGTCAGATAGGAGAAAGGCTTCCACAAGGTGCTGGTGGGACCCCTTTAGAAAGGGATGTAAATGGGCAATTACTGTAAGATACACCTAACTTACCTCTCTAATTCTCTTGAAACCCCATCTATTTTCTTGCCTTTCCTCCCACTCCATTTTGAGTCCTCCACTTCAAACTGGCTCCCAACCATAATGTAGGTCCTTGTGTCTGGAAGCATTATGGAGTGTCCAGTAGCTTTGTGGGACTGTGGGAGTCATGGCCTACAGTGACTTTTGAATGTGCCATCTGTTGTCATCAATGCAGTATGCCTTTGTGATTTTCTTTTTCTAGGACACTGAGTTGAGCTGCCTTATAAAAGAGCTTGAAATATGATTGCAGCAGCCAAAACAGTGACAATTGTTGCTTTTTGTTTCAAAAACATAAGGATATAGTCACTCAATGCCAAATAATTTCTTAAATAGAAAGTTAAATTTGAAAATTTTTTCAGGACTTAAAAACTCAAACTTTATCAAGACCTGGAGATTCTTATGATTGTGATGAACTCTAAAACTGTGTGTGTGTATGTGTGTGTGTGGTATGTAAAATGCATCTTGACATTTTATATTTCTATTTGCTCTTGTTTAGAAAAGAAATATTTAAAAATACTCTCCTAAAATATCTGAAGATAAGCTATATAGACAAATACCATAAATGTTATTGTCACCTGTATGAGACCAAATTAAATGTCTAAAATAATGTAACATGCATTTTATCCCTTTCAGGAAACAAAGGTGACCCTGCCAGTCACTTTGGTCCACCTGGTCCAAAGGGTGAGCCAGGTAGCTCTGGATGTCCAGGTATAGCTGCATATTTTTCTTACTAAAACAACAACAACAACAAAAAAATAGTTTAGTTTGAAAAGCAGAACAGTTACTTCTAGCTGGCAATGATCGTATCAATATTTTCTTCCCCCTTTGTGCATTAAGGTACAGATAAAATGGATTATATCTAAACACTTTCATAGCATTCCTGGCCTAGAAGAACACCGGGGTTATACACTAAGGATTCGCAATCATTTTTCCATCATGGCTCATGTGACCGATGATGCTGACACAACAGTAAACTCCCCAGGCATGCCCATATTTTGGCAAACTCAAAAATGAATATTGCAAACAATTAAAATCTGGACCATTTTGCACCCTCTATCATTTAAAATGATGCATTCGCAATAACCACTCACACTGACTACAGCTGCAGGTTGTCATTCCAGCTCTTTCTTTCTGCTGAGAAAAGCACATGCCAGTGTAAGTGAGGTGCACCATTGTTGAGCTATCATTGAATCTGTTTTAATTTACTAAAAATCAAACCAAATCAAGCAAACACAAGCCTCATCACCAACAAGAAATCTAAGTCATTTAAAACAGTATTTTGCTTCTCAACAACAATTAACATGGAATCCTTCAGAATGGATTGTGATGCACCATTGAGTTCTTGTGACAGTTGAGGCCACAACTGGCTACATTAGATGACCCACAGCAGAAGGAAGGGGCCAGTGCTATGCACAGCTCCATGTTTTACAGGGAAAGGGAAACCATTTGAGTTCAAGCCAACGAAATAGGACCCCTAGAGGAGAAAGCAGCCTTAGAACAGAATGCTCTATTGATTTGCACTCATATATGTTACATTTCAGAAAATGTTGTAGACATTAATTGGTCCTCCCTTTCTGGACCCTATAGAAATGCATCAATATTTAAAATATGCATATCCCTTCACTTAGGAATTCTCCTAGCAATTTATCGGGAGTCAATAATCAGACAAGTGTACAAAGATGCATGCCCAGGAATGTGCATTGTTTGGATGGAACAAATGTCCATCCACAGATGCCTGGTTAAATAAGTTATACCCCAGGGCATTCAGCCAATAGTGGTCAGGTTAGAAACCAGGTTTGTGTTTAGCTGGGTCCCTTGTAAATTAAAACACCTCATATTAATAAATGTGTGCATTACCTTAAAATTCCCTCTGGCAAGAGCTGTGTTTCATTTCATATAACAGAAAGAATATTAGATATTTTGTGAGCAGAACTAGATGAGAAGTTTTATTTTCTTTGTTTTTATATTATAAGATTGTTAAAATGGAAGTCTAACAAAAACAAGTTAGTACAGTGACAAAAATGACCTTTCCCACCTTCTTCCCACTCTTTCTTATGGGTCTTTCACCTCTGACATGAACAAATACATTTAGATAGTGTATATTTGTATGTGTGTGTGTGTGTGTGTTTGTGTGTGTGTGTGTGTGTGTGTGTCTGTGTGTTTTAGATGGAGTCTTGCTCTGTCGCCCAGGCTGGAGTGCAGTGGCACGATCTTGGCTCACTGCAACCTCCACCTTCTGGGTTCAAGCAATTCCCCCACCTTAGCCTCCCAAGTAGCTGGGACTACAGGTGTGCTCTACCACAGCTAGTATTTTTGGTAGAGACAGAGTTTCACCCCGTTGGCTAGGCTGGTCTCAAACTACTGGCCTCAAGTGATCTGCCTGCCTCGGCTTCCCAAAGTGCTGGGATTACAGGTGTGATCCACTGTGCCCGGCCTAGGCTATAGTATAATATTTTAACTGAACTGTATAACTGAAGTGTACATTTGATGGTGGAAATAGTTTTGAGGTCAGCATTATGGGAGTTCATGACAAATATCAAAGTGAGAAGCCTCAGAAGGGAAAAATCAGTGGCTCACCATTATTGCTTCACCTGTGATCTTGCATAAGTTGAGTATTTTCTCTGAGCGTAGTTTCCTCGCCTATAAACTGGCCCTATGCATATTGCAGGATTGTCCTGAGCATCAAATGAAACAACCTGAAACTGAAAATGATTATGTAAATGTAAAGTGCGATGATCATCATCGTTGTCATCATTATCATCCGTCAGCAAAACCTGAAGACATCTTCCTATACTTATTGGTATTTTTATGTAAACCCCAAAGAGAAGATTTTATAAGCTCAGAGTAGTCCAAAATGGGGGCCTGTGATGTTACCTAGTATTTTAAGTTAAAAATCGTAAATCTGAGTGATTTTACACTTAGGCTAACTTTTTCAGAAAGTTTGCCTTGGCAGAATTTGCCTGTTCTCATGTGGTTACCACCATTTAAATTGGCCCCTTTCCCATATGCCACGGCCTCAGCTTAGAAATTTTAAATTATATTATATGTTATTCACCAGTGTAGAGTTTACTTAATACACTATTTCCATTGACTGGAGAAAGCTGCATTGAATTTGAATGAGCATCGTGAGAAGGCATAGATTTGCAGCTGGTTTTGGGATTATATGTGATTATCCTGGGTTCAGTCCTACCCACTCTGCACTCTATTCAGAGAGAAAATATAGTACAAATTAACTCAGAAGTTCTGTTCTTAACACAAACCCACAAAATTCAGGAGACAAAGTTTTTTTTGTTTGTTTTTTTGTTTTTTTAATATTTCAGTGTTTTCATTTGTGGATGAGAATACTGCTGCTTTACCTTTACTGTAGGAATGTTTTCAGGATAAATAAGATAATATAGAGTGAGACTAATAAATGGTAAATTTGATCAGGGAACAGTTATAGATGAACGAAAGCTTGTTTCATGTGTGCTGTAATAAATGATGACTATAGCCCCCACCATGGTTTGTAAATACAGAGACATATATTTTATGTGCAGATTCAACCAGTGATTTTCAGCACACACTCTTGATTTATCCCATAAACATGCATTAAACTCATATATTGTAAATAAACCCATGGGGAAATAGTCATCCTCTTTAGTAATCAAAGAAATGTAATTTCGAGTGTCTAAAATATCATTTTATCCTTAGTAAATTAGCAAGAAAAGAAGTCAGCAAACAAAAATGTCCTCAGTAAGAACATGGCATGCTCTTGGAGCTGTGGGGGGGGGTTCCACATAGTGGTATGAGTCAGTGCAGTACTTACTCTAAAGTACTGGCAACCTGTATCAAGAACCAAAGGTTGAATGGTCTGTTGTAGAAAACTAGAGAAGAACTGAATTGTGCCCTGTGGCAAGTCACTGTCACGAGAAAAGGACCATTTTAAATTGTGAAAAATTGAAAAGACCTATCCATTAGATGTTATGGGTGATTCTAGGATGAAACATGGTGTGAACAAACCAACTGTGAAGGACATTAAGGGGAGAATTGGGGGCATTCAAGTATGGGGATGAGTGTTTGATGGTATTAAGAATTGCTATTAATTTTCTTGGCTGTGAAAATGTTATTTTGGCAATGGAGAAAAACGTTCCTATTTTTCAGACTTTTTACCTCCTGAAGTATTTAGGGATGGTTTTACACTATGGTGTGATGTACTTTAAAATACTTCAGCATTTAAAATGCATTTGAAAATACCAAAATATCATGCTATTTATCCAGAAATTCTACTCCTAGGAATTTTTCCTAAGGAAATAATTTAATAGGAGAAAAAAATTGATGAGAGACATATAAAGGGCATTATGGGTAACAGCAGAGTTAGAGATAACTTAAATGACCAATAGTAAAAGAAAATTGAATTAGTTAATGTAATTAAGATCGACTCAAAAAGCTAATGGCCATTCACTTAAAAATCATAATTAGGAAAACCAATATAAACTTGGAAAATTACTTATGCTACAACACTAGTTTTAAAAGTCAGAATATAAAACTGTGGATATCATCTGTACGTGTATGCACATATGGAGAATTGTGTTAAGCTGGTGGGATTATGGGCATTTTGTTATCAATATCTCATTAATGTTATTTTCCTTTCCAATAGCAACTATTTAAAAATAAAGAAGTAAGGATAGGAAAGAATAGGGTGGGCTGAAGTTGGTGATTTTACAGAGTCACTGTCTCAAACAGCAACTCCAATGTTTGATCTTTCCTTCTTTAGGGCATTTTGGAGCATCCGGAGACCGGGGCTTGCCTGGCGTTCAAGGGCCCAGAGGATCACCCGGAAGGCCAGGACCACCTGGCTCCTCTGGACCACCAGGGTGCCCAGGTACCTTGAAAGGAAATCTGGAAACTTCCTGAGCACTCTTGTGTCTCAGAGTGTTTCAGAAACAACCAGTCTTTAATTAGACCTAAATTCAGATGTGGCTCTGCCGATTCCCAGACCTGTGACTTTGGATAGGTCACTTAAGCTCAGCTATGCCTCACCTATAAGCTAGCGGGTTTCACCGAGTGACTTGGAGTAGATTAAGACAGCACCTGTAAAGTGCCTAGCATGGCACCAGACACAAAGGAATGGTTGGACAGATAGCAACTCCTTTCTTTTTAGTTTTTGTTTTTTTAGAGAGAGAGGGCCTCACTCTATTAACAAGGCTGGAGTATGGTGGCATAATCACAGCTCACTATAGCCTCGAACTCCTGGCCTCAGGGAGGCTGTCGCAGTCTCCCAAAGCGCCGGGATTACAGGCATGAGCCACTGTGCCTGGTCCAGATAGCAGCTCCTTTCTAGCCCTTTGCATTTCCCCTGCCATTCAGGATTCTTCCCGCCCCCCCCTCGTCTAGACCTAAGGCAGATGTCACACTTACAGCACAGTATTTTAATGGATACTTTTCCTGCCAATTCAGAAAAAAGAAAGTTTAAAACTATAATTGGCAACTTCATTCATTTGGAAGTGTATTTTCTCCTTCTGAATTTAAACGTATTTTTCTCCGTAGAGTTCAGATATATAGGAAGAAAAAGTAATGAGACAATGTTCTCTGCTAGCCATTTATTAAGAACATAGATGACTTTTGCAGTGAATGTAACTCATTTATTATCTGGGCATCTGCAAAACTTCCCTGTCATCCTCAGGTGATCAGGGGATGCCTGGGCTGAGGGGACAGCCAGGAGAAATGGGAGACCCTGGGCCAAGAGGCCTCCAGGGGGATCCAGGGATACCAGGTCCTCCAGGAATAAAAGGTAAGTCAAAAGGAAGCCCATCTCACCAGAAAAATGCAGCCCAATGAGGGCAAATTAATGGTGTTTTTTTCCTGTACCAGTGAGTGACCATGCTCTTGGTCATCCCACTCTTTTCTCTAGGTGCTGTTAGCATCTTCCTACTCTTCCTTAGCCAGGGCTGTAGTGCCCATCCAGCCAGCTGACCTGCCTTCTACCAGGGAGATGGTAGTGCTACCATGCTACCATTTTCTTTTCTTTTCTTTCTTTTTTTGAGACGGTGTCTTGCTCCGTCGCCCAGGCTGGAGTGCGGTGGCGCGATCTCAGCTCACTCCACCTCCCAGGTTCAAGCGATTCTCCTGCCTCAGCCTTTCAAGTAGCTAGGATTACAGGCGCACACCACCATGCCCGGCTAATTTTTGTAGTTTTTAGTGGAGACAGGGTTTCACCACGTTGGCCAGGCTGGTCTCGACCTCCTGACCTCAAATGATCCACCCGCCTCGGCCTCTCAAAATGCTAGAATGTGAGTGCCCGGCTGCTGCCATCTTATTTCTGAAGGCATTTAGCCAAATGATTTTTATGATGTTTAGGCCCATTATTTATGTATTCTCTTCACCTATGGCTAAGCTCCTGCTATGTCCTAGATTCTGTGCTAAATGCTGGGTGTACAGTTTTGAAGAAAATAGACCTGCTTCCTGCCCTCATGGAGCTGACAGTATGGCAGGAGAGAAAGACATTAATAATACATGTGGAAATGAATATATGTTTACTGATCGTGATAAGTGGAAGAGAAAATAATAAGGTGCTACAGAGATAGAGTAATTAGTGTTCACCATCTTTGTTTGATCAAGGATAATTTTTTCTGGGTTGAATTTCTTGGTCTGTAAAGGCAATAGTGGACTGGTTAGAAAAGTCTGGTTATAATATAATAATATAATACAATACAATATACTATAACATACTTGTCTTTAACAATTCTTTATGCCCTCACATTCATCCATGGTATCAATCCCTCTTCAGTCCATTTCTTCCACTTTAGAAAAAGTACTTTTTTGGCCGAGAGTGGTGGCTTATGCCTGTAATCCCAGCATTTTGGGAGGCTGAGGTGGGCAGATCACTTGAGGTCAGTAGTTTGAGACCAGCCTGGCCAACATGGTGAAACTCCATATCTACTAAAAATAAAATTAGCTGTGTGGTAGTGCATGCCTGTCATCCCATCTATTTGAGAGGCTAAGGCAGGAGAATTGCTTGAATCCGGGAGGTGCAGGTTGTAGTAAGCCAAGATTGTGGCCTAGGCAACAGAGTAAGACTCCATCTCAAAAAAAAAAAAAAAAAAAAAAAAAAAAAAAAGAAAAGAAAAGAAAAAGTACTTTTTCTATGGGTATTTTTGGGCATATCTTTAGCATTACACTTACATTGTATCGCATTTGTTTGGAGGTTTTTCTCATCAAAAAGAGTGTGATTTTTTAAAAAGCAAGGACCTTTCATATATCCTTGGGACCCAGTCACTACCCAGTAAGTATATTGGTTGGTGGTATGAATGGATGGACAAACAGGAGAATGAATATCTGAGCTGGTAGCCATGAGGTTGCAGTCCTTACCTGAACCAATAGCTGATGGTTCCGGCTTACTTGGTAGAGTCTTTTAACCAGGTTTCCTCTATTTCTTCTTCCTTCCCTTCTCCTTCCATCTGCCTTTGCTCATTGACTCATACATATACAAAATCCTGGTAAAATAAAAAGTACCTTCTTTCAGAAGGTACTGAGTTGGAAACCCCTTCTTCTGGGATTAATCCTTTTATTGTTTTGAAAATTCAAATATGATTTTCTGACACTTTGCCCTCTTCACTCATTGGATAGCTTTGAAATAATTGTAATTTTCCAGAAGTTGTAGTGTGGTAGGTATTACTTGGTGTGATTCTGTGGAGACAGGAGCCGTTTATGTTGAAGAGTTGGTATACTCATGTATTTTCATGCATTCACATAACTTGATAGGAAAAGTTCCCTTCACAAGACATCTTTGTACTGTTCTCCATCTTCATTGACACTTTTAGTAATGTGAATTACAGCAATTCATGATAAATTTAGGATTTCAGGCAAAATGATCATTCTGTTATTTTGAAAGTTTCTCTGGTGATTGTGACCATTTCCTGTCTCTGACCATCTCTACAGCCTTCATGGCATATTCTTTGACACTCTTTTGTGTCTGGAAGACAGTTGGTAAAGAACCAAAAGAAAACATTTGTTATCATTAACCACTCCCACTGCATTTCCACTTCTTCTTACCCTCCCAGTTTAGTAACACAGCAAGGATTTTTAAGTGTCTTGGTGGCTTAACAACATGCACCCAATTTGGTCAAAATGACAGGGCTCATGTCACTGTTGTTGATCCTTCTTTCCCTTGAATTTGTTTGCATTTATCACACAACTTCAGTATGGCATGCTATTACAAAACTAATAGCTGGTCGGCATGGTGGCTAATGCCCGTAATCACAGCACTGTGGGAGGCTGAGGTGGGTGGATCAGCTGAGGTCAGGAGTTCGAGACCAGCCTGGCCAGCATATAGTGAAACCCCGTCTCTACTAAAAAAATACAAAAATTAGGTGGGCGTGGTGACGGTGCCTGTAGTCCCAGCTACTCGGGAAGCTGAGGCAGGAGAATCGCTAGAACCCAGGAGGCGGAGGTAGCAGTGAACTGAGATTGCATCACTGAACTCCAGCCTGGGTGACAGAGCAAGACTCCGTTTCAAAAAAACAAAACAAATAGCTAGTAAATTTGATCCATAACAAAATCACCCCAAAATTAATCTCCAATCACATTATAATTCTGTGCTATGAAATAGTGTGTTAAAAAGAGAAGGTGAGGAAATGAACATATTACTTCACTTGTTTATACCACCTACAGACAGATGTTGCAGTGGTGCTCCATCCCCATACAGTGACGCTGTTTCACTTCAGACAGCTCAGAGAACAACCGGTCTTTAAAAACCATAACACAAAACAAAACAGTGAAATGTATTCCTAAAAGTTAAAACATCTACAGTATAAATTTATTGTTGCAGCTTGTCATGTTGATATAAAAATGAACCGCACTCCAGCAGAAACACTTTGAACTGAGAAACTAAATATTTGAAGTATGTTCTAACTAAGTCAAGGGGACTGATTATCTTGTTTGAACAAACCAGCTGCTGAACTCAAAGTTGTTTGCTCTGCTAGAACAGGCCATATGGATTTTGCATCCTGCTTGTGTTCAATCAGATTTAAACTTTAACTTAAACATATGCTAAAAATGGCTTGATTCCAGCCACCATTGACTTTCTTCACAAAATTACAAAAAACTACTTTAAATTTCATATGGAACCAAAAAAGAGCCTATAGCCAAGACAATCCCAAACAAAAAGAACAAAGCTGGAGGCATCAGGCTACCTGATTTGAAACTATACTACAAGGCTACAGTAATCTAAACAGCATGGTACCGGTACCAAAACAGATATATCGACCAATGGAACAAAACAGAGGCCTCAGAAATAACTCTACACATCTACAACCATCTGATCTTCCACAAACCTGACAAAAACAAGCAATGGGGAAAGGATTCCCTATTTAATAAATGGTGTTGAGAAAACTGGCTAGCCATATGCAGAAAACTGAAACTGGACCCCTTCCTTACAGCTTATACAAAAATTAACTCAAGATGGATTAAAGACTTAAACATAAGTCCTAAAACTATAAAAACCCTAGAAGAAAACCTAGACAGTACCATTCAGAATGTAGGCATGGGCAAAGACTTCACGACTAAACCACCAAAAGCAGTGACAACAGAAGTCAAAATAGACAGAGGGGATCTAATTAAACTAAAGAGCTTCTGCACAGCAAAAGAAACTATCATCAGAGTGAACAGGCAACCTACAGAATGGGAGAAAATTTTTGCAATCTATCCATTTGTCAATCTACAAAGAATTCGAACAAACTTACAAGAAAGAACCCCCATCAAAAAGTGGGGATATAAACACTTCTCAAAAAAAAAAAAAAAAAAAAAAAAAAAAAAAAAAAAAAAAAAAAAAAAACACGACATTTATGCGGCCAAGAAACGTATGAAAGAAAAAGCTCATCATCAGTGGTCATTAGAGAAATGCAAATCAAAACCACAATGAGGTACCATCTCATGTCAGTTAGAATGGCAATCATTAAAAAGTCAGGAAACAACAGATGCTGGAGAGGATGTGGAAAATGGGAATGCTTTTACACTGTTGGTGGGAGTGTAAATTAGTTCAACCATTGTGGAAGACAGTGTGGTGATTCCTCAAGGATCTAGAACCAGAAATACCATTTGACCCAGCAACCCCATTACTGGGTATATACCCAAAGGATTATAAATCATTCTGCTATAAAGACCTATGAAATGTATGTTTATTGCAGCACTATTCACAGTAGCAAAGGCTTGGAACCAACCCAAATGCCCATCAATGATAGACTGAATAAAGAAAATGTGGCACATATGCACCATGGAATACTATTCAACCATAAAAAAAAAATGAGTTCATGTCCTTTTCAGGGACATGGATGAAGCTGGAAACCATCATTCTCAGCAAATTAACACAGGAACAGAAAACCAAACACCACATGTTCTCACTCATAAGTGGGACCTAAACAGTGAGAACACATGGGCACAGGGAGAGGAACATCACACACCGGGGCCTGTCAGTGGGTGAGAGGCTAGGGCAGGGACAGCATTAGGAGAAATACCTAATGTAGATGATGGGTTGATGGGTGCAGCAAACCACCATGGCACATGTATACCTATGTAAAAAACCTGCATATTCTGCGCATGTATCCCAGAACTTAAAGTGTAATAATAATAATAAAATGGCTTGATTCCTAGACTTAAAATTTTAAGTACATATGCCCTTTAAAAGGAAGACACCCAATTCCTAGTTGGGAAGTAATATAAGATTGAAATAATGAAAACCTAAAGAATATTATCTGTAGCATAGCAAGAACTGGAAAGAATGTGGATTTCATATCTTGGCTGGTAGCAAGTAAAACGTTTCATAAGAAAGAAGAATCTGGGAATGGCTTTCCTCAGAAAAGAAATGCCATGTCCCTTAGAGCTATGAACATCATGGAAATATTCACCCCCCCACCCCGCTTTTTTTACTAGATTACTTCCCTCCTGCCCTTCCCCCTCAGCACTTACCACACAGGATGTAATTGCCCATTTGTTCCATTACATCAGGGACAGACTTGTCCCGCATTGTCTTGACAGCACCTGCCAGGAGGTACATTTGGGGCAGACTCTCTGTGCATTAGGGAAACACATCTTACACCCTTAGTAGGCACTCACATATTTGCTGATATAAAAAATATTTAAATCTTATTTCAGAATCTTTGTTGATAAGAATCTTCCAGGTTTTTCAACCATTACTTACAATCACAAAGATCTCTATTCCCATCAGCTTTAAAGTTAGGGTGAGCAGCTGTCCTGTTTTGCCTGGGCCTGAGTGGGTATTTCAGGATGTAGAAATTTCAGTGCTAAAACC
Organism: Rhinopithecus roxellana; assembly: GCF_007565055.1. Lineage (NCBI taxonomy): Eukaryota > Metazoa > Chordata > Mammalia > Primates > Cercopithecidae > Rhinopithecus > Rhinopithecus roxellana. The sequence goes on from NC_044562.1 coordinate 22,365,904, forward strand.
AGGAAAAAGTCCCAGGCAAACAGGGACACATTGGTCACCCTCTCTATTAAAAGTATGAACCCATATAAAGGCTCTTGGGTGTGTAGAGTAATGTTTTCAGGCTTTATACAGCCTGTATTTCAGGCAAAATAGAGCCTGAGAGTGGGAATCCAGTCGTAAAGAGTTCACTGGCTAACAAAGAGGGGAGCCACAATTCCAGCTGGATTGGAGGTTAGATTCACTGACTGGAGAAAGAGCACCCGGCCTGAAAGTACAGTGTGCTGCAGCCTTAAAGACTGAAATAATGAAATGATGGTTGTTTAGCAGGAGGACGACCAGAGAGGTGAATAAAAATTCCTCATTACCCAGAAATGTGCTTTGTTAGCCTAATTGCCTCTCATCTGCACTGTATATATTTTATGCATGAACAACTTTCTGATTTAGAGATGGGATTGATAAAAAGCTTTCAGTAAGAAGGAAAAATTACCCTTACAACCCTACTCAGATGTAGCTGCATTCAATTTAGAACGATAACAATGGGTCAGATAAGGGTCGGCCAGTTCAACAATGGCGAGAGGCTGGGGCTGTGACAATCTAGGATCTGGATGTATTGATGTGACAATGGGGAGCTGGCAGGAGCAGAGACATTCCACCCCAGCCAAGTCCCCAAGCCATCAATCTTGGTGACTAAAGCTGGAGATCAAAACATGTGGAAATAGCGAAGTGGTCCCCCCAAAAATTTATTATCATTTCAGATAGACTGCAATAAATATCCAGATTTGGCAGATAAAGAAGGTCTGTGTGTTCTTTTGGTGCAAACTTGAAACGTTGGCTTATAAAATAGGAAAGAGGATTGGAGAATAAACTAAGCCAGAACTGTAAAATGTGGTTAGGAATAAGAGATTTAGGGAAAATAAAGATGCACTCCCATTTTTTTCAAGAGAATGTAGCTCATTTAAACCAATCTAAAGCTTAGATCTTAAAAGAATAACAACTATCTGTTTCAAGTACTGAGGATAAATAGAACGGAAGCAATTAACTGTACCACCTTCTAATAAGAATCTATAGAGGACTTGCTTAAAATGAATAGATAATAATTAGCACTTGAATTATTTATATGCAAACTAATAACTCTAACTTCTGTAAATTATATTTGTCCTATAAATCTATTAAAGAAAGATATGGTATACAAATAAAAATTCTACCCTACTCCTTTTTGTAGCTTTCTCCCTCATCCACCTTGTTCCATATTTTCTCATTCACTCACTCAACAAACATTTATTGAACACATCCATAGGACCTAGTCTTGAACTCTGATTTACCCTTGAGCAGGGGATATAGTCACCCAAAGACATGATTGTTGCACAGTGTGGGGTGGACATCAACAATCAAGGGGGTCCTATATCATGGGGGTAGGTGGGGGGCACCTTCTGTGTTCAACCTTATAAGCTGATGGTATTTTTATCCCCAATTTGAGAGATGTGACCCTAAACTAAGTAAACAGGCTGGCTGTGCACCAAGAGGCTCTTGTCTTGGATAAGAAAGAACAGCTACTGGGTGGAAGATCTACTGATGAGATAGGAAGTTTTCCAGGCTTGGCCAGAGGCTGGGGAGAAGCTGCAGCGCTCATAGCCATCAGTGGGACAGGACTTGTGAGAAGGCACCCAGCAGATGGCTCAGTGCCCAGGAGATGCTCGATAAATTTTCCTTACCTGCTTTCTTCCCTCCCTCTCCTCCTCCAACTTTACTAAGGGCCATCAGGAAGTGTCATTTGAAAAGGCTCTCGTTCAGACAATTTCAACACAACTCAACATACCTTGATGAAAAACCTTAAGAAAAATTTTCCGCTGGAAGTGTTTAGTGACAACTTCAGTCAAGCCAGGCTGGTGGACGGCTCTTTGGAGAACTAAACAGAAGGTTCTGAGAGAAGGAACAGGCATCAGCGGGGTAATGTCTATTTACAGAGACGGAGTTTTCAGTGATCATCGCAATATAAACTTAGGTTCTGCAGAAAGGCATCAGAATGGTTGTGAAAGAAGTGACTGCAAGAAAGTAGCTGGAGCCACACTCGCCATGCAGGCCTGAGCATCGCAGGGCCAGCATTTGCCATCATGCCACAGGTGCCACGCATCCTCTCATCTGACTGCATCTCCATGAGTAGATCCTGAAGAAACTAGAGCCTGCAGCCCCTGGGAGGGTGCAGTGACCCCAAGCAGGTGTGAGGCCTGGATTTGCCCCATCCCATCCGTTTCCTCATCTAGGGTGATTTTACTGTCATAAAATCAAAGGTCACTTTCTACGCCAAGATTCAGTCATTCTAGGCCTTATCTGGTCATGATAGGATCAGAAACCAACAGCAGTACTTTAAAACCAAAGAAATGTTTGTGTTAAGCTGTCTTGGCAGAAAATCTTTATCGGACGAATGTGTTAAATAGTACTGGGCCTGGGTTTCCACCGTGATGACGAAGTCCGGACGCTTAGAGCTGTCTGCTGGCCCCAGCAGCATGCCCTCTGCTGGGCAGTGCCTGCGGTTGTAGCTGGAGTGAGGACCGGTGGCTGGTCTTCCCTTCCGGTCACAGGCCTGTGGTATGTTTCAGGTCCCTCCGGATCACCTGGCCTGAACGGCTTACATGGATTGAAGGGTCAGAAAGGAACCAAAGGTGCTTCAGGTAAGCACCTAATCATTTGTAACAGACTGAGCTTCAGTCAATGGTTCATGAGAGAAAGTGGTACCCTCCCCTGGTATTTCTGTACTTCATGAGATTTGGAGGCAATACTAAAAAAATTGGCTTAGGTTAGAGACACGCTATTGGAGCTATTTTTAGTGCTGAAAATGACATATGAAAAGGACATTTGAGAAAACCCTATTTAAGAAGGAATGGTTGGTTAACAGTGTCTTTGTTGGTATTGCTTGGAATTTTCTGTCTACCAAAAGTGCTCTGAACAATTGCTTTAATGGAGCCACATTTCAAAATGTTATCCTAACAAGTAAATAGTTGGGGATTTTAGGATTTTTGTATTGTTTTAAGTATAGTAATGCTATGTTTGACCACATAGGTCAAAATAGTACTAATAGCATCCTTTTATGGCCACCGCTAAAACAAATTACCTCCACAATTTGCTACTATTTTCATACCATAAATAGGTTAATCTTTGACAAGTGTATTTTTTCTTGTTCTGTTTAGTATAATCAATATTTGTTGTGTTACTTTCTCAGAAAAACCGCCTATGATCAGATAAAGTAGCTGAAACCTAACATGCAAAGTTGAGTGACCCTGAGGAACAGGAATGGTGCTGCTAGGTTTGAATTTATTGTTGGAGACAGGTGAAATCTTTATAGTTTGGAAGATCCAGTAATATGGTCACTAAGATTCATTTAGTAGCTCCTCCAAATAGCCAGATTAAATGTGTGTTCCTTCCAAGAAAACACTGATGTCCTTCCTTCCCAGTGTGAAATTCCTCAATAGTTCTAATTATGCCAGTCTCCACCTCAAATTTCAATAGAACTTATGTATAATTACTTATTGTATCTCATTTGTTTTTACTCTATCCATTGTAGAGGTCGGAGTGTTGGTATTGCCTCCAAATTGTTGTTTTCTAAAAGCTGGAAAATAACTATAAAAGAAATAAAACTTATGGCTGGCCAGTGTGGTGGGTCCTAAGAGAGAAATAGTGTAGACATTTGGATCACCATTGCAACCAGTGGTTGGTGTCTGCAGAACCAGCCACTTCTCTGCTGCTCTTGGGAAGTGATTCCTTTCCAGGCACTATAACAGGGACAACCAAAGAGAAGATACAGTATTAATTCTGTTTTCCCCATTAAGGTTTGCATGATGTGGGGCCACCTGGTCCAGTGGGAATGCCTGGGCTAAAAGGGGAGAGAGGAGATCCTGGGAGCCCAGGAATCTCTCCTCCAGGTCCTTGTGGAGAAAAAGGTCTCCCAGGTCCCCCAGGTAAGCTGCAGCATGCTTTGCCCTTCTTTCAATAACTAAACCAAAACCTTCCAAATGCAATGAAGCTAATGTGTGAACATGTCTCTTCTTAGGGAGATCAGGACCACCTGGTCCTGCAGGTGCCACAGGAAGAGCACCTAAGGACATTCCTGACCCGGGTCCATCTGGAGATCAGGGACCTCCTGGTCCCGATGGCCCAAGAGGTATGAGAGAATCATGACAAAGGATGGCAGTGCTCCCTTTGTTAGATGCTGCCAGCTCTGGGGGAATGTGGGACCAGAGAGTGGCAGAATAGAAGCACTGAAGCAGCCCCCGATCAGCTTGGCAGGTGGATAAGTGAGACACAGTTAGGGTGGGACTGTGGGTAGTGGTGGGCTCTCAGGACCGTATCCAGGACCAGGACTTGGCCCTGTCACTCTTCTATTTCAGCTGTGTCAGGCCCTCGCCTATTCAGGGTAGAAACTGACAAGCAAGTGTTTCTGTCACCAGCTTGATATTGACCAAAAGTCTTCAGGAGTGGGTGGCAAGTGGGAATCGCACCCTCCTTGTTGGTCTCTAGCAACTGTCACATAAACCACTGGCACTAGCCCAGAGTGACAGGATGCAGGCCTGCTGCACACAAGAAATAGTCTCTTCATGTGCTGCTGACAGTACATGTTGTTTCTTTCATCACTTCACAGGGGCAAACTTTGGTAAGGAAAGATGTTAGAAGTCATTACTAAGCTGACCAAGTGGGTTTAGGCTAGAGCTGGGTTGGGAATTGGGAGGAGTGTGGCTCCGTGTGATATCTTGCTAAATGCAGGCAATTGCATTCATACAAGCTCTTAGAACTCTTCCTTAAAGACACATGCCCATCATCTTTGAATCTTTAGGATATTAGAGATTGTACACTGAAAATAATAAAGCTCTCAAAAGTGTGCTAAGAAGTACAGAAGCTAAGTAGGAATATAATTGGGGTCAATTTATTCCTATTTGTGGAAAGTTGTTTTCCATTAGGATTATAAATTTAATCGAGTGAACATTCCTTTCCCACCAGACATATTTCCTCAAATGCCTGTCTATCTGTCCATCCATCCATCCATCCATCCATCCATCCATCCATCTATCCACCCATCCAACCATCTATCCACCTATCCATCTTATTAAAGCAGTAAGATGGCAATGCAAACAAAAACCCAAAATGATATTTTCAACAGGAATGACTTTGAAAGGATGGAAGGTTTTGCTCGGGTTCATTTTGTCTAACAGCTACCAACCCATTATCTACACCATTTCTCAACTTGGTATTACGATCCATTCTATTTCATTTCTGTTATCATTGACTTCCTTATTCTTCTAATTCTCTTTATTCCTTGCTTGCAAATCATTAAATTGTTTTTCTTCAGAAGCTGTCAAGCAGCCACTATACACATTTGTCTTTGACTAAAAGAGTATTTTTTGTCTCTTCTCTGTGGTTAGGAGCACCTGGGCCTCCAGGCCTCCCTGGGAGTGTTGACCTCCTGAGAGGGGAGCCAGGTGACTGTGGTCTACCAGGGCCACCAGGTCTCCCCGGCCCACCAGGCCCTCCAGGATACAAAGGCTTTCCAGGATGTGATGGAAAAGATGGCCAGAAAGGTATGAATGTTGTTCCGTTAACTAGTATGTGAACACCTTGGTTATCTTACTCTTGAGGGTCTGGGGTACTGTGCCACCATTTCTATTTCCTATGCAAACAAAGTGACTCCTTTCCAAAATGTCCTTATTTCCCCAAAGAGTCCTGAAGTTTGGGTCAAAGTTGAACAAGTAAAAGGAAGAAACACAAGTTCATCTTTAGGCCCTAATAATATTCTTGGTAATCTTCCAGGCCAGAACTGAACAGTAGAAATGTGATGCAAGCCACATGTGCAATTTAAAAATATATTAGTCACATGTTAACAAGTAAAAACAAGTGAACTTTCATACTTTATGTGATTTAACATAATATATTTAAATATTATTTTAACATATAATTAATATACATTTATTAATGAAATAATTGAGCTGATTGTGCAAACCTAGTTCCTTTTGCAAATAAGACACTCCTTCTTCCTGCCTTTGAAATCCCATGTGTGTTCCATGCTAACAGCACAGCTCAGGTCGGACTGGCTACATTTCAAGTGCTAACTAGCCGTGTGTGGTTAATAGCTTCTGTATTGGACAGCTTAGTTTTAGACTGCTGACTTTGCTTTTTTATATTCATGCAAAGATTCCCAATCACTGAATTTCCCCACTCTTTGAGGTTAAAATATTTATTTTAATTATTTTTTATCCAACTGCTAATATTTGGGGAGATCAGTTTTTGGTCGCCAGAATTTCAGATAATTTTTAGGTTCAAAGAAGCTTTTTGTTGAAAAAACATGACTAATGAGTATCCATTTTAACTCCCCCATTTCATAAATAAGGAAGCTGGATATCAGAAAAAGAGCAGTTGAAATTTGCAAAAGGAGCCCAATAACTAGCACCTTGCCTGGGTTCTGAACCAAGTGTGAAATAAGGCAAAAGATTAGATCACAGATAAAAATCACTGTGAGGCTGCCATGACTATAGTGCAAATGGCATCTGTGGAATTGTGCAGTGCACAGCCTGTACAACAGTATGGAGCAAGCCTGTTCATCTATATTAGCAATGAAATCAATTTTAGAGAATGTGGCTCAAATCTACAGGTAAGTAGGCTTCCAATTATTGAACTTCAGAATTGGACTGACATGCTAACACTCTAGTCACCAACAGAAAGGAGGAAGGGGCTGGCTAACACTCTTCCTCCTTAGTTACTCTAGGGAATAATTCTCTGGACATAAAATTCAGGACTGAGGAAATAACACACCATATGAATACGAGTGATCTACACAAGAATACACAGGGAGTTAGAAATATTGGTGGAACTACTAATCATGCTTCTTGACTCCTAGTCCAGAGAATATAATGGCCAAACAGTGCTTTACTATAAAGAGAGTGAGTTTCCTCAGTTAACCTTTTATGACTTACACAGTGAGAAATATTAGGCACCTGCAGGAATATAGTAGTGAACAAATTTAAGTAGAGTCTCTAATCTTATAAGGACAGAGTTTCCGCCTGGCTCAGTGGTTCACACCTGTAATCCCAACACTTTGGGAGGCCAAGGTGTGAGGATCCCTGGAGGCCAGTGTAGTTCAAGACCAGCCTGGGCAACACAGTGAGACCCCCTCTCTACAAAAAAATTAAAAAATTATATGGGCATGGTGGTGTATGCCTGTAGTCCCAGCTACTCGGGAGGCCGGGGTGAGAGGATCACTGGAACCCAAGAGTTGGAGGCTGCAGTGAGCAATGATTGTACCACTACACTCCAGCCTGGGGAATGGAGCTAATAATAATAAAATTTCTTTTATAAAAAGCGTAGTTTCATGGAAGACAGACATGCACGCTAAGGGATATGTCCATTTAAATCCAGTTAAGTGTCCTGAAGGAAGAGCTTATCAAAAAGCAACTAAACTTCAGTTGGGATTCCAGGGAAGGCTTCCCTGAGAAAGTGAGACTTGGTCTTAACTCTAAAACATGAGGAAGACACCATGGATATGGAAGTAAAGGAACATCACATATGAGGAACTGAACCGTTGTGCCTAAAACTAAGAGAGTGAGGAGGAGAGTGGTTTGAACTCGGCTGGGGAGGCACATTGTTCTCGGATATTGAAAGCTCTTTCCTGATTTTCCCTTCAGTTCCAGTCCATTGTCTCCAGAGAAAGTTCACGGTTATAGGACTTCTTTTCATTGTAATTTAGTCTTGTCTTGATCTTGGAACCATTTCCTTAGTTCTTTTGGTCAATCATGTGTTTCCTTCAGAGGCAACCCGTCTAAGCCTGACAGAGGAAAGCGAGGCTCATCTTGACTCTCAGGCTAGCTATGCCCTGCATTATGTTGGGGTGAATTTCTGAATTCAGTCTATCAAACTGTCATTGTTTTTATCTTGTCTCATTCCAGTGCCCTCATTTTTATGTTTTGGTTTTTTAAAGGACCAATGGGATTCCCAGGGCCGCAGGGACCACATGGATTTCCTGGGCCACCTGGAGAGAAGGGTTTACCTGGACCTCCAGGGAGAAAAGGGCCCACTGGTCTTCCAGGTGAGCTTCCAACCTACGTAGAGCGTTTTGTTTAAACATTTACTAAAATGGTCATCGTTCAGAAAGTAGTTAATATTCTGAATTGCTAGCACATTTTTATTACTTAAGCCCTTTCTTTTATTAAGAGTATATTTCTTTCAGGCTGCACTACAAAGTCTCATGTTTGGTAAAGTAATAATTTGTTGCCAGAATAAGTAAGTTTGAAAATTAGGAATTGATTTTATATACACTTTTTTTTTTTTTTTTTTTTTTTTTTTTTTTTTTGAGACTGTCTCGCTCTGTCACCCAGGCTGGAGTGCAGTGGTGTGATCTCAGCTCACTGCAGCCTCTGCCTCCTGGGTTCAAGTGATCCATCTGACTCAAACTCAGGTAGCTAGGATTACAGGTGTGTGCCACTGTGCCTAACTAATTTTTGTATTTTAATAGAGACAGAGTTTCACCATGTTGGCAAGGCTGTAAGTCTCAAACTCCTGACCTCAGGTGATCAGCCCACCTCAGCCTCCCCAAGTGCTGGGATTACAAGCGTGAGCCACTGTGCCTGGCCCACATAGACTATTTCTAAGGGAAACAAATATGTGTTCCTTTATGCAAGAGGCAAAGACTGATTTGATTATTGTTTGTTAGGATCCTATATTCAGTTCTGATCCCTGAATTTTCATTGATTTTCCTAGATGTTTTATTTAATATTTTTCTGTAAAGTCCATTTGTTCCTAGGAAGGTAAAAAGCTATTCAGTTTAACTCTATAGGCAACAGTTTTTAACCATAGGGTCAAATTATGACAAGGAAGAGTTGGGGAGAGAAGGGGCAAACAGACATGTGTATTTGAGATGGGCAGAAGTAATATCTTTCAAGATCCTAAATCAATATTATGGTAATGTGGTGTCAGTTCAGAATATTTTGCAATGTCCTAAGTTAGCACTCTAGTTCAAAGAATAAATAAATCACACTGCTTTATGATGTATCATAGTACAGGAGGAACAAGGGTTTATATATTGATTTTTTTTTTTTTTTTTTTTTTTTTTTTTTTTTTTGAGACGGAGTCTCGCTTTGTCAGCCAGGCTGGAGTGCAGTGCAGTGATCTTGGCTCACTGCAAGCTCTGCCTCCCGGGTTCACCCCATTCTCCTGCCTCAGCCTCCCTAGTAGCTGGGACTACAGGCACCTGCCACCACACCCAGCTAATTTTTTTGTATTTTAAGTAGAGATGGGGTTTCACTGTGTTAGCCAGGATGGTCTCGATCTCCTGACCTCATGATCCACCCGCCTCGGCCTCCTAAAGTGCTGGGATTACAGGCATGAGCCACCGCGCCCTATATGTTGATTCTTTTCACATTTCCTTTCTATGCATACCCTATACTTGGCAAATTAATATGAAATTTTCAGAAGCTTTTAAATGGATTGAATTCCTGTATGCATTAAATGAGGGGATATTTGCAATTAGAAATCAACTAGAGTTTTCTGTTGCTCAAGAGAGTTTCATTTCAAGTCATTCTACAGATGCAAACTCCATTACTAAATCATAGCTGCTCCTGTCAGTCACACTGATGTGGACTTTTTATGTAAAGAGATGCTGCCATTCTGCCTGTCATTGATGCTGCCTCGAATTATGATGTATGTTCTCAATCTATTTCATTTTTGTCCTAATCCACAAATTTGCAATCTCTTCGCACCCTGTGAAAATCATGGCCTGGCCTTGTTTGTTGTCTTCGGATTCCTCCAGGTCCCAGAGGTAAGCTTTGCTATAGAATTGGTAATTTCCCCTCACTCTGGTTTCTAGTCATTTCTGTACTTGTCCTTTTTCCTCTGTATGGGTGAGCTAAACTTTGTTACATTTTTATAGATGGGGTGCTCTAAGGATATTAGGCTGCAGTGCTTTGCTTCCTCGTTACAGATACAGTAACCTCATATTAGAGCATCCTAATACTTAGCCTCATTGATAGGTTGTCAAGGCAGTGTAGATCCTTAGCCTACATAGTTTCAATTGGGGCATGAAGTATGTGGGCTTTCTCTGTCAAAGGCTATAGTACATACCAATGTAAGTTCCTTTTTTAAATTCTACAATATAAATACATAGAGCATCTGTAAAATAAATGGTATACACAACATTAAAAAATGGGGCCTCACCTCCCAGTAAGGGGCTGTGACAAGCCTTTCCTATTACACCCTCAAGTCCATTTTTAAGGAGCACATTTCTTCATGTGTTAAAAGGAAAATGTTCACTTAATGCTCTGCAATGCAAAAACAACATGTTATTTTGTGCCTGGCATTTTCAAAGAAAATAAAAAGCATTTCTTAAAAGAGAAAAAGAAAAATTGTGAGTGTTTTCATTTGTTCTTTCCCGGCCTCTGTTATTAGCCCTAATGAAAATTGCTCTGAATACAGACACCATGTATTACTTTTAAGGTCTTTAGAAAAGAGGCCTCAGCCCCCCACCCCCCCCCCTTTTTTTTTGAGACAGAGTTTCACTGTGTCACCCAGGGTGGAGTGCAGTGACACGATCTCAGCTCACTGTGAGCTCCGTCTGCCGAGTTCACACCATTCTCCTGCCTCAGCCTCCCAAGTAGCTGGGACTGCAGGCGCCTGCCACCACACCCAGCTAATTTTTTGTATTTTTAGTAGAGACGGGGTTTTACCGTGGTCTCAATCTCCTGACCTTGTGATCCGCCTGCCTCAGCCTCCCAAAGTGCTGAGATTACAGGCGTGAGCCATCGCACCCGCCCCACTCCTGCTTTTTATTTTTCAGCTTCTGACTTATTAGAAAGTAAAGAAAAGCAAAATCAAAAATTTAAAAAGTCCTGGTATTTTCAATGCTTATATTTAAAAATTAAACCCTATTTGATGTTTTCATTTCAATCCTGTCTCTCTGTGATTGTAGGTATAAAGTCATTTCAAGAGAACATCAAAATTCTAAATAGGAAGCACCAACCACTTTCTCAACTCCCACTTTCTCACACTTTCTCCCTCTTTCTCAACTCCGTTGCCACTGGGAAGGGCCAGACATTACTCAGGGAAAATAGGAGATGCCTCTATGCGTCTCTCTCAAGTCACCTGTAGTAGAAAAGCCACGTTTTACATTAAACGGTACTTATTATAGAAATACATTTGGCCCTGTGTTGCCTGTGGTTTTATACCATATTTTACATGGGGTTAAATTCCAAATAGCTCATAAGAATTCCAAGTCATTTTACACAGGCCCAGTAAGTATTAGGAGGCTAAAACTTTGTTGTTATGCTCCATTTTGTTAAGGATTTCTTACTGCTTTATGATTGATGTTCTTGAAATTATTTCACACTTTTGCATACATTTGAAAAACACCATGGCTAATCAGATGATATCTTTTATTTTTATTTTATTTTTTTTGGAGACAGAGTCTTGCTCTGGTGCCCAGACTGGAGATCCCACCACTGCACTCCCAGGTTCAAGCAGTTTTCCTACCTCAGCCTCCCAAGTAGCTGGGATCACAGGCATGTGTCACCACACCTGGCTGATTTCTTGCAATTTTAGTAGAGATGGGGCTTCACCCTGTTGCCCAGGCTGGTCTTGAACTCTCAAACTCAGGCAGTCCACCCGCCTCAGCCTCCCAAAGTACTGGGATTACAAGCGTGAAACACTATGTCTGGCCAGATTCCTTTTAAAATAAGTTTCATATCTGAGAATTTGTTACCCAGATATTGAGATCCTGATGCAGTCTGATGAGGTGGTTAAGAACATGGGTTTGGAGCTAGAATGCCCTGTATTGCAATCCAGACTCTGCCATGTGTAAGCTGTGTCACCACAGAAGTGTCACTTATTTGCCTGAGCCTGCATGTTCTTTTTTTTTTTTCTAAGACAGAGTCTTGCTCTTTCGCCAGGCTGGAGTGCAGTGGTGTGATCTCGGCTCACTTCAGTCTCTGCCTCCCGGGTTCAAGCTCTCCGCCTCCCGGGTTCAAGTGATTCTCCTCCCTCAGCCTCCCAAGTAGCTGGGACTAAAGGTGCACACCACCACGCCCGGCTAATTTTTGTATTTGTAGTAGAGATGGGGTTTCACCATGTTGGCCAGGCTGGTCTCGATCTCTTGACCTGATGATCTGCCTGCCTTGGTCTCCCAAAGTGCTGGGATGACAGGTGTGAGCCACTGCACCTGGCCAAGCCTGAGTGTTCTCATCCATAACCTTCTCATAACAGTAGCACATACACAGTCTTGTTGGGAGGATTTAATAGTAAAAGCATTCAGCACAGGGCCTGATTTATGATAAAGCATTCAGTGAGTCTTAGCTGTTATCATTATTTTTCAGTGTTATTATTTCTTATCCCTGTGTGATGTTTGCAGATGACTCAATGAAGCTTTATTAAACATGTCTTAAAGATGTGAAGGTAAAAGAAAAAAACGTCACATCTTTAGTATAGTGGTTTTCTTTTTTCTTTTTTTCATTTCTTTTCTTTTTTTTTTTTTTTTTGAGACAGAATCTTGCTCTGTCACCCAGGCTGGAGTGCAGTGGCACAAACTCGGCTCATGCAACCTCTGTCTCCTGGGTTCCAGTGATTCTCCTGCCTTAGCCTCCTGAGTAGCTGGAACTACAGGCACTTGCCACTACACCCAGCTATTTTTTTCTTTTCTTTTTTTTTTTTTTTTTGTTTAGTAGAGATGGGGTTTCACCATGTTGGCCAGGCTGTTCTCAAACTCCTGATCTCAAGTGATCCACCCGCCTCGGCTTCCCAAAGTGCTAGGATTACAGGTGTGAGTCACCGTGCCCAGCCTGTGTTTTTCAAAGTGAGATTCGCAGATCAATGCCATCAGCCTCCCTGGGAACATGTTAGAAATGTACATGGCCCCCACTTCAGACCTCCTGACTCAGGAACTCTGGTTTCTAACAAACTAGCGAAATGATTCTGAGGTGCTACAGTCAGAGTTATAGCTTTACAACGGTGCTTTTCAGCCCTAATGGACCCTGGAATCACCAGGGGAGTTAAACAAACAAACAAAAAACTACTGACACTCAGGTCCCACCCCCAGAAATTCCTATTTAATTAGTCTAGATGGGGCCCCAATGTTAATAAGTACATTTGAAAAGCTCACCAGCTGAGTTTATTATGCAGCCAATGATGAGGACACTGCTCGGGCCACATCCTATTATCAAGTAAACCAGTATTTCTGGGAGTGGGACCCAGGCATCGGTATATTTCCACGACTCCCCTGGATAAGTCCAACGTTCACTCAGGGTTGAAAGTCACTGCTTCTGAGCCTCTAGCAATCCTGAAATTCCATGTGAGTGACGGACACTATGGAAACCCATGTGGCGCTGCAGTGTAGGGTAAGGACTCAGGGACACATGAAGCTGAGCTTTAGGAACCCACCAGTCCCTCTTGCAATGCCACCTGTGGCCGCTACTCCAGTAGAACGTGGCCCAGAGATTGGGTAATCCTGTGAGGGTCATCACATTGCTGCATCATCCGATCTTCACCGTTTCATCCTTCTGCTTCCTCTGATACTCCATTCACTCATTCGGTCAGTCCGACATTCTGGAAGTTTTTCATGCACCCTCCAGGAAACAAGACAAATTCCTGCCTTCTTGGAACTTGTACTGGATTGTTGAACCTTTACAAGCATTTATACTGAAATTTATACTAAATGTGAACTGAATTTCAGCATAGTGTCAGAAGTCCAAGTTTAACCAGAGACTGTAGAAGGAGCTTGTTCATAAGCCTGTGTGCATCCATTACACAAGCAGTAATTCCAATTTCAGGTGAACCGGGGCCACTTGCAGATGCGAATGACTGTCCCCGAATCCCAGGGCTTCCTGGGGTGCCAGGCCTGAGAGGACCAGAAGGAGCCATGGGACTCCCTGGAATGAGAGGCCCCCCAGGACCAGGTATGAGCCGCATGCTGATTGTTCCTTATTTTCACTGTATATTGCTGAAATGAAATTCTAGATGTTTTATTTTGTAGCTTTTGATATGGAGATCAATAACTAGTGAGAAGAAAACATGTCTTTCCCTTTGTAATTTGTTTCTACCTTGATCCAAAGTACATCAATCATAGGCTAACTGGATCCACATATCCCTTCTATTATTTTATTTTATTTTTGAGGTGGAGTCTCACTCTTTTGCCCAGGCTGGAGTGCAGTGGTGCCATCTCGCCTCACTGCAAGCTCCGCCTCCCAGGTTCTCGCCATTCTCCTGCCTCAGCCTCCCGAGTAGCTGGGACTACAGGCACCTGCCACGGCACCCGGCTAATTTTTTGTATTTTTAGTGGAGATGGGGTTTCACCGTGTTAGCCAGAAGGGTCTCCATCTCCTGACCTTGCGATCCTCCTGCCTTGGCCTCCCAAAGTGCTGGGATTACAGGAACCAGGGTGTTCTCTTTCCTTTCACCCCCCAACGGCCCCACTGTGATTTGGGCTCTTTTTGGTTCAGGGACACAGGAATTGGAGTCAGAGCTGAATCTTGCACCGTTTGTTTTTCTTCTGGTTCCTCAAAACCAAGAAGTTAAGTGCTCAAGAGATGTCCCTCTCAACAGGAGTCAGACTGGTTCTTAGGTGGTGGCCAAAACAGCCCTGGAGCCTTCCTCAAATTAATGTGGGGTTTTCGTTGTGTGTGTTTGTTGCATTGCATCTGTGTTTGTGCACCAGGTTATTTGGGTGTTGGTTGCGGCAACTTCTTTTAATGGCCCGTGAGAACTGGGAATTGGGCCAGTCGTTACTTAACTCATCTTTCTTGATACTCCTTGCATGGATAAAGTTCTGTCAGTCGGTATTACTGGTCACTCAACCTCGTTTTAAAACCAAGCTGCCTTGTTATGTACATATTTGCAATATCCAGAGCTGGGTCCCTCCAACTTATAAAAATAACTTCCAGGTCAAAGATGTGACCTGTAACTGGGTTCTGCAAATTCAATTCAGTAAGTACTTCCAGACTCCCTCTACTCTTTGTAAAGTATGCTACTAGGTGGTGTGAGTGATACACAGATGAATAAGATGTGTTTTCCCCCTCCAGGGTCTCATAATCCCATGAAAGAAATAGCAGAATATAAATAACTTAAAGTAATGGTAGATTATTACACAATTCATGTTAAAAAGGAGATGCAGGCCGGGCGCGGTGGCTCATGCCTGTAATCCCAGCACTTTGGGCGGTCAAGGTGGGTGGATCACCTGAGGTCAGGAGTTTGAGACTAGTCTGGCCAACATGGTGAAACCCTGTCTCTACTTAAAATACAAAATTAGCTGGGCATGGTGGCAGGTGCCTGTAATCCCAGCTACTTGGGAGGCTGAGGCAGGAAAATTGCTTGAACCCAGGAGGCAGAGGTTGCCGTAAGCTGAGATTGCACCACTGAACTCCAGCCTGGGCAACAAGAGCAAAACTCCATCTAAAACAAAACAAACAAAAAAAAGAGTTGCAAGTTGAGGAGCCAGAATTGTTCAACAGGGAGATGGTGGGAGCACAGGCCAGGCTGACTGGCCTAATAACCAGGCATCTAGGACTGGCCTAATAACCAGGCAACATCTTTGTTACTGTAACTGTGGTCCTGGTTCAGGAACCAGCAGCAACTCGGGTCCACCCCAGACCTACAGAATCAGAATCTGCATTTTAACAAGGTCCCCCAAATAGTGGCATACATATTCAAATTTGAGACGCCCTGACTATTATATGAATGCACTCCTTAAAGATTCAGCTAAGAGTAGAACCTTTTTAGCAAGACAATACTAGCTGCAGGTTAAAATCACCTGGAGGATCTTGAAAGATTATTGGCGCCTGGGTCTCATCTCAGACTAATAGAATGTGGAAGGTGGCAAAGCCTGAATGTCAGCATTTTTCAATGCCCCCCAAGTGACTATAGCAGGTTGAAACGCATTGCTCCACCTCAACATAAAAACTGAGGTGAGAGGGGTGGCTGGGGTCACCCACTGTGGTGGCTTAGCAAAATAACCAAAGAAAGTAACTGGGAAGAGAAAAATATGTGAGCGGGTCAGTTCTTTACCCTTGAACATGATAGTTATCTCTGACATGAACAAGAACAAGTTTCTCTCTCCATAGACTATGAGCTTCTGAAAGAGGGTCTAGTGCTTATGTGGCCCAGGTGTGCTCGCCTGTGATGTCTAATTCCTCCTGACTTAGGGTTGCATGGGCTAATCAGCTGCACGTGGCCACAGGAGGGCCTTCCCTGGGTTCCTGTGCCCTCTCTTCATTGGAGCCACTGACCCTGCCTGCTGGAAGTGGGGACACTCCAAGGCCACCTCTCTGCCATCTACATGATTATGATATTTTTTACAAAGTGCCCCGTCGTTCTGGTGAAGCATTGCCTTCTCTTCCTATGTTCTCACCATGTGGCCCAGCTTCCCTGGGGCTCCTTTTTGTCCTGTGCACCCACTCCCAAGCCCTTACTTTCTTCTGGGTCCCCTCTTCTCTGATAGGAGCCTCTGGGTTCCTGTTACAAAGGACCTCTCTTCCCCACCATGTATTCCTCGGCCTTGTCTATGGCCCATTGGCCACACTGGCTGTACTGGCCATCCTGTCCAGTTACTGAAGAGTGATAGGTCTATTCTAAGGGCCTAATGGCCAGCCCTGGCTGACCTGGGCCATCTGCAGGCCATGTTGCTCATTCTCCAGCGTTTCCTGAAGGCATTTTTTCAGCAGGGTGTGAGGGGCCATATATACCACTCCAGCCTGGGCAACAAGAGCGAAACTCCGTCTAAAACAAAAACAAAACAAAGCCAAAAAAAAAGAGTTGCAAGTCAAAGGTATTGGGAGAATGGGATGGGTAGAGGTTAATTCCAGTGTGGAGAACTGCAGGACTGCTAGGACTCCAGCAAGAGCTGGTATTTGAGCATAGCCTTAAGGAAAGGTAGGGCTTATATACCACCACCATATATACCACCCTCAAGATCGAGTGCCATAAAGAAACAGCTGCCATGAAGAGACGGCTGCCACTAGAAAGAACAATGTTCACTTAAAATGACATTGTTGGTATCTTCCTATTTTCCCTTCCAAATCTTCTCTTTTCTGCTCCTCTCCCTCCTCCTCCCTGCCACCCTCAAGTAGACAAAAAAGATAACTACTGAGTACTGGGCTTAATTCCTGGGTGATGAAATAATCTGTATAACAAACCTCCGTGACATGAGTTTTCCTATGTAACAAACCTTCACATGTACCCCTGAACCTAAAATCAAAGGTAAAAAAAAAAAATTCAAAAGTCTTTTCTTTCGTCACTTAACTGATTTTGTAACCATGTGCTGCAGCTAAGACTTACATAAAAATGAACAAACTTCTGGCTCTTTCCTCCCCAGTGTGTGTGGATGACAGCCACCATGAAGTGGGTCCATTAGGAGTTCTCCACCACGGGAGGCCTAACGCTCTTCTACACACTGATCTCTTTGATCTACACCTTTTCCTTCCAGGGCGGCCCTCAAAGGCTGAAGCTTCCTTCAGTGAACTCAAAAGTGTTATCCATTTTGTTTTGAACTGTTCCTGCCTAATGGACGTTCCCACACCGTTAGGGTTGTGTTTCTCTTCAAGGCAACACTTGCCCTCTCAGGAGGTCATCCATCTAACACTGGAGGGTTTTTTTGATGTTTAGTTTTATTCTCTAAAACTAGTTCCAAGTAGGGAGCAAGTCCATAATGTAGAAAGCTCTGAACATAGAACTCGGGTTAACAAGAGCCTTCCTTCCTGTTTCTCGGGAAATGTCTTCCGCCTGACAATTTCTCTCTGCCTCACCCTAAAAGGAGTAAAGCCCACATGATAACATCTGGTGTCAGGATTCTTTTTCCCAGATCCTCAGTGATCTCACCATGAGTCTGTACATCAGGAGGAATGCCTGCTGCTGCCTGTTCAGTGGAAGGGGGAACTCCTCACCCATATGCACTAGGGCAGCCCTTTCTTCAATATATTGCACGTTGGAATCATCTTATTGGGTGGGACAGAGAAAGGAATGCTCTGAGTTCGCTGTTTGGGCCCCGTGTTCCTTCCAAGATAACTGATACTCTCTTGGAAGGTGGTGGAGTTCCAGATGCCACCAGCAGTGCCACCCCGGGAAGAGGAGGTTTCTGCCCAGTCACCAGGAAGGGCAGGGCTCCTCTCATCCAGATGGAGAGAAGGGGATGTGTCCTTTCTCACCTACTGAATGGTAACCACATACAGCATGCAGTCCAGGACACTCTGGAATAATTCGTTTCTAATCCTGGGAGTACAAAAGCATAACAGGAGCATATCGGATGCTAAGATGTCTACACTGAGTGTAGCTCAACCAGCACAGGGCATGGAGGGGAGAGACCAGCTGGTCATAGGGGTGGAAGAAGAAGGGGACACTCTCAGGCAGGCAATCTGAGGACACCATTTTACAAGCAGTGGGGCATGTGGAACCAAGGGCAGGAAGTGAGACATCTACCTCATCACCCGAGCACTTTAGTCCCCTGCTTCGGCTTTGGAGTCAGATGATCTTTGCTGCGACCCCTCAACCTTGTTGCTGCAGCATAGCGGTAGATAACACGTAAATGAATGCATGTGTTCCACTGTAACTGGGGTTACTAAAATGGGCAGTAAATGGCCCACAGGCTGTAATTTGCCAACCACCGTTCTAGAGACCATAAGAAGCTTGAGGGCAGGATATTGTTTTATTCAGTGTGATAACCACACACAGGCCTGGGTCATGGAGGGTGTTTGGTAAACATTTGGTGAATGAATACATGACTCTTGGATGTAGCCTACTGTGTGGAGCGGTTTCTCAACCTCAGTGCTACTGACATTTGGGGCCCTATGATTCTTTATCCTGGAGGGCTGTTTGGTGGATTCTAGGATGTCGAGCAGCATCTCTCGCCCCTATCCTACTAGATGCCAGTAATGACCTCTTCCTCCATTTGAGGATCAAAAGTGCCTCCAGATATTGCCAAGTGTCTGCTGGGGGGTGGGGGGCGGCAGTGCAGAACCACCCAATGTTGAAGACCATTTACCTAGAGAGGGATGTGGCAGGAGATGGGAGATGCACCTTTAGCCTTTGGGGAGGCATTTGGTGAAGGGGAAAAAAAAAAACTTTATTACAAAAGAAAAAAAAAGGTAACTTTAAACACACTTTGGCCAGGCATGGTGGTTCATGCCTGTAATCCCAGCACTTTGGGCGGCCGAGGTGGAGGTGGATCACGAGGTCAGGAGATGGAGACCATCCTGGCTAACACAGTGAAACCCCGTCTCTACTAAAAATACAAAAAAATTAGCCGGGCGTGGTGGCGGGCGCCACCAGCTAGTAGTCCCAGCTACTCAGGAGGCTGAGGCAGGAGAATGGCGTGAACCTGGGAGGCGGAGCTTGCAGTGAACCGAGATCGTGCCACTGCACTCCAGCCTGGGTGACAGAGTGAGACTCTGTCTCAAAAAAACAAAACAAAACAACAAAAAAACCCTAAACACACTTTTAAAAGACACAATTGCCTGGGTATTTTTCTAGTTTTATTGCCGCATGATCATCCTAGGCAGACTCTTTGGCAAACTGTTCTTAACCTTACTTCTATGTCATTACATATTTTCCTACAATATTATCTGTAGTAGCTGAGGAACATTGCCATATCTGATTGTGCCACAATTTATTTAACCACTGCCTTCACCAATTATTGATTGGTTTGCTGCTAGCTGCTCTGCTAGAAATAAGTTAATCCAGCAAGGCCCTGCTTTTTGGAGCCACAGGCTAGCAGAAAATGAAGACATGGAGCGAGTCAGTTCGGAAGTGTTGAGTGTTAACAAGGGGTAATGTGGGAATTTCTAAAAGGGGAGCTGAACCTGGGGGTACGGAGGGGGCGTCACAAGGAATATTTAAGGCTTTGGTTCTCGAGCTTCACGGACCATCAGAATCCCTGAAGAGCTTGTTGAAACGCAGCTCGCTGGGGCCCACCCTAGACCTGATTTGTTAGGTAAGGAGAGGGCTCTGAGAGTCTTTATTTCTAGCACGTTCCCAGGTGCTGCCACTGCTGCTGCTAGTCCAGTAACTACTCTGATTTAAGGAGTTTCCACTTTCTCACTACGATAAGCAACTGGTAATGATATCTTACGTATGTGCATCCCTGATTATCATGAAGAAATAGTGTAATGGATAAGAATAGAGGTTCTGGAAATAAGGGCAGGGTGTGGTGGCTCACGCCTATAATCCCAGTACTATGGGAGGCTGAGGTGGGCAGATCACCTGAGGTCAGGAGTTCAAGACCAGCCTGGCCAACATGGTGAAACCCAATCTCTACTAAAATCACAAAAAAATTAGCTGGGTGTGGTGGCGTGCACCTGTAGTCCCAGCTCTGAGGCAGGAGAATCGCTTGAACCCAAGAGGCGGAGGTTGCAGTGAGCTGAGGTTATGCCACCGCACTCCAGCATGGCCAACAGAGTGAGACTCCATCTCAAAAAAAAAAAAAAAAAATTAGCCAGGCATGGTGGCGCATGCCTGTAGTCCCAGCTACTCGGGAGGCTGTACCTTTAGCCTTTTGGGGAGGCAGGAGAATCGCTTGAATCCGGAAGGCAGAGGCTGCAGTGAGCTGAGATACTGCCACTCTACTCTAGCCAGGGCGATAGAGCGAGACTCCATCTGGAAAAAAAAAAAAAAAAGAGTAGAGATTCTGGAAATAGATGACATGTGTTCATAACTCTGGCTCTACCACATAACCCATGACTCAGTTTCCTGGTCTGTAAGAAGGGCTGATTGTGAGGATTATGTGGATTCACTAACATAAAAAGCACTTAGAACACGACCTGACACAGAATAAACAGTACATGTGTTTGCTATTATTGTTGTTTCTTTAAACTAAATTCCCTGAGTAGAATTTCTGGTTTCAAGAATAGGCAGAAATGTAGGATTTTCAAAATATGCCACTAAGGTCATCACCGGAAAGAGTTTTAAAGTTAAATCATCTACAGCATTTGTTCTCGAAGTGTGGTTCCTGGGACTGGCAGCATCAGCATCACCTGGAGACTTCTAGAAATGCAGATTCTCAGGCCCCACCCCAGACCTACCAAGGCAGATACTGATTGCTACCAAAGTGTGAGCCAGTGTTGCAGAATGTCTCTGTTCTCAGGAGCAGTAGTGACTGTGTCATTGTGCTGTTTAGTCCTGTGTTTCCTATTGATGTTGCTCAGGTGGATTGGAGGAGGAAGATTAGAGTCCAGGGTTGCTCTAGGCAAGTTAGCTACTCTACTATGTGTGGATGCACAGTCAGGGCCTCACCTGGGGCCACTGAGGGACAGGGAGGGGCCTGTGTGGGAAATCTTTGATTCCTGGTAGCTTGCAACACCAAGTCAAACCTCCTTAACCCTCCATGCATCCTTTTCATGACAGGGTTGCTGCTTTAAGGGCAGAGGGTTTCGGTCAGTGTCTGTGTTAACAGACTCATTTAATGGTTATCAGGCAAGGCTGGTCCCTTAGTAGGATAGGGGAGGGAGGCTCCATGAATTCCTCAGTTGACTGGCATCCTCAGCTTTGTCATCATCCCCCAGTCACTGGAGGGCGGAGGCAAGAGTGAAAGCCACTTAAGCAAGCCCCTTTGACTTAATGTTTGATTTTAGGCGATGTGTTGGTCTGCTCGGGCTGCCACAACAAAGTATCACCGACATGGTGGCTTAAACAACAGGTAGTTCTAGATGCAGAAATCCAAGATCAAGGAGCCACGACAGGGCTGGTTTCTCCCAAGCCCTCCCTCTGTGGCTTGCGGATGCCACCATCTTCCTGTGTCCTCACATGGCCTCTCCTCTGTGCCATTCCAGGGACATGGATCCCCGGGGTCCCTTTCCCTGTCCAAATTTTCTCCTTGCCTAAGGAGACTAGTCAGCCTGGATTAGGGCCCAGCCTAACAGCCTCATTGAACAGAATCACCTCCTTAAAGGTACTGTCTCCAAATACAGTCACATTCTGAGATATGGGGGCTAGGACTTCAACATATGAAATTTGGGGGTACACAGATCAGCCCATACCAGGCTACTCTGTAGGAGAGAGAGAATAGAAAGCGAATAGAATAATAAGTAGAGACTGGAAATCTGGAGAAGGCTAGTAATTCAGGAAATTAGGTGTAATAGCAATAGACTCGTCCAAAGACAATTATTGTGTGTGCGCTCCCCTGACTGAAGGGAGATGGTGGCTAATGAATTGAGGCCTTGACAAAAAAGTAACTGCATACTTAGAGAACCCCTCAAGGATTACCCCAACTGCGGCCGAGTCCCCCAGGTTATATCCAGAGCTCTGCAGCTTGTCAGGGGCAGGGTCTGGTGCTTGATGGCCATTTGCACTTCACCCTCTTGGGCCCAAGTTTCCTCTCCACATGTGACTGGCTCTGTGACCTTTGTGAGCCCCAGTCTCTTCACTGGTACCACTGGCACGTACGAGTACCTAGTCATATGGCTGCTGGCAAGACTGAACCGGACAATCCACATACAGGGATGAGCATCGTACCTAGCACATTGTAAACACTCAGTAAAAAGCTGTTTTTAAAAATTGCTGCACCTATCATGCTCCAGATTTAATGTGACCCCAAATGAAACCAAATAAATTTCATTCATTTCTCCATCTAGGCTTTTAAACAATCATTATTAAGGAACATATTTATTATAAATGCCATACATGTTCAGTAGTTTTTTTTTTTTTTTTTTTTTTTTTTTTAAGTCAAATATACAAGACGATGAAGAAAATGTGAAAACCTGTCTCTCAGCATCTCCCTGGTCTGGCTTCAAATCCTGGCCCAGCCCTTAAGCAAATTATTTGACCTCTCAGAGCCTCAGTTACCCCAACTGCAAGCGGTGATAGTAAAATGCCAACTTCCTATCATCGCAAAGACTGAACGAGCTGATGCATGCAGCCAAAGTGGGAAGGAAGCCTGGGGCGGGCACATGGTATAGGCACGGTAAATGCTAGCAGGTGTCATGGTTGCTTTCACCACCAGCATCATAAACTTTTGTGCAGGGTGCAAAGGAGAGCCTGGGCTGGACGGCAGGAGGGGCATGGATGGCATTCCTGGGTCTCCTGGGCCTCCCGGACGTAAAGGTGACACAGGAGAAGACGGCTATCCCGGAGGACCAGGTAGAGTTTCAGTCTCTCCTCTTTTCTCTGACACTGTAAATCTTAGAGTTGTATACAAAATCTCTGACCTCTCAAGTGGCTTTCCAAACAGGATCCTATTCAGATCATTTGCCTTAGATGCTGACTCACCAGGTATCAGAGACAGAAGCAATGAGAACAGAGTGGGATGCATCTCCTATGATCTAACTGATGCTAAACCATCATAAAACCTAGACAAGGCCCTGCATCCTATTCAGTATTTTCCCAAACTGCTATACATCATCATCGAAGTATTGGCCATTTCTGCGGTTCACTTTCCAAGGTCATGAAGGGACTGTCAGCCTGGTGGCCGTGGGGTCACCCCTGAGAGGCTGTGATGAAGACCTTAGGGATGATGTGTGTGTTCTCACCCTCTGTAAGTGGCCGAATTGCCTGATTTCCTGAGTTCACATCATCTTATCATATAACTATTAGTACACTGATGTAGGAAACAGGGCTCTTTCTTAAAAAAAAAAAAGCGGGGGGGAAGTGGTGTTGGGAAAGGGGAGCTAGGACTCTTCAGAATAGAAGTGTGAAACAATGCACCAGGAAGCTCGTTAGGCACATGGATCCAAAGAGCCCAAGACACAATCCCATCCCCAGAGAGTACCTGGCCAGGGGTGCAAACTCCTGTACCAGGTTAGTAGTGGGTAGAAATGAATGAGGAGGGCTGGGTGGGGTCTGTAGCAGAATGGAGCTTTGGCTAAAAGCTGCAGCTCAGCTCCAGCCAATTATAGTCTACAGAAATGTGGGCCTACACTCTGCTCTTTTCAAGTTCAAAATATCAACTTGTAAAATCCTTACAGGTCAAAACACATGAGCAGGCCTGATTCAGTCCACAGGGTACCGCTTTGTCATCTCTGGTTGACAGTGTAGACAGGGAGAACCTGCCAGTCTTGCAGAACCAAGAGTAGAACACAAAAACAAAATACCTTTTGGTTTCAATGTCTAACTTCACCTTTTGCTCTTGGTAATTAGAAACAGCTCCTGGCCTTCTTCAATAGTTCAGTGCTTTAGAGGTGCTGGAGGATACAGACCCTGCTCACGCTCTCTAGAACTGTTGGTTTCCCATCTGCCAACAACAATGCTAGAATGAGGCCTTCCTTCCATTTCCCTCTCTTCTCAAAGAAGAGAGCCACACTTGTAGATGTGGATCCCAAGCCTTTGCCCTTCTCAGAATGAAGCTGACAATATGCTGGAACCAGGGAAGAGGTCTGGGAGGTATAAGAAAGACCGACTTTGGGAAGCACCTCTTCTGCAGTTCAGTCTGGGGAGTCCACACTTGCGGTGTGTCATTACACTGTCCTCGTTCTTTTCTTCCTAGCGTATTTCATAACTTACCTTTTTGTTGTGCTTATTGTTTCTTATTTCTCTTCCTCAAGTGTAATGCAAGATCTAGGAGGGCAGGGATTTTTCTCTGTTTTTTGTCTTTATGCTAATGTAGCCCAGGCACCTAGGAGTTGCTTGGAACAAATACTTGCTGACTGAGTTGTGTGTACCTTGGCTGTGCAGCTGTGTACATTCCAGAAGGCGGGGAGGGGCTGAGTCATGCTCCCCTCTGCTCCCTGAGTGCTTAGCACAGTGCCAGAACAGAGGTGCTTAATGTATTTGTTAAACCGAACCCCCTAACCTGCCTTCGTTTTTTTTTCTTTGTTCCTCCAGGGCCTCCTGGTCCCACTGGGGATCCTGGGCCCAAAGGGTTTGGCGCTGGATACCTCAGTGGCTTCCTACTGGTTCTCCACAGTCAGACAGACCAGGAGCCCACCTGCCCCCTGGGCATGCCCAGGCTCTGGACTGGGTATAGTCTGTTATACCTGGAAGGACAAGAGAAAGCTCACAATCAAGACCTTGGTATGGATACAGGATCACCCATGTCCATTGCCTGAAGAGTAAAATTTGGGATTAATTTTACTGATTCATCAACACCTTAAATGATCACTAATCTTATATGGGATTATTCTGACTTTTTAAAAAAAACACTGGCATGCTCATTCTCAGCTAATCCTTTAAAATTATGATCCTATGAAGTGTCAAAGAAGCTCATTCTGGCTATAATTATTATCTGGCTATAATAAGTATATTATCTGGCTAATAAGTATATTATTAGTGTTATAAAAATGATTCTTCCTCAGTAAGTTAAATGTAACTCTGTTATCAAATGTACTTTTTGCTTCTAAATGTAAATTAACCAGAATGTGGTCAGTTCCTGTACTTATATGTAAAGTGGTGCAGCCACAGCACCCTGATGGTTATGTTACAGCACTTGCCAGCATCAACTCCCTACCCTACTACAATTTGTTCTTAAATTACAGAAGTTTATTTTGAGGGTCATCTCTTGGTGCTCTTTGTCAATTTTCTTTTCCTTTCTTGTCTTTTTTGAGATGGAGCCTTGCTCTGTTGCCCAGGCGGGAGTGAGTGCAGTGGCACGATCTTGGCTCACTGCAACCTCCGCCTCCAGGGTTCAAGCGATTCTCCTGCCTCAGCCTCCTGAGTAGCTGAGACTACAGGCTTGTGCCACTATGCCTGGGTAATTTTTGTATTTCTTTGCCATGTTGGCTAGGTTGGTCTCGAATACCTGACCTCAGGTGATCTGCCCGCCTTGGCCTCCCATAGTGCTGGGATTACAGGTGTGAGCCACCGCACCCAGCCCTTGTCAATTTTCAATAGTAAATTTGCAAGCTGCAGGGACTGATTTTACGTCAAAGGCTTAAGTACCTGGCTGCTGGGAAACACTGTCTTTCCAAGAAAATCATGGTTAGAATGGAAGGTGCAGGAAGGATATGCTGACGGGGACAGTTGACGGTGAGGTGCTTGCCATTACTCTCACTAGGCAGTGACCCCAGCTGTTAATGAGGGTGGTCAAAGAGTGCAAACCTGGTGTGGCAACTACTTATACATCCCCTGCATTTCTCCCTTGGGTTTGGCATGGCCTTTCCCATCACAAGGGGCCAGTTTCTTGGAGCACAGGATAAAGGAGGAAGTGATGTTTAATATCCTGAATCAGTTTCCTTCTCTCCTCCTCTCCCTCTGCCATCAATTTCTTTCCTGCCTGGTGTTTGTATAATCAGTCTTGCTTCTCCCCCCTTGGTCTAACCAGAGCACACATCTTAAAACTCTGCAGAACTCTTGGGATAAAGTCCAAACTCCTTAACGAGATTGACAAAGGTCACATCCAATGGTCTGATTTATCACTGGACACCCCTGAGACAGACAGACAATACAGACACCCTCTCCTCACATTCCCTGCACTGAACATGTCTGAGTTCTCTGAGCTCCACGCTCCCCTATCTCCGGCCCCCTCTGACGCTGTATCTCTCTTTTGAGTAGTCACTACCACCATCTCCAAGCCTGGCTAAATCCTTTTCATATTTCAAGTCCTAACTTAAAATCACATATTCCAGTTATCCTTCCTTGAGGTCCCAGAACCCTACACTTCTCATTCTTAGGGCTTGTTGTGCTATATTTTCATTGCTTGTTTGCTCATCCAGTTCCCCGCTAGGCCATGAGCTTCCTGAACACAGAGATGTGCTCGGTGCTCACCTCCAGCACCTGCCCTCCTGCTTGGCTCATGAATGAGGGATGAGGGGATGAGGGCTGGCCCACAGGACCAGGGAGGTGTCAGAAATGGCTTCCCCACCACAGAAGTAGGCTTTGGCGAGGGCCTCCAGATTCCAGAACACGTATCTGCAAAGGCCAGATGGAGGAAGGAAGGGTTTGGGAACACCTGCATGGGGGGTGCTTGGACACCAGCTGTCTCTTCTTCCTTCCCAAGGTCTGGCAGGGTCTTGCCTTCCCGTGTTTAGCACGCTGCCCTTTGCCTACTGCAACATCCACCAGGTGTGCCACTATGCCCAGAGAAACGACAGATCCTACTGGCTGGCCAGCGCTGCACCCCTCCCCATGATGCCACTCTCTGAAGAGGCGATCCGCCCCTATGTCAGCCGCTGTGCGGTATGCGAGGCCCCGGCCCAGGCGGTGGCGGTGCACAGCCAGGACCAGTCCATCCCCCCATGTCCGCAGACCTGGAGGAGCCTCTGGATTGGGTATTCATTCCTGATGGTGAGTCCCATGCTCTTGAACCCTGGCACATTCACCATTTCCTAACACCTTCTCCCGTCCTTTCTGTCTGGATTGGACAGTAATTCGGAGCACTCTGCACTTAGGACATAAGGTCACAGAGGCTGTTGCAAACCATAGCCTGTTGGGATGCAGGGCCATTATCTTTTAAAAACACTGGGATTGATTTTGATCACATGGGTAGAATTTAGAAGATGAATTTGCGTCAGCCGTCGGTGAAACTG
The DNA here is from genome assembly GCF_007565055.1 of Rhinopithecus roxellana. NCBI lineage: Eukaryota > Metazoa > Chordata > Mammalia > Primates > Cercopithecidae > Rhinopithecus > Rhinopithecus roxellana. Next base: position 22,393,275 of record NC_044562.1, read on the forward strand.
GAGCCAATTTGTGTGCATACTCACCACACTGACTACGGCTCCTTTTCAGCAGCTTGTATTTTATTCTTTATAGAATAATCTAAGGAAAAAATGTTAAGATCAGACCCAAACCTGGGTGTGTCCCTGATTGGGTCTGGGGTTGTCTGTGTGTGTCTGAGCCCTAATTCTCTCTTGTTTTCTGGGTAGCACACAGGAGCTGGGGACCAAGGAGGAGGGCAGGCCCTCATGTCACCCGGCAGCTGCCTGGAAGATTTCAGAGCAGCACCATTCCTTGAATGCCAAGGCCGGCAGGGAACTTGCCACTTTTTTGCAAATGAGTATAGCTTCTGGCTGACAACAGTGAAAGCAGACTTGCAGTTTTCCCCTGCTCCAGCACCAGACACCTTAAAAGAAAGCCAGGCCCAACGCCAGAAAATCAGCCGGTGCCAGGTCTGTGTGAAGTATAGCTAGAGAATGCGAAATTCACCAACACATGGCCAAGAGAAACTTCCTAGGGGGCTAAGACTTCCTAGACTGTGCTAAGAGACGTCATGGTGCTCATTTTGGACTCTCTTTCAGTAGTTCCTTCTGTTTTGTCGTGGTTATTCCTAGAGTCCTCTGGTTCCTTTACACATTAAGCAAATGCTGCACGGATGGATCTGTTTGGACCTCCCAGTCTAGATGGAACCTAGATACTCTTATTTTACTGAGGATGACCGAAGAACTGGCTTTATTTAAACATATGCTAATTCTCAGAAAGTCAAGTAGATGATAAAGGCCAGATTACAAATTACATTACTGAAAACTTCATTTGTGGGTGAACAGTGTCTCAAACAATAGAAGTCAATTACTGTATAATACAGTGGGCTTCTGGATGGATTTTACAGGAAAAAATAAACAAGTCAATGAATGAAACTAGAAAGCAGAGATTTTCAACATTTCAGAATGATTTCCTCTGTAATCTATTTTTCCATATACTTTAAATAATGGTAAAACCACGACCCAAAGTGATTTTCTTTTTTTTAAAGAGGAAAAAAAAAAAAAAAAAAATCACACTGCCAGCATTAACAGTTCGTTTCAAAGGAGAATGAATCATGATGCCAGAAAGGCCCACAGTCGCCGTATTCCAGAGATGCGACATTAGCATAAACACATCACAGATGAATATAAAACATTATGTTCTCTTCTGCATTTTTCAGAGAATAGAAGTGCCTACTTTGGCAACCCTTTTGAAAAGTAGCAATTATGGAAAAAAAATATATTCAATAAGAGATTAGGAGCCTAAAAGCTATTAGTGAATATTAAGGTAGTTATTCACAAAAATTGACTCCCCATTGCAGGGAACTTCCAGACAGACCACTTTTCCCCAGTCGGGGTCCGGCGTGTCACCGGTGTGTGCGTGCTAATGGGACTGGCGCTACATAGGGCTTACTCAGGCAGGCACACGCTTCATACAAAGCATCTCACTCCCCTCCCCAGGAGAGCCTGCACAGCTTTTTGCACTCACAACAGACACTTTTCTCCACACACATAATGGCAGCTCACTCGGGGACGTGACAGAGCTATCATTATGCACTTGGGAGAAAATTAAGGGCCGACTTAATTAAACTTAGGTAAGAAGATTCATTTAAGTCAGGGTTACCCCACCAGGAGGACATGGCATTATCTTTAAACGAAACAAAGACGATTTATAATTTGAATTTTATGCTCCCGTGGTTGGCTGTTACAGGAGCATCCCATTTTGCCAATTTTAAAGACATTCTTGTATTTTATATCAGTCTCATACCAAGGCAACAGTTTGATATTTGGCATTAGTATTTTGTATAAAAGTTTAGAATGTGTGTCAATTTACACTGAGTATTTTTTCTGTAAAGCAAAAGATCCCTTTTTCTATTTTGCTAGGAATTTGGTGATCTAATCCTAAATTTAAAAGATTTGTTGGGAAAAAATTTTTAGGAAATTCACCTTCCTCATCTAAAAGAAAAAGGCATTTTAGAAAAAACTAAATAAATGTCTCATGAGCACAACACTCATTTTAGTGCTTAGTTTCCATGCACTTAAAAATCTTAATTGAGAAGAAAAACTCAATTAAAATTTTGTTTATAAGAAATGTTTTCCTTGCCAAACTTTGATTTGGAACGAGCTCTTATATGCAGAACAAATTTCAAATGAGTTTTGCTATGGGCTGTCCCCAGGGTGGCAATTCATTTTAAGAGTATTTTCTGGTAAAAAGAAAAATGTGTATTTTAAGATGAAATATTTTCTTGATGTAGCAAAATATTTCCTAGTTCATTTGGCCCATTTAATATTTTTTAAACCATGCTCTGGCATGTTGAATATTTTTGTGCACCTAAAATTTGAGCCAATTCCAATCTTATTTATACTTACCTTTCTCCTTCCAAAAAAGCTGTATCTATTACCAAAAGTCAACTCTCCTAAAAGTTCAACTTGTTCATCTTGTTGACCTGAGAACATTTTCTGGGAAGAGGTAAGGGTGACAAATGGAACATCAAAAACGTATCTTGCTTGTTTAATTATTTTAAACACTTTAATGTTGGCATTAGAATATTATCTTCATAAGTTAATAAATAAGTTAAAAAAAAAAAGAACCCACACAAACACAGCCTAAATTATGTAGACAGTTTACTCCAAGTGAGCTTGGGAAGGTATCAGACTGTTCAAATGTTAGTATTACAAGAGCTGTCTCTAAATGCAGCATTAACGCTGCCCTCTAATTTTGCAAAAGAATTTTAAAGGATCAGAAGGGCAGAAAAATAGGAAAAATAACTTATTGGAATAGAAGATCCTATTATCTTAAACCATTATTTTCTTCACCTGGTTATATATCAATGTGCCCTCAATTAGTCTTTCTCTGTGGAGGTGATGGACAAAGCTTTTAAGTTGTTCTCCTAACCCATTATTGGAGATGATCCTTATCAAACCCTCCTCTCCCTGTCTCCCCACCAACCTTGTAGACTGGAACATGTCTAGATTGCCCTAATGGGAACTGTTCTGTGCCCGTGCTGGAAATCTGGGATGCTTACTTCTGGGTTCTGATTCTCAGTGAGTGGAGCCCATTCATCCAGGCAGGTTTCCATGCTCTGTGTGGCCCTTTCCTTCTGCTCTCACACTCCCCACATTGAAAGCTGAATCATGGCTACTTTGGATGGCTACCTCCTCTTTAGCCCTATGCCTGTCTCATACAGCCTTTGTCTTCCACCTCCACCCTTTCAGTAGGCATCTCCCACCTGATGCTTTAGTTTCAAATCCCAGTTGCCATCTAAGATCCACCCAAACTTGATTTTGTCACCCTCTGGATTAGAATCCTCCTATGACTCCACTGCCCATGAAGTCCAAATGACTTCCTATGGGGTGAAAGGTCCACTGGGGACTGTTCGAGGGTTCCCTCTGGGAGTATTTCCTGTCACGATGAACTGTGTGCAGCTCTAGACACTCCCAGCACCTCTTCGACTTGGCTCCTGCTTCACCAGTGGTGTCCTCCCTGGGGTCAGTTTACCCTGTGTGGGAGGTGAATTCCCTGGGGGAAATTTGGGCTCCCTTCTGCTGCTCTTGTGCAGTGCACATGGCTGTCCTCATTTTCTCCGTTCCCCATTGCTTCTTTAGCATCTCAGTGCACTTCCTTCATTCCATTGCCAAAATGCAAGCCCCTTGAGGGCAGGGACCATGCTTGACTCGTTTTGATATGCCCAATGCCTAGCACAGAGTTGAACACACTGCTGCCAATTCTTTTTTTCAATGACAATTCCTTAAACTCCTTAGGCATTAGGTGTTCAGCTCTGCATATAAGGCCTTCATCAGTAAGATGGTTACAAGTATAAACCATTTCCTACTTCAGAATATTTTAATGCTCAACTTATCTGTATACCCACATTCTCTTGTTACAATTATTGCCAGAAAGCCAACTGATAAGGTTTCAATGGGCTTATCACACCCCTCCAAAAACAGATTTTTGTTTTTCCTATAAACGGAAATTTCAGACATGAGATTTGAGAGATTTGACTGAGAAGACCCCACAGTAAAATGTGACATGACTTACCTTATGCTGTAATTTCTATTTCCTCAGGATTTAAGAGCTTCCTAGCATAAAATCTTTGCTAAACGACTGTATACATGTTATTGGTGCTCCGAAAAATAGTCAATGGAATGGTGTACTACAACTGGGCTTTATCATCTTATTCTGAACGTTGTGTAGATTATAGTAAAGCAAACCATTCAGTGTGTTCCAGGAAATTATATTAGATCTGTGTTTCTATCAGTTCACTGGAATAATCTGATAATTGTTACTTTTACTTGGTATGGCTGCAAGAACAGTGGAAAGAGGAGGACTTGAGAGTTGGTCGAACCCAGGTTTGAAATCTGGCTTAGTCATTTTTCAGCCGTTACCCTGGGTGAGTTTTGCCAACTTTCTTAGCTTCATTTCCCTCATTAATGCGGTGGGACATAACAGCTACTCTTGCATTGAAAATTAAGTTAGATTACCTGTCTAGCATACCCGTCATCATACACTTAATGATGGTCACATTTTGTATTTAAAATAAACTAATACGAAAAATATTTCTTGTTTTTATTTTACACAGAATTATTCTCACAGGGTATATAAATTACTGATTAGAATTATTTATATGTGGCCAATTCTTAATGTCATTGGGAATGCTGTTTCATTTCAATCCTCAAAGTTACTGTAGCACAGAAAATATCACAATTTCCTGCAGGGATATTATCAGTAAGTCCTGCAGGGAACAAACAATTGACATTAAAAATCAGTACTCTGCAATTGTCACTGTTATTATCTGCCAGAAACTCTGCATAATGCATTTTAAACCACCAAGGCTGGCTGCCACATCCATGTGAAATGCTTGAATTTTATGGTGCTTAAATATTTAATGATTCATGGGAAAAATGTGAAATGTGTCTAAGAAATTGCATCCCTTTCTCTAACCTCTGGTTGTAAAGCTAAAGACTTTTAGCATGTAACTTTTGCAAGATGCCTGGTCTGCCATTGGCACTTAAATCTTTGTTGTATTATGATTTATAACATGGTTCATTATATATAAAATTCTGTGATGACTTCCAAAAACAACTGTGTTTTATCTGGTGCATTTATTTTCTTTCAAGCCAACGTGGGTTTACTTTTTTTTTTGTTTTCTAGCTTACATTGTAATGTGGCTCACACTTGTGGAAGTGTGAACTGCAGAAGGGAAGAGTGTAGGCTGGAAAGGATGGGATTCGGAGGCTCTTGGCAACACTGTTCTATGCACAGTGATGGGGCGCAGAAGAGGAATGAAAGCAGGCCTCATAGGGAAGGTCTGTATCAACCCCAGGGGAGGTGCTTGGGCAGTGGCCAGTGGGCATGGGGCTTACACCCTCTTGGCCTCAGCTGTCTTATTAGCTGAGTGAGAGAGAATAAGACCACCTGCTTCACAGCACTGTTTGGGGGATTCAAGGTGTGAACGTCAACTACAAAGAGATTTATGAAACCAAAGACATTGTTAGTTTTAACCACAGTGACTTGAAGTCAGGAGTTAGGTATTGATTACATTTCTCTTTACAGCCAGACATGGGGATAGGTGGAGTGTAGATATTTAATAACTGTTTTGTGGACTTTTTTTTTTTTTTTTTTTTAAGAGTCATGATCTTACTCTATTGCCCAGGCTGAGTGCAGTGGTACAATCATGGCTCACTGGAGCCCTGACCTCACAGGCTCAAGTGATCCTTCTGCCTCAGCCTCCCCAGTAGCTGGGCTACAAGCATGTGCTACTGTGGCTAATTTTTAATTTTTGTAGAAGCAGGGTCCTGCTCTGTTGCCCAGGCTAGTCTTAAACTCTTGGCTTCAAATCATCCTCCTGCCTCAGCCTGCCAAAGCACTGGGATTACAGGCATGAGCCGCTGCACCCAGCCTTGGACTTACTTTTAAATAGGAAGGAACTTCATTGGTATTTGGGTCAACCTTTTACCTGATAAGAGAAATAAGGATACTCAACTAACATTTCCTGACCATCTACTATGTGACAGGAGCAGTACTGGCTCTGCTATATATGCTTCCTGTCAACCCTACAGCTGTCCCATTTTGCAGACAAGGAAACTGAGCTTTTGAGAGAATAAGTAACTTCTTTAAGGTCATACGGTCACCATCTAGTAGAATCCAAACCCTCGTCTGTCTGTTCTTAAAGATAATGCTTTTATCCTTTACTCCATTACCTCCCAGGGGCTTTCCCCATTTGTGAATTGGTTAGAAAATAGAGGGTCTCACATAGAGGTGTCCTGGATTGCTCCTGTCACTGCAAAGCCCCTTGTTTTACGGGTTCTAAGGTAGCCCATCCAGCTCAGCTTGGAGACTCTCTCAAGCTGTTCTGGAGGGAAGGGGTGAGGAACCCATGAGGACAGAGCTCTTTTGGGGGATCCCAGAGGCCTATATCTCAGGCCATGTCTCCTGTATTAGTTCATTTTCATGCTGCTGATAAAGACATACCCGAGACTGGGCAATTTACAAAAGAAAGAGGTTTATTGGACTTACAATTCCACGGGCCTGGGGAGGCCTCACAATCACGGCAGAAGGTGAAAGGCACGTCTCACATGGCGGCTGACAAGAGAAGCGAGCTTGTGCAGGGAAACTCCCCTTTTCAAAACCATCAGATCTCGTGAGACATATTCACTATCAATCACCAGAACAGCACGGGAAAGACCTGCCCCCTGATTCCATGACCTCCCACTGTGTCCCTCCCATGACATGTGGGAATTCAAGATGAGATATGGGTGGGGACACAGCCAAACCATATCACCTCTGGAGCCCCTAGAAACCCAAGGTCAGTCATTTAGGGCAACTGCTCTGAGCTGGAGAAAGGAGGATCTGAAGGCCCTTACTTGATGCTCAGTCTCTGCAGCACCAGCCAGCTTAGTCATTTTTGTTCTCCCATTTGCCAGCAAGGCAATTCCTTCATACATTATTTCTAGGGGGTAGCTTGCATCCTCAGTGATTATATACTTAGTGGTTATAATTTTATCAGCCAAAGATGAAATTCTCAACCTGTAATCATTATTATGTTTGATAAAAGTAGGGAAAATTGTATAATGAGGAGTAAAATGTTCTTCTGGTCCCCAAGCAGTCAGTCCGCTTTACATGCAATAAATGGTGTTAAAAGCACTTGTGTGCACTGAAATTTGAGAAGTACTTTGGTACCTATAAACCACAGGGGACTTGCTAACATGTAGATTCTGATTATTTGGTCTGTGGAGCAGCAGTCTGAATTTGTAGAAGCTCCCAGGTGCTGTGGGCCCTGGGTGCACACCCTGAAGAGCAGAGAGGTTGGCCTTGTGCTCCTCTATAACGAGAGTCTGAAGACCTTGTTCAATTGTGTTAATAATTATCTGATACTAAGGATGTGCAAGATAATTTAAATTGCTGAGGGAGAGGATCTTGTAAAGAGACAGTATCTCAAGGTCAGAGGCAGGCAATAACTTGCAAGCATCTCAAATAAATATCATGAATCTCTTAAGTTACAAACTTTCATTTGATTTTCATTTTTAGAATTTCCATCCAGGCACTAAACAAGTTATCTAAGGGGGAAATAGAGTGAGAGAAAGAAACAGTAATTTCACAACTTCCTGGCAGAAACCCTCACTGGAGGTGGCTGAGCAGTGTTTTTCAAAACACTTAGAGAAGGGATCCAGTTTCGCATCCAGAGAGCCACATAGCAGAAGTGTTTTTTCTAGGGTTTTGCTTGTGTGTGTCTCTTTAAGCCACATGATACCATTGATTTTATGCCAGTACTCTCTTCCTAAGCAGCAATATGTATTATGACCAAATTTAATTATTTCTATATTAGCAACATTTTAGTTTTTCTAAAGTATAAATCATATATCTAAATCTGCCAATTCATCTGTCATCTGATCAAGATGTCAAGATCATTCTCTCTCTGCCCCTAAATATCACGGAAGAAAAAAATGTTAGCACAGACACATCCCACGCAGACCTATAAAAAGCACATGGCCAGATGTGGTACTATTCACAGGGACTCCTTGGTGACACTTCTTTGTTGTGTGGGAATCTTGAGCTTTGCGTACCAGGTCACAGCATTCGATGCAGTGGGACATGTCTTCAGACTGACAAAGGCCCCGAAGTCGCTATCTCTACCAGCAAATGCTTTCCATCATTCTTTTCTTGATGTGATTCAAGGGGAAAAAAAAGACCTACAATAGCATCAATAAGCAGCAGGCACTAGTGTCTATGTGCACCACTGGTGACAGTATAAATGAGCTTCTCTTTCTGTTTCAATCCACAAGTATTTATCGGTTCTGACATTCCAGACAAAGCACTTCTAAAGGCACTGTGAGGAGAGAGAGAAACAGATGGTTCCTGCCCTCATGAAGCTTACAATCTAAAGACAAAATCATTCTCTCATTGCAGCATAACCAGCAATTCCAAGTGGTATGTGGAAACTGTGTTGATGTGGTTGTGTCGGTTATAGGATTCAGATGGGGGCTGGATGAGAAGGATCTGGATGGGCCAAGAGAAAGGAAAGAGCTGTTCCATGTAAAAGCACAGCACAGAATGTCACAAGATCAGGAACACTCACAGCCTGAGCAGTGAGACTAGTTACCAGCCTCTGTGATGGATAAATGGGGCTGAGGTCCAACGGTTGGTTGGAGCCCACTGTCGAGGCTAATGACTTTGACCCTTATCCTTTGGCAGCAGAGAGCCAATGAAAGGTATTTGAGATACTGAGTGGCATCATGAAAGTGAATTTTAGGAGACTAAGCTGGAGTTATGTAGAATTGAGTGAGGAAGTATTATTATGAGTATTGAACAGAGCAAATAATTGAGATATTGAGATTCTCTAAGCTGAGCATCTGTGATTCTAAAATACAATACTAGCATCCATGAAAAAAAAAAAAGAGAGAAAGAAGAAACTTAGGGAATGACTGCAATGATTCATGGGAAGGGAAAGGAAGTTTTATATATATATATAAAAATATATATATATAGATGGGTGGAGCAAGATGGCCGAATAGGAACAGCTCCAGTCTCCAACTCCCAGCGCGAGCGACACAGAAGACTGGTGATTTCTGCATTTTCAACTGAGGTACTGGGGTCATCTCACTGGGGAGTGCCAGACAATCGGTGCTGGTCAGCTGCTGCAGCCCGACCAGCGAGAGCTGAAGCAGGGCGAGGCATCGCCTCACCTGGGAAGCGCAAGCGGGAAGGGAATCCCTTTTCCTAGCCAGGCGAACTGAGACACACAACACCTGGAAAATCGGGTAATTCCCACCCCAATACTGCGCTTTAAGCAAATGGGCACACCAGGAGATTATATCCCACACCTGGCTGGGAAGGTCTCACGGCCACGGAACCTCCCTCATTGCTAGCACAGCAGTCTGCGATCTAACCGCAAGGCAGCAGCGAGGCTGGGGGAGGGGCGCCCGCCATTGCTGAGGCTTAAGTAGGTAAACAAAGCCGCTGGGAAGCTCAAACTGGGTGGAGCTCACAGCAGCTCAAGGAAACCTGCCTGTCTCTGTAGACTCCACCTCTGGGGACGGGGAACAGCTAAACAACAACAACAACAAAAAGAGCAGCAGAAACCTCTGCAGACGCAAATGACTCTGTCTGACAGCCTTGAAGGGAGCAGTGGATCTCCCAACATGGAGGTTGAGATCTGAGAAGGGACAGACTGCCTGCTCAAGTGGGTCCCTGACCCCTGAGTAGCCTAACTGGGAGACATCCCCCACTAGGGGCAGTCTGACACCCCACACCTCACAGGGTGGAGTACACCCCTGAGAGGAAGCTTCCAAAGGAAGAATCAGACAGGTACACTCGCTGTTCAGCAATATTCTATCTTCTGCAACCTCTGCTGCTGATACCCAGGCAAACAGGGTCTGGAGTGGACCTCAAGCAATCTCCAACAGACCTGCAGCTGAGGGTCCTGACTGTTAGAAGGAAAGCTATCCAACAGGAAGGACACCTATACCAAAACCCCATCAGTATGTCACCATCATCAAAGACCAGAGGCAGATAAAACCACAAAGATGGGGAAAAAGCAGGGCAGAAAAGCTGGAAATTCAAAAAATAAGAGCGCATCTCCCCCTGCAAAGGAGCGCAGCTCATCGCCAGCAACGGATCGAAGCTGGTCAGAGAATGACTTTGACGAGATGAGAGAAGAAGGCTTCAGTCCATCAAACTTCTCAGAGCTAAAGGAGGAATTACGTACCCAGCGCAAAGAAACTAAAAATCTTGAAAAAAGAGTGGTAGAATTGACAGCTAGAATAATTAATGCAGAGAAAGTCATAAACGAAATGACAGAGATGAAAACCATGACACGAAAAATACGTGACAAATGCACAAGCTTCAGTAACCGACTCGATCAACTGGAAGAAAGAGTATCAGCGATTGAGGATCAAATGAATGAAACGAAGCGAGAAGAGAAACCAAAAGAAAAAAGAAGAAAAAGAAATGAACAAAGCCTGCAAGAAGTATGGGATTATGTAAAAAGACCAAATCTACGTCTGATTAGGGTGCCTGAAAGTGAGGGGGAAAATGGAACCAAGTTGGAAAACACCCTTCAGGATATCATCCAGGAGAACTTCCCCAACCTAGTAGGGCAGGCCAACATTCAAATCCAGGAAATACAGAGAACGCCACAAAGATACTCCTCGAGAAGAGCAATTCCAAGACACATAACTGCCAGATTCACCAAAGTTGAAATGAAGGAAAAAATCTTAAGGGCAGCCAGAGAGAAACGTCGGGTTACCCACAGAGGGAAGCCCATCAGACTAACAGCAGATCCCTCAGCAGAAACTCTACAAGCCAGAAGAGAGTGGGGGCCAATATTCAACATTCTTAAAGAAAAGAATTTTAAACCCAGAATTTCATATCCAGCCAAACTAAGTTTCATAAGTGAAGGAGAAATAAAATCCTTTACAGATAAGCAAATGCTTAGAGATTTTGTCACCACCAGGCCTGCCTTACAAGAGACCCTGAAGGAAGCCCTAAACATGGAAAGGAACAACCGGTACCAGCCATTGCAAAAACATGCCAAAATGTAAAGACCATCGAGGCTAGGAAGAAACTGCATCAAGTAATGAGCAAAATAACCAGTGAATATCATAATGGCAGGATCAAGTTCACACATAACAATATTAACCTTAAATGTAAATGGACTAAATGCTCCAATTAAAAGACACAGACTGGCAAACTGGATAAAGAGTCAAGACCCATCAGTCTGCTGTATTCAGGAGACCCATCTCACATGCAGAGACATACATAGGCTCAAAATAAAGAGATGGAGGAAGATCTACCAAGCAAATGGAAAACAAAAAAAAGCAGGGGTTGCAATACTAGTCTCTGATAAAACAGACTTTAAACCATCAAAGATCAAAAGAGACAAAGAAGGCCATTACATAATGGTAAAGGGATCAATTCAACAGGAAGAGCTAACTATCCTAAACATATATGCACCCAATACAGGAGCACCCAGATTCATAAAGCAAGTCCTTAGAGACTTTCAAAGAGACTTAGACTCCCATACAATAATAATGGGAGACTTCAACACTCCACTGTCAACATTAGATAGATCAACGAGACAGAAAGTTAACAAGGATATCCAGGAATTGAACTCATCTCTGCACCAAGCGGACCTAATAGACATCTATAGAACTCTCCACCCCAAATCAACAGAATATACATTCTTCTCAGCACCACAGTGCACTTATTCCAAAATTGACCACATAATTGGAAGTAAAGCACTTCTCAGCAAATGTAAAAGAACAGAAGTTATAACAAACTGTCTCTCAGACCACAGTGCAATCAAACTAGAACTCAGGACTAAGAAACTCAATCAAAACTGCTCAACTACATGGAAACTGAACAACCTGCTCCTGAATGACCACTGGGTACATAACGAAATGAAGGCAGAAATAAAGATGTTCTTTGAAACCAATGAGAACACAGATACAACATACCAGAATCTCTGGGACACATTTAAAGCAGTGTGTAGAGGGAAATTTGTAGCACTAAATGCCCACAAGAGAAAGCTGGAAAGATCTAAAATTGACACTCTAACATCACAATTAAAAGAACTAGAGAGGCAAGAGCAAACACATTCAAAAGCTAGCAGAAGGCAAGAAATAACTAAGATGAGAGCAGAACTGAAGGAGATAAAGACACAAAAACCCTCCAAAAAATCAATGAATACAGGAGTTGGTTTTTGGAAAAGATCAACAAAATTGACAGACCACTAGCAAGACTAATAAAGAAGAAAAGAGAAGAATCAAATAGACGCAATAAAAAATGATAAAGGGGATATCACCACCGACCCCACAGAAATACAAAGTACCATCAGAGAATACTATAAACACCTCTACGCAAATAAACTAGAAAATCTAGAAGAAATGGATAATTTCCTGGACATTTACACTCTTCCAAGACTAAACCAGGAAGAAGTTGAATCCCTGAACAGACCAATAGCAGGCTCTGAAATTGAGGCAATAATTAATATCCTACCAACCAAAAAAAGTCCAGGACCAGATGGATTCACAGCTGAATTCTACCAGAGGTACAAGGAGGAGCTGGTACCATTCCTTCTGAAACTATTCCAATCAATTGAAAAAGAGGGAATCCTCCCTAACTCATTTTATGAGGCCAACATCATCCTGATACCAAAGCCTGGCAGAGACACAACAAAAAAAGAGAATTTTAGACCAATATCCCTGATGAACATCGATGCAAAAATCCTCAATAAAATACTGGCAAACCGGATTCAGCAGCACATCAAAAAGCTTATCCACCATGATCAAGTGGGCTTCATCCCTGGGATGCAAGGCTGGTTCAACATTTGCAAATCAATAAATATAATCCAGCATATAAACAGAACCAAAGACAAGAACCACATGATTATCTCAATAGATGCAGAAAAGGCTTTTGACAAAATTCAACAGCCCTTCATGCTAAAAACGCTCAATAAATTCGGTATTGATGGAACGTACCTCAGAATAATAAGAGCTATTTATGACAAACCCACAGCCAATATCATACTGAATGGGCAAAAACTGGAAAAATTCCCTCTGAAAACTGGCACAAGACAGGGATGCCCTCTCTCACCGCTCCTATTCAACATAGTGTTGGAAGTTCTGGCTAGGGCAATCAGGCAAGAGAAAGAAATCAAGGGTATATAGTTAGGAAAAGAAGAAGTCAAATTGTCCCTGTTTGCAGATGACATGATTGTATATTTAGAAAACCCCATTGTCTCAGCCCCAAATCTCCTTAAGCTGATAAGCAACTTCAGCATAGTCTCAGGATACAAAATTAATGTGCAAAAATCACAAGCATTCTTATACACCAGTAACAGACAAACAGAGAGCCAAATCATGAATGAACTTCCATTCACAATTGCTTCAAAGAGAATAAAATACCTAGGAATCCAACTTACAAGGGATGTAAAGGACCTCTTCAAGGAGAACTACAAACCACTGCTCAGTGAAATAAAAGAGGACACAAACAAATGGAAGAACATACCATGCTCATGAATAGGAAGAATCAATATCGTGAAAATGGCCATACTGCCCAAGGTTATTTATAGATTCAATGCCATCCCCATCAAGCTACCAATGAGTTTCTTCACAGAATTGGAAAAAACTGCTTTAAAGTTCATATGGAACCAAAAAAGACCCCGCATTGCCAAGACAATCCTAAGTCAAAAGAACAAAGCTGGAGGCATCACGCTACCTGACTTCAAACTATACTACAAGGCTACAGTAACCAAAACAGCATGGTACTGGTACCAAAACAGAGATATAGACCAATGGAACAGAACAGAGTCCTCAGAAATAATACCACACATCTACAGCCATCTGATCTTTGACAAACCTGAGAGAAACAAGAAATGGGGAAAGGATTCCCTATTTACTAAATGGTGCTGGGAAAACTGGCTAGCCATAAGTAGAAAGCTGAAACTGGATCCTTTCCTTACTCCTTATACGAAAATTAATTCAAGATGGATTAGAGACTTAAATGTTAGACCTAATACCATAAAAACCCTAGAAGAAAACCTAGGTAGTACCATTCACGACATAGGCATGGGCAAGGACTTCATGTCTAAAACACCAAAAGCAACGGCAACAAAAGCCAAAATTGACAAATGGGATCTAATTAAACTAAAGAGCTTCTGCACAGCAAAAGAAACTACCATCAGAGTGAACAGGCAACCTACAGAATGGGAGAAAATTTTTGCAATCTACTCATCTGACAAAGGGCTGATATCCAGAACCTACAAAGAACTCTAACAAATTTACAAGAAAAAAACAAACAACCCCATCAAAAAGTGGGCAAAGGATATGAACAGACATTTCTCAAAAGAAGACATTCATACAGCCAACAGACACATGAAAAAATGCTCATCATCACTCGCCATCAGAGAAATGCAAATCAGAACCACAATGAGATACCATCTCACACCAGTTAGAATGGCAATCATTCAAAAGTCAGGAAACAACAGGTGCTGGAGAGGATGTGGAGAAATAGGAACACTTTTACACTGTTGGTGGGATTGTAAACTAGTTCAACCATTATGGAAAACAGTATGGCAATTCCTCAAGGATCTAGAACTAAATGTACCATATGACCCAGCCATCCCATTACTCAGTATATACCCAAAGGATTATAAATCATGCTGCTACAAAGACACATGCACACGTATGTTTATTGCGGCACTATTCACAATAGCAAAGACTTGGAATCAACCCAAATGTCCATCTGTGACAGACTGGATTAAGAAAATGTGGCACATATACACCATGGAATACTATGCAGCCATAAAAAAGGATGAGTTTGCATCCTTTGTAGGGACATGGATGCAGCTGGAAACCATCATTCTTAGCAAACTATCACAAGAACAGAAAACCAAACACCGCATGTTCTCACTCATAGGTGGGAACTGAACAATGAGACCACTTGGACTCGGGAAGGGGAACATCACACACTGGGGCCTATCATGGGGAGGGGGGAGGGGGGAGGGATTGCATTGGGAGTTATACCTGATATAAATGACGAATTGATGGGTGCTGACGAGTTGATGGGTGCAGCACACCAACATGGCACAAGTATACATATGTAACAAACCTACACGTTATGCACATGAACCCAGAACTTAAAGTATAATAATAAAAAAATAAAAAATATATATATAAATATATATATATATATATATTTCAAATTGACTACTATTCTTTACTGAATACTGAATCTCTCAAGAAAAACTAAGACTGGGAACAAGGAGGCCAGGTCTGCCAGCTTCCCCATTCTTGCTCTGCCTTGCAGTGCAATTTGCAGGGTAGGGGGAGGTGGTCTTTCTCATCCCTTTAGCTTGCTTACTCTCCAGGCAGCAGGACATTTGTCAAATAGGTAGACAGGCTCTAGTTCTACTCAAACTAGTTATTTACTGCAGCAGGCAATTTAAAAGGATGGAGGAGGTCTGAACAATTATGTACAACTTTGGAATCACAGGCAATACATTCAGAGTCATTAAAAGGAAGCAATTTTAACTACTCCCTCCTCTTCAGAACCAAGTAAAGATCCTGCATTAAGAGGTCTCTTAAGTTGACTGACCACACCAAACTGTGGGAACCAGGGGCTTAACAATCAGGGAACTACTATTAAATAAACCAAATTAAAAAATTAGCTCCAAGTGCTTATTCCCTACTAGAGATAATTAGTCTAATACACTTGCTCACTTGCTTTTGTCTTTCTCAATCCAGTTCCAGTTTGTTGGCATAACTTTAGGGATTCCTTATTGTAGAGGAAAATAAAATAAAATGGACATTCCAAACAATAAGCACTTGTTACAGGCAAGTCTATTAACTAAAATAATTTTTTTTTTTTTTTTTTTGAGACGGAGTCTTGCTCTGTCGCCCAGGCTGGAGTGCAGTGGCGAGATCTCAGCTCACTGCAAGCTCCGCCTCCCGGGTTCACGCCATTCTCCTGCCTCAGCCTCCCGAGTAGCTGGGACTACAGGTGCCCGCCACAGCGCCCGGCTAATTTTTGTATTTTTAGTAGAGACGGGGTTTCACCGTGTTAGTCAGGATGGTCTCGATCTCCTGACCTCGTGATCCACCTGTCTCGGCCTCCCAAAGTGCTGGGATTACAGGTGTGAGCCACCACGCCCGGCTAACTAAAATAATTATAATAATTTCCAGAACATCTTTATTGTTGTGCTAAAATAACTGGCTTACATTTATAACTAAAATGACCTTTCTCACATCACTAAGATGTTCCACTCCAAAAACAGCCACGCGTATCACAATTTTACCACCCAAAATCTAATCCTATGTCTTTGTATCTGACAAGTCAAACAGAGCAAGGAAGTACTATTAGTGGTCTCAAATGATATAAAAAATAAAATACTTCCATATACAGTGATTGGAATCTTAATACAACTGAAAAAAAACTTTGGTGAAACACTGACATTTAATGAACCTTTAGGGTTGGAAAGGGGAGACAGGGAGTGAGTGGAAAGATAACTAAGACTCAGGCCTCATTACAGAGTCATTCACAATCCATGTTCCCAGGTAGAAGGCACACCTTTGTGTAGCTGTGCACAGATAATAATAGGGGCAAGATATAAGTGTTATAGCAGAATTACCAAATGCTATAAAAGTGGCACACAAGAAAGAAGTTACTTCTACTTGGGGCAACGGGAGTCAAACTTACAGAATTTGGGAGAGAGAAGTAACATTTAGCTTGAATATTTTAATTTTAACACATTTAAAGCTTCTAGACTCACAGGTACAATTTATATTAACACACACACGTAAACACATCTTCCAACACAGTAATATAAAATTATAAAAATGAAGAAAGCAAAATCCCATGGACTCCACTCCCAAAGATGACCCCTGCTAACATTTGGGTATATTTCTTTCCACATGTTTGCTTTATGCATATGGAAGGCATATCTTTTATGTGCATAATCAGAAAACTATATAAATTGTAGATCAAAAAAGGAAGATCTTTTCCTACTTCTCTATTTTAAAATATCTCGGTGACAGTAAGACATCAGTGATCTTCTGACTTTTGTCCTTTTATTCATGGAACACAAGCACCAGGAAATGCCTTAAATGACTCAGACAATCTGTGGATTGTAACGTTGCGGGGCCCAAGGGCGTGTTTTGGACATTTGGCTAGGACAAGTGGCTGGTACAATGGCCAATTAAGAGGCACTTTTATGAGGAAAAACATACTTTCTGCAAGATAGATCTCTAGTGACCGATCCACCAAATGCCTTTGCTCTACTCTGTATGTTGCATCTGCTGTTACTTGGCTGGTTTGTTAAATGATGTCCTATCTCCTGGGCACATAAGCTGCCACTGGGAAGTGGCTGGGAACCTACACTGCTGGTGTCACTGATACTAACGGTGTGTGTAGGAGTCTTCCCCACCTTAGGTCTTTCTTATACTTCTTCAATAAGACTTTCTATAAAGGCAGAGCAATACCAGAGCAAAGCAAAAGCCCTGCAAACACCAGCCAGATGCAGGGGCCCGAAGTGCCGAGGCGTCGGGGTTGGGGAGAGTAGGACAACATTCGGCTGAGGCAACCACATCCTGTTCCTGGACAGCTGCAGTGGCAATGCGCCAGGAGGACGTGGGGATGGCTCCACACCCGCTGCCAAGTCAAACACGGGGCTCTCCAGGCAGAATGAGGGACTAATCTTCCTGACTGGTGAAAGGAAAACCTGGTGAAGGTCACAGTCTTCAAAAGCAGACCAAAGCAGAGGCATTGCTGAGTCAGCAGTGAGAGAAGGGAGTGTGGAAACTGGTCCCTTCGTGGAGGAAGTGACCTGTTAATGAGCAAGAACAAGGCCAGGAGAAGGCCCACTCCCAGCAAGCTGTGAGTTGACTCATAGGGGCCATTGGGAGGACTGTCCCAGGTGATGTGAGCGGTCTGGAGCCATACCGGTGTACTCTGCTTTTGTTTAAAATGAATTAAAATGAATTAGGGGCTTCGGGAATGAGCCAAATGGGCAATAATTACATGAATAGACCATGTCTTCCCAAGACGCCACCTCACTGGTTATCGAATCTGTGAAGCCGCTGTCTCCTCATTTCTTCTTCTGGTGAGAGACGAAACCCGTAGGGTGGGGGGCTATTTCTGGTATTTCCTGTAGTGAGAAAGCCAAAGGAAAAATCAATCGTTCTGACATTACAAGGCGTGTGTACCCTACGACTCCAAGGGAACAAAATGATAGCTTGAGTGTCATCTTTATTTTAACACAAAACAGAAATATAACAAAGATTTTTCAACTTCAGCTGTCAGTACTAAATTTCAACATCAAGTAAATATTTTTAGAGTGGTTCAGCCACGAACCTGATTTGACTCATTTTGAGGCTTTTTGATAATCTTCCCACTTGTATTTTTCCTTCCACCGTGCTCCATAATTTGCATCATTCAGGCTTACATAGTGTCTCAAGGGCTTATTGTCTTTTTTTTAAATACCCATATATAATTTGTTGCCACCTTTTCTAACTTCCCCCACCAACTAGGCTGGTTTGGCTTCTTCTGGTCAGCCTTTGGGTGCTCCTTTTCTTCCTTCTAACGTGCTGCCTCCTGCACCAATGTGGCTAATCAGAATCACGCGTGATTGAAACACACAACCACTGGAGCAGAGTTACTATACTGATCAATATCTGGGCACGCAAACAAAAATGCAGGCATCATACTTCAAGATCATATGAAGGACTGTGGAAATTGTTACTGAAAAGAGTTTCTCAGGGATGCAAACTTACCAAAAACACAGTTTGTAATGATACAAGAATTTCAATCACTACGTAAGAAAACATTCTCCCAGGCGTCATGAGTAGTAATAAGGGGAGAAAAATACATAGTCATTGATCTCAAGGAACCAGCAACCTAAAGCTGATGAAAGAGCTTCAATATTCCCTATAAGGCAACCGGGAAGACGCATCACTGATAGATACGGGTAAGTAGAGGTTTACTTCTAAGCATGAGGACCGAAAAGGCTGTACCTTTTCATTACTATAGCTCTGCTAACCCTGGTAATTTGCCCTGAAAGGCTCTCTCCCATCACCTACATCAACCAGAAGTCTTACTCACTCTTGTAATGCTAGGCCACCCCCGATGGAACCAACAGAAGAACTCTCCCAATTCAAACTCTTCAGCTTTCAGCACCTTCCGTTTGGTTGTCTTCTTTCAATCATCACCACATCCTGCCAGATGTGTAGGCATTTCTGGACCACTCTTCTCTCTCCTAACAGGATCATAAACTCTAAAATGGTGGGGGATCCCTCTGACATGTCTCCCTCTCCCCAGCGTCGGGGACAGTTCTGAACACACAGTAGCTGTTCAATAAGTGTATGGACTTGACTCAACAGCACCTGCTTACGACTTCCAACGCTGCCCAGTGAGGTTCTGAAACAACTCATTCGGGACCAAATGTTCTGGCAGCACTGGCCCGGCTGGGAAGGGAGGGTGGGCAAAGCACAGGTAAGCCAGGAGGGAAAGCAAGTGAACAAACGGTCGATCCCTCTTGCTTATTGCCCAAGAGTGGCACCTTTTCAAAGATGTGTCCATTTATGTATAAGCTGACATGGCAACTGTTAAAACCATAATGAAAAGATGTTAGAGAAAGCAGTGGGAAACGGAGTCCGTCTTTTCAATCCACAGCTGAAGTTTCCGTTGTCAAAGAGAAATTCAAAAAAGTAGTCAAAGCCAACCCCTTTTTTATATTTTTGCTTCTCTACTGATGAAGATCCCAATGCTTCCCCAGAACTGATTCTCATTTCCTGTTGAGAGCATGGGAGAATTATACCTCCCCAACCCCTTGTACCCTTCCTGACTAGAACACCCCAAAACAAACAGGGCAGGCCTAGCCCCCACACTCACTTCTGCTGGATAAATCCCTACTTCAAGGCATTTTGATACAGTGAAAAATAGACCAATTTGTTAACTTTCATTAAAGCTGATACTCAAACATATTATAGGCTTATAACACTTTTACCATAAAGATTTTATAAATACTGTAAGATTAAAAGTTAAAAACCTAGATACTGTTTTTGCCATATGTATTTGTAAAGGAATCTCTCTTTGTTCAAAATGGTAAATGCTTTCAAATTACAAATTCATGAATCAAATCACCATTAGTTGATTGCTTAAAACTGTTTTATGGCCGGGCGCGGTGGCTCAAGCCTGTAATCCCAGCACTTTGGGAGGCCGATACGGGTGGATCACGAGGTCAGGAGATCGAGACCATCCTGGCTAACACGGTGAAACCCCATCTCTACTGAAAAAATACAAAAAAACTAGCCGGGCGATCGATGTGGCGGGCGCCTGTAGTCCCAGTTACTCAGGAGGCTGAGGCAGGAGAATGGTGTAAACCCAGGAGGCGGAGCTTGCAGTGAGCTGAGATCTGGCCACTGCACTCCAGCCCGGGCTACAGAGCGAGACTCCGTCTCAAAAAAAAAAAAAAAAAAAAAAAAAAAACTTTTATATGATGAGCTCCAAATATTCCTTTTCCCCTTAACAGTTGTTTTTAAAAAGACCGGTCTTAATTGCACTTGTGAATGCAGGCCAGGACTTGACACCTCATTCCAGATGGACTGGGAACTCTGTTAGAACTAGCTACGGGCAGAGTCAGAAGCAAGGTCGACGTGGCACCCTGACTCCGGGCCACAGGGCAGAAACCCATGGAGGCTGAAAGACTGCTTAGACTCCCAGAGGGAAACACAGAGTCCTCTGGTGTTTTCTTTAGCGTTTCTTCAAAAGAAAAAGCCTGCAGATTAATAATTTCCATGAAGGGAACTGCATGGAGGAATTAGAAGAGGCAGACTGGGAAGGTGCCCGAGGTCCAGCTCTCAAAAGGAGCAGCCAGCACACACAGCCTTGGACCCATTTGCAGGGCATTCGAGGAGAACCAGGGCTGAGCCAACCAAAGAAATGCCACATGCTGAAGTAGAAAACTCATGTCAGGAGAAGAACAATCATCACACTCTTCTTTATAAAGCCCTTTCAAGGTGCCCTTTTCCACTTAGCTTTTACTCTCAATAGAATCATCTCAGTTTTGCAGATGAGGAAACAGGCTCAGAAGGTATTAGGGACACATCTGAGGTCACTAAGCTAGCATGAAGAACAGCAAACCTTCTGAGTCTCTTCCCACTTTCCCATGTGGCCATCGGTTTTCACACTGAAAGCGTTCAGGGTTGCACCTCTCACCATCCCCGCCCTTCCTGCCCAAACCCAGTGTCCTTTTTCTTCACGGATATGGGCATGTGGGAAGCTCACTGCTATTTGAAAACAGAAAAATAAGAAGGTCCAGTCTAAGTTCTCAATTCTGTAGGACTCTGCTGATATCAAAGATGTGAATCTAAAGTTCCCATGTGGGTCTCCTTAAATTCCACTGGCTGCTAGCACGGTTTGGCTTTCTAGGAGAACCAAGAAGGCATTGGGTATAACAATACAACAACCCAAACCACAATAAAGCCCGATTTGTAATCATGCCAGCTCTTAAGGTATTTTAAATCCTTCCAACTCAGTGTTTTTGATATAAAAGCCATCTTACTCTCTGAAGAATGGCTGAATTGCTTTGTTTCCAGTTCTGAAAACTACACTGTTCTGAATATGAGTTGATCTGGGGGGAATGTTTTTAAGCATAAAAACTTATTTCGAAGACAATCACAAAGCTGATGTCAGCCACTAGCGTACACTGACTACTGTGGGTGTGCTTTGAGTTGGAGTCACACTCGGCACAAGACTACCTGGCTGTCCACTCAGTCTCAGGTATGCTCTGTCTTCTACTTCCCCACCTTTGCATTTATGTGTCAAACTATTTCTATAGTTTCCACTTGTGTCATATGATCTATTACCTGTCTTCTTAACCTCCAGCATTCTCTGCAGGCTTTCTCGAAGGGTCTTACCCTTGTGTTTCTGAGCCTCCTTGGGGTGGTAGAAGGAGGCGTCCCCATAGGTGTAAAAGGAAAAAGTGTTAGTAGGGAATTAGGAGACAGTTTCCCAGCTCTGCCTGGGAATCGTGGAGACACCCTTCACAAGGTGCTTCATTTCAGCAGTCTCCAGGTGAATCCTATGCTTCTTTTCAGCAGTCTCCAGTTGAATCCTATGCTTCTTTTCAGCAGTCTCCAGGTGAATCCTATGCTTCATTTCAGCAGTCTCCAGTTGAATCCTATGCTTCTTTTCAGCAGTCTCCAGTTGAATCCTATGCTTCTTTTCAGCAGTCTCCAGTTGAATCCTATGCTTCATTTCAGCAGTCTCCAGTTGAATCCTATGCTTCTTTTCAGCAGTCTCCAGGTGAATCCTATGCTTCATTTCAGCAGTCTCCAGTTGAATCCTATGCTTCATTTCAGCAGTCTCCAGTTGAATCCTATGCTTCTTTTCAGCAGTCTCCAGGTGAATCCTATGCTTCATTTCAGCAGTCTCCAGTTGAATCCTATGCTTCATTTCAGCAGTCTCCAGTTGAATCCTATGCTTCATTTCAGCAGTCTCCAGTTGAATCATATGTGAGAGGAGGCTACTGAAAAAGGGGACTTCCAGGGTCCTTTCCATGACTCTGAAGTTTGACAACCTGTGATTAAATCCCAGCTCCTCCACTTTTTAGCTACACATCCTTGAGCAAGTAGGTAACCCTCTTGCTCTTGGTCTTAGTTTCCTTATCTATAAAATGGGAATACTGAGTAGTTCCTTTGGTTGGTTGTTGAAGGATTAGAAGAGATAATCCACATAAAATGTTTAGCTGGGTGCCACATGACAGTAAATGCCGGCTGAACATTGGATGGTATGATTGTTCATCTCTAACATCATCAAGAATCATGTGCTAAATGTCTACTTGTTCCTATCATTAACTCTGTATACGAGATATACAAAATGGGCTGGGCGTGGTGGCTCATGCCTCTAATCCCAGCACTTTGGGAGGCCGAGGCAGGCCGTTCACCAGGTCTGGAGATTGAGACCATCCTGGCCAACATGGTGAAACCCCGACTCTACTAAAAATACAAAAATTAGCTGGGTGTGGTGACACGGGCCTGTAATCCCAGCTACTTGGGAGGCTGGGGCAGGTGAATGGCTTGAACCCGGAAGGCAGAGATTGCAGTGAGCCCAGATCTTGCCCCTGCACTCCAGCCAGGCAACAGAGAGAGACTCTGTCTTAAAAAAAAAAA
Source organism: Rhinopithecus roxellana (assembly GCF_007565055.1). NCBI lineage: Eukaryota > Metazoa > Chordata > Mammalia > Primates > Cercopithecidae > Rhinopithecus > Rhinopithecus roxellana. Next base: position 22,416,438 of record NC_044562.1, read on the forward strand.
AAAAAAAAAGATATACAAAATGACAAAACCTGTGACTTCTTAAAATACAGAGCTCAATTCTGTTTGCAAACCCTTTGGCAGTGCTTTGTACAGTGTTGGGTTGCTAGTTACTAAATATCTGTCTTCTAAGAAATAGACATAAAAAGGTAATTAATGACTTCCATTAAGTAGCATGCTTTAGTCACATGAAGGAGCCTTTGGGTGACTGACAGAGCTGGAGTGTCCAGCCAAGATCTTCTTTTCTCTGCTTAGTTATATCATACATTGGACATTTACAGGCCTGCGTGAAATGGCCCTGCTCCAAAGAACTTGGTATAGAATATGAGTATTTATGAGCCTTGCCTCCGTGTTCTTGTCAATGGAGGTCAGCCCTCAATTTTACTCAAAGCAGCAGTGAGCATGCTTCAAAGAACCTCAGGAACACTGCTCGTGTTAAGATGATTTACCTCAATTACAGCACCAGTAGTAAGATCATAGAATTTATTGATTTGTGGTTCTTTATGAAAAAATGTTCAGTCCTCTACCCTTATGTAAAATGCAGTAGCCTCTGCATTTTACATCTAAGGGAAGAGAAGCAATTTTATCCAGATAAGAATTGCTAAAAAGGAGCACCATGAGTTTATGGCCATTTTCCCTACTGTTTGCCATCCGTGTAAATCTAGACGTTTACTTTGCTGGTATTCATAGATCCTGCCCATGATCTGATGAACACACTATGCCATGCAGTGAAATTATACTGAAGCCGCAGGATAGCATAATATCTCTCCCTTAAATTAGGGAGCTAAAGAGGCAATCACTTTTTTTTCTAAACCAGGAAACCTCTAAATAAATCACCAGTGTTCTCTGGGATTTCTATTGTCAGATGAGGGCAGCAGCATGGGACCCATGTTCTCTCTTTCAAGAATGTTACTTTATTAGCATTCCATGAACTGCAAAGCTTCCAAAATGCCTCCTGAAAGGATGGTTGTTAAGTCATTTACCGTCAAAGACCAAAAAGGCCTGGAAGGAACCCCAGGTCTAACAATTTAGCAAGACATTCTTTGAAAAGGGGAGATGCTTAAAGGCAGTAACCACACTTTACGTTTTGACTCGCTAATTATAATATTCTCTCTCTCTTTATAAGTAGTATGAAATTAACTTAAAATGGTATAACTTTCATACAAATGGAAATTACAGTATGGTTTATGAGAAGGGCAATATTTAGATGTGACTTTAGAGAGAAAACATTCACGTTTCTATTTCTTCAATCAATCAAGACTGTAACAGTGGAGATTCCCTAATTCTGAAATAATATCTGGAATCTGAAAACAAGAAGCCTTGAAACGGAGATCTCTACGATTTACAGTGGTTAGCACTCTGCATTGTGAAACAGAGATCAGCTCAGCCCCTGGTTTACCACTTTACCTGTTGTACTTTTCTCTCCCTCCAGCTGGTTAATTTCGGAGACCGTTAATGAACACAAATGACTTAAAATCAACAGGCTATAATCCAGGTAACAATCTGAGTAACCTATGACATCAGGTCCACTATGTCAGGTCAGTGTTTCCTGCAATATAGACAAGATATGGTCTGACTTCTAGAATTCCCCCACCTCCCAAAAAAAGAAAGAAAAGTCAAAGGGAGACAAAGAATATTTGTGAGACAACTGCTACATGCTCACTCTATTTACTGCCCCACCCCCCACTACACCTTGAAGTGTATAACTTGATTCATTTTCACAAACTGGACGTGTGAGACCAATATCCAGGTCAAGATACGAGGTTATTTCTGAAAATACCAGAATATTTCCCGCACTCATAAGCCACCACATGCCCCCTTCCAGTTACTATACCTTGATACCCAACAGTACCCATGATCCTGATTTCTAACTATAGATTTTTTCCCTATTTCTGTCCATAAGTGGATCCATACAATATGTACGCTTTGTGAGTGGCTTAATTTTACATCATTCTTGTGAGATTCATCCATGTTGTTTAAGTGGTTTCTATCCTACTTATCCTTCCAAGTAGAATTTTCTTGTCTATTTTATAGGTGAGGAATTGAGGCTTAAAGATTTTAAGCAACTTGGCAAAGCCAAATAGCTGGTCAGTGGCTGAGTCAGGAACTCAAACCTAGATTCCCATCTATTCTCCTTCAGACATGTTGTCTTCCTCAGCCCCTACATCAGCATATGTAAACCTCCAGAAGGTATTATTGCCTTAATTAGGACTTGGAGACAGGGTCTGTTTAAAAGACAGCAGAAACAATGCATCTTCTGCCTTAAATAAGGCTCACTGCAAATAGTAAGGCTTTATGTTGGATAACTGGATGCATCAAAATTAGGATCTCCTTTGACAAGGAGTAAGGTTTGGCAACAGATAGGTCCAGCTGCAAAAATCAGCCTTGGTAGTTAACTCTCAAGTATTTTCTAAAATAGAGAACAGTTTATAACTTCTTACAGGAATAATTCTCCATGCTCGTTCTATCTCTTAATATATCTATATCTATGTATATGAGGTCTGTAAAATGATACAAAAAGTATCATTTTAAACCCTTTGGAATATTAAAATCCCACCTTCCTCTCAGAAGCTCCAGGGCCAATGTGTCTGCTCAGAGGGGCAGCTTGAGCCCCCGACCTCTTCTGATGTTTCTGATGCAGATTCCACACCAGTCCGCAGAGAGGGCCAGCCTGGCACAGTGTGGGCAGCTGCTCTCCACCTCGCATGGCCTGAGTCTTTGCTCAACTCCACTACAGAGACTCTGCAGCCTCAAAGGATTCCTTAGGTCCAAACTGCGGCCTGCTTCAGGCTTCCCAGGCATCTGGGTCCTTTGTCTGTTCTGACCTTTATCTTGGGGTCCAGGAGACTTGCCATTGTCTCTTTCTGGCCTGGTTTTCCTGAAGATGTTCAGATGGGGCATAGTGGCAGGGAAGGCCAGAGGAAGAGACTTACAGTGGTCTCTTCAGGGCCCTGATATGAGTCCCACTCCCAACCTCTTGCTTCTTGATCTTGAGATTGTCTTTGGGTAAGTTTTACCTTCACTATTTTAAAAAGAGAAGAGTAGTGAGGGCAACAGTGTTTAAATGATAATACACTGAGCGCAAAATAGAATAAAATATTGCCCCTCCTGAAACACACTGGGTCCTGGCCCTGCTGCTTGCCACCTACTATGACTTTCATCCTAAGAGAATGGCAGCGGCTGGATTCTCCCATTCTTAGCTTTTAGCAGCCCTGGCCCTATGCATAGAAGTTTCCATCAAACAGCAACTGTTGCCCAGTTTGCTGCAGTGGTCCTTAATCTGAACCGTGCACAGAAATGAAGAACCTGTTCAAAATGCAGATTATTGGATCCCCTCCACCCCCTCACCACAGATTCTGATGCAGTAAGTGGTGGCTGGAGCCCAGAAACTTCATTTTAATGAGCACCCAGATGACTCTGTTGCAGATAATGTATCAAGTCACTGAGAAATGCTGTGGCAAATGAATTCACTTCAACCAGATGTGGGTTCATATCGGGGCTCCACCAGGATCTGGCACAGGTCACTTCCCTCCCTGGGCCTCAGGCCCCTCATCTGTACCCAGAGGGGCCTGGACCTCTGACTCCCACACAGAGGTTCGAGTGTCCATGACTGTTTGGTTCCCAGTGAAACACAGGGGTCGGGTGGCAGACAGATGGGAGAGTGCAAATGTGTCACAGCAGCAACCCGCCTCTCTGGCCAGCTGTTCTGGGCAGCTTCTCTGGAGACTGTTGCCTGTCCTACCAGCTAGCTGCTCATGACTTTTGGCAGCTGGTAGAGAAGCAGCCACGCTATGCTCCTTGGCAATGTCCTCCAACACATTCTGTCTCTCTTCAGTGCCATCCTCCCATCCCAATGTTTAAATTTTTCTTTTATTATACTTCAAGTTCTGGGATATGTGTGCAGAACGTGCAGGTTTGTTACATAGGTATACATGTGCCATGGTGGTTTGCAGCACCCATCAACCTGTCGATCTAGGTTATAAGCCCTGGATGCATTGGGTATTTCTCCTAATGCTATGCCTCCCCTTGCCCCCACCTCCTGACAGGCCCTGGTGTGTGATGTTCCCCTCCCTGTGTCCATGTGTTCTCATTGTTCAACTCCCACTTATAAGCAAGAACATGCAGTGTTTGGTTTTCTGTTCCTGTGTTACTGTGCTGAGAATGATGGTTTCCAGATTCATCCATGTCCCTGCAAAGGATATGAACTCATTCTTTTTTATGGCTGCATAGTATTCCACGGTATATATGTGCCACATTTTCTTTATCCAGTCTATCATTGATGGGCATTTGGGTTGGTCCCAAGTCTGCTATTGTGAATAGTGCTGCAATAAGCATACATGGTGCATGTGTCTTTACAGTAGAATGATTTATAATTCTTTGGGTATATACCCAATAATGGGATTGCTGAGTCAAATGGTATTTCTGGTTCTAGACCCTTGAGGAATCACCACACTGTCTTCCACCATGGTTGAACTAATTTACACTCCCACCAACAGTGTAAAAGCATTCCCATTTTCCACATCCTCTCCAGCATCTGTTGTTTCCTGACTTTTTAATGATCGCTATTCAAACTGGCATGAGATGATATCTCATTGTGGTTTTGATTTGCATTTCTCTAATGACCAGTGATGATGAGCTTTTTTTCATATGCTTCTTGGCCACATGAATGTGTTCTTTTGAGAAGTGTCTGTTCATATCCTTTACCCGCTTTTTGATGGGGTTATTTTTTTTTTGTAACTTTTTTAAATAAACTTTTTGTTTTGGAATAATTTTAAATTTACGTAAAAGTTGCAAAGATACTACAGACAAGTCAATTCCTTAAATGTTAACATCTTACAGTACATTTGTCAAAACTAAGAAACCAACATTGATACATTCTGTTGAACTAAATTCCAGACATTTAGATTTCCCCAGTTTTTTCACTAATTTTCTTTTTCTGTTTGGGGTCCAATCCTGGAGACCATAGGGCATTGTGTTATCAAGTCTCCTTAGTCTCTTTTGGTCTGTGGCTCTGAGTCCTTTCTTGACCCCCATGACCTTCACAGTCTTGAGTGGTAGTGGCCAGATATCGTGAAGAATGTCATTCGGTCTGGTTTGTCTGCTATTTGTCCTCATGGTTAGACTGGGGTTATGGGTTTTGGTGAAGAATACCACCGAGGTGAAATGCCCTCATCACATATCAATGTGCTGTCAACATGACTTATCACTGGTGACGTTAACCTTGAGCGCTTAGATAAGTAGTGCTTTCACCAGGTTTCTCCACTTTGAATTGTTTCTTTTTTTAAATGAGTTCCAAGGGAATAAAGCTTTGGCCTTTGCCACTAAGAGTTACCTGGATAAACTGGAAGAGGTGGGGGTGGGTATCTAAAGGTGGCTTTGTCACTCTGTCACCCCCTGCTTGGCCATGAGTAGGATACAGTGGTTTGGAATCATCCCTAACCTTGCTGGGTTCTGCACCCCTCATTCCAGATGAAGTGGGGTCTGCTAACGTTGGTATGGGTGTGTGAATCACCAGGAGGGCTGTTTAAGAAATAGCTGCTGATTGGGTGGGCTTGCCACCGAGCCCAGGCTGCTGTAGTTTTAATGAGCTCCCGGGTGACTCCGATGTACATCAGCCTTTGAGAACCACTGAGCTACAGCTCAGATTTTTCTTGCAACTGAAAATATCCACGCGAGTTTCATTCTGGTATTTATATCTGCCAGCAGGTGGAACCAGAGGCCTATAACATTAAATCCACTGAAGAAAACTAGGACAGATTCCAGTCAACAAAGCATTCTGCATTGTAAGCAGAATTAGGGTTATTTTGAAACAGATGGGCGCTACAGAGGCTGCTGCACTGAATATTATGGAGTTGTTTATTGTCTAGATGGCCTGAAACCCAGGAATTATTTGCCAGCATCTAGCAGTTTCTATGTCATATCAGAATTCTTCCAGAGCAGAGGAGACTGACAAGGCACTGGGAGAGATATAGATACAGATATGGATATGAATGCAGATAGTTTAACTATTTCTAATTCTGAATTTCCTCCTGCTATTGTGCATGCTGCCTTGTGTCAGTGAGTGCTTTGCAGGAATGATCCGGAGCCTCCTTAATATGCTAACTCCAAATCAGAGGAGATAAACAGACACAATCTATGGTAATAAGACAATCAATCCTGGATGCAGTAATACTCAAAATGATCTATGTTAGGCCTAACCAGGTGGTACTGGTTACTGGCTCACATTTTCACTCAAACCCTCCCCCCCACTTGTACTTGTCCCCAATCCTCCTCTTTGCTTCTGCCCTTCCTCCTCAGCCCCCACCCCAACCCCAGGAGAGCATCAGAAGGGCGGAAGTGAGATAAAAGGCCCATCTAGCTCCCATTCTGACTGTGCCTGATGCCTGGTTCAGAGTGCACACTGCTGTCTAAGGACATTCAGAACTTGGTTTGACTTGGAGGTTTTTCTGGCCTAGCACTGAGTGAATGTACAAGACCAGGGCTTATAAAGTGAGTATTCCATGAGTTCTTGGAATCTGCAAAAGTCTCCAGCACCAGTGGTTCCTTTCAGGAGAATATTTCTAATTCCTTAGCCTATGACCCCAGGGAGTTAGCTGTTGCTGTTCTGCCTGGTATGCCTAGGCTCAGAGAGGTCACAAAGGCTGTCATGGACTCAACGTTTGTGTTCCCTCAAAATTCATACTTTGAAGTCCTAACCCTCAATGTGATGGTATGTGGAGGTGGGGCCTGTGGGAGGTAATTAGGTTTACATGAGACATGAGGGTGGAGCCCCCGTGGTGGTATTGGTACTCTTATCAGGGAATGAAGAGGCCAGAGCTTGCACTCTGCCATGTGAGGTCACAGTGAGAAGGTGGCCATCTGTAATCCAGGAAGAGGGACCCCACTAGAACCTGATCATATCAGTACCTGGAACTTCTAGCCTCCAGAACTGTGAGAAATAAATTTTTGTTGTTTAAGCCACCCAGTCCATGGCAGTATTTTGTTAAGGCGGCCTAAACTCACTAAGACAGCATCTTTGAAGTTGGCAGCTTGGCAACTGGTAGTTCAGCAGGTGCTGGCTGTCACAGCTGCTGGGCAGGCCCCCAGTGATCAGAGGGGTGAACAGATGTGCTTTCTGGTGGAGAAGAAAGCACATCTTTCTTGGGACCCTGTCCTAAGTGGTGGTTTCATAATTGCCTGGGACAGCAGCTCCCTCCCTCCAAGGGACACAATGCCAGCTGCATGGCTCACCCTCCTACACGAGCAGGGGCAGTTCCTCCATTCACAAATGACAAGGTCCCCCACACCATTGCATTTTGCCCAGGCGCTCAGATCTCCTGTTCAAATAAAGGTATAAAGAAGCATTTTTGATAACATTTAGACCTGTTTTGTTTTTTTCTCACTCCTTTCCACTTGAGTTTCAAACCAGAGAGACGGCCCAATTTCCAGTCCTTGAAACCAAGGGTCAAGGGAATGTTTTCATTGACTTTTGAAATCAAAGACCATTTGAAATTAGCCAACATTTCCCTCAGAAACCTCAATCTTCTTAAAACACTCTTTAACCTTTGTACATGAAAAAAAGTACAAGTAAACATCGTTCCAAGCATTCAAGGAATAAGGAAAAAAAAAAAAAAAAAAAAGACAAGCCAGTGGGAAAAGAACTTTGAAAAGGGACAAAAAGTTGGCAACTTCTGCTGAGAACAACCATCCCCGAGTGATCAAGTTTAGGTCACACTGGACAACTACAGCAGAGAACCATGTGTCTAGTAAAACAAGGCTGTTGGGCCTGGGAAAGGAAGTGGATTGAGGTGGCTGGCCCCTAGGGTAGGTGGCCTGACTGACTAGCAGCAAGTAAAGTGAACCACGTAAGTGGCCCCAGGTCTCACACCTACCCAATACTTCTATGCCACATTCCCGCAGAAAACACAGCATTCTTTGAAGGGCTAAAGACTAGATGCTGGATCTAGAACAGTGATTCTCAAACCCACGTCGGGGAGCTTGGTGAGAGGCAGATTCTAGGGTTCTAATGGGAGATGCCAGATCAATGTTTGTTGGGGGACCCAGAAATGTGCATTTTTTAACATGCACCTCAAGTGAGCTGGGTGTCCACATGCCCCACTTGGAGAAACTTTGATCACAGGAATGCCATACTGTGTTCTGTGGTTATGTTTGTCTTTGACCATTTGTGCCAGCCTGGCATTTGGTTTTGTATAAGTAGGTTTTTGGTGACATTTACTATGAGTCAAAGACTCTGGTAGTTTCCTAGGTCATGCTATGCTTCACCTTGGATGATGTAGATTTTAAAAGATATCAATGCAACCCAACTATCTTGAAAAGCACAGCAAATACAATTGTTAGCTAAAATTCTATTAGTGATGACATTAGAGTAGAAGAAACTGGCCCAATGTTGCTCTCCCAGTCCTAGGAACAAAGGAATTCACCTCTGGATCCCTGGTGCCTGGTACATAGTGGGTGCATCATAAATGCTTGAGGAATGAATGAAAGAACAAGCTAACACACCATGAGGGCAAATTTCCATTTCTGGCCTCAGCCACTAAATAGCTCTCAAATCCTGAGACACAAATAGTGAGGAACAGGTGAGTGGGGACTATAAGCCCACAGACTTTGGAACACAATTCAGTCGATTTGTTTTCTCTATGAAATTCACAAGATTTGCCTGGGCTCTGGGGTTCTGGACACATCAAAGAACATTCAGTAGCTAGAAATAGGCTGAGATATGAGATGTATTACATCTATTTATGCTGAATGCTGTCTTAAATGTTTTAAAAAGTTCAAATTATCTTTACTTTTCAAATACCATAAGCCTGATTGTACATAACTACAGAAATACCAATATCAATGCATAATTAGAAAAACAATCCCTGACCTAGCAAATTGTCCCTGAGATTATTTGTGGTCTAGGAGAACACAGTGGTCCAAAGCCCTTATTAAAGCTGACAGCCACCTGGCATCCATCTTTTGCAGGTGGAACTAGAGGAAGACAAACTGCTCTGAGAAAAACCTGCAATTAGAGTGAGTCATGGCTGGTATCAAAGGTATCCAAATCATCAGGGGCAGGGCTGAGGGAATCACTGGGAACCTCCCAGCCCAACCCTACCACATGTAAGGCCTGTGGCTAGATGTGTGCTTGCTGGGCCAGAAAAGAAAAGAGGGCAGGGGGAAGTTGAAAATATGTGAAAGAGGAACGATATACTCATCGAAAGTATGATAGCCATGAATTTTGAGAGGTAGCAGCTTGTGGTTTAGGAAACCACGGTGGGCTTCTCCACAAAGGTCTAGATAACTTGGACCATGAGGGCGATGCAACCTTTATCCGTTTGGAGTGGATAAGCTCCATGAGATACGTGGCAGTGAGAAGCCATCTGGAGAAAGGCACAAGCAAGCAGGAGCCTTGCTCTCTGGACCCCAGAGCTGAGAAATTCTTATGTGGGTCAGAGTTAGCCTAGAATTGTGATGGCTGGGAAGCCAGTTTCTGTGATGTGAAAAACTGTCTGAGAAGTATGATGGTCATTTTAAAACCATGCTTGTTTCTGTATTTGATGGCATTTAACCCTGAGTCTAATTAACCACTTTTTGTGTGTTCTTTTAGGTCTGATTAACTCATTATCCCTCTCCCAAATCCTAATCTTGTGCCCCATTAGAGATAGCGTGTGTGTGTGTGCATGTGCATGAGTGCATGGATTTGTGTGCCTGCATGTGTCTGCGTGAGTGTGTGCTTATGTGTGTGTGCTAGTAACCTATAGAGGCAGGGGGCAATTCTGTGACTGAAACCTAACATCTCTCTCTCTTTTTTTTTTTTTTTTGAAGTTCAATGAGCTCCTTTATTTACTTATTTATTTATTTATTTATTATTATACTTTAAGTTCTAGGGTACATGTGCACAATGTGTGGTCTCGTTACATAGGTATACACATGCCATGCTGGCCCGCTGCACCCATCAACTCATTGTTTACATTAGGTATTTCTCCCAATGCCATCCCTCCCCACACCCCCCACCCCATGACAGGCCCCGTGTATGATGTTTCCCACCCTGTGTCCAAGTGTTCTCACTGTTCAATTCCCACCTATGAATGAGAAGATGCGGTGTTTGGTTTTCTCTCCTTGTGACAGTTTGCTCAGAATGATGAAAACCTAACATCTCTTACAAACAAGCCCATCCAGTCTCAGGAAGGCCAAGGAGTGTCTCAGACTGGTTTTACATCCTTGAAATGGACTGCCTCAGTCTCAAACTGAACATAATTAAACTCGGAAATTATTTTAAAATGGTCTCTGCTACTGAGAGATATTCAGTAACAACAAAAAATGAGTTACTTTACATGTCTATTAATAGACATTATTAATAAATTCTAGTAAAATAAAACTTATTTTATGAACAGAAAAAGAAAACCCCAGAACGAAATTTTTAAAATTTCAATCCCAAGTTAGGAACCTAGAATTAGGCTCATCTTGGATAACTGAAGATTTAGATAAGGGAAGAGGAATATGTTGCTCTCTGAACTTCATTGGAAGTATCTAAGTATGTGCTTTGGCCAGATAAAAAGCTAGCAGAGAAACGGCTATATGGTTGTAAGACAGGTGTCCTAAAGATTTAATCAAATGTGGTCAGGAGACTGTGTATGAGATGCATCCAGGATGACATCATAAAAATCATGCATTTCCAGAACATGAGGGGTGTCTTCAGGATGGTAGATCTGACTTGCTCATGTCAGAGATGGGAAATGGAAGTCCAGAGAAGGTAAATGGTTTTGCTAAGAGCTAAGAGGCACAGAACCACACCCCAAATCTCCTGTTTTCTCTTCCAAGCATTTAATTCTGCTTAAAACCTCACTTACCAAATCTGGAGTGGACATCGGTGTCTTACAAAGCTGACCTTCTGCTACCTGGTTCTGGTGGGGAACGAGAGTAGGGCACGGATTCTGAACCAGAAAGAGCTGAGGTTGAATACTGGCTTTGCCTCTTATTTTGTGCCCTAGGAGGAGTTACTTTACTCACTGATCCTCAATTTTCTTATCTGTAAAATCTAGCTTATGGGTGTGTTCTGAGGACCAAATGAATTAAAGGATGTGAGCACCTGGGTCAAAGCAATGAAAGGTAAGTGGTGCCGACTGTTACACTAATGACCCCGTTTCTAGGCTGCCCTTCTGAGAAATGCCCCCACGATCCCTCCGGTTGGTCACACAAGCCCAGACCCTAGAGTCTTCCTTGACATCTTCCTCTTCCACTCATCCTGCCCCCAAATTCAATCCGTCAAAACTTGTCATTTTAACCTGAACATTCCCAAATTTGTCCATTCTTCTCTATCTGCCCTGTCACTAGCCCTGTTTGAGTCACCTGTATTGTGGGCCTAGACCAGTGCCTGAACCGCTGTGATGGTTAATATAGGTGTGAACTAGACTGGCTTGAGGGATGCCTAGATGGCTGGTGAAGCAGTGCTCCTGGGTGTTTCTGAAAGTTGCCAGAGGAGACTGACTGACATTCAAGTCAGGAGACTGGGAGAGGAAGACGTGCCCCAATGTGGGTGGGCACATCCAGTGGACAGCCAGTGTGGCTAGAACAGGGCAGACGGTAGAAGGGTACGCAGCCTGCTGAGTCTTCTTGCTTTTCCTATCTCCCCCTGTGTGGGATGGTTGCTTCCTGTCCTCCTGCCTTTGAATATGATGGGCCAGCCAAGTAAAAAGGGCTCCCAGAGAATCTCTAACTGACCTGTGCAATGGGAGGATGGGGTGGGGCCTCGGGAAGTTCAAGCCATTTGCAGGGGGAGGAGCCTGGCCCCTCCTGTTCCTGGGTGGTGACCTGGGATTCAGTTGGTGAGATGGGGGCCTGTTAACAGGAACCGCTCTTGCTTTGCTGAGTGTTTTCCTTTTCTCACCCAATAAATTCTGCTTTTCTCACCCTTCTATGTGTCCAGGAGCCTTATCTTTCCTGGTTGTGTGACAAGAATCCAGTTTTTAGCTGAACTGAGGAGAAAGTCCTACAACAATGAGACTGCAGTTTCTTCAGCCTTTGGACACTGGGACTTTCAGCAGTGGCCTCGTGGGCGCTCTTGGGCCTTGGGCCTCAGACTGAGGGCTGCGCTGTAGGTTTCCTTGGTTTTGAGGCTTTTGGACTGAGCTTTTGGACTGGGACTGAGCCACACTAATGGCTTCTCTCTTTCCCCAGCCTGATAGGCAGATGGCCTATCATAGGACTTTGCCTGTAATCACTTAGCTGATTCTCCATAATAAACTCTGTTTTATACATACCTGTATCCTATTTGGTTCTATTCCTCTGAAGAACTCTAACACAACCCTAAACCATTTCCCCACACTTGCTCCTGTCTTCCTACCAGCCATTCTTCACAGAGTAGCCGGGAGAGCTTTTCAAAAACAAACATCTCATCCACTTTACTCTTGGCTTTTATTTTACAGCAAAAATAAAAAATCTCACTCTGCCCAGTAAGTGCAGGGCGTGGCCACGAGCTGCCTCTCCAGCTCCCTTGGGTCCCACTCTCCCCTCACCTCCACTTGCCCCATCCCGCTTCTCCTTGCTTCATGTCCTCCGGCTCTTGGCTCAAACACAACTTCTCCAGGAAAGTGACTGTGTCCTCCGATCACCCCCAATGAGGTTCTTTGCCTGAAGCTCTCATAGGATCCCCTCTCTTCAAAGCACATGATGCCATGGTGAGTGATTATCGTGAATCTAATCATTTTGACAGTGTGCATTCTCACTGGGTTGTGAGCTCCATGGGGGCAAGGACAGTGAGGGTTTGTGTCCACATTCTAGCCCTGGGGATGAATGAATAAATGAACAAATGCAGCAATGGAAGGAGGTGTTGAGTGCTAAGTACTGCCTTCATTATACAGATGTAAAGACTGAGGCTCGAGGTAGGTGGGCAGTTTCTTGAGGTCTCACACCAGAAAATGGTATGGTCCATATGTTCAGGGGTCAGACGTAAGCCCAGTGCTCTTCGTATACCACCAGTTTGCTTTGGACAGCAGTACACACATCTTTCCCTGTACCACCCAACCTTTCTTTACTCCAACTAGTGGCTTAGCAAAAAATTAGAGATTTTTAATGGGGGACTAGCAGGCTATAGGAAGGGTTGTAATTGGTACATGGAGAAAAAAGAGTGCAAATTGAATATTTGAATTAAAAAAAAAGATGACCATGAAAAGGCACAAAGTGCGTTGCTGTTTAGACCAAGTGTAACAGTGTTCTAGAATTGTTTCTATGGATCTGAAGACAGATTAAGGGCAAGTGACTTGGCAAAAGGCCTAGACCTGTTTTCAGATAATTATTTCAGAGTAGAAAATATAAGGGCAGTGAGGACACTACACCAACATGATGGATCTAAGTGGAACACACTTCTATGAGTCATTTATAGCTTTAAATACTATAGAGAAAAGAATGCATAAAACATGTCCAAACAGCCTCTTTTTGATGTGGTGAACTCTTTTAAAACCGCATTGTTCAAATTTAAGTTAAAATGCAAACTCCTCAAGTTTACAACGGTACTACTGGAGGAACTCAATATAAAAGTACAACTGTTAAATTTCAAAGACAAGACTTATAACCTTAGAACAACAGGGCAATTCCCAGTGTGAACTTATGAGCTGCTAAACCTCAAAAGATTTCTTCAATTAGCAATGAAGACTCTTGACATACTTGCAGCCTGATATAGGAGCTGCTCTTTATATAATTTGGGGTGTATGAGAACTTTTCCTTACTTTTATTTACCTCAGATGACAACTATTATGCTTCTCCCTGTGCAGCGTTTGATCCTGCTAATTACGCTACAGGGCCAGGATGGTGTTTCACCATTCACCATCACTCCTGGGGCAGGCTACAAATTATACATAATGCACTGCATTCTAATTGCTGCATTGTGAACTTCGCTCGCCTTTCCAACACAAAATACCAACATCTAAGTTGTTTTATTATAAAAAACCATAAGGGATTCTTTTGGATTATAAACATCTGAAGACATAACATTCTCATGAATTCCAGCCGGCTATTTTGGACACTCAGTGGGGCAGACAAGGCTGAAAAGCAAAGCAAATACACTTCATATTCGTGTTTACAAAAAAAAAGGAGGTGGCAGTCATGAAGGCAAGACTGTGTTAAATGCAAAACTAAAGGGAGGGGGAGCTTGCTGAAGGGGAGACACAAACTGAACTGGGAAACCAGAGATGCCAGACATCCAGTGATGCTCTTTGACTTCTCTGGGCCTCAAATTCCTCATTTCCAAAACAAAGGCATAGAAACAAATGACCACAAAGATCCCTTTTTACATGAAGACAGGCACTCAGGAGAGCAGTGGCTTGTTTCTGAGTCCCATTTGTGCGGCTAGCCTTATCCCTGCCTGAAGGGTAAACCAGGAACCCGAGTCTTGTGCCACACAAGAGGCCTCTGCCATCTACCCTGTTTGTTTGGGGTCTCTAAGAAAAAGATCATGGCTCTTTCAATGGGAAGAGGGGATCAAAATAAATGAAGCCTCAGTTTTATATATAAAATGCTGCCAAATGGAGAAAAATAGCAGAGCAGTATGGTGGTCACTGAAATTTATCACTGCCCTTGTGCCCTAGGGCCAAGAGGCCTCACTCCAGACACCTACCCGATAGGCCCAAGTCATAGTACCTTGTGCCTACAGCACTTACAAGCCATACCCAGGCCCCTGGTAAGGTACTCCTAATCCTCCCTTCTCTCCTCCTCTCAAAATAAGACAATAGCCTGATGTGTTAAGTCAGACTGGGGTCTCTTCTCTTCCTCTAGACAAGCTTAAGGTAGCGGCAGCACTGCACAGAACTGTGTGCGTTCTTCATCAGTGTACGGTGGTGAGTCTCCTACACATTGAAGATGGGATGGTCAAAGAAGAGGAAAAGGCAGGGACAGGTTTCGAGGTAAGGAGGTGTGGGTAAAGCTCACACATTTCGATAATTTACAATAAATCGTTACTATATCGGGATACTGGGATACTGCTCCTTTGATGTTGCTGCATGTCAAAGCAGCTGAAGCAGACGTCTCATCTTGGACTTGGGAAGTCATTGACTAGGCATCCTCATTTCTCTTTGTCTAGTGGTGTCTCCGGGGGGTGGGCATATCCAAGATCTAGTATGACCAGAGGACACGGACAAGGTGACAGAGGACTTAAGTGACAATGGACAACAGCTCCACATCTGGACTGCCCCAGAAGCCCTGCTTGGCTACTAAGTTCGGGTTGGCCTTGAGGGAACAGCAGGCTGTGCTCTCATACCTTCCAAGTGTCCCTGGTACCCAAAACTTGGGGCTTTGCACCTCTGCTCCAATCCATACTGCACATAGTCTCCAAACCAAACAGTCAGGACTTGTGACCAGACAGGCCCTGTTATGCTAATGGAGGCAGGAGACCTATTTTCAACTGGAACCATAAGTGTGACTGTCCCCCAGATCTAGATACAGAACACAACACCCTGGGGCCACTTATATTACTCCTGCAGCCAAATGCACTCAATCAGATCCCTCAGAGGGACAAGGTAACCTTGCTTGCTATCTATTGGCGACAATGAAATCTTGCTTTTGTGTATTATCTCTTTTCAAATATTTCCCAAATAATACGTAGTTCCTAAGCATCATCATAACTTTTAATATGTCAGTACACAAGGCAATACTTAAGGAGTTTATGTATAGATCATTGTCGAAAATTCCAAGCCTAACAGATTTTAAAGAGTTCCTTCTTCATGTAGAAATAAATGCATTTCCCTGCATTGGACAATAGTTTGACACCATCTTTAAATCCAAGCAGATTCCCCTGTTCTGTACCAAACTCCCCCTTTCATTAGGAGGACTGACAAGGTTTTCTATCATCTGAATAGGACTGCTTCTGGGTGGCCCCGGCGGGGAAATGAGAAAGAATGAGGAAAATCAAGAAGTTGCTCCCTCTAGGAGCCGGGCCCTCCCTCACCCCATGGCCATTCTGAGGAAAGCAAACTGTCATTGAGTTCGGACCTCCCTCACCTCCAACTTTATTGAGGTCTAATTGACAAATAAAATTGTGTAAGTTTAAGCTATACAACGTGATGATTTTATAGATGTATTTACAGATGTGTGTGTGTGTGTCTGTGTGTGTAGTGAAATGAGTACCACAATCAAGTTAGTTACCTAATCGATTCCATGTTTTCTACATGGTCCTCTCATATCATGTTTCTACATGGTCCTCTCATTTATCATTTATCATTCTGGGGTACCATATTAAATCTTGGGAGGCCCTAGGAGAGCTCAGATCTGAAAGATTTTATGTTAGAAATGGAAATATCAACTAATGGAAGGAGGAGCTGGTGGTTTTAAAAACATAATCTTCTTGCTACCCACTAAGAGTCCCAGTTCTCTCCACGTACCAAGGAGTCACTGCTGCAGGTTCACGTGTGGCCATCAGAGCAGTGGAACTAGGTCTTTGTCTGTGCCACAGGAGCACAGCCTGGAAGGGATACATGGCCTGAAAATGGTAATGGGAGCACCAAGATCTCCAGGATGTGCCTGAGCCATGCACTGGCTAGGTACCTGAAAAGAGTGATCTCCAATTACACAATGACACCATGAGCACTGTATGGTTCACGACTCTCAGACTGCAGTGGGTATCCACCCTGCTCTTGGGTGCGGGACACTAAAGAGGATCCTGGTGCCTGGAAATCTATGCAAATCACTTCCACAGGTACATTTCCATTTATTTTACAGCCAAACCAGAAGAATCTAATAACTAGATGTCTCTTTTGTACATCCTTGTTCAATGAAAAAGTGACTCTAAAGAAGTTAATACCTTGACACTCAGGACTCAAAAGGGCAACACCCATACAATACTCTGGGCTCAAGTCCCTCTTCAGCAGAACCTCCCCACATTCTATGCACAGGGCAGAGAAGACTCAGAATGCTAATTATTTCCTTGAAGTGTTACACCAAGTGCTATGTAAAAAGGAATCGCAGGTGAGACAAATGCTGGCCATCTGTCAAGGCCTGTGAAACTGGGTAAGGAGGCAAGCATGTGGAAAGGCGGTGAGGGGCTCTGGGCCTCTTCCCCACAAAACCCTCAAGCTCATTGCAGAGAGGCAGCCACTCTGCAACCAAAGAGCCCAAGTGAACGAAAAGGAGACTCTCAGGGGTGGGCAGCTAGGAGGGTGAACAGGCAGAATGATCATTCTAACACAGAGTAGCCTTATTCATGGGCTCTGGGGTTGCTCTAACACTCACAGGAATGCTGCAAGAAAGATATGATCTACCTCACTTCTGCTAGTGAAGGAGGCAGGTCAAGGCCCCTCTCATCTGGTTTTCACTTGCTCAGACAATAACAATGATAACAAAATGCTTGCTGCTTCCAAGAATGAACATCTCCGTCTGTTTACTCTTGATCTAACTTACCTTTGTCTCTGGAAGAAAACAATTCAAACATAAAATGTTAGAGAGGTCCTTGCTGAAGGGGACTAGGCAGGGAAGAGAGTGAATATTACATCTAGGAATCATTTTATGAACTACCCCTAAGGCGTAGAGCTTTGCTCTTGATCAGTAAGCACCAGTCTTAGAATGGGGACAGTTGGGTAAATGGCAAAGCAAATGAGGAAGCAGAGTGGAAAGGGGAATAGTCAAATACCCACTTCCCAACTTTCTCAGACAATGAGGCCAGACATGTCCCCCAGGTACCCATTTCGTGGTCACCAACATCTCTAGCACAGGAAAATGTCTTACACAATTTTTTTGAGTAATTATTTCCTGGACTTGATGCCAGGCAATTCTCAATCTTTCTCTGGGGAGGATATACTTTGGGATTCCTGCTACAAATTAAATGGTTTGGATGAGCTTAGAAGAAGATCATTTAAGGACAATCAACACTATAGAGTTTTGTGCACACACACACACACACACACATATACACACACAAACTGCAAAAAAGAAATACTGAAAGTGAACAAGAACCCCGAGGCTGAAGTCCAGGGAGGAACTTTTGTGAGGAAGGAGGGCAGCCAGAGGGCACAACCCAAACTCAGGTAGGGGTCTGAATCTCTACTCTGAAATCCAGGCCTACCAATAGATTAAAACGTAAATACAGAAAATCATATAGCAATGGGGGGAACCTAAAGGTTTGCATGCTTAATTTTTTTTTTTGCTACAGGCTTCCTTCCTTTCTTTAACTTTAGTTGATAAATGGAGGGATTTGGTCTTCTGAATACACATGGTAACTTGTGAACCTACCTATAACCCAACCAAAAACTGACAAAAAGCAAAACATTTCAAACAGACTTCATGAAAGGCACCCTCGAAGAGCAAGAGCCTGGCCAAGTGTGAGCAGAGAGTCCCTGGACTCAAGAGATAGTCTGTGCTGCTCACTGTCAGGTCACTATCACAGGTGTCCAGTCATTATTTGCTGAATGACTGACTCAAAAACTCCATAGATGGAGGGCAAGTTCCACCATTTCCAGCTCCTGCCTTGACCCAGAAACTCGGCCCATGAAGTAGCACTGCAGGGTTTTGAATGTGGCCCACGTCTGCCCTGGTGCCATCTAGTGACCCTGGGAGTCCAGATGAACTGGGTGGAGCAGCCTTCCCAGGCCCTCTCATAGGGGAAGATCCCTTTTTCCAGGCAGCATAGCAGGGCTGAGAAAGAAGACGATGGTTTTGCTCTTTAGGTAATTCCCATCTCTCTCTTCCCTCCTCTCATTTAGCACCTTTGTGTTTCTTTGTCAAGAAGTGGGCTTTTTCCATCAATGATTGACTGGATAAAGAAAATGTGGCACATATACACAATGGAATACTATGCAGCCATAAAAAAGAATGAGATCATGTCCTTTGCAGGAATATAGACGAAGCTGGAAGCCATCATCCTCAGCAAACTAACACAGGAACAGAAAATCAAACACCACGTGTTCTCACTCGTAAGTGGGAATTGAACAATGAGAACACATGGACACAGGGAGGGGAAGAGCACACACCAGGGATTGTTGGGTGTTAGGGGGCAGGAGGATGGAGAGCATTAGGACAAAGACCTAATGCACGTGGGGCTTAAAACCTAGATGACAGGCTGACAGGTGCAGCAAACCACCACGGCACATGTGTACCTATGTAACAAACTTGTATGTTCTGCACATGTATCCAAGAACTTAAAGTAAAATTAAAAAAAAAAAAAAAAAAAGGAGGGGGCTTTCGCTTTCTCTCTAGTTTTCTGTCATGTTCAATAAGTTCCTTTCCACCAAATTTTAGAGCTTTGAAGAAAGGCTACAAAAATTCACCTTTGGATTAAAAAAAAAAAATCATATCTCACCAAAACACACAAATCACATGACAGATAACTTAGAGCAAACGTCTAGTATTCTAAAGAAAACAAACCAAAAGAAACAACAGGCAAAAAAACACTCTCTGGTTTTGTCAAGAAACTTGTCTGAATATTTGAATATTAGTAGCCACATTTATCCCATATTTGCAAGGCAAAAAACTAAACTATAGCAACTAAACAGAGAGAAAAGAATGGAGTATGATCTGAAAGTGGCTACTGCTGCTTCATGAAGCTATCAGAAGTCAAATATCCTGGTAGTCTATTTTTTCTCATGCCTTAGCTGTAACAGAGAAGAAAACTGGCTTGGAGCAAAACAATGAGAAATGAGGAGGAACACACTTTGACACAGAGCTTGAAGATGCTCGTTCTGCTTCACTGTGATGGCAGTGCAAAGAAAATGAGCCCGCAGAGGGTTCAGATGTCCTTCGACACCAGACTTCGCCACTTACTTGTACTTCACTTATTTGTTACTTCTTCTATTCCTTCTCTCACTCACTTGCACATTCACCAACAAGTATTTATTAAGCACCTGCCTCGGTTCTGCCACAGGTGTGAGGAGGAGAACAGGAGTGAATGAGAACAAAAGGCGGCTTCAGCCACTGTAGGGACAGCACTCAGGGAGGGTGAGGTTTTTAAAGGCCCATGAAAATGTTCCAGACCTCAAAATAATTAGTTGGCTCCAAAATGAAAAAAGAAACTATAAAATTAGAAGTAATACACATTTAATTAAGTGTCTATGAAATATACCATCTCAACTATTTACAACTCAACTCACATATATGATGATATATATTATACACGGGATCTGTGGGACAGATATGAGATTGCATATGTTTTAATACACTTGAAATGACATGGGGCAGAGCTTTCAAAAGTAAAATTCCACGAAGGTCCTCAAATGTCCCCACATGATGGGCAGGACATCCCTCCTCTCCGAGGCACACTCCAGCTCCCAAGATCGCCTTGTGAAATCCTGAAGAAAGTCGCATCCCTGAGCCTCAGTTTCCTTACGGAAACAAAATAAAACCATGGTCCTCTGGGCAGTTTTGAGAACCAAGTAAAAAAAGTACACTGGAAAGTATTTCATGGGCTGGCAGAGATGAAAAGAAAAAGTGTGAACTCCTTACATCTTTATTCCTCCAGGTGGTGAAGGCCTCTCGCTATGTTTGATGCTACACACCTGCTGCCCGAGCAGGCACTCGGAAGGGAAACGGATCTCTACACTGCCTAAAAATAAGGCTGCTTCCGTGCCCTCTGGCAGCCAACAGATGTTCACGATGGACAAATTCACACACAAACCAGGATGCTTCGTGTACAGATAAAACTTGGTCCATATCATGAGACTTCAAACAGACAAAAGGTTAAAAGGGGGTGTTGGGGGGAAAGCTTATTTTAGTAAAAAATGAAACCGTTTTTCAATTAGTTTCAGTTCTAAGCAGACACCATCTTCTATTTGCCCTAAAAATGAGAAGCTAGAGACTGCTCCTCAATTCAGTTTTATTTCTCTCTTTTGTTGACACTTTGAGAAACACCTTAATTATCCCGGCTAGCAACAACAGTAGGTAAAAGGGGAAAATACATTCAATTCTGGAAAGAAAGGATCACACAGCATAGCACAGAAATATATCCTAGGAGGCCATGTGATTTTATTCTTTGTCACTTTTCTCTTTTCCCTTTTCATCTCATGGACAACCATTTGGGGAATGGGGTAGGAGAGGGCTGGGGTGATGATCTGACCAGGTTAAAAGTGGCCCAGGACATAAAATAAAAAAATGAAGGAGGGGGAACAGTTACAAACTTCTGAAAATAGAAACTGACTGCCTCAAATGTGTTACTCCAGTACACCAGACCCTCCTTCTGAGTTCAAGATTCCCTTTGTGTCTCACCACAGGATGTGTTAAGATGATATACAGTGTGTTTAAATAAAACAAGAAAACAAACCAAGAAAAATTTAGCATTATGAAGAATGAGCGTCTACTAAAAATACTCTAAAATGACTTCAAACATGAAATCACATTTAAAAAATAATTTTTTAATGACTTAGGCATAAGTGACTCAGGAACATATGGATTAAATTTCCTTCAAAATGCATATGGCTTTAACAACTGGGGGAGACTTGTTTGGTTTGTAGGACAGCACTCTGAAAAGGAAAGAAGGCTGTCAAACGGTACTCACGTTAGCATCATTTTCTGGTGCTTTCTTTGGTGACGGAGTCAATTGGCCATAATGGCCATTACCTAAGAAACTTGGAACAGCTTCCTTGGACTTAGTTTAACTCCCTTTCCCTATTTAGGCAAAGTATTCAACACGTTTATAATAAATGACTCTCCCTCACCCCTAATATCTCAAGCATCAAAAACAGGTCTACTTCTGTTTAAAAAAAAAAAAAAAAAAAAAAAGGCTGAGCCGTCTTAGCCCAGAGCAAATGGCTATTGCCTCTTTGTGACAGTTGGGCACAGACTTATATACAGGGATGTTTTTCATTCTTTTAGCCCATTAGGAACTAAGGTCAAGAGACTGTCACTTTTTTTTCTTAAAAACACAAATTTTAGACAAAACCTGCAACAATCAGGCTCTGTGTTACCTGCCGAGCCTTGGTTTTTATCACACCAACCTCACACTCTCACCAATGCTACTGTCGCCACCACCGTGACTATAAAACACCTCAGGGTTCTGATGCGGGAAGAGTAGCTTCTAGTTGGTGGTGCCCATCTCACATCAGCCAGAGACAAAGCAACCCCTTGTTTATCCCTGCTTGACTTTTGGCCTGTGCCTATGCCTGGTCCATGCCTTGGACACATGGATGGTTAAAGAAAGAAAGAAAAAAATCCCTTAGCAATCATAGTGCTTACTGTTTCCAAAAGGCACCCTCAAATATCATTTCCTTCCATCTTGGAGAACAGTTATGACAAGTACTGAACCCACTTCTTAGATGAGGAAATTGAGAGCTGAGGTTCAGGGAAAAGCCACATAGCAACAACTAGCCATTCTGCAAACACTGATTATACTTTCATGCCTTGGCTTCTTTTATTGTTTCCGTTGGTTAATTTTTAATATCACCCCCTCAAGAAGGCCAACTACCCCACTTAAAAATGTCCTGTTTTCAAGGGTCAGAACAAATGCCACGTTTTCAGAGAAAGTGCTCCAACATTGAACCTCCAAGTGCGATGCTCTTTTTTGTGTGTCAAGGGGGCTAGGTTACCATCTCAGGTTATTCAATTAAACACTAATCAGAGTGCTGCTGTGAAGGTATCTGGCAGATGTGATTAAAGTCCATAGTCAGCTGACTTTAAGGGAGATTATTTTAGATAATGTGGATGAGCCTAACTCAATTGGTCAAAAGGCTTTAAGAGCAGAGCTGAAACTTCCCTGAAGAAGAAGAAATTCTGCTTGCGGACTGCAGCTTCAGCCATGCGCCTGAGAGTTCCTGCTCACTCTTCTTGATGGCCTGCCCTACAGATTTTGGACTTGCCTGCTCAGCCTCCACAATCGCGTAAGCACTTCCTTGCAATAATAGCTCTTAATATATGTCTCCACTGGTTTTGTCTCTTGGTTGAACCTTAACTGATAAACCAGGTAATATCCCCTCTGTGTTCCTACAGTTTATACAACTCTTACATCATTTCCAGCTTATTGCTGGTACTGTAACTTCTTTGTAGGTAGTCTCATGTCTCCTATCTTTGTAAACCACAGAGCACTAAATATGTGCTGCAAGAATTAAATTATATTATGCAAGAGCCCAACAGAGGGTGCTTCACCTCCCTATGAGATAAGTAAAACTCATCCAAAATGCTCATGAAGAGATATAAGTAGCAAAAGAGCCTCATGGCCTTAGAAGTAATTTTACTGAAGAAATATTACTGTCACCTACCAACAGGTTACAGAGTTTCCCTTCATTGTACAGGACAGTCCTGTGCATGCAGGGTATTTAACATTCCTGGGTCCCTGGCACTGAATGAAAATTATATCCCCTTTATCCCGACTCCTATCATTTCAACAACCCAAAAGCCCTCTCACACACACGTTTGCAAATGCCTGTTGGGGGTGTGGACACACTACGCCCTTCTCTAGCTAAGAATTATCTTCTTTCCACTATAACAATTAAAATGTATCAAGCTACAGAGAGAAAAATTACTACAACAATGACTTCTACAACGAGTTGTAGAATTACAGATCAGAAAAGTGGAATTCCACAAATAGATTATCATGAAGGCCAAAAGGCCCTCACATGCATAAAGTCAGAGGTGGGATAAGAATTCTCAACTTCAGATATTTTATTCAGGCTAATTTATATAATCTCTTTATTAATTCAACAAGTACTTAACAGCCCTCCTATGAGCCAGACATAGTTTGTTACCAGATCATGGGAAAAAAGCTAGGAAGATTTTCATCAAGTATGGAGGGTACACTTGGGATATCCTAACTTGAAATATTTGTTATGTGGGATTTATGCAATTTACTCTTGGGAACTGAAGCCACCTCACAAGGAGTTGGTCCATCTTCTATAACAGATCTCAGATGATCCAGATCTGCAACACAGCATCATCAGGGACTCTGTTAGAAAAACAAATTCTCAGACCCAATCCCAGAACAACTAAATCAGGAATTCTGAGAGTGGGATCCAGCAATGGTTCTCAAATTTTAGTGTACAACAGAATCACACCTGCAGAGCTTATTAAAACACAGAATCCTGCATCTCATACCCAAAGCTTCTGGTGCAGTAGATCTCCCATGCTCCACAACCCACCCTACTCCCATTTCTACCAAAAAAAAAAAAAAAAAAAAAAAAAGTAAAAAGGATGTGTGGCCTATGCCTGTAGTCTCGGCTGGCTATCCACCAGGTTGAGGTGGGAGGACTGCTTGAGCCCAGGAGTTTGAGGCCACTGTCCAAAAATGTGCATTTCTAACAAGCTTCCAGGCAACACTTTTAGAATTAGTGCTCTAGATCTGCACTGATACAATGGCCACCAGGCACACATAGCTACTTAAATTTATATGAATTAAAATTATGTATAGCTGAAAACTCAAATCCTCAGTTGCACTAAGTTGTACTTATTTCTACATCCTCACCTCCTATTATCCATTTGTAAATATATTCCACATGCTCAGCACTTGTGGCTAGTGGCTACCATATTGGACAATGAAAACACAGAGCACGTCCGTTACTGCAGATACTTCTAGTGAACAGTGTTGCTTTTGGGCTACTGAGGAGGCCCCTAGAAGAATCCCTTCTATCTAGTTAGGTACCATAGGCAGAGAAAACTGATACCAAGGATGAGCCTTACGGTGAAGAGTGCAAGGACAGATGGCCCAAATTGCAGGCATTGCTTGTGATTGACCTGATTCTCACCTGGGGAACTCTCCATAGCTCCAAGATGAGTAGCATCAAGGATCTATTTATTTAACACTAGTTAACTACTCTCCTAAATAATGCTGGAAAAGCTACCAATTTACTGAGACAATCATATGGTTTTTGTTTTATGTGGCGAATCACATTTATTGATTTGCGTATGTTGAACCAACCTTATATCCCAGGAATGATGCCTCCTTGATCATGGTAAATTAACTTTTTGATGTGCTGCTATATTAAGTTTGCTAGTATTTTGTTGAGGATTTTTGTGTCTATGTTCATCAGTGATATTGGCCTGTGGTTTTTTTCCATTGTGTCTTTGCTATAAGCTTTGTGCTTTTTCAAGCAGTTGCGGTTCTCCTGTCTAGCCCGCTGCCTCTAGACTATGCTGTAAGTCCTCTCAATAAACTCTATGTCTTGTTCACTGGCTCTGGGTCTCTTCTGTAGCCTGTCAAACATGATGCCATCCCTAAAAGTCAACAGGGGTCCAGGATGATGGCACATGGAGCTCTACTAAGTCTCTCAATTTATACAACTCCGAGACTGAACTCTAATTCCTGTAAACCTGAACTACTTCCAACTTTCCAGTGGTTTTGGCCAAAAACCTTAGTCATTCTTCACTTCTCTCTCTCACAATTGCAAGCATTCTGTCCAAAAATCCTTTTATTTTACCTGCAAAATGTGTCCAGAAGCTGACCTCTTTATACCTCCTCCACAGCTACTACCTAAGTGCAGCCGCAGTCCTCTCTTGCCTGGATTACTGCAGTGGACTCCTAACTGGTCTTCCGCTTTTACCCTTGCTGCTTCTATCAGTTTCCTAGGGTTGCTATAACAAATTATCACAAACTGAGTTCCTTAAAACAACAGAACTTTATTCTCTTGCAGTTTGGGAAGCCAGAAGTCTGACATCAAGGTTGTTGGCAGGGTTGGTTCCTTCTGGAGGCTCTGCAGGAGAACCCATTCCATGCCTCTAGCCTTGGGTGGTGCTGACCATCCTTGGTGTTCCCTGGCTTGTGACTGCTCTCCAATCTGTCTTCACATGGCTCATTCATGTGTGTCTGCTTTCTCCATTTCTGTCTCTTATCAGGACACCTGTCCCTAACCCAGGATGGTCTCATCTTGAGATCCTTACCTTAATTATCTGCAAAGAGCCTTATTTCAAATGAGGTCATACTTGGAGGTTCTGGGTTGTCATATCTTTCGGAGGATAGCATTCAGCCCACTGATGCTGCTCTATAAATTATTCTCAATACAGTAGCCACAGTGATCTTTCTAAGTTGAATTAGATTATGTTACTCCTTTGTGCAAAACCCTCTAATGGGTCCATCTCATTCAGGGAAAAATCAGAGTCCTAGATGGCCTACAAGGCCCTGTGTGACCTGGTTCTTATTTCTACATCCTCACCTTCTACTATCTGTTTATAAAGAACAGTGGCTCTCACTAGTGGATGTAAAAAGAAGTGAAAGGTTTTGAGATGTATCTTGAGTTACCATCAAGAAGGCTTGGTTACTCACTACGTCCAAAAGGCCACACTTGGAATGAGCTGCAAAGGTATAAAAGAATTATAAATTCAGTTTGTACATGATGCATCTGAGATGTCCTTGAGTACATTTATATGTAATTTTAGAAGCTCAGAAAGAATACTGGCTGAAGAGATAAATTCGGAAGTTGCCAGCATATAAATAGCAACTAAAGCCTTGGGAGAAGAAAAGAAGACCTAGAATTAAGTCATTAGGGAGGCTGATATTCAAAGGTAAAGTGGAGGTGGGTGGGCCTGCAAAGAAGACCCAGGAAAGAGACCAGACCACAGCGGGAAAGCCAGGAAAGTGTGACACTGGGAAAATAAGAAAGAAAAAAAGGAATGGTTTCAAGGAAGGAGTAGTTAACTATGTTAAGTAAATTTGGGGAAGCAAAGTGACTCCAGGCCTTAGCGACATAGAAGGTGCAGGGGAACTTAGCTAGAACTGTTTCATTGGAATAATGGGAGTAGCAACACGATTGTAGTAGTAGAGGCAAGATTCAAAGTTGAAGAGGACAATATGAATGGAAATGGAAAGGCAAGGGATGGTTACTGAAAGGCTGCTATGGGTTATTGCATACTCACTTGCTCTCTTCCTCTCTCTCTCAAGATAGGAGAGGACAGAGACTAAGAATATGTTTCAGTGTTGATGGAAGGGATCCAGTAGAGACTGAGAGGCTGAAGACACAAGGGAAAAGGGAATAATCAATGACAAAATATTTTTCTGAGAAGTTGGGGTAGGTGGGTGAAGGATTAGCTTTTGATAAGGGAAGAAGACTTCCCTGCCCAGGTGTCAGGAAGGAACAAGTTAAGTAGGGGGTGGTGAGTACAGAATAGGTACATTTGTAGTTTTCATGATGGGAGGTTGGGGGCATTACCTAGGGGTGGATTCCAGTTTCTTAGGGAAGGTCTAGGATAGTTGACAGGTTAATGTGCATGTGTAATAGGCTCAGTCTGCTCTGCTGAGTCATGTTCTCTAATAAGGCTTAGCTGCCAGATCCACGTTCCAAGAAGCCTAGTGGCCAGGCTCACTCAAGTCTGGGATTTTTCCAGGTAAGTGGAAGAAAGGCTGAGAAGCAAGGACATGGAAGGTATTTATAAGAACCAGAAATCTAAGCAGCGGAGGGAGGAAAGCAAGACCACAAAGTAAGGAATCAATGAACTGGAAAGGAAGACAAAGAACACTGGGAGTTGATTACTCAGAACACTGGAGTCACCTGCGAGTAATCAGAACTTCAAATGTTAAATCCATCAATGTGTGGAGAGCCCAGTGTATCTATTAACCAAAAGAAAAGTAAAGGGGTTTTAGATAAGCTACTTTACTACCAAGCACAAGTCTACTTTCTATCTAAGAGGACCAGAGGGAGCTTAATGCTGGAAAAGTAGGAAGGAGGTATTGTAATTCAAGGAATATCATTCCAAATCTGGATTCTGTACTATGATGCCTGGTAAATGATTCTAAGAAAAGGTGCTTTACTGATTTTGCTACAGCTGCTACAAGTGTTCTATATAGAAGTTTTACTGGATTATTTTACTCTCAAGCATAGTGGTTCTCAACCAGGGGTGATTTTGCTCCCCAGGAGACAAGTGGCAATGTCTGGGGACACTTTTGAGGGTCAGAACTAGGGGAGAGGTGCACTTGCATCTAGTGGATAGAGGCCAGGGATGCTACTTAACACCGCACAATACACAGGACAGTCACACTCACCTCCACAAGGAATCATCCAGCCCAAAGTTCCAATAGTGCCAAGGCTGAGAACCCCTGCTCGAGAACAAAAGCACTTGAAAAAGCAGGCTATTTACATCCAAGAGAAGAGGGCTCAAATCGGGATCAAAGTAACCAACCATCTTCAAATTTTCTGTACCATAAACCTACCAGTGGCCTAAATAAGACTATCTTCATTTTCAGAAAAGGCATCAAAATAGGCAGAAAGGTACAAGCTTTACATGTGAGAAAGCATATGGTAGGTACCTAATGCCTTCCTCCTCCCTTGTCTGCCTTTTCTCATTTTCTTGTTTCTTTCTGGAAAGATTATAATCTGTGTTCTTCACTAGTTCCTGCATACTGGAACATTAAATTGCAACCACAAATTAATTTCAATAAAATCTTCTTACAAGAAGTAAATATAAAAGTCTGAAGAATTTAGTAAGATGGCCTTTTGCCCATATACAGAAATGATTAAAGACTAGACTGCGATTACATTCTGAGCAGAGTAACATAATTAGCAAATTTATGAATGGGTCTCCTTTTCACAGTTCTGTCAGGGCTAATTACTTGTATTAATTAGAACTGTCAACACATGAATATGCTTGTTGAAGCCACTTCCTATGGTAAAATATGAGACTTGTAAATATCAAGGCACTTGGAAAGACGCAAAGACTTTCATTTATTAGCAACTCTAAATGATGCAGAACCACTGACTGCACAATGAGCCTTGGGAATTGACTGTAAATAGATTCCTAGTTAATGAATTTGCTATTTTTTCTTTCTCGCTTAGGCATTAGTCTCAGTTTAGCCTTTGGATGAAATGTCCAATATATCACCACTTTAGACTGCAGCAAGGATAAGGAAAGAATTCCACAGGATACTGGAAAGAGTAGCTGGGATGTCTAAGCTAAGCAGGAGGGAGTTCCCATCTCTTCTCTGATTGGTCTGAAATGGGTGTAAAATGAATTTTAAGAAATGATGAAGTGACAGGGGAAAGACACCCGAGGCATTAAGAATGACAGACTGAACATCAATTATAAGTCTATTTGAACCTGAGTAAGTGGGCAAGTTACTTAGCCTCTCTGCACCTTGGTTGCCTCACCTGAAAAATGGGGATCGCAAAAACAGGGACAGCAACAGAACCTGTAATGGGTTACCGTGAGCCTTATACAAGTTAATGTGTGGAAAGCAGGCAGACCAGTGGTCAGTACAAGGTATGTACCAGCTGTTACTGTTTTCATATTATCATCATCTGGATGGGGGTGGAAACACAGAGAACTGAGCATTACTAAAATTAGATATACGGGCAATATACAGAGTGGTTAAGAGCTCTAGAGTCAGATAGGGCTGGGTTCACACCTGACTCCATCACTCACTCAGTTTCCTCTCTGCCTTAATTGTACCTTACTTCATGAGTTCTTGTGAAAAGTAAATGAAAAAAAATGCATGAAATGTACTTGATATTCCTGGTACATAAAAGGGACTTGCTAAATGTTACTGCTTAAGTATTCATTACCTTTATTATCTTTTTGGAGAAATCTCCAAAATTGATTGAAATGGAAGTAAAAAGAACGATTTCTGTAAGTGACCTAAGATAGGTGAGGAGAGAAAACATGTGGAAGAGGAGAAAGAGAAAGAGGTAAGAAAAGGAAACAGACCCAGTGCCTTCCTGGTGCCAGTGCCCTCCATCTCCTGTCTCAGGTAAGCATCCCACTCAGCTGCCCCACGAGGAGGGTATAATATACCTCCCTACCCACAAAATACCCATAATCCCTTAGGACCCCATTCACAGAAAAAAAAACTTGTATATGAACATTTATTATAATATTATTCATAATAGCCAAAAAGTAGAAACAACCAAACAAGTTAGGTAGGTATATGTTTTCATTTCTCTTAAAAACCAATGATGAATATATTCAGGTTAAACTGTATGTTTAACCTTCTGAGGAACTTTCAGACTATTGTCCGAAGCAGCTATACAATTTTACAATCCTATCAGTTTTGGGTGAGGGTTCTAATTTCTCTTTATCCTTGCTAGCCTAAGGTTGCCTTTAAAAATAATTATTATAGCCATCCTAGGGGATGTGAAGTGGTATCTCATTGTGGTTTTGATCAGAATTTCCTTGATGGCTAATGGCATAGAGCTTATTTTCATGTGCTTGTGGGACTTCTATATATCTTCTTTGGAGAAACGTCTATTCAGATCATTTGCCCATTTCTGAGTGGGCTGTCTTTTGGTTATTGAATTGTAAGAGTTCCTTATATAGACTTGATAAAAGTCCCTTATCAGATACATGGTTTGCAAATATTTCCTCCCAATCTGTGATGATCTTTTCACTACTTTTTTTTCCTTCTTCTTTTTTTTGGGGGTGGGGGTGGGTAAAGAGTGGGTCTGGAGACTCAAGCTGGTCTTGAACTTCTGGCTTCAAGCAATTCTCATGTCTTAGCCTTCCAAAGTGCTGACATTGTAGGCATCACGAGCCACTGTGCCTGGCCTCTTTTCACTTTTTGATAGTACCCTTTGTAGCACAAACATTTTTTAGTTTTGATAAAGTTCAATTTATCTATTTTTCTTTTGTTGTTATTCTCTTGGTGCCTGATCCAAGGTCATGGAGATGTCCATCTATATTTTCTTCTAAGACTTTTCGAGTGTTAGCTCTTACATTTAGATTACTGAGCTGGTTCCACACCTGATCCTGCATGTTACCCACTGTCAGTAGTAGCAAACCATATCAAGTGCTTGATGTGCCTTCACATCGGGCCCTTTTGGTTATTTGTGCTTAAAACAATACTGGAATCTGAGGTGAATTTCATCCTCCCTTTCTGCCTCCATGGGCAGTATCACTAAAATGAATAAAGAATCGATTTTTGCTAAGATCTATTACAGATGGGAAATCCCATAAACGTCAAAGATACCACATTGAGACCACCAATCAAGAAATATTCTTATCTTTTTCAACCTTGAAGTAGTAAGTAAACAAGAGCACAGAAGCAGGTGTGGAGGACACACATAAGCTAGAAGGACAGAGGTACACAATAAGGGGTGATTTGGCCCTGGAACATCACATTGCCAAAGAGCTGGTCTAACTGCCAGAAGCCACGCAGGTCAATGACACCACGATCCCTCTGTCTCTGTGTCATGCTTAGGATTCCTGCAGCTCACTGCTTCTGGCTAGTGTCCTTTCCTATATCACTTGCTGCAGCTTCTGTCATTTGTCCTAATGTTTCTGAGCACGGGGGAGGCAGATCTTTCTGTTAGCAGTTCTGGGGAAGAGGAAACCTAATAATTAGAAGATTCTGGGCTCCAAGTCATTTCTCTACTTGGAATTCTAACAAAGATGTCAGAGTACAAAAGATATAGCCCAAACATAGATGAACACTGACAACAACAACAACAACAAATTTTATCTTCCCAGCAGAATGTGTGACCTACACCCTGAAATCATGAGCAGGAGACCTTGGGGACTGGTGATAATAGGTAACACGTGATAACACCAGGCTTGCGTGTCTTCTGGGGAATGAATCAAATATGGAACCTACTGCTGCAGCCATTACTAAAGACACAAGGGCATGGGGGTGTCTGGAGAGGCCAGAAGACTGGCTAGCAGAGGGGACCACATCAATGCTAAAATGTGAGTCTGGGGAGAAGGCTGAATGGGACTGTGCGCCTCAGGATAGAGACAGGCACGGCTTAGTGGGGCGTGGGAGCAAGCAGAGCAAGTCCCACTTACTCACAGTGGGACTCCCAGAGGGGACGCCAAGAGATTGAGAAACAGTGTGAGGTTCCGATGGTACTTTGATAGCACAGAATTTGAATTCCACTGACTAATCATACAATCTGTGTAACTCATTTCATCTTTCTGTGTATCAGTTTCCAAATCTCTGAAATGGCACTTCGTAGGGCTGTCATGGGGATTGCAATATGTGAATCCAAGTAAAGCACTAACCCTAGCATCTGCATGTGCTAAGCACTCGGTAGATAATCGTTACTTGTTAGGGATTAAATTATGTCCTCCCCCACCAATTCATTTATGGAAACCCTAACCCCCAATGTGACTGTATTTGGAAATTCGGCCCTGAAGAGGCAATTAAGGTTAAATGCGGTGATGGGGTGGAGCCCTAATCCAACAGGACTGATGTCCTTATAAGCAGAGGGAGAGGCTCCAGGGATGTGTGTGCACAGAGAAAAGGCCAAGTGAGGACACAGTGAGAAGACAGCCACCTGCAAGGCAAGGGGCAAGGCCTCAGGAGAAACCAAGCCTGCTGGTACCTTGATCCTGGACTCCTAACCTCCAGAATTGTGAGAAACAAGCTTCTGTTGTGTAAGCCACTCAGTCTTTGGTATTTTGTTATGGCATCCCTAGCATGCAGATATATTACTGTGAACAGCAAAACCAGTACGGGAGGACACAGCTGGGCTGACATGACACTGTGGTCCCATTCTGAAAGATCAGTGACCCTAGGTACTAAAAAGCTGCATATTGTACAACAAAGAGTAACATCAAAACAACATTCAGAAAAGCTGTATGTGCCCCTGGGGTAAGGTGAGAGTGCTTAACCTGCTCTAACAACTTTTAACAAGTTTTAATGCAAAACACCGCAACCTTAACTGTGGCTTTCTAATTAATGACTTGCTACCTTACGTGGTTCCAAGATCTTGCAAAACAAGCACATGGATCCCTTGACTGAGGTTTGGGAAGGGTGTGCAAACAGGACTCCTGTCTCCCACCTTCTGACACTACCAACTGCATCTCCCTGATGACGTCATCAAGGTCTCAGGCAGAGCCAGGCAGGGCATCCAAAAGAAGAGCTCACTCCCCCTCAGCCAAGCGACTCTCCCTGAGCCCTCAAGGTCCTGTGAGTTCTTGGCCCCAGTCTACTGCCTGACTCACTGCTTGGCAACTTCTCCTGCTTTCAGTGCCCTCAAGCATACCAATCTCTCGCCCACCTTGATACTGTTGGAAGGCAAGTCCCTCTGGGTGAACGCTCCCCACTGCGCCTGCTCCCACCCCTAACACATCCCGTCATACATGTATGAACATGTGTTATATGAACATACTCTCTCCTCCCTAACCACTGGCCCCCTTCACTCCTTCTCATCTTTTAGGCCTCAACCTAAATGTTAATTATCATCTCCTTAGAAAGGTCTTTGGTGACCCTTTGTCCCACTAGTTTCCTCTCCCAATCCCATTACTTTTTCAACCATACCGATCTATTTTCTTCATAGCTCTGCCTCTAAATTTAACTACCTTTATCAATCCATCTGCCTATCTATCCCTCTGTCCATCTCGTCATCCTCTCTCCTGTCTCTTTCTCTCTCTTTATTTTTGGTTGGGGGGCGGGGTGGGCAATGATATTTAATACCAGATGAAAAGTTGAAAGAACAAAGCAACTTATTTGCTAGTGACTAGAAATCATTATTTTCTTCTAATATTTTTATTGTCACTAAAGTCTAGTTGTATCACAGGAAAGCTAAAAACTATTACCTTGTTATAAAATAATAAAAACAAAACAAGGGATTATTAAATCATGGGTTCTTAAATCTATAAGCACATTCTCTTGATCATGGTAGGTACTCCACAAATTTCTGTTGAAAAAAATGAACCTATGGTCTAAGAAATATCGATATTCCGAATTTAAAAAAATCAATCACCCTCACTATTAATAATTAATCTTCTATTAGGAAGAAACAAATCAGGCCTTAGACTTCCTTAAAGTCTCAAATTTTACACATACATTTTAGCTAACTTCTTTCCCCCAAGGGAAATTATAGATGAGAAAAACTTATCTATGTATCTCCGTCTCTCTCTTCCCCCTCCCTGTCTTCTTTACTGTCCAGTTTCTCCACTCAGGGTTTGGGTGCTGTCTGTTTTATTTACCATCCTCTCAGCACAGCACTGGAAACACAGTAGGTATTTGATCAACAGTCATTAAATGAACGCAAGCTATGAGCGCCTAGGAAGAAGAGCAGCTGACTTCCATTTAATCTCATCCTGTGCTTCAGAGGACGTGGTGGGAGGAGGATGGTGCAATGCCACTCACCCTCTTCCCACATGTGAGAGCAGCCAAAATAACCAGGTAACTAACATTAAACGTAAAATGGCAGAGATGTCCTGCTGCAGTCTTCCAATACCTGTTAGGTTGTCAGCTTTCATAATTTTGGTCTTAAGAACACATCACCAAAATGATCGCTGGAACTCGTTAAAACTTAAAATAAGTTTTAAAATAATGATCTTCCCACCTCTCTGTAGTTGTTCACAAGATGCTTCTCAAAGTGAATGTAGGTACCAGAGGATCTTACCGACAATCCTCTAAGATGGCTGGAGAATAGCTCATGATGGTCAGAATGTGCATTATTGCTTCCTGAAGAATTTAACTTTTTTGACTGTATATTATAGTTAAAACAAACTTAGGTGATAAGGTAGAAACAGCTTTGAATGGGGAGTGTAATGATGTAGATTCCAAGATAAGCCTAGGGATTGATAGGCCATGTGGCTCTGAGTTCATAACAACCTCTCTTTCTAAGGTGCAAAGTGCCAAGGGAGTCTGGACCTGGCTATTTCTAAGGCCTTAGAATAACTATATTACTGAGGACTCTGTGTAATTCTTATAGGACCAAATCGCTGCCATTTGGCTCTCAAACTAACATTTTTCCACAGTTTCAAAAAGTGTCAGCTGAGCTGTCCTTAAATGCCGCACCATGCCGTCAGGTTATAATCATCTCTAATTGGTGCTCATGTGAATTGCAACTTTCCTAACCACTAAAGACCTGAAAAAAAAATTTCATTCCTCTCTAATAAAAAACATGTCAAAAGGCAGTTTTTTGAAAGGACCACAAGCAATGATGATTAAAATTCACTGTATTAACATTCCTCATAAGTAGAGACTCAAGCCTAAAGAATACACACACAAAAAAACACCACGGTATTATACATTTTCTTAATTGCATCAATTCCAATAAGAATTGGAATGTGATGAAAGTTGGTCTTAATGGCTTCTTTTTTCATCATGGAGACAAATTAGGAAAATATTACCACTTTCCTTTCATCCATCCATCCACCCGTCCCATCCCACCCCATCCCTAAACATTCCCAATCATCTGCTGTCTTTCTCTTTGGTTAGCATTAGTTTATAGGTAGTAGCTATTTTTGTTGATGCCTTACTAGTTCCCTCCACCCACCCTGCCTCCCTCCCTCCCTGTCTCTCTCCTCCATTTGACCACATTCCCTGAGGGCAGATAATTTGGTTCTTGTCTTTCTTTACACGGGGTGGGTGTTGGGGTGGGGGAGAAGCTATCTTGCTCATACCTGGCACAATATACGTTTTCTATATGTTTTTAAATTATGTATAAAACATGGAGGACATTCAGTGGATGATACTATGTGTATCTTCAACTTAAAAAAAAAAAAAAAAAGTCAGTCCGGGCATGGTGGTGCATGCCAGCACTTTGAGAGGCCAAGGCAGGCAGATCACATGAGGCCAGGAGTTCGAAACCAGCCTGGCCAACATGGTGAAACTAAGTCTCTACTAAAAATACAAAAATTAGCTGGGCATGGTGGCGTGTGCCTGTAATCCCAGCTATTTGGGAGGCTGAGGCATGAGAATCACTTGAACCTGGGAGGCAGAGGTTGTACTGAGCTGAGATAGTGCCATTGCACTCCAGCCTGGTTGACACAGCCAGACTATTAAAAAAAAAAAAAAAAAAAAAAAGGAAGCACCCACTACCTCACTACCTTCTGCTACAGCTTCTTGGGAGATACAAAAATAAGTAAGGGCCTCTCACTTTGATTCTCAAGGAACTCTTCTCCTAAGAGGAGATAAAGACCTGTTAGCATCACCTGAGGAGCTTATAGAGCAGTTTCAGTGCTTGGGCTGCGCGCTGCCATCTCTGTGCGCGCTCCTTCACCCGGCCCCGCGAGCTACAGAGCAATTCCAGTGCTTGGGCTGCGGGCTGCCATCTCTGTGCGCGCTCCTTCACCCGGCCCCGCGAGCTACAGAGCAATTCCAGTGCTTGGGCTGCGCGCTGCCATCTCTGTGCGCGCTCCTTCACCCGGCCCCGCGAGCTACAGAGCAATTCCAGTGCTTGGGCTGCGGGCTGCCATCTCTGTGCGCGCTCCTTCACCCGGCCCCGCGAGCTACAGAGCAATTCCAGTGCTTGGGCTGCGCGTTGCCATCTCTGTGCGCGCTCCTTCACCCGGCCCCGCGAGCTACAGAGCAATTCCAGTGCTTGGGCTGCGCGCTGCCATCTCTGTGCACGCTCCTTCACCCGGCCCCGCGAGCTACAGAGCAATTCCAGTGCTTGGGCTGCGCGCTGCCATCTCTGTGCACGCTCCTTCACCCGGCCCCGCGAGCTACAGATTCTGATTTGTTCTGGGGCCAGAGCACTGCTAACATTACAAAGCTCCCCAAATGATTCCACTAGGTAGCCGGGGTTGAGAACAACCAAAATTTCTGAGAGAAACATCTCCTCTAGTTATTTAAAATTATTAGCAAAGTATATCTTTGGTCTTTCTTGAATTGTAGTCCTCGGATACATGCACAATCTCCATTAATTCACTGAAACATGCTGGACAACAAAGGTTATTCTCTTTCGTTTAGAAATCACCTGAAGACATTGCAACTATGAATATATTTAGTTCTTGATGTGAGTTGTAGCTTTCATAAAAGTTCACTCTCCTTTATTTATTCTTAACATCATCTTTAAATTCTACCTTTCCATTGAATTGGAAGATTATATAGACAGCTGTTAACTGTGGGTTGGAAAACATTAGGGATTTCATATTCCCTGGCCTTTCCCAGATATCCACTGAAGACCCTGAAAATATTTAATCATGAAATCTACATTAGAAATTCCCATAGGAAGCTTAAAGTTTGACCAGTAAATCATTAATAGCCAACACTTATAAAAATCAATTTGAAACGTTTTCATGAATATTTTACAAACAAAACTCCAATTTGCTAAATTTTCTAATTTCACTTCAATAGGAATGAGTATGAGAACAAAAAATACGAGTTAATGAAACAAAGTATTGGTAGCATTTAGCAGAATACTAATATTAATAATAGTATTATTATGTTATTGTTATTGGCTGAATTGTATATTCTCAGAATTCACATGTGGCAGCCCTAAACCCCAGTACTACAGAAAGTGACTGTAATTGGAGACAGAGCCTTTAAAGATGTGATGGAGTTAAACAGAGGCCATTAGGATACCCACAGGCGAAGGGCGATATTAGACTTTTATCTCACACCACATACAAAACTCCATTCGAAATAGATTTAAGACTTAAACATAAGACCTGACTAGATTTAAGACTTAAACATAAGACCTGAAACTGTAAACCCTACTAGAAGAAAATGGAGGGGAAGAGCTCCATCATGTTGGTCTGGGCAATAATTTTTTAGATATGACCCTGAAAGCATGGTGGACAAAAGCAAAAATAGACAGACAAC
Source organism: Rhinopithecus roxellana (assembly GCF_007565055.1). Taxonomy (NCBI): domain Eukaryota; kingdom Metazoa; phylum Chordata; class Mammalia; order Primates; family Cercopithecidae; genus Rhinopithecus; species Rhinopithecus roxellana. The sequence goes on from NC_044562.1 coordinate 22,453,738, forward strand.
ATTACATAAAACGAAAAAGCTTCTGCACCGCAAAGGAAACAATCAACAAAGTGAAGAGACAACCGATGGAATGGGAAAAATTTCATGTCTGCAAACCATACATCTGATAATGCATTAATATAAAAAACATATACAAAACTCAACTCAAAGGCAAGAAAACAACCCAATTTTTAAAATGGACAAAGGACCTGAACAGACATCTCTCAAAGGATGACATAGGAATGACTAATAGGTATGTGAAAAATGCTCACTAAACATCAGGGAAATGCTAATTGAAACCACAGTGAGGTATCACCTCACACTTGTTAGAATGGCTATTATCGAAAAGATGAAAGATAAGCGTTGGAGAGGATGTGGAGAAAGGGGAACCCTTGCACACTGCTGGTGGGAATGTAAGTTGGTACAGCCATTCTGGAAAACAGCATGGAGGTTCCTCTAAAAGAACTGAAGTCAGCAGGTTGAAGAGATATCTGCACTCCCATGTTCACTGAGGCATTATTCACAATAGCAAGTAACGAACCTAAGTGTCCATCAACAGGTGGATGAATAAATAAAACGTGGTAACACATACACGATGAATACTATGCAGCCTTAAAACAGAAAGAAATCCTCCATGTTGTTGGAAATGACAACATGGAGGAACCTGGAGGACAGTACATTAAATAAAATAAGCCAGGCACAGAAAGACAAATACTGTGGGATCTCACTTATATATGGAATCTTAAAAAGCTGAACTCACAGAAGCAGAGAACAGAAGGGTGGCTACGGGGCTGGAAGCTGGGGAGACCCTGGGTAAAAGGGTATAAAATTTCAGTTAGATAGAGATCTATCTATGATACAGTGACTGTACAATACAGTGATTGTACAACACAGTGACTATAGTTGATAACAATGTATTGTATTCTTGAAAATCATTAGGAGTAGATTTTTAGGGCTCCTATCACAAAAACTAAGGATGTGAGGTAACTTATGTGAATTAGGTTGTTTAGCCATTCCACAATGGATATACATTTCAAAACACTGTGGACTACGTGAAAAATAAATACGATTTTCATCAACTAAAATAATTAATTTTTACAAATAAGGCCATTAGAGTGATCCTTAATCCAATCTGACTAGTATCCTTATAAGAGATGGAAATGTGGATGCAAAAAGGGACACTAAGGACACATGCACAGAGGAAACAGCATGGGAGGACACGGGGGAAAGGCCATCTGCAAGCCGAGGAGAGCAGCCTCAGGAGAAGCCAAACCTGTCAGCACCTTGATCTTGAACTTCCTGCCTCTGGAGATGTGAGAAAATACATTTATGTGTTTAAACTACCCAGACTGTAGTATTTAGTTATGACGGTCCTAGCAAACTAATATAATTATTAATCAGATTATTAATACAAATATCACTATTATTATATCCTACCAATACAACATGAAAGGCAAAACAATGTAACAATAAAGTACATACACTGTGAAATGAAACTGACTGGGTTCCATCCAATCTCAGCCCTACCCTTTATTAGCTATGGGACCTATGTCAGCCTCCCAGCCATGTGCACATGCATGTACACACACACACACACACACACACACGTCACTTACAATGCTGCTGGTATATATGCTATGACTCACTTAAATTCCTTGCCCCCAACTTCCCCTAACCTAACAGAGTGGTCTTAAAACCCAGATTTTTACTTAGGATTGTCTTGGCTATATGGGCTCTTTTGTGGTTCCATATGAAATTTAAAGTAGTTTTTCTAAGTATGTGAAGAAAGTCAATGGTAGCTTGATGGGAGCAGCATTAAATCTATAAATTACTTTGGGCAGTACAGCCATTTTCATGATATTGATTTTTCCTATCCATGAGCATGGAATGTTTTTCCATTTGTTTGTGTCCTTTATTTCCTTGAGCATTCATTTGTAGTTCTCCTTGAAGAGGTCCTTCACATCCCTTGTAAGTTGTATTCCTATTTTATTCTCTTTGTAGCAACTGTGAATGGGAGCTCACTCATGACTTGGCTATTATTGGTGTACAGGAATGAGTGATTTTTGCACATTGATTTTTGTATCCTGAGACTTGGCTGAAGTTGCTTATCAGCTTAAGAAGCTTTTGAGCTGAGACGATGGGGTTTTCTGGATGTAGGATCATGTCATCTGAAAACAGAGACGATTTGACTTCATCTCTATTTGAATGCTCTTTATTTCTTTCTCTTGCCTGACTGCCCTAGGCAGAATTTACAGTACTATGTTGAATAGGAGTGGTGAGAGAGGGCATCCTTGTCTTGTGCTGGTTTTCAAAGGGAAGGCTTCCAGCTTTTGCCCTTTAAGTATGATATTGGCTGTGGGTTTGTCATATATGACTCTTATTATTTGGAGGTATGTTTCTTCAGTACTCAGTTTATTGAGAGTTGTTAACATGAAGGGGTGTTGAACTTTATTGAAAGCCTTTTCTGCATCTATTGAGATAATCATGTGGTTTTTGTCGTTGCTTCTGTTTATGTGATGAATTACGTTTATTGATTCCTGTATGTTGAACCAGCCTTGCTTCCGGGATGAAGCCAACTTGATTGCGATGAATAAGCTTTTGATGTGCTGCTGGATACATACCTTTCAGAACTTGTTATTGGTCTATTCAGGGATTTGACTTCTTCCTGATTTAGTCTTGGGAGGGTGTATGTGTCCAGGAATTTATCCATTTCTTCTAGATTCTCTAGTTTATTTGCGTGGAAGTGTTTCTAGTATTCTCTGATAGTAGTCTGTATATCTGTGGGATCAGTGGTGGTATCCCCTTTATCATTTTTTATATTGTGTCTATTTGATTCTTCTCTCTTTTCTTCTTTATTAGTCTGGCTAGCAGTCCATTTTGTTAATCTTTTCAAAACACCAGCTCCTAAATTTATTAATTTTTTGAAGGGTTTTCGTGTCTCTATCTCCTTCAGTTCTGCTCTGATCTGTTATTTCTTGTCTTCTGACTTCAAACTATACTACAAGACTACAGTAACCAAAACAGCATGGTACTGATACCAAAACAGATATATAGACAAATGGAACAGAACAGAGAACTCAGAAATAATGCCACACATCTACAACCATCTGATCTTTGACAAACCTGACAAAAACAAGAAATGGGAAAGGATTCCCTATTCAATAAATGATGTTGAGAAAACTGGCCAGCCATATGCAGAAAACTGAACCTGGTCCCCTTCCTTACATCTTACACAAAAATTAACTCAAGATGGATTAAAGACTTAAATGTAAGACCTAAAACCATAACAACCCTAGAAGAAAATCTAGGCAATACTCTTCAGGATATAGGCATGGGCAAAGACTTCATGACTAAAACACCAAAAGCAATGGCAACAAAAGCCACAATTGACAAATGGGATCTAATTAAACTAAAGACCTTCTGCACAGCAAAAAAGAAACTATCATCAGAGTGAACAGGCAACCTACAGAATGGGAAAACATTTTTGCAATCTATCCATCTGACAAAGGGCTAATATCCAGAGTCTACGAGGCACTTAAACAAATTTACAAGAAAAAACAATCCCCTCGAAAAGTAGGCGAAGGACATTAACAGACACTTCTTGAAAGAAGACATTTATGCAGCCAACAAACATATGAATAAAAACTTATCATCACTGGTCATTAGAGAAATGCAAATCAAAACCACAATGAGATACCATCTCATGCCAGTTAGAATGGTGATCATCAAAATGTCAGGAAAAAACAGATGCTGGAGAGGATGTGGAGAAATAGGAACATTTTACACTGTTGGTGGGAGTGTAAGTCAGTTCAACCATTGTGGAAGACAGTGTGGCGATTCCCCTAGGATCTAGAACCAGAAATACCATTTGACTCAGCAATCCCATTACTGGGTATATACCCAAAGGATTATAAATCATTCTACTGTAAAGACACATGCAAATGTATGTTTACCGGGGCACTACTCACAATAGCAAAGACTTGGAACCAACCCAGATGCCCATCAATGATAGACTGGATAAAGAAAATGTGGCACATATACACCATGGAATACTATGTAGCCATAAAAAAGGATGAGTTCACGTCTGTTGCGGGGACATGGATGAAGCTGGAAACCATCATTTTCAGCAAATTAACATGGGAACAGAAAACCAAACACCCCATGTTCTCACTCACAAGTGGGAGTTGAACAAAGAGAACACATGAATATAGGGAGGGGAACATCAAACACTGGGGCCTGTCAGGGGGTGGGAGGTTAAGGGAGGGATAGCATTAGGAGAAATACCTAATGTAGGTGACAGGTTGATGGGTGCAGCAAACCACCATGGCATATGTATACTTATGTAACAAACCTGCACATTCTGCACATGCATCCCAGAAGTTTAGTAACAATAATTGGCTGGGCGCGTTGGCTCAAGCCTGTAATCCCAGCACTTTGGGAGGCCGAGACGGGCGGATCACGAGGTCAGGAGATCGAGACCATCCTGGCTAACACGGTGAAACCCCGTCTCTACTAAAAATACAAAAACTAGCCGGGCGAGGTGGCGGGCACCTGTAGTCCCAGCTACTCGGGAGGCTGAGGCAGGAGAATGGCGTAAATCCGGGAGGCGGAGCTTGCAGTGAGCTGAGATCCAGCCACTGCACTCCAGCCTGGGTGACAGAGCGAGACTCCGCCTCAAAAAAAAAAAAAAAAAATAATTTTTAAAAACCGGATTTGATCTGTTTTCCACTGTCCTCAGGATTAAACACAAAACCTTTAAACATATCATACTGAGCCCTTCACAACTTGATTCCTACTTATCTTTGCACTCTGATAAATTGCAATCCTGCCCCACAAATCTCCCCATGAATAATACATTGCAGCCACAACCAACTTAATTCCTCCAACAGACTATAAGACTGTATCTCCCTATTCCTGGGCTTTTATCTGTTTTCTTTGCTCCCCTCACTCCTCTATGAAAATCCTTTACTAGGGTCTCATTACATTCAAGGCGAAACCAAAATCCAAGATAGGCCATGGCCAGGACCTCACTAATTCAAATTTGCCATCAATACCCAGATTGTCCAAAACTTAGACTTTAGACATTGATTTACATGACAAAGGATGTTCACTACCTAATTATTCTGTCAATCTTTAAGCCAAATAAGGTGACAGAATATATTATAATATCACTACAGCCACTCAGAAGGAAAATCCATGAATTCTAAGTTTAGAGTGAATGATATCCCATTTGTATACCTCTCTTTTCTATTTGTTGTAGGTATAATTTTCAGTGTGTGTGTTTTTTTTTTTTTTTTTTTTTTTTTTTTTTTTTTTTTTTTTTTTAGTGTTAAGTAGTCGTCTACTCATGTAACTGCAAACAGCAGAGAAAGACATGCTTTTCAGAAAACACAAGTCTCGGCATTTTTAAGGAGAGTGCTCCTGCGGTCTCATTATTCTGCCTGTTAATTGACAGGAAAGAACGTCCTAATTGCTTATTAACTCTGACAGTGTCCCCCTAGCCTGGTGGCAAGGTCTAAGAGATACAGAGTGCACAGCAATTGTACAATTGCTGCTCCTCCAGGGGCACAGAGTCTCAGGTTCAAGCAGCTACAAAACAGCAGATGTTTTTATTTTGGTTTTAAAAACTCCTATCTACAATAGAGTAGAATTTGCTGATAGGTTATTTTCTCCTCAGAGTAATAAGATGAACCATGCTGCTGATTAAATATTATTTTCTTGGGCCAAAACGTCCTTCACAGCCATTGCATATGGAAGTCATCCTTGGTTAGATTGGATCTGCCAAAATGACAACTGATTTAAGAGGCACCCAGTGCTCTTTCACTTCCACCCACCCCTGTTGCAACCACCGGCAAGACTATACTGAGCAAAGGCATAAGAGAAACAAGCCATCAACACAGGCCAGTGCCCTGTCAACAATGACCACTTGGATCCCTTCCTCAGAGCACACAGGGAAATCCAGAAGTCCACTGCACAGGTGCGCCTACAGACCAAGAAGCACTGTTTATGTGCTTTTGTAATATATAAAACTTTAACATAACAATGAGCAAATAATGAAGGCTGCCAGCGGGGGAGGAAATGCGGCACAATCTCAAAGTTAAACTCAAAATAGGCTTTACTGGGCCTGCGTTATGTAAGCCAAGGACTTATTTCCCTCCTCTCCAAAAAGCATGCTCTACACAATAGTAAATTACTTAAGGTTTAAAATTTATTTTTGTCATAGCACAGTGTGCCAAAAGAAGGCCCTTACTAACCCCCAGAGACCCAGCTTATTTAAAGACATAATGAAGAGAGTAGGTGCTGTATATCGATGTCACTTCTAGAGTACACTTATTAAACACTATCTCCTGTAATGTCCATATGCTAGCTACATTTTATTTTAGCATCACGCTAGTCAGAAGCAAGTCATTCCCTTTTAGACTCATTGAGCTGAAAATTAAAAACTACTGGGCTTTGGGTTGTTCTGGTTTGATCTGTAAAGAATCCCGAATGCAATGATTCAAGAGTCAACTCATATCATGATTTATTTCACCTGTCTCCTATGACTGCACACTTAGGCCATCTGCAATTTTTCCAAAGCAAATAATTACAGTATAATCAGTTTAATATTTATAGTAATCTTTATAACTTTGCACAATTTGGGCCAGGTATCTATCATAAGGAGATCTTCGGTCCTCTGATTGAGATTCGGGAAGATACACAAATACATGACTCTCACATCTGGCTCTCCATAACTAAGTAAAACAGGATTATAGTTTTGAATCACTGGAGAACTGCCATGTGATGACACTAGACCACTTTGAGAGCTATTTGTGACTGTATAATAAATGGAAACCAACATATGACTCTTGGGTTTTCTCACCAGCAACACAACACAATATAATGGATGGGAGAATGTGTATAACTGTGAGTAAGATTGTTTAAGAGAGGCAGAGCAGACAACAGTGGAAATTCTCATGTGAATAATTACCACTAATAAGTAACTGGAGTAATGGGCAATAGTTCAACATAAAATTGTGATGTCTTAAGGCACACTTAATGCAAGCACATTTATTCTTTTCTATTACGAATCATTTCTTTTCTAAAAGAAAAACTATTAAAGACAAATTAAGTTCTATTTAAATTAACAATGCAAATATCCTTAATTCAATATTTATATTAAAAACACATCTTTTCAAACTTGTATATGCTACAATTTTGGTAGAAACCAATGGCAGCCCAGCAGATTACTTCTGACTGTCTGTAGTAAGCATTTTTTGGGGGTACATGTCCTGTGAGTACCCAAGAGGCAGGCTTCTTGTGTAAGGAGGGTGTTCTTTCCCATGCAAATGATTTGTTTAACAATTTTTAAATTTTTTTTCCTTAAAAAAATCCAAACCAACCAACCAAACAAACAAAAAAACTTATCAAAACATATATGAACAGGTAAAGACAAAAGTAAGATAATTGTCATTGTTATCTCTATAAATGCAGTCTTTTTAATTTAGCAAAGAATTATCAAAGGTGGCCAAACATACCTCTGAGTTTTCAGTTTTCTGAATTCAAGATGTTCACAACGGCCAGGCATGGTGGCTTCCGCCTGTAATCCCAGCACTTTGGGAGGCCGAGGCAGGTGGATCACAAGGTCAGGAGATAGAGACTGTCTCGGCTAACATGGTGAAACCCTGTCTCTACTAAAAATACAAAATATTAGCCAGGCGTGGTGGCAGGCACCTGTAGTCCCAGTTACTTGGGAGGCTGAGGCAGGAGAATGGCGTGAACCACAGGAAGCGGAGCTTGCAGTGAGCCGAGATCGTGTCACTGCACTCCAGCCTGGGCGACAGAGTGAGACAACGTCTCAAAAAAAAAAAAAAAAAAAAAAAAAAAGATGATCACAACAGCAATCTAACTCCAAGAATACAAACATCCTCCAGCTAAGTGACATGGGCCAATTACATGGTGGGCTACAGACTTACAAGAAAACCATGTTAATCTCTACTTTAACTGACAGTTCAGTAGCAGCCTAGATTTACTTTTTCTGAAGAGGCTATAATATTGTATAATGTAAAAAGTGTCCCAACTAGGAATAGAGACATCTGGCCCTCTAATCTGATATCTACCACTTAGAATGTGACCCTGAAAAAGTCATTAAATTTCTCTGTGCCTCTGCCTCACAATCTAAAACAATGAAAATAATTTAAAATGTTTTATAGGGTTCTGTGTGGGTATGTGAATCTTCCCAGCATAGTCATTACCACCTAATACTCATTAACTTAGAAGGAATTTCACCAGAACTTCCAATACTATGTTGAATAGGAGTGGTGAGAGAGGGCTTCCTTGTCTTGTGCCAGTTTTCAAAGGGAATGCTTCCAGCTTTTGCTCATTCAGTATGATATTGGCTGTGGGTTTGTCATATACGGCTTCTATTATTTGGAGGTATGTCTCTTCAATACCTAGTTTATTGAGAGTTTTTAACATTAAGCGATGTTGAATTTTATTGAAAGCCTTTTCTGCGTCTATTGAGATAATCATGTGATTTTTGTCTTTAGTTCTGTTTATGTGATGAATTACATTTATTGATTTGTGAATGTTGAACCAGCCTTGCATCCCCAGATGAAGCCTACTTGATCCCGATGCATAAGCTTTTTGATGTGCTGCTGGATTCGGTTTGCCAGTATTTTGTTCGGGATTTTTGCACTGATGTTCATCAAAGATACTGGCCTAAAGTTTTCCTTTTTTTGTTGTTATCTCTGCCAGGTTTTGGTATCAGGATGATGCTGGACTCATAGAATGAGTTAGCAAGGAGTCCTTTTTTTTTTTTTTCTGTCTTTCTTTTTTTTGTAATAGTTTCAACAGGAATGGTACCAGCTCTTCTTTGCACCTCTGATAGAAATCAGCTGTGAATCTGTCTGGTCCTGGGCTTATTATGGTTGGTAGGCTATTTATTACTGCTTCAATTTCAGAACTTGTTATTGGTCTCTTCAGGGATTCAATTTCTTCCTGCTTCTGTCTTGGAACGGAGTATGTCCATGAATTTATCAATTTCTCCTAGATTTTCTAATTTATGTGCATAGAGGTGTTTATAATACTCTCTGATTGTCGTTTGTACTTCTGTGGGGTGGCAATATTCCCCTTATCATTTCTGATTCTGCACAGCAAAAGAAACTATCAACAAAGTAAACCAACTACAGAATTGGAGAAAAGTTTTACAAACTATGTATCTGATAAAGGTCTAATATCCAGCATCTATAAGGAACTTAAACAACTTTACTAGAAAAACCCCATTAAAAAGTGGGCAAAGGACATGAAAAGACACTTTTTGAAAGAAGAAATACATGTGGCAAAAAATCTATGAAAAAAAGCTCAACAGAGCTGATCATTAGAGAAATGCAAATCAAAACCACGAGATACTATCTCACATCGGTCAGAATAGCTTACTAAAAAGTAAAAAAATAACAGATGCTGTGAGATTGTGGAGAAAAAGGAATGCTTTTACACTGTTGGTGGGAATGTAAATTAGTTCAGCCATTGTGGAAGACATTGTGGCAATTCCTCAAAGACCTAGAAACAGAAATACCACTTGACCCAGCAATCCCATTACTGGGTATACACCCATAGGAATATAAATTACCCTATTATAAAAACACATGCATGTGTATCTTTACTGCAGCACTATTCACAATAGCAAAGACATGGTATCAACCCAAATGCCCATCAATGATAGACTGGATACAGAAAATGTGGTACATATACACCATGAGATACTATGCAGCCACAAAAAAACCAAAATCATGTCTTTTGCAAGGACCTGAGTGAAGCTGGAGGCCATTATTCTTAGCAAACTAATGCAGGAACAGAAAACTTAATACCACATGTTCTCACTTATAAGTGAGAGATAAATGATGAGAACACATGGACACATGGAGATGAATTACACACAATGGGGCCTATTGGAGGGTGAAGGGCAAGAGGAGGAAGAGGATCAGGAAAAATAACTATCGAATTACTAGGCTTAATACCTGGGTGGTGAAATAATCTGTACAACAAACCTCCATGACACACGTTTACCTATTTAACAAACCTGCATTTCCTGCACATGTACCCCTGAACTTAAAAGTTAAAAAAAGAAAGGAATTAGAAAAGCTCAAATTAAAAGAGAACAAAATTTTATTCACTGAAAATATCAACTATTGAGTTTATAAAACAAAGTCTGGTGTCTGCAGCTCAGAAAAGCGGGTACTGTTTTATTTTTTAGTACAGATACATAGTATAAAAACTTGTTCACACCCTCAATTTTTGTTGAATGAGAACATAAGAGTGATTGCAATTTTAAAGCTACTGTCTGATGTATCTTTTCCAAATTAATACATTTTTATGAAAATGACAAGAGTTTGTGAATCAGGCCTAAAAAGTAAGTTTTCTTCAATTATATGTGATCTCATTAAATACAGAACATACACATCAAAAACTTCTGAGGCTAAAAATTATATGAATAACTTGAGTATCTAAATCGCTGTATTATAATCAACTTCATTTTCTGTAAATTCTTTCATAATAGGGAATCATGGTTGCTGAAGTAGAGAATGTCACATATTGATAAGTAAAGCAATTACCTCACTTGAAGTCAAAAGTTACTATATCTCTTTCCGAAATCTAATATATTGCTTAGCTTAACTGAAATAGATTGTTTAAATTGCTTGTCGTTTGGCAGAAAGAAGATTTTTACCTTGATAGTGATGAACAAGATTTATTCATTTCTATAGCCTACAGTGCTTAGCTGCCTATAATGACACATATGAACGGCTCAAATAAGGTTCTGTTGAGAAGCAGAATGAATGATGATACCGAGCAATATCATGAGTGTGCAAAGAAATATTTCTGAAATCATTAAAATTTGGTAGCCCCAAACGTAGTCTCCATCAGTTGTGGGGGATATGGGTAGAATTAATTCACTACAGTTTAGGCTTTTATAGTTAAATCTTCTCATCAGCATCCAAATAATGACTTTCAATAAATGATTATTATGGGGGGTAGGTGGCAGAGAAAAGATTACATATAAATTAATTCACAGATACCTATTAATGTCAGTTTCCCAAACATTTAAATTCCATGTATCTCTCTCTTTTTTAAAGCAATGGCTGAGCTTTAGTTAATATTTTAAATTATGGAACCTAATTTCATAGCTTTGAAAAAGTACAGGTAGATATGAGCACAATCTAAGTACAATCTTATAGCACTGTAAATGCAGATATAAGCACAATCTGTTGTAAAATTTTGCATCTAGACACATTCTCAAATATCAAACTTTTATTCACTGAAATGAAAACCTTCAATACACAGGGCAGCAAGTAAGAATCAGTAATCTAAAGCAAGTGGTTTTTTTGCATTGAAATTGCTTTTAGACAATCTGGCAGATGGTACTTTTTTATTACATAGGAAGTTTTCCTGGGGGAGAACACACCAAATTACTTTAAAAAAAAGAAAAAGAAGTGGTCACACAGAATTAGTCGTACATCTCTGTCCTGGCTGTAATGCTTCTGCTATGCCAAGCAAGGCAGCAGTGAAAATTTGCATACATTAAAAATTGCCAATTGCATTATGCCTGCACTGGGCCAATAAAGGCTCATATAATCACGCAGCTGAATAAGGTACTACCAACTAATACATGTGTTTATCAAGTTAGATCTGCTTTGTATAGCTGTTTGAATGTATCTTTCAGAGATCTTTCATCTGTAAGCCCTGAGACTTATATGTCAAAAACGCACCAATATTCCTGACATCTCCCCAAATTCCCATCTCTTTTTAGCTATGTTCTCCTCAGAATAATGGAACTGGAAGAGACTTTGAAGCATACCCAATTCAATTCCTTCATTATAAAAAACATAAAAATAAAACTGAGATCTGATCAGATTCAGTGACTCACAGCACAAATAAAGTTAGTTAATTGTTATGCTAGGAATGAAACTCAGGTCACTGAAATTCCCATCATTTTTTCTTTGTAACACACCATAAAAGATAAAAAGAACATGAACATAATTTATCCAATTTTTCACAAAAATTTCCATACAATAAGACAAACGTTAATTTTACATACCTTGATGTTGCATCAGAAAAAGAAAAATGTACAACTTAATTAAATAAATTATCTCCTTTTTTTTTTTTAACTTAAAGTGTATCTCAATTGGTTCCTATGAATAGATGATGCTTATAAACAGGATTCAAAGGGATCATTGAATGTTCTCTTAACAAAGCACTACATATTAATTTGAAATCTAAATTTTTTTTCTAATATGGCTTTCCCAATTTTTACATCTAGAGACTAAGAAACAAAGCAGCAATCAGTTTCATTCTCTAGCCAAGACTTTTGTAGTATATGCCACCATAGTTTCAAATATGCTATGCAGCAACCCCAACTGTGTAGTGCAGGGTTGGGGGTGACAATTCTGCTTGATTTTTTCACAAGACAGCCAAAGTGTGATTGTTGCCATTTGCCTTTCAGAAGAATCTAAGAAAAGAAGCACAAGTTACTCCACATGTCAGTAAGGATTTCCAGCTTCAGCTGGTACCCATGCTGCACGCTGGCAGACAGAAATTGAAAAGGACAGAGCTTTGTACCTAGCACCAGGTTAACCTGGTGGCAGGCTATTTAAAAAAAAAAAAAAGAAAGAAAAAGGCACAAATTATACATGGAGGAATGTGGGGGAGGGGGAGAAAAAAATGCAATGAGCTAATGTTCCTAGTTGGCATCTGCCTTTTGACTCAAAGAAAAAGATGGCTCCTTTCCAAAATTTTTCTATTATTGTGGTATCAGCTGCCTCTTGGACTCATTTATAAAAGCTGAGACTGCCAACAGAACAAGATAAGATTTCTGTTAGTAGTAGTAAACGTTCAAGCCCCGAGAAATAATAGAAATTTAGATGTTTTTTTCTACAAAGGCAACTTAGGCATGATTATTCCTGGCATGATCTTTAGGACTTGTAATTATGGCCAGACACTATTATGACATACAATAATAGCAAATTCTGAGGTTAGTTGCTACCTTGATTTTTTTTATTTACCCTTACAATTTATTTAACTAAGAGAAAAGTTTGAGAGGACAGTCATGCATCACTTAACCACAGGGATATGTTCTGAAAAATGTATCATTAGGTCATTTTGCCATTGTGCGGTCATTATCAAGTGTAGTTACACAAACCTACCTACAGGGCACATGTAGGCTACACGGTATAGCCTATTACTCCTAGGCTACAAACCTCTAGAGCATGTTTCTGTGGTGAATACCATAAGCAAGTGTAATGCAATGGTATTTGTATATCTGAACATAGCAAAGGCACAGTGAAAATATAGTTTTATAATGTTATGGGACCACTGTCACATATGTGGTCTGTTGCTGGGCGAAACATTATGTAATGCATGACTATAAAGAGTACTGGATGTTTCTCTGGGGTACTGGCATTCTCTCTACCAAATGAGCTTGTTAGTGGGTCTTTTCAAAACTCAGTATTATTGCTAACTATTACATTAACTCCTTAGTCTAAAACCTTGGAATCCAAGAGAGAGTTATTTACCCAGACTTTTAAAAAGAAACTATAGTTCTATCTATTTCATGATGGAAAAATCCTCTTTATGTAAGAAAACAAACTCTGGTAAACAGTATGCAAGGAATAATGATTCAAACCCCAATGAAGAATAAGGAATGCTTCTAGCTTCCTCTTGGGATGTAGAAAGCTGGAAAGGGCATCAGTCTCATCCTTACAAAAAACATAAATGCTATATAATCCACAAATTAACTGTTTTTAAAAATTGGGCAGCCTCCCAAGCCAGAGCAGACTCAGAGAGACTACCTAATAACTTTTCTTGAACCCATCAAAGACCTGAGGTTGTAGACCAACCAACTAAACAAATGTAAATCTAAAATGATACATGAGCACTTGCTCACCTAGGACAGACTGCTGGTCACCAGTGAAAAACATTTCGGCCAAATTGTGAGATTGGTAAAGGCTGACTGTAAGCAAGCAAGGGAACCCAGAATCCCCAGGGGGCTATGAGATAAAGAAATTCACACCCACTTTCTATTCAGGCTCTTCTCAGAACCTCATCTGGTCTCACAAGAAAGACTGGTGAGAGTCCAGAGAAAGGATCCTTTGTCATTATGGTACAGTGGGAAAAGAACAGCACACACTCCAGGAAATGTATGAAAGGCTGCCCAGATCCTTCTCCCCTAGAGACCCTATGGAATAATGCCTTAAATAAGAGCAAAAACCACTGATAGGGTTTGGATGTGTCCCCACCCAAATCTCATCTTGAATTGTAATCCCCCTAATCCCCACGTGGAGGTAATTAGATCACAGGGGTGGTTTCCTCCATGCTGTTCTCGTGACAGTGAGTTCTCACGAGATCTGATGGTTTTATAAGCCTCTGGCATTTCCCCTGCTTGCACTTACTCCGTCCTGCCACCCTGCAAAGAAGGTGCCTGCTTCTCCTTTGCCTTCCACCATGATTGTAAGCTTCTTGAGGCCTCCCCACCAATGTGGAACTGTGAGTCAATAAAACCTCTTTCCTTTATAAATTACTCTGTCTCAGGTATTTCTTCATAGCAGTGTGAGAATGGACTAGTAGAATCACTATTTCCCTTGGGGAGCTAGTGAAAACATATGGCAACTTTAAGAAGGGAAAAGGAAGAAAAACAAAACATACCCTCTAAATCTGGGGGAGGGGCAAGAACACTGAGGAGGCCATACTGCCACACCCAGGGGCACAGTAACTGCCTAAGACTAAGGCTTAATTAGGACACACCCATAACTTGCCTCTCATCACCAGACTACAAAGCATGGAGCAACAAGGAATTGCAGTATACCACCGGGAGAGGGACAAGGGAGTGGAAGGAGAACGTATCCGAGTCACAGCACAAAAGGAGGACCTGAAACTAAAGTTCAAGCAGGCACCAAGAAAAACCCTCTGATAAATCAGGCCCATCCTAAAAATAAGGTAATGGTAAAGGAATTTGAAGTCTTTGATGTGTCCAGAGTAACTATTGCAACAACAGGTATTCAAAGTATTCAATATTACTCATAATTATCCCATGTAATTCAAAATACTCACAGTATTCAATAAAACAAGTAGACAATCAGTAGGGATATAGAAGACCTGGAAAAAACTATCAGCTAAGTTCATCTAAATAACACTTAAATAGAACATTCTATCCAACAGCAACAGAATACACATTCTTTTCAGGTGCACATGGCATTTTAACCAGGATGAAGTGTAATACAGCACAACCAGGTGAGAGTTATCCTGGGAATGCAAACCTGCTTTGACTTTGAAAATCAAAGTAATACAGTATGCTAATAAAAAAGAAAAAGTATATAATCATCTCAACAGATAGAGAAAATATTTTTTAAAACAGTAAACCTCATCCTACAAAAAAAATTCAAATACTTAGGTATAAATCTAAGAAAACATATGGAGGAGCTGTATGTTCAAAACTATAAAACACTGGTCAAAGAAATCAAAGAAGACTTAAGTACATGGAGAAATATACCATATTCATGGATTGAAAAACTCATTGTTGTTAAGATGTTAATTTTCCCCAAACTGATCTATAAAGTCAAAATCTTGGTAGGATTTTTTTCAGTAGATATCAGCAAGCTTCTTCTGAAATTCATGCAGAAAGGCAAAAGATCTAGAATACCCAAAGCAATTTTGAAAAAGAACTAAGAGGATCCATGGTATCTGATTCCAGGACTGATTATACAGCAAAAGAAATCAAACCATGTAGTATTGGTGAAGGATAGATTTCTACATAGATCAATGAAAAAAAAAAACCAAAGAGTCCAGAAATAGATTTTCAATTTTTTTTATTTCAATAGCTTTAGGGGTACAGGTAATTTTTAGTTACATGGATGAACTGTATAGTGGTGAAGTCTGAGATTTTACTGCACTCATCACCTGAGTAGTGTACATTGTATCCAACATGTAGGCTTTTTAATCTCTCACCGTTTCCCCTTCTGAGTCTTAAAAGTCTGTTATACAACTCTGTATGTCTTTGCATACTCATAGTTTAGCTCCCACTTATAAGTGAGAACATATGGTATTTGGTTTTCTATTCCTGAGTTATTAATACTTAGAATATTGGCCTCCAGCAGCTCCATCCAAGTTGCTGCAAAAGATATTATTTCATTCTTTTTATGGCTGAGTAGCATTCTGTGGTGTATATATATATCACATTTTCTTTACTCATTGGTTGATAGACACTTGTTTCCATATCTTTGCAACTGTTAACTATGCTGCAATAAACAAACACATGCAGGTGTGCATAATGACTTCTTTTGATATAATAACTTCTTTTCCTTTGAGTAGATAATTAATAGTGGATTGCTGAATCAAATGGAAGATCTACATTTAGTTCTCTGAAAAATCTCCATACTGTTTTCCATAGAGGTAACTACTTTACATTCCTACCATCCGTGTATAAGCATTCCTTTTCCCCACATCCACGCCAACACTTATTGTTTTTTGACTTTTTAGTAATGGTCACTCCAGTTGGGGTAAGGTAGACTTTTTTTTTTTTTTTTTTTTTTTGAGACGGAGTCTCACTCTGTCACCCAGGCTGGAGTGCTGTGGCCAGATCTCAGCTCACTGCAAGCTCCGCCTCCCGGGTTCACGCCATTCTCCTGCCTCAGCCTCCCGGGTAGCTGGGACTACAGGCGCCGCCACCTCGCCCGGCTAGTTTTTTGTAGTTTTTAGTAGAGACGGGGTTTCACCGTGTTAGCCAGGATGGTTTCGATCTCCTGACCTTGTGATCCGCCCGTCTTGGCCTCCCAAAGTGCTGGGATTACAGGCTTGAGCCACCGCACCCGGCCTAAGGTAGACTCTCATATTGTGGTTTGAATTTGCATTTCCCTGAAGATTACTGATGTTAAGCATTTTTTTCATATGTTTCTTGGTCACTTGTATATATTGAGGAATGTCTTATTCATGTCACTTGCCCAGTTTTTGAAGGGCTTTTTTTCTTCTTGTTGATTTGTTTGAATTCATTGTAGATTCTGAATATTAGTCCTTTGTCAGATACATAATTTGCAAATATTTCCTCCCATTCTGTGGGTTGTATGTTTACTCTGATAATTATTTCTTTTGCCATGCAGAAACTTCTTAATTTAACTGGCTCCCATTTATTTATTTTTGTTTTTGTTGCATTTGCTTTGGGGGTCTTAGTCATAAATTCTTTGCCTAGGCCAATGTCCAGAAGAGTTTTTCCTAGGTTTTCTCCTAGAATTTTTATGGTTTCAGTCTTAAAGTCTCTAATTCATCTTAATTTTTTATATGGTGAGAGACAGGGATACAGTTTCATTCTTCTGCATGTGGCTAAGTTTTCCCAGCTCCATTTATTTAACAGGGTGTCCATTCTCCAATTAATGTTTTAAGTTTTGTTGAAGATCAGCTGGTTTTAAGTATTTGGTTTTATTTCTGGGTTCTCTATTCTGTTCCACTGGTCTTTGTATATACTTTTATATCAGTACCATGTTGTTTTGGTTACTACAGCCTTGTAGTGTAATTTTAAGTCAAGTAATGTGATGCCTCCGGATTTGTTTTTTTTTTTTTTTTTTTTTTTTTTTTTTTTTGCTTAGGATTGCTTTGGCTGTTCAGGCTCATTTTTGGTTCCATACAAATTTTAGGGTTATTTTTTCCATTTCTGTGAAAAACAGTGTTAGTATCTTGATAGGAATTGCACTGAATATGTAGATTGCTTTAGGTATTACGGTCATTTTCATGATATTGATTCTTCCAATACTTGAACATGTGACATACATTTGTTTGTTTGTATCATCTATGATTTCTTTGAGCAGTATTTTATAGTTTTCCTTGTAGAGATCTTTCACCTCCTTTGTTAAGTTTATTCCCAGTTTTTGTTTTGTTTTGTTTGTTTGTTTGCAGCTATCATAAAAGGGGATGAGTTCTTGATTTGATTCTCAGCTTAGTGGCTGTTGGTGTATAGCAGTGCTACTGATTTGTATATATTAGTTTTGTAACCTGAGACTTTACTGCATTCATTTATAAAATCTAGGAAGTCTTTTGGAGTCATCTTTTGGGTTTTTGAAGTATACAACCATATCATCAGCAGAGACGTTTTGACTCTCTTCCAATTTTAATGTCCTTTCTTTCTCTTGCCTGACTGCTCTAGCTAGGACTTCCACTAATGTGTTGAATAGAGTGGTGAAAGCGGGCATCCTTGTCTTGTTCCAGTTCTTAGAGGGAATTCTCTTCACCTTTTCTCCCATTCAGTATGATGCTGGCTGTAAGTCTGTCATAGACAGCTTTTATTTTGTGGAGGTATGTTCCTTTAATTCCTAGTTTGTTGACATTTTTTATCATAAAGGGATGCTGGACTTCAGCAAATGTTTTTTATGCATCTATTGAGATGTTCATATGGTTGTTTTTAATTCTGTTTGTGTGATGAATCACATTTATTGACTTGTGTATGCTGAACCATCCCTGCAACCCAGGGATGACACTCATTTATTCATGGTGAATTATTGTTTGGATGTGCTGTTAGGTTCAGTTTGCTAATATTTTGTTGCGAGTTTTTGCA
The DNA here is from genome assembly GCF_007565055.1 of Rhinopithecus roxellana. Taxonomy (NCBI): domain Eukaryota; kingdom Metazoa; phylum Chordata; class Mammalia; order Primates; family Cercopithecidae; genus Rhinopithecus; species Rhinopithecus roxellana. The sequence goes on from NC_044562.1 coordinate 22,472,285, forward strand.
TCTACATTCATCAGAGATATTTGTCTGCATTTTTCTTCTTTTGTTATGTCATTTCCTGGCTTTGGTATCATGGTGATACTGGCTTCATAGAATGAGTTAGGGAGGATTCCCTCTTTCTCAGTCTTTTGGAATAGTTTCAGTAGGACTGCTACCAATTCTTTGAGAGTCTGGTAGAATTTGGCTGTGAATCTGTCTGGCAATGGGCTTTTTTTGTTGGCAATTTTAAAAATTATGGACTCAGTCTCACTGGTTGTTATTGGTCTGTTCAGGATTTCTATTTCTTGCTGATTAAAGCTAAGAGGGTTGTCTGCTTCCAGGGATTTATCCATTTCCTCCAGATTTTCTAGTTTGTATGCATAGAGGTGTTCACAGTAATCACAAATGGTTTTCTGTATTTCTGTGATGATGGTTGTAATGTCTCCATTTTAATTTCTAATTCAGCTTATTTGAATCGTCTCTCTTCTTTTCATGGTTAAGATAGCCAGTGGTCTATGATTTTGTTTATCTTTTCAAAGAGCCAACTTTTTGTTTCATTGATCTTTTTGTTGTTGTTGTTGTTGTTGCAATTTCTTTAAATTCTGCTCTGATCTTTGTTATTTCTTTTCTTCTTCTAGCTTTAGGTTTAGTTGGTTCTCATTTCTCTACTTCCCTGAGGTGTGACATTAGGTTGTCAATTTGTGATCTTTCAGACTTTCTGATGTAGGCATTTAGCCCTATAAAGTTTCCTCTTAGCACTGCTTTTGCTGTATCCCAAAGGTTTTGATATCTTGTGTCACTATTATCATTCATCTTGAAGAATTACTTAATTTCCATCTTGATATCATTGTTAACCTAAAAATCATAAAGGAGCAGATTTGCTTAATTTCCATGTATTTATACAGTTGTGAGGATTCCTTTTAGATTTGATTTCTAGTTTTATTCTCCAATAGTCTGAGAAGATATCTGATTTCAATTTTTTTACATTTTCAGAAATAGATAGACATAAACATATTCAATTGTTGCTTGAAAAAAGTACAAAGGCAATTCATTGGAGAACCGATAGTTGTTTTGACAAATGGTGCTGAAATATTTAGAAGTTCACAAGCAAGAAATGAACTTTGGCTCATACCTCACATCTTATATAAAACTCACTCAAAATGGGCTATATATCTAAATGTAAATTTTAAGACCATGGAACTCCCAAAAGAAAATGTAGCAGAAAATGTCCATCAGTGACAGACTGGATTAAGAAAATGTGGCACATATACACCATGGAATACTATGCAGCCATAAAAAAGGATGAGTTTGTGTGCCTTGTAGGGACATGGATGCAGCTGGAAACCATCATTCTCAGCAAACTATTGCAAGAACAGAAAACCAAACACTGCATGTCTCAGTCATAGGTGGGAATTGAACAATGAGATCACTTGTACACAGGAAGGGGAACATCACACACTGAGTCCTATTGTGGGGAGGAGGGGGAGGGATAGCACTAGGAGATATACCTAATGTAAATGACGAGTTAATGGGTGTAGCACACCAACATGGCACATGTATACATACGTAACAAACCTGCACGCTGTGCACATGTACCCTAGAACTTAAAGTATAATAATAAAAAAAAAAAGAAAATGTAGCAGAAAATCATGGTCTTGGGTTAGGTCAAAAGATTCTTAGATACAACACTAAAAGCTTGACACATTGATAAATTTGCTTCATCAAAATTACAAACTTTTGTGCCATGAAAGATACTTTTAAGAGAATGGTGGGAAAAAGCCACAGACTCAGGGAAAATATTTGCAAATCACATATCTTATGAAGCACTTTTATTCAGAATATATAAAGAATTCCCAAAATTCAATCATAAGAAAACAAACAATCCAATTAAAAGTACACAAAATAATGGAACAGAAACTTCAGCAAAGAAGATACACAGGTAGCCGATAAACAGAAATATCATTAGTCATTAGAGCAATATAAATGAAAACTACAATCTGACACCTATTAGAATGGCTAAGACAAAAACAACTGAAAATACCAAATGCTGGGAGAACCAAGAGCAACTGGAACTCTCATATATTGCCCGCAGGAATGAAAATTGGTACAAACACGTAGGAACACAGGCAGATTCTTATAAAGTTAAACATAAATTTACCATATATAATCCAGCAACCCTACTCCTAGGTGACATGAAAACTTATATTCACACAAATTCCTGTATGTAAATTTTTATAGCAGCTTTATTCATAAATGTCAAACCTGGAATCAACCCAAATGTCTTCAATTGGTGAAAGGATTAAAAGAAAAACAAAAACAAAAAACAAACTTCTGGTATATCTATACACTAAAGTATGATTCAACCATAAAAGAGAAAAAAAATTATCAATATAGTTAAAGGGATGAATCACAAATAAACTTTGCTAAGTGAAAGAAGTCTGACCCCTCAAAGCTAAATATTGTGTGATTTCATTCATATGACATGCTGGAAAAAGCAAAGTTAAGGAGATGGAGAAGAGAACAGTGCTTGTTGAGGATCAAGGGTCAGGGGAGGTTGATTGCAAAGGGAGAGTGATGGGTAATTTTCTGGAGTGATACAACTGTGCTGTATTCTAGATTGTTATGATAAACCACTCTATGCTTCCGACAAAGCTCACATAAGTGTACACCACAAGGAGTAAATTTTACTATAAATTTTAAAGAAATAAAAATATTAACAAGGAACCCAAAGAAATAACTGATAGGTGATCAGTTATTATACAGAAGTGCATAATACATGACTAATATTTAGTCTTGTAAAAAAATCACCAAAGACTACAAAAACCATTACCTGAAAGGTTTTCAAGTAATTTTTAGGAAACAGGATATTCATATGGCGACATAGTATCGCCTCATGTGGAACACGCAAAGAGCAAAGGGAAAAATTTACCTTTGCAACAGAGAGCTTTGTCAGTCACTAGTAACCAAATATTAGTGGGATGCCTTGACACTGTGTATCTCCTGACCTGATGCAATCTGAAGAACACAGCATTACCTATGATATTTTCTTGCTAAAAATGTGTAACCCAAATTCAATTAATCAAGTCCTCAAACGTAAGTGCCAATATACAGAAATGCAGAGAACTACTTAAATACACCATGAAGAAATAAGAAACACATACCATTCAATGAGACTGGTGTCCTGAAAAATTAAATCATACAAAGGGCATGGTATGGTTTTTATATTAAAAAGAAATAATCAAATGCAACATCAGAACCTTGAAAACCTGATTATAAAAGATAGTCTTTGAGAAAATCAGAAAATTTCATATTTGGACTAAATGTTAGGTGTTATTAGGAGATTCCTGCTAATATTCTTTGATGTGGCCATGATGTTTAGATAAGTAGCACAATTGCCCTTATTTTTAAAAGATACACATTGAAGGATTTAGAGACAAAGTAACAGGATGTCTCCAAACCTGTCAGAGGGTTCAGCCCAAACAATTCTGGTTTCTTTCTTCTATCCTCCCTCCCTCTCCTCCTCTTCCCTTTCCCCTCTCAAACACATATACACATAAATACACAAACTCTACATTCAAATAAATTTGAGAAATACTGCAAACCATACTTCCTTGAATATCCACAGTGACACTGGTATACTACTTATGATTCTAATTAGCTCTGCAATTAAGAAACCAATTAATTACATATTTTCCAAGCTTATTTGACCACAGAATTTTATTTTGAATGAATGTTTTGAACAGCACGTGAAACTAGTTTCAAGGAAACAGACCTAAAAAGACTCCTTAAGTGAATTATGCAGTAACTGACAATGGCAAAGGAAGCAGCTTTATAAAAATTTATATTAATTTGAGTTTTATTTTCCTTTGAAACCATTGTAATTGTCTAAGTGTAAGAATCAAGTAGACATTTGTCAAAGGCCTTTTTCATTTTTTTTCCTATGGAAAAGTATTTGGTTTGAATTGGCTTATTTCATAAATTTCTGGCCATATGGTACATACTATTTTGTGCCTTACTTTTTTTCATCCAGCAATTACGTTGTAATCATATTTTCATGCCACTAAATTTTTCAAAAATGTTTTTAATAGATGCCTAATATTTCCATTTTACAATGAAACCATACTGATTTCACCCTTGCACACAAGGGTGTGCAAATTTCAATGTATTTAAGTTTTTGTTTTTAAATTTAATTAGGGAATAAGTAACTTATAAACAAATATTGGACCATCTCTCTATTATTTCCTCAGGCTAGTTTCTTAGTCAAGAAATCACTGAAGGTAAGCCTCTTGATTATACATTTCCAATATGTTTTCCAGAAAGGTTACACCAATTTGCATTCATATCAGCAGCATATAGAAATGTCTGTTATCACCACCAACATTAAATGTGGTGAGATGGAGGGAGGTGGAGCAAGATGGTCAAATAGAAACCTTTACAGATCGTCCTTCTCAGAGGAACACCAAACTGAAGAACTATCTGCAGAAATAATCACCTTCATAAGAACCAAAGATCATGTGAGTGATCACAGTACCTGGTTTTAACTTCACAACACTGAAAGAGGCACTGAAGGGAGAAGGAAAGACAGTCTTGAATTGCTATGCCACTCCTCATCCATCCCCTGGTAGCACAGACAGAGAATCTGTGTACTTGGGGGAGGCAGAGCACAGTGATTGTGGATATCCCACTAGAACTCAGCACTGCCAGAAAGCAATACTGAGTAGAACTTAGCCAGCAACCAGAGAGCGTGCATTTACACCAGCCCAGGCCAGAGGGGAATTGCCCATCCCAATGGTCAGAACATGAGTTCCATCAGGCCCTGACATCATGGGCAAAAGTGCTCTGGGGTCCTAAATAAACTTGAAAGGCAGTCTGAGCCACAAGGACTGCAATTCTTGGGTAAGCACTGGTGCTGTGCTGGGCTCAGAGCCAGGACTTGGGGGACATGCCTTCCAGTGAGGCATCAGCCGGGACAGCCAAGCCAGTGGTTGTTTACCCCTCTCCCAACCTTAGGCACTGCAACTCGCAGCTCTGGAAGAGACTATTTTCCGGTGCTTGAGGAGAGGAAATGGAAGAGTAAAGAAAAATGTGTTTTGCGACTTGGATACCAGCTCAGCCACAGTAGGATAGGGTATTGAGCAGAGTCCTGAGGCCCCTATTCCAGGCTCTAGTTACCAGGCATCATTTCTAGACACACCCTGGGTCAGAAGAAAACCTTCTGCCTTGAAGAGAAAGACTCAGTCCTAGCAGGATTCATCACCTGCTGACTAAAGGGCTCTAGGGACCTGAATAGGCCACCGTGGTACACAGGTAGTACTCACCCCCTGGTATCTGGGTGAGACTCAGGGACATGCTGGCTTCAGGTGTGACCCAAGCACATTCCCAATATGGTGGCTATGGGGAGAGACTCCTTCTGCTTGAGGAAAGAAGTGAGGAAAGTAAAGGGAACTTTGTCTTGCAGCTTAGGTACCAGCTTGGCCACAGCAGGGTAGAGCATCAAGCAGGCTCTTGGGGTACCTGATTCCAGGCCTTGGTTCTGGGAAAGCATTTCTGGACCTGTCCTGGGCCAGAGGGGACCCCACTTATCTGAAGGGAGAGATTCCTATCAGATAAATTTGACAAAGAGATTGAAATAATTAAAACAAATCCAGAAGAAATTCTGGAGTTGAAAAATGTAATAGACATACTCAAGAATGCATCACAATTGACCAAGCAGAAGAAAGAATTAATGACCCTGAAGACAGGCTATTTAAAAACACACAGTGAGGGGAGACAAAAGGAATGAAGTACACCTTCATTATCTAGAAAACAGCCCTAAAAGTGCAAATCAAAGTGTTATTGGCCTTAAAGAGGATGGAGAGAGAGAGGGATAGAGGGAGAAAGTTTATTCAAAAGGATAATAACAGAGCTTTCCAAACCTAGAGAAAGATGTCAGTATTCAAGTACAAGACAGTTACAGAACATCAAACAGATTTGATCCAGATAAGACTACCTCAAGACATTTAATAATGAAACTCCCAAAGATTAAGGAAAAAGAAAGGATCCTAAAAACAGCAAGAGAAAAGAAACAAATAACATACAATGGAGTTCCAGTAGTTCTGACAGCAGACTTCAGTGGAAACCTTACAGGCAAGGAGAGAATGGCATGATATATTTAAAGTGCTGAAGGGGAAAAAAACCAAAAAACTTTTATCCTAGAATAGTATATCCGCGAAAATATCCTTCAAACATGAAGGCAAAATAAAAAATTTCCCAAGAAAAGCTGAGAGATTTCATCAATGCCAGACATGTCCTACAAGAAATGCTAAAGGGAGTTTCTTCAGTCTGAAAGAAAAGGATGTTAAAGAGCAATAAAAAATCATCTGAAGGTACAAAACTCACTGGTAATAGCAAGCACACAGAAAAATGAATAAAAAGACACACTGTAATTGTGGTGTGTAAACTATTCATATCTTGAGTAGAAAGACTAAAAGATGAACCAAACAAAAATAATAACTACAACAATTTTTCAAACATAAACAGTATAATAAAATGTAAGTAGAAACAAAAGCTAAAAACTAGGGGGACAAAGTTAAAGTGTAGAATTTTTATTGATTTTCTCTTTGCTTGCTTGCCTGTTTCTTTATGCAATCAGTGTTAAGTTGTTATCAGTTTAAAATAATAGGTCAGGCCGGGCGCGGTGGCTCAAGCCTGTAATTCCAGCACTTTGGGAGGCCGAGACGGGTGGATCAGGAGGTCAGGAGATCGAGACCATCCTGGCTAACCCGGTGAAACCCCATCTCTACTAAAAAATAAAAAAAACTAGCCGGGCGAGGTGGCGGGCGCCTGTAGTCCCAGCTACTCCAGAGGCTGAGGCAGGAGAATGGCGTGAACCCGGGAGGCGGAGCTTGCAGTGAGCTGAGGTCCGGCCACTGCACTCCAGCCTGGGCGACAGAGTGAGACTCCGTCTCAAAAAAAAAAAAAAAAAAAAAAAAAGGTCATATTAATTTCAAGCCTTATGGTAATCAGAAATAAAAAAATATACAACAGATACACAAAAAATAAAAAGCAAGAAATTAAAACATATCTCCAGAGAACATCACTCACTACAAGGAAGACAGGAAGGAAGGGAAGAGGAAAGAGAAGACCACAAAACAACCAGAAAACAAATAGCAGAATGGTAGGAGTAAATCCTTACTAAACACTAATAGCATTAAATAAAAAAAGACTAAATGATGCAGAATAGAATGAATGCATTAAAAAACAAGGTCCAGTGATCTGTTGCCTACAAGAAACAGACTTCACCTATAGAGAATGAAAATGCATATAGAGGCCGGGCGCAGTGGCTCACGCCTATAATCCCAGCACTTTGGGAGGCCGAGGTGGGCGGATAATGAGGTCAGGAGATCGAGACCATCCTGGCTAACACAGTGAAACCCCGTCTCTACTAAAAATACAAAAAATTAGCTGGGCATGGTGGCACGCACCTGTAGTCCCAGCTACTTGGGAGGCTGAGGCAGGAGAATGGTGTAAACCTGGGAGATGGAGCTTGCAGTGAGCCCAGGTCACACCACTGCACTCTAGCCTGGGCAACAGAGTGAGACTCCATCTCAAAAAAAAAAAAAAAAAAAAAAAAAAAGAAAGAAAGAAAGAAAGAAAATACATAATATAGACTGAAAATAAAGAAATGGAAAAAGATATTTCATTCCAGTGGAAACCAGTAAAGAACAGAAGCAGCTATGCTTATATCAGACAAAACAGATTTGAAGATAAAAACTATAAAAAGAGACAATGTAATTATATCATGATAAAGGGGCCAGTCAATTCGGTAAGAGGATACATCAATTATAAATATATATGCATCTAACACTGGGGCACCCAGATATATAAAGCAAATATTATTACAGCTTAAGAGAGAGACTGATCCCAATACAATAATAGCTGGAGCCTTCAATACCCCACTTAAAGCAATGGAAAAGTGTTCCAGAAATACTCGACAAAGAAAAGTAACACTTAATCTGCACTATAGACCAAACGGACCTAACAGATATTTACAGAACATTTCATCCAACAGCTGCGGAACACACATTATTTTCCTCAGCACATGAATCCTTCTCAAGGGCAGACCATATGTTAGGCCACAAAAAAGTCTTTTAAAAAGTTGAGAAAAACTGAAATTATATCAAGTATCATCTCTGATCACCATGGAATAAGATTAGAAATCACTAAAAAGAGGAATTTGTGAAACTACACAAATACAGGGAAATTGAACAATATGTTCCTAAATGACCAGTGGGTTAATGAGGAAATTAAGAAGGAAATTCAAAAATTTCTTGAAACAAATTATAATACAAACACAACATACTGAAACCTATGGGGTACAGTGAAAGCAGGACTAAGAGGGAAGTTTATAGCAATAGGCGCCTATATCTAAAAGGTAGAAAAACTTCAAATAACATAATGATTCATCTTAAACCATTGGAAAAGCAAAAGCAAACAAAACAAAAAAATAGTAGAAGAAAAGTAATAAAGTTAAGAGTAGAACTAAATGAAATGAAAAAAATACAAAAGATTAATGAAACAAAAAGTTGTTCTTTTGAAAACATAAACAAAATCAACACACCTTTAGCCAGGCTAAGAAAAAAGAAGACCCAAATGAAAATGAGATTAAAACTAGACATTAAAACCTATTCTACAGAAATTCAAAGGCTTGTTAAAGGCTACTATGAGCAACTGTATGCCAATAAATTGGAAAACCTAGAAGAAATGAATAAATTCCTAGACACACACAACTTACCAAGATTAAACCATGAAGAAACCCAAAACCTAAATAAACCAATACAAAGTAATAAGATTGGTGCCGTAATAAAAAGTTTCCCAGCAAAGAAAAGCCCAGGACCCAATGGCTTCACTGCTATATTTTACCAAATGTTTAAAAAGGAATGAATACCAATCCAACACAAACTATTTTAAAAAATAGAGGCAGAGGGAATACTTCCACACTAATTCTATGAGGCCAGTATTATCCTGATACCAAAACCAGACAAAGATATCAAAGAAAACTACAGGCCAATATCCCTGATGAACATTGATGCAAAGATAATAGCAAACTGAATTCAACATATTAAAAAGATAATTCATTATGACCATTTGGGATTTATCCCAGTGATGCAAGGACAGTTTAACATAAGCAAATCAATCAATGTGATACACAATATCAACAGAATGAAGGACAAAAACCATATGGTCATTTCCATTGATGTGGAAAAAGCATTTGATAAAATTCAACATCCCTTCATGACAAAAAACCCTAAAAAATGAGTATAGAAGGAATATTCCTCAACACAATAAAAGCCAAATACAACAGACCAACAGCTAGTATCATGTTGAAAGGGGAAAAACTGAAAGCCTTTCCTCTAAGATCTGGAACACAACAAAGATGCACACTTTCACCACTGTTATTCAACACAGTAGTGGAAGTCCTAGCTAGAGCAATCAGACAAGACAAATAAATAAAGGGAATCCAAATTGGAAAGGAAGAAGCCAAATTATCTTTGATTGCAGGTGGTATGGATCTTATACTTGGAAAACCCCCAAAATTCCACCAAAAAACTATTAAAACTGATAAATGCAGGAAAGTTGCAGGATACAGAATCAACATACAAAAGTCAGCAGCAGTTCAATATACTAACAGTGAACAATCTGAAAAACCAAGAAAGTAATCCCATTTAAAATAGCTACAAGTAAAATAAAATACCTAGGAATTAACTTTATCAAAGAAGTCAAAGATCTCTACAATGAAAACTATAAAATATTGATGAAAACACTGAAGCAGACACAAAAAGTGGAAAGATATTCCATGTTCATGGATTGGAAGACTCAATATTGTTAAAATGTCCATACCAACCAAAGCAAACTACAGATTCAATGCAACCCCTATCAAAATACCAATGACATTCATCACAGAAATAGAAAAAGTAATGGTAATATTTACGTGGAACCACAGAAGACCAAAAATAGCCAAAACTATCCTGAGCAGAAAGAAGCAAACTGGAAGGATCACATTACGCCACTTTGAATTATACTACAAAGCTATAATAACCAAAAGACCATGGTACTGGCATAAAACCAGACACACAGATCGGTGGAAGAGAACAGAGAATCCAGAAACAAATCCATACATTTATGGTGATCTCATTTTCAACAAAGGTGCCAAGAGAATACATTGGGGGAAAGGACAGTCTCTTCAACAAATACTTTTGGGGAAACTGGATATCCATACGCAGAAGAATGAAACTAGACCCCCATCTCTCACCATATACAAAAATCAATTTCAAATGGATTAAATACTTAAATCTAAGACCTCAAACTATGAGTCTACTAAAAGAAAATGTTGGGGAATCTCTCTAGGACATTGGATTAGGCAAAGATTTATTGAGTAATACTCCATAAGCATAGGTCAAAAAACAAAAATCAGCAAATGGGATCACATCATGTTAAAAACCTTCTTTACAGGAAAGGAAACAATCAACAAAGTGAAGAGACAATGCACAGAACGGGAGAAAAATATGTGCAAACTATCCATCTGACAAGAGGTTAATAACCAGAATACATAAGGAGTTCAAACAGCTGCTTATATATAGGATAAAACCTAATAATCTAATTTTTAAACCATGCAAAGGATCTGAATAGACATTTCTCAAAAGAAGGCATACAAATAACAAAAAGGCATATGAAAAGGTTCTCAATATCATTGATCCTCAGAGAAATGCAAATCAAAACTACAATGAAACATCATTTCACGCCAGTTAAAATGGCTTTTATCCAAGAGACGGGCAATAACAAATGCTGGCGAGGATATGGAGAAAAGGGAATCCTTATACAGTTTTGGTGTGAATGTAAATTAGTACAACCACTATGGAGAACAGCTTGGAGGTTCCACAGAAAACTAAATGTAGAGCTACCATATGATCCAGCAATTCTACTCCTAGGTATATGCCCAAAAGAAAGGAAATAATTGTATCAAAGAAATATCTATATTCCCATGTTTACTGTAGCACTATTCACAGTAGCCAAGATTTGGGAGCAACCTAAGTATCCATCAACAGATGAATGGACAAAGAAACTGTGGTACTTGTACACAATAGAATACTATTCATCCGTAAAACAAAATGAAATCCTGTCATTTGCAACAACGTAGATGGAACTGGAGGTCACTGTGTTACGTGAAATAAGCCAGGCACAGAAAGACAAACTTGGCATGCTCTTATTTATTTGTGGGAGCTATAAAATTAAAATGAACTCATGGAGATAGAGACGAAATGACGGTTACCAGATGCTGGGGTGGAGGATAAGCAGAAATGAAGATGGTTAATGGGTACAAAAAATAATTAGAATGAGTAAGATCTAGTATTTAATAGCACGACAGGGTGACTACAGTCAACAATTTTTTTTGTACATTTAAAAATAACTAAAAGAGTAGAACTGGATTGTTTGTAACACAAAGAAAGGACAAATGCTTGAGGTGATGGATACTCCATTTACCCTGACGTATTATACATTGCATGCCTGTATCAAAATTCTCATGTACCCCATAAATACATACACCTGCTACGTACCCACAAAAATTAAAAATAAAAATAAAAAATAAATGTGGTGAGACAAACAAACTAACTCTCTGCTAATATACAGCAAATTATTTTTAGATGCACACTGGTCACTTAGAAGTCTTTGGGTTATATGTTAAAATTGTTTTCAATTTTCCTAATAGGAGTTAGTATTAATTACTTCATTGCATGAGTTCTTTACATACTGATTATATTAATTCTTTGTTACAGTTTTTATTGATCTATCTTTCACAATTTTTTCATTACTTTTCTGCTTAGAAAGTCCTATATTCAAAAATAATAAATTATTAAATTTCATGATTTTCTTTTTTAAATTATTTATTTTTATATTTCATTCACTGCAATTCAAAATGCTAAGCAAGGCCACTCTGTTTCAGATGTACTAAGTGGCCGTTTGAGAGACAAACAAGTTCTATGTACTTGTATGATTTTTCATGAATGGAAAGAAGAGACTGCTTTAAATTCTGAAAACACATGTGTAGGAGGAAGGGAAAAAAAGGGGGAAAAAACCTATGACTTTGTTAAAATAAAAGGTCAGATAGCAAAAATAATTCAGCACAAACTCTGGATCATTTAGTCCTAACAGTCTTATACTGTGAGGAGTTTTAGAACTTAACTCCATACTCACAAAGTAGAAACTAGATTTTTTCAGACCAAGCAACTAGTTAGAGGTAGAAACAAAACCTTTGGCTTCAAAATAATCCCAGAAATACTCTTCTCACCAAGCAAGTCTTATAGCATCTGATGTGTAAAAACCTTTTTTTTTTAAGTAAAAATGATTAATTTCTTAACTTCACTGAAATGTTTTAAGGATAGGAAAAAACAAAATAATTTAAAATAGGGGTAGTAAAAATTTTATGTTGTTTCTATTTCTGTTCAGTACACTCTCTTGAGTTATTTTTACAAGAAGTTTTTTAAGAATGAGATTTAAATTTATGAAAAATCAACACTACTATCAGATGACTTTCTGAAATCTGTCAAGGTAGCCTGTTTTTTTTTTTTTTTTTGCCTGTTAGTATATATTTCAATACCATTTATTGTTAAGCAGGAAAAATTAATATTAATGACATATTAATTTAATAATAAACACATTTTTTTCTAAGGAAACATCTCAAAAATCTACTCCAACTTCCTTCTGACTCCCAAAATGTAAGACCCTTCCTTTGTACCTAGATTCAAGTCTCTAAAATTGCTCTAAAATCATCAAGATCATCAGAGGATGCTTTCCTATTTCCTCTACAGATCAAGGTCATCAGAGGATGTTTTCCTATTTCCTCTACAGATCTTCTATGCTCATGTCTCTCAGCCCAAATTATTGAAGGAAGTCATTATTTTCTCTCTCTTTCTAAAAAAAACACCCGTACTACTAGTACTAACTTCCTGTATAGTTACTTATGGGGGCATATAGCAACGCTTTAGAAATAAAACTACAAAAAGTAAGCTTGCCCTCTTGCGTTTCCTTTCTCTTACTACATTTAACACGGGAGGTTTTCTATGTCTCACATTCAAATATTCTCACCCGGGCTACCTAATTTTTCCCTCTGATTTTTCATCACTCTTTATGAAGGTTTGCTACTTTAGAATACACATTTTCTTAGCCGAAGGTAATAATCAGATGATGTCCCCCAAATATAAATCCAAATCTTTCCTTTAATGCTGTGTTCTTTGGCTCTTGGGACTTTATCTGAAGTCAGCCTAGATGGGGATAGAGACAGGCTGTATGAAGTCCACGCTGAGAAGTTTTGCCCTGCCCTACGTGTCCCGTAGTATTTCATGGATAGCCCAGTGGTGATTAAACCTCTATGTGCACAGGAATAACCATCAGAATTTGTTAAAATACAGACTGTGGGCCCTTACCCCGGATTTCAGGATTCCATGGCTAAGGCATGCTTTTGAATGACTGTGATATTGGCAGTTCACTGACTACATGTGATATAGTGATTACAAAAATGGCTACAGTTCTCCACCTCTCCCTCTATCCGTAACCATTGCACGTGACTTTGCTGTTCCTCCAAGAGGTGGAGACTATCTCCCTATCCCATGAATCTGAGCTAGTCTTGTTACCTGCTTCAGCAACTGTATACAGAATACAGTGGAACTGACACTGTGCCAGCATAAGACTTGTTGATTTCTGCACTCTCCTGTAAACCTTATGCTGTGGCCTGGTGAATGAGCCCAGGCTAGCCTGCTGGATGAGGAATGAGGCGTGGCATACCACCACCATCAGTCAGGCAGGCATGTAGAGGAAGCCACCCTAGAGCAGCCAGACCCCAGCAGACCACTGCAGACACCTTAGCTCGCTAGCCAAAATCGGCTAAGCCTGGCCCAGCTGCTTCACATACTCACAAGCAAGAATAAATGTTTACTGTTTAAATCCATGAGTCTCAGGGTGATTCTTTACACAGTGATAGATTACTGATATATCATCACAGTTCTGAAACTCTTCACCTGAGAAACACAGATTTATGCCTTCCTCTCCACTTCCCCTGCCACCTTCGTAATTTAGGCTTTCCTTTCTTGTCCAGGTTACTGCAATATAGTCTTCCAACTTGTCTCCCTGCTTGTTGTCATTCCCCACCTCCAAGCACACTGTTGCTGCTAAGACTGTATTCCCTAAAGTCAGAAATTATATTGTTATAATTTATGTACTCTCATCATCTGCATAATGCTTGGTACCCGACGGGTGCTCAATCTTGTTTGCAGAATGACTGCTACTACCAGATTCTTATAACAGAGCTCTGACCACATCAGTCTCCATGTAGACCTCTATTGGCATTTATACCACATACTAAATCCACTTTCCATTTGGCCTATTTAATTCTAGAACCCCTGTGATCCAGCCCCAGCCTAGCTTCCCAATCTTCTTCCCTTTTTTCTCTTATTGTCCATTCAAAAGTGAGGGCTGGCAGAACATGACCCTAACTTCTATGCTGATACTCAGACTTCTACAGAGAATGCCCGTCCACAGCTCTTCAAGTTCTACACATCCTTGAAGGTCCAACTCAAACGCTATCTCCTCTGTGAAAATCTGCTATTTCTAGGTATGACAAAGCTCACCATCTTCTCCCTACCTCTAGCACTTAGCTTGAGCCTCTCTTAGTCACCTGATACTAGGGTTACCTGTGTGGTATCACATCTAGTAGGCATACGCCCAAACACAGATGGTCAACTTTTTGAGGGTAGGTTCCACCTTTTACCACAGTGTTCCCTATTGTACCTACCACTGTACATGAAACATAAAACTTTAACAAATGCCCTTTAAATGAATAGCTGATTTTTAGTCACTACTCAAACAATAAAAACAGTAATTCCCAAACTCATAATCCAAACCTAGAACAAAGACGGCAGAATAAATACAGCGTTTTTTCAGATACCGGTTTGTAAAAGAAACTCCTGGAAAGCCTGTTCAAAATACAAATTTCTAGGCTCTACCCTCAGGCAGATTGGTTCAGCAGAAGTCAAACCTGAGCTTGAATTCTTAGCCCACGTGATGTTGAAGGAGATTTGTGGAAGGTTTATGGGCAATATTTTGATACTTAGTGACACTGAGCCTTCTTTACACATATGAATTCCAAAGAAAATCTCTTTTTTTAATCATGCATCTAAGAATTTTAAGGTTCTTGACTTTAATGCCAAAGCATCGAGTGCAGCAGGCCTATAAAAAGAACCACTTTAACAATACATACCCAGTCTGGCACCTTACTAGCTTAGGTTGCTGGGAATATGGCATCACACCCCATTCTTTGTAATCACAATCTGCACACATTTTTCATCTACGTATCCTTTTTCTGAACTATTTAAAATTTAATTTGCTACAAATAGCCCTTTTTCAGGCTACCTTACCACAAGAGGTATGCTTTAAAATAACTGAAGGGCACAAGACTCCTACCTCGGTCCCAGAGGCTGGCTCGCAAAGCTCTCTCAAGCTGTTCTTCTTCACTCAGTCCTGCTGTGTACGTGTCATAGTTCCCAGGTGCTTCTTCATAGTGACCCGGCCTGCCATGCGGGTAATAATCCTGATATCCGGAGCTGCCTACAGGCACAAGGAAAAGGTTCTAGAACACAGCTATGGACTGTTGTTTTATACTTCCTGTTTTGTATAAGCAAAGACAAGCAAGTAAGGCACAACATTATTTTAGGTATAATAATTATCCTCAAAATCAGAAAAGATGCCAAATGGTGATCGTCTTGTCACTGTATCCTCAGTGCCCACCATGGGGCTGGACACGAATGAGTCCTTATGTGCTAAAGAGGAAAGGAGATATTAATTCAGAGGGTAGTCAGAAGTCCTGGGGAAGAGACTGGAATGAGCTATTGATATATGGAGTGGATTCTTTCAGCTTAGAGCTATTCAATACTTGGAGAGTTTTCAGTGAACTCCTGGCTTGAGTCAAGAGAATGGTGGAAACAATAGTTAATAAAGTCTTAATGTCTTGTTGCTCTGTACAATGAGGGGCAGACCAATGTTTCATACAGATCCCACAGAATACTTCAGACAATAACAACATTAAGATGCAGCCAGTTTCTCTGCAATTGTAATTCTACGTCAGAGATTATAGTTCCCCCCAAAAAAGGGTTTCCAGATAAAACAAGAAAGAAAATACAACTTCAAAGAAAAATAGTTGCTAGATAAAACAAGAGAGAAGAGACAACTTGGTCATTAAATAATGCTTTAGGTACCAAACTTAGGTACTCCATTAATAAAGGTCAATAACAGAGAAAAGTTCATTTTTACAAGATATTTCCATTGATCTTTTCAGTTTGAGTTTATTCCTTACATTTTCTTTAACTGCCAATAGAGAATTTGTTTGGAAGAGATTTTTGTTCCCCACAGAAGGTTACCAATCTCATTCTGGCATAAAGAGAGAGAAGTAAAACAGTCTGTTTGATTTTTTTCTCTTCTTTCCTGCCATTATTATATTCTTTGAAATTGATGCTTCAAATATTTAAATAATGTGGTTTGGATTGCTGATGAAGATTCCTAACCTTTACTATGAGTCTTTGTGACAGATCTCCATATTATCCCACAGTACAGCAGTACAGGCCTGAGTTAGAGCTTTAATAAGGCTACAGAAAAAAATCACAATCCAGTCAAAAGAGGAACATTGAATGGTAGAATCTCACTAATTGAGATTTCATGCTCAGAATTTTTCATAGTTGGTCCTGAGGCTATTTAAAATTTACTGTTGTATTGTTTATGAATATTTACCTAATATGCAAGATTAAAAGGGAAACTGTTAATCGGCACTCTAGTAGACTTCATTTTCATATAAACAACGAATAACAAAACACACTAGTTTCAGCTGATAGCCTAATATAATTATGTTTATATAAATATTGGTCATGAAAAGTAGTTGTGTCTATTGATGTTTTTAGAACAGCTTTATTGAGATATAATTGACATCCATACAATTTATCAATTTAAAGAATACAACTCAGTGGTTTTTAGTATATTTTAGAGTTGCACCATCATTACCACAATCAATTTTGGGCATTTTCATCACCCCCAAAAAGAAATCTGTACTCTTTAGCTAACAATCCTCACCCGCCCATCCCTTCTCCAGCTCTAAGTAAGCACTAATCTACTTTCTGTCTCTACAGAATATGCCTATTTCGGATAACTCATATAAACAAAATAATGTAATATGTGGCATTTTGTGTCTAGCTTATTTCACTTAGTACATTTTCCAGGTTCATCAATTTTGTTATATTTATCGGTACTTCATTCTTTTGTATGGGCAAATAATATTCCACTGTATAGCTTATACCACATTTTGTTTATCCATGTGTCAACTGATAGACATTTGGTTTATTTCTACCTTTTGACTATTATGAATAATGCTGCTACAAACATTTGTGAGCAAGTTTTTATATGGACATACGCTTTCATTTCTTTTGAGTATATACCTAGAAGTGGAACTGCTGCATCACATGGCAATTCTGTTTAAATATTTGAGGAATCACCAGAATGTTGTCCAAAGTAACTGTACCATTTTCTATTCCTACAAGCAGTGTATGTGGGTTCCAATTTCTCCACATCCTCACTAACACTTGCTATTATTTGCCATTTTATTCACAAACATCCTAGGGCATATGAAGTGGTATCTCACTGTGGTATTGATGACTAATAATGTTGAGTGTCATTTTATGTGCTTATTGGCCATGTGTATATCTTCTTGGAGAAATGTCTACCTAGATCTTTTGTCCATTCTTAGTGATTGTGATAAAACTCTTCTAACTTGATTCTATTTTACTGAATGTCCTTGAAAGTAAAAGAAAAAGGAATGATTTAAATAAACATTAAATCAAATTGTTTAGGATTTTGGAGACTAATTCTGAAAAGCCTTGCCCCAGTGCAGTAAACATTAATGAGGATTTACTAAATACCTCTAACAACCCAACTTTCATATTTTCTCTCACCTGTTTCCCATGTCAAAATATTAACATTATTGATATTTAAAACAGGAAAAGGAGACAAGTACATTTTCCAAATCCTCACAATGGCTTAAAACTGAACTTGGATCTTACCATTTTAAATATGAACACTTATTCTTAAACTGGTCTCTATCCAATAGAATCAGAAAAATTCAGCCCCCATTGCTGCGTTGGGGAACACCCAGCCAGCAAGTTTCAGACCTTGAGAGTAAAGGAGACCGTGGTAGTGTTTTTACAAATCTTATTTTTCATTCCTTATCAAAACAAAAAAAAAAAGACCTTTCACGCGAGAACAAATGGTAAAAACACAATTAATATATCTTCTCCACAAAGAATCAAAGAAAGTGGCAACCATTCTGCAACACTAATAGAATATTTATAGAGACGTCACTGAATAGCATGGGATGCTTCAGCAATCCCTGCATAGAGAAATGGCCCAATTCCCTAAGAGTGCCAATTATTTTACTGGAATACAAAAAGTATATTGGGTAATTTCCCACATGGCTCATTATCACTTTCAAACCCCTGTGGAAAGCCATTCTGTTATGTAAGATCTAAACAGCATTTCTACCTATCTACCCCCAAAAATGCTCAGTTAATTCAAAAGTCAAAATAACCCAAGGTCTCTGAATATTTGCTCACCATGTAGAAATTATATATCTACACAGAGTTTTAATTGCCAGATACACATGTGATGATTTGAGGCAACATTTTCTTGATGTAGAAAAACATTTTTCTTCATGCTATTTCTTATTTTAAAATAATCTAGCAGTTCTTCAATGAAATAAAATCAACAACTCTAAACATCTGAATATTATAAAAACAAATTTGGTACTTGTCAGACAAAACATGGGGAAAGAAAATGGGAACGCTTTGGTGCCTTAAATCAGAAAGACCAGTGTGGTTAAACGTTCTGTATCATCGATCATAAATCATCAACAGGACCCAAAATCTCATCAATATCTATTATCATGAAAACAGGTCTCCTCCCATAGGACCCAAAATTTTCTATGGCTGTTTCACTGGCCCAGTGAGACGTTTTAAAATCTTCATAATAAACATTCCTGGAAAAACCTAGCAATCAAACAAATAAGATAAATAAATTTAAATTATGTCCTGAGAGGAATACTAGTTTAATTTTTTTTTTTTTTTTTAGTTGCATACTTAGGCTCTGTAGTAAAAGAAAATCTGGTTATCATTATTCTATTAACTACTCCATCTGTTCCTTATACACATACCAGGATTTCATGGCAAAGGAGATCAAGAAACACCACCAAGATTAGAAAAATTGGTAACAGCTTTTTAAACATTCATGAGGTTCTTCGACCTATAAAGACTTTCCAGCTAAGGACAGCCATATTAAGAATAAATCATTACTTGTAAGATATACATATGCTCTCATAAAAGTTCCCTAGATGACCATTAGCATAGCCACCTGGCCTTATGTAGCTCTGCCTTTGAAGAAATCCAATCACTTCAGAGAAAGGCATATAACTATGGTAATCTCACAGAGGTTAAAAGAGGTAAAAAGGGCTTTTTATTTTCGCCCTTCATTCTCTGGTCTCTGTGACTGTGCTCCTTCCATATAAGAAGGAAAGAAGCTGTTCTCTTCAGTTCTCTTTTTTAAAAAATAGAAAATAAATGGAGTGCAAAAGAGAGAGAGAAAAGACAGTAAGTAGAAGTGCCCTATTTTGTAAGGTTAAACTGACAGAGTGTCAATCTCATATCCTTACACAGTAGAAAAGGCAGGAGCTAGCAATAAGATTCTATTGGAACACCCCCATACCCACTTGTTTACACATTGTCTATGGCAGCCTTCATGCTACCAGGACAGGTTAACTAGTTGCAGCAGAGACTATATGGCCAATAAAGCCCTTATTGCCTGCAATATTAGCTGTTCGGTCCTTTAAAGAAACCGCTGCTAGTCTCAGCTTTAAGCTATAGTGGTCCTCAATTAATATAAACAAAAACACATATGCTCTAACAAACAGCCATAGACTGGCTGGCTTAAGCAACAGAAATTTCTCACAATCTGGAGGCTGGAAGTTTATGACGCCAGCATGGTCAGTTCTGGTGAGGACCTCTTCCAGGTTGCAGACTGCTGACTTCTTATATCCTCATGTGGCAGTGAGGAGGCTAAAGAGCTCTCGGGGGTCACTTTTACAAGGACATTAATCCCACTCATGAGGGCCCTACCCTCATGACCTAATTTTTTCCCCAAATCCCTACCCTACTAAAATCATCACATTAGGGGTTAGGATTTCGACTTATCAATTTGGGGAGGGGCACCATCAGTTCATTGCATTAAGACATGAGTGTCCCAATGGCCATGGCTAACACCCGGCTGCCAGGCCTGATCTAAGATACTACCATGTAGCCATCCCAGACTGGAATGCAAAGGCTTTAGCCTAAAATAGGTCTTATGCTTTTAACAGCAGGTCCTTTCTATCTATTTACACAGACACTTAGAAAAATACATTCTTCCTCATTAAGTGACATGGCATTTATTAGAGGCATGCCTATTTTAGCATCTTAGGGTATGCAAGGGCTTCCTGAATATACATGGGATGGGCTGTGGAGAACTATATACCTAAAACCAACTCCTAACACTTTCCCAGCAGTTGAGTCTCAGACTGAGACTCGAAGCACCAAGGTCTAATATGAATCTTATCACACATGAGAGACCTCCTATCAATCATACCATGTTTTCATGTCTGAGTTACCTCCTTCCCTGGCATTCCCTACCAACCCCACAAATATGCTCCCTAGGTTACCCCTCCAACTAGCTTCCAGGCATGTTAGAGGCACAGTTATATAACGTGTGAATGACTCCACCACAGCATCAACTAGTAGTATCCTAAAATACTCTGTAGAGCTGAACACTATAATTTTAAAAATAAGTTAAAATTTATTAAATGAAATAAAGTGCTTACCTGAACTATTAAAGTAGTATTGCTGTCCTGGGTAACCAACATTGGAGGAAAAACCGCCTAAACATAAAAGAAATAAATATTTTAATGGCAGCCATAAAGTTTTAAATGCTAATTGTTCCAGTAATTAGGAACTTCTCTGGGACAAAGCCCAAGGTCATTTCAAATGATTTCTAAACACTTATTAAAATAAACTCCCTTTTGTTTGGGGGTCAGCTCGACAGGGAAAAGAATGTATGTGTGTGTGTGTGTGTGTTTGGGGGTGGGGAGTGGAAAATGAAACCCTAATTTACACTCACTGAAGTTCCTTAGTCTTTGCCTGCCAAAGTACCAAGGCTCAGCTTCGATGCCTCTGTATAAGCAGAGACGCTCTGGCTAAATGGAGAACCTTCCTCAAACAAGGGTGTTAGGAGAGCCACGTTCCTTTCCCTTCCTAGGGGACTTTACCCTTTCTCGTCCCTATAGAAGGCAGTAGGACTGTCTACTCAGTCAATTTGGCACGGCTGAATGAAATGAGGGAGGGAGGGCCAAGGACCACACCCTCAGGGCGACCCTCCTTTTCCAGGAGGCATCAGATGGCAGCTTCCACATGCTGGGTCATTTTCCATGGGGTTCCTGTGTGCTTCAATTCTCAGCTCGCAGAAAAAAGGCCAAGTGTGCAGGCTATTTGCAAATTGCACTGAGTGTTCTAATTTTCCCATTTAATTTTCTATCGTATTTATTACTTTGAAAATAGAGTGCTGTAAAAACAAGTCTCCATTCATTTTTTAAGGCTTTTAAAACTAAGAGTTTAAATGTTATAATTATGGGGAAAATCCTGTTTAAAAATTAAAGTACTTGCTTAAATTTCGTAACATGTCTGCAAAAAGCTTTACTAACCACTTCATCATGAGACACAGAAAAAAGAAACAAGACATTAAACTTCCGAGAATCATCTCTTTTATCAGTACTAATGAGTATTAAATTATATTGAAAATATAATAAAACTAGACATTTTCAATAAATGAAGTTCCCACTGCCTCCTCTAAGTACATACAGTGGAAGCACATTAATAAGCCAATGCGGGAAAATGAGAATCTGCTTAGATGCAACACAGCCTGTAAAAACCAACCAAAAGTGAATACGACCTGCTAATAAAGGTGCCAGGGCAGTGCCTGGAAAGCTTTCTAATATCATGAATATTATATGGTTCTCAAGAAAACCAGTCATCAGCACAAACTGTGAAAAAATTATTTACGGTTCAAGAAAAGGTAAAATAGTCTCAGAAGCTCTCCCATGAATAAAAGATGAAATAGTGGAACTCACTCTATAAAACAAGTGTTTGCAAACCAGTTTTCTTACAAGTCAAAATGAGAATCGTATTTAAAATTAAGAGGTCTAAAAAATATAAGTATTTCTAAATAAAATATTTTCACTGAGTATCAATTTGAAGGGAGAAACAACATTTTAAAAAGCAGGAGCTAAGCTTCAAGCAGTAACACACTTGGTTTGGCCATGCATGAATGTATGGCTCATCCACCGAGGACCTGGTCATCAGTCTGAATTCTTTAAAATACTGGCCATGCACTTCAGTCCAGGCTTCGTTTTCTTTTTCAACTTTGCCTTGCACATATATTAATTCATGGACTATTACAGAAGAATGCATTCTTTTAAACGCACTTTAGTTCTCTGCATTCTTTAGGAAATCATGGTTTTCTGCGGGTAGCATTAAGGTTGAGGGTATAAATGCATCCTGATATTTGTCCCCTAAGAAAGTATCAGATTGAAAATTTAAGTGTGCAGCCTCTTTTGTGGAGCAACGTAAAGAATTGCACTGGTTGTTTTACCTTTTGGTTTAAAAAGAAAAACAGGCATATTAGGGAATTCCTGAGCTGAACCACAGGGAAACTTGGGGTTGCTCCTGTTCACATTAAAATGAAGATGAAAGTCCAGCTTGTTGTCATGCCAAAGGTGTTTTATTCTGTACCTGCAAGTGCTTCCATCATTTTCTTCAGAGGCCCTTGAGTGTACATTAGTCCAACAAGAATCCCAGCCAGATGCCCAGCGAAGGAAGTCCTAAGAGGGAAGGAGACCCTTTGTGAGTGTTTTGTTCTGCTGCTGATCAGAGACATTCTGTCTCCTCATTAGCCCAGTGCATGTCAAGTAGTCACAGTCCGCAGGCTTTGTTCCACATCACGTCTTTTATGCTAAGCTGCATTTAACTCAGTCCAAAGAACAATTATGTCCCACCTTAAAAAAAAAAGCACAATGAGTAACCACCACCACATGTTTCAAATGCAACACCCCTCCTTAAACAGGGGAAGTGGGTTGGCTCCTGCAGAACAGCGGAAGCATTTTGTCAAGACAAGTCATTACACTGCTTTGTTTTTCTCTGTACCTCTTATCACAAAACATAAATGGAATCAGTTTTCTCTGTTTGGCATTAAATCTGGAATTATCCAGCCATTGTGAGGGATGATGTCCATCTGTGTTACAGCAGGGCAGACTGCTACAGTTTTCTACACCATAGATGAGTGAAGCAGAGAGCAAGTGAAACTCAGCAAAAGGAACTGAGATGCCCACCTGCATCCACCAAAGTTGTCTTCATATTTATCTTCCAGTCACTCAGAACAAAGAAACACAAATTTAAATTTCAAACTTGAAAGATGACTTAGGGCATGAAAGTGGTTTAACTCTTCTTAAACTGGCATCTAAAAGTGGCAATCACTTATAAAATCTATTTTCAGAGATCTACTTTGACCCAAGTGGCAACACTCTTTGTGGAGTTCCCTGGCTGAATGATCTTCCACCCAGCCTGAGTTTAAGAAATTACTGGGGATTCTCAAAAACCTCTGCATGTTACCACAAAAGCGGAGTTGGTGGGGGGGGGCGGGATCCCTACACAATGAGCTGTTCTTTATGCACTTGACCTCCATTTCCAGCTGCCCGCCGCCCTCTAGATACCCCCGCGCACACATGCACACATCCACTGACACCTTAAACTAGGCTTTTCTGGTGTGCCACTCCCACTTCCCCTTTGTAATGCCTCTCATACTCCTCCCAGCCTTCCCATTCCTACTGCCACAACCACGCTTACTGCCATCTGAACTATTTGGAAATGCCCAGTGTTGGGCACAGAGTGAACCCCAGATGAATGTGTGTTGAATGAGTAAAATAAATGAAAGAGAATCATCCAGCTGGTCTCCCTGAGAGCCGGCTCTTGCTCTCCAGTGCATCCAACACACAGCCATCAGTTATCCTCCTAAGGCAGAAGGCAAGTGGCGTCACTGCCATCCTCTGAAATCCACTGGCTCTCACAGAATACTCCAGTGTGTGTTCAAGCCCTTCCAACACTTGGCCTTGCTCATCTCTGCAAAGTCAGAGGGTGGAGACCCTCATCGTCTACTACATCCATTCCCACACGCCCCACTGTCACATCCCCCAAGCACTCTCTGGCCACAGGCTAAGCCAAATGGCACCTCTGTCAAAAAATCCCACCCCAGTTGAAGAGTCGCTCTTTCCTTCTCCTCCCTCCCCTCAGAGTCGCTGCTCCTAATTTATTATGGCACGAAGCCAGTCTGCTGGTGGCAAAGTGCTTACACGTCTGCCTGCCCGTCTGTCTCTCTCTGTCACACATAAACTCCCTGAGGGCAGCAATGGTATCTCATTCATACATTACACAAAATTAGAAGCTTAAAAAAAAAAAAAAAAAAAAAAAAAGTCAAGCAAATGAATGCATTCCCACAGCCTGGAATAGTGACCTCTCATTCCAGAAGGTGGGAAACTGAAGTTATGAAAGAGCCCGATGGAGACTTCAAGAGCATAGCCTTTATGTGGCTTTCACACATGTATTCCAAACACCCAGGACAGTGCCAGGCACATGAGAGGCACTCAAGGATATGTTGAGTAAATGGCTCAAGTGAGCCAGGACCGTTTCACCAAGACCATCAGGAGGTAAGTTAAAACCACTAGATCTTCAGCTCAGGGTGCTTGCTGAGCCATGGCAGTCACAGAGCTAAGAATCCACCATTTGGTAACCTACGTGAGACTCAGAGTCAAAACCAACACATTTCGCCTACTATGGCAGCAGCCTAGGGGAGAGTTCCTGAAACACCACAAGCAAGATGGTTCTGAGTAATTTTCATTGTCTCCAAGCTATGAAAAGACTGGTTGGCTCTCAGGAAAAGAACATGCAATGAAGAACACTTAGAAAAACAGGAGTCTTGTAAAGAGAACAGCATCGATTCTTGTTCCCGTTAGCTGATTAAATGACACTATTGCCCAAACAAGCCCTCATATACATGCACACGTGCTAAAAGTCATGGCATATACACGTGCGTGCACACACACACACGCGTGCACACATACACACCACATAAACGATTATTCCCTCAGGAGGGCATTATTTTCATCAAATATATCTACTGAAACAGGAGTTCCCTGACCCCGCCTTGGAGGATGTGCCACAGGGGTGTGACTTGTTTGGCGGCCGTGCCTGCTTAAACCCCTTACGGGAAAGGGAGCACACTGATGGACAGGTGCAGGGGCTGGGATGAGTGCTCCTAGGCTTCAGCCCCATGGCAATATCCAGGGGTGTGTATCTGCGACTCCTGAAGCCCAAGTGGGTGTGTGTTACAGCGTACTCTTTTAGCTTTGCCGTCCACAGTCGGCTTACGTGTTAGACAGCTCAGTGGACCCTCTGCCTTTTCACAAAGGATGAATGTGAAGCTTTTATTGGGTGATGGAGGTGGCTCAGTGGGACTGATGGGGAGCTGGAAGTGGGATTGATGAGGAGCTGGAAGAGGGATGGAGTGGGGAGATGGTCTTTCCCTGGAGTTTGGCTGTCCAGTGACGTATCCCCTCTCCCATTGTCCCCAGGTAAACTCCTCTCGGCATTCCGATGCTCCTCTTCACTCTGTTGCGCCATTCTCCTGTTCATCTCTTTGTCTCCTTCTGGAGCCTGGGGTCTCAGGTTTATATGGGTAGAGGAGAGCGGGGCATGGTGGGCCAAAAGGCAGCTATTGGGTGCAAAAACAGGAATGCCTGTTGCCATTTAGGGCTATGGGTTTCCAGGCTTGATGGTGGGGCCTTTGCTGGGAACTGCCTTCTTCTACCCACTGTTTCTGTCTCCTGTCCATGTCACTACTTCATATATAATAAAAATATGGGATTAAACATTTTTTTCCCCATTTTCTGGCAAAATAGTAGGAACTATACTTTTAGCTCCCCAACCATGCTAAAAAAAATTGTATAGTAGTCCCCCATTATCTGCAGACCCCCAACTGGATGGCTGAAACCATGGATAGTACTGAACCTTATATATACTATGCTTTTCCGGTCTCATAATCACAACAGCTACTAACTGACTCACGTGTGGGTAGCACAGACAGCATGGACACACAGGGCAAAGAGATGATTCATGTCCTGGGTGAGACAGGGTGAGATTTCACCATGCTATGCAGAGCAGTGTGAAATTTAAAACTTATAAATGGTTTATTTATGGAATTTTCCACTTAATGTTTTTGGATCAAGGTTGACTGGGGCTAACTAAAAACGCAGAAGGCAAAAATCACAGATAATGGGGACCACTGTACTTATTTTATTCTATGCTCAGGCTCAGTACAATCTGCCACCTATTAATAGCTCTAAAAATGACAAAGAAAGTGGCAGTCTGAGAGATACAAAGAAGTGGCCAGGACCAGTGAAAAATATAATAATAACTTCAATTTAGATGAAAAGAATATAATAATATCAGTATTTCTGAAACTCTGGTTTCAAATCAACCTTCATGGTGAAGCATATATGATAGAAAATAACATAGAAGGAAATTTCAATTTAAAACTTCAACCTATTAGACAATTAATCTTGAATCTCATTTACAATATTGAGTACAATACAGTGAAATGAATTTCTTATCTATCTCTAAATGGTTTTCAGAAGTTTGAGTTATAATCTAATTGCCCTAATATAATTTCAAATACCTAGGGAAGGGAGGCTGGCAGTCCAGAGAACTCACTGCATCACACTCCAACATTCAGCATTTTCCACCTATGTTCCATCTCAAAACATTTAACTGGTCTTGTTTCATTTAAGCTCTATGAAAGTGTTGAATTTTAAAATAAAAATGAGATTATGATCTCATTCAATCAAAACTGAGAATCACTCAACATTACACACACACACACATACACACACACACACACACACACACACACACACACAAACAGGAGAACGAATTTCACCAATGTAAAAGGAATATAAAACTCATTTTAAGAGGTAAATTAACTTTCTCCATGCTCTTGGTAACCATTTGACAAATCACTTCCCTTCACCCTCTAAGAGATACCCACATGCTGAGCGAAAAGACAGATGGACCTGCACACGGGGAGAAAACTGAACTGGGAAGGTGGGTCCACCAGTCCTAGGGTTAGGGACTTTACCCCTGAGCTGGGGGTGCTGTGGAGACCAAAAGAAGCCCTGGGCTTTGGAGGAAGATGATCCATCTGAATGCGCTGATCAGTGGCTGGGATCTACCTTCAAACGTAACAGCATCAAAACCAGACTGGGTTGTTACAACCATAATTAGACGTGCTAAACAGAAGTTGTGAAGCTTGTGGTCTCTGAATAAGCCTGTGGCTTCATTCTGTTCTTAGCTATACGTGGAAGTTGCCATCTGAAGCAGCATGCAGGGACAACCCTGCCACTAGGAACAACTTCCTCTTGACCTTACCAGGTCTTAGGCTAGGACTGGGGATTTGGTTATCTATCTTATTCAGAGGAATTCCCTCTGGGACAGCATCACCACCAACTCTACATCCATGACCACAGCCTCTACAGTAAACAGCCTGACACTAACACTCAGTACATAACTACCAGATGAGAAGAAGAGTAGAATTTAAATTACACATAAAATACATGTATCTAAAATACACTGTATTAAAAAAATCACATTACATTTGTATGTCTTTTTTAGAAAGATGTCTAGTCAAGTGTTTTACTCATTTTCCAATTGGGTCATTTGTTTTATTGCCATTGAGTTATAGTTCTTTACATATTTTGCATATTAGTCCCCTATTGGAT
Source organism: Rhinopithecus roxellana (assembly GCF_007565055.1). Classification (NCBI taxonomy): domain Eukaryota; kingdom Metazoa; phylum Chordata; class Mammalia; order Primates; family Cercopithecidae; genus Rhinopithecus; species Rhinopithecus roxellana. The sequence continues at coordinate 22,500,288 of NC_044562.1, forward strand.
ATATGATTTGCAAATATAGTCTCCATTCTGCAGGTTGCCTTTTCATTTTGCTATTTCCTTTGATATGAATGGGCAACAGGTACATGAAAAGCTGCTCAACATCACTAATCATCAGGGAAATACAAGTCAAAAACCACAACGAGATACCGCCTCACATGTGTGAGCATGATTGTTATAAAAAATCAAATGATATAACAAGTGTGGGCAAGGATGTAAAGGGAACCCCGATACACTGTTGGTGGGAATGCAAACTGGTACAGCCATTATAGAAAACAATACAGAGGTTCTTACAAAATCTAAAAATAGAAAGACCATATGATCCAGCAATTCTACTTCTGGGTGTATTCCCAAAGGAACTGAAATTAGTATTTCAAAGAGATATCTGCACTCCCATGTTCATTATATCATTATTCACAATAGCCAAGATAAAAAAAACAACCTAAGTGCCCATCAACCGATAAATAAAATGTGGTATGTATATACACATGCATCCACATGCAATGGAAATTTTATTATTCATCCTTAAAAAATAAGGAAACCCTGCCATTTAAGACAACATGGACAAATCCAGATGGCATTTTCCTAAGTGAAATAAGCCAGATACAGAAAGACAGATACTGTATGATCTCACTCATATGTGGAATCTAAAGAAGTCAAACTCATAGAAACAGAGTAGAACAGTGGTTGCCAGGGACTAGGGATGGGAGAAATAGGGGGATGCTGATCAAAGGCCACGAATTGTCAGTTATAAGATGAATAAGTAAGAGAGCTAATATACAGCATGGTGAGTGGAGTTAATAACAATACATTACATTGTACACTTGAAATTTCCTAGCAGAGTACATCTTAAGTGTTCTTACCACACACGTGAAAATGCTAACTACTTGAAGTAATAGATATATTAATTAGCTTGGTCATGGTAATCACTCTACAATGTATATGTCATCAAAACATCACATTATATACCTTAAATATATACAACATTTATTTGTCAGTGATGCCTCAATAAAGCTGGGGGGAAAATACAAGTTGTACATGGTCACCAGTTAATACCTATTTTAGCAGGAAATCTCACTGGTATAGATAATGACTGAACGCAGCCTCCCGCTGTCCACCCCACTACATATACTTGGACAATGTATTACACAAAATATCTGTTCAATTAACAAAAAAAAAACAATAAATCTATTATTATATCTTAAAATTGGTAACTTAAAAGCTTTATTTCTTCTGTTAGCTTAATAGCGACTCTCTTTAGAAAAATCGAAACTATAATCCAATACTGACTGTGATACTGAGATACAGTCACACCGGCCAGGCACACCACTGCTGCCTTTAGCCACACAGGTCATACAATGCACATTTAGATTACAATGAGAAGAAAAATAATTTTTCCAGAGTCACAATGATTCTGCAAGGTAACCAATAACGTTACTATTCAAATTCAGATCACGTATCTCAACTTGAGAGCCAGGTAAGTATCGATGCAATTTCACTTTAATAAGGAACAGTAACTTAATCCAGTAGTTCTTAAACTAGTTCAAATTCTAAGCACCTTTAAGGGTCTGATGAGAAGAGTCAACAAGACTGTCTTCAGAAGAACTATGTAAACACAAAGTGTGTCACCTGTAATTTTAGGAAGTTCATAGATACCTTGAACTCCATCCATGGACCCCTTCTTAAAAACCTTGACTGAGGTGAATAACTCATCACAAACAAGAATTTCAGACATCAGCACCAAACCAAAGTAGTCCTATATTTAACTGGAAAACATCTTGTTATACTCAAATCATAGCACAGAGGAAGCCATTTATTCTGATTACTCAAGTTCATTAACTTATTGTCCAAATTCCTTGTCGTGTCATTGTTTCTGTAATGGTGCAACCTATTTCTGGGTTCAGTTTCCTCCCTGCCAAAATACAATATTTCACACTTCTTTCAGTTAATATTTGAGGGTAAAAAATTATCCTAGTCTCTGTATGTCTTAAAAGGTCTTTATTTCAGCATCCTATTTTGATGACAGGTATAGGATCTACTGCTGCTGATAATGAATGTACTGTCAGTTGGAAAGTCATTCCTCTGCAGGCAATCTGTCTTTTCTTTCAGCTTTCAAAGATTTTCTCTTTATTTTGGACATACCATCTTTATACCACAATCATTGTAGCTAGTTGTAGATTTATTTAACCTGCTAAGATGTGCTGTGTTTTTCAACATGAGGTCTCATGTGCTTTTACAATTCTGAAAATCCTCACTCATTACTTTTTGTCCAGCGGACCTCTAGATATGCAGCACTTGTGTATTTCCTGATGCAGAGGGGGTGCTCAATATATGTTTATAGAAAAAAAATTTCAATAAAATATGAAAAGGTTACAATCAAATCAATGTTGCTATACATTATGTATATGGGATAGTGATAGTAGAAAGGCAATTTTGGAGCAAAACTGAGATTAAGATATTATTGTGGATTTAAATTATGCAAACTAAATACGAATATTATTAACACCAACAGACAGTGTTCTTTCCTATCAAGCCAGCTTAAGCTGCTCCTCATCCATTTAAGAGGCTATTGTAAGGCTGAGTTAAGTGGTTATGCAAAATGTTCCTGCTCTCATGTGCCACTGTGACAGAATCAAAAACTAGAGCTGTGACTGAAAGCTGTGACAAGCTATGAAGGCCCTCCTCTATTAAATGGCAAATTCTTTCCACAGTTGAAGAGGTTGTCCTCTCAAGCAAAGCTCAGAAAACAGAAAATGTATTACTCTAAGACATAATCTCACTATGTATGCAGAGCGAATGACCTCATTAAGGATACAACTTGGAAACACGATGTTGGACAAGGTAAGGGAACGAGGTAGGGTAAGAGGCAGTCAGCTAGAAGTGGCCTATTGTACTCTCCACAATTTCCTCCTGTAAAAGCAGTTAATAGCAGGAAGGGGCTGCACTGATCAGAAGCTCTGGGGTGTGGGGATCTTAATAAATGGTCCCAGATTTGCAGTACTAGCAATGAGACGTAATACAAATTTTTCAGGTTTTTGAACGCTAACGCCACTAGGAAAGATTTTGACAGGATTAGCTTCTTCTCAAGAGAAACTGTTTTTAAACCTCTTGTGTTCTGTCCTTGATGCCTCCTTCAACCATGACACCAGCATGATTGAATGACCTGGTCTACATGCTCTCTACCGTGCATCCCTTGCTCCCTGCACCTTGGTCCTCAGAAGTAAAACCTAGCCATCTTCCAATATTATGTCCCCCAAAGGCAGCTATACTGACAGTGCACCCTCTACAATCCATGATGATTTCGTAAGCATGGCACCAACTGCAGACACAGGGATGGAAGCTGACCACTGACATTTACTTGAGGCCCAGATAAACAGAATCTGGACAAAAACAAGGGTATTGGAAAGGTAGCAGAAACCTCTTTTACAAAAGAGTTTCCAAGGTAACAGACAATGTTTAGTAATTCCTGGGCTCTCAATTCCATGTCCATATGCCTGATAGTAAGACAATTCCCTGAGCTGGTTCAAGTAGGTACATTCCGTCATGGCTTCGATGCTTGTCCCTCCAAAACTCATGTTGAAATTTAATCCTCGTTGTAGGAGTATAGGGAGGTAGGGCCTAATGGGAGGTGACTGAGTCATGAGGGCAGATCTCTCATGAATAGATTAATATCCTCCCTTGCGGGTGAATGAGATCTCACTTTTAATAGTTCCCGCCAGAGCTGGTTTGGTGTTGTTGTGTTTTGTTTTTTGAGACGGAGTTTTGCTCTTGTTGCCCAGGCTGGAGTACAATGGCGCAATCTCGATTCATTGCAATCTCCGCCTCCTGGGTTCAAGCGATTCTCCTGCCTCAGCCTCCTGAGATTGCAGGTGCATGCCACCATGCCCAGCTAATTTTCGTTTGTTTGTTTTTTTAGTAGAGACAGGGTTTCACCATGCTGGTCAAGCTGGTCTGGAACTCCTGACCTCAGTGACCCACCCAACTCAGCTTCCCACAGTGCTGGGATTACAGGTGTGAGCCACCGTGCCTGGCCCAGAGCTGGTTCATAAAGAAAGCATAGCACTGCCCGTCTTACTTCTTCCTCTCTCCCCATGTGGTCTTTGCACAAGCTGGTTCTCCTTCACCTTCCACCATGAGTGGAAGTAGCCTGAGGCCCTCAGCAGAGGCTCAGTTTTGAACTCCAGCTGGTAGAACTGTGAGCTAAATAAACCTCCTCTCTTTATAAATTACCCAGACTCAGGTATTCCTTTGTAGCAACACTAAATGGAATAAGACATATTCATTCATTCACTCATCAAATATTTAGTGACTGTAATATAAACAAGACAAACATGGTCCTTGCCTCCTGGCGTTTAAAATCTAGAGTGGAGGAGACATGGATAGACAGACAGACAGACAGACAGACACACACACACACACACACACACACACACACACACACACACCCCAAACTGTGTTAAGTGTAAGAAAGCAAGTCTACTTTACTTAGAACTGTCTGGGATGGCTTCTCAAGGGGTGTCATTTAAGTGGCACTGCAGGATTTGGAGCTAGCATGCTCAGAGGTGGGAATGGAAGCTTCAGGCAGGGACAAGCACATATGTAGCAGCTTGAGGCAGGAAGAATTTGGTATTTTAAAACATTGAGATGGTCAGGTATGATGGTTCATGCCTGTAAACCTAGCATTTGCGAGGCCGAGGCAGGTGGATTACCTGAGGTCAGGAGTTCAAGACCAGCCTGGTCAACATGATGAAACCCCGTCTCTACTGAAAATACAAAAATTAGCTAGGCGTGGTGGCATGTGCCTGTTGTCCCAGCTACTTGGGAGGCTAAGGCAGGAGAATCGCTTGAACCCCAGGGGCAGAGGTTGTAGTGAGCCAAGATTGTGCCACTACACTCCAGCCTAAGTGTTAGTGGGGACTCTCCCTCAAAAAAAAAAAAAAAAAAAAAATTGAGATGACTAATAGTAAGCAAGAAATATGGGCGGGCACAGGGTACTGCATAAATTTAGAAACTCACAGTACATAAGGCCTGTGTGCCATGTGCCTTATGTGCCATAGTAATGAACTTGAGTTGTTTTCCAAGTACAATGGAAGGCCACTGGAGGATTTCAAACAGGAGCATTTTTAGGAGTGATCTATTCTGCCTGCTGAGAGAACAGACCCTAGAGAAGTAAGAATGGTCAAATTAAGCAGAAGACAGGTAAGGAGGATAATGTAGTCCTGGTAAAAGATTATGGCAGCTTGGAAGAAAGTGGTAGCAGTGGACTACAGAAATATTAATACTACTAGAACAGATCTTGATAGGACTGCTTCTATCCCAGGAAGGGTAACGGATGGATCTGGGATGTATTTTAGAGGAGAGATAAAAGGACTTGCTGATGGACTCAGTGTAGAGGGTGAGGGAAAGGAAGAAATCTAGGCTTCCGGCTTGTACAACTAAATGGATAGTGGAACCATTTACTGAGATGCAGAAGACTGGAAAAAGGAAAAGTCAGGGTGAGAGACAATGCAAGAGCTCAGTTGTTTTCTTCACTTTGAGAGGCCTGTGGGACAACAAAATAGAGACATCTAATTAGAAGGTAGCTAGGTTGCAAGTTGGAAGTTGAGAGGGAAGAATGATTCAAAATGTGCTCCCACATTTCATGTGTTGATTCCTAGATTATATACAATTATAATGTTACATATTTATACATATTATACACATGCACAAATATACATAAATGTAGCTAAAAACAAGATGTAAAGGAAATACATAAAAAATATTAATAGGTAATATGTGGGGAACGTAACATCTCCCTTATTTTCCAAACTTCTTAAATTTCATTAATGTTTTTAATTTAATGTTTTAATTTAATGTGTTTCAGTAATTTCATTTATTTTTAAATGCAAAGGGAAAAGACACCGAGCAAGGCTCTCGTTCTAAGAACAGTACTTCTCTCGTCAACGTGGTGGATAAACTTAAATAGTTTTGCTATTGCTGGGGTGAGTTGTTAAGAACACCTTCCTCCATTTGGCATGGGCAAGTGTTTCTAAATAACGCTCTGGATGAAAGTCATAATCATTAGCTTTGCAGTATTACAAAGTTTCTTTAGGATCTGTGTTGTTATTTAAATCTCCTTCAAAACAAAATGACAGGTTGTACTAAGTTAAATAAAAGCAAAGGTAAGTGAAATCACACAAAATAACTGGACAAGAATCTCCCCCGACTCCTTTAATTGGGCACAGAGGCTAAACAGTCAGTGAGATTCTGTGAGGCTAGTGTTCTTTTCCTCAGACACTTCATGTAACCAGACACATCCTAGAGTTCCCTACCCTGTATCTTCCATATTCCATGCTGAGTAGCTCCCACTGACCACAATCCTCTCCATCTTCTCTGCACCACCCCTTCCCACCCATACCCCAACCTCTTAGAAAAGTAGTCAAGAGCATAGTTGCTGGGTGAGACTGCAGGGCTGACTGCTGCTAGGCAGCAGGAGAGCTCAGAAAGGTTCACATGGCCTGCAAAAGTGTTAGCCCAGCAGTCTACATGGTTGCCTAGCTCAGACTTCACCCTGGCTCATGTAACCATGCCCTCATCTAGCCCATTTTCACCACTGTGACAAGTGTGTCTGTCTAACCAGCAAACCTGATCCTAGCCCAGAAGCCCTTTGGTAGCTCCCCAGTGTCTCTAGAATAAAATGCAAGCAAGGCTTGTTAGGCTCTTCATGGACTTCTGTCTGCCTCTCCAGCCTTCTCTCTCCCCTCTGCCAGGGCTCAGCCCTACCACACCAGGGGCCCTAGCCACTCACCAACGTAAGCATCCACCCTTCAGGACTTTGTATGTGCCATTCCTTTTGCCCTCCATGTCCCCCAGCTCCTGATCATGCCGGGCCAGTGGGACCACACTCCCTCAGGACTTGGCAGAGGCTGCTCCTCCGGATCCTGCAGTGGCGCCTGTGCTCCTCTAGCATGCTCAAGTTTCCCTGTCTGTTGATTTGTCTGATATCACCCTGCTATTTAATTCAGTGACTTTCAACCCAATCACACCAAATACCCCCCTATAACCCAAATATTTTGTAATGCTCCTTCTTGAAATAAAATTTATGAATAACACATCTTATACACTTACTTTTTAAAGCACAGATACATATACAAACACATAATCACAAGTCAACATAATATCCTAGCTATAAAAATAAGAATAAAAAGTAATAAAATAAAATATTATGAATTATAGGCTGGGCGCAGTGGCTCACGCCTGCAATCCAAGCACTTTGGGAGGTCGAGGGGGGCGGATCACTTGACAACAGGAGTTCAAGACTAGCCTGGCCAACGTGGCGAAACCCCATCTCTACTAAAAATACAAAAATTTGCCATGTGTAGTGGTGCACGCCTGTAAATCTCAGCTACTTGGGAGGCTGAGGCAGGAGAATCACTTGAGCCCAAGAGGCAGAGGTTGCAGTGAGCCAAGATGATCTCAATGTACTCCAACCTTGGCAACGCAGCAAGACTCTGTCTTGAAATAAATAAATAAATAAATAAAAATAGTATGAATTACAATTGCTCAGGCACACCACCAGCAGGAGACATATAAAGTAGCCCTTTGCTTGCACCTATGTATGGAATCCTCATAAATATGGGAATAATGAATGCAGGTGGCTACAGATGCAGGCTTTTTGTGACTCGAGTACCACATTCAAGGTTCCATGGGTCATGTGAGTTTACGTGAGGTTAAAAAACTCTTGATTCCAAATAAAGCAAAGTACAACTTTCCCTCACTTTACATTTACAATGTATTAATATAATTTTCCTGGAAAAGTCACTGTATATTAAATCCATGTCCCCCCAAAAACTGCTCTTTATATGAAAAGCACACTTAGGTTTTAGGCTCAGATAATCATAAGCAGGTTTTTCATTTACATGAATGCCCTTTCGATAGACCAGGTGTGGGTAGTGCTGTGTGTAGAGGATCGTTTTTATTGTGGAGGTCTGTCCTGTAAGCTGCGAGACAGCTAGTACCTTTGGCTCCTGTACCCCAAATGCCAGTAGCACCCCCCGCTAATCATTAGGATTACTAAGAACAACCCTGCAAATTTCCAAAATCCCTCCTGGGGACAAAGCCACCCATCCCAGTGGAAAACCACTGGCTTAGCACACAAAATATGCTTATTAAATGTTCACTGAATTGATGACTTTTAATCATGAGGCTTCGAAACTATTTCTTTTCAAAGTACTTCTCATGTGACTATACTATGCACAAATTCCAAGGATTCCAAGTCAATCTACAACATATTGAACTGATATGCAAGAAAAGTTCCCACCACAACTGAAATGCACATGGGGAGTTGAATATTTGAAAGAGGCTATGATCACTTCCACATTGCACTGTGGTAGAATAAATGTGACTTGGCACAGGAAAAATGCTCTGCCATCTGCTATTACTATAGACAAAAATATTTCTGGATACCACATGAATGATTATTTGCACATTACCTCCAGAAAGTAAATATAAAATGAAAGAGAAGTTGGATTGTTTATAGCCTGATTTTAACATGTGCTACTGGTATGAAGCAAATAGATATCCCTGTGAGTTCAGTCTTTGGGAGGTATTTTTACAAGCAATGCCATAGCTAGAAATTCCATGGCCCTATGGTAGATGGACTCTCTAAGGTTGCTCTAAGTCTAAAGACTGACTTATTGATCTTTGTTAAAGGAAGTTCATCATACAGATACATGAAGAAGAAAGAATGGCAGGAAACAGTCTCAAATAGAACTGTGGAAATGCTGTCTAGTGTATTTCCTTGTACACATCATAACATGAATGAACGCACTGCCCTTCCCAGGTTCTAGTCATGATCTGCTGGTTCTCAATCCTGGCTGCACTTTAGAATCCCTTAAAGAAGTTTCACAATTTACTGCTCCTTGGGCCCCACTCCCAGAAATTATACAACGTTGGTCTGGGGTAGAGTCCTGACATTGTTGTTGTTGTTTTTTTTCCGTTTTGTTATTTTTTTGAAATGTTGTTTTTAATTCCCCAGGAAATTCCAATGTGTTCAGGCTGAGATTCATTGACCTTAACTCAAAATTTAAGTTCTAATGGTGAGATTTCAGTTGCCATATTGGGCCAATAAGAAAAACATTTCGAGAGTAGGCAAGATTGCACCTCACAAACTATCCCATAGAAGTGGCATCTGTTTCCCTTCTTGGTAAGTTGGTCTTACTTATTCTATTCTACTGTAATGCTGCATAAGAATTAAATACAGCTTTGAAAATGCATGCAAGGAAACATGAACTTATTTCAAAAGATTCACAAGTTCTTTGTACTTATAAAAACCTGATACCTCAAGTCAGTGTACTCACATGTACAAAAAGTCATATGCACATGGCCAAAGATGATGAAAGTAAAAAGTTAAGATAATCCCGGAATTCCTAGAGCCAACACCAAGATTAGGACAAAAACTGCATTGTAAAGTTAGCCCATAATTTCAGAAAAAGTAAATTCTGCTTGTGGTTAAATCTGGTATGAATAAAAATTCTGACTATGAAAAACAGACATGCCCCATCTACTACATGACTCAGAGACCTGAATGTGCCATCAACATCACATACTGCTCTGTGGCAGCTTTCTGGTATGTCCGTAAGGCACAGTTAATGTTAAACAAAGAGCATAGAACCACTAGCTAGAAAGTTCTAAAAGCTGCCCATTTGAGCTGAATCTGCTTATGCAATGCAAGCTGCTAGGCTGAACATTTAAAAGTGATCCTAATTAAGCCAGGTGACACCATGGGCTCATCTCAGAGTAGCGTCACAATCAAAGAAACACAGCCCCACCTCCAGTGGAGGCTTAAGAGGTGCAGATAGTCCGTCATCTTCCTGGCAGCCAGAGCACAGGCATGTGACCTGCACTGGCCAATCAGATACCCTTTGTATCTAATACTGAGAGTCTAGTGATGACGGTCTAATGAAGCACTGACCAATGGCAACAAGCATCCTGCCAGTTCTTACAGGTTCTTCCAGTCCAGGTCTTCAGTATTCTCAAAAATTCTAGAAGCTACCTGATATCCTTCCAGTAAGGCTTTTTATGGTTCAGTTTGCCAAAGTTTATTTCTAGGGTTTCCAACGAAGAATTCTATTGGTAGGGTACAGATACTTATACAAATGCCAAGGAGACAGTGGCTGCATTTTCTCCAAGATTGCCAGCATTAGGATGTAGAAGCTGCTGGTATCAGCTCTGTCACCATGCGGAGAGAACTCTTCTGAGAATGAAACTGGGCAGACAGACTTTAAGATGACCCCTGCTGATCCCTGATTCCTGGGTATTCACGCCTTGGATAGACCCTTTGCCATGAGCACAGGTGGAACCCGTGACTTGTTTCTAATCAACAGAATACAAGTCACTTCTATGATTATGCTATTAATATTACATAAGACTGTAATTTCTGCCTCACTAGCAGACTCTTCTTTGCTGAAGGAAGACACCACATTGTAAGCTGCCCTAGGGAGACAGTCAAGTGGCAATGAACGGAGGGCAGCCTCCAGCCAACAGTGAGGCTCTTAGTCCAGCAACACAGAAGGAATTGAATTCTTCCCACAACCACAGGAGCTGGCATTGGATCCTTCCCCAGTCAAGCCTTCAGATAAGATTTCTGTACTGACACCTTTGTTGCAGTCTTGAGAGAGCCTGAAACCAAGGACCCAGATAAACCATACCTAGACTCCTGAACTATTAAACACTGTGAGATAGTAAATGTGGTTGTTTTAAGCCACTAGATTTGAGATCATTTATTACATAGCAATAGATAACTAACACAAAAGCCAAAACAGGGGTTGGGAGTGGACGGTTAGTGAGATAGAGCCAGGAGGGAGAAACAGAATCCTAATGACAGTAAGACCCTGAGTTTCATCATATCTGAAGTTCCTGGAACCTTAAAGTACACCACTGGAAATTTTAATAGTGTCCTTTTCTTTGATCACATTTGCTTGAGTTGGGTTTTTTACTTTTCAAAAAAATTTTATTTTAAATGTTTATGGGTACATAATAGGAGTATATATTTATGGAGTATATGAAATATTTGGGTATGGGTACACAATGCTTAATAATCACATCAGGGTAAATGGGGGTATCATTCACCCCAAGCATTTTAAAATAACTAAAAGTGCATAATTGGACTGTATGTAACACAAAGAACTGGGTTTCTTTAAATTGTAACCAAAAGACTCCTAGCCAAGGTGCCAAAAGATGACAGAGGCATTATAGAATCCAGCAGGCCTCAATCTCTCAAAGAGAATTTGGCTAAACACTCTATTTCAGCTCCAGGGTAGGCAGACCACAGGTGGAATGGAGGACCTGATGATTCTAGTAAGAGTCAAGAATGTTATCACACTGAAGAAATGCTAATGCAGATGTTCATCACTGAATGAATTCCCAGAACCTTATAACAGATACAGCTCCATTCCTCATGTGCAGGAGATAATAAAAATATTGTAAGAATTAAAAGAGAAAATACATACAAAAGAATCCTGTAGAATGGCTGACACATTGCAAGTAAATGAAATGTGAGTCAAAACTCAAACATCTCACTGTTTTAAAAACAGACGCACTATTTTTAAGTACTCATTTATTATGTCTTTTAAAGGGCTCTCTAAAATCTGTAGTTATGTTATTCAATAAGTTGTTAGCAAACACTTTCAAGGGGATTCCACGATTTACATAGTTCTGGAAGACGTGGACATGCCCTGACTGGCTTGAGCTTTAGCAACTCTCTCCTTGCACCTGCAGGTGATGGGTCAGGGACATGGAAACGGCAGCAGCCTGCCCATCAGCCAGACACAGACTTCAGCATTCGTCTTGTGCAATCTTTTAATTCTTCCAACAAGTCCATGACATGGGTACTATTACCGGTCTCATCTTACAGATGAGGGACTGATACCTAGAAAAGGAACTGAATCAAGGGCCTAGGACTATGAAGTACAGAGCTAGGAGGAAGAGGGAGTGGCACTCAAAAAAGGTGTGCTGAAAGGAGAATTCAGTAAGAAAGCCATCCCCAGTACTTCATCCCTGACGGATATACCTTCAGCTGGCCTTTGCTCAGCATCTATGTCTGGAAAGGTATAATTAGGGTTTATAATCTGTCATGGAGAACATGAGAACAAGCGACAGTCTGACTAGAAGCCATATAACTACGTAAACACAAGTCTAACAATGTGTTTTGACCCATAAAACACTTCGAGAAAATGAAATCTACTGATTTCTAATTTGTATTCCTCAACAAAACTTTTCCAAAAACACTACACGCCTTCGAGTCTGCTGAAAGGTTTGCTTCACCAGATAGTTTTAATCTCCTTTATTATTTTTTGAGATCTTTTGTTGTCCCTTTCCCCTCTAACCCCTATTTTACTGTTGGTTCTTAGCTGAACTTTCAGAAAACTCAATCGCAACTAACATGCGAAAATGTAAAAAACCCAGATCAAAGGCGGACCTCAAGCCATTGTTAAAAATAAAGATCTCTGAAGAGGACCTTGAAATAATGCAGAGCACATAAAGAACACCTCTCTCATTACTTGGGCAGTTCACCTCTAGCCGAATGGGTGACAACAGCTCTGACGAGTCCTTTCAGACTGAAGAAGCAGAACAAGCCAGTCTGGCAGCATGGGAAATACCAAGACAAACCATGTGTGTTAAACAGTACACAATCAGCATGCTCAAGACCCTGGGTAGCAATCACAGGCAGTGCACTCAGAGACGCTGGAGTGGAATTTATGAATTTTAAATGAACTTTTACAGTTTCTTGGGGCAAATCTTTAAAATTACTGCTGCAAGGTAAAAAGCTTTGAACTTAATGTTCCCAGACATGTTTTCACCCTTTCTGTATCTAACTACAATCCTCTCTGTGGCTGTAACTTCAGCCATTTCCCAATTCCTGCAAATACACCTTAAATCACTTGCCACGGAAGTCGTTTAATTCCTAAAGTGCAGATTCTCAGACCAGAGATTTGATAACTCCTGATCGCAACTAACACAACTGTTATTCATGTAAAACACCCGATTGAGGAAAACAAAACCAAATTGTAGTCACAACAATAATGATAAAAAGGAAAATGTCTCTCCCTTTAGAAAAACCAGAGTTCTTCACTGCCTTTTGGCAAAGAAAGAAATGTACATGTACTATACCTTACACATAGCCTTTTCACAAACACAAGTTTCTCCCTTGCTACACCTTAAAAAGAACAAAAACAAGACAGAAAGCTCAGGGTAAAGATGAGAATTAGGAAAAATGAGTCAATGAAAAATGTGGTAAGATTCATAATAGTCTGATCCTTAGGTTTCCACTCCCAATTAGAATCTAGACCTTTTTTTACAGGAGTCACTGGTGGTTTGGATTTTTAAGTTTTTAGCTAATATTAAAACTGAATTTTTGAAAAGAAAATGTCACTGAGAGTTCATGATCCAAACAGTATTTAATATATAATTTTTTAAAGTCTGAGTTTCTGATGTGTTCTAATTGCTGTAACACTATTGCATCTGAAGTCGCAGATTTTATTCAGTAAGTTCTTACCCAGGGAACACTCAATTATAGCATCAGTTTGTCGAGGGCTTAGGATCCTGTAACTTCTGAGGGAGAATTCCTCAGTGTAATTAGGGAGGGAACTTAAACTATTCCACCAACGCTGCTCACCAAATATGTGGCTGGATGGGCAAGCACTAAGGAATCTAACACTTACTCACTTGAAGTAAACTATCTTCCATGTCTAATGTGTCCTCACTTCCAATTCAGCAGCTCATAGTAGGGAAGAAAAGGGAAGGAGGCCACCCTGAGTCGGCCATCGAGCGATATAAACCAGACAGGAGTTCTATTAGAACTTCACCATCTTTGTACATGTTGTATCGTTGAAATGACTTTAAGGTTACTCTTTAATGGAAAAATACAAAACATTAGTAAACAGTAAACTTCCATCAACACTACATTGGTTATTAGTAAAAAGATGGATCGGATAGTATTCATTTTTAATTCATAGACTCTATTTGTACATTCAATACAAAAGAGCATTGCAAGTTTATAAAGTCATTTTTCTGCTGCCTGCATAGTACTGAATTATTTAAAACATTTGAAAAACACACACACACCCCTGACAGTTTTTAAAATACTGTTTGACAAGAGCATTTTCAACATCTATAAAAATATGTGCTAGAAAAGCAGATTCTGTACACACTGTCTTTCATTAGCAAGCCCTAAAGTATTTTTACCTACTTTTGCATCACACTTCACAAAACTGCCTGAAAGAAGAGGATCCTCTGTTTAGAGTTCAAATTACTTGGTATATATCATGCAGTGAATTTATACCACCCTTTAAGTAAAATTAACTGGTTCGTCAAAATCTGTTCAATGTCAGTTACACTGAGGAATTCTCCCTCAAAAATTACAGGATCATAAGCCCTCAACAAACTGACACTATAATTGAACGTTCTCTGGGTAAGAACTCATTGAATGAAATCTACAACTACAGATGCAAGTAGAACACATCAGAGAAACTCAAAGACATTTTAATAATTATATAATAAATACTGACTGGATCATATCTCAGTGAGGCTTTCTTTTAAAAAGAAAAGCTTTATAATATTAGTCAACAACTTTTAAAAACTCCAAAACAACAGTGACTCTTAAAACAGTCTTAAAACAGAAAAAGTTATCCTCTCCCAAAATACACATCATCCTCAAAGTTGACCTAGCCTCCTCCATATCTGTGGCTACATCTTTTTCAAATCTACTGTTTTAAGTATTCTTTCTAATTTTCTTAATTAAGCCTGCCACTGACTTGTCTACTTGTTTTTTCAAAGATATAGTTCTTCATGTATTAATTCTATCATTTTTTCCTTTTAGTTTATTAAAATTTGCCTTTATCATGATCAGTTCCATGTTCCTCTATTTATTTGTTCCTTTTCTAGCTCATTAAAGACTAGTTACTTACTCTTTAAAATTTTTTGGTATATAATAAAAAGCATTTAAAAGTTTGCCAAAGTCCACAGGTTTGATATGTAGTATTCTCAATATTTATGTCTAAAGTCTTTTTTTTAAAAAAATTCCCCTTAATTAGGGAGTTAGTTCTCAAGTGATTATGACTATTGTTTTGCCTTTTCTTCATGTTCAGTTTTTAAAGTCATTATTACCTTGTGATGAGAATATGCCCTATACAGTTCTGTATTTTTAGAGAAGATTGAAGTTGCCTTTGTAGTCTAATCTTGTCATCTTTGTGTGAGACGAGGCAGGGCCATGCCCTGCACAACACCTGCAGGCGGAGCTTCCACTGTCCTAGTCCAGCTGCTCAGCCGCATTTTCAAGTCTTCTGCATGCTCCATTTTCCCTTTTCTTGTTTGAAGCTCACACTCTGCCTTCTAGCTATGTGCTGAGATTTTGGATCTGACATCTTTCCTTGCTGCCCACTCCAAACTTCGGGACTTGGGTCCCTAACTCAGCTATTTTTACACTTTGCTATTTATCTTTAGCTGGGCCAGACACCCTAAACGCTGGCTTTATTCAACAAATATTTATTGAGTAACTACAATGTACCAAGCCCTATTTTAGTCACTGAGGATAAGCAGAGAACAAGACTAATAGAGAATATCCTTGCCCTCTAGAACTTGGAAGAGACAAACAAGGGTGCAAAAATAGGGTGGTATGGTAGTCCCCACTTATCTGCTGTTTCACTTTCCACGGTTTCAGTTACCCATGGTCAACATTGGTCTGAAAATATTAAATGGAAAATTCTATAAATAAACACGTCTTATATCACACGCTGTTCTGAGTACTGTGATGAAATCTCACGCTGTCTTGCTCCATCCCATGTGGGACACAAATCATCCCTTTGTCCAGTGGATCCACGCTGCATACACTACCTGCCCATTTGTCACTTAACAGCCATCTCAGTTATTGGATTAAAAAAACACAGCATATATATTGTTCTGTACTATCTGTGGTGGTTTCTGGCATCCACTGGGAATCTTCAACAGTATCTCCTGAAGATAATGGGGGAACTGCCATATATATGTATGTTTTAAGAACTAAATTTTTCCACGATAAATGATGCATGCTCCCTGTAGAAAATTTGGGGGGGAAAGGTTTAAAGGAAAAACTATAAATAATACCAATAATTCCACAACCTTGAGTTAACCACTATTAATATTTGATGTGTTTCTCTCTAGTCCTTTTTGTATGAGTATTTTTACTTTGAAAAAAATTGAAACCACTTTATATGTAATACTTTGTATTCTTCTTTCTACCCTTATTTTATCGTGTTTTCTAAGCCAACTAATATAATCTCTGACAATACCATTTTAATGACTGTACAATATTGTATCATGATGTACGACATGATTTATTGATGTACATTATACAATATTGTATAATGATGATTAATCATGTACTACTGGATGTTTAGGGGGTTCCCCATTT
Source organism: Rhinopithecus roxellana (assembly GCF_007565055.1). Taxonomy (NCBI): domain Eukaryota; kingdom Metazoa; phylum Chordata; class Mammalia; order Primates; family Cercopithecidae; genus Rhinopithecus; species Rhinopithecus roxellana. The sequence continues at coordinate 22,516,711 of NC_044562.1, forward strand.
TCTGATACATCATGACAATACATATGCTGGTATCCATCTTTTCGTGTATTTCTGGCCATTTATACTTTAGATAGATTCTTAGAAAGGTAATTATTGAATCAAAGGGTATAAACCTTTTTACAAATCTTGATATACATGCTCAAATTACTCTCCAGAATTTTTATACCAATGTACAGCCCCAACAAAAGTTGATGTAAATTCCCATTTAACCCAAACCTCAACAGTAACAATTTTAAAATAATTTAATTTTCCATTATTTAATAATGAGCTTTTTGGTTACCCAGTGTTATACAGAAAAGAAAAAAAACAAACAAACAAAACTAAGCTTTTATGTTAGACATTTATTGGCCACTGATAGATTTTTTTCTATAAATTGCTTATTGATAGCCCTTGCCAATCTGCCTGTCAGTGTTTTTCTGGTAGTTAGTATTGTTCATCCTAAAAATATAATTTATTTTTTTCTCATTTATTTCTGATTTTTGCCCTTTATTTTATCAAAAACAGCATATTATTTTTGTCTTCGTTTAAAATTATGTTCACTGTTTTTATACTTAGAAATTAAAATTTTCCTCACACATTCTTAGATATTTTTCAGATCTGGCTTATTACACATTCTAAACATCAGCAATTTGTTTTAGAGTCTAGTGAGGCAAAACTCTAACTTTAGTTTCTTCCAAATGGTTAAAAAATTCTTTCAGCAACATTGTTTAAAAACTCTTTTCTCTACTGATTTTTCACGTTCTCTTTATCACATTTGTGGCCAATTATGTCATACAAAGATGTGTGTCTTAGAATCAAGAAACTATGGCAATATAAATTACCGAAGTGACATATATTGCTAGAAATAAAACTTGTTATTTATTTGACCTGTGTGTTATAAATGACTACGAAATTAAAATGTTCTCCTCTTGAATTCAGAGGGGAACAACGTCCGTTTAAAGAGAGATAAATTAGAATCAAATTATTTTATCTCTCATATAAGCTAATGAGAAGCCATCTTTAAATGGAGGGAACATTTATGCAGGCTGCAGCCTGTTCTCAGCTGGTTATCACAGAATAATTGATGTACTAATGATTTCAACTCATAGCACCAACTGTCTTCATTTTACTAATTTGAACCAAACCTGAATGTAAATGGAAACAGTCCTCATGCCTATTTAACTCCCATGACTTTTAACTAAAAATCACTTAATACTGCAGAAGCAGAAGAGGAAACGGAAATTAGCAAATAAAAAACTCTCTATTTTAAAACATTCCTCCTTATACTGAAATGGGAAGAATTAAGTAAACACATTAGAAATCTCCAGAGATGTGATTTATCATCTTATTAGTTGAGAATGAATATTTAATTGTATAACATTTATCTCCAATAGTGTCTTCTAAAAAAATTCCAAACAGGCCAAAGTGCACATTCTAAATACTCCAAAGGGAAATACATTGCTTTAGCGGCTTCATGATTTTTGTAACGGAAAAATATTAGTCAGAAAAAAAAATCAAGTCAAAATAATTGCTACATTTGTAATTAACTTCTCATATTAAAAACACCCTTTTCCTGTAAAATACAGTTAACAGAGCTCATCAATTGAATTAGATCCATTTATTGATTATCACCTACTAACCCATGACACAGGCCTTTTCTTTAATTTTTAAAAATTTTACCGTTTTAAAATAACCTCCAGTCATCATTATCTGGGACATCCAACATAGTACTCAAGTCTCGCACCTGTCACCAAGTCACCAAAATTGATCATTAACAAGCCTAGTTAGTTAAGTACAGATTAGGTAGGTGTTATCATCCACACACCCACAATTATATCCCAGCATGATAGCCAATTAGTTTCAACCTGGGTAGTGAACCTTATTCCAGATAACTGTTCAACTAGAAAAACAGCTGCTTCCTTGTTTCTACCTACCGCTCTTCTCTGTTCTTCTGAGCAAGCGAATTGAGTAAAACAGACCCTAAACAAGGTCCGACTAATGGACAGACAGCAGGAGTCCTCCATGGCTAGCCCCTTCTGGTTGGTATAAAAATGTCTCATATCCCTGTGGTTTAATTCCACCTCTGTGTATGATGTGTACATTTTTAAATGGAACCACAGCAGGCCTGTCTAATTACAGAAGACAGTATGTGTTCATGCACCTAAATTTAAAACTTGCTTAGAAATCACGCCATGTGGCTAATTGAACACTGTTTCTGAAACACATGAGGGTCAATGAGAGTTAATGTTCACACATGCAGATGCTCAGGAATGATTTTATAACTCTTCATTAGAAATAAATAAGTGTCACAGCCAAGAGGAACTCTTATGGACCGAACTGTGTCCTCTCAAAATTAATATGTTGAAGCTCTAACTCCCAGTGTGATGCTATTTAGAGATGGGGTCTTTGGGAGATATTTAGATTTAGATGAGGTTAGGAGGGTGGGGCCTTCGTGAAGGGATTAGTGCCTTTATAAGAAGGGACATAAGACAGCTTGCTTTCTTGCTCTCTCCTTGCCACATGAGGACACAGTGAGAATGTAGCCTAGGAGAGTGGCCTCAACAAGAACCAACCATGATGGCAACCTGACCTCAGACTTCCAGCCTCCAGAAATGTGAGAAATAAATTCCTGTTGTGTAAGCCACACAGTCTATGGTATTTGTTATGGCAGCCCAAGCTGACTAAGACAGGAATCTAAGACACACGGACTATTACCCAGTCATTAAAAGGATCATTACCCAGTCATTAAAAGGATATCCCAGATGGGGTCCTGGGATAGATAAAGGACATTAGGTAAAACTTAGGAAAACCTGAATAAGGTATGGACTTCAGTTAATAATGGTATGTCAATACTGGTTCATTAACTGTAAAAAAAAACAAAAAAACAAAAAAACAAAAGTATGCTAATGTTAAGACATTGATAATAGGTAAAATTGGGTGTGGGGTTTGGGGGAGCTTTCTATACATCTTGGCAATTTTTCTGTAAATCTAAATCCACTTTAAAAAATAGAATTTACTTAAAATACAGAAGTAAATAATAAAGCCTATATCTTCCATCTCCCACAAAACACAACCCATCGTATCATTGCTTTTTCTTTCTTTTTTTTTTTTTTTTTTGAGACGAAGTCTCACTCTTGTCACCCAGGCTGGACTGCAATGGCACGATCTCAGCTCACTACAACCTCCACCTCCCAGGTTCAAGTGATTTTCCTGTCTCAGCCTCCAGAGTAGCTGGGATTACAGGTGCCTGCCACCACGCCCAGCTAATTTTTGTATTTTTAGTAGAGACAGGGCTTCATCATGTTGGCCAGGCTGGTCTTGAACTCCTGACCTCAGGTGATCCACCTGCCTCAGCCTCCCAAAGTGCTGGGATTACAGGCGTGAGCCACTGCACCGGGCCCATATCATTTATTTTCAGTATAAAACACTTTCTGTTCTTAGCTATGATGCATGATAAATCTGTATCCATTAATGTCAACAAAAAAGAGATTCTCCATAAGCATCATCTATGCTATTACTTATAGAACCTAAAATCGTACTGTGTAGTTAAGGTCTATTACTATATATAATCTAATAAGAAGAACCACTTGGTATTTGTGATCCCCACTCATTGAGACTGAACAATCACAGCTTCTTGAAAATACATAAAGGACAGAAACAGACAAATCACAGACAAGAAAATAGAACTGACTAAAAAGGAAATGTTAAAAGTGTCCCATTTCACTAATAAAGAACTGTAAGCAACAGCAGTGGAGTAATTTTTGTCATTAATACATATCGAACTCCCAGAAAACGTTCAGACTGGCCAGGATGGGAAAGCCAGCACTTTCATGTGGTGCTGGTGACCTATAAACTAGAACAAACATATAGAAAGCAAGTGACAGTGTGCATAAAGACACATGAAAATAGTTTCAGCACTTCACCTTGTTCTGGGAATCTACTCCAAGGACATACTCAGACCTGGGAGCCAAGACCTACAAATAATGCTGTGACAGACATCCTCATTTATAATCTGAATGATGAGGTAGTAAAATTAGTGTGTAAAATTAGTGAATCAGAAAATAAGCTAAGGAACTACAGGAGAAATCATTACCCAGTCACTAAAAAGGAGGCTTCTCTATCTGTGCTTATAGCACGTTAAATGAAAAAATTGAAAATACAGTTGCATACAAGGGCAAGGGTATGTAAGAGAATAATGCTAATAATTTTCTCTGGGTGGGAGATTGGGCAGTGATATGGTTAGGCTTTGTGTCCCCATCCAAATCTCATCTTGAATTGTAATGCTCATAATCCCCAAGTGTCAAGTGAGAGACCAGGTGGAGGCAATTGAATCATGGGGGTGGTTCCCCCCATGCTGTTCTCCTGTTACTGAGTGAGTTCTCACGAGATCTGGTGGTTTTATAAGGGACTCCTCCCCCTTCTCTTGGCACTTCTCCTTCCTGTCACACTGTGAAGACGGTGCCTTGCTTCCCCTTCATCTTCCACCATGATTGTAAGTTTCCTGAGGCCTCCCCAGCCATGTGGAACTGTGAGCCAATTAAACCTCTTTCCTTTATAAATTACCCAGTCTTGAGCAGTTCTTTACAGCAGTATGAAAATGAACTAATACAGGCAGTTTGGTTTCTTCATCATATATTTGTATGTCTGCAACTTTTCTACAAGGAATATGTTGTTCTTTCAATCAGAGGTTCAGAAATAAGGTTACCTTTTCACTTAGCCACTACTTTCTTTTCAGCTTATTTATGTATTTCAACCAGTATTTAAAAGAAGTTGTTGTACTAAATCTCTTTGAAAAGAACACCTAAAGAAAACTCAGTAGTCAGATGAAACTGTCTTTTCTGTTCTCAACGCGTCCCCAGTTGTGCTCTAAGTTCTTCCCATGGTGGGTCAGGGAATGGGAAGATCATTGTCCAGCTGTTCAGGACAGGGCTAGGGCTTCTCTCTCTCCCCACAGAATTGGACTTCAGAGGCAGAGATTATTAATACACCTCCGTTCTCTCAAAGAGTTCCAATTGTAGTGGGAGGGAAAGTCCCTTGCCTCAAAATTTCTCCTTCTCATCTCATAAAATCTAACTCAAGGGAATCATTGTTTTGGGTTAAATATTGCTCTCACCTTGAGTTCTGCTCAACTGTAAACCCTGCTGGGAGGTAGGACAAATTAACTCTTTCATATGACTCAAATAACTTTCCTTTGTGGGAGTCTGTAAAGAGGAAAGGGAGGAATTACACATAAACGAACATTCAAAAAATGCAGAAGAAAAAATTCCCCTACTTCACCAATCTGCTTGGGACAGTCCTGGAATGTTGACTGAAACTGAACTCTAGCAAACTAGGAAAACATGTTTCCGTGAAATGAAACAGGGTATCATTCTATATACACTTGCCATCCAAGCTTATTAGAAAAATGCAACAATCCAAGTAGATACAAAGACAAAAGATGCAATCCTACAATATAAACAGAAAACCATGCTTCAGAAAATGCTCATCCTTGACAACAAACAAATGTGTGTTTATAAACACATGGACATGCACACACAGGCCAATCTGTGCCCAACTTGACCAAAATAACACAATAAATTGACATAACTTCTTGAAAAATAACCTAAACCTTCCTTTAGAAACCTAAATCTGAGACAGCTGTCCTTCTCCCCTCTCGAAGAGCTGCCACAGACACGAACCCAACTCTGAGAAGACGAAAATTCCTTCTGGAGTCCTCATCCATCAGGTTATTTTTGATGAAGGAGGTTTCTCTTCCAAGAATGATTAATTTGGATATTGCTGAATTTCTATGTTTGTCACTTGCTTATTTATATGAACTCCCAATGTATCTTTTGACCCTATATCCACTGGTTTTTATTTTCTACTAAGCTGTCAGAAATACTTTTACATTTCAAACAATTTAGAAAGGAACGTTATACTTTCATTTGGGAAAATGTATTAAATTTTATACCTCATTTTCTCCTTTGCTCTAGATAACCCTTTCTTTTTGCATTTTTAAAGGGTTTTATTAATAACTTTGTGTATAACTGGACAACTGTTATTAGCATTTCTGGCTCAGGTGAAGTCTAAATCCGTGAGCACACATTTCTGTATACGGACAACTATCTTGAGAGCTGGCACACTCATTAGTAAGCCTCGTGAACAAACAGTACTTGTTCTAACAAAAGACAATAAATTAGAAGAAATCTATGATCACGGCCTGTTCTTCTCATTGCCACCAGAGTCCTGGCAATCTAATTCCCTCTTCCACTGAAGGCAATAAATGATGCTCATCCCACACACATATTTAAATCTAGCTTAAGCAACTAGTAGATCGTTTAAAGCAGCATGTCTCAAAATTTGTGTACTGTGTTCCACATAAAAACTTATTTTAGACTTCACCCGGCACATATACAAACACAGCTGAAATCAGAGGTCCTTGAAATAATACTTACCCTTTCTATATGTAACACTGATATTTCTACATCTGGTTTTTTTTTTTTTTTTGAATGCCAGTTGTGACACACTATATTGATTTCACATCCTAACAAACCCAAAAGTGCTTTTCTTTTTCCACAAGCATCTTTCTTTGCTATACAGCTGAAGTGCTTTATGTGTATTTCACATTTCATCACACAGTGTATTAAAAAGATGTGGACTAATTTTGGTGTTTAATAAAATTAGGAATTTTACCACTTTGCCAAAGATATTCCTAAAAACTTGTTCTAACACTTGTTCTAACAAGTTCTAACTGTGAGTTAGAACCCACAGTTGAAAACCATTGATATAAAACTCCGTTACTTGATGGGTGATGTTGTTAGGACTCACAGTAGCACAGCAGCTCAGTACAGATTTGTCCCCAAGACTCTTTCACTCTCTTCTCTTCACTCTGCTCTCCCCGACTCCTCAACCCTGTCCTTTGCACACTTTTCATTCTACTCTTCCTATATTCATTCAACTCATGGTTGCCATTATCACTTCTACAGAACAAGTCTCCCCAAATCTAGTGGGACCAAGAAACGTTTTCTTGGACTCACAGATTCTGTGGGTCAGGAATTCAAAAGGAGCATACGGGGTGGTCGGTCTCTGCTCCATGATGTCAGCAGCCTCAGCAGAGAAAACTGGAGGTAACTTGTGGGCTCTATCAAAGGCCACATACTCACATGTCTGGCTTTGATGCCACTGATGGCCGGGACTCTTCCTCACAGCCTGGTGACATCAAGAAACTTGCAGTCTTTTGATATGGGCTCCAGAGACAAGCGTTTCAGCTCACAAGGCAAGAAAATTCTTGTTTCAGAAGCAATGTGATACTTAACACTGGATTCTATTGGTTACAGCAAGACACAAATCCACCCAACTAGCAGACAGGTGAACTGGACTCCACCTCTTAATGGCTGAGTGGGAAAGTGTGAAAAGAACATGGGGGACTGAAGCTATTGTTACAGTTATCTTCTAAATTGCTAGTAGCCATTCTTCTTTATACAAAGAGTTAACAGTTCAAGTCCACAGATCTTAACTGGCAACTTCAGTGATTATATATAATTTTACGTACTCTACTGCTTCCCTCTCCCTCCCATCCCTAACTGCATGAAGCTCCCTCGGAAGCTCCCAGGTTGCAAATAACCATCTCTCCTTTCATACAAGCTAAACAGTCCTCCTGTGACTAGAGAGGTAGCATCAGCGTTTAAAGCAGCAATTCTCAAAATGTGCTCTATGAATCACGAGAAGGCCCTAAGACCCCTCCAGAGGTTCACAAAGTCAAAACTATTTTCACAGCAACATTAAGACATGATCTGCCCTTTAAAAAAAAAAAAAAAAAAAACATGTTGACATTTACATTAATGGCACAAAAGCAAGAAGACAGTTGCTGATGCCTTAGCACGAGTCAAGTGAATCAAGGCAGTGGCCCCAAACAATACCAATAGTCATTGTACTCTTTACAGACACATATTCATGGTTTTTAGGAATATCTTTGACAAAGTGGTAAAATTCCTAATTTTATTAAACACCAAAGATTAGTCCACATCTTTTTAATACACTGTGTGATGAAATGTGAAATACACATAAAGCACTTCAGCTGTATAGCAAAGAAAGATGCTTGTGGAAAAAGAAAAGCACTTTTGGGTTTGTTTGAGCTGTGAGATGAACGAGCCATTGTTTTCATGGGCCCTCCCCACTTTCCCCTGCCATGTTTACTTAAAAGAAAAACTAATGAACTACGGTTTAAAAAAAATGGAAAATGGCTCACATTTTCTAAAAAATAAAGCAAGACTTTAAGGAAAATGACGAATGAATTTGTTGTCAATGATAAGATCTGAGCACTGAAGTGAAAATTAGAATTTTGGAAAACTTCTATATGGCACTGTAAGCTTGATAACTTCCCAATACTTTAAGAGTTTTCTGATGAGATCAGTGGTGACATAAACAAATGTGATATTTTGATATTGTATAATTAAGTCAATATTTACAAAGTCTACGTCATCAGTAAACCACTATTTCCAAATAATCAATGCATAATATTAGAAAATCATAGATGGGGAAAAGATCTATTCAAACTTCAAGACAGATCGACAGATTTTAATGTTACAGAATGTGGTCAGGTTCACGGATATGGTTTCAGGTTCCACCTTGGAACTAACCTAACCTTCAAGAAACTACCACATGCCAACTTTTGATGTAGTGCGAAGAGGAATACCCACGATTATCTGAAAAAGCTGCTAAAACAATCCCTCTTACCCTTCCCAAGTACATACCTGTGTGAGGCCAAACTGACACTCAACCAAAATGATACAGCTCTAGGAGTTAACACAGAAGCAAATATGGAAAACAGATTTTTTTTTTTTTTTACTAAGCCAAACATTAAAAGTTTTGCAAAAATATTGTCATTCATCTCATTTTGTTTGAAAACTATCTTAATTTTTCATAAACATATTTATGTGAACACATATTGTGCTTACTACTGATATTTAAAAGGAATTATTGATAAATTATGTTATGAATGTTAATGAATTATGATATTAATTTTTTTATTCTTAGTTTTAATTTCCAATATGGTAAATATTAATATATACAATCCATATAAACCAAAACTCTTTGGGGTCCTCAACAATTTTCAAGACTCTAAACAGGTTTTATGACCAAAAGTTTGAGAACCACTAGTTCAGAGTATGAATTTAGGGGCCTGATTGCAGAAACTTAAATACTGGCTATCCAATGGACTAGCTGATATTTAAGTAGCTACAATAAGTTAACTTCCTGTGCTTCAGTTTCTTCATCTCTTCAGTGGTAGAAATAATAATTTCTTCTTCACAAAGTAGGTGTAAGAATGATATGAGATAATAGATGTAAAGAGCTTAAATGGTTTTTGGCATGTAGGAAGTTCCCAATACACCAGTCATTCCTATTATGGTCCATGAACTGTCACTGGGCCTTGGAAATGCCTCTCCTGTGAGGCTGCTCTTTTCGATTCTCTCAGTCACTGCACTAGTTCTAGCCTTTAGTTTCTTCTCTTATCTATGTCAACAGTGTAAACGGACACCTGCCACCAATTCTGCAAATCTTTATACTATTCCTGGCCTCCTGTCCTAAACCACATATTAATTCATGGCTTTTCCTTCTCAGAAACCAAAGCCGTGTGTGTCCATTCTGACTACAAGCACCGTCTAAATTTATTAACCTGCCATCCAAAGCCCTTTATGATTTAGTCTCTTCTCTATGGTTTTGCTTCTTCCCAACTTGGAGTTTATAAAATGTACCATGAAGAACATGTGTTCTGTAGATTGCTTCACGCTAGTGCTAAAACAAAACGGTGCTATCGTCAAACAAATTTGGGAAACTAATTGGCAAATCCGATTTCCATCTTGCAGTCTTTTCAGAATCCTTCACATGTTCATGTGCACTGTGCCTTTGCAGGAACACAGAACATCACATGAGCTGAAGTTTACTGACCAGGAAGCCCTGTTTCAGGATACATCTCAAGGAACTAGTGGTCAAAAGGACACATCTGAAGGAACACCACTAGCTTTATGTCCCAGCATTTGTGGAGAGATTGTGATTTCATAAATTTGCCATGCTTCCTAGTATTTGTTCTTTCTCTTCTCCTTTCAAAGAGCAGTCTGTCTCATCATCTGCCCTATGGTTTCCAAACACTCAATATACATACCCCTCTCCTCTGCAAAGCCTCCTAATTTCTCCAATCAGAGTTACTTTCCTTTTCTGTTCCTCTACTTTTATTGAACTAACATTCCCACCTTCTGTTTTGGTTTGGTGGGTAGTTAGTGTTTCTTTTGCTAAACTGTGAAGTCTCTATGGGTAGGGAAATAGTGTATTGATTTAGGTCAACATTTAACAAGGATCTCAAAAGCACAGGCACATGAGGGAATAAACATTCTTTTTTACTAAAGATTTAATTCAACATTGTTCAAGATTGCTACCTCCTTACATTTGAGTGAGATACCAAGTTCTAAAACAATGAGATATCACTCCACCTTATAATGGAAAGAATAAAGTTAAAATACCTGAGAGAGGTCATAAAACAATCTAGCAAGCCATTTCAAGGCAAACAGCAACCATGGAAACAACCGATGCTCTTTAACTTATGTCCATTCAACAACAAATATTTACTAAGTGCCTAGTTTGGGTCAGGCAGATGGTTAAGATACAAAGGTAAATTAGAAACAGTCCCTAAAGAAGCTCATAGCCTAGAAAGAAAGTGAAAAACACAGAAAAATTATGATGGAGGAAGTGCTTATGGTAGATAAATCTACAAACACTATAGAAGCAAAGACAAAGAAGTAATTAACACTGCCTGGAGGCATCAGGAAAAGTAGCACACAATAGATATTGTGTGATTTGGGTTTTGAATAACCAGGAATTCACAAGGAGAGAATAAAAGGCATGCCAGGGAGAAGGAAGAGAGGCACGCACACACACAGGCCGAGACACATGTGATTGGCATTCTGAGTTTGAATTCCCACCGCTTCCTATTTTTTGTTTATGCTGTAGTAGGCTGAATAATGGTTCCCCAAAAGACATCTACATCTAAATCCCTGGAACTGATGAATGTAACCATATATGGCAAGGATTTAGCAAGTGTGATTAAGTTAAGGATCTTGAGGTGCAGAGATCATCCAGGATTACCAGGGTGACTCCTAAATGCCATCACATGTGTCCTGATGAGAAAGAGACAGAGGGATATTTGACACAGATAGAAAAGGAGAAGCCCACGTGACCTGGGACACAGAGATGGAGCGATGCAGCCCCAAGCCAAGGAATGCCAGCAGCCACCAGGAGCTGGAAGGAGTAAGGAATAGTTTCTCCCCTACGAACTGCTCTAGAGTCTAGGGGGAACTCCACCTGACAACACCAACCGTAGAAGGAATTTATGTTATTTTAAACCCCCAAGTTTGTGGTACTTTTGTTACAGCAACAATAAGAAACTAATAAAGATGCTGTCTACTATCTGCCTCTAATAGCATTTCCTGACATCCACAGAGAACACTGGAGTAGCCTCACACTCTTTGTCCCCGAAGCCTACCTCCTATAGTCATCCTAGGTAATGTCACTACCCATGCAGATAATCTTCCCGATATGACTTGGCTCTGTGTCCCCACCCAAACCTCATCTTGAATCATAATCTGAATATACTCCTCATGTGTCAAGGGGGGTCCTGGTGGGAGGTGAGTGGAACATGGGTGCAGTTTCCCTCATGCTGTTCTCATGATAGTGAGTTATCAGGAGATCTGGTTGTTTGATAAGTGTCTGGTACTTCCCCTGTGCTCTCTCTCATACCTGCCACCATGTAGGACGACCCTGAATCACCTCCACCTTTTGCCATAATTGTAAGTTTCCTGAGGCCTCCTCAGCCATGGGGAGCTGTGAGTTAATTAAACCTCTTTGGTGTATAAATTATCCAGTCTCAGATATTCTTTACAGCAGTGTGAAAACAGACCCACCCAACATCTTAAATTCACAACCCCTTGAACACCTCCTTGACTCCCACAACCTTTTCTTCTCCCATGTCCCAATTTCATACCACCATAGACATGCTCAGGGCCATGTCACCAGCAAAACCAACTCCAGCATCCTCTCCTCTGACTACCAGTTCCTATTCTCACAGCTTTCTCAGTTTTCAAACTTGACAAAACCTCCTATCTCTTAATTCCTCCATTATCCTGCAGTCTACAAGGTTCTTCAGCTCCATGACTTTCCCTTCCCCAGAGTCATCACTGCACCAACCCCCTCTCAACAGAAACATGCAGATTTGGCAAGAAGCTCATGAGGCATCAGGTCCCTCACTTGCCTGGGCTCCTTCAGGGCTATGGGAGGGGTCCCAGCAACATGTTCACATGGTCATATTTCTTTTATACTTGTGAAAGTGAGATATCTTAACCACAACCTACTAAAACTGCTGTCTCTTTCCACTCTACCTCCCCCTCTGTCACACTTCCTCCCATATCAGTTGTCACTGGAGTAGCCATAGGCATTTTTGGGATTCAGCTAAAGGGACGTTGAGTTGAGGATACATTTGGTTTGGGTTCAGCATGGTAAATTTATGTGGTTTGTGGTCATTTCTGTGCATAGCTGAGTCACTGCCAGTCTTTACAGTGCAAAAATGGCTTCCAGAAATACTCAATGCCCACTGTGCATTTGTAACCCAGATGATAACAGGATATGCAAGAGCAGCGGTCCGAGAGCACTCTCAAGTGTCCTATGGCAGCCGGCACTTGCAGTAAAGTCATCATGCTGGAATCAGGATCCAGTGTCGGGAAAAATCTTCCAATCACCAAGCATGTAAAACTGTAAGAAGAGGATTCACTTCTCATTCACATAGTCAAAACTGAAACTAGAGGCTCTCCCACATCAGGAACATCTATGATAATGCAGTATATGCAATTATAAATGTACCATGTTCCTTTCCTTTTTGGAGAAACCTGCAAACTAACTTTATCAGAATTCCTAGGTTTATAATTCTCAAACAAAATTATATGCAAATCACATCAAAAAGTATAAACAAATAATCAGTAGGACTTTGGCTTTCTGACAATTAATGAAGAGGAATGCATCACAAGAACATTAATAAAGTACTTAAATTACTTGCTGATTTAAGAACAAAGTATATCAATGAAGAAAACTAAAACCTGCACTTTGCCACTAAAGGTCAATGACAACATTCAATTCAATTCAAAAAACATTTGATATTGATCACTTTACAAAAAAAAAAAAACTTGAAAAGTACTGAAATTTTACAGCTTGATTGTAAAAAGAACCTTGATGGAGGCTTTCCAAAGTTGGACAGTGATTCTAAAAATTTACATGATGAGCTATGAAGAAAGCTCTTCTAAACTCTTAATAATAGAAAACTAATTTTGAGCCACCATGATGTTCTCTCTATGGAAATACTATTGCCAGATTATTTTCATATGAGAAAAGAGATCAAAAAGCATGCAGCAAAACCTGTGGGGGAAAATATTACAGAGGTGTGTCAGGGAATTAATATTATATTATTTTTATGGATTTCATGTTTATAATATTTGTCAGCTCTTAAAATTTTATGAACTGTCTTTCCCTTTCTCCTTAAAATTTTTACTTTTTTGTGCAGTTTTGTACCTTTTTCCTAAGGAGAACCCACAAAACCAAACAAGCTTGAAGTCTGTAAAACTAAGATCAGCCTTTGTCAAACATTCATCTTCCTCAATTCCTTGCCTTGGGGTCTTAACCCCCAACTCCGAATTAATCTCATCAAACAAGTGTAAAAAGAATAACCAATGAGAAAGTCATCCTTTATAAGTCTCCCTAAAATAAACAATCCAGACAAGGATAACCACTGATCTATACAAAAACCGTAAGACAAAAAGTTACTGGAAACAAGTTATCTGCATGGTGTCCAAGTGTCACCTCATATAGTACTTGCTAATTCCAAAGGGATAAATGTGCCCTTATAATGGAGACTACCTTAACCAAGTAATTAAACTTATAATTCCTAACAGAGGAGCCACCTAGCATGTATGTCCTTCCTGATGTAATGAAACCTGTATCATCCCTATGGAGTATTATTGCCAAAAAAGAGCCAGTTTAATCTGAATCTAATTAAGCCTTTAGACCTAACTTTCAGTTTCCAGAAATGCAAGGGATAGAGGGACAAGTTAAACAAGCCCCAAAGGAAACAAGGAGACGAGTCTAGAGTGTGGGATATTCTAGAAAACAAGAGATCTGATATCTTTAAAATGTCAATTTCATGGAAAAGTAAAAAGGTGGGAAGACCGTCTTAGAATACAAGAATAAATAAATATAATAATCAAAGGTAATATGTGAATTTTGGATCCTGGTTCTCCTTGGGCCACAAGAACAGTTATTAAAGACATTTTGAACACTAGGAGAATCTGAACATGAACCAATTACTAAACAACATTAAAGAATTACTGTTAATTTTCCTTTGCATGACAACAGTAATGTGGTTTTGCAAAATTATATTTTTATGTTTAAGAGACGCCTGATGAAGTTTTTAGGGGTGAAGCTACTATGTTTACAACTTACTGTCAAATGGTGCATCAACTTTTCTTTATGTTTGAAAATTTATAAATTTATAAATATTTTTGAAAATAAAAAATTGAAACAAGTAGAAAAATAAATTGAAAATAAAATTTAAATTGAAAAATAAGTAAATTGAAAATCTGTATAATAAAAAATGGAAACAAGTAAAAAAATATATATATTTTTTATCTCATTTGATCAATCTAGCCAAAGAGTTTTTAGTTGGATCAAAGTAATTTTATTCTTCTCAAATATTAGTAATAAAACAGTATCTAAAGCCTAGGGGGTAATGCTTTCAGCTGCCATATTTTACCAAATACAGTGGATCCTTGAACAACATGGGTGTGAACTATGCAGGTCCACTTACATAAGGATTTTCTTCCACCTCTGCTACCCATGAGACAATAAGACCAACTCCTTCTCCTCTTCCTCCTCCTCCTCTATGTGAAGATGATGAGGATAAAGACCTTTATAATGATCCACTTCCACTTAACAAATAGTGCATACATTTTCTCTTCCTTATGATGATCTTAAAAACATTTTATTTTCTCTAGCTTACTGTAACAATACAGTATATAATACATATAACATACAAAATGTGTGTGTATGTTATCGGTAAAGCCTTACCAGTTTTTGGGTAGGCTGACTTACCAGTCAACAGTAGGTTATTGACAGTTAAGTCTTTGGAGTGTCAAAAATTATACACGAATTTTCAACTACATGGGGGCTCAGGACTCCTAACCCCCAAGTTGTTCAAGGGTCAACTGTAATACCCCAGGGTCCAAATGCAGCCTAGGCTTGCTTATCTAGTGTTTAAGAGTGGCTTATGGGCATTTTTAGACTGCTGTCATTAAGGATGAAAAAAGTCAGGTAGGAGCAAAGGAAAGCAGGGAGTGGAAGTCAAACAAACAAAAGTAAATAACAGCTGATTTATTAATTTTAGAAAGAAAAAGAAATTAGGTATGATTCTATTTAGGAACAGTGTACACATCCAGAGATTTACTTCGTAATAAAAGGGTTGAGTACTTCTTATTGTTTATAAAGAGGTCATTCACATATGACTCCTTAAAACTGACTTACTAAACAGAGAAGGTAAGTAATATCCCATTTCACAGGTGAGGAAAATGAGGCTCGGAAAGGCTACGTACCTTGCCCGAGATCCCACGGCCAGTATGTGGGCCTGGCCCCCTCACATTCAACTGCTCTCCTCTAGCACAGTTGCTGAGTGGTTCTTTTACTCTGGGTGATGTTCATGATTCTCCACTTTGGTTTTCTGTCTAGATGGCCTAAGGCTCAGGTGAGAATGCACAGAGGTCCATAATCTGGCTAGAAGGTAAAACCAGGCAACACATCCCCCTTCCTTCCATCAACAGAATCTTGGGGGTAGGAGGTGGGAAGGGACAGGAGCCCGGTCTAGGAAGGAGGCACCAGAGGTGGACTGCACATCTCCCTCCTTGGACGCCTCTTCAGACACTATCACCTATCAGGGTCCCAGGACATGAAGGAAAATGGAAAGCCACGTGTGAAGCAGAGCAACCTCTGAAGTAAGTACACACAGAGACTGTGAGAAGCAAAAGCACCACGTGAATGAGTGAGACTGCTTCACTCTGCCATCAAGTCCACACCCCTCATACTCCTCACAATGCCTATTTGGAGTGGCTTTCCTTCATGAAACTCTGTAACTGTAACCACGGAAATTACTAATTCTGTGGCTTTCATAAAACACAGAGGTCCACCAAATGTTTGCTTTGGCAGATTTTTTTTTTCCTCCCAAAGGGCAGCCCATACAGTCCTGCAATAAAGCAAGCTTTGTTGTAAAGATTTACAGTGTTTTCCCAATGAAAATTCTAATTGACAACCATCAGGCAAATAACAATGCATTGCAAAGAGAGCTCCAGTTTCACCCATTCTTCCAAGATCCATCTCAAAGAAGCATTCACTGCTTAGGTTTCCTGGACCGGTGTTTAGTGTAGTCTTTATTTGGATACATGCATAAGTAGATGCTTGTATATTAGAAGTTTATCATTCACAGCAGTCAAATCTTAAAAATCAAAAGATTTCAAGTTCAAAGACAGGAAATTTCATTTACTTCCCAAGCTCAGAATTACCGGTCCCTCCACACAGAATATGCATATGACACAAAAACACAACCATGCCTTTTCCATGTAAGTTGGGGGGAACCCTAAAAAGTGAAATGCATAAAAAGCTCTTCAGAAATAGTTGCATAAGAATATCAAATGCACTGTTATTCAATGGATTCATCACAGGATAAAAGTTCAAATAGCAGAGGGAGTGATTTTCATATGAATGCTGGGTGTTGCCAGTCACATACAAGAGCCTATCATTGACACAGAGAACCAAGTCACATCAAGCAAGTCAGAGGAGCAGTGAGTGACAAGGTATAGAGAGGGCTGTTCAGATAAGGGACAGACATTACTGGATGCTTTTTCAAAGAAAACTTTGAAGATTTTGTTAGACTTTCTTCGTGGAACTGCCAAAAGTAGCAATGCAATTGTAAATGAGTGGTACTCAGGGGCCACATCACTGCCATTTATAGGCCAGCTGCCAGGGGCTGCCCGTGATGGGAAATTAGCATTAAAGAAGGACCCGGAGTTACCGGGCTGACACACAGCCCAATGAGAATACTCTCGCATAAGGTAAGACACCCAGCACAGTCACACAAATCAAAACCAAAATAAAAACTGTCTGTAAAGAACAGTAGCAAACAGAAATCTTCCTTCTTTCTGAACCTTCCTGAATCTCACCCTTCGCCAACGTCCAGTCCCACAGTAAAAACAAACATCATGTATTTCCAGTTGTACAAGACAGATTAAGGAAAGTGAAGCTGGTGGAAGAGGCGGACAAATAACACAACTTATCCTCCTTTTTCTAAACAAAAAGCAGAGAAAGGAACCAAAGGAAGAAAGTGCAGCATGAATAGGCAGGAGCCCCAGACAGGAGTCGGGGGCCTGAATCCTCATGAGGCTGGTGTCTACCACAAACTGTTTGCTGACAAATCTCTTAACCTTCCGAATTTCCAAATCCTTCTCTGTAAGGGAAAAAATTCATCTACATCAGCAGTTCTGAAACTGCACTTCCTGGAGCTCTAGGGTTTTGTGGAGGTGCCTCCTCTGAGGAAGCCACAGCAACATGGGAGTACGGTGAAAGGGGCCCCACGCCACCTCTCAACCCAAAAGACTTCAGAGCTGATCCATTTCACATTTTGAGTGTCAAGTAAAGCCTTTTGTTTAAAAAGTTCTATTACCAAGACAATTGACAGCTAAAATGGCTTAAAAGCATTAGATCTGCCGGGCGCGGTGCCTCATGCCTGCAATCTCAGCACTTTGGGAGGCCAAGGTGGGCGGATCACGAGGTCAAGAGATGGAGACCATCCTGGCCAACATGGTGAAACCCTGTCTCTACTAAAAATACAAAAATTAACTGGGCGTGGTAGCAGGAGCTGTAATCCCAGCTACTTGGGAGGCTGAGGCGGGAGAATTGCTTGAACCGGGGAGGTGGAGGTTGCAGTGAGCTGAGATCACGCCACTGTACTCCAACCTGGGTAACAGAGTGAGACTCCGTCTCAGAAACAGACAGACAAAAAAAAAGCATTAAAAAGCATTAGATCAACATACCATATTCCTTTTTAATCTTTATAGTTATATGGTTTCTATGTGCTTCTTTGGAATATTGCTTTCAGAATTAACCAGCTGATTGGCCAGTTAATATTGATCCTCAAATCTGTATAACAGTTTCTCCTAGTCAAAAAACGAGGAATCTGCAACTCAGTTAGGACAAGTAACCCACAATTATACAGCTCAATGGTTAACAAGATTTAAACCCAGAAATGTCTGACATTAAAACCATTAAGCTTGATTCTGTCCTAATAGATAAAGAACAAACCTCACTGTGGAAAACAAGTGGTTTCCTTGTTATTATTGCAATTTTTTTTCTCCATGGAACATCAGGTTCTTCAACTGTATTCCCTAAAAGAAAACACTTACCCTGGTGAGAATAAATGAATAGCCACAAGTTCGACCCAACAAGCAAATCTGTTCGGTACAGGAAAGCCCAAAATGTTGACAAAGCCTCCAGGGCAATAATGGTTGTTAAGAACTTTCAAAGCAAACAAAACTCCTAAAAGAGAATGAAGAACATGCAAATATTAACAATCCAAAAGTAGGAGTATCAATATTTACAAAGAAAGCCAATTAAAAGTGAAAATGATTATTCGATTACATCCAACTTTGTGCTTTAAAACATACCCTATTCCTTAAAGTCCTGCATTTGGTAAAAAGACAACGTTAAAGGCAGTCACGCCTTTGATGTTTCTAAATACAGAAGTTCATATTGGTGTTCAGTATGCTACTAAATACATAATACCTAACACGTGAATACAATACTATCATTGGTATTAAATGCCAGCGAACTGTACACTATAAAATAGCTATGCTATATAAATTTTAACTCAATAAAAAATACCAGTAATTTGTATTTTTCTAACCTCTATGGAAAAACATGTTGAAGGCAGGGCATACATTCTTTCTTCTCCCACAATTAGTTGCATAAGGATACATCTTGGAAGGAAAGGGGAAGGATGTCAGGAAAAGCAGAAGGAAGGATTAGATTTCCTTGTTTCAGGACTACTTCTCTCCTCCCCTTCACATTCTAGTATTTAGAACACCTAATTTAAATCCTGCTGGAAATTTTGGTCCCATGAAATATCCGTAAAAAGGAACTAGTGACGAAGAAGGTGAGAGACAATGCATCATACAGCTAATATGCAGACTGGGTTCAAATCCCAGCTCCATCGCTTCCTAGCTGGGTAACCTTGTGCTAGTGACTTCACTTCTCTGGGTCTTGGCTTCCTCATCTATAAAATCAGGACAACCCCTCAACAGTCTGCAGGTGATCAGAAAAAAAAATTAAAAATAAAAAAAGTAAAATAAAATCACGGCCAGGCACAGTGGCTCACACCTATAATCCCAGCACTTTGGGAGGCCAAGGTGGGTGGATCACAAGGTCAAGAGATAGAGACCATCCTGGCCAGCATGGTGAAATCCCGTCTCTACTAAAAATACAAAAATTTGCTGGGCATGGTGACACGTGCCTTGTAGTCCCACCTACTCGGGAGGCTGAGGCAGGAGAATCACTTGAACCTGGGAGGCAGAGGTTGCAGTGAGCCGAGATCACGCCACTGCCCTCCAGCCTGGTGCCAGAGCGAGACTCTGTCTCAAAAAAATTAATAAATAATAAAATAAAATCAAGACAATCCCATCTCCACATGGATCTGCTGTATAAATTAAATTGGTTAGGTTATGCAGAGTGACTATCATGACTCCTAAAACAGGGCCAGCATGCCATACCAGGGTGTGGTGCATTTATTAACAAAATCATCCAGAGGCATATGCAGGACAGTTCCAGGTGGACTTGGACCTATGTAGTTCTCCCCCTCCTTTCTCGCTTGTGGTTCTCAAGAATAACTGTGGAAATATGCTGGAAATTCAACACCCTGAGATAAAAGGGGGCTGGCTGAAACAGCCTAATCCTCTCCCCGAATAGGATGTCTTTCAAAGCTTTGCCCAGTGATTCATGTGATTCCCAGGTTTGTACCTGGCTGCCTCTTCGGGTTTCCTTCTCTGCATGAAAGGAGCACACACAGTCAAGACTCCAACAGCCCTGGGCAGCTTTTTGAGCCTTGAAGGACGGGCTCACAATGAATCCTAGGCTCCTGTTGTCCCTTGCTGCCTAACTGTAAATACTAAATCTGCCTCATGTAACTTGTTGCAGATGAGCGTGCTCTGTCTAACCAGGTGCAGACAAGTTGGTAACCAGAGACAGCACACTGAGCCTACTTCCCAAGCACAGTCACCTTTTTTGAGACCTCCCTATTACAAATACATCTGTGGGTCTTTCTGTGACCCTACCATATGGAGCTGGTGCATATTTCCAATACTATGTCTTCTACAAAACCACCTCCCAGCAGGTCCTAGAGCAGACTGTCTAGAAGTGAATGATGCAGCATAATGTAAAATGGCAAAAACTAGTCCCTGCATGCTCCAGCCTCCTCTTCAAGATGCAAAGCATCAGCAGCCATTAACCACTCAGAATTTGGTTCCTCTCACCAACTAGGGACCCACACTTCATAAAATGACAGCAGCCACACCTCCCTTGCTTCCTTTATGCATGCAACCTCAAAATTTTGTCTCCCTTACCTGAGAAACCTACAGCACAGCTCCTTTTGAAGTCAGGTTCATCCATAAATTCGGCAACAGCAAATTGCAAGAGCAGGTATACCACTCCAGTAAGTACAGAAAATGTGGTGATAACATAGGCAAACCATCTACTTCCCAGTCTTCTTTCTAGATGTATTCCTTTCCAGAGCATGGATGCCATATTGAAATACAAATGCCAATCATCAGCATGGTGAAGGGGAGAGAGCAGTAAACGCTGCCAGTCTTTTTGCTGGCAACACTTCTCCACACTAAGGCAGGAGCTGTACAGTGGCTTCTGAGGGTTCAAGAAGAACCAGATGTTGAGGGCCAAAGTTGCTAGGGTGACAGGTGGAATATTGTTGATCCCAACATTGAAGATTTGAGAAAGGAGTAGAATAAGCCCAGTATTTATCCCTCTTGATCTTCGTTGCATGGCCAGATATCAGGGAAATAGCTCAGCAATGGGAAAACGTGGTCAGGTAGTCAGTTTTAGGTATCTAGGGAGATACACAGACAGCTGAACCTAAAACACAAAATGCATGTGAAAAACCATCAATTAAGAATTAGTACACATATAAGACATACTCACTTCAAGACAAACTCCCATGAGGTAAATGCTACTACTCATTCTAACAGAAATATTTATGTTCAACATCTTCTAGAGTAATATCTAGGATGCTGACTGACACCCTTCCTTCATTTTACATTCTAGAATAGAAATTTTATCCCAAATCCCAATGCATCAGTTAATGGACAGTTTTCTCTGACAAACACGTCACGAAATTAACTTGACTTCCTTATAAACAAACATGTAACCTCATGAAAAACCTACAAAGATAGTGTGCAAGCATTAAATGATTTCTACTCAGAATCCTAGCCAGGATTCTTTACCCCCTCCATTTTTTTCAAAGAAATATTTGATTTTGATATGTTAGAATGAGTTTGCTCCAAAGTTTTTAAACATCAAGAAGCAAGTTTGAAGACACAAGCATACATTGTCCTGAATCTCAATTTCCATGCTGCCAGATACCAGTGGTCTGACGTCTACTTTCACAACAACTTCAGCTTTTCGTTACCTCCTCTACAAGCCAAATCCCGGGTTGATACACAGTCCTTGGTTTTAAGAGGCTCACTTTCCACCGAGAAATAAACCAACAGTGGCCACATGATGTTCTAACTGCAGTGAGAGAGGGAACCCAGAGCACAGGCACAAACGCAGCCTGAGGTGGTCATCTAACTATAAGAACTATGAGATCTAACATTAACCCCAAATCAAGGGTGATATTGTTGATCCCAACAATATGATTTGGGGTTAATGACAATGAGAAGTTCCATGGCTTACTAGCCCGCTTCTCCACCCCGCTGGACCTGGGCTGGCATTGTGACATGCTTTGGCTAACAGAATGTGGAGGAAGGGATACTACATGAGCTCCCAGCCTACACCTCAAGATGATTTATAGGCTTCTCTCTTGAAACCCTCTCAAGCAACCATGTGAACGTTAGGCCAGTGTGCTGAGTAATGAAAGAAAGGTACAGACTGCAGTCACCCTGAAGTTCCTGGCCACTGGTCAGCTACTACTCCAGAAGTGAAGCTGTCTAACTGACCACAGATATACAAGCGAGTCCAGTTGAGCCCAGCCTAATTTGCTGACCCACAAAACAGTGAGCTAAATAAATGGTACTTGGTTTACTTCACTGAGCTTTGGAGTGGTTTGTTATGCAACAATTACAACTAATACAGAAGGTACTGCCTTTGGGGAGTGCTATGGTTTAGGTGTTTGTCCCTCCAAAACCTCATGTTGAATGAATGAACGAATGAGTGTATTTATTTGTTTAGAGCCCGAATCTCACTCTGTAGTCCAGGCTGAAGTGCAATGGCATGATCTTGGCTCACTGCAACCTCCACCTCCCGGGTTCAAATGATTCTTATGCCTTAGCCTCCCGAGTAGCTGAGATTACAGGCATGTGCCACCATGCCCGGCTATTTTTAGTAGAGACTGGGTGTCACCATGTTGGTCAGGCTGGTCTTGAGCTCCTGACCTCAGGTGATATGTCTGCCTCAGCCTCCCAAAGTGCTGGGATTATAGGCAAGGAGCCACTACGCCCGGCCTCATGTTGAAATCCGATCCCCAGTATTGGAGTAGAACCTAATGGGAGGTGTTTGAGTGGGTCATGGGGAGTATCCCTCATGAAAAGATGAATGCCCTCCCTGGGGTCAGGGGGTGAGTGAGTTCTCACTCTTATTAGTTCCTGCCAGCGCTGATTGTTAAAAGAGACTGGCACCTCCCCACTCCCTTGCTTCCTCTCTCACCACATGATCTCTGCACATGCTAGTTCCCCTTCACCTTTCACCGCAAACGGAAGTGGCCTGAGGCCCCCACCAGATGCTCAATCTTGAACTTTAAGCCAGAAGAACTGTGAGCTAAATCGACCTCTTTTCTTTATACATTACTCAGACTCAGGTATTTATAGCAACCCTAAACAGACTAAGACAGGGAGAAATTGGTTAATGCTCATGGGAAGAAGCTAGTAAGGGACGAGGTGCAGGCCGAGACACAGATAAACAAAAAGGATGAAGTGCTTGGAGGCAAGAGCCTTTTCCTCTTAACAGAAAGAAAAGAAAAACAGGTGTAGCTATGGATATTAAATAGATTAGGTGCAAAATGTTGAAAAAGTTCTCATCTAATGGTTTCTGTTTTCTCTATGGAGATTAATTGGCCCCCAACCAAACAGGTAACTCACTCTTATACCCTAAGGACTCTAACTGCACACTGGACAATGCATGAGCTTTAGAGTAAAAAAAAAAAAAAAGGCAGGATTCTCCTATCTTCCAGGTCTGTGACTTGGGGCAAATCATTTAAACTTTCTGAACTTCAATTTCGTCACTTTAAGAATCATAAAACCTCCTTCCCAGGATTACTGTAACATGCTTGGAACAAAAGAGCTGCAGAATAAACAGTAGCTACTACTTTCATTTCTATAAAGTAAACTTACTTATGTGAGAATTAATTCCTTTGCAAATGGTTAACATCCCAAAAAGACTCAAATGTGTGTGTGCACACACACACACATACAATTAGCCATATACCTACACATGCATGCACACACACACACAATTAGCCATATACCTACACATGCATGCACACACACACACATACAATTAGCCATATACCTACACATGCATGCACACACACACACATACAATTAGCCATATACCTACACATGCATGCACACACACACACATACAATTAGCCATATACCTACACATGCATGCACACACACACACATACAATTAGCCATATACCTACACATGCATGCACACACACACACAATTAGCCATATACCTACATATGCATGCACACACATACACATACAATTAGCCATATACCTACACATGCATGCACACACACATTATTGGCACAACCCCATGTATTAGCACAACCCAAGTTTCTATATTGTTATTATTGTAGCTCTGTAGCATTCTTATGAACTAGAGAATTTAATGAAATTTAAACTGAAATGCTCCCAAATAACTCTAGATAAATGACCTATATTTTTCACATTAGAACTCAAGTCAATTTTCAAATCTTTTCTTACTGTGACTTTTTTGTAATTCTCCTAAATTTATCAACATGTGTGTACACGTGTGCACACATACACATAAATATGTATATTATATATATCAAACATTATTACCTTTAATAGGAACAATGAAAAAACTGGCCTTGATCATTGATCAGTAAATAATCAGCTTACAAGAAATGACAAAATAAACCCTTCAATATCATTGCCAAGAGTGTCTTATGATGCTGGGCTTTATGTAGCAGAAAATCAAAACTAATTACATCTTTGCTCAAGAAAAACTTGCCCCTCAATTACAATCATTAGTAATGAAGAATATAGATAAAAGGACAGAATTCCCAGTTTTACTTTACACTGTGTTCCAGGCTCTGATTGCACTTTCCTAAGTTACTTCTGGCCAGATGAAAAGGTGTCTTTGTGTCTGCATCCCTTCACACCTCCCAGCTCTCCACTGTTGAGTGCTCCTGCTTCCATGGGACACCTTGCTTTCCTGAGGCTTCACTCCTCCTTCCAACCTGTTTCTCTGCTGTTCGCTTCTCCTCTATCCCTACTGTCTCCTGCACACACTAAAGGGCTTCTTCCACTTTCATGATTTTTGTAATTCTTTTTATCAGGATGATGCCCAAATTTCTATTTTTCAGCTTTGATTTCTCAGCAGGTTCCAGGGACATAATCTTAGAGGAAAATATAGTTTGCTTGCTGTCTTGGTTTCTGAAAACTGAATTATCCTTTCTCACAGAACAATGATTCAGCCATTCCTTCTTTCACTCATGTATTTAATAAATATTTATCAAGTGCCATATGCATGCCAGTCCCTGTGCCAGGCACTGGAGGTACAGCAAATAACAAAACACTTATCTTCCCAGCCTTTAAATGGCCTACTTATACTTGTTGAAGGAATAAAAATATTGTCCACAGGAAATCAAAAGAGAAGTAAAATTGTGTGGCTTTACTTCTCCATAAATGCATACTTAATGCCAAAGGAGATATAACCATAGCCAATGTGAGAAGTGCTTATCTCTTGGGCTCCACCTTTGTAAACAAAGGCCATTAGAGTCCCAGTGTAGGTAGAACATACGTTTTGAGTCTTAAGTAGTAGGAAAGACAAATCAGTCCTAGTTCATAACAACTGTAGAGCAGTTTCCTTCCTAATGTTACCAAGTCAGCCATCTAAGGTGAGGGATGCAGCCTATCAAAAGACAACTTAGAAAATCCAACTTAACCATGTAAAGATCAAATCTGTAACCTGACCTTGTGGGCCAGAGAGGCACGGTTCTAGGAACACCAAGGAAGACAGATCACAGTAAGTGAGCACTGACTATAAAATGAATATTGTTAATGTTTTGACTATCAAATACATAGAAATTTTTAGAGCGCTGCGCTATCTGAAAGATCACAGAGGCATCATCAGTTATAGCAACTTATCTGTGAACTGAAAACCTGTAAAATCTGTTGGGTTTTAGAAACGGTTTACGTATTATAACTTGTATCCAGACCACAAGCCAGTTACCAGAGTTCAAGAAAGGACAGTCTCCGTGCTCTCGTACCTTACAAACACACCCTCCCCACCAGACTCTACGTACCCCAAGCTGAACACTGGACTGCCCCTTCCAAATCAGCTCCTCCTCTCATGCTCTCCACCTCAAGACACGGGATTTCCACCTATCCAGTTGTTCAAGCCAAAGATTCTGTAGAAAGGTCCTTGACATGTCCTTTGACCTTAACCTTATTACCCTGCTACTCCCAAATCCTATCCATCAAGTTTTATTAATTCTTCTAAACAGTTTTTTTATCAATCTACTTCTTTCTAGCTCTAGGGCCACTACTTTAGTCTGGGTCACCATCATAGCTTGCCTGATTACCATAAAATCCAACCAACTGAATCCTCTGCTTCTCCTCTGATACCTACTAACTGTTTTCCACCACTGCTTAGCATAATCTTGTATAAAACTGAAGT
The DNA here is from genome assembly GCF_007565055.1 of Rhinopithecus roxellana. NCBI lineage: Eukaryota > Metazoa > Chordata > Mammalia > Primates > Cercopithecidae > Rhinopithecus > Rhinopithecus roxellana. The sequence continues at coordinate 22,542,955 of NC_044562.1, forward strand.
TGGACTCCCCAGTAGTAAGCCTTTGATGGGTTGTTATCACAGCAAGAATAAGTCCAAACTCTTTCCCATAACTATATGCTTATATCACCAGTTCCCTGCCCACCACCCAGGTGGTCTCATCTCAAGCTGGTCTCTGCATCAGTCACTATGCTCCAGTTGCATGGGTGCTACCAAATCAGTAGCTCCAGGATTACAGTATAAACAGCCAAGGGCAGGAGTATAAACAACCAAGGGCAGGAATAACCTTATCCATTTTGATCACCAACAGTACTCAGAGCCACCATAGGATCACCACAAATACACAGTGACAGGCATATGGTCCATGCTTAGTAAATGCACTTGTCCCTGGGTATCCATGGAAGATTGGTTCCAGGACCTCCAACAGATACCAAAATCGATGGATGCTCAAGTCCCTTACATAAAACAGTGTAGTATTTGCATATAACCTATGCACACCCTCCCATATACTTTGAATAATCTCTAGGTAACTTATAATACCTAATGCAACATAAATGCTTTGCAAATAGTTGTTTTATTGCATTGTTAGGGAATAATGACAAGAAAAAAAAAGTCTGTACATGTTCAGCACCGATGCAATCATCCATTTCCCACCCTACACCTGCCAAAAATTTTCAATCTGTAGTTGGTTGAATCCATGAACACAGAATCCACGGATATGGAGGCCCAACTGTATTTCTCAAATGACTCAAGATTCGTGTTTTTTTTTAATGTGTCTACATTATATGATAAATGAAACTGATTAAGAAGATCTGAATACCTATGACACGTTCATCTTTAAGTATGTTTCCTGCAATTTTAACAACTTTTCCCAGAGCATTGTACATACTATTCCACTTAGCATTTTTAGGTCCATGACAGTATTTATAACGTTAATCTCAACATTACAGAAATAAATCTCTGATCCATTTAAAATGTATTGATAAGTTGCTTTGCCAGAACTATTTGACCAAAAAAAAGCATTTTAATTATGTAATAATACAGACTAGACAGTACTATATCAAGGTTGTAGCAGAGAGAAATGGAAGGTTTCTTGAAATATTGATAGGAAAATTAGCCATATTTACTTTTAATGAGAAATTAAAAATTAAACAGGTATGTAATAAGAAAGACTAAGCAGCTAGAACAAACAAAAGAAACTGAATTCATAACTTGGGAAACCAATGTGTCTCAAGGGGGAGAGAAAGGAGTAAAAAGGGAAAAGAAACTAATTACAGTGATTTTCAATTCTACTTACAAAGCAGAAAATATTTCATCATTATCATTTACTAAGGCAGTATATATCTCAATTTCCAGATTTAAATGTTCAATAAGAATTGAGACCATTAAATTGCAAGAATATATACCAGTTATAAATTCTATTCCCAATTTGGTGTCTGCTACCAACAAAATTAATTTCACAAGAAAGACAGGAACTACAGAGTCTTAATGGGAGTAATCAAATGCTGTTCTGAACATTGAGACTTCCATATTACTAAAAGTATAACAAATTCCAAAATTATTCACCAAAATATTCTTAAATTGTATTTTTTTTTCCCCTTTACAATTCAAGAAAAGTCTATCACTATATAATTGAGATATATTAATGCTATATCATTAGCACTACTTTCATGCCTTTGGTAAGTTTCATTTAACAGTTTTGAATATTTGAAGTATATGCTCTAAGAAACAGGGGAAAATTTAGGTTTGTTCAAGTCATTTGGCAAGAGTCCTCTTATCACTCAAACTCAGTACTTTGCTAATACCTGACCTTCCAGATGCTTAACCCATTTATGCTGGAGGTTGCAATTTTTTGTGTGTGAAAAACTAGACCTTGGTGATGACCTTGAACAGTAGGATATAAATAACTCCCATAAGCTTAGCATTCCAATAATGGAACACTAGGCATAACTGGGATTTAGCATTCATCTTTAAAAGCTGAAATATAACTCGCATACCATAAAATTCAATCTTAAAGAGCACAATTCAGTGTGTGTGTTTTTTTAGTATATTCACGAGGTTGTGTATATCTAGTTCTAGAATTTTCATGACTTCAAAGAGAGACCCCATACCCATTAGCAGTCACTCACTCACTTCCCACCTAGTGCCTGGCAACAATTAATCTTTAATACGTTCTGTCCCTATGAATTTGCCCATTCTGGACATTTCATATAAATGAAGTCACACAACATATGGCCTTTTGTATTTGGCTTCTTTCCCTTAGCATAATGATTTCATAGTTCATCCATGTTGTAGCAGGTATCAATACTTTGTTTCTTTTTATAGTCAAATAGTATTTCATTGTATGATTATACCAATTTTGTTCATCCATTCATCAGCTGATAGACATTTGTTTCCACTTTTTGGCTCTAATGAATAACGCTGCTATAAACATTCATGTACAATTTTTATGAACATATGTTTTCAGTTCTCTGGGGTATATACCTAAGAGTGAAATTGCTGGCTCATATGGTGACTATATGTTTAACTTTCTGAGTAATTGCAAAATTGTTTTCCAAATTTCTATACCATTTACATTCCCTTCAGCACCGTACAAGGGTTCCAGTTTCACCACATCCTCAACAATACTTGTATTTATCCATCTTTTCTTACTGTAGCCATCCTGGTGGATGTGAAGTAATACTGATTTTCATTTCCCTAATGACTCATGATACTGAGAAAATGCTTAGATAGTCATTGCTTAAAATACAATACAAATACACACATGTTCACAGGCACACACACAAGCACACATGTACCCAAACACACATACACATACACACTCCCTCACACTTTCTACAGAAAATTATTTAATGAGTTCAGGTCAAGAGAAATCTTCAGAAAGAAAGGTGAAACCACAAAGAAACTGTCCTGGTTAAACTGCAAAGACTGCAGCTCTACCATTGCCCTGTGATATAGTATGTTGGAAGGGAATGCGAATGTACTCCAATGGCAAGATATTGCTTAGGCCAACACATTTGACTACAAATTCTGTGCAATTATTTAGAAAAAAAAAAAGGTTAGTGTGTTTTAATAATGCAAACAAAGCAAAAATGCTACGAACATAGCAAATTATTTATACTAAACATAAAAACTTCCTCTGCTTTTTTAATTACAAGAGCTAGACAGCAAATTTGTGCATCACAAATAGTGCATTAATGTGGTCAAAATATACACAAACACTAGATGCATTTTTTCTCCCTTATTTTGTTTCATTACAGTCATCTTTCTCTGTGAATAAACTGAACTAGAGCTTTTCTTCCAACCCTTGTAACTCTCTCAGGAATCTTATTCATTCACGGCTTTTCTAGTCCAAACTTATGAAATTGTTTGCTCCACTTGTTACTGTTACTATAGAGCCAATGGATGAGAACATTTTAGTCCAAGATAATAACAATAAAATTCTTTGTTCTTCCAATAAAACTACTTAGCATAATTTTATTTTTCTTAAAAGCTTTAGTTTCCTTAGGTTCCAAGAGAATCCAGTTACAAAATGCAGATTTTCAAGATAGTTTTGAAAATAAGAAAATGGTATAATATATATTTGCATTTAGTGAAAAACAAGAATTTATTAACCGAATACTCACAAAGTAATCTGTTTTCTCTTTTCAAATACATGAATGCATTTTGAAAAGCTCTGCTATATGCAAAACATAGTTGTTTGAATAACATGTAAATTGTGCTTTTAAAATGTAATATTTAAATATTTAACATAAGGGCAGATGGTATGGCTTCACATCATTACACCATGTTCAATTTACCAGAATGCATATTCTACCTGAGTTGATTAGTAAATAGGGAGTCCTGGGGGTATAGCATGGAACCTTAGTTAGACAGCATAATTACTTGATGACTAGTTGCACATAAATGACATTTTTTTTCCGGCTATCTAATCTGTTAAATGGCTTCCAGAGCTACATTAATGATAAAATCAGAGGGAATTAGAGTAAGGACCTCTGTTTCCTTCCTTCACATTAATGGCAGAGATACAAAGAAATGAAGACAATTAAATGAATGAAAACTGACTTCATGAATAAAAAATAAAAACTAGAATCAAATTACATTAGGGAATCTCGTCTTTATGACTACTGTGACACTCTCTCAATAATTATATTCCAGTATCTATTCATGGAAATATCTACAACTTAGACTCCATTCCAGAAGCAATTGGGAACCGTGAGCATTTCCTCCTTTTGAAGCCTACTGAGATCTTTAATATGATGGTTCTCCAACTTCACACCCTCCATTGTTCCATATTAAGAAACCATCTCACCCAGCTGGACACAACCATTCGACTCTCTCTCTAATGACAGTTGCCTATATCTTTCTGACTTTAATTTATCAAACCTAGAGGGTTTTTTTTGCTTTTTAGGGACAGGGTCTCATTCTGCTGCCAGGCTAGAGTGCAGTGGTGCAATCATAGCTCACAGCAGCCTTGAATTCCTAGGCTCAAGTGGTCCTCCCACAGCAGCCTCCCGAGCTGGGACTACAGGCAAGTGTCACCACACCCAGCTATTTTTTTATATGTATTTTTTGTAGAGATGGGGTCTTGCTGTATTGTCCAGGCTGCTCTTGAGCTCCTTGCTTCAAGCGATCCTCCCACTTTGGCCTCCCAAAGTATTGAGATTACAGGTGTGAGCCACCACACCCAAGCTCAAACCTAGAGTTCTTAAGACATAAAAGCTCCTCCTTCCTTTTTTCCTTCATACACCATCTGCCCAGATGAACACGAATACAAAATTTCTGATCCCTTAGTGGGATAATGTTCAGATGTGCTTTATAATAGCCTGCCTTTAGTAGCAATGCCACCCATGTGGAAGGCATGTATAGGTAAAATATGTAACCTCTGAGGAGCTGGGATTTAAGACCACTAAATGGACATATGAAGAATGTTCTAGACAGATAAGCCATTAATAAGAACGTATGTTATATGCTGAAAGATCTCAACAGAAATCAGGCCTTTATCACCTTACACTCTTCCCCTAGTCTATTTACACAGTACCTGACTCAACTTGCTTAAAATCCAATTTCACCACGTTGTACCCCCACCTCAATCCACCCAATGGCTTTCTATATTCATGGTTAAAACACTGCACAGTGTCTCAGGTAGTGATACTCTTTATGGAAAAAATATCTTTAAGCAGATTTTAAAAAAACGATGAATAGTGTCATAATGGAATGGACTCTGGAGTCAAGTGATTTAGTTTCAAATCCTGCTTAATTGCTTGGGAGCTACATGACATTACGTAAGTGCTTTTTTTTTTTTTTTTTGAAACAGAGTCTCACTCTGTCACCCAGATTGGTGTGCAGTGGTGCGATCTTGGCTCACTGCAATCTCCGCCTCCCAGGTTTAAGCAATTATCCTGCCTCAGCCTCCTGAGTAGCTGGGATTACAGGTGCACGCCAGCACACCCAGCTAATCTTTGTATTTTTTAGTAGAGACAGGGTTTTGCCATGTCGGCCAGTCTGGTTTTGAACTCCTAACCTTGGGTGATCCACCTGCCTCAGCCTCCTAAAGTGCTGGGATTACAGGTGTGAGCCACCACACCCGGCCCTTAGGTTAAGTTCTTAATCAATCTCTACCTCAGTCTCCTCATTTATAAAACAGATATTAAGTAATAATAAGGAACATCTCATAGAGTTGTTGATGAGTAACATAGGTAAAACACTTAGAATAATGCCTGAAACATAAGTACTACATAAGTATTAGTAGATATTAAATATTTATCAACATTATCTGATCAACTTCAAGCTATTCAGCCCAGAAATCAAGGTCTTATAAAGATATTTACATACCTCCCAATAACTTTTATGCAATTATAGTTTAAAAGTAATTATATATAATTTGCTTCATTTCACTTAATTCTCACAATCCTGTGCAGGCGAAATTAGTTCCACCTTATCTACTAGCTGGTCTACCCACCACCTGCCAAGAAAAATCACTGAACTGTCCAGCTGCCCATTCTAAAACACGCTCCGTAGAGTTGCCCACGTGAGATGTACATCCATGGAGCTTCAGCCCTTCAGACTTTTTGGGGATGTTGAAATTTCAGGCCTTCACTTTCTCTGTCCAAGGTGCTTAATAAGCAAGGCCATTCCCACAGATGGGCAGTCACATGGACTCTCTCACCACAAGAGGTGACGAAAGTGAATTTCTCATGCCTCCCACAGATCACATCTTGTGCTCAATTTAGTGAAAGTCCTTCCAGCAGTTTTGGTGTGAAACCACGAAAGACAGAAAGAAATTCTACTTTTTTTATTACACAGATAAAGAAACCAAGGTGATGACGCCCAGAAGCTGGAGTGTAAGGACTCAAACTCAGCTCTTCCCACCAGACAGTGCTGCTCCACTGTGAAGCCCTGCAGTTTCCTGGCTCCCAGCTGTGACCCTTTTGGGGGCCCCTATGCCTGTGAGCAGCACCAGCATGCTGGCCTGCCTCAAGAAAGCCAAGTTCCACATTCTGCACTTCCACAGCATGTAGCAGATGCCTTAAATAGCTATAAGTAGTTAAATAAAAATCTTATAAAATTCTAGACTGTGATCTAGAGGCATGCCAGGAAATAGTTCAATGTTCTACTTTATGGCCAATATTTTTTAACTTAAGCCACTAGACCAGGAACCTTTAGAAGAGATGTCAGTGACTTTTCTTTCACATAAATGCTTCCTGGAGGATAAGCTGAAGTTTGAATGTTTTAAAAGTACTAAATGGGCCAGGTGCGGTGGCTCATGCCTGTAATCCCAGCACTTTGGGAGGCAGAGGCGGGTGGATCACGAGGTCAGGGATTAGAGACCAGTCTGGTCAATGTGGTGAAACTCCATCTTTACTAAAAATACAAAAATTAGCCGGGTGTGGTGACACGAGCCTGTTGTCCCAGCTACTTGCGAGGCTGAGGCAGGAGAATGGCATGAACCCAGGAGGCGGAGCTTGCAGTGAGCGGAGATCACACCACTGCACTCCAGCCTGGGTGACAGAGCGAGACTCCATCTCAAAAAAAAAAAAAAAAAAAAAGTACTAAATGGGACCAAAACAATGCTTCATTTTACGTCAACCTCCATCTGTAATATGCAGTGTAAAATTTAATTTGAAGTAAATAATGAGAAAAGAAAATCTGCAGGCTTGGCTCAGTGGCTCTCGCCTATAATCCCAGCATTTTGTAAGGCCAATTTAGGAGGATTGCTTGGGGCCAGGAATTCAAGACCAGTCTGGGAAACATAGCAAGACCTCATCTCTACAAAATAAAATAAAATAAAAAAACAAAAAATTAGCCAGGTACAGTGGCACACACCTATAATCCTAGGTACTTAGGAGGCTGAGGCAGGAGGATCACTCAAGCCTAGGACTTTGAGGCTGTGGTGAGCTATCATAGTGGGCAACAGAGTGAGACCCTGTCTCTAAAAATAAGATTAATTAAATTTAAAAAATAAGGTCTTACTGAAAGAGACAAGGTACAGCAATAAATTTTAAGTTAGATATTGTTTCTGGCAATTGTCTTAGTTCAGGCTGCTATAACTAAGTACCATAGACAGGAGGATTATAAACAACAGAAATTTACTTCTCACAGTTCTGCCGGTTGCAAGTGTGACATCAGGGTACAAGAATGGTTAGGTTCTGTTGAGGGCCCTCTTATGGGTTGTGAACTGTTTTTCTGTTATATACTCACATGGTAGAAAGAGAGCAAGAGAGCTCTCTGGCGTCCCTTTCATAAGGACTCTAATTCAATTCATGAGGGGTTCACCTTCATGACCTAATAACTTGCCAAAGGCTCCACCATATCCTTGTACCATCACTTTACGTATTCTAGAGTCACCAGAATTTCTGGAGCCATTGCACACAGACATTTTTACAAAATTTATTTTTGTAAACACAAAAATTACTGTGGCAAAACTAAGGTGGCAGCTATAAAAATGGAAGTTTAAATTAACTATGGGAAAGTGATTTCAAATGATACTATCATCTATTCTAAACTACAGAAATGCAGGTCCAAGGCAATAAATAGAACCACCAAAAGAAACTGGCAAGTCAGGTCTTGATAATAAGTTCTATCCTAGGGATTCCACAAAATTCAAGGGGCAGTAAGATTGATTCAGACTGTTTATGGAAAGGTGAGATCAATTTCACTGAAGAGGAAATATGCAGCGTAGAAAGTATACATGGCTAAACCGAAGACTTCAGCAACTGTGCTGGCCTTGCCACTGAGGAGGAGGATAGAACAGCTGAAGAACTAAAAGATAAAAGAAGCCAACAAAAAGCCACCACCACCACCACCACAACAAACACCAAGCTTTACCACACTGAAGACTGGCTGTTGAGGGTAAAATATCCAAAGGAACTACATGCGTGTTGGTTTCAGGTAAAGGCAAAAGGCTGAGGAAGGGAACTGCAGATTTAGGAAATGCTCTAAACTACTTTCAACAATAGCAACAACAACAAAAAGGCTCATCTGTCAGTTTAACTAAATTACACAGAGCGAAGGTATAGGATTCACAATTAATTCACTCCGAGGGACGACAGACTTTTGCCAAAGTGAGAGGAAAAGATGAGGCCTTGGTAGTGCTGAGCGAGGTGTAGGGGATCCCCAGGCAATTTGGAAACTTGAGGTTAAAAAAAGCAAAAACGATAAAAAATAACTGGAGGGACTACTTCCCAGAGAGGTGACACTTCCACCTCTACTTTTGCCAGTTGTCCTGGTTCTGCCCATCCTGACTTGGCTCCTAGTTGTGTGGTCCTGGATATCCAAGGTCATCAACCTCCTGAACAACTGGTTTCTTTAGGCTCAGTTGGATCATCAAGTTGCTCTGCTGCACACAGAGCTCAGGAAGTTCAATTCTAGTCTTAAGACTGAAAATCTTTCTCCGTCTATTGTCTCTGCATTTGGGGGGAATGTGTTTGGAACCCACACACACCCTCGAATGCAGAGACATATATGCAGAAAAAGACATGGAAACACACAGAGAGAAATGGAGAGGAATTTATCCATTCTCCTTGATGGAAAAAAGTTTAGCTTCTTCCTTCCTTCCTGGAAGAGGCTAAATGTTAACAAGGTCATCAACGGGACTCAAAACAAATAACATACTGACCATCTTCTACAGGTGAGGCAGAGTTATTAGGCTCAGAGAAAAAGGAAAAAAAAAAAAAAGGCATAGGGCACATTTATTGTTCCTTGTTTCAAAGGAGTTAAGTTGCTTTATTTCCTGAATGTAATCAGACAGGAGACAATGCTTCAACTCCCTAACGTGACTAAGGATGTAGATTTAGAAAAACACATGTAATAGAGTCGTACGGAACTACCCCAGCTTTCCTTTTCTCATGATCACCAAAGAAGTCTCACAGAAGATTCTGCAGCAAATAGGAGTCCTTTTATGCATACAAACACTTTTATTCATTTACTGTTGCCCATTTGCTGGGTGGATTTCACGCAATCTCAGTGGAATCTACAAGGGACCTCAGAAAATCATACATGTGCACAGAGCCTCTTAAAAATCACTCTGTCTTAGATTTCCTATGGATTAGAACTTCTGGAAAGGGGGACAGTGTAAGGTCATCTCCCCTACAGACACCACCTAGAATCCTGCATATCCACGTTTGAGACCAACATGGCACCATCTTAGGAGGGCAGCTAGGTTTTGCTCCTCTCTGTACTTTCCTAACTGGGAAAAACAAGTTCAAAACTCCAGATTAACTGGGGTCACTCTGATGCCATAAATCCAACCCAAACAGTTTTAAAAGAATGAAAAAAAAAAAAAAAAAAGAATGAAACCCTTTGTGCATTCTTGTAATGGCAGGATAGAGGACCCTTGCTAAAAGACCTCTCTGAAACCGCAGAAATTTAACTTAAAACACTGAGTATTTAACTTTATTTTCTATTACACTCCTACGACTGGTTTCCCAATCAGATCATGTTTGCTTTTAGGTGTTTGCTCAGTGCCAAGAGGTGGGTAAGATGGCTGACTAGCATCAAGCCACTCAAGACCACTAGGCCAGTCTATTCATTGTGTTAGATACCTTGAGCAAATTATCTCATCAACCCCCGTTTATTTCCCAATCTGTAAGACAGGTCAGTAAAGATTCAGTTAGCACGCTCTTAACAAATGAAGCTCTTTGTTGTTATTATTATTGTGCATTACTGTTTTAGTCTGGGCTTCCTCAAAAAGCAGACTCTAAGACAAGTGTCCCTGTGGAAGTCACTTATTTGGGAGGTGACCAATACACTGACTGGGGAGTAGGGAAGCACGACAGGAATGGCAAGATGTAAAAAATAAATAAATACCTACACATATATACGTAGAGAGACAGAAAATATATATATATTCTCAAAAGAGCTATCACTGTGAATGACTGGAGCTTAATCTCACTGGGGAACTCTGAGAGCTAGAATATAGATATAGAAATAGATAAAGACATATATATAGATATAGATATAGATATAGATATAGATATATAGATATGGCTCAGTGTTATGCCCACAGGGCAAAGGAGCCTGCCTTGACTCTCTGTCATTGCCACGTTACCACAGAAGGCAAAAAGGATATCTGGGGCCAGAGAAAGCACTTAAAGAAATGTAGGGTCTGGAGGCTAGAAGCCTTCTGGAATGTCCCCTAAGGGCAAGGGGATGTGGGCGGAGCCTGAGGGCAATGCTACCGTGGCACCTTAGCTTGAGACACACACCTGCCTCCACCAACCCATGCAATTTCTTCCCAATCCTCAAAGCCAGCTCCCAACCTGATTCCCTCCTGACAGGCTCCCTGCGCATGCCAGTGCTCACTAACCTCCCAAATGCTTCCTGCACATATGCTCGCTCCACGGGTGCCAGCAGGATTCACCAGGGAACCTTCATCATCTCTTCCAAATGGTGTATTTTCCTTATACATTGGAGCTTAAGAGCATACAATCTGGAACCTAAATTGGTCCTACTGACTGGCTTTAGCTTTAAGAGCTATGTGACCTTGCCCACGTCACTTAATCTATGTCTCAGTTTCCCACCATGTAAGATGGAGTAGTAATAATAGCTAAACCTGATTCTAAAGTTCTTATACAAACTAAATGACCTAAAACATTGAGATTCTTAGATAATGCTGGGCATACAGTAATCACTCAATAAATCACAGCTACTTTTTAATGACTGTAAAAGAAATCCCATTTTGCTACTGATTGATAGTTATTCTAAAATACAAAAAGTCAAACCACCAGCCAAAGTGACATACAACCACATTACTAGTTAATCTGTAGAACTGCTCTCAAACTTTACATGATTACCCTATGCAATCCTCTAAACTTTATAAAGTAGGTATTATTATTAACCATTTTATAGATGAGCAGGGATTTTAATCAAAATAATCTAGCTCCCAAGGCTCTGTCCTTAAAATGAAATTGTGGTCCAGTTTGTCTGCAGAAAAGAGTTCTTAATTCTCAAGCTAGTCTACACTCAGCAACTCACCAAAATTACCGTTTAAGCATCCCTACTGGTTACTGCCTTTAGTGGCTTCCAGTAAGTTGATCTTGGCTGATTCTTTAAATGAGCCTTTCAGATTTTGGGGTGGTGATTTGACTTGTGACCTCAATTATCTGAGGGACCTAAGGAAAGTATTTGATTTTTCAGTTTGTCCAGCTTTTTTTATTGTGACGATGATGACTTCTAGTATCTTTATGCGTCAGAGCTGAGACCAGAAGTTACCCCCAATTGTCTACTAGTAAGATATGACACTTTGACTACCAAAAAATTAGGGAGGACATCATCTCGGCATAAGGAATAGTTTTTCCCAAGAAAGGTATCTGGTGACTTCCATTACACGTTAAAATATTCATGCATTTTTAAAACATTTCAAATATAGAAAATCTCACTATGTAAAACTTATATTCTACACCAATTGTAACTGTTTTCTTGAGGACAAGTCAATTTGTAGATCTATATAGCATAGAATACTATAGAGAATAGTACCAAGTAATGTTCAAATACCCAACTTATTTTGGTAATTGTTATCACAGTCACAGCTGAAAAAAAAAAAAAAAGAAAAGAAAAAAATCAGTTTTAAAAATCAAGTTTTTTAAAAAAAGTAACAATAATCCAAATTTCATTTTTCTCATCTTAGAATGTATTCTATGTAAACAGAAAAGCACCCACACCTTCTCCAACTTTATCCTACCAGGGCCAGCCATCTGGCTGGCTAGGATTCTGGTTGGGAGGACTTCAGGGGGTCGGGGAGTTGCAAGGCATTCCATCTTGGCTTTCCTTCACCCCCAGGCCCTACCCTGCAAAGCAAGGATTACTCTGAGAGAGAAGTCACAGAGAGGCAAAAACTGCTTTTCTACCTTTTAAGAATTACTAGTATAAAGGATCACTGTCCCTGTGTTTTGCCAGATCACTGAAAGCTGCATGTTTTCATTATACTAGTAACTTTATACTAGTAACATATCATGTTGTCTTTGTAGAATGACGTTTGCAGAGATATAATCTAATATTAGAGGCCTTGACATAGGTCTCACCCAAAGAATCATCTTTATATTGTTGTGAAGCACCATTCAGACAATGTTTCTCATGCAAAATCTCATCAGAGCTAGAAAAAGCTTAAGTCTGCCTAGTGAATGAATATGCTTCTCTCTGCTGAAAGCCACTCAACCATTTGGGTTGGCTGTTTTCTTTCTTTACTACAAGCTTGTGTCTTATGTCACCTAAAACAGATACTTTTTGGAAATGGGCAAATAATGTAAAAATACACGTCAATATTGAAAATGTTAAGTCAATCTAATTCAGAGAAAACCTTAGGGAAGTTTCCTCACCCCAGTCAGGCTTTGAAAGATAAAAAGTGGATGAAAGAAAGGTATTTTAAAGAAAGAAAATAGCATGTATGTGCTGTTACCGTAGAGACATAAAATACAATAATGTTTAGGGATGTAGAAGTAATTAGTATGCTCCATTTTGCTCTGCTATAATGCTTGTTTTGAAATGAAAAAATTTGCTCAAATGCAACTTGTATATTAGGGAATAATTTGAGCAAAAGCACAAATTTCACTTTTGATGCATGCAGAAAACTGCACCCTGCTGAGGCAAACTGCGCAGAAATTGACAAAATGAATAATTTTATACATTTCAAACATCTATCAGTTACCCCAGTTCAGAGTACATTATAAGCTATACCTATCCACATGTGCAGTTAACAACTTTCCATCCACTACTTGACAAAACCCTCCTTCTACCACTTGACAATAATTCCTAAGATGCAATCCTGACAACTACTTCCACAAGCAAAGGTCAGGACTTTTGAAGGTAAAATGCCATATTTACTTACATTCATAGTACTTACGTATTTTTTAACCATTTAATAATGGCTGGTTGTCAGTCATTATTATCCCACTTCTACTGCATGTTCTCCATGTTTTACTCTTACGCTTCCATTCCCTTTTTTTTTTGAGATGGCGTTTCACTCTTGTTGCCCAGGCTGGAGTGCAATGGCACAATCTCAGCTCACTGCAACCACCACATCCCAGGTTCAAGCAATTCTCCTGCCTCAGCCTCCTGAGTAGCTGGGACTACAGGCGCTCGCCACCACGTCTGGTTAATTTTTGCAGTTTTAGTAGAGAAAAGGTTTCACCATGTTGGCCAGGCTGGTCTTGAACTCCTGACCAGAGGTCATCCACCCGCCTCGGCCTCCCAAAGTGCTAGGATTACAGGTGTGAGCCACCACACCCGGCCTACACTGCCATTCTTTAATCAAACCTACAAAAGTTAGAAGTTCTCCTTATTCAAATATTCAATATACCACGTGCTTTTAATTTTCTCAGACAAATCAGAATTAGAGGGGATAAATTCTCTATCAAATATGCCCCTATTTTTCCTTTTCTGATTTCTCTATCAAAAGTTGTGTTACTATCCTTCATACAAACTTTAAAAATGAGATTCATTTAATTTTGGCATTTGTTTACTTGACTGTACGTCCTAAATGTGCCAAGGTTTCATGTCTGATTATAGTTATTCAAGGACACAAGCAACATTTGCATTTGGCCAGATGCTTTCAGTAAGATAAATAAGTATAATATTCACTGTGAGTATATAATCCTGACCACCAATTTCAACAAAGAAGTAATGGAAAAATAAAAACAAGAACCCAAGATCAGATGTTCTGACAACACATGCAGCTCAATGAACAAACTGCATTTACATTCATTGCGCATGTTTCACTTCCAGACAGCACACAAGGTCAAACTACTAACTGTCAGTTACAATAAGCTTCTAAACTGCTGGTCAATTACCTGGTTAATAACAAAAGACAAGGCTATGACATCATTACAGTTATAATTAATTTACACAGATCAGCTTCCTGTTAATCAAACATATCTTTAAAAGCATTTAATTATTTTTCACCTAGAAAGCAACATTCAGCTTTGTTAAATGAAAAGCAATCTTGTTGAATTCAACACGAAAGGCTGTCAGGCTGCTCTAAGACGTAAAGAACAAACGGCTTCACAGGGCACACTGCTGCAATACAGGAGCTGTTGCCACATTCACAGCAAACAGAAGCACAAGATGATGGATAATACGACACATTTTAACAGTTTCAGAATATAAAGAAGTTGTCAGGAAACTGAAAGTAAAGAGATGGGCTTTGGGAAAAGAAATGTCCCAGTGCTTTTTGCCAAAATTATATACGGGGTAGCAATATTAACATATGCAGTATAGGACAGCAGTTAAGGGCATGGTCCTTGGCTCTGCGATATACCAGCCACGTGCCCTTAGGAAAGTTAACCTTCAGAATTTCACTTGTAAAAGAAGATAACATAGCCTTATTTGGTTTCACAAGGATTAAATGGGATTATGTATATATATTTATTACACAAAATCACAAATTGTGACATGATAGTGGTTTTGCCCCTATAAACAAATAAGACTTAAAATAGTTTTAAAATGTTTTTGACAACATAGTAACTAATTAACATTTTCCATGACTTTCTGTGACCCTACATTTTAAAACTGCATAATGTGATTAAATTACACATACATTTTTTAAAAAGTATAACAAATACAGAGAAGCAACCTGAAAGCAGAAATTGTGTTTTAATTTAAATAAGCTTTATGTAAAATCTCAAACCAGGATCTCTGTCAAGATTATCTGATGATTTGAGAATTTAATGAGCCTCCATTTTAGGAGGAAAAAAAAAGTCAGCGTCAGCTGGCAAAATTCTTTCTCCACCTTTTAGAAGTGTTACATAGCATAAACGAAAATGATTAGACTATATTTATACATTAAAAAAATGGCTAAAAAATGAAACTACCAGATTTTGTATATAACCTTACATTTCTCTCTACTGCTAGGTGAATTAGTGCCAACTCCAATTCTGACCCATCGCCATTTATGATTTCCATTATCAATCATAAGCCAGTTTCTTCTCTCAGAGACCACAAGGTTTAGTGTAATGAGGGCTCATTAAAGTTCTCCAACTGACAGCCCTTCAGACCTAGGTTTTTAAACCAGGAGGCACAAAGGGAACAGCAATGCCAGCATCCCATGATCGCCGCTGCTTCAATAGGATTTAAGTCGTTCCATTCTCAGGTTTACTCTGCACCAGATTTCTTTGTCTACCTAAAGTCAATGAAAAAATGAGAGCTACCACCGCTCCCTGCTCCCATTTAAATTAATCTGTGTAAGAAATGTTTGTGAATTATTTATGTAACTGAAGTCTTCCCTGCACAACAACTAGTGAAAAGAGGGAAAAAGCATGCCACGCTTCAAATATATGTTATACTACTACAAACCACATGGGATGTCCACAAATTATCAAGTGATAGGGAACAGCTTAGGGCTTTTTGCCTGCATAGCATCAATACTTCATTCTTTCAGTAACAGGAATCTGTCTCTCACTCCCATTGGATGTGGTCTTCGGTGGGGGGCAGGGGCGGGGGGGGGCAGCTATCAATCAAGGGTGCCATTTCTAATACTGGTCCAAGGTGATAGTGACCAAAGTTGGAATAATAACTATTTCCCTGGAATTTAAAACTTGTGCTGAGAAACTATGTGATCAACAACTTTTGGAGCTGGTTCTCAGAGCGTTAATTTGAAGAGTTTTCTAGATCTACCAAGTCTCCCCAAACCTCAAGAGCTCACTTAGCTGCTGACCTTTATGCACATAAACTAGAAAATCCAGAGGAAATGGCTAAATTCCTGGACTCATACACCCTCTCAAGACTGAACTAGGAAGAAATTGAATCCCTGAATAGACTAACAATGAGTTCTGAAATTGAAACAGTAACAAATAGCCTACCAACCAAAAAAAGCCCAGGACCAGATGGATTCATAGCTGAATTCTACCAGGGTACAAAGAAGAGTAGGTACTATTCCTGCTGAAACTATTCCAAACAATCGAAAAGGAAGGGCTCCTCCCTAACTTCTTCTATGAAGCCAGCATTATGCTGATACCAAAACCTGGCAGAGATACAACAACCAAAAAGAAAACTTCAGGCCAATATCCTTGATGAACATCAATGCAAAAATCCTTAACAAAATACTGGCAAACTGCATCCACCAGCACATCAAAAAGCTTATCTACCTCAATCAAGTTGGCTTCATCCCGGGATGCCAGGTTGGTTCAACATACACAAATCAATAAGTGTGATTTATCACATAAACAGAACTAAAGACAGAAACCACATGACTATCTCAACTGATGCAGAAAAGGCCTTCGATAAAATTCAACATCCCTTGATATTAAAAACTCTCAAAAAACTAGGGATTAAAGGCACTTACCTCAAAATAATAAGAGCCATATATGACACAGGCACATATCTCAAAATAATAACAGCCATATATGACAAAGGCACATACCTCAAAATAACAAGAGCCATATATGACAAACCCACAGCCAATATCATACTGAATGGGCAAAAGTTAGAAGCATTCCCCCTGAAAACCAGCACAAGACAAGGATGCCCTCTCTCACCACTCCTATTCAGCATAGTATTGGAAGTTCTGGCCAGCACAATCAGGCAAGAGAAAGAAATAAAGGGTATTCAAAAAGAAGAGAGGAAGTGAAATTACCTTTGTTTGCAGATGACATGATCCTATACCTAGACAACCCCATCGTGTCAGCCCAAAAGCTTCTTAAGCTAATAAACAACTTCAACAAAGTCTCAGGATACAAAAATCAATGTGCAAAAATTGCTAGTATTCCTATACACCAACACCAGGCAATTAGAGAGCCAAATCATAAATGAACTTCCATTCACAATTGCTACAAAAATAAAATACCTAGGAATACAGCCAACAAGGGAAGTGAAAGACCTCTTCAAGCAGAACTACAAACCACTGCTCAAAGAAATCAGAGAGGACACAAACAAATGGAAAAACATTCCATGCTCATGAACAGAAAGAATCAATATCATGAAAATGGCCATACTGCCCAAAGTAATCTATAGATTTAATGCTATTCCCACTAAACTTCCATTGACATTCTTCACAGATTCAGATAAAACTATTTTATGAAATCAAAAAAGAGCCCAAGTAGCCAAGACAATTCTAAGCAAAAAGAACAAAGCTGGAGACATCATACTACCAGACTTCAAACTATACTAAAAGGCTACGGTAACCAAAACAGCCATGGTACTGGTACAAGAACAGATACATAGACAGATGGAACAAATTAGAGAACTCAGAAATGAGACCGCACACCTACAACCATCTGATCTTTGACAAACCTGGCAAAACAGCAAATAGAGAAAGGATTCCCTATTTAATAAATGGTGCTGGGAGAAATGGGTAGCCATATGCAGAAAACTGAAACTAGACCCCTTATATCACACACAAAAATTAACTCACGTTGAAGTAAAGACTTAATCGTCAAGCTCAAAACTATAAAAACCCTAGAAGAAAATCTAGGCAATACGATTCAGGACATAGGTATGGGCAAAGATTTCATGATGAAAACACCAAAAGCAATTGTAACAGAAGCAAAAATAGATGGGACCTGATTAAACGAAAGAGTTTAATCAGCAAAAGAAACTATCATCAGAATGAACAGACAACCTACAGAATGGGAAAAAATTTTTACAATTTATCCATCTGACAAAGGTTTAATATCCAGAGTCTACAAAGAACTTAAATTTAGGAGAAAAAAACAACCCCATTAAAAAGTAGGCAAAGGACATGAACAGACACTTCTCAAAAGAAAACATACATGCAGCCATGAAACATATGAAAAAAAGCTGAACGTCACTGATCATTAGAGAAATGCAAATCAAAACCACAGTGGGATACTATCTCATGCCAGCCAGAATGGGTATTATTAAAAAGTCAGAAAACAACAGATGCTGGCGAGGTTGCAGAGAAAACAGAATGCTACTACAGTGTTGGTGGAAATATAAGTTAGTTCAACCATTGCGTAAGACAGACTGGTGATTCCTAAAGACCTAGAGGTAGAAATACCATTTGACCCAGCATTCCCATTACTGGGTATATACCCAAAGGAATAGAAATCATTCCATTATAAAGATACGTGCATGTATATGTTCAATTCGGCACTATTCACAATAGCAAAAACATGGAATTGACCTAAATGCCCATCAATGACAGATGGATAAAGAAGATGTTGCACATATGGAATATTATGCAGCCATACAAAGGAATGAAAGCGTGTCCTTTGCAGGGACATGGACAAAGCTAGAAGTCATTATCCTCAGCAAACTAACATGGGAACAGAAAAGCAAACACTGCATGTTCTTACTTATAACTGGGAGCTAGATGATGAGAACACAAGGATATATGGCAGGGGACCACCACACACTGGGGCCTATCAGGGAGGTGTGGTAGGCAGGGAGAAACAATAGCTAATAGATGTGGGGCTTAATACCTAGGTGACTGGATGATTTATGCAGCAAACCACCATGGCACATATTTACCTATGTAACAAACCTGCACATCCTACACATGTACCCTTGAACTTAAAAGCTGAAGAAAAAAAATTAGCTGGATGTAGTGGCACATGTCTGCAGTCCCAGCTACTTGGGAGGCTCAGGTGGGAGGATCAACTGAGCCCAAGAGGTCCCGGCTGCAGTGAGTCAAGATCACACCACTGCACTCCAACCTGGGTAACAGAGTGAGACTCTGTCTCAAAAAAATAAATAAATGAATGAAAAATGAATATGCCTTGAAAGAAAAAAAAGAAATTTCCTTCAATATGTTAGGATAAGGGGACTACATGGGCAGTGTGCACAAAACTCATTCCTCGACTTGTTCAAATTTAGAACCATAACTGATTCATTGCAACACACATAATTGCAATATTGCTGGTATCAGTAATATATTTTTTAAAAAAAGGTAGTGAAATGTTTTTCACAGTATTGCCCAAGAGACTTTTTACTCAAGGAAAAAAACCCAAATTATATGTAGTGGCCAAAACACACATATACACACACAAGTCCACACACACACACACACACCCCTATATATTATTTAGAAAACTGAAGTCATTATAAGTAACATTTATATTTATTTCATTCATTACTATCCTGATATTGTGACTCTGCATTAAAAATGCATAAGCAAGTTAACACCTGGAGAAACAGCTGTTGGTGTAATGACAACACTCCTGGAGCTAATGTCAGAAGATCTGAGGTCAAATATGGATGCCATTGTATACTAGTATGTGGCCTTGGGCAAGTCATATAATCGGTACTGTAGAGCTTCTGTTTCTTTATCCATAGATGGAAAAAAATTCCACTTACATCCTAGAATCACCATCAAGAATAGATGAAATAGGGTATTATACTAAAGCGTGTAGCACATCACCAAAGTTTTTCACTCTCCTTTCCTCTCCTTAATCAGCCTTTCCTGCCCTTAGAACTAGATTCTATTGCTGTGTAATTATGAGGTGCATGTAACAATGTCCAAGAAACTAGATGGTAAGTAACTCCAACATGCAAACCTGAATGCACACATTGTTAGTTGGCCATCACCTAGATCCCAAAGGGCTCTTGCCCACTATCTGTTGCTTCCCAGAAATTTGATAGATTTTCTTCCCTGAATACAGCCAAAATTATCTATGGGCTTTCCAATATCACCATCATGATACTGCCACAAAGCAGCTGGTTGATTGAAAGTAACTCCCCCTCCCCCAAGCTCCAGCTGTCACCAGGAAACCCTCTTCGATGTGTGAAAAAGACAATGTAATATCACTATCACTGTTAATAACAATCTAACAAATACTTAAAATTTGAACTTGTTTTTCTTATGAAGGCTCATTAACTGAAAATTAACTCTCTAAAAAAAAAAAAAAAACACTTTACCATATAAATATAGAGAAGTTGCTTCCACACAACAAAAAAATGACAGTGCTATAAACACAAGTAATACATTTCCTTTGACTCCCTGTTTCTTTTTCCCTGAGTCATTTGTAATCCTAAACAACAGTCAGTTAAAATGCCAAATAACTTTTAATAGTGATACAGCTGTCACAACTTGGAGGGATTTTTTTAAAAGCTAATTCCTCAAAAAAGAGCACAGAATCCTACTTTGTAAAATATGGGTCAGGTGGATTTTTTTTTCTCAATAATCACTCACTCCCCTGCATGAGAAGCCATCCATATGGTGACATGGCTGACAACTTTGGAAACTGTCTTTAGAACAAGTTTGTGAATCCCACTTACCAGAATTCTTAATACCATTACTTTTTAGGTATAGCTCATGCCCTGAGGATTTCTGTTCCACCACAGAGCTTCACGTCCAGCTCCCCACAATCCTAGGTTCCCTAGGCACACCTCCTAGCATCGCTACCAAGGACCGAGAGCCTGTGCCCTTCAACCTTACTGCTCTTAAAGCTTCTCGGCTCCTGAGTTTTACAGATAAGATTCTGTAAAAGAGGCTCCCTGTTGAAAAAAGATATGAGGACCACTGCTTACATGGCTGAAATTGTAACATAAAAGGAAATCTACCTTTTAAAGAATCGCTTGTTTTTAATAGATTTTTTTAAACAACATTTACATATACATGTATGTATCTAATTTTACATAAATGTATAATTTCCTTTTATACTTGGTCCCCACCCCCATATTCCAATATACTGACAAATAAACATTATGACCTAGTGTGAGTCCTTTCAAGTATTTTCCGCACTCATACATTCATATGCAATATATACACACAAAAATACATGTAAGAATTTTGTTATCCCTTATTAAAAATGGAATGTAAAACTTTTCACTTCGCTATTAAGAACTTGTGTTTTTAAAAAATATTAGCAATTTCAGGGCTAACAGCATTTTCTCATCCTTTGATGCATACCTTCAGTGAGGTCTCATTTCCTGTGACAGTGTCCCCTTCTCTAGCTGACTGTCCCCATTAACTAACTGAAGATACTTTATTACTCATCCCCTGACCTTCGGATGTTTACCTTCCCGTAAACATCCAAAACAATTTCTAGAAGTTGCTGTTACAGTGATAAAACTGAAGATGGTGTTTTTCCATGTTAAAGTTTCAACTTTTTTCAAGTGTTTTTTCTCATTCACAATAACGTGAAAGCTTTGACTCCATTTCAGCATTTTATGGTTAAAAAGAAAAGCAGTGCAGTTAGGTAATAAAATTACCTCATTTATAAAAATATTACAAAATGAATGGCATAAAGTTAGGTTTGAGGTGACAAATACCTTTTTTCCCTTTGTCCGACACATATTTACTGAGCCTCTGTGCCTAAAACATGTTTTATGCGTTATTTCATTTAATTCAATGGCCTGCAGTAGCACATCCTATGACTCCTACTTTACAGAAATTCAAGTGGGGAGGATGTTAATTTGCCTAAGGGACTCAATCACTAAGTAGCAGACGCAAGATTCAGAGCAGAAAGACTTGTCTCACCCAAAACCACGGATAGAGATCTGCCTTTCCGATAGGGAGAACAACAACAACAAAAAAATTTGATGCCTTTGAAAAATAAACATTTCATGATGGGGCAGTGCCAATTTGGCGGCAGAGCTAACGAAGTTATTTCCAGAATAATCCATCCAAAGTGATTCATGTTTCACCTGAAAACTCTCAATATCCAGGAGCCATGGTGTAGCCTTGGGAACAGTGTGCTCTAATCAAAACGACATGTGTAGGCCACGGTTTGGCACTGACCTTCTCAACACTGCAGTGAACGTAGCCTTTAGAGCAGCTGCTTTAAATCTTGAATATTTCTTTTTCCCCCTACAATGGGCCCCTGAAGGAATTAAAGTTGTAAGAAAACACTGCATCTAAAAAACACAGCAGGTTGAGGGCACTCCTGTGATCCTTCCTGAAAAGGGAGGTATCTAAAGTCGACATGAGATCTTTGCTACCGTGCAGCTGTATGACATATGGGAAACAAAGACAAGGATAGAAACATCTTCAGCCTTGGATTTTGCTTGCAAGTCACTATGTTACAATACTTCTCAACTCCAAAACTAGTGCTTACCTCTGGTCTCTACCAAATTCTGGGTCAAACAAGGTATAACTAAACTGAAGACGAGGCAGGTGTATCACCTGAGGTCAGGAGTTCGAGACCACTTGGCAAACACCTCTACTAAAAATGCAAAAATTAGCTGGGAGTGGTGGCAGACACCTGTAATCCCAGCTACTTGGGAGGCTGAGGCAGGAGAATCGCTTAAACCGGGGAGGCAGAAGTTATAGTGAGCCCAGATCGCACCACTGCACTCCAGCCTGGGCGGCAGAAAGAGACTGTCTCCAAATAAACAAATAAAACTGAAGAGCTCAGAAGGTCAAAGAATTAAAAACTACTCTTCAACATAAATACTAACGTTATTCTTAAAAATCCCACAACCACAATAGCATTAGTATGTACTGTTTCAACTTTTAACTGAACATCCTGCATCCAACAACCTTGACTACACAGAATTGAGAATCCCGAGGTAAACAAAATACCCTCTAAGCAGTGGTCCTAATATCCATGCACTACAACTCGTATCTACCCCGCTGAAGAATCCTTCCAGCACAAACTATGTACTTACTTTATGCAGTTCTAGTAAGTTATTTAATAACATCTTTGGGGGTTTTCTATGTGTTTGGTGTTAAACATTTTTCTTGCATCTTCATATTCCTGCCCTGTGAGGTAACATATCCAAGTTTCTCCATCTAGGAATTACTTCAATTCAAATTCCATTATATGTGACTCCACAATGGGTGTTATCACTACGCCAGTAATTCTCAAACTTTAGCATCCAGGTGCACTGGTATCAATTGGAAGGCTTGTTAAAACATATTTCTGATTCAGTAAGTTTGGGGTAAGATCCCAAAATGTGCATTTCCAAAAAGCTCCCAAGTGATGCTGATGCTAGTGTCCTATTGGGACTATTTAGAAACCAAAGCACTTCTATTCTCCTTTGAAATAATACTTCCTTTCCACAGCGATGGCAGGCCCGCAGCAAATCAGAAGCCTTTAAAGTTTATTAGAACCACCTCAAAAAGACACACAAATGTGAGAAATTAAAGCCTTCTAACAAGCAATTTCAAAGGGAGGAAAAAAAAAAAGTCTGGGAGTCACTGAGTGTACTGCAAGGAGACCTAAACACCTCGATAACTGAATCGTAAGTAAGCAGGCAATCATTCATTTTGACAGTAATGCTGAGTCTTCAAAAGAGTTTATGCTCAGTTTAGAAAAACAAATAAGGCTGTGATCCGTTTCCTGCAAACGTTTATCCAAAGGTTTTTAGGTTTGGGCAGAAAGGGTTTTACTTTGGTGAATCTTTTGTCCCCTAATAAAAGTTATTACTGCGGTGAGGGTTAGGCTTGTTCTGAGAAGCTGAAAGCTGTCCGAGAGCACCTGAAACTGCATGCTCTGCTGCTGACGCAACTTCACTTCAAACTTCCTGCTTTCAAAAGGAACCCTTTAAACTCGCTCAGCCCTTTAAAACTCGAGAACCCTTTAAACTCGCCCTTCCTCCGAGTGTGGGCACGTCGTTCACCGTGCGGTCCGGCGGAGAAGGGGCAACGTCGACAGGACCCCGGCGGAGTTGCCTCAGGAAACGCCCTCCCCGCTCTCGAACTTGCCCCGGACGGGGAGGCTGTGCCTCCGACCCTGCCATGCCTCCCTCGCCCTAGCCCCCTGGGAGGCGCCGACCTCCGCCCAGCAGCCCCTGCCCGGCGGCTAGCGCCCGCAGCCCGGGAAAACAGCGAGAGACGCCTCTCAGCACCGACGACAGGAGCCGGACCAAACAGACGCGAAAACTCACGCTCTCTACGACCCGCCTGCGTCCCCACGTCTTCGCGCGCACGTGCGTCATCACGCACGTTCCCGATTCCCGGGCGCTCCCGGTTCCTCGGGGCCGGGTACGGGAGGGGAGGGCCCTAAAGCGGACGGCTTGGCCATGGCGCATGCCCAGTTGTGCGCGCCCGCGCTCTGCCGTCTGCGGGCAGCGTGCGGCGGCACTGGCCCCGAGGGGGCTGCAAGGGCACGGCGGGGCAGGACCGTTGCAGAGCGCAGTAAGGAGAGTGTGCACTCTCGCCCTGTCTTCCAAGCTCCACGTGAAGTGTGGATAATAATACTCCTTATTGCCATAAATAGCCACTGGCTGCTCACAACGCGTAAAGCAAACAAGCGACCTGCGTTCAAGGGACCCGACGACGAGGGGAGAAGCAGCGAGTGGGTCCCGGCCGCCTACCCCAGCGGGAGCCTCTGCCCAGATTCTCTGCCGTGAAGCTTCGTCCTTCTGGGCCCCAGCGCAGCCGCAGCCTGGGTAGCTGCTGCCTGGAAGGGTCAGATACCGTAGCCTGTTAGGCGGAGGGTGGGAAAGACACTCTCCCGCTTCAGGAGCTATCTGCAGACGGCGAGAGGGCGGTTTATCGCGGAGTCCCAGAGCCAGCCAGAAGGTTGCGGGTGCACCTTTCACTCCCAGAAGCTTGGGTCTGGGACTGCACCACGCAGCGTTTGCCCATTTTGAGGGCTTTAGGTGTTTCGTATTTCAGTTAATAGAATTTCGATTACTAGATCATTTGATACCATTTTAATTGTTTGCTATCGGAGCAAGTTTTATGTTCAGCTGTAGGAGTCAGGCTAAGTTAAATGTTGCAATGCTATGTCTATTTAATATGATATGAAAAAACTCTTACAGCCGGACACGGTAACACTCCTGTAATCCCCGCACTTTGGGAGGTCGAGGCAGGAGGATCGCTTGAGCTCCGGAGTTTGAGACCAGCCTGGACAACGTAGTGAGACCTTGTCTCTATTTTAAAAACAACAACAGGCCTGGCGCGGTGGCTCACGCCTGTAGTCCCAGCACTTTGGGAGGCTGAAGCGGGCGGATCACCTGAGGTCAGGAGTTCAAAACCAGCCTGGCCAACATGGTGAAACCCCGTGTCTACTAAAAATACAATAATTAGCCAGGCATAGTTGCGGGCGCCTGTAATGCCAGCTATTTGGGAGGCTGAGGCAGGAGAATCCTTGAACCCAGGAGGCAGAGGTTGCAGTAAGCTGAGATTTCGCCCCTGCACTCCAGCCTAGGCGACAGAGCAAGACTCCGTCTCAAAAAAAAAAAAAAAAAAAAAAAAAAAAAAAAAAAAAAAAAAAAACCCACTTATTATTTGGTATGGAATTTTCAGTTAGCTAGGGTAAAGATGCTCTTTTTCCAAGAAGGAATCCGAATATCCGAATACAGGTGGTTTAGTGTTGCTCTTTGTTTATTGGAAGTTGTAGCAGCTGTGTTTAGATAGTCTGCTAAAACAAAAACTGCCTAAACCAGAAGAGTTTATCTTTTGCCATTGTGTATTAAAACTCTTCATAGGAATATTTATTTTGGAGTTTGAAATTTAAGTGAAAATGTGGCTCGTGTATAGGTGTGGGTTTACATATGACTTTTAAGTGACAAAGAAAATTCTTAGCAAATTGTATGTGTTCTTTAAGACTTGTAAGTTACCCGTTTCCTAGAAAAACAATATACTCCTCCTAAAGCTCAGCTGACGATGAGAAACTGCATTTCTGGAAATGAAAAGTCAAATGAATGCGGGGAAAAGTAAATTGCCTATAGAGGTATTTTCTGTATTTCCCTAGAGGGGGGAATGTGTAATTTCTCAAAAGGAAGAAGTCCTCATTTATCCTTCTGATCCACTATCATATGAATCCATTCAATTAATATTAATCCTATCTTCTGTTTTCCATCACTCTATACACCTTTCTATAATTGCATCATTTTCTTGTCCTTATAATACATCAAATGTAGAGGTGATTTTAAGGGAGCCACAAATCGAGAAGTCTCAATTCAATAATTTCATTAAAATGTAGCAATATATAGGGACAGGAATATTTTTAGGTAATTATGTTATGTTTCAAATATCACTGAAAATTGTCATAGACATTTAAGAGGTAAAAGACATTTAATAGGTAGAAAAAAATACCTACCTTTTTAAAAATGACCTTCTCTTTTGCCCTATGTGATTTGTTGAGCAGACTGGGTTTTTTAAACGTTTTTATTGAAATGAGCATGTTGTAACATGCTCATATCCCATTTAAATTGACAAACCACTTGGATAATAATTGTCTATCTTAAATATTAACATATGAAGCAATCAGCAGCAGCATCCTTTCACTGAGCAAGGCTTAAAAATACCAAAAGAATCAATGCCAGAATAAATTCTTTAACTTAAAATATATGTAATCACTACATTACCATATAAAACAATGATTTCTAAATGCTGAAAAGTATGTATCTTAATGATGAGACGAGGCAACACTGTGCACATTATGCATAATATGTGAGACACTGAATGCTATAAAATAAATTTTAACTTTTATCTAAGGCGTACAGGAAAAGCAGCAATACCTATGATTAAGCCACCTGACTTAAATGAGTGTTTCTAAGATGTGGTCCTTGCACATAAGCAGAGGAGTGTTGGTAACAACCCTTGTACAGTTCATAAATCCAGGATTGGAACTGGCAGGAAGGTAGACAAGTGTCATTCTCAGATTTCAGAACCCAGCCTGAAAGTGAGACAACGTCAGGCAACAATACCATGCAACAACACCATGCAACAAATACACAACTGGATCATCTTTTGAAGGGAGAAGCTTGTTTAGGTTTCTAATTGCTTTTAATGAACCAAGTATTGATTACTGTTTTACCCAAAACTGTACCAAAATATGTATAAAGCTGATCAAAGAATTTATAGCTTTCTTGTTATAGAAAAGCTTGCAAATTAAATAATTCAGATCTCAATTTAAGAACTGTAAAAGTGAGAAACTGGTTCATGTACCATAATGATTATAATACCAATGATACTTAACAGTAGACTATGCAGACACGAACCATAAGAGATTTGTAGTGGCTATACTAATATCAGATGAAATAGACTTTAAGAAAGAAATATTTTTTCTTTCTTTTTTTTTTTTTTTTTTTTTTGAAGTGCAATGGCATAATTTCGGCTCACTTCAACCTCCACCTCCCAGGTTCAAGCAATTCTCCTGCCTCAGCTTCCCGAGTAGCTGGGATTACAGGTGCCCGCCACCACGCCTGGCTAATTTTTTCTGTTTTTTTTTTAGTAGAGATGGGGTTTTACCATGTTGGCCAGCCCAGTCTCGAACTCCTGACCTCAGGTGATCCAGCCTTCTCAGCCTCCCAAATGGGATTACAGGCCAGCGTGCCTGGCCAACAAGAAATATTTCTAGAGACAGAAATTCTATACTGATAAGAGGGTCAATACATTGGGAAGATATAACAGTTATAAATGTATATGCACCCAGTAACAGAACCCTAAATTCATGAAGCAAAAATGATTGAATTGAATAGAGAAATATACAAACAACAGTAATTGGATATTTCAGTACCCTACTCCCAATAATGTATAGAACAACCAGGCAGAAAATCACTAAGTATGTAGAAGCCTTGAACAGGACTCTCAACCTAACTGATATGTACAGAACACTGTACTTAATGGCAGCAGAATTGATGTTCTTTTTAAAAAGTATACTGGGCCAGGTGCAGTGGCTCACGCCTGTAATCCCAGCACTTTGGGAGGCCGAGGTGGGCAGATCCCAAGGTCAGGAGATCGAGACCATCCTGGCTAACATGGTGAAACCCCGTCTCTACTAAAAAATACAGAAAAATTAGTCGGGCATGTCTGTACTAAAAAATACAAAAAAAAATTAGCCAGGTGTGGTGGCAGGAGCCTGTAATCACAGCTACTCAGGAGGCTGAGGCAGGAGAATGGTGTGAACCCGGGAGGCAGAGCTTGCAGTGAGCCGAGATTGCGCCACTGCACTCCAGCCTGGGCAACAGACAGAGACACCATCTAAAAAAAAAAAAGTATACTCTCCAGGATAGCCCTGTGGTAGGCCATAAATAAGTCTCAGTAAATTTAAAAGAATTGGGATCATACAAACTATTTTCTCTAGTTACAATGGAATTAAATTAGGGATTAACAATAGAAAGAAATTTGGAAAATCCCCAAATGTTTGGAAATTAGGTTATTCATGAGCCAAGGAAGAAGTACTAAAGGAAGTTAGAAAGTATTTTGAAATGAATGAAAGTGAAAACATTGAAGTCATGCACTGCAGCTAAAACAGTGATCAAAAGGGTATTTAGTCCTTTAAACAACAAGAAAAAGAGTCTCAAATCTACACTTCCACCTTGAAAACTAGAAAGGAGGAACGTAAACCTTTAGCAAAGGGTGGAAATAATTATCATATTGCAAATCAATGAAATAAGTAACAAAAATAGAGAAAATGAAAATCAAAAGTTTGTTTTTTTGGAAAAAAAAACAGTAAAATTAATGAGCCAATATTAAACTGGCCAAAAAATTAAAAAGACCAAAATTAGGAATCAAAGCAGGTACGTCACTACCAACCCAAATTAAAAGGATTGTAGGGGGGCGGAGCAAGATGGCCGAATAGGAACAGCTCCAGTCTCCAACTCCCAGCGCGAGCAACACAGAAGACCGGTGATTTCTGCATTTTCAACTGAGGTACTGGGGTCATCTCACTAGGGAGTGCCGGACAATCAGTGCTGGTCAGCTGCTGCAGCCCGACCAGCAAGAGCTGAAGCAGGGCGAGGCATCGCCTCACCTGGGAAGTGCAAGCGGGAAGGGAATCCCTTTTCCTAGCCAGGTGAACTGAGACACACAACACCTGGAAAATCGGGTAATTCCCGCCCCAATACTGCGCTTTAAGCAAATGGGCACACCAGGAGATTATATCCCACACCTGGCTGGGAAGGTCCCACGGCCACGGAGCCTCCCTCATTGCTAGCACAGCAGTCTGCGATCTAACCACAAGGCAGCAGCGAGGCTGGGGGAGGGGCGCCCGCCATTGCTGAGGCTTAAGTAGGTAAACAAAGCCGCTGGGAAGCTTGAACTGGGTGGAGCTCACAGCAGCTCAAGGAAACCTGCCTGTCTCTGTAGACTCCACCTCTGGGGACGGGGAACAGCTAAACAACAACAACAACAAAAAAAGCAGCAGAAACCTCTGCAGACGCAAATGACTCTGTCTGACAGCCTTGAAGGGAGCAGTGGATCTCCCCACACGGAGGTTGAGATCTGAGAAGGGACAGACGGCCTGCTCAAGTGGGTCCCTGACCCCTGAGTAGCCTAACTGGGAGACATCCCCGACTAGGGGCAGTCTGACACCCCACACCTCACAGGGTGGAGTACACCCCTGAGAGGAAGCTTCCAAAGTAAGAATCAGACAGGTACACTCGCTGGTCAGCAATATTCTATCTTCTGCAACCTCTGCTGCTGATACCCAGGCAAACAGGGTCTGGAGTGGACCTCAAGCAATCTCCAACAGACCTGCAGCTGAGGGTCCTGACTGTTAGAAGGAAAGCTATCCAACAGGAAGGACACCTATACCAAAACCCCATCAGTACGTCACCATCATCAAAGACCAGAGGCAGATAAAACCACAAAGATGGGGAAAAAGCAGGGCAGAAAAGCTGGAAATTCAAAAAATAAGAGCACATCTCCCCCTGCAAAGGAGCGCAGCTCATCGCCAGCAACGAATCGAAGCTGGTCAGAATGACATTGACGAGATGAGAGAAGAAGGCGTCAGTCCATCAAACTTCTCAGAGCTAAAGGAGGAATTACGTACCCAGTGCAAAGATACTAAAAATCTTGAAAAAAGAGTGGAAGAATTGACAGCTAGACTAATTAATGCAGAGGTCATAAACGAAATGACAGAGATGAAAACCATGACATGAGAAATACGTGACAAATGCACAAGCTTCAGTAACCGACTCGATCAACTGGAAGAAAGAGTATCAGCGATTGAGGATCAAATGAATGAAATGAAGCGAGAAGAGAAACCAAAAGAAAAAAGAAGAAAAAGAAATGAACAAAGCCTACAAGAAGTATGGGATTATGTAAAAAGACCAAATCTACGTCTGATTGGGGTGCCTGAAAGTGAGGGGGAAAATGGAACCAAGTTGGAAAACACTCTTCAGGATATCATCCAGGAGAACTTCCCCAACCTAGTAGGGCAGGCCAACATTCAAATTCAGGAAATACAGAGAACGCCACAAAGATACTCCTCCAGAAGAGCAACTCCAAGACACATAATTGCCAGATTCACCAAAGTTGAAATGAAGGAAAAAATCTTAAGGGCAGCCAGAGAGAAAGGTCGGGTTACCCACAAAGGGAAGCCCATCAGACTAACAGCAGATCTCTCGGCAGAAACTCTACAAGCCAGAAGAGAGTGGGGGCCAATATTCAATGTTCTTAAAGAAAAGAATTTTAAACCCAGAATTTCATATCCAGCCAAACTAAGTTTCATAAGTGAAGGAGAAATAAAATCCTTTACAGAGAAGCAAATGCTTAGAGATTTTGTCACCACCAGGCCTGCCTTACAAGAGACCCTGAAGGAAGCCCTAAACATGGAAAGGAACAACCGGTACCAGCCATCGCAAAAACATGCCAAAATGTAAAGACCATCGAGGCTAGGAAGAAACTGCATCAACTAACGAGCAAAATAACCAGTTAATATCATAATGGCAGGATCAAGTTCACACATAACAATACTAACCTTAAATGGTAATGGACTAAATGCTCCAATTAAAAGACACAGACTGGCAAACTGGATAAAGAGTCAAGACCCATCAGTCTGCTGTATTCAGGAGACCCATCTCACATGCAGAGACATACATAGGCTCAAAATAAAGGGATTGAGGAAGATCTACCAAGCAAATGGAGAACAAAAAAAAGCAGGGGTTGCAATCCTTGTCTCTGATAAAACAGACTTTAAACCATCAAAGATCAAAAGAGACAAAGAAGGCCATTACATAATGGTAAAGGGATCAATTCAACAAGAAGAGCTAACTCTCCTAAATATATATGCACCCAATACAGGAGCACCCAGATTCATAAAGCAAGTCCTTAGAGACTTACAAAGAGACTTAGACTCCCATACAATAATAATGGGAGACTTCAACACTCCACTGTCAACATTAGACAGATCAACGAGACAGAAAGTTAACAAGGATATCCAGGAATTGAACTCATCTCTGCACCAAGCAGACCTAATAGACATCTATAGAACTCTCCACCCCAAATCAACAGAATATACATTCTTCTCAGCACCACATCGCACTTATTCCAAAATTGACCACATAATTGGAAGTAAAGCACTCCTCAGCAAATGTAAAAGAACAGAAATTATAACAAACTGTCTCTCAGACCACAGTGCAATCAAACTAGAACTCAGGACTAAGAAACTCCATCAAAACCGCTCAACTACATGGAAACTGAACAACGTGCTCCTGAATGACTACTGGGTACATAACGAAATGAAAGCAGAAATAAAGATGTTCTTTGAAACCAATGAGAACAAAGATACAACATACCAGAATCTCTGGGACACATTTAAAGCAGTGTGTAGAGGGAAAGTTGTAGCACTAAATGCCCACAAGAGAAAGCAGGAAAGATCTAAAATTGACACTCTAACATCACAATTAAAAGAACTAGAGAGGCAAGAGCAAACACATTCAAAAGCTAGCGGAAGGCAAGAAATAACTAAGATCAGAGCAGAACTGAAGGAGATAGAGACACAAAAAACCCTCCAAAAAATCAATGAATCCAGGAGCTGGTTTTTTGAAAAGATCAACAAAATTGACAGACCGCTAGCAAGACTAATAAAGAAGAAAAGAGAGAGGAATCAAATAGATGCAATAAAAAATGATAAAGGGGATATCACCACCGACCCCACAGAAATACAAACTACCATCAGAGAATACTATAAACACCTCTACACAGATCAACTAGAAAATCTAGAAGAAATGGATAATTTCCTGGACACTTACACTCTCCCAAGACTAAACCAGGAAGAAGTTGAATCCCTGAATAGACCAATAGCAGGCTCTGAAATTGAGGCAACAATTAATAGCCTACCCACCAAAAAAAGTCCAGGACCAGATGGATTCACAGCTGAATTCTACCAGAGGTACAAGGAGGAGCTGGTACCATTCCTTCTGAAACTATTCCAATCAATTGAAAAAGAGGGAATCCTCCCTAACTCATTTTATGAGGTCAACATCATCCTGATACCAAAGCCTGGCAGAGACACAACAAAAAAAGAGAATTTTAGACCAATATCCCTGATGAACATCGATGCAAAAATCCTCAATAAAATACTGGCAAACCGGATTCAGCAGCACATCCAAAAGCTTATCCACCATGATCAAGTGGGCTTCATCCCTGGGATGCAAGGCTGGTTCAACATTCGCAAATCAATAAACGTAATCCAGCATATAAACAGAACCAAAGTCAAGAACCACATGATTATCTCAATAGATGCAGAAAAGGCATTTGACAAAATTCAACAGCCCTTCATGCTAAAAACGCTCAATAAATTCGGTATTGATGGAATGTACCTCAAAATAATAAGAGCTATTTATGACAAACCCACAACTAATATCATACTGAATGGGCAAAAACTGGAAAAATTCCCTTTGAAAACTGGCACAAGACAGGGATGCCCTCTCTCACCACTCCTATTCAACATAGTGTTGGAAGTTCTGGCTAGAGCAATCAGGCAAGAGAAAGAAATCAAGGGTATTCAGTTAGGAAAAGAAGAAGTCAAATTGTCCCTGTTTGCGATGACATGATTGTATATTTAGAAAACCCCATTGTCTCAGCCCAAAATCTCCTTAAGCTGATAAGGAACTTCAGCAAAGTCTCAGGATACAAAATTAATGTGCAAAAATCACAAGCATTCTTATACACCAGTAACAGACAAGCAGAGAGCCAAATCAGGAATGAACTTCCATTCACAATTGCTTCAAAGAGAATAAAATACCTAGGAATCCAACTTACAAGGGATGTAAAGGACCTCTTCAAGGAGAACTACAAACCACTGCTCAGTGAAATCAAAGAGGACACAAACAAATGGGAGAACATACCATGCTCACGGATAGGAAGAATCAATATCGTGAAAATGGCCATACTGCCCAAGGTTATTTATAGATTCAATGCCATCCCCATCAAGCTACCAACGAGTTTCTTCACAGAATTGGAAACAACTGCTTTAAAGTTCATATGGAACCAAAAAAGACCCCGCATTGCCAAGACAATCCTAAGTCAAAAGGACAAAGCTGGAGGCATCACGCTACCTGACTTCAAACTATGCTACAAGGCTACAGTAACCAAAACAGCATGGTACTGGTACCAAAACAGAGATATAGACCAATGGAACAGAACAGAGTCCTCAGAAATAATACCACACATCTACAGCCGTCTGATCTTTGACAAACCTGAGAGAAACAAGAAATGGGGAAAGGATTCCTTATTCAATAAATGGTGCTGGGAAAATTGGCTAGCCATAAGTAGAAAGCTGAAACTGGATCCTTTCCTTACTCCTTATACGAAGATTAATTCAAGATGGATTAGAGTCTTAAATGTTAGACCTAATACCATAAAAACCCTAGAAGAAAATCTAGGTAGTAGGATTCAGGACATAGGCAGGGGCAAGGACTTCATGTCTAAAACACCAAAAGCAACGGCAGCAAAAGCCAAAATTGACAAATGGGATCTAATTAAACTAAAGAGCTTCTGCACAGCAAAAGAAACTACCATCAGAGTGAACAGGCAACCTACAGAATGGGAGAAAATTTTTGCAATCTACTCATCTGACAAAGGGCTAATATCCAGAACCTACAAAGAACTCAAACAAATATACAAGAAAAAAACAAACAACCCCATCAAAATGTGGGGAAAGGATATGAACAGACATTTCTCAAAAGAAGACATTCATACAGCCAACAGACACATGAAAAAATGCTCATCATCACTCGCCATCAGAGAAATGCAAATCAGAACCACAATGAGATACCATCTCACACCAGTTAGAACGGCAATCATTAAAAATCAGGAAACAACAGGTGTTGGAGAGGATGTGGAGAAATAGGAACACTTTTACACTGTTGGTGGGATTGTAAACTAGTTCAACCATTATGGAAAACAGTATGGCAATTCCTCAAGGATCTAGAACTAGATATACCATATGACCCAGCCATCCCACTACTGGGTATATACCCAAAGGATTATAAATTATTCTACTACAAAGACACATGCATACGTATGTTTATTGCGGCACTATTCACAATAGCAAAGACTTGGAATCAACCCAAATGTCCATCTGTGACAGACTGGATTAAGAAAATGTGGCACATATACACCATGGAATACTATGCAGCCATAAAAAAGGATGAGTTTGCGTCCTTTGTAGGGACATGGATGCAGCTGGAAACCATCATTCTTAGCAAACTATCACAAGAAGAGAAAACCAAACACCGCATGTTCTCACTCATAGGTGGGAACTGAACAATGAGATCACTTGGACTCGGGAAGGGGAACATCACACACTGGGGCATATCATGGGGAGGGGGGAGAGGGGAGGGATTGCATCGGGGAGTTATACATGATATAAATGATGAATTGATGGGTGCTGACGAGTTGATGGGTGCAGCACATCAACATGGCACAAATATACATATGTAGCAAACCTGCACGTTATGCACATGTACCCTAGAACTTAAAGTATAATAAAAATAAAAATAAATAAAAATAAAAAAAGAAAAAAAGAAAAGGATTGTAAGAGACTAAATAACCTTGTCCCAATAAATTAGACAATGCAGATGAATTGGACAAATTCCTAGACAGACACAAATTGCCAAAACTGACTCGATAGAAAATTCAAAAAGACTTCATTTTATATGGTTGTTGTTAGTATTACAAACTAGGTGGCGTAAGACAACAGAAATTTATTATCTCACAGTTCTAGACATGAAGCTCAAGATCAAAGTGTTGGCAGGGGTGTGCTCCCTCTGAAACCTAGAGGAGAGAATTCTCGTCTGTTTCCCACTGCTGGTGTTTTCGGCAACCCTTAGCCTTTCTTGGTGCTCCTTGGCTTTGCAGCTGCAGCACTTCAGTCTCTGCCTCCATCTCCACAGGTGCTGTTCCCTCAATGTGCCTGTCTCCTAGAGGTTGAAGTGCCCAGCCTACTCCAGTGTGACCTCATCTTAACGAATTACATCTGCAATGACCCTCTTTTGAAATAACATATTCTAAGGTACTGGGGGTTAGGACTTCAACACATCTTTTTGGATGACACAGTTCAAGCCATAACAGACATGTAACAAGTACAGAAAGGTAATACTGTCCACAAAGAAAATCTTCCCACAAAGAGAAGCCCAGGTCTAGATGGATTAACTGATATCAATCCATCAAATATTTAAGGAAGACATGATACCATCATACACAAACTGTTTCTGAAAATAGAACAGTTCTCCACTTATTCTGCAAGGATGTTATTACCCCAATACCAAATTCAGACAAAGATATTACAAGATCAGCATCCGTTGTGAACATACAAAAATTCCCAATAAAGTATTAGCAAACCAAATATGGCAATATGTATGAAGGATAAATCATATACCATGAATGCAAATTTGACTTTACATCAAAAAAGGCCAGGTGCAGTGGCTTACATCCATAATCCCAGCACTTTGGGAGGCCAAGGTGGGAGAGTCCTTGAGCCCAGGAATTTGAGACCATCTTGGGTAAGATGGTGAGATTCTGTCTATACAAAAAATTAAATTAGCCAGGCACAGTGGCACACACCTATAGTCCCAGCTACTCAGGAGGCTGAGGTAAGGGGATCACTTGAGCTCAGTAGTTCAAGGAGCAGCAAGCTGTGATTGTGCCACTCCAGTCCAGCCTGAGTAAAGGAGATCCCACCTCTTAAAAATTCATATTTGGACACTGTGGTATGCACCTGTAGGTTCAGCTACTTAGGATGCTGAAGCAGGAGAATCACATGAGCCCAAGAATTTGAGGCTCTAGTGGGCTATGATTGCATCTTTGAGTAGCCACTGCACTCCAGACTGGGCAAAATAGCAAGACCCTCTTAGCAAAAGATTAATATAAAACACTATAGTAATAGGCTAGAGGACAAAAACCACATGATCATCTTAATCTATTTGAGCTGCTATAACAAACATT
This sequence comes from Rhinopithecus roxellana, assembly GCF_007565055.1. Classification (NCBI taxonomy): domain Eukaryota; kingdom Metazoa; phylum Chordata; class Mammalia; order Primates; family Cercopithecidae; genus Rhinopithecus; species Rhinopithecus roxellana. Next base: position 22,579,376 of record NC_044562.1, read on the forward strand.
CCATAAATCGAGTGACTTATAAACAACAGAAATCTATGTCTCAGTTCTGGAGGCTGGAAAGTTGACAAATGAAGCATCATGGGCAGTTTGTGTCTGATGAGTGCCCGCTTCCTCATAGGCAGCGCCCTCTTGGCCTCTTGCTGTGTCCTTACATGCTGGAAAGGAGAACTAGCTCTCTGGGGTCTCTTATAAGGGCACAGTCTCATTCATGAGAGTTTTGTCCTTATGACCTAATCCCCTCCCAAAGGCTCCACATCCTAATAACATCACCTTGGAGATTAGAATTTGAACATACAAATTTTGGGGCAACACAAACATTCAGACCATAGCATCATCTCCATAGATGTAGAAAAGCACTGTTCTAAATCCAACACGTATTTATGATAAAAGCTCTCCAGGAAGTAGGAATGACAGGATACTCCCTCAATCTAGTAATAATAAAGGGCATCTATAAAAAAAACCTACAGTCAATATCATACATAACATAAAACACCAAAAGCTTTCCCCCTGAGATTAGAAACAAGACAAAAATGTCTGCTCTCACCACTTCTATTGAACACTGTACTGGAGGTTTCAGCTAGTGTAATAAAGGAAACGAAAGAAAAGGCATCAAATTGAATAGGAAAAAGTGAAACTCTTCATTCACAGATACCTGATCTTATATGTAGAAAATCTTTTTTTTTTTTTTTTTTTTTTTTTTTTGAGACGGAGTCTCACTCTGTCGCCCAGGCTGGAGTGCAGTGGCCGGATCTCAGCTCACTGCAAGCTCCGCCTCCCGGGTTTACGCCATTCTCCTGCCTCAGCCTCCCGAGTAGCTGGGACTACAGGCGCCCGCCACTTAGCCCGCTAGTTTTTTGTATTTTTTTAGTAGAGACAGAGTTTCACCGTGTTAGCCAGGATGGTCTCAATCTCCTGACCTCGTGATCCGCCCGTCTCGGCCTCCCAAAGTGCTGGGATTACAGGCTTGAGCCACCGCGCCCTGCCTAAAAATCTTAAGGAAAATACACACACACACACACACACACACACACACAGAGAGAGAGAGAGATAAAAACTAAAATTAATAAGTTTAAAAGTCTCAGGATACAAAATTTTTTAAAAAAACATATTTCTATATACTACAAATTAGCAGTTTGCAAATAAAATTGAGAAACCAATTTCATTCCAGGTAGCATCAAAAGAATAAAATACTTAGGAATATTCAAAACAAATGTAATAAAAGAAGTGTAAGGCTTGTACACTGAAAAATACTTAACAGGGCTGAGATAAATTGACATGTCACCTTCATGGAATGGAAGCCTCAATATTGTTAAAATGACACTCTTTCTTAAACTAATGTATAAATTCAATACACAATCCCTCTCAAAATTTCAGCAGGCTATTTTGGGGTACAGACTTGATAAGCTGATCCCTATAATCTAGAATAAAAGACCTAGAATAGCCAAAACAATTTTGAAAAAGAATAAAGTTGGAGGAATTATACTACTTAATTTCAAAGTGTATTATAAAGTTATAGTAATCATGACAGTGTGCTATTGGTGTAAGAATAGGCATAGAGATCAACAGAACAGAACTGAAATGACGCCCTATGTGGACAGTTGATTTTCAACAAAATTGCTAAGGCAATTTAATGGGGAAAGGATAGTCTTTTCAACAAAGAATGCTGGCAGTGTTGGGATGTCTTTTTGAAAAAAACCTATGAACTTGGGCCCACACAATACCCAAAAATTAACTCCAAATGGATCATAGGCCTAAATGTAACAGCTAAAACTCTAAAATTTCTAGAAGAAATCACAAAAGAAAATCTGTGTCATCTTAGATTAGGCAAATACTTCTACATATGATAGGAAAAGTGCAATCCACAAAAGAAAAAAAATTGATAAATTGGACCTTCTCAAAATTAAAAAGTATTTAAAAGACATTATTTAGAAAATGAAAATCACATTAGAGATTGGAAGAAAATATTTGCAAATATCTAATAGAGGATTTTCCTCTGGAATATTTAAAGTACTCTTACCAATCAGGTAGAAAACAATTCAGTTAAAAAGTGGGCAAAAGATTTGAATATATTCTTCACCAAAGAAGATGTATGAGTTATAAACATGTGAAAATATTCTCAACATCGTTAGTCATTAGGAAAATGCAAATTAAAACCACAATGAGAAACCACTCCACATTCCCTTAAGTTACTATAATAAAAAAGATGGAATTACGGCAAGAATGTGGAGAAACTGTGATACTCATACATTGCTGATGGGATTATAAAGTGGTGTGGCCACTTTGAAAAATAGTTATGCAGTTTTTTGGAAGGTTAAACATACATTTACTATACAACACAGCAATTTCACTCTTAGGAATCTACCCAAGAGAAACGAAACATATGTCCACAAAAGACTTGCATGCTAATTTTATGACAGCATTATTCATAATAGACAAAACTATAAACAATCCAAATGCTCAACAACTGTTAATGATTAAGCAATGAAAAACAAACTACTGATTCATCCTGTAACACGAATGAGCCTCAAAAACATTATGTTACTTGAGAGAAATCAAACCCAAAGTCTACATATAGTGTGATTCCATTTACATGAAATGTTAGGAAAAGACAAATGTACAGAAACAGAAAACAGATCTTTGCTCCCAGGAGTGGGAGCAGGTTAGCTATAAATGAGCATGAGAAAACTTTTTGGAATGATGGAAGTGTTCTAAAACTGGATGGTGATGATGGTTGCCTATAAATTTATTAACACTATAAATTTATTAAAAATCACAAACTGTACACAAATAATGCATGAATTTTTTGCTATGTAAATTCCACCTTAACAAAGCCATTTAAAGAAGATAACCAGTCTGTACACGTATGGTCACTTATGTCCAAGGCCTGGTAAAGACTGACCATGGAAGTTCTACCCATGCCCTACCCATCCACATGCTGTGCTCAAGAAATTATTCTTGTGATGAAGGATAACTATCACAAGTGGATCCCATACTCTTAGAGCTTCTAGCCTTGTAAAGAAACCAAGGGATCTACATTACTATCAGTGAAACCAGATAGAAAGAGCTACCTGCTTTAAGTGAAGTTGAAATTAACTTGGGAGTTTATGGGATGAAGACATTGACTAGAGCTGGAGAGATGGGAGAATACTTTGTAGAGCTGGCATTTCAATACTTAATGTTTAAATGGGTGGGATTGGACTTACTGAGTTAAATGGAAGAGCATTCCAGGCCAAATCAAAACAAAACAAAACAAAACAAAAAGGTGACGAGCAAACAATATTTTGAGGAATCATTATGGTAATGTATGTTTTATGTACTATTTTAGCAGGGTATCATTTTGATCAACAGTAAGGAATAAGAGGGATAAGTATGCCATCATGTGCAATATTCTTGGTGCATGAGCATTCCTATGTGGACATTGGACTACATGGAGTAGATAATTTATTTGGGATAATGGAAAGGTTATCTGTAGATTATGGATATGAAATATGGAGAATATTAAATCTTACTTTTAAAAACACCATTAGGCTGAGCGCAGTGGCTCATGCCTGTCATCTCAGCACTTTGGGAGGCCAAGGCAGGTGGATCATTTTGAGCGCAGGAGTTTGAGACCAGCCTGGAAAATATGGCAAAACCTGGTCTCTACAAAAAAAAAATACAAAAATTAACCTGCCATGGTAGTATGCACCTGTGGTCCCAGCTACTCGAGAGGCTGAGGTGGGAGAATTTCTTGAGCCCAGGAGGTTGACGCCACAGTGAGCCATGATCACTCCATTGCACTCCATCCTGGGTAATAGTGGCACTTTCTTAAGAAATAATAATAAAAAAATTAAAAATGCAATCTATTAACGTGTCTTAGAAATTCTTACAATGATCTTTTATTTGAGTCTTTATACAGAAATTCGTGCTTTAGAACTCAAATGGTTTTTCACTGGTGTAAAAGAAGAATGTACAATTAAGAATCTATCAGGCCAGGTGCAGTGGCTCACACCTGTAATCCCAGCACTTTGGGAGGCTGAGGCAGGCAGATCATGAGGTCAGGAGATTGAGATCATCCTGGCTAACACAGTGAAACCCCCATCTCTACTAAAAGTGCAAAAAATTAGCTGTGTGTGGTGGCACCCGCCTGTAGTCCCAACTACTTGGGAGGCTGAGGCAGGAGAATTGCTTGAACCCAGGAGGTGGAGGTTGCAGTGAGCCGAGATTGTGCCAGTGCACCCCAGCCTGGGCAACAGAGGGAGACTCTGTCTAAAAAAAAAGAACTATCATGATTGTTCTATAGCCAGGAGAATCCTGTCAGTAATAAGTTGTTACCAAAACTACAAATAGAAACAATGCATTTGCAAGTAGACATGCCAAGGTTAATTATCCTGACATACTTATGGCCATTATTATAATTGCATATCAATTTTCACTAATCACCTCTCAGTTAATCTAATGGAACTGAGAAGAGCCGAGATAACAATAAAATAATTTGTGTTACACTGCAAGTGTTTTAATACTTACAATGTTAATGCTTAAATTCCTGCCTCTAAATCAGCCATGCCCTGATTTCCGATCTCACCATAAATAGATCATTTTATTTCCTATTTTGGGGTGTTAAACCAATAAAACCTCATTCTCTACTCATGCATCATCTGCATGTTTTCCTAAGAAGTAGATAAATAAGCCAGATCGCCTTTTGTTACAACTCATTATTATTTTAGATTTTAAAATTTTATCACTCCTCTATCTAACATCCTGTAAGAGTTCACTGTTAACCAGCAGTGTAACCCCTACTAACTAAAAAAGATAATCCATTTAGAGCTTTTATCAAAGTGCCTGGCACACAATAAACTCTCCATGCCCAATAACTGTTATTTTAGCTAATAATATTAGTTAGCATTTTTTGAGTGTCTGCTGCATGTGAGGCACTTCGTCTCCATTTTACAAATGAGGAGACAGAGCATCAGAAAGTCTAAGTAATTTGGCCAAAGCTCATGTAGCTAGTGGGCAAAGGGATTAATGATTCCATCTTTCTTTCGAATGTATTATTTCTACTTCTGAATATTAAATGTCTAGTACTGGGTGTCATTGAATGCATCATTGGTCCATATAAAAGCCAATTTTGTTTTTACTCATGCATGTTTGCATTAAGTTTCCATTGTTTTATTAATTATCTAAACTATCAAAATGAAAATAACCATTTACTGTCTATTTCAGAATTATTTTGAATGATGTATTTCTTTCCAATTTTCTACATTTTTCTATTTTAAGGAGTATTTATCTATTGAGTGTTTTAGATAAATCTTAATCTTATTTTGACTCGTTATGAGTATTTTCTAAAAATTAAATTTGGTTACAGCTGTCCAATTGTCACAGGATATGGTCCTGTGGTCACAGGATAATAGTAGAATATTGTTTGAGAGTTCTTGTTTCCTTCAAATAATAAATCTTAAATAAGCAGTTTATTTTAATAAACATTCCTTTAAATTTTTTTTACATCTGCAACTGCCACTTCTGTTTTTTTAATCAACTAAAATTCTGATGCTTCCATGATTATAATGAAAAATTTTGCCGCAGCTTCCAAATCACATTCACTGTGTGCCATTGGAGACCTCATAGGAGACTTTCTAAACCACCCCTCCTAAATTCTGGCAAAATAGTTCATGAATACTGTATATGTGCTTGATGAAAAACTAATGTAGATAATGAACTGTTAGAAAAGGAGAAGCTATGAATGTTCTGCTAGGAAATAAATGTCCAAAAAGGAACTTGCATCAAAACGTGGGAAATCAGTCTGTGATAATAACAGTAGCAGATGACTCTCAGGCATTTTGGCTTAGCTTGCCAGTGTGCTTGTAGTCTGAAAGTGATTTTAGGACCTCCTTTGTGCATATGTTTGCACATCCATAACCTCATAAACACAGCTGTATCTCTGCCACTGCTTACTAATGATTAAAAATCCCTTCAAAGAGGTCTTTACATCCACAATTAGACATATCATGTATACAAGGAAGGATGAATTTCAGTTAAGGTCAATCTGTTCAGCCCTGGATGGTGACCGGAGGGAGTGGGAGGCAGAAGATCTTGAGTGAAGGGAGCCTGGGACAAAAGACACAGTTGAAAAATTTGCAGAAGTATTGCTAAGATTCTAGCCAAATTACTACCATAGGGCTTAGAAAATAGAAGCCATGGAGTGAAGCAAGGAGTGGGGGCAATTTTTGACATCCCGTCCAATCACAGATAGCTCCACTTTACATAATTTAGATTTCTTCCTTTTCTGTTTTAATTTAACATGCCTGACTTAACTCAATCCTTTCTTTTCCAGGGAATGTGTTCTTTGAGAGCTAATTAAGTAAAAGCTGTCTCTTATCTGAGAATGTTAAATATACATAAGTGGAAAAGATTTTTTACAATTTCATTTATTTTTCTTGAGTTTTGAGGATGCAAGTCTTTAAGTGGATGCCCAATCATACAAGTTTTAATGCTGCCGATTGTTTCTTCAAATGTACTTAGAAATAAATGCAGATGTATAGAAAAGTTGCAAAAATTGTACAGAGAATTCCTGTGTATTCTTCAAATGTCCTAAATGTTAACATTTGCTATATCGTATTCTCTCTCATATACGTGTATATATAGTGTATATAAAATGTTTATGTAGTTTATATGTATATAATGTGTGTATATGTGTGTGTGTATATATATATAGAGACAGAGAGAGGAAAAAGTGTGTGTGTAGGTGTATCAGTTATAATTCTGTTAAGTATTACTGTGGTTTGTATGTGTTCCCCAAAGGTCATGTGTTGGAACCTTAATCCCCAATGCAACAGTGTTGGGAGGTGGGGCCTACTGGGGTGTGATTTAATCATGAGGGGCTGTCTGCTTTCATGAATAGATTAATGTGGTTATTGTGGGAATGGGTTTGTTATAGAATCAAGCTCAGCCCCATCTTGCCATCTCTTGCCCATGTGATGCCTTCCACGATTTATGATCCAGTACGAAGGCTATCAGAAGATTTAGCCCCTTGATCTTGGACTTTCCAGCCTCCAGAACCTTGAGTCAAATAAATGTCAGTTCATTATAAATTACCCAAATATCTGTTGATCATAAATTACCTAGTATGTGGTATTCTGTTGTAGCAGCATAAATTGGACTCAGATAGACATATCTATCCACATTTTTTTTCTGAATCATTTTCATGCACATTGTAGATAAGATGCCCCTTTGCTGCAGTAGGCATTTCATTATAAAAACAAGGACTTCTTTTAAGAAAAATATATTATTCATAAATTTCCAGGGCAAGTCTAGTGCACCATTTTACCCATTTTAAGTTGGCAGTATTCAAGTGCCATGGGACTCAGTTATGAGGAAATGCTGACGGCTACTCGACTGTACATCCAAATATTAAGCAGAATACAAACTAGATTTTTAAGAAACAGAATGCAGATTGACTGTGTCTTAATCCATTTGGACTTCTATAACAAAATGCATTAGACTAGGTGGTTTATAAACAACAGAAATTGATTGCTCATGGTACTGACAGATTTGGTATCTGGCGAGGGCTCTCTGCAGTATAGATGGTGACTTCTTCCTGCATCCTCATGTAGCAGAAGGGCAAAAAGGGGCAAACATGCTCCCTCAGGGCTCTTTTGAGACGGAATCTCGCTGTCACCCAGGCTGGAGTGCAGTGGTGCAGTCTTCTTGGCTCACTGCAACCTCTGCCTCCTGGGTTCTAGCGATTCTCCTTCCTCAGCCTTCTGAGTAGCTGGGACGACAGGCGCACACCACCATGCCCAGCTAATTTTTGTATTTTTAGTAGCTACGGCGTTTTGCCATGTTGACCAGGCTGTTCTCAAACTCTTGACCTCAAGTGATCTCCCCCGACAACCTCCCAAGATGCTGGAATTATAGATGTGAGCCACCGCGCCTGGCCCCTTAGGCCTCTTTAAAAGGGCACTAAACTCATTCACAAGTCTCCATCCTCATGTCTTAGTCACCTCCCTAAGGTCTCATCTCTTAAAAACAACACACTAGGGATTAAATTTCAACATATGAATTTTGGAGGGACACCATAAACATTGTCACTCTTTGAACTGCCAACATGACTCAAACATTTCTTTCTTTTTTTTTTTTTTGAGACAAAGTCTTACTCTGTCACCCAAGCTGGAGTGCAGTGGCACGATCTCAGCTCACTGCAACCTCAGTCCCCCAGGTTCAACCGATTCTCGTGCCTCAGCCTCCTGAGTAGCTAGGATTACAGGCGCCCACCACTACACCCGGCTGATTTTTGTATTTTTAGTAGAGACAGGGTTTTACCATGTTGGCCAGGCTGGTCTCAAACTCCTGACCTCAGGTGATCCACCCGCCTTAGCCTCCCAAAGTGCTGGGATTACAGGCGTAACCCACTGTGCCTGGCCACATTTCTTTCTTAATGTATGCAAAAGAGCAAGCATCCCAACAAAATTAAATTCATTTGACTAAATAATAGCCCAGAGCTTTAAAATTAATTGCTTGAATGAATATAATATTCATCCAAAAGAAACAAGCTATTACAGAGTGGGACCAAAAGAGTCAGGGGAGGTATATGTCTAACAGGCTATGGTAAAAATTGTTACATAAAGCTATAAAGCTATTTGCGGGCCTAACAGAAGATTTTTTTTTTTTCTTTTTTTTCCTAATACCTTTGACTTACAATGAGAAAGAAAGCATAGAAAATTGGAAAGTTCACAGAATATGATTTTCAGCTCTACCACTAGCTATGTGGCCTTGAGTAAGTCATTCAAACCCCCTGAAACTTGGTTTTCTCAACTATAAGATGACATAATAACATGAAATTTTTTCTAAGAAGGATCTCTTCCAGATTATTTTAAGATTCTAAGATCTAGAGTAAAAAGTAAATAGCATATTAGAAAAAAATCAAAGATGACAAAAATATTAAAATATTACTAGAAGTAAGAGTTGCTGAGCCAAAGAAAAGGTAAAATTTTGAGATACAAATAAATAAGAATCACCATAATTTTTCATATTTAAAACATTCATATAGATTTTGTTAAAAGTTTTATAGTATAGAAAATGAAAGGAATGAAATATACACCTTTGCTATATTTTGGAATGAAGAAACAGAACCAAGAAATAGTCAGTAGCTAAATACAACTCACAATTACTTAATAAATATATCTCATGTTATGATGTCTATAAGAGGTAATGACAGCTCTGAACAAATAAAACTCCTAAATTCTAGAATAATAAATAATTATTAAAATAAAAAAACTAGGGCAAAACTTAAACACATTTCCAGCTATTGAGAGCCAGTAAGTCATGGGGCGTGGGGGCAGGGGAGAAAAAAATACAACAAAGTCAATGACTGTGGACACTAACTCAAGCAAAGAACAAATTAGTTATTCTTAATTTAATATGACAAATATTAAAAGTTCATCCACTGCTTAAAAACAAACAAACAAACAAACAAAAAAACACAGTACCCATCACTACTGCATTTAGAAGTAGCTTGAAATCAGATAAACCCAAGCTTCAGCCCCAGCTCTAGCCTAAGGACTGGATGGTATGACCAACTTCTGAAATGGGGCAATAACTCTTCTCTTTGTGGCTTTTTGTTAAGATTAATTAAGGTGAATAAAGCATACAGCTCAGTGACTGGAACATAGTAGGGGACTCAAAAAATGTTAACTATAATATCAACCTTGCCATCATTCACATTCAATTTTCTGCTTTGGGTGGAAAAAAGGAAGAGCCTGAGTGGCAGACATAGGAGAGGATGGGGGTACCAGAAGCCTGGAGGAACAGAGGGAAGGTCTGACTGATGCCAGGGATGCTGTTTGCTCACCTTCCTGGTCCAGTTACAGGCCCCTTTTCTTCATCATTATTCTTTGACACACCAGCTAACTTTCTGGCAACCCCTTTTTGATCGGTGTTAATGGCTTTTCTGATACTACTTTCAAAAGTAAAAATCAACTTTTAAATTTTTTTAGTGACAGGGTCTTGTTCTGTCTCTCAGGTTGGAGTGCAGTGATGCCAACTCCTGGGCTCAAGCAATCCTACCCCTTGAGTAGCTGGGACTACAGGTGCATGCCACCATGGCTGGCTAATTCTTTTTTCTTTTTCTTTTTGTCTTTTTTTTTTTTTTTTTTTTTGTGGAGATGGAGTCTCACTGTGTTGCCCAAGCTGGTCTTGAACTCCTGGCCTCAAGAGATCCTTCCGCCTTGGCCTCCCAAAGTGTTGGGATTACAGGCATGAGATTACCTGGCCAGTAAAAGTTAATTTTTAAAAGAAAGTTACTTCTCTGTGGAATTCTTTGGAGTTTTTACCTGAGAAATATAAGAGTGAGCAGGATGGAGTCTTAGGTAGGAGTTATAACTGGCTATTAGCCTAAACAATGTTGTCATGGAAAATAAATTCACTTACCTTTCCTTTTGTGGGTGAATAAAGCTGCTTAAAAGAAAAGTCGAAAAAAGGGTTTACGACTTCCTTTTTAAAGCACTTTTCTTAGGTCCTGTGGAAATACTGTTTGGTCAGTACAGAAAGAAATTCGTTGTCACTAATTAAAATAAGGGCTATCATTTATTGAGTGTGTGCCATGTACTTTATTCATCAAACTACTTGTGTCCTTTTAATGAGTCTATGAGGTAGGATTATTATCTCATTTTACAGAAACAAAGTAACTAGTTCAAATTCACAGTGCCAAAACGGGAGAAACTTGAAACCCAAACCTAAATTACCATGAATTCACCCACAGATTTTTAGCTGCCCTAGCTAAAAGAGAGACTTGAATTTCAGCAAACAAACAAACAAACAAACAAATCAATATGTAGTTTTCACATTTAAACCTGAACTTAATATTTTACCAACAGGTTTTTATCTTGGGTTTTCTTGAGACGTGTTTTTAGTGCACATAATCAAGGGAGTGAAAGTAACGAGGGGAAAGGCTTATTTTGCAATGCTATGTCATATTTGATCTAGGAAAAAAGATAGCATGTTCACTTTTCAAGGTTCTACTGAGAAATAATGTGAAATATTTTAAAGTATATTTTTTATGAAGTAGTAAAAACATAGGGAATGTTGACCATTGAATATTCTTGGGCTGTTAAGCACCTGAAAAAAACTTCAGATGAAATTTTTTTGAGACTTTTTAAAAAAGAGCAGTTTTAGGTTCACAGCAAAATTAAACAGAAAGTACAGAGATTTCCCATACACCCCCTGCATAGCCTCCTACATTATGAGCCTTCCCATCAGAGGGTAGATTTGTTACCATTGATGAACCTACATTGACACATCAGAATTACACAAGGATGAGTATTTTAGAGTGGTTTTTAAAACGGTTAAATTTTTGTAAACGACTATAAACAGCCATGTTTTCTGTAAAACAACAGCCTCTTAAGCAGTATCTTTCCTTTTGCTGTAGAAAATAGAAAATAAAATATGTACATCAATTAGACATGGCAAATTGTGTAGTCTTCTAGAAAGACTTGAGTTAGATTGGACTTTCTTTTGATTAATGAGCATTCTTTAAATGAATTAGCCCAGATTCTGCCCAGGAGCATAGTATGTGGATCCCAGGGGAATGCACCAGAGTAAGTCTGAATGTGGAATATCTGTCTTCATCATCAAATACTGTTCAAAAGCAATTGGTTTTGAAGTACCCTTAAGACAGGGGTCATAAACTCAAGTGCCTAGAGAATATAGGCAGGTGATATAAATGAGTCAAGTGGGCCAGATGAAAGAGAGCATCTGAAGCACTGTGGTGACAAATGGCACCTGACATTTGGCCACGGTATCAGGGAAATGATCTGGAGTCATGGGACTATGGAAAACTACCCATTGAAAGGGGCAGCTGCTTTTCAATTCTAGCTGACTGAGGTCTTGTAGAAATCAGGGCTCAGTACTCTCAGGTCATCTGTTTTTATTTGTTTATTTGTTTGTTTTTTAAGATGGATTCTCACTCTTGTTGCCCAGGCTGGAGTGCGATGGCGCGATCTGGTCTCACTGCAAGCTCCACCTCCCGGGTTCAAGCAATTCTCCTGCCTCAGCCTCCTGAGTAGCTGGGATTACAGGCGCCCGCCACCACGCCTGGCTAACTTTTGTATTTTCAGTAGAGATGGGGTTTCATTATGTTGGCCAGGCTGGTTTCAAACTCCTGACCTTCTGATCCGCCTGCCTCAGCCTCCCAAAGTGCTGGGATTACAGGTGTGAGCCACTGCACCCGGCCAGGTCATCTGATTTTTAAAGAGAAACTAGAATTTCAGATTTTGGTGTATCATCTTCTAATGTTTAATGTTGGCAAATAATGTAAAAAATACTGGACCAGGTGTGGTGGCTCATGCCTGTAATCCCAGCACTTTGGGAGGCCAAGGCGGGTGGATCATGAGGTCAGAAGATCGAGACCATCCTGGCTAACACGGTGAAACCCCGTCTCTACTAAAAATACAAAAAATTAGCCAGGCCTGGTGGCGGGCGCCTGTAGTCCCAGTTGCTCAGGAGGCTGAGGCAGGAGAATGGCGTGAACCCGGGAGGCGGAGCTTACAGTGAGCAGAGACTGTGCCACAGCACTACAGCCTGGGCAACAGAGCAAGACTCCATCTCAACAAATAAATAAATAAATACTGTTTGGACCACTTAAAAGACTATCCATGGACCAACCACATCTGGCCAGAAGTTTGCAACTCCTGATTCAAACAAGTAATAGGAGAAAGAATGCCCTCCAAATTATCATGTCATTCTGAATTCTTATACCTCTAAATTAGCTTTTGTATAACTTTAACAATGCAGTTAAGTTAGACTTTACCAATACAAACAGGAAAGACCTAGGGATCTATGTGAAACCATAAAGGGTATCTCTCAACATGTGAACTGTAAACCACTGATTGCGGAATTCACTGAAGAGCTTGTTAAAAAGGTGCATGCTGGATTTTTTATTTATCTGGTCTCATGTGGATCCTAGGAATCTAACTTTGTGTGAGCACCCCAATCCCCAAATGATTCACATATAAACATGAGTGGAGTTCCTCCCTTTGAGAATATACTGGCTACAATGTCATTTAACTGCCAGCCTTAACTGCTGTTGTCTTCCTATTCTTCCACGCAGAGACAGCTCCATTTAAACAGGGCAAATTTGGGATCCTTTGGATTCCTGCTTGGTTGGGTGATTTGGAACTCATCTGTGCATTTGGTTTGTTCAATTACATAGTTTCAGGTTGATACATTCATAATGACAAATGTCTACCTCATTAGCTTCCAGTTTATGGTTGCTCTTCATTTAGCTAATGCCTTAGTGGGTTATTTCCTCTTGGTTCCCTGCTGAGTATCAGTCTAATGTACCTGATCGGTGCCCAGTAATTTTTGATTGACTACTATAAGGCATTAATTAGAACACCATCAACTAGGCCTACCAGATCAACTGTCTGTGACTGAGCTGAACAATCATTTACTGTAACACTCTAGGCATTTTAGTTAAGCCAATAACTGGACCAATTTTTAGCTCTCAGAAAAGTTATTTGATGACATTGACCAATGAACTCATCCCCAAAGAATTAGTGTAACTTCTGACCTTGCCTGCTCTTAAACACAAGGAATAAACATATTACTAGGAGTACATAGCTCATTATGCACTCCTACACGGGACAAAAATAGTATAATGAAAGTGGTATAGATGATGTCACACCACTTCAGACACTGGAAGCATTAGCCGTAGAAAATGCCAATAGACTGGTGTGTTCAAGAGCTATACATTTTCGTATGTTTAAGGAAAACCACCATTTAAATATAAATTGTTATTTTGCTTCAGTGAGAAATGAACTAAACTGCAAGCTGTCCCTCAGAAAAAGGTATTAGACGTGTGTGTGTGTGTGTGTGTGTGTGTGTGTGTGTGTGTGTGTGTGTGGTTTTTTTGAGATGGAGTCTTGCGCTGTCACCCAGGCTGGTGCAGTGGTTCGATTTTGGCCCACTGCAACCTTTGCCTCCTGGACTCAAACGATTCTCCTGCCTCATCCTCCCGAGTAGCTGGAATTACAGGTGCCTGCCACCATGCCCAGCTAATTTTTGTATTTTTAGTAGAGACAGGGTTTTACCATGTTGGTCAGGCTGGTCTCGAACACCTAACCTCAGATGATCCACCCACCTTGGCCTTCCAAAGTGCTGGGATAATAGGCTTGAGCCACTGTGCCTGGCCTAGACCTGTGTTTTATATTTTCTTTGTATAACCTGTAAACAACAGAGTATTGGATATGGGGCATAGTTTAAGAGATTATTCATTTCTTAACTTTGACCATACGTAGCTGTTTCTTAAACCATTCCAGGGATCCTTAGACAGAATAAATTGATGACCTTCAAAGTAACCTTCTCCAGAAAGTAAACTGATAATTTATCGCACAGCTAATTTTTTTTTTTTTTCACCATTCCCATACCATTCTTGTTAATGCAACCAGGTTTGCAGTTCAGAATATTCAAATATGCTATTGGGTTTCTGGGCATGGTGATGAGTCTTGAATTCCCCCTAGCAGAGGTGAAGTAACATTAAATTTGTCACTGCCTAGCCCAAGTCAGCACGATGCCACTGTATAATATCCTTAGAAATACTAAGTTAAGAAGTTCATAGGGAAAGAAGGTGAAAAGAACATCAGCTCCTGACATCAAATCTGGTGCTAGATGTGATGACCTTAGTCACAGGCTTTGTAACCTGCAAGTCAGCTTAATGTTGTTGAACCCAGCTTCTAGCTGAAGACAGCGTCACCTACACACTAATAGACATGCTATCAGCATCATGTCACAAACTAGAGACAGAGCAGAGGGCAATTGATAAGAAAACCTAAAGCTATAAATAGATTATGTTATTTTCTACTCTTCCACCCCACCTTTACTTTAATGTCTAAAGAATCCATGAATATGTTGTAACAGAGAGAGAAAATTTAACCTTTAGTAGCAAGTCCTAAGAATAGTACTTTGAAGAACTGGAAAATTTCATCTTCCATTTGTTGAGGAACTGGAATTTTAAAACTTTAGTTTAGCTAGAAACAAATATAGTGGCCACTCTTCAAATAACATTTTTTTTTCCTCCAAAGTACACACTTACCAGAAATAGCTTAAGCTAGAATTAATGGACTGGAATAGAAATGGCAAGTTCTAATCTTTACTTTTGCCTCCTCTTATGTGGGTTAAGTTCACTGTCTTTAGAAATCAATCAACTTTGATGTGCTTCAATTAATACAATATAAAACTGTCTAAAATACTTTTATATTACCTAGAGGAATTAAGAAGTAAAATATTCAATTTTTTTAATAGTTTGGATGAAATATATAATAACTTTATTATCTTACATGCTAATCTCTATTTCAGAAAAAAGAATCTCCAAACCACATAAAAAGTGGGATTCCAGAAGGAAGATTCTAAGAAAGTATTCATGACAAAATATTATAAGATAGAAAAATAATTTCAGCTGTACTTATTACAGAAATTAACTTGTCATGTCATTAGTGGTAAGAAATTAAGATGACCAATGCTCTCAAAGTTACCAACAATTAGAGTTCATGAGTAAGGAGCATGGAAACAAAAAAATTACTTAGGTTAGCTTTTGGTAAAGAAAAGAAAATAAATTCAGGCCATTTACAGTTGGAAAGTGATCAGAAGTATGCACTTTAAAAGAATGGTGTTGGAAGGAGCATCCACCATGGGATAGAAACAGTCTGAAAATTCTTGCTGAGTGGCCAGATTGCAGGCAGCTCCATCTCCAAACACTGAGCAGCTTCTGTAGCCGGTCACAGAGGCAACCCAGAAGGTCAAGGTGCCCATATTTCGCCACTTGCTGGGGCGCCTCCATGGCCCTGGGCTCCTCTTCCGTGCTGTAATCTAGTGTGTGCAGCACCTGTCTTGGCCACCTGCATCACCAATGTGGACTTGCAGGGTTAAGGAACTGATGTAAACATGCTGACTTCTGGCTAATGATTTTTCTGTGAGTAATTAACTTATTGAGGAAGGAGATGGGGAGAGTGGTTAGATGTCTCACTAGCCTACCAGTTGCTCAGGATTAAAATCTCAGTCATCTTTGACTTTTCTCTTGCCATTGTCCCAAATATCCAATTTGTTTCAACAGCCCATTGTTTCCTCCTCTGATTTTTTTCTGCACCTGCTTTCTCCTCTTTATTTCCACCACCACAAGACTAACTGAACCCCTCATGCTCTCCATCTCCTTTGGTCTATTGAAACAGACTCCTAACTAATCTACCTTTGCTCAAGATTTCCATTTTACTCTATATGTCAGTTCTGCTTATGTTACTTCTGTTGATCATACCAAAGTCTCCTCATTACTGACAAGATAAGTCCAAATTTTTGATCTGTATTCAAAGTCATCCATGTGGGCCCTCAAAGTTATGTAATCCCATTCTATTCTTTAGTTGAATACCAAGTGCCTGCTATATCCCAAGTATGGTACTAGATGCTCTGAATGCTTCTCAAGGGAAGAGGACACTTTCCTTTCCCTCTAAAAGCTCAAAATCTCTTCTTGGAATGACTTTTGTGATGGTTACAGGATACTGAATGCTTTAAATGCATGATCCCTCTTATAGACAAGACATCATGTTCACTTTACTCCAGTTCGCATGGAACGCCATCTTTCCTTCATGACTTTTCTCCATTGTTCATACAGTCCCACTCACGGAATGCTTTCTTCACCCCCTTTATTGAACTCATATTTATCACTATCCCAAAGACAGCAGGCAACAAATCAGACAAATTACATACTCTCAGAGAACAAATAAATAGAAAGTATATCTGGTGATATTGTAATATTTAAGAAAAATAAAATAGGTTAAGTAAGAGTCAAACTGGTCAACTCTTGCCCCTTCTTTACATGTGAAATTTCTGTAATGATTTTGTAATCCCCACCACTATATGCTAAGCCTTGCTGTGCAAAGGAGTCAGGTATTAATGTCTAGGGGACATGAGGAGCGGTATGACTAATCCTATTTAAAATACATGGTTGAGGACAACAACAACAAGGAGGAGGACAGCTGATATTTATTGAGCACTGATAACACGAGTATCAACTGTTTAAAACTCCACAATAATTCAATGTGAAACTATTACTATTCCTACAGTATTGATACTTGAAGCATGAAAGGCACTAAGTCATCTGCTTTTACAATGATGGCCAGTGGCAGAGCTGAGTGAAGGAAGGCAGTCCAGACCTAAGCCTAATCTAAGTGGCATTCTATTAAATGACTGGTGATATTGTGTAGAGTACCCCTGGCAAAAGATGGACAAAGTGAATGCTGGATGGACACCCTACAAATCTGCATGACAATAGCCTATCTGCCTCCAATCTCCTTTCTTGTAATTCCATCCCTCAAAACTATAAGAGTGATCTAATGTAAAAGCCCAACTGTGTGGCATTGTCCTGATTCCGTGGCTCCCACTGCTGGAGAGAGAAACTACTGTTATATACTTGCTCTCTGATGAAATATATGAGGTGGTGTTTACCTTGACAGTCAATTTAAGAAAATCACTACACCTAATCTAAGTACCTGGTACAAAAGGAAAAGTTTTTCTTGTGTGTGTGGCTTGTATTGCTAGCCATTATTCAGTCTTTATTGGATATCACCAATAGACTGCCTGCAAGGACATCTAGTTTTTACACCGAAATTCTTCCTTATGGATATTATAGCAAACTCACTTTAGCACAGGGATGAAAAAGGGAGAACAGTTAAACACAAGGGCTTTGGAGCCAGAGGATGGACTCATGGCATCATTACCCTTTAAGCTTCATCAACCTCATCTGCAATTTGAGGAGAACACCTCCCTCCTAGAGTTGCTCCAAGGATTGAATGAGATAATATATGTAGAGGGCTTAAAATAGTACCTACCTAGAAATTCCTAAGCAAGTGATATTTATGCATACATCTCTAAGGTTTTTATTGTTCTATATTTTAATCATATTTAGTTACAGCTTACCCCAAGTAGGAATACACGGATGCATTTAACAAAACAAAACAAGTAATACGGGATAATTTTTTAAATGAGTACCCTCCCAGAAAAAAGCTATTGCAAAGATATCTTGTTTGCCATTCTAGATTTTTTCTGTGTATATAAAAGCATATGTGTGCTTTCCAAAAAAGAAAAAAAGAAAAAAGAGAACATCTATGATACAATTCTGTACCTTATTCTTTTTTCCCCCCATGGGGATTGTTCCATAATGGGACATATAGATCTACTAAATTCTCTTCCACAGCTATGCAATATTTCAATATGTAAAGGTAGTATTAATCATTTAGCAAGTTCTCTATTGATGGACATGTATGTTGTTTTACATTTTCTATGAGAAAATAACATTTCAATGAATTTTTTTATGATTACTACTGTAGAATTTATTTCTAGAGGTGGAATTGTTAGGTGAAATGCTATCAGCATTCAAAATGTTTATAGTTCTTGTTCAACTGACCTCAGAAGAAGCTGAAATGATTTATACTCCTACTCCATTGCCATATAGAGAAGCTGTATAAACTTTTTAGAAACCATTTCACTTTTTAAAGTCAGTTTTCTCACTGCCCCAGGAAATCCCAAGCTATGTTCCTGTCTCCTTGCCGGTAATCTTGTACTCCTAGCCTAGAATTCCCCTTCTCAATGGAATCTACCTGCATTAGTAGGGCTCATTCAGTTGCAAGTGACAAAACTCAAATGAAACTAGCTCGAGGAAATGTAAAAGGTGGATGTTGAGGGATAATTCTTGAGAGGATCCTGGGTAGTTGACAAAATTGACAGATGAGCTGCAGGTTCTAGGACCGTCCTGGAGACTTTAGGGACTGGAGCCTGCACATCCTCTTCTCATCCATTCTAAACCCTGCTGTCTCTGCATGACTTAATTCTCTTCTATGCTGAACTGGTGCACCCCATAACTGTCAAATCTGTAAAACTTTACATAAATGGTAGCAATCAATAAATGCAAACTTCAAAAGACATTTGGCACTAGTGACTTATGGCTACTCCTACTTTCAGTGTCCTCTCATCTTTCATTAGATAGAATTCAGTGGAGAAGTTTAGAAAGCACTGGCCGAATGTCCAGAAAAGTCATTCTCCTCAAATTTCAAGGAGCCAGAATTCACTGTTACTCCTTACAATAATGTCTTTTAAATAAAAATTGTCCAGCAACAATTCCAGGATTGGCCGGGCGTGGTGGCTCACGCCTGTAATCCCAGCACTTTGGGAGACCGAGGCGGGTGGATCACTGGAGGTCAGGGATTCGAGACCAGCCTGGCCAACATGGCAAAACCCTGTCTCTACTAAAACTACAAAAAATTAGCTGGGCATTGTGGTGCACACCTGTAATCCCAGCTACTCAGGAGGCTGAGGCGTGAGAATCTCTTGGACCCGGGAGGCGGAGGTTGCAGTGAGCCGATGGTGCTACTGCACTCCAGCCTGGGTAACAGAGCGAGACTCCCTCTCAAAAAAATAAAAAAATAAAAACAATTTCAGGTTCATCTCTTTCCCCACCTGCATGACTAAAACGCTTTGGTAGTTCCCCTTCCGTGCGCTCTCCGTGGTCCTGAACCATCTTGACTCCCTTGAAATGTAATAGGAGGGGAAACAGGGAATAGAGAAAATGAGGCTATTCGAGGAGAAAAGAAATGGTTTTTGTTTTGGCAATTTTTAAATACTCTCAGTTATCAACAAATAAACCACAACCAACCACGGACAGAATGAAGGAGAGCAAGCAATTTTGTGGGAAACGTTAATCTGAGCAAATATCCACATGCACGAGCAAGGTCACCTGGGGGAGTGGGGCGAGTCACCATGTGGCAAAAGTGAGATGAGTCCTCTGCCATTCTCAGTTGACCTATAATAAATTGCACATGGATTAGCTTTACTTTTGCTTTTATATCATGATGGAAAATTGCAAAATGAAAACAACAGTAACATTAGTTTCACAACCCCCAGAGATGTGTTAAGTATACAGCTGGCCCTTGAACAGCAGGGGTTTGAATGGCATGGGTCCATTTATCCACGATTTTCTTCTGCCTCTGCCACCACTGAGACAGCAAAACCAAGCCCTCTTCTTCTTCCCGCTCCTCAGCCTACTCAATCTGAAGATGATGAGGATGAAGATCTTTAGGATGCTCCACTTTCACTTAAGGAGTAGTATATATATATTTTTTCCTTGTGATTCTCTTAACATTCACTTTGTGTGTGTGTGTGTGAGACAGAGTCTTGCTCTTTTGCCCAGGCTGGAGTGAAGTGGTGTGATCTCGGCTCACTGCAACTTCTGCCCCGCTGGGTTCAAGCGATTCTCCTGCCTCAGCCTCACAAGTAGCTGAGATTGTAGGTGCCCGCCACCACACCCAGCTAATTTTTGTATTTGTAGTAGAGACGGGGTTTCGTCATGTTAGCCAGGCTGATCTCGAACTCCTGACCTCAGGTGATCCATTCACCTCGGTCTTCCAAAGCACTAGGATTACAGGCATGAGCCACCATGCCCGGTCAACATTCACTTTTCTCTAGCTTACTTTATTTTAAAAATACAGTATATAATGTAGATACAAAATATGTGCTAATCAACTGCATTATCAGTAAAGTTTCTGCTCAATGGTGGGCTATTAGAAGTTAAGTTTTTGGAGAGTCTAAAGTTATACGCAGGTTTTCAACTTTGTGGAGTTGCGACTCCTAATGCCTGCATTGTTCACGCATCAACTATATTTTGTAGTTCTATAGAGATTCCAAGAGTTATGTTATGGTTTTTACACCTTAGTAAATTGTGTGTCCCGCCAATGACATGGTGATTTTATGTTACATTATTATTATATTGTTGGGTATTTATGTATTTTACATAAGATTTTATTTCACATTTTCCAACTTAAAACTAGGTGTTGGTATTGGTATTTGTCTTTTGCACTAAATTACCTTACATTAATATTTTAAAATAATTTTTTAAAAGGTGAAAGCTATTGTTATTTTGTAAGTTTTAAATCAGTAAAGACTCATAAATCCAGCAGTATATTCCTAGATATAAACATTTGTCTAAAAGATTTTAAAGTATTTGGTTTAAAAATTAGGACATATCTTGGTAATTTTTCCTATTAATATGAATATCTCTCTCTCCCTCTCTTTCTCAAAATCTTAAGAATGTTTAGAAGTCTAATCTTAGAGACAAGAAGACTAAATTGCATAGTGAGACTAAATATAGCATCCACTGTACTTTAGTATCTCTATCCTCATAGGAATTTTTCAAGTTAAAGTTATTTAGGAAATATGAAGTACGTTGCCATAATTGTTCCTACACACTCTAATAACCTACTGTACACATCTGAGTATGTTGAAGTTTTGTGATTCTACTATTCAGTCAGATCATAAACATTGTGTGCATCTGCGATCAATGTAAATATCTTACACATAACACAAACATGATGCTAGATCTTATGTCAATTCCAAGTCTTCTTCTGACTTGATCATCAGCAGCAATTGACTCAGTTGTTCACTCTTTTTTCCTGATACAGTGTCTTCCTTTTGCCTAAAAGAGAGCAACTTTACTGGTTGTTCTTCTGTCTCCCTTGCTGGCCTCTTTGTCCTATTCTTTTCTCTATCTACTTTCTCTCTCTTGATGATTTTATCCAGTATTATGAGCTTTAAATCCCACTCATAGGTTGACAACCTTTACATTTATACCTTGAGCCCAGACTCATCTTTTCAACTCTAGTCTCATGTATACAAATGCCTACTTGATATCTCCACTTGGAGGATCAATAAGCACCTGAAACTCAACATGTCTAGAACCAAACTCCTGATCTTCCCCCATCTTCCCCATTCCTGTTTAGCCACAGTCTTTCAATCTGTAGTTTAAAACAATGACTATAAGTGTTTTTTGTTGTTGTTGTTGTTTGTTTGTTTTTTTGACACTACTTCCATCAAGAACTGTGGTCTAGGTTTCTTGCCCTTTTATCTGGGTGGGCTCATGTCTACTTTGATCAATAGGATACATACAGTAGAAATGAAGCTCTGACTTCTGAGATAAGATCACAAAAGGCTACACAACT
Organism: Rhinopithecus roxellana; assembly: GCF_007565055.1. Lineage (NCBI taxonomy): Eukaryota > Metazoa > Chordata > Mammalia > Primates > Cercopithecidae > Rhinopithecus > Rhinopithecus roxellana. The sequence continues at coordinate 22,601,383 of NC_044562.1, forward strand.
TCTCTCTGGTTCTCTTGGAACATCTCCTCTCTAGAAGCTCCCTCTTGGCATGTTAACTCTTGAGATGGTCTATCTTCAGACACTCACCTTTGAAATCCAGCCTCCACGCTGTGAAAAGTCCAAGTCACATGGAGAGACCAGATGTAAGTACTCTAGTTGATGTAGCCTTCAGTCATTCTAACCCAGGTGCCAAACACATAAGTGAACAATGTTTCAAATGATTCCAGGCTCCTGCCTTTCAGGTCAAATAGTTCCACAACCATTTGAACCATCCCAACCGGGACACAGACAAGCCATCCACACAGTGCCCTGTCTGAATTCCTGGCCCATAGAATCCTAGAGTATAATAAAAGAGTTGATGTTTCATAATTATTTCTTTTTTTTTTTTTTTGAGATGGAGTCTCGCTCTGCTGGAGTGCAGTGGCGCAGTCTCGCCTCACTGCAAGCTCCGCTTCCCGGGTTCATGCCATTCTCCTGCCTCAGCCTCCCAAGTAGCTGGGACTACAGGCGCCCGCTGCCACACCTGGCTAATTTTTTTTGTGTTTTTAGTAGAGACGGGGTTTCACCGTGTTAGCCGGGATGGTTTCGATCTCCTGACCTTGTGATCCGCCCACCTCGGCCTCCCAAAGTGCTGGGATTACAGGCGTGAGCCACCGCGCCTGGCCTCATAATTATTTCTTTAGAGTAGTTTCTTAACCCAACCATAGAAAACTGATACACTGTCTCAATTGATGGGGATTTTTTTTTTTTTTTTTTTTTTTTTTTTTTTTTTTTTTTTTTTTTTTTTTTTGAGACGGAGTCTCGCTCTGTCCACCAGGCTGGAGTGCAGTGGCGCTATCTCGGCTCACTGCAAGCTCCGCCTCCCGGGTTCCCGCCATTCTCCTGCCTCAGCCTCCCGAGTAGCTGGGACTACAGGCGCCCGCCACGGCGCCCGGCTTTTTTTTGTATTTTTAGTAGAGACGGGGTTTCACCGTGGTCTCGATCTCCTGACCTTGTGATCCGCCCGCCTCGGCCTCCCAAAGTGCTGGGATTACAGGCGTGAGCCACTGCGCCCGGCCGATGGGGATTTTATCTTTTCAGTTGTACAAGTAAAAAACATCTTGGAGTCATCCTACATTCTTTTTCTTCCATGTCACATCCAAACCACCTGCAAATCCTGCTGATGCTGCCCTCAAAATATATTCAGAACTTTACTACTTCTCACCATCTTTACTAATGACCATAATCTCTTGACCATATTTCTGCAGTAGCCTTTTATGAGGTCTGCTTCTGCCATTATCCCTGTCCTCCTCCCAACAGTCTATTCCAACAGAGCTTCCAGAGTGTCTTTTTTTTTTTTTTTTTGGACAGTCTCGCTCTGTTACCCAGGCTAGAGTGCAGTGGCGCGATCTCAGCTCACTGCAATTTCTGCCTGCCTGGTTCATAGGATTCTACTGACTCAGACCCCCGGAGTAGCTGGGACTACAGGTGCCTGCCACCATGCCTGCCTCAGCTTCCCAAAGTGCTGGGATTACAGGCCTGAGCCATGGCGCCCAGCCCAGAGTGTCTTTAAAATATGTCAGATTACATCACTGCTCTATTATACACCCTCCGGTGGTTTCCCCTCACAGAGTAAAAACCAAAGTCCTTACAAAGGCCAACATGATCCCTTATGATTGTGTCCACTGTTACCTCACTAAGCGTGCTTCCTCCTATTCTCCCCTTCCTCAGTCTGCTCCCACCGCACTTACCTCCTCACTCTCCTAGAATGTGCCACATGCCCTCCAGTCAGGAGCTCTTTGCATTGGCCATTTCCTCTGCATGGAACATTTCTTCATCATAGTAAACATTTGTTGAATGAATTAAGGGGAATTAGCCCTTAAAATTTTAATTTCCTAGGAATCAATGATATTTGTTTGGTAAATTAAGAAACACAAAATAGGAACATTTTATCTAGTTTTTATGAAACTAATGTTGTTAATAAAACTAATAATTTAAATTCCTAGTAAGCAGTTTTTGAAAATCTGTCTTCTTTATAAAGGGAAACAGCTATTTTCTCCTTTAACCCCAATCCAAAACTGATGCAAATATAAAATACAAATTTACAAGAATATATTTTAAATATATTTATAATCTCTAGCTTCTTTTCCTCCAATACTTTTTATAGCAAACAACATTAGCTCAATTATTACAATGAAATAATATTGGGAAGTGAGGATAAATGTCTATTTTTAAAAACAGTAACTGAATCACATTCAATGTTCTTAATTTGCCTTTTGCCTGTCTTCAGATTTCCACTGTATGAAAACTGTAAGTGCATCAGATCTCATTGCTTAGAAGGAACAGACTGGTGCCCAACCACTTAAGAAAAAAAGCAGTAAAAAACCATTCTTGGTTAGTACCAAAAATAATGTTAAGTAAACTTGAATCCATTGGAAGCATTGTGAATTTCCTCCTTAGGTGTTGTATGGGTGGTGCATCCAAGGATCTAGAGATTATCATTGTTCTGTTGTTTTTGAATTCAGAAATATTCAGATAGAAAGTTGGTGTTTTCAAACTGTAGGTCATGACACCTTAGTGTGCTGGGAAATGAATTTAGTGGCTCGTAGAAAGCATTAAAAGAAAAAAAGAAAGTGTGAGATTGAGAGAAAGAGAGAGAAAAAGAAAAGGTAGAAAGATCTGAGTGCATTGCAGGTAGTAAGGCTAAGTTGTATTTAGTCATGAGTGAGTCTGACTGTGTGTGTATGCACTGATGTACAATGTGTTTATAAATGTATCTTTACTGCAGGTCATGGTCAAAAGTTTTAAAGTCACTGCAGTAAAATATTTCAGAAAAACTATTGACCAAAGTTGTGACAGTTGCTGGAGGTCAATATTGCATACATTTCCTAATATCTTCATTTGTAACCTAGGATTTTAGAGATAGGCCAATCAGTGGGTTTCAAATCTTAGCATACATAAAACTCACGGAGGTGGGAATGGGAAATGGTCACACACATGTAGGTCACACATTGACCTACAGAGGATCTGATTTAGAAGGGTCAGAGGTGGGATGCAGGAAGCTTTGATCTGAACAATTCCACAGGCGATTCTGATATGGGTAACCCTCTGCCCACTTGTAGAGTCAGACCAGACAACACCACAGGTAGTGATGTAATTACAAATCTCTTAAGTTCAAATTAGCTTGTATCTTCCCAATCCACACAAAGCTAATGTCCTTAAGCTTCTAGTTAGTTTTTTTTTTCCTTTCTTAAAATGAACCCTGGAGTGATGAGATCCAGTAAAAAGAAGAAGAAGGAGGAGGAGGAGGGGGCAGGGGAGAAAGGGAGAGAGATGGTCGTTAACCTTGCAGTTGAGGAGGGGATGTGGGAAGAATGAGGGGAACATGGTGACCCAGCAACTCTTTGTTAGTGAAACCAACTAGTTCTACCACCGACCCTGCCAAGTGAATAGAGAGCATGGGACATCCATCATTACTAAGAAAAAGAGATGATTATTCACCTTGCAATTGAGGAGAGGATGTGAGAAGAATGAGGGGGCCATGGTGACCCAGCAATTCTTTGTTAGTACAACCACAGTAAAACCAACTAGCTCTACCTCTAGATCCTGCCCACTGAATAGAGGACATGAGACATTCTTCATTACTGAAATTCACATTAAAAAATAAACAAATGAAGTTGAGGGATTACTGTGAAGACATTTTTGGGCTATCAAACTTTAGACTTTAAATATAAATATAAATTTAGAAAGTTTAGAGGGCACTGCACCAAAAAGACAAATTTAAGATAAAGAAGGGGGCAAAACCAGCAAAAGGTGTTGTAAAGTCTGCAAATCTTTCTAAGCATGTGCTTCTCTAGATGTAACACTTGGCTCTTCAAATATAAGAAACAGTGGCTGGGCATCGTGGCTCGCACCTGTAATCCCAGCACTTTGGGAGGCCAAGACGGGTGGGTTACCTGAGGTCAGGAGTTCAAGACTAGCCAGGCCAACATGGTGAAACCGCGTATCTACTAAACATACAAAATTTAGCTGGGTGTGGTGGCGCATGCCTGTAATCCCAGCTACTCAGGAGACTGAGGCAGGAGAATTGCCTCAACCTGGGAGGCGGAGGTTGCAGTGAGCTGAGATCGTGCCATAGAACCCCAGCCTGGGTGACAGAGTGAGACGTGAGACTCTGCCTCAAAAAAAATGAAAGGAAGGAAGGAAGGAAGGAAGGAAGGAAGGAAGGAAGAAAGAGAGAAAGAAAGGAGGGAAGGAGGGAGGGAGGGAGGGAGGAAGGAAGGAAGGAAGGAAGGAAGGAAGGAAGGAAGGAAGGAAGGAAGGGAAAGCTGGAGGTTCTTTCTCTGGATTAAATGACCGAAAACATTACTAGCATTGTCTAAGATAACAAATTGGCAGACCCCTGATTCTTATCAAACAAGACTGTAAAAGAAAATGAAAATATAATAGTTAAGGAAATCAAGAAAATTAAAAAAGGAAAAGCTAGTCATCTTTTTATTTATATTTAGAGACAAAGTCTCACTGTGTCACCCAGGCTAGAGTGCAGTGGCATGATCATAGCTCACAGCAACCTTGAACTCCTGGGCTCAAGGTTCTTTCTTCCTCTGCCTCCCAAATTGCTGGGATGACAAGCATGAGCTACCATGCCTGGACCAGGACCAAGTTTTTTAGACAAATATCACTTATGGATTCTCCCCACCGCCCCCAAAATCACCAATTAATCACTAGAATTTCTGAAGTGAAAGAATTAAACAGTGGCATTGAGTTTTCACCTCCCTCCTTTCCTGCAACCCCTTCCATCTGTTTATTTCATGCTTTATTTGCTCCCCAAACAGCAAATGTTTTGAAATCATCTGCTGAGGGCATTACTGTCTTTCCGAAATCCCATGTTAGTTCTTGGTGCATTTATTTTCCCTCAGTTCTCTAGAATAGACGAGGGATGAAATCAAGATGAGAGCAAGACTGGATTCTCACTAGCTGATTGCCAGTAATTGATTTTCTTCAAAGGAAAATCAATTCATATTGGGAGATTCATGCAGGTTTGGGTCATTGCCTGCTCCACTCAGCTGTAGTAAACAGTTCACAGGTGAAGATCTTTGTTGACTGGTTAAGGCTGTGCATTTGCCAATTCTGGAAGTATATAATTACAATTTTTTTCTTTGTATTTAAGCCAATGATTCTTAAATTTTAATGTAAATAATAATCTCTTGTAATGCTGCTTAAACTGTGAATGCAGGGGGGCCCATATATTGCTAAGAGATTTTGGTTCAGTAGGACTGGGATGAGGTAAGAAATCTCCATTTTTAATTACACCTTGGAAAACACTTAACACAACTGTTTGATAATAACTCTCCATGCTTACCAGAAAGATTTGATGCCTGTTATTGAAAAGAGAGAAGCCCAAACACAATGATGCCTCAGTTAAGTAGAATTTTTCTTGCTATTGTTCTCTTTGTACATGTATGTAATACTAAAGTATAAGTGCCTTGCTTGCATATCGCAGCACCAAATTATTGTGTCTTTCAATTAAGCATCAGTCGCTGGAACTATGCTACTTACCCAGCAGAATCAGCACCACCTAGAGTATGTTAAAAATGCAATGCCTCAGCCTGCCCTTGACCTTCTGCATTTAACCAGACTCTGCATTTTAACAAGATCCTAGGGTTTGAGAAACCCTGATCTAGCCGTTTACAAGCCAAGTGTGACTTTTCAGCTCACTTTTAATTGGCCTATTTTATATTTTTTAAATAAAAGAGATGAAAGATTTTAATTACATGAGAAAACAAAGTTTTTAAGGGAAGAGGCACCTTTCAGACTCCCAAATTGTACTGTCTGTGACTAATAATGTTTTTGTCAGAAGGCAATTGGTTGTTATGTGATCTCATTTGCCCTGTGCCTATTTTTTCCACAAAAGAGATCATAGTGCTCTGTACTTGTGTTCATCTGCCATTTTCAATGTAAGTTTCCTGTGGGCAGCATGTCTTTGATATCTAAATCCTCAGTGTCCAGCCTAGTGCCTAATGCAAGTAGGTGTTCCAAAATACTTGAGTGGGAAAAAAAGTGCCATGTATCTGAGTTATAGCCCATTTCAAGTTCAAGCTTAAGGCTCCTCTCTTCTGTAAAAATTTAGTTAGTTATTTCTTCCATCATGAAAGTAAATACCAATTGTTTGTTATCTGACATCTCTCTCTCTCTCTCACACACACACACACATTTTAGTCATCAATTATTATTTTGTACTCTCTTATTCCATCAAAGCTGTAAGAAGCTGTCTTTTTATGTATTTCATATTGCCTTGCAGAGTAGGCATTCAAATGCTTGTTACTATTGAGCCATCTTAAAATAAAAATACATCTTAAAGTGAGAAAATCCACATTCAGTTGTCCTTCAAGCCCTGTTCTAAATTGTCAAAATTAATTCTAAGAGATGCCAGTATTTAAATAGCTCCTCCAGTTATGACCCATACATCTTAAGGAAAACATGTGTTTTGATACAAGCAGTGTTTTATAATTTTGAAATGTTTAGTTTTACATCTACCCAACTCAAGCCCTTTACAGATATATGTACTAATCTATAAATTTTGCATTATTTTCCTGGTAGTATCATACATAAACCAATAATTCGATTTTAAAGCTAGTTGTAGAGGTATTGCCCCAAAGTGCATCCACAGCATGTAAACTCTTAACTCCTTTAATTAGTATTGTATTAGTGACATCAACATAGCTGTTGCAATGTTGTGATGAATCACTATTTTAGCCCTCTTTTAAAATGCACCTCAGCATATTACGCAAATCGGCTCTAACTCTCCTATAGATGGCAGCATCGAGCAACAGATTTTGGTAACAGCTTGTTCTGTTCCGTGAATTTTCAGTGAGGAGTAAATTTTCCATACAGTGTATTTCATTACAATACACCAAAAGACTAATTTAGCTTAGGTGACAGAATAATATTCATACCTGCTCAGCATTACTTCAGTGAGTTGCCATAAACGCGTCTCTTTCTATTCTATATATTACATGAACCAAATGTAAATGCATTTCCAGTTAGCCCATTAATTTAAAAAAATGTAGAGAACAATTGAATTTACTGTAGTATAATTATAACAAATATTAACCACCTTTAAATTGGTAGTAAAACATCAGCAAGTAGAAAAATGGCACTAATATCCTATGATCAGTGATTATCTTCCATAGGAAACCCATGGGTCTGAACATAATTTGTCACAGCAGTGCGGTTTATTTCATAATTTTATCGAATATTTAGCAACTGAAATTGTGTTTTTTAAGGCAGAAATGCTTTAACACTGAGAGATATATTTTCAAAAAGGTTTATTATCATAATTAGCTTTTTATGATCAAAATCCTTCCTATGAAGATAATTGTAAAATACATGCAAATAAATTTTCCAACCCTCCTCTCCTTCCAGAAAAGAGTATTTTTTCCCCCATAGAGGTACAGTACCTTTATTTAGCTTTTTTTTTTTTTGGTTGGTTGTGGGGAGGGGTTTGGAGGGACGAAGGTAGGGGATTGGGCCCATTTGAAAAGTAAATGTGTATGGATTTGATTTGTTGTCTTACAAAACGTTAAATACTCCACTACCCCCATCGCAGCGCTAAACATCAAACCTGTAAAAAGCCCTTTGGCCTTATCTGGATTACATTTTTACTAGTAAACAACCCTTTTATCATCTCTCTTTTTTCTTGTCTAGGGTAAAACCAGGCACACAGTTACACTTTTCCACCAACTTCAGGCGTCTTTATTCTGCACCTCCCTGCCCAACCCTCCATAAGGCACTCTATACCCCCAGAATTTCGGTCACTGTGAGTGCCGCCTCGTTTCCATTTCCAAATATCTGCTATTAATAGCCTTGCTATAGTGGGCACGTGTGCCCACATCACCAAGCTGTCAGAGGAAAAGGAGGGAGGGCTTTCAATTCAACACGTGTACTCAAATTATAGATTAACCAGGTTCAGATGAGGCTGCAGGACGACCGGGAACAGGAAGGGGAGAGGAGAAACGAGAGGCTCCCAGGCTTGGGTAGGGAGGAGCCCCTCTACAGATGCCCAATCCCCCTAATTTACGTATCGCACGCCTCTGAATGGCGCTTATGGTTCTTTTTCTCCTTCATCATCATCATCTTCTTTTTCTTTTTTTACTACGCTTTGCAACCTACCTTGGTACCCTCAACCCTTCTCCCCCACCTTCCCTCTGCAGTGCAAGGCTTGAAAAACAGGCCATCCCACCAATCAGCAGGCCGCACAGGGAAACTCGCCCCGCCCCTCAGCCCGCATTGGGCCGAGGCGCGCTCCCCCGCGGCCCGGTGGGTCCGGGCCACTGAGCATGCCCAGCGCCTAGACTGCTGAGTGCCCCGCCGGCATCCTGCAGTGCCTGGGAGCCCGAGGCCGAGGAGGGTCCCGGCGTAGTAAAGGGGCGGCAACCCCAAACGGGCCGGGCATCAAAATGAGACAGCATTAAACCGAGTGACATCTCTGTGGGTCCTTAGTGCCAGGCGAGCAAGCAGGGACAAACTGCTTGTTTATAGGTCAGCTTAAAAAATAAAAAAACTTTGGGGAACATTTGCTTGTGAGGAGACTGATACCGCAAGGTGACCCTGAAAGGGGCGCTTCAAGTAGACCCAGGCTGCTGATCTGGTCCATTCATAAAGTACCCATTTTCCTGTACAGTTGAGCTGGCACCATCCTTGTTTTCTCCCTATTATCCTTGAGGTCAAGGTTAAAAATTTATAGGGTGGTTCAATGGGTGTGGGAGCTGTGTGTGAAAAAAACATTTCAGCCAATATTTGCACAGTAGGGTTTTGGCCTTATGAACCCTCTGAAGGTCCCTAACAGCTTTTTAAAGTCACGGGTAGACTTCGGAATATGATAAGGGACCTCTCATTTCCCCTCCCCCATGCCCTCAGCCTTATGTGTGAATCCCCCCCTCACTCGGATGGGCAAGGGGAGCAGAAGAAAAGGTGATATTTACATTTTCTCCCTAATTGATCAGCAGCTAATCCCTAGCGCCGGATGTGAGACACTTCCTGGGGATCCCTGTTCTCCTTTTGCACTGACCATAACTGCCCCGAGTCACTGCCCTTCGGCGTCCCTCTGTGCCTTCCAGGTACTTCACGGCAGCAAATCTGGGGATCCAAAGGTGGAGGGCTGGCCCAGAAGTCCTTTAGAAAACCTTACAAAAATACAGATCCCCTCACCACGGCCTATCGCCCTGAAGCCGAAATGTAGCTTTTTAATTTCCTGGGAGAAACAGCCTTGACTAGAAACCTCCCTCCCGTGGGTAAGTCTTACCTGCTAGGTAAGAGGCAGCCCAGCTCCCGCGCCCCCGCCTTCCCCCGGTCTCCCACTCGGGGCTCTGTAGCCGCAGTGCCCCCCCCGTCGCCCCCCACCCTCACTCCTGCGTCTTCTCGAGCTCGCCCCCTCCCGTTTTCCCAGACTCCCCTCGTGCTTTCGGGTAGCCACCCAAACACCCCCGCCCGCGCCCACCGCGGGGATTCCTGCGGGCCGGGGGCGCCCTGGGTGGCGCGCGGTGAGGGAGGCGCTGCGCCGGGGCTGGCGGCCGCGCAGGGGCGCTGTCCTAGCGCTGCGCCGGGGCTCGGCGCGGGCGCCGCTGCAGTACGGCCGGGGGGCGGAGAGGGGCGGGCGCGGGGCGGGCTCGGCCCGGAATGTAGAGACCCGGGCGGGAGCCTCCCGGCGGCGGCGGCTGCCCGGCTGCCGAGCGCGGAGGCTCCGTCACGTGTTTTTCTCCTCCGAGTGAGACGGCGGCGCGGTCGGAGGGGGCCGGCGCGCAGAGCCAGACGCCGCCGCCGCTTGTTTTGGTTGGGGCTCTCGGCAACTCTCCGAGGAGGAGGAGGAGGGAGGAGGGGAGAAGTAACTGCAGCGGCAGCGCCTCCCTAGGAACAGGCGTCTTCCCCGAACCCTTCAAAACCTCCCCCATCGCCTCTCGCCCTTGCCCCCTCCCCTCCTCCCCTGCCGACTGGAGCGAGGGGCAGGGATGAGCCTGTCCCTCCGGTCGGTCCCCAGCTGCACTGGCTGCCTGGTAGCGTTTCGCATGGAAAAGCCACTTTCTCCGCCCGCCGAGATGGGCCCGAATGGGGGCTGCAGAGGACGCGCCCGCGGGCGGCGGCAGCAGCAGCAGCAGCAGCAACAGCCGCAGCGCCGCGGTCTCTGCGATTGAGCTGGTATTTGGGCGGCTGGTGGCGGCTGGGACGGTTGGGGGGTGGGAGGAGGCGAAGGAGGAGGAGGGAGAACCCCGTGCAACGTTGGGACTTGGCAACCCGCCTCCCCCTGCCCAAGGATATTTAATTTGCCTCGGGAATCGCTACTTCCAGAGGGGAACTCAGGAGGGAAGGCGCGCGCGCGCGCGCTCCTGGAGGGGCACCGCAGGGACCCCCGACTGTCGCCTCCCCGCGCCAGACTCCAGCTGGGGCCACGAGAGATGCATCTTCGCCCCTTCCTGGTGGCGGCGGCGGCTGAGAGGAGACTTGGCTCTCGGAGGATCGGGGCTGCCCTCACCCCGGACGCACTGCCTCCCCGCCGGGCGTGAAGCGCCCGAAAACTCCGGTCGGGCTCTCTCCTTGGCTCAGCAGCTGCGTCCTCCTTCAGCAGCCCCTCCCCGGCACGGGGGGCGGCGTGGATTTCGGAGTCGGGGTTTCTGCTGCCTCCAGCCCTGTTTGCATGTGCGGGGCCGCAGCGAGGAGCCTCCGCCCCCCACCCGGTTGTTTTTCGGCGCCTCCCTCTGCTCAGCGGCAGTGGTGGCGGCAGCAGCATGGCGAGCCCTCCGGAGAGCGATGGCTTCTCGGACGTGCGCAAGGTGGGCTACCTGCGCAAACCCAAGAGCATGCACAAACGCTTCTTCGTACTGCGCGCGGCCAGCGAGGCTGGGGGCCCGGCGCGCCTCGAGTACTACGAGAACGAGAAGAAGTGGCGGCACAAGTCGAGCGCCCCCAAACGCTCTATCCCCCTTGAGAGCTGCTTCAACATCAACAAGCGGGCTGACTCCAAGAACAAGCACCTGGTGGCTCTCTACACCCGGGACGAGCACTTTGCCATTGCGGCGGACAGCGAGGCGGAGCAAGACAGCTGGTACCAGGCTCTCCTACAGCTACACAACCGTGCCAAGGGTCACCACGACGGAGCTGCGGCCCTCGGGGCGGGAGGTGGCGGGGGCAGCTGCAGCGGCAGCTCCGGCCTTGGTGAGGCCGGGGAGGACTTGAGCTACGGTGACGTGCCCCCAGGACCCGCGTTCAAAGAGGTCTGGCAGGTGATCCTGAAGCCCAAGGGCCTGGGTCAGACAAAGAACCTGATTGGTATCTACCGCCTCTGCCTGACCAGCAAGACCATCAGCTTCGTGAAGCTGAACTCGGAGGCAGCCGCCGTGGTGCTGCAGCTGATGAACATCAGGCGCTGCGGCCACTCGGAGAACTTCTTCTTCATCGAGGTGGGCCGTTCTGCCGTGACGGGGCCCGGGGAGTTCTGGATGCAGGTGGATGACTCCGTAGTGGCCCAGAACATGCACGAGACCATCCTGGAGGCCATGCGGGCTATGAGCGATGAGTTCCGCCCTCGCAGCAAGAGCCAGTCCTCGTCCAACTGCTCCAACCCCATCAGCGTCCCCCTGCGCCGGCACCATCTCAACAACCCCCCGCCCAGCCAGGTGGGGCTGACCCGCCGATCTCGCACTGAGAGCATCACCGCCACCTCCCCGGCCAGCATGGTGGGCGGGAAGCCAGGCTCCTTCCGCGTCCGCGCCTCCAGTGACGGCGAAGGCACCATGTCCCGCCCAGCCTCGGTGGATGGCAGCCCTGTGAGTCCGAACACCAACAGAACCCACGCCCACCGGCATCGGGGCAGCGCCCGGCTGCACCCCCCGCTCAACCACAGCCGCTCCATCCCCATGCCAGCTTCCCGCTGCTCGCCTTCGGCCACCAGCCCCGTCAGTCTGTCGTCCAGCAGCACCAGTGGCCATGGCTCCACCTCGGATTGTCTCTTCCCACGGCGATCTAGTGCTTCGGTGTCTGGTTCCCCCAGCGATGGCGGTTTCATCTCCTCAGATGAGTATGGCTCCAGTCCCTGCGATTTCCGGAGTTCCTTCCGCAGTGTAACTCCAGATTCCCTGGGCCACACCCCACCAGCCCGCGGTGAGGAGGAGCTAAGCAACTATATCTGCATGGGCGGCAAGGGGCCCTCCACCCTGACCGCCCCCAACGGTCACTACATTTTGTCTCGGGGTGGCAATGGCCACCGCCACACCCCAGGAACAGGCTTGGGCACGAGTCCAGCCTTGGCTGGGGATGAAGCATCCAGTGCTGCGGATCTGGATAATCGCTTCCGAAAGAGAACTCACTCTGCAGGCACATCCCCTACCATTACCCACCAGAAGACCCCGTCCCAGTCCTCAGTGGCTTCCATTGAGGAGTATACAGAGATGATGCCTGCCTACCCACCAGGAGGTGGCAGTGGAGGCCGACTGCCGGGACACAGGCACTCTGCCTTCGTGCCCACCCACTCCTACCCAGAGGAGGGTCTGGAAATGCACCCCTTGGAGCGTCGGGGGGGCCACCACCGCCCAGACAGCTCTACCCTCCACACTGATGATGGCTACATGCCCATGTCCCCAGGGGTGGCCCCAGTGCCCAGCAGCCGAAAGGGCAGTGGAGACTATATGCCCATGAGCCCCAAGAGCGTGTCTGCCCCACAGCAGATCATCAATCCCATCAGACGCCATCCCCAGAGAGTGGACCCCAATGGCTACATGATGATGTCCCCCAGCGGCGGCTGCTCTCCTGACATTGGAGGTGGCCCCAGCAGCAGCAGCAGTGCCATCCCTTCCGGGAGCAGCTATGGAAAGCTGTGGACAAACGGGGTAGGGGGCCACCACTCTCATGTCTTGCCTCACCCCAAACCCCCAGTGGAGAGCAGCGGTGGCAAGCTCTTACCTTGCACAGGTGACTACATGAACATGTCACCAGTGGGGGACTCCAACACCAGCAGCCCCTCCGACTGCTACTGTGGCCCTGAGGACCCCCAGCACAAGCCAGTCCTCTCGTACTACTCATTGCCAAGATCCTTTAAGCACACCCAGCGCCCCGGGGAGCCAGAGGAGGGTGCCCGGCATCAGCACCTCCGCCTTTCCACTAGCTCTGGTCGCCTTCTCTATGCTGCAGCAGCGGATGATTCTTCCTCCTCCACCAGCAGCGACAGCCTGGGTGGGGGATACTGTGGGGCTAGGCTGGAGCCCAGCCTTCCACATCCCCACCATCAGGTTCTGCAGCCCCATCTGCCTCGAAAGGTGGACACGTCTGCTCAGACCAATAGCCGCCTGGCCCGGCCTACAAGGCTGTCCCTGGGGGATCCCAAGGCCAGCACCTTACCTCGGGCCCGAGAGCAGCAGCAGCAGCAGCAGCAGCAGCAGCAACAGCAGCCCCTGCTGCACCCTCCGGAGCCCAAGAGCCCAGGGGAATATGTGAATATTGAATTCGGGAGTGATCAGCCTGGCTACTTGTCTGGCCCGGTGGCTTCCCGTAGCTCACCTTCTGTCAGGTGCCCATCCCAGCTCCAGCCAGCTCCCAGAGAGGAAGAGACTGGCACTGAGGAGTACATGAAGATGGACCTGGGGCCGGGCCGGAGGGCAGCCTGGCAGGAGAGCACTGGGGTCGAGATGGGCAGACTGGGCCCCGCACCTCCCGGGGCTGCTAGCATTTGCAGGCCTACCCGGGCAGTGCCCAGCAGCCGGGGTGACTATATGACCATGCAGATGAGTTGTCCCCGCCAGAGCTATGTGGACACCTCGCCAATTGCCCCTGTAAGCTATGCTGACATGCGGACAGGCATTGCTGCAGAGGAGGTGAGCCTGCCCAGGGCCACCATGGCTGCTGCCTCCTCATCCTCAGCAGCCTCTGCTTCCCCCACTGGGCCTCAAGGGGCAGCAGAGCTGGCTGCCCACTCATCCCTGCTGGGGGGCCCACAAGGACCTGGGGGCATGAGCGCCTTTACCCGGGTGAACCTCAGTCCTAACCGCAACCAGAGTGCCAAAGTGATCCGTGCAGACCCACAAGGGTGCCGGAGGAGGCATAGCTCCGAGACCTTCTCCTCAACACCCAGTGCCACCCGGGTGGGCAACACAGTGCCCTTTGGAGCCGGGACAGCAATAGGGGGCGGTGGCGGCAGCAGCAGCAGCGAGGATGTGAAACGCCACAGCTCTGCTTCCTTTGAGAATGTGTGGCTGAGGCCTGGGGAACTTGGGGGAGCCCCCAAGGAGCCAGCCCAACTGTGTGGGGCTGCTGGGGGTTTGGAGAATGGTCTTAACTACATAGATCTGGATTTGGTCAAGGATTTCAAACAGCGCCCTCAGGAGTGCAGCCCTCAACCGCAGCCTCCCCCACCCCCACCTCCTCATCAACCCCTGGGTAGCAGTGAGAGCAGCTCCACCCGCCGCCGCTCAAGTGAGGATTTAAGCGCCTATGCCAGCATCAGTTTCCAGAAGCAGCCAGAGGACCTTCAGTAGCTCAACTGGACATCACAGCAGGTGCGTTTCATGGTGACAAAAGTCAGAAGACAAAACTGTTTTTAACCTTGTGCTTCAATTCTGTTCTTCGCCTCTGCCCCTTCCTGTTCTTTCCCACTGCTTCCTCAGGGAGAATGCGCTTACATTCTCAGGGTACACAAGATGCTCACCACACACTGACATCTGGCAGAGAGTCAAACAAACATGTAGGAGCAGCCACAGGAGGGCTTTTTCGTTTGAGAATTTCCAAGTGAAGGAGTTACTGCCATATTTTTAAAACGTATATCCTATGCCAGTTCTGAGGTTTGTAAAGTTCCTACATAAGAAGCTTGATTGGTTTGTTGAAGTTGTATTTTCACTATATATTTAAGTCAGCCCCTACAGGGACCGTTCTACAGAAAATATTAACAGGGGCTAAACCCTTCCTTTAAGATAGTTTCTGGGCTAAACCCTTCCTTTAAGATAGTTTCTGGGAGCCCTTAAGGGTGATCTTATCGAGTTGTTCTCTGTACTTTCGTTCTGTGATTTCATAATACCAAGGCAACATAAACAGCAGCGGGAAACATTGATTTCTATTCATCCTGCCCTAAAAAGATAAGGAGTAAGAGCTTTTTAGAAATACGTGTTTAGAGAGAAGTGCCTATCTATTTTTATGATCTCTCAAAGTAATTATGGGTTACGTCGTCCTTTTGTTCGTGTACCAGGATTTGTGAAATATTATTCACACACCAACCCACCATCCCACGGGCCTGGCCTCTCTCATATAGGATATGCAGGAAACTCTGTATGTGTCTGGGACCCATGATTAAGAGTTATGGGAGTTCATCCTAGGATGTCTGCCTTACAGTTACCTCTTCTTGCACTGAGACATTACAGATATCATTTGGGGGCTACTAGACATCTTCTGTAAAATAACTTTTATTTGTTGAGAAGAATGCATACTAAGTCAGGAACATGCCTTAATATGTTTTGTTTTGTTTTGCATTGAATAGAAGGGCTAAACTGTATACCCTCCGCTTTTAGGGTATTTGTTGTGTGCCTTTAAGTTCAAGAGTAGATACCACAGTAAATGCTGAAAGTTGGCTTTAGGTCTTCTGTGGCTAATGCCATATTGAAAATGAAAAACATTTGTAATAGGAAATTAGCCTGCCCTTCATTCTGTTGATCCTGTTTTCTGGTGGTCATGATTGTGGGTAGAAGAGAGGAGTACAGTTTGCAAATAATGTGATGAGTTGGCAATACAGAAGTTTCCAGCATTTGGAAACATTTTACTCTGACAAACTGATTGTCTTGTGAATTTTATCTATGCTCCACAGAATAAGCTTTTCAAAGCATTGATTTTTCTTAATTTGTGTCAATTCATAAGAAATTAATCTGTGTCCTGGTTACCTATTGATAGGTATTTGTTTATCATGTGTTCATAGTCTTCTTAATTCTGTTTCCAATATTCGATCCATATCATTCTCTATTTTGTAGAACAAGAAAAAAGTATATGAACACCGAAATGAAGATTTTAGGTGATATGTTATAAAAAGCATTTATTTTAGCAGTATTTATTTCAACATTTATTTTCATCATTCACTAGAAGATTTAATTGTGTATGTGAATGTCAACAGTACAAATCTTGTTATATCAAATGATGTTTTTGGGAGTCAAAATCCCTCAACACTTTAAGCATTTGTATTATAAAGTGCCTCATTGGTAAAATAATGAGAATTTGAAGGAAACAAGCCCAGCAGAACTAAAATTTTGGTTTTAAAGGAGATGAAGAGAGTAAGTTTTTCTTACTTGTCATCTTAATTTGTTTAGGTTTCTTTTTATAGAGTAGAATAAATAATGTTTGCTCTGAAGAAAATTGATGTGCAACTAGAATTTTCATTTTTAAAAAGGGCTTTAAAATAAAATTCTCCTATGTGTTGGATGCATTAAAAAAAAACAAAAAACTCTACCACCTTCTATCCTTAACCTTCTTTGGGAAAATAAAATATTCTGGAAAAATCAATCATATAATCCTATTTCTAATAATTCTGGAGTAACAATAGACCATGCTTTGCACCGTACCAGGAAAATTCTATAATGCATATTTGAGATGTTTGTGTTGGTGTTTAAAGTGAGGCACCAAATGCTACCTGGCACATTTACATCCTGATTTCTGCTTGCTTGCCTGTGCCCTGTTGAGTCCAAAGATGTTATTCCATAGTTATCTGAAACAGACAGAAGTCAGACCTGTGAGTGGCAAACAGCTTCTGCTCCGAATGAGTATGTGTGTGCAAACATTATTTTCCTCACTTCCTCAGCAATTGCTGTCTTTGCTTTTTTTCCTCATTTCTCAGGTAAAACCTGAGACTCGGTGAAAGGAATAGAGGTATGATGAGGGAGGGGTGTGCTCTGTTGAAACATCTCGGCTTGTTTAAAATTTTTCATTGTGTTAGAGGAGAACACTTGTGAAGCACTGAGCTCAGGAGCTCTACTTGTTGGAAGCCTTTCTGCTTTACCTGTAGTCCAGTAACCTTTTCTGCCTGCCCTTTCTCTTGCATCGCCTCTTAGTTCTGGCCTGCTCGTTTTCTAGTACTATCCCCTGCCATCCCTTTGTTTCCACCTCTTATTTCATGTTCCTGACATTGTCGTTTTTTTCTTTTGCTCCTTTTCAGAATTTCGCAGTACTTGTGGCCCACTCTCTGCAGAGAGTAAATTGAGAGCCCAAGAAGCAGGGCAAAAATAGCCTCTCAGACTCGGTCATAGCAGCCCCGCCACCTTTATCCGGCATCAAATTTGTCTTTTAGTTTTGAAACTGCAGCTGACAAAGACACAGACCCCAGCCATGCCTTTTGGGTTCAGTTTTTTGTTTTTGTCATTCTTTGTTATACCCTCCCCCTTTAAAAGACAAAAAAAAAAAAAAAAAAAACCAGAAAAAAACAGAAAAAGACTCTTTCCATTTCTTTTTCATTCTGTTTCCTTTTTTGTGATGTCAAGGATTCCGTGCCTCCAAGGTTGCCTCCCCTCCCTCCCCTTTCCCCAGCAGTGTGGCCTTTTTGGCTGGCGCAAACCCTCTCAGCCCTGGCACTTTCCCTTTTCCGGGTCACCTCCGCTTCCTGCATTCCTTCTCCTCCCTCCTCCGAGCCCCCTTTCGCCCCGGGTGGGGGAATCTGGAGCCAGGCCGCCCTCGGATCTCCCGCCCCAGCCCGTCTCGGGTCGTCCAGGCCGGCCGGGCCCCTTCCCCGGCCGCGTGGTCTGCGCTGGCTGGCTAGGCCCCGCCCTCGGGCACAGCCGCGCGACTCCGGGTCCCGGGCGGGCGGGGCGGCTGGGCGCTGATTGGCCCCCTCCACAGCCAATCAGCGTGTGAAACGGCTGAGCCGGGTCGGGCGGGGGGCGGGGCTTTCCGCAGGTCCCCTGGCGGTGGTAGCGGGCGGGCGGCTTTGGGCTGCTTTTTACCACCCCGCCTGACACCTCTTTCCCGCGGGTGCCCGCAGGCTGAGCCACAGGCCCCCTCCGCACCGCGCCCGCCGACTGAGGACGTTGTGCCCTCAGCCGTATTCTTGCATTGGGACCAGAATCCTAAGAATGAAAAAGTCCAACCAGCCCACGGACGGGGGCCGGAAACACACACTTCCTCTTATTTTTAATTGAGAAAAATCCAGGCCGTAACCATGTGACGAGCCCCATTTTGTTTCCCTCCTCTCTTTACTACGGTTTACTACGAGGCCACGTTCCTTCGTCTTCCTGTCTCGAGATCCGCGAGCAGGAAGGGAGCCCCGCACGTGGCTGCGGGCCTGCGGGCCGGGTGGGGTTGGTCGGCGATTCCTGCCCGCCCCCCGCCACCAAGGGAGGGAGAGAGACCTGCGAGTGCTGCGGCTGCCATCGTTTTTGGTCATTGGGGGAGGGGAAGTTCCTTTGGCTTGAAAGTGCCCTAGGCTCCATAGGCTTTACTGCAAAGCACCTGAGCTAGGTAAGAGCTGGGAAAACGCATCCTCCTGGGCTGTGAGGGAGCTCACAGAGAAATGAAAGACGGGACTGCGGCTTGCAGATCCTGAGAACTCGGTGTGACAAGGGTTTGGGTAGTGTGTTCCTTCAAGGCTTAGAGGAAATGCTGTCGCGTTCTCAGACACATTCATTTTTCCATCATTGACAGTCCCAGTGACAGCCCGTCAATTTAGGCTAGGCACATCGATTTTGAAAGCTTACTACATTTGTGTTGTGCACCCTCCAGTAACCAAAATTATGTGAGATATATTACTACATGGGATGGAAAATGTGTTGAGATTTGGCCTTTCTAAAATAAGGAAAATAAGAAAGAGAAGTGCTATGGGCGTATTTTCTCCTCCTTCCCTCTCAAATAAGCATTTTTCACCAGCCAGCATCCCTCTTGCATCACTGAATCATAAGATCCCAGGGCAGCGCTTTTTCTGAGGGGCCAAGTGAAACATCACAGGTGGAAACGTACCAAGCAGGTGCAAATGCTATGCCCCAAAACTGCTACTGAGCAGTGGGAGAGAGTTTCTCTGTTATTCCAGAAAAGTTTGAGCATCTAATAATTTGCTTAACGTTTGCAATTGTTTAGGTAGCTTTTTATATTTAAAAAAATCCATAAAATGTTGCATATATTGTAGTCATTTCTCTTAGTTTACCCTCAATAAATACTATCTCCAGCATTGCCTTACAGGAAGAGACTTGGGATCCAAAGGGCATGCAACCTTTTTTTTTTTTTTTTAATCAGAATTCCAGGAAAATAGCTTTGTGCTATCTTAAATGATGCAATGGAAAAAGCAGTTCTTGGGAGCCAGAGATCTTGGGCTCCAACACAGCCTGTGCCCTTCACCAGCTGAGTGACCTTGGGCAAGTCACTTAATTTGTCTGGACCTATTTCTTCATCAGTAACTTGAGGATTTTGTTCTAAATTATTCTAACCTCCTTTGCAGCTCTAAACATAGGAATGTTGTGGAGAAAATGACTGATACTCTTTAATGGGTCAGTTGCAATGAGGATTCTGAAGAAGAAGCTGTTGACAGGGTCATCATAAAGCATTAGAATAGCCTGTTCTGTCCATTTCTAACCTTTGGATCAGACATTCTTTACGACCAGACCGGGGCCTGGAAGGAAAACATTGTTTGATTCAGGCCTGACATTAACCTTTCTTGCTTCAAAGGGGCGTTTTCAAGTTTTAACAGACCCCAAGACAAACCCTCCTGACTAACCAGCCTAAGTTTTTGGAACCATCTCTAGAGTGGATTATGCTCCTCTTCCTTCCGCATTTTTAAAAATAAAATGTGTGTGGGAAGGCAAGGCACCTGCTAGTTCCTACATCCTAAGGTCAGCTCTCAGAAACATCCCACCCCTCCCCACAGTATAGATTAAGCTTTGACCAGTGCACACTGCAGAAATTAACACATGCATCCTGTTGGAAATCACCTCTTTTTTGGGGGTGGCGTATTTGTGGATAATGTTTCGCATTTGTACGGTCAGTGTTCTTCAGTGAGATAGCCATTTAAGTGAATGGAAAGGAAATTTGAGAAGCCAATTGGGAACTATAGGAGGGCTTCCAAAATTTTTTGTTTAGCTTTATTTTTCTTGCTTAGGTGTATGAAACAACTCAGTATTTCTCTTGCTGGCAAAATTAGTGTTGTCCAGATTTTTTTGTGTTTTAGGATTTTTGATTAGTTGAGCCAACACTGCTCTTCCAACCCTGTGTTATCTTGGCTATTGAGTTGCCAGTATATTCAGAAGCTCCTACATTTTTTGTCCCTCCATGTGGATTTCACAAGTCATTAAAATAGTCTGTTGCCTCTTAAGAAACTCCATGGACTTATTCTCTTCCAATCCTCTCACTATAATCAGATATGTGTCTTAGTTGAATAGTATATAAATCGTTCCTTTTATTTTGATGGGTTGCTAATTTAGTATATTGGAACATTTCACGGTTTTAAGGTTTTGTTTTGTTTTAAAGAAAGCCATTTCCTCAGTTATTTCCTTATGTTACAAAGTTACTGGAAATTGTATTCAAGGAAAATAGCTTCTTGTGAATCATGCTTGAAGCCAGTTTCACACTGAAGATCCTGTAACTTTTTTTCATACTAGTATTTTTTTGTATGTAAAATAATAGATCCTGCCTCTACCACATTTATAATTATGTAACTGATTTATTCTTTCGTTACCTTATTAGTCCATAACTATGCAGCAGACTTTGAAAGTTCTTTCTAAATGTTGTTGAAACATGTTCAGAAAGTGTAATCATATTGAGTTTTAACTTAAAATTACGTTTAAATATTAGTATGATATAATAATTGTATAGTAATTTCAAACTAGTATGACATAGTTACTAAAATTTATTGTAAAGCTTTTTAAGAGGATAGATTAGTAAGTATCATCTATTTGCTCCTATTTTCGTCTTACACTTCGGAAATAGTAGTATCTCTCCCATTCTTAATTCACTGAAAAAGGGAGAAGATGGATTAGATAAGTATAAGGTACTGTCATGTGTGATAAAAGGAACACTTTTCATTTTAATAGTAGTCTTGCAGCAGGCTCTGCTATAATCTATTTGTTGAAATAAATTTGGTTGGATAAATGTTATTTGTGCTTATTCAGTGAGTCAGTGATCTTTGAATAATAGAGCTTTGAAAAAGATGTGTTTATGTTGAAAAGGCTTTTTGACCCTTTTTCTGTATTTTCCATTGATAATGGCAGTAGAGTTGAACACATGGGTCAGACTGTGATTCTAGTTGCAGCTATCTTAAAGCAGAATGGAGATTTTGTGGTTTTATTACTCTACCAGGAAGGTTTTATTGAGTAAGCTGAGTTGGATTGCATTCATTGTATTCCTTTTACCATCCGAAGTTTTTAAAATATTGAATATTACATCTGTATCCTTGCACTCTGCTTTTATTGTTGACCAAAGAATACTTTGATGCGTGTTCTCTGATCCTCCCTGACATATTTAGGTCATGTTGCTGAACAGTATCACTTAATCTTGAGAAGTTTTCTCACGTTTGTTGAAATGATCAAAGAGACTTTTTTTTGCAAATATATGTAATGTGGCAAACAAATTATGTTTTCCACAGAAAGTCATGGTTTTTACTTTTAGGAAGGATATGATCTAAGTGAGCTAGCAAAATATTAAAAGCCATTTATAAACATTTAGCAGTTAGTTAAAGGCCACTGGAATATTCAGTAATTGCTATGTAGTCAACTATAATTTATCTAATCTTCTCCAATCGTCATGTCCCTATTCACTTCAAAATTATTTGGAGGGCTCTATGGATATGAAAAATAATTATATTTACTCTTGAGTTTTAGGGCTTATGGGAACAATCAGAAGATCAGAAGCTCTTTAATTGTCTTTAATACTGTTCAAGCCCATCAGCCATTTCTCAAGCCTAACATAAATTATCTGCTTTTGGTCAAATAGGCCCTAAGCCATTTTTTGTTGTTCTTCCCCTCTCCTTCCTTTTACTCAGTAAGCACTATTGAGCACCTATCGTGTTCCATGTAGTACACCTTTTATTGAAAGGGGATGAAGGTAGATTCATGGAAATGGAGGTAAAAAATGGTACTGAGAGGAGATCACCAAAGTAGTTACCAAATTTCTTATGACATAAGTTATCCAGGAGAAACAAATCAAGATTCAGATTGTGTAGTTCACAAAAGTTGGCATTTTTCATAAACCTAAAGGGCAAAAGTGCCCATCTGCCTTAAAGGTTTGTGTTTTTCTGAATCTTTCTAACCGTGGCTTCCTGTCTGACAATACCATCAGCATACTAAATAATCAGGAAGGCTGTTGAAACTCTCATTTGGAAGAATGGCCCATTTTTGGATATTAAGCTTGCAAATGTAATATTGACAAAAAGCAGGAAAAAGATATCTTGGCTTTGGATCTTTAGTCCCAGTGAAAGTAGCCAGAAGAAGAGGCATCCAACTGTTAAATGAAGAGGGGTTGAATGTGGACTTGTTATGGGTGGCCAGTGTTAGGAAACATGGGGTGAAAGTAGGGGCTACAAAAGAAATTTTCAAGTCTTTTCTTGTTAGCTTTGTTATTACAGGACTTTTTTCTTTTTTTTCCTTTGGGTGGGTGGTTTTTATTTTTAATAAAGAAAGGTTCCAACACTTTTAACTGTGGTTCCTTGCTTGCTTCTGGCTGGAAGTATAATCACTTTTGAGATTTCTCTCCCTGTGTTTTGATGCTGTGCAGTCATATTTATTTTTAAGTTGTGGTAGTCTCTTACAGAAACATTTTTAAAAAGCTTTTTTTAAGACTACCAAGTTTTATAATAGCTTGCTGGGTCTCTTCACACTATTTTTTGTCTATATTTTTGTATAGGTGATACATGTACATGCTATAAGTTTCAAGTGGTTTTTTTTCTTTTTTAACGTGGAGAGTGAAACATCAAACTTCCTCCCACCTTTGTCCCCAGTTTCTCATAGGCCACCATCACTGCTGGGTTTTGTTTATCTTTCCAGAGATAGACTGCTTATAAATTTTGAAGCTTTGTAATAGAAAGTTGGTTAAATGCCCAACTGCTCCAAGTCTTCTATGGAAGAATATGCTCAGATCCCAAATTTCAGCACTTAAAGGGGCACAGCAGATAATACACCTCGTACAACAGACTTACTTGTTTTTTGTTTGTTTGTTTGTTATTCTTAAAGGGAAAAAAAGGACACACTACTTTCCATGTCTCTTTTCAATCCTGAGGTTCAAAAATTTCTAGAGGCCGGGCGCGGTGGCTCAAGCCTGTAATCCCAGCACTTTGGGAGGCCGAGACGGGCGGATCACGAGGTCAGGAGATCGAGACCATCCTGGCTAACATGGTGAAACCCCGTCTCTACTAAAAATACAAAAAAAAAAACTAGCCGGGCGAGGTGGCGGGCGCCTGTAGTCCCAGCTACTCGGGAGGCTGAGGCAGGAGAATGGCGTGAACCCGGGAGGCGGAGCTTGCAGTGAGCCGAGATTGTGCCACTGCACTCCAGTCTGGGCGACAGAGCGAGACTCCGCCTCAAAAAAAAAAAAAAAAAAAAAAAAAATTTCTAGAGATTAATCAATCTAGCACAACAGTGAAAGGGGAAAATATAGATTAAAAAATGATCTGGTTTTTCAAGTTCGAAATGTGCAAATTAAGAAATGTGTCTTATTTATTTGTTTGTTTATTTTTGTTTGCTTTTTGAGATGGAGTCTCACTCTGTCACCCAGGCTGGAGTGCAGTGACACAATCTTGGCTCCCTGTAACCTTCGCCTCCCAGGTTCAAGCCTTTCTCTAGCATCAGCCTCCTGAGTAGCTGGGCTTACAGGTGTGTGCCACCACACCTGGCTAATTTTTGTATTTTTAGTACAGACGGGGTTTCACCATGTTGGCCAAGCTGGTCTTGAACTCCTGACCTCAAGTGATCTACCCGCCTCGGCCTCCCAAAGTGCCAGGATTATAGGTGTGGGCCATCACACCTGGCCAGAAAAGTTTTAAGTTTTAAACACCACCAATTTAAATCTTTATTACTTCATTTTCTTTTCCTGTTCACTTCCATGGTACTTAGGCATTCATTCCCCCAAGACTGGGTGAATAGCTACTTCTTAATATAGTGTAATGGGATTAAGTATTAAGGTTAAGGATCTTTTTGAAGACTTTCTGGATACCAATGCCTCCTATTTTTCAGTGCTCAAAAGAATTAATGCTTTTTATTGGAATAGTCTTTCAACATTTCAAATTCTGGGAGCAATTTATTTTGTACATAGGACTACATACAACTAATTAATGAAATTTATTTATACTGGCGATGTCCTCTTACTTCTTTTCTCCAAAGTTATTAATACTGGACAGGAATGGAATTTAGAGAATCTACCCTATCTCCTAAGGAAGGTGGGTATCGCTGAGATAATTTCTATTTTGAAGCAAAGAGGAGCTTCTCTAATGGTCAAAAACATTGATGACTGACACCCTGCTATTCTTGCTAATTGTGGTCCAGGAAGAGAATGAATAGAATGGGGTAGCTCTTGTTACAAAATAGAAACTTTCGAGAATGTGGTAACAGATAACATTTGAATTAGAGACTGGGCACCGTGGCTCACGCCTGTAATCCCAGCACTTTGGGAGGCCAAGGTGGGTCGATCACCTGAGGTTAGGAGTTGGAGACCAGCCTGACCATCATGGTGAAATCCTGTCTCTACTAAAAATACAAAAATTAGCTGCACGTGCTGGCAGGTGCCTGTAATCCCAGCTACTCGGGAGACTGAGGCAGGAGAATCACTTGAACCTGAGAGACAGAGATTGCAGTGAGCCGAGATCACACCACTGCACTCTAGACTAAAAGACAAGAGCGATACTCCATCTACAAAAAAAAAAAAAATTGAATTAGAATCATCAGTGTTTGATCGTGTTTTTGGTGACTTACCAATAAGAGTATACTAATAGCAGTAGTATCAGTTTTCTTCCAGATTAAAGTAAGGAAGAATGAAATTCATCAATATGAAGGAAAATTTTAAAAAGTTGTTAAAGAATTTTATGTCTAGTTTCTCAGGAGTATATATCATTTGGCTTTCAATATGTAACAAACCACAACCAAATAAAGTGCTTTAAAACATTAGTCGTTTACTAGGTCACAATTCTGTGTGTTGGTAATTTAGGCCGAGTTGCGCTGGGCAGTTCTTCTGCTTGTCTCATCAGGCTAAACACATGCAGTTCAGTCAGTTGGAGGATTGGCTGGGGGCTGGTTGTCTAGGATTCTGTTCCTAACATATCTAGTGGATGATGCTGGCTGTCATTTGGTGCTTGCTATTGACTGGTCCACGTGTCCCCAGCAGCC
Organism: Rhinopithecus roxellana; assembly: GCF_007565055.1. Classification (NCBI taxonomy): domain Eukaryota; kingdom Metazoa; phylum Chordata; class Mammalia; order Primates; family Cercopithecidae; genus Rhinopithecus; species Rhinopithecus roxellana. The sequence goes on from NC_044562.1 coordinate 22,626,663, forward strand.
TGACCCAGTCCTCATGTGGTATTGAACCGGTTCCCAGCAGCAAAAGCAGGGAAGCAGTGAATGCATAAGTACTTTTCAAGCCTCTGCTTACATCACATTTGCTACTATCCCATTGCCTAAAGCAAGTCACATAGCCACATCCAGTATCAAGGGGATAAAATAGAGATACTATTAGAAAATCCGTATTTTCTGACTTACTATGATACCATAGTATACTAAGTGCAGTTATTTTGTTGTCATTACTAAATGTTTATCAACTGCATTTGAACATTTAGAATCAAATTATTCTTAGATGTTTATAGTGAACAGTTCTACTTTTGGGTGAAATATCAGCGATTTCCTTCATACTAATTTTTTTGGAAACATGAACACGTATATTCCCTTAAATAAATACTGATTGAGTTTATTCTATGAGCCAGGCAGTGGAGACTGAAATAGATGTGTCCCTGCCTTTGTGGCACTTTACAGGGGGCAAAGAATAGACAAGTAAATAAAGAAATATGCTACTGCAAAATGTGGCGTGAGGAAGAGGAAGGGCAGAGTGTTAATGAAGTCGAATAATGGGCACTACTGTAAATGTAGGGGCAGGAAATGATTTCAGAAAATACATAATGTACTTCTGTTATTCAGGTTTGTAAAGGAGAAACACATATTTTTATATTACATGCTCTGTGGGCCAAGTGCAGATTCAGGTCTTGATGGCATCTTTTTAAGAGTTAGATCTCCTTAAGAATACCTCTTATTAGATGAGTGAAGGCTGAAAGCTCACCTCTAAGTAAAACATTGAAAAATGACTATTGAGGTTTCTAGTAGTAGATGTGGTTGTCTCTATTTTTAGTGCCATTGGTGGCTGGTAAAAATATACTATTTGTTCTAGATGTCTAATATGAGCTGGTTAGAGGATTATACTTCTGTTTCATTTTGTTTTGTTTTGGGACAGAGTCTCATTGTGTTGCCCAGGCTGGAGTGCAGTGGTGCGATCTTGGCTCGCTGTAGCCTCCGCCTCCTGGGTTCCAGCGATTCTCCTACCTCAGCACTTGAGTAAATGGGATTACAGGGGTGCGCCACCACACCAGGCTAATTTTTGTATTTTTAGTAGAGACGAGGTTTCACCATATTGGCCAGGCTGGCCATGAACTCCTGACCTCAAGTGATCTGCCCACCTTGGCCTCCCAAAATGCTGGGATTGCAGGCATGAGCCACAGCACCCAACCAAGGATTACACTTTGTAACAGTCTTCAGGTGGCTCACATAGGACTTGAAAACGAATATGGTACTGGAAGGGAACCCAGAGCCAGGGGATATCTTCCCACTGTCCCTTCACCAATGGCTGACTGCTTGTCCCCACTTACACAACAAGCTGAGCCACATGAGAACTGGTGCAGGGCGCTGGACATTTTGTAGGGGAGAGGTGGATAGCAAGGGCCTAAATGGAGTCAGAGACTTTGAAATGGTTTGAAAGGGCTTTTGCTGCCTGAGCAAAAATCTAGATTTGGGTAACACAGAGTTGCTGATTGTTGGAAGGCAAATGCAAATGGTTTGCCATATCCCACTCAAAGCAAAGGCAGTACTTTAGTTAACTCTTCACCCAGCTCTCCCATCAGCTACTATTTACATTTTTCTTTTACCAGAATCTCAAACACCTTAATAAATGTTCCTGAGGTTACAGAACAAAACAAAACAAGACACTGGATAAAATATGTCATGGAGGGAGCCAAGTGGGAGAAACTGAAAGTTTGATGTGGTGGTATTTATATTGTTATCTTGGCAGCTCCAGTCCACCCCACTAACCCACCCCTTACTAGCTCCCTCTGCCCCCCTTCCCAATTCCAGCATACTCTTTGAACCACAGCTAAACAATAACTTCCTTTCAAAGCGAATCCCATTCCTTCTGGTTAGGTTAAGGAATATTAATACTACATTTTTAAAGGAATGAGTAATAAATTAATTTCTAAAAATATTTTATTTCCACTTGTAGAGTACCCTGGAAGTTACCAAGAGTATAATTAAAACTCCCTTTTTCCCAAACGTGTGTGTATGTGTGTGTGTGTGTGTGTGTGTGTGTGTATTTAGGGGTGAGGAGGAGGACTAGGGAGTGGAAACTGCAGTCCAATAAAAAAGGTTACATTCCTAAAACTTGGTCTTTAAAAATATTTTGCAGCCTGAGCCTTTGATCCCCCACAAGTCCCTACAAAGGCCGACCTTCAGAAAGTGTGCAGGCTTGTTGTTTTCTTGGGCCTTTGAACTGGGTGAAGAATGTGTCTCAAGATGGAAAAATGAATGGCTGGTGCTTTAGCTTCCAGCTTGAAGCTCGCTGGAGGAATGTTATTGTGTCTTCAAAGCCTGCTTCCCACCACGCTGTATTAGTTAGATGGGCTCATGGAAAACGTCTTTGCATTATCAAGTACACAGCAAAAACCCATACCACCCAATTCGATCTAATTCACTGGCTCCTTTTAGGTGGATTTTTAATTCATGTGTCTCTTCTCTATGAATAGAGCCTCATTCCACGGCTCCCTCCTTAGCCTGACTCATAGGATTTACTGTTACTCACCAGTTTAGGAAACTTCAGCATTTTTCTTTTCTTTTCCTTGTTTGTGGATGGGAAATACTATTTTAAAAAATAATGGCGGAAGGTATTTAGGAACAACTCTCTTAGCTAAGAAGAGTTCTGAATGGATTTCCAGCAAAAGTAAGTAAAATCACATTTGCAATGTAAAATCAATGCATTTAAATGCATTGAACAAAGAAAATGCCGAAACCTTATATTAGCTGGGTTCAAGTGTACCTACCACCCTACCTCTCTTTTTAGTTCAGAAAATTGACCCCTTCGTGAAGGATGATGGAAGCGGTAACACCACCTCTCTTTGCTCCAGTTACTGGTTTTATGGCACTCCTTCCTACTAAAAATTGTGAGCTATTTGAGAGTAGGCTCACTCTTCATTTCATGACTCCATCATCCAAGTTGGTGCTCACAAAGCACTTGCCACGTATTTATCAACAGTTCAGGGAAGAGTCTTGGATCAAGGGAGAGGGTGGCTTTAGAAAAGTTTCAAACAAGAACAATAATGTGGTTATTTTTCGAGTACCTCAAACCGTTTCATTTGTCAAGTATTTTAAAAATTCAGATTTAACAATATCAGATATATTAAAAACAGTCGATCAAAATTACAAGAGTTTTTGTAACGTGGTATGACTGGATATAAAAACTTGGATGAAATTAATTGCAACTTCCTAGGTATCTTAAGTCTTGGACACTTCCTCCGTTCCCCCAAACCATTCTTTTGAAGATTGACAGGAACTTTGCTTTGTTTTGACAAGATTTATTTTTGTGCTTCCAACACTAGCTCATCAACTTTTATTCTACTAATATAGTTCTTCTGATGTTAATTGTAGCTTACTGATCTAGGTCATAGCGTAGCATTTTCACTGAGGTTTCAGATACCAAAGGCAATGAGAAAATTATTTGAAAAATAGCATTATATCACAGCTACCTCTAATTTTATTTTATTTTATTTATTTATTTGAGGCAGAATCTCGCACTATTGCCCGGGCTAGAGTACAGTGGCGCGATCTCAGCTCACTGCAACCTCCGCTTCCCGGGTTCAAGTGACTCTCCTGCCTCAGCCTCCCAAGTAGCTGGGATTATAGACGCCTGGCACCACGCCCAGCTAATTTTTTGTATTTTTAGTAGAGACAGAGTTTCACCATGTTGGCCAGGCTGTTCTCAAACTCCTGACTTCATGATTCACCTGCCTTAGCCTCCCAAAGTGCTGGGATTACAGGCATGAGGCACCGCGCCCAGCCGCTACCTCTATTTTTAAAAAGAGGCCAGTTAGAAAGTTTATGATTCATAGATTTCCCTCTTGATGTGTCCCATTGCTCCTCCTTTTTGTTCCTGTTGGGAATATTGTTGCTAATTAGTCCCTCTACTAAAATATGGATAAGGTTTAGGAAAAGGAATTATATTTATTTATTTATTTATTTATTTTTTTTTTTTATTATACTTTAAGTTCTAGGGTACATGTGCATAACGTGCAGGTTTGTTACATATGTATACTTATGCCATGTTGGTGTGCTGCACCCATCAACTCGTCAGCACCCATCAATTCATCATTTATATCATGTATAACTCCCCAATGCAATCCCTCCCTCCTCCCCCCTCCCCCCTCCCCATGATAGGCCCCAGTGCGTGATGTTCCCCTTCCCGAGTCCAAGTGATCTCATTGTTCAGTTCCCCCCTATGAGTGAGAACATGCGGTGTTTGGTTTTCTGTTCTTGTGATAGTTTGCTAAGAATGATGGTTTCCAGCTGCATCCATGTCCCTACAAAGGACGCAAACTCATCCTTTTTTATGGCTGCATAGTATTCCATGGTGTATATGTGCCACATTTTCTTAATCCAGTCTGTCACAGATGGACATTTGGGTTGATTCCAAGTCTTTGCTATTGTGAATAGTGCCGCAATAAACATACGTGTGCATGTGTCTTTGTAGTAGAATAATTTATAATCCTTTGGGTATATACCCAGTAGTGGGATGGCTGGGTCATATGGTACATCTAGTTCTAGATCCTTAAGGAATTGCCATACTGTTTTCCATAATGGTTGAACTAGTTTACAATCCCACCAACAGTGTAAAAGTGTTCCTATTTCTCCACATCCTCTCCAACACCTGTTGTTTCCTGACTTCTTAATGATTGCCATTCTAACTGGTGTGAGATGGTATCTCATTGTGGTTTTGATTTGCATTTCTCTGATGGCGAGTGATGATGAGCATTTTTTCATGTGTCTGTTGGCTGTATGAATATCTTCTTTTGAGAAATGTCTGTTCATATCCTTTCCCCACTTTTTGATGGGGTTGTTTGTTTTTTTCTCGTATATTTGTTTGAGTTCTTTGTAGATTCTGGATATTAGCCCTTTGTCAGATGAGTAGGTTGCAAAAATTTTCTCCCATTCTGTAGGTTGCCTGTTCACTCTGATGGTAGTTTCTTTTGCTGTGCAAAAGCTCTTTAGTTTAATTAGATCCCATTTGTCAATTTTGGCTTTTGCTGCCGTTGCTTTTGGTGTTTTAGACATGAAGTCCTTGCCCATGCCTATGTCGTGAATGGTACTACCTAGGTTTTCTTCTAGGGTTTTTATGGTATTAGGTCTAACATTTAAGTCTCTAATCCATCTTGAATTAATCTTCGTATAAGGGGTAAGGAAAGGATCCAGTTTCAGCTTTCTACTTATGGCTAGCCAATTTTCCCAGCACCATTTATTAAATAGGGAATCCTTTCCCCATTTCTTGTTTCTCTCAGGTTTGTCAAAGATCAGATGGCTGTAGATGTGCGGTATTATTTCTGAGGACTCTGTTCTGTTCCATTGGTCTATATCTCTGTTTTGGTACCAGTACCATGCTGTTTTGGTTACTGTAGCCTTGTAGTATAGTTTGAAGTCAGGTAGCGTGACGCCTCCAGCTTTGTCCTTTTGACTTAGGATTGTCTTGGCAATGCGGGCTCTTTTTTGGTTCCATATGAACTTTAAAGCAGTTTTTTCCAATTCTGTGAAGAAACTCATTGGTAGCTTGATGGGGATGGCATTGAATCTATAAATAACCTTGGGCAGTATGGCCATTTTCACGATATTGATTCTTCCTATCCATGAGCATGGTATGTTCTTCCATTTGTTTGTGTCCTCTTTGATTTCACTGAGCAGTGGTTTGTAGTTCTCCTTGAAGAGGTCCTTTACATCCCTTGTAAGCTGGATTCCTAGGTATTTTATTCTCTTTGAAGCAATTGTGAATGGAATTTCATTCCTGATTTGGCTCTCTGCTTGTCTGTTACTGGTGTATAAGAATGCTTGTGATTTTTGCACATTAATTTTGTATCCTGAGACTTTGCTGAAGTTGCTTATCAGCTTAAGGAGATTTTGGGCTGAGACGATGGGGTTTTCTAAATATACAATCATGTCATCTGCAAACAGGGACAATTTGACTTCTTCTTTTCCTAACTGAATACCCTTGATTTCTTTCTCTTGCCTGATTGCCCTAGCCAGAACTTCCAACACTATGTTGAATAGGAGTGGTGAGAGAGGGCATCCCTGTCTTGTGCCAGTTTTCAAAGGGGATTTTTCCAGTTTTTGCCCATTCAGTATGATATGAGCTGTGGGTTTGTCATAAATAGCTCTTATTATTTTGAGGTACGTTCCATCAATACCGAATTTATTGAGCGTTTTTAGCATGAAGGGCTGTTGAATTTTGTCAAAAGCCTTTTCTGCATCTATTGAGACAATCATGTGGTTCTTGTCTTTGGTTCTGTTTATATGCTGGATTATGTTTATTGATTTGCGAATGTTGAACCAGCCTTGCATCCCAGGGATGAAGCCCACTTGATCATGGTGGATAAGCTTTTGGATGTGCTGCTGAATCCGGTTTGCCAGTATTTTATTGAGAATTTTTGCATCAATGTTCATCAGGGATATTGGTCTAAAATTCTCTTTTTTTGTTGTGTCTCTGCCAGGCTTTGGTATCAGGATGATGTTGGCCTCATAAAATGAGTTAGGGAGGATTCCCTCTTTTTCTATTGATTGGAATAGTTTCAGAAGGAATGGTACCAGCTCCTCCTTGTACCTCTGGTAGAATTCAGCTGTGAATCCATCTGGTCCTGGACTTTTTTTGGTGGGTAGGCTATTAATTGTTGCCTCAATTTCAGAGCCTGCTATTGGTCTATTCAGGGATTCAACTTCTTCCTGGTTTAGCCTTGGGAGAGTGTAAGTGTCCAGGAAATTATCCATTTCTTCTAGATTTTCTAGTTGATTTGCGTAGAGGCGTTTATAGTATTCTCTGATGGTAGTTTGTATTTCTGTGGGGTCAGTGGTGATATCCCCTTTATCATTTTTTATTGCATCTATTTGATTCCTCTCTCTTTTCTTCTTTATTAGCCTTGCTAGCGGTCTGTCAATTTTGTTGATCTTTTCAAAAAACCAGCTCCTGGATTCATTGATTTTTTGGAGGGTTTTTTGTGTCTCTATCTCCTTCAGTTCTGCTCTGATCTTAGTTATTTCTTGCCTTCTGCTAGCTTTTGAATGTGTTTGCTCTTGCTTCTCCAGTTCTTTTAATTGTGATGTTAGAGTGTCAATTTTAGATCTTTCCTGCTTTCTCTTGTGGGCATTTAGTGCTATAAATTTCCCTCTACACACTGCTTTAAATGTGTCCCAGAGATTCTGGTATGTTGTATCTTTGTTCTCATTGGTTTCAAAGAACATCTTTATTTCTGCTTTCATTTCGTTATGTACCCAGTAGTCATTCAGGAGCAGGTTGTTCAGTTTCCATGTAGTTGAGCGGTTTTGATGGAGTTTCTTAGTCCTGAGTTCTAGTTTGATTGCACTGTGGTCTGAGAGACAGTTTGTTATAATTTCTGTTCTTTTACATTTGCTGAGGAGTGCTTTACTTCCAATTATGTGGTCAATTTTGGAATAAGTGCGATGTGGTGCTGAGAAGAATGTATATTCTGTTGATTTGGGGTGGAGAGTTCTATAGATGTCTATTAGGTCCGCTTGGTGCAGAGATGAGTTCAATTCCTGGATATCCTTGTTAACTTTCTGTCTCGTTGATCTGTCTAATGTTGACAGTGGAGTGTTGAAGTCTCCCATTATTATTGTATGGGAGTCTAAGTCTCTTTGTAAGTCTCTAAGGACTTGCTTTATGAATCTGGGTGCTCCTGTATTGGGTGCATATATATTTAGGAGAGTTAGCTCTTCCTGTTGAATTGATCCCTTTACCATTATGTAATGGCCTTCTTTGTCTCTTTTGATCTTTGATGGTTTAAAGTCTGTTTTATCAGAGACAAGGATTGCAACCCCTGCTTTTTTTTGTTCTCCATTTGCTTGGTAGATCTTCCTGCATCCCTTTATTTTGAGCCTATGTATGTCTCTGCATGTGAGATGGGTCTCCTGAATACAGCAGACTGATGGGTCTTGACTCTTCATCCAGTTTGCCAGTCTGTGTCTTTTAATTGGAGCATTTAGTCCATTACCATTTAAGGTTAATATTGTTATGTGTGAACTTGATCCTGCCATTATGATATTAACTGGTTATTTTGCTCGTTAGTTGATGCAGTTTCTTCCTAGCCTCGATGGTCTTTACATTTTGGCATGTTTTTGCAATGGCTGGTACCGGTTGTTCCTTTCCATGTTTAGGGCTTCCTTCAGGGTCTCTTGTAAGGCAGGCCTGGTGGTGACAAAATCTCTAAGCATTTGCTTCTCTGTAAAGGATTTTATTTCTCCTTCACTTATGAAACTTAGTTTGGCTGGATATGAAATTCTGGGTTTAAAATTCTTTTCTTTAAGAACATTGAATATTGGCCCCCACTCTCTTCTGGCTTGTAGAGTTTCTGCCGAGAGATCTGCTGTTAGTCTGATGGGCTTCCCTTTGTGGGTAACCCGACCTTTCTCTCTGGCTGCCCTTAAGATTTTTTCCTTCATTTCAACTTTGGTGAATCTGGCAATTATGTGTCTTGGAGTTGCTCTTCTGGAGGAGTATCTTTGTGGCATTCTCTGTATTTCCTGAATTTGAATGTTGGCCTGCCCTACTAGGTTGGGGAAGTTCTCCTGGATGATTTCCTGAAGAGTGTTTTCCAACTTGGTTCCATTTTCCCCCTCACTTTCCGGCACCCCAATCAGACGTAGATTTGGTCTTTTTACATAATCCCATACTTCTTGCAGGCTTTGCTCATTTCTTTTTCTTCTTTTTTCTTTTGGTTTCTCTTCTCGCTTCATTTCATTCATTTGATCTTCAATCGCTGATACTCTTTCTTCCAGTTGATCGAGTCGGTTACTGAAGCTTGTGCATTTGTCATGTATTTCTCGTGTCATGGTTTTCATCTCTGTCATTTCGTTTATGATCTTCTCTGCATTAATTAGTCTAGCTGTCAATTCTTCCACTCTTTTTTCAAGATTTTTAGTTTCTTTGCGCTGGGTACGTAATTCCTCCTTTAGCTCTGAGAAGTTTGATGGCCTGAAGCCTTCTTCTCTCCTCTCGTCCAAGTCATTCTCTGACCAGCTTTGATCCGTTGCTGGCGATGGGCTGCACTCCTTTGCAGGGGGAGATGCGCTCTTATTTTTTGAATTTCCAGCTTTTCTGCCCTGCTTCTTCCCCATCTTTGTGGTTTTATCTGTCTCTGGTCTTTGATGGTGGTGACGTACTGATGGGGTTTTTGTATAGGTGTCCTTCCTGTTTGATAGTTTTCCTTCTGACAGTCAGAAGTACTGTCTGTTGGTCTGTTGGAGATTGCTTGAGGTCCACTCCAGACCCTGTTTGCCTGGGTATCAGCAGCAGAGGTTGCCGAAGATAGAATATTGCTGAACAGCGAGTGTACCTGTCTGATTCTTCCTTTGGAAGTTTCCTCTCAGGGGTGTACTCCACCCTGTGAGGTGTGGGGTGTCAGACTGCCCCTAGTGGGGGATTTCTCCCAGCTAGGCTACTCAGGGGTCAGGGACACACCTGAGCAGGCAGTCTGTCCGTTCTCAGATCTCAACCTCCGCGTTGGGAGATCCACGGCTCTCCCCAAAGCTGTCAGACAGAGTCGTTCGCGTCTGCACCGGCTCCCGCTACTTCCCCTGTTGGTCTTCAGCTGTGCGCTGTCCCCAGAGGTGGAGACTACAGAGACAGGCAGGCTTCCTTGAGCTGCTGTGAGCTCCACCCAGTTCGAGCTTCCCAGCGGCTTTGTTTACCTACTTAAGCCTCAGCAATGGCGGGCGCCCCTCCCCCAGCCTCGCTGCTGCCTTGCGGATAGATCGCGGCAGACTGCTGTGTTAGCAGTGAGGGAGGCTTCGTGGGCATGGGACCCTCCCGGCCAGGTGCGGGATATATTCTCCTGGTGTGCCTGTATGCTTACAGCGCAGTATTGGGGTGGGAGTTACCCGATTTTCCAGGTGTTGTGTGTCTCAGTTCCCCTGGCTAGGAAAACGGATCCCCTTCCCCCTTGCGCTTCCAGGTGATTCGATGCCTCGCCCTGCTTCAGCTCTCGCTGGTCAGGCTGCAGCAGCTGACCAGCACCGATTGTCCGGCACTCCCTAGTGAGATGACCCCAGTACCTCAGTTGAAAATGCAGAAATCACCGGTCTTCTGTGTCGCTTGCGCTGGGAGTTGGAGACTGGAGCTGTTCCTATTTGGCCATCTTGCTCCGCCCCCCAGGAATTATATTTAAATGAGTCCATTTTGCCAGTGTAGCCCTTGGTAGTTCCTCTACTAAAATGTTACCTTGGTCTGGAAAATTGAACCTAATTGCTTTGAGACTTTTCCCCTGCATTCCCTGACTTTTGTTTCCACACTTCATTGAGGCTGAACTGGTGTGATGACCAAAATAATGGAATGTGTATTCTAAACTGGTGTGCCAGCTATTGTAGCAATTGTTTTTAACCATTGTTGGACATTTGAAGTATTGAGCTAAAACTTAGGATCCAAGCACTTTTGTAATACTTATAGCAGAACATTTGCCACATTTGGGTATGAAACCCACAACTCCACAATATCTGTAATATAAATTAGTTCTATTTTATTTTAAATAAGACTTCAGTTTTATTGGCCCTTCCCAGTCGTTTAACATTTTTGCTGCTTTCTAAAACTTAAAGATGTGTGTCCTTATAGGTATGTGTCTGGTATTGAGCTAGGCTCTTTCTCTTTTCACCACCGTGGCTGAATAGATTTGAATGCTCAGTGGAATGAGTCTGGCATTTGGTAGATACTGTTTGTTGTATGTAAGTAATGAATGAATGTTGGACCATAGGGTTTTAAAGCACAATATGGGAAATATACCAGCACCTCATTTATCTGTAGACTAGAATCATATTCTATTCAGGAAAACAAAGTTTTTATTAACGACATTACTACTGCTAACACTTGGTGGGTATTGAATATTTTCTTACATTTTTCCATTCATTGCAGAAGTAAGCTGTTGTAATTGATGAACCTGAAATTTAACAGAAATCGTAACCAGTCATGAAGATCTTGGTGGGGAGTCGCTGAAGACTCAAATGTTTGTAGACCTGTCATGAGAGAGCATTCTGGTTAAGTAGTACAATAAGGAGTTAGTGAATTTCTACTGAGTTCCAGGATACTCCTAAGTTCTTGAATTATAACTGTGGAGAAAACAGACAAAAATTCAAGCTTTCTTAGAACTTCCTTTCTTGAGGGCCATGTGAGCGTGAAAGCTGTAGAGGACCAACTTCCCCAGGGCACATTTTTGTGATTTAATAGGGCAAATTATAAAAGATAAGGAAGTAAGAGTTGAAGTTGATGTATATGTGCTTCAGAGAGAGTCTTACATGAAAGTCAAGATCTGGAACAGGTGACATATTGTGAGAAGGATGTTAGGAGTATGTGGTACATCTGGGAAGCCCTAGAGAAGACTGAAGCTGGCCACTAGTGTGGCCACCTATGTGTACTGGGCATTGGGTGTTGGAGGGAGCAGGGGTGTAATGAACCATAGCTTATGTTGCAGCATTGAATGGTAGTAATTTTCGCTGGGTATTATTAAGAGTTTTCTTTTTAAGACTAGTGTGCAAAAGTGGTAACGTGTGTACTCTAATCTTTCTTTTTCCAAAAGTGTTTTTTGAAAATTCTGTTAGAAAAGTATTTAATGTTTGGGAGGAAAGACTATCTTGAAACTGCTTTTATATAAAAGTTTACTTTGGTATTGCTGTGTATTTTACAAGTAAGGATCTTCAGGCATATTCCTGTTAAATCCATACATCACAAGAAGAAATCCCACAGTTTTGAGGTTGCTTTTTCTAGTGGATAACAGCTTCTGTGGTGAGGAAATTCCTTTATTTCTAACTTAAATCCTTCATTTACGTGTGAGAGAATTTCCCTCATTTTGATTTTAGCAGTAGTGACAAGTGGCCTTTTTAAAAAAAACAAGGCTATAAATTATATTTTTATCAGAAGATTTAAATTATAGAAATATACTGTAAAGTACTATTAAGTTCTAAAAACAAATTTAAAATAAAACACGATGACCATATGTAGATATGCAGAAGAATAAATGGAAAAATCATAACCTTGGTACTGCATAATCAGTTTGCTAAAAGAGGAAATAAGACAGGAAATGAATTTTCTAAGAAATTCTTAGAAAAATATTTATAAATAGAAAGTATTTTATAATTGATCAGGCAATTGTAATTAAACTGACTATGACTTTTCTGGGTTTCAAATATAACATATATTTATTTGCTGAAATTTAATAACAGGGTCAGTGTATTAGTTCATTTTCATGCTGCTGATAAAGACATACCCGAGACTGGGCAATTTATATATTGAGGAGGTTTAATTGGACTTACAGTTCCACCTGGCTGGGGAGACCTCACAATCATGGTGGAAGGTAGAGAGGAGCAAGTCACATCTTATGTGGATGGAAGCAGGTAAAAAGGGAGCTTCTGCAGAGAAACCCCTGTTTTTAAAACTATCAGATCTCATGAGACTCATTCACTATCATGAGAACAGCACAGGAAAGACCCGCCCAATGATTCAGTCATCTCCCACCGGGTCCCTCCCACAACACATGGGAATTATGGGAACTACAAGATGATATTTGGGTGGGGACACAGAGCCAAACCATATCAGCCAGTTTCCTCTGAAAGACATTTTGCGTCATCCAACTATTCTCTGAAGAACAATAATTCATCAAATACAGTTTACAATTTGGGGTTCTATAAGTGGTCAGGAACTTTAAATATGTTTGAAAATCCCTTGGAAAACAAAATACTTGAGTATTTATATAGTCACCTAAGCTTGTTTTATCTAATATTGTTTTCATTTTTAACTCAATAACATTTTTAAAATACACTTTTTAAATTTCAGGACAGTTATAGATTTACAGAATTATCGCAAAGACAGAACAGAGGTTTACTATGTACTCCACACCTAGTTTCTGCCTTTACTAAAGTCTTGCATTAGTATTATACGTTTGTCACAATGAACTAATGTGATACATTATTATTAACTGAAGTCCATACTTTATTTAGAGTTCCTCAGTTTTCCCCTAATGTCCTTATTTTTCTGTTCTATGGTCTCATCCAGGATACCACATGGCATTTAGTCATTACATTATGTATCTCCTTAGGCACCTCTTGACTGTGTCAGTTTCCCAGATTTTTCTTGTTTTTTATGACCTTGACAGTTTTGAGGAGTAGAATGTCCCTCAATTGGGATTTGTCTGATGTTTTTCTCATAATTAGACTGGGTAATGTGTTTTGGGGATGAAGACCACAAAGATGAAGTGCCATTTCATCACCGATCGAGTGTACTTGTTATCAACAGGATTTCTCAAGGTCGATGTTGACCTTGATAACTTGGCTGAAGGAGCGTTTTTCAGGTTTTTCTACTATAAAGTTAGCCTTTTCCCCCCTGTCCATATTGTGCTCTTTGGCAGAAAGTCACTCTACACAACCCACAATTAAGGAGAGGGCAGTTATCTACGCCCCTGCCACACACACACACACACACACACACACACACACGATTCTTCTGCACAGATTTGTTTATTTATTTAGTCAATTATATTTATATTAGTATGGACTCATGGCTGTTTATTTTATGCTTCAAGTTATAATCCAGTAACACTTTATTTTGTTGCTCAAATTGTCCCAGCTTTAGCCCTTTCAGTTGGTGCCTGTGTCCCTTTGACATACTCCCATCATTGTGGGTTCTTGCTTTTGTATTATTTTTTAGCATTCCCTTACTTTTTGACACTCCAATATGCTACAGCATCACCTTGTTCATTTCCTGCCCCAGTTCTAAAAATCATCTATTTCTCTAAGGAGCTGCTTCCTTTTATTGGAGAACCTACAGTCTGCCCTCTGTAACCTTGGATTCTGCATTCGTGGATTTCAAGCACAAATCAAGACTATTCAAGAAAAAAAAAGGATAGTTGCATCTTTACTAAACATATACAGACTTTCTCCTTGTCATTATTCCCTAAACAATACAGTATAGCACTTATACATAGTAGCTACATTGTATTATGTATCATAAGTAATCTAGAGATGATTTAAAGTATACTGGAGGATGTGCATAGGTTATATGCAAACACTACACCATTTCATACAAGGGACTTTAGCATCCATAGATTTTGGTAGGCACAGGAATCAAAGCAATCCCCCACAGAAAATTGAGGGACAATTATATTGGAAACTAAGATCTGGGACCTAGCAGTGTTTGTCACTACTGAGATGTCATCTCTTTTTTGCCTTCTCAGCTGACAGAGCAAGGAAATATATGTGTGTACTAACCCATACATATACGCATATCTATACATATTTCTATATGTAACCATCTGTATCTGTACTAAGCTAAACATGAGTTCACATTGCTGTCTCTAACTCCAGTCCATTTCCGCATGGACCATTCTCGCCTCCTTGTTTATCTGTCACCTCCCATCCCAACAGTGGGAAGTCTGGCTGCTACTATCCTTGATCCATTTAATTGTTCAATTTCACTACATATGTATACATAGCAGTTCAGGATTGTTAACTCTAGCCCCATGGGAAACAACTTTATTAACTAGAGTACAATGCTTCTGTCAAGTATCTTTTGCCTTTAGTCTTAAAAGTTCCCCTCATTTCCGGAGTTACTTAGGTCAGCACCTTATTCTACCACTTTTACGAAGTCTTTTCATGAATTTGTAACACATTTAGATTATTTTGTCAAATTCTACATTCCATCCTGTGATCAGTGACTTCCTAGTTGTATTTTTTTAATTTACATACATTAAAGTTTACTGTTTGTGCTATAAATTCTGTGGGTTTTGACAAATGCTTAATTATTTGTATTCATGATTACGGTATCATGCAGAATAGTATCAAGGCCCTAAAAATGCTCTGTGCTTCACTTATTCAACCCTTCCTTTCTCTCCCCAGCCCCTGGCAATCTCTGATCTGTTTATTGTCTCTATAGTTTTGCCTTTTCCAGAATGTCATAAAATTGGAATCATTACAGTATGTATTTTTATCAGGCTGGCTTCATTTACTTAGCAATATGCAGTTAAGATTCATCCACATCTTTTGTGGCTTGATAGCTCATTTCTTTTTATTGCTGGTTAATACTCTTTTATGGATGAAACTTAGTTTATTTACCTAGACCACCGACCTTTTATGGAATGTTTCTCTAGATGTGTTTGAAGACATTTGTGAAGTCAGGTCTCAGTTTTCCTTTAATGCTAATCATTTTTAGGTTTTACTTATCATTCTTATTTTTCAAATCTTCAATTAATTTTGTGGCTCTTTCCCAAACTTTGAATTTTTTTTGTTTGCTTGGTTTTTTTAACATCATTTTCCTCCCCCAAATTGTCCAACATTCTGTAGTACAGTGTTTCAAACCAACTCCAGACTGGACATAGTTAGACATTTGCTTCCTGATTTCCCCATGTTCTCTCCATTTTAATTTGCCCCATGTTAGTGTTTTACTTTTTCAATGACAGAACTTTGTAGATTATGTACCACCTTGGAGCCACTATGATCATCAGAGCCTTTTTAAGCTCTCTTCCTTGAAGGATAGTTATTTGCATTTTAAAAAGCAGATTTATTTGAACCCGTCTAGCAGTATAGTCTTTTTTAAAACGTGTTTTGTGATTTTCATTCAGTATAGACATTTATAACGTTTTTATTCTTTCTTACTATAATGGACTCTTAAGTCTCAGGAAATCAAGTTAATGAAGTCCATTGAAGCTTGGCTGTTGTGCTTTCTGGACATCCAGTGGGAATCTGGAACTGCCTGGACTGCCTGGTCTGAGCATCCCTGTCTGGATTTGTAGTGTAGGAACAGGGCTTTCTCTGTTGGACCACAGGGAATTACCTCTGGGATCATAAGGAGGGCCACTCTGCCATGCCTCACTGTCTATCACCTTTATGTGAAAAAAGGCAGCTACTATCCTATTAGCTAAAAGGGTTTGAGGATCATATTTATACAGTCTTTCAACACTCAACAAATATTTTTGAACCTTTACTATGTACAGCATGGAAGCAACTTTAAGACTACTCCCCTGGAGTGGCTACAGTTAACCAAGGCAAAACCCCTTCTCTGCCTTCCTGGGGCAGATGTGTTGGGGAGGGGCTGCTGGGTAAAGGCAGGGGGTGGTGTGGGAAGGAGGTCACAAAAGCACACATGTTTTGTTTAAGGACCGAGATGCAAAAGAAAATAAAATCCCAGGTATACTCCATAGTCCCATTCTTTTTTTTTTTTTTTTTTTTTTTAACTTGCAAGCTAACAGATTATACAGTCCCATTCTATACAATCTTTTCTTTATTTCTTTTAAAAACAGAGACATTGATTTTTCTTTCTCTCTCACCGAAATTGTCTCAGCTTATTGTATAATTCTGGCAGTAGAATTCCTGACATGCTAGATCATACAGATTACAGCGAGGCTTCTTTTATATTAGTGTGTATGTATGTGTTTTCTCCATATCTTTAGAGTTACATGTATAATATTTCAAACACATTCCCTTATAATCAGTTTTGCTGTCTGTACTCTTTGACCTTGAAGGGTCCCAGAAAAGTTGTTTCAAATAGAGAACCCAGCTGTTTCTATATATACATCCTAGTCACCAAAATGAATCTTTGCAAAAAAGTTGAGTTTTTAATTGTTTAAATATTAACTAACCGGAAACAAACCTTATGTTCCTTTATAAACCGATAGTAAAAAATGGGCATATATATCTGCTAATGGCCTTTGTTTCAAAGTTTCCAGAAATAGTCCAGCTAGAGTTACATAGGTCATTAGCTACAGACGGTATTCGCTTCAGAAGGTTCTGTGGCTGTTTGATTTTGTATGTTTCATGTTGTCACCAAAGCCTAAAAGGAATTGGTATTACTGGATTGTATTTGCATTTTAGAGTGTGACCAGTTCTCTGGAGTACATATGCTGGGCTATTTATGAAACAACTTCAGCTGACAGCTGAAGATCAGAAGATGCTATTTTGGGAAGTGTCCTAAATGTGAGGTTCTGTGGTGAAAAAAAATTTAGTGTCTTACAGATAAGATACTTGAAACAGGAAGCAGTGGTAACTTATTGCTTCCTGTGTAAATATCCTTATCAGCGTGATAAGCTTTAGGTTTCAGTTCTGCTTTCCTGATCCCAAGATTTATTTTCTTGTAATCATCTTCTATAAGAGGACTTAGAATTAAAAAAAAAAAAAAAAAAAAAAGTCCAGATAGGGGGAAGAGAAATAATTTACCAGCATCATTTTTCCTGTCTTGATAAGGTCCTTTCATTTCCTGCCACTCATAGTATTTGCTTGGCTAAGAGACAAATTATATGCTACTGTTCACTCATTCATTAGCTGTATCTATTTTGTGTGGATAGTATTGATTTTGTATTTGTTTTAGTGCAAGACTAGGTTGACTATTGTAAGTGAAAGATCAAATGAAAGTATAGAACCATCATGGACAAGAAAAGAGATGTGAATTTTATTCCCGATTCTGCCACCTCCTGGGAACTGTCATTCTTTGACCTGATTTTCTGGTTTACAAAATTGGAGATAGTAATATTGCCCCAGTCTGTCTTATATTGTTGTTTTGTGGATCAAATGAAATAATATATGAAAGTAAATTTGTAAACTATGAATTCCTCTCGTACATAGAGTTTGTCATGGTTTGAGTTATATCCCACCAACGCCCCTTTCACCCTTAGAACACAGGGGTGGTTTTGGTTTTTGTTCCTTCCTTATTAAAAATATTTTTCGAACTCAGTCAGCTTCTTAGATTTCTTGGCTGTAAGAGTATATCATGATTGAGTGCCTGAAAAGATACACCAATGTTGACTCTCTTGTTCAGATATTTATTTTACGAAGTATGAGTATGGTGTACTGTTAAATTCTAGGAAACTGGGTTGCATTTATTAGCTTGGCATAGAAAAAGCAAAGTTCTACTCATGGGCTAAATTCTGTTATAAGCTGTAAGTATAAATCGGGATCAAAGGCTGAAATATATTTATTAAACTTTAAAGGGAGCTAGGTACATGCATTTTATAGTTCCTGTGGATTTAATTATATATAAAAAATTGAAAATAAAAGTATGACTGGGGAGTGCTGAATGCTTTCTTCTGTAGAATTCTTGTCCCTGCTCTTGAGTCTCAGGACTCTTTGACAGAGAGATCCAGTGCTATGTGCTGTGCTGGGCAGAAGGCATGAGCATCTTAAAGAGATGGGTTTATATATGTATATAAACATATATATAGATGTTTAAATATACATATATAATATATATATTCGAGAGACATATATACAACAATTTACATAATCCATGCAGTAAAGAAAGCAAAATAACGAAACTACTAAAATTCTAACTCCTGGCCTCTGGGTAATTATAAATCAGTAACTAACTGTAGTTCATGGCTCTCTATAAAACTGTCCAGTGAATTTCACCCCTCCTCCAACCTACTCCTTTGTTCCTCTCCTCATTTTCTATTTTCCTTTTCCTTGAGTGGTGGGGTCGAATGCTCTGAAGTAATTTTGGAACACAAATGAGCCTACTGGGCCACCGGACAGCCGACTAATACCATGTGTCTGGGCACAGGAAAGGGGCCCCAGCTATAAACTCCTCAGCAGCCATGCTATGCCCCATCACTATCATCCTTCCTCAACACCTTCTGACCTTGATAAACACAGGCAGGACCAAGAATGAGTTCATATTTACATACACCACTCCCTCCCATAAAAATAGGGTAACCTTTAAAATCATAAACAACACAGCCCACACTACCAACGTTCTTCCGTCACTGACAGTGACAGGATCTAGCTAGTTCTCATTCTCACTCTAGTTATATATATATAACTTTAAAGAGGGAGGGTCTCACTCTGATGCCCAGGCTGGAGTGCTGTGGCGTGATCATAGCTTACCCCAAACTCTTCCTCAAGAGATCCTTCCACCTCAGACTTCCAAAGAGTCTTGAGTTTGTTGAGAAAAATATTCAAGTTAAAAGTATCCCTAAAGATAATAAAGCTCAGAATGTTCTCTCTACAGACAAATAGACTCAGTACCAGAGAGTGTAAGTAACTTGGTCAAGATGATATAGCTGTTACATGGTAGAGTTAGCAAAAACAAAAACAAAAACAATATTTTTTTGATATTCTATTTTGATATTTTATTTCCAGGTTAATGTTTTCTCCCGTGCTATACTACATCAGGTTGTGCATGTGTAAAATGCTTTGTCTGTTTTGTATCTATATATACAACATGTTGTACATATATGTTGCATATTCACATATATATGTATCCAAAGACTGTATGTTATAGATGTCATTGTTCATTCATTTGATTCGCAAATATTCGTAAAGCCATTCACTATTTTGGGTGCTGGGAATAGGGCTAGGAATAAGACTTAGTTTCCATGCTTCTAGAGCTTATATTCTAGTGGGAGAAATAGGCACTACACAGATCGAGTTAATTCAGATAGTGGTAAGTACTCTTTGGAAAAATCAGGCAGGGTAGAGGAGTTTATGAACAATGTATCATCCTAAATTTATCAAAGAAGCTAAGTGGACCACACCCATATTTAGTTTTATTGTTTTTGAAGTTTCTTTTGAAAAATTCTACTGGGCAAGATGCCATTCAGAGATTCATACATATGTCTAAGGGGAAAAATTATAATTTATTAGAATAATCAAAGGCTTTAAAAGGTAGCTTGTTAAATGAAGTTTTCTCTTTCATGTAGAGTGTTTGATTGTTAGTCCTGCTTGAAAATACTTTCTGAACACTGGTAATCAATTGCCTGTATCTATGACATAGTCAACCCTAGTCATAAAGTTTTCAAAATGCATTCATGACTGCTAGGACTTTATTAGTGCTCTTTTTTTCAACCTCCTGTTTCCCTTCTGGGAGAGGAGTAGGTTTCCTAGTGCCTCCACTGCTTACCAGACAGGAGAGCAGTGAAACTGGGAGGCTACATTTTGTAAAACTTGAAGGGTCGTACCTTATATGGCAGTAAGGCGATCAATGGCTGATATGTCTCAACTAAGACGAATGTATATTTGTGATCAGTGAGTGGCCCGATACATTCAGAAAAGTTGGAAGACTCCATTCCATTGGCTTATGACACATTTTTATATGTACCTGTTTTTCTGGAGTCATAAATAGAAAGTTTTCTAGAGATAATGACAAGAGTAGTCCTTCCCCATTATCTGCCTCATTCCTACTAAAACAATAGCTTTGTTAAACAACTTTGAGGTATAATGATGAGTTGGTAAGTTGTTGCTTTTCAAGTGAAAGTTAAGTTTCTAAGCCTCCCATGAAATGCATAGGAAGCATAAAATAACATCTGCATGTCTACATCTTCCATCTATGTCTGGTTGGCTGGAAGGACAGCCTCGAAATGGCTCTGTGGTTCCATGGGGTGCTGCAGGCCTGCATTGCCTTGGTCTAGTCTTCCATAGACCTAATTGCTTCCTGAAGACACTCCGGGCAGTCTTGCAGCAGCTTCCATTTCCTTGTCGGTCACTGATTATTTGAACCTGGACTGTCCTGAGTTCAGTGTCCATGTGTGCTGCACTGCCAGTGACCATCTTTGGCAGGGCAAGGCTGGTGGCCTTAGTTGTCTTCAGTTTCATCATCTATTCTTAACTCTTTTTTGACTCTGCTTAGCGGATTTTCATCTTTGCCATGTACTCCATGCTTTTAAGAATATATTTATGGTCACAGAGTGATTTGATTATAGTGGGAGTATGGAATTAGGAGAATCCTATTACTAGTTTCTAGGTTCTGATTGTCTCTTCAGTTACATAAACAATATTGCAATATATTGAATATAGTTAAATAAAACATATTGAACATGAGTTGCTATTTTGCAAACAAGTGCTACAACATTGTTGTTAGAGAATGGGTCACCGAAGGCACCATCTCTCTTGTCTCAGTGAGCTCTGGTTACTTTAAAGAAGGATCCGCTGGGTATAGTGGCTCACGCCTGTAATCCCAGCACTGTGGGATGGCGAAATGGGAGGATCACAAGGTCAGGAGTTCAAGACCAGCCTGACCAACATGGTGAAACCCTGTTTCTACTAAAAATACAAAAATTAGCCAGGCGTGGTGGCATGTGCCCTTAGTCGCTGCTACTCCAGAGGCTGAGGCAGAAGAATTGCTTGAGCCCAGGAGGTGGAGGTTGCAGTGAGCCGAGAGTGTGCCACTACTTTCCAGCTTTGGGTGACAGAGAGAGACTCCATCTCAAAAAAAAAAAAAGGGTCAAGGTTTTGGAGAACTTCTGATGGCATTCAGATTGATTTAGTAACAGCCGGAACCTAGTTTCAAATGGATTTTAAGGTCAGCAGGTACAGAGGAGAGCTCAGGGTGGTTTTACCAAGCCACTGTTGGTACAATATTTAGCTCACAAACATTCAAATTTTTGATTAACCCTTTGGCTTTGGTTTGGTTTATTTTAGTCTTATTGATTATTATTTACTTATTATTTTTGTTTAATATTTTGTTACTTTATAACATGTATTTGTATCAATGCAATGAGTATATGTCCATTCATTTATTCCAAACATCATTCCTTGTTGAGATTTGCTGTGTGCCCAGACACATTTTTGGAAAACAGAGACTATATGGTGAATCAGGCAGACAGTAGGTTTCTGTGTTGGTGGAGTTTATATTATTTCAAGGGAAGAAACAAATGATAACCAATGAAACAGTGTAAAGGGATAGAGAAGAATGGATAGGGTGGGCCATTTTTGATAGGGGTAGCCAGAAAGGAGGCAGTGACTGAGCAAACACCTTAGTGAGGCGAGGAAGAGACTTGTGGGGTGAGGCTGTGTGCTGGTGAAGAGTGTCCCAGTAGAAGCAGCAGATGCAGAATCCTATGCTGGGAACGATCCTATGTTCCGGTGCATCTGGAGCAGCAGGGATGGGGTAGAAGGTGAGATTGGGGTAGTAGGCTAGGGTCTCTCAGGGCTTCATAGGCTATGGGAAGTGGCTTGAATTTCATTCAAAATATGATGAAAGCCCAGGAATGTCAGCATGTGTGCCTGGACCACTCACCATGGTATTAAGTTCTATTCTAGAGGGACATGGTCTTCTTCTGTGTGACCTGTTACTCCTCATGCCTTTAAGTTTGGTAGTGCCAACAGCTGAGACCTCTTAGATATGAACTAAAGCCACCTCTACCCTACATTTTCATACATTCATTACCAGCATCACGCAGACATATTTTAGGGGTGGATCCAAAGGGTTTCCTTTTTAGTCTTGCCACAGCGCCAGGCTGCACTAGCTTCTGAGATACCCTTTGGTCAAACCAGGCCCTTTGCATATTGCCACCAGAGTTGATTCCTAGTTCCAGGCCTGTCTGTATGCTTGGCCACCCAGGTTATGATCATTGATGCATTCCTTGCAAGACATGTGTGCTCTGGTTTCTTTAAAGCAGGATCTCAATTCTATAAAGAATGGCTAAGGGCCCTTTTGTTGGGGGTGGGGTGTAAGGTGCTCATTTTAAGCCTCCACCAAACATTCCAGCTATCAAGAATTTATCCCAGTTCTTATGTATCTTGAGTTGGCCTTTTTTTATTTCGGAAACCATGTCACCTGACATGACCCGTTCTCTCACTGGCCCTTATTATGACTTGCATTTATTTCAGCACTCTTTTTATCTTAAGTGGTTTTTAGGTTATGTGATCCAAATTTA
Organism: Rhinopithecus roxellana; assembly: GCF_007565055.1. Classification (NCBI taxonomy): domain Eukaryota; kingdom Metazoa; phylum Chordata; class Mammalia; order Primates; family Cercopithecidae; genus Rhinopithecus; species Rhinopithecus roxellana. Next base: position 22,649,303 of record NC_044562.1, read on the forward strand.
GCCTTGCTGATAACACTTGGCTGCCATTTGACTGGCACTGTGTAGAAGTCTGTATGTTTTAGGAAGCAGAGTATTAGTTCATTTTAATCCTTTAATCTTCCTGTAGGCTAGATACTATTCTGCTCTAACACTTACATATCAGGCCTTTTTTTGGTGACATTCAAAACCTGTAGTAGAAACATTTGGCACTAATCAGGTAAATGTGAGTTAGCTTTGACCTTCATTGCCTTTTTTTTTTTTTTTTTAAGTTGATTTTACTGACTTCCTGGAAAATTGTGTTGGCTGAGTAAACTTTTAATGATGTTTTTTATTATGCCATTTGCTTTTAGGTGTTAATTCTGTGACCATTTTTGTTTTGAGCTGCTCTGGACAGCTGGCTGTATGGTTTCATGAAGGCACGCTAGTGGGTTGATGAAACCAAATCCTACCATATGGATGGTGGCAAGAGAGTGATCTTCATTATTTGAGTTCCTGCAATTATAAGGGTTTAGTAGGGAAGTAGGAGATATAAAAATATTCACAAATGAACTAAGCACTTCTGAACTCTCCCCTTGCTTATTATCTCTTTATATTTAATACCAGTGATCCTTCATCCAATTTTATTCAGTGTGGAAATATACCGTTTGTGAAAGATGCAGCATTTCATAAAGTCAATGAAAGTAATGCTGGAGGATTGCTGGGTTTCACAAGTAGTCAATGACCCGTAAAGATCTAGCAGAATTAGATGAGTCAACTGCTGAAGAAACAAATCAAAGATAATGACTACTTTAGTCTAAAATACATGATAAAAATCGTATAGGATTGGCTGGGCGCAGTGGCTCATGCCTATAATCCCAGCACTTTGGGAGGCCAAGGCAAGTGGATCACTTGAGGTCAGGAGTTCAAGACCCGCCTGGACAACATGGCAAAACCCCATCTCTACTAAAAATACGAAAATTAGCTGGGGTTGGTGGCACATGCCTATAATCCCAGCTACTCAGGAGACTGAGGCACAAGAATTGCTTGAACCTTGGAGGCAGAGGTTGCAGTGAGCCAAGATCGTGCCATCGCACTCCAGCTTGGGCAACAGAGTAAGACCCTGTCTCAAAAGAAATAATAATAATAATAAAAATATGGGATTAAGAGAGGGCCTTGGGAAAATTGATAAAACCTTTGAATAGTTCTACAGAAACGATTCTTTCTATGATTGTTCCATGAAGACCAAGCAAGAAGTCCAAGTTGAAACGTGAAGGAAAAGTAATCCAAAAACATGAACACTTGATCCAACTTTGTTCATTATAAGAATTTTCTAGTAGATTCAATTAAAACATTCTTTGTTAAACATGAGGCAAGATAGTTTTTTCATATATTTCAGTTTTATTTATTTATTTATTTATTTATTTGAGACGGAGTCTGGCTCTGTCGCCCAGGGCTGGAGTGCAGTGGCCGGATCTCAGCTCACTGCAAGCTCCGCCTCCCGGGTTTACGCCATTCTCCTGCCTCAGCCTCCCGAGTAGCTGGGACTACAGGCGCCCGCCATCTCGCCCGGCTAATTTTTTGTATTTTTTTAGTAGAGACGGGGTTTCACCGTGTTAGCCAGGATGGTCTCGATCTCCTGACCTCGTGATCCGCCCATCTCGGCCTCCCAAAGTGCTGGGATTACAGGCTTGACCCACCGCGCCCGGCCTTATATTTCAGTTTTATTCCCTAATGTAAAATTTCAGTTAAATCCATTTACAATAAAAATTAGGTCCATGTTTTCAACAGATTTGCTTTTTAAAGTGGCTTCTCGGCCGGGCGCGGTGGCTCAAGCCTGTAATCCCAGCACTTTGGGAGGCCGAGACGGGCGGATCACGAGGTCAGGAGATCGAGACCATCCTGGCTAATACGGTGAAACCCCGTCTCTACTAAAAAATACAAAAAACTAGCCGGGCGACGAGGCGGGCGCCTGTAGTCCCAGCTACTCGGGAGGCTGAGACAGGAGAATGGCGTGAACCCGGGAGGCGGAGCTTGCAGTGAGCTGAGAGCCGGCCACTGCACTCCAGCCTGGGCGGCAGAGCAAGACTCCGTCTCAAAAATAAATAAATAAATAAATAAATAAATAAATGAAGTAGCTTCTCTTTGGTTCCGATTATGTTCAGCTGATGAAGACATCCTGCGTAGTTCTTTTATAGAAGTGGCAGAGGAGAAATGTGGGAAGGCCTTTACTGTTCCTGCCCAATTTTTGCGAAGTAGGAACTGGAGTTTTCTCATTGCTCCAAAGCTGTGAGGCCAGCTGTTGAGTAGGCAGGTGGAAAAGCTCCATGAATACTTTACTCTTGTGAGTCTAGGAAAGGCCATTAGTGCTCATAGGGTTGTTTTAGAGAACTCAGAGAGCAGTATTAGTCAACTTTGTAGGAAACCCAAATAAGTTGGCAGTTCCCCACAGGGGCGCAATAAAAAGTCTTCCTGGCCCTTAGGTGGACCAGTCCGGGGGTAGGATGCACAGAGTACCCTTCAAAGAAGCTTATATGACAACAATAGTGATTCAGTAAGAGTTTTTGCTACCTTTTAGTCAATAAAAATTTAAAGGCATTATCTTTTGTCTAATTTCCATTTCAGCTCAACTGTGTACTTCCCGAGGGAGGTAAGTCTTAGCAGATTTTTTTCTAAGGAAAGAATATGAATTGGTGAGCTGGGCATAGTGGCACATGCCTATAGCCACAACTACTCGTAAGGCTAAGACCAGAGGATTGGTTGAGCCCAGGAGTTTGAGTCAACCTGGGCAACATAGCAAGACCCCATCTCAAATGAATGAATGAATGAATGAATGAGTAATATTTATAAAAAGAATATGAATTGGTGAAGCTATAGGGTAAGCTTGGGAAAGTTAAATATATAATTCAAAAGGAGTGACACAGAAGTATAAGTAGATTTTCTTGGCTTTGAGGAAAATTAACAAGAAACAAAGTTTGTGCGATAGACTTCTAAGTACACGATTGACGGCATTTCTGTAACCACTGCTTAGATATACATGTGCACTGTTGTCTTTAAGGAGTAGTTGATTAGTGTCTTGTGGTACATCTTGTAGAACAACAAGCTAGGCAGCTGGTCCATTTCTGATCTGCTCGCATATAGATGAGCGATTAAACCTTGACGACGGCAACCCAAGAGGTGAATTGCATGAGGATTCACAGAGGTTATGGTGTGGTGCACCATCACTGTGATCTGCTTTCACTCCCTTTTCTAGAACTGGTAATGTCACCCTCTTTAATTCTCTCTCCTTATTCTGATCTTCACTGAGACTAATAACGTATGTTTCAGGCTTTGAGATACTTTTCGTGATAATTTTAAAAGTCTCTCTGTAGGTAAATAGATTTTCTTTTTTTGAAACAGGGTCTTGTTCTATTGCCCAGGCTGGAATGTGGTAAAGTGATCATGGCTCCCTGCAGCCTCATACTCCTTGACTTGAGTGATCCTCTTGCCTCATCCTCCCATGTAGCTGGGACTACGATGAGCACCATCATGTTCAGCTAACTTTTTATGTTTTTTTGGAGAAGGGGTCTTGCCATGTTGCCCAGGCTGGTCTCAAACTTCTGGCCTCCAATGATTCTCCCACCTTGGCCTCCCAATGTACTGGGATTACAGATATGAGCCACTGTTCCTGGCCAAAAAGCTATGTTTTTAGCTCTGATTCTTGCCACATTCCATCAGTGATCCTTTGATGTTTCTAAAGCAACATATCCCTTAGCAGTGCAGTAAAAGCAAAAGGAAAATATTACTTAGGAAATCTGGTATGGGGAATAATCACAAAACTTACTTTCAGACTGAATGGAAATGATTCTTGGAGTGTGTTCTGCTGAAGTTTATCCGTGCTCCATTTTTCATCATTTGGCATGAACTACAGAGTTGTGTATAGGGATTTTCATTTTATTTGGATTTGAAGTTCATTTACTATACAACAGTCATACAAATGAGTTTGGAAGCTCTGATTACTAAGTGATTGGCCCAAAGATTATCATAGGATAGATTAATACCCCGAGATTCATTGTAGTTTTCCACAATGAAGAAAAGAGTAGCTTGGGTATTGCTAAAGAGAAATTTGATTCGAAAGTCAGTTTTTGTTTGTTTGAATGGAAAACTTATGTAGGCTCTTTTTTTTAATGGCAATTAAAGTTGATTGGGAATTACTGGGAGGATAGTGAATAGTTCCAGATGAAATAAAACTTGACTAGTATCACAGAAACCAAGAGAGAAAGGCCAGAAAATGTGGATACCTGGGTCACTAGTGATGGGATTCACTCACCATGATCTAATATTTTGGAGTGTAGGTGCTAGTCAAGGAGAGAACTAATTCTGTGTCTGTGTTGCTTTTGGAAAGCAGATGGCATCTTTTTAAAAATATCCTTGAAATTCAAGCTCCCTGGATTGCTCGTTTCATTTTCATGTTGGCATTCAAAGGGGGTAACCACCAGGATCTGAGATGTGGCATGAATGGCAGTTTTTGTGGATTTCATTGTAGTATTTTTGTCATGAATGTGGACAGTAGTCTTCCAAGAGAGACTTAATGCAGGACTCTGAGAATCTTGTGTAATTCAAGACTGTAGAAACCACAACATGGTATAAAAAGAAAAACCCCAAAAATGTAGTAATTTGAATAAAAAGAAACCTAAAATAGGATGGTATGAGAAGTGTTTAGGGAATGGTGAATTAAAACTGAGACGACCCTCCAGCAGTACAAGGCCTTCAGCAATGCGTTCTCTTCATTTTCTTTTTTCCTGAAATCAACCATCTTCCCTTTCTTGCCTTTGGAGGTACCGTCTCATCATTTTTCCCCCTTTATCTTTCTATTCAGAAAGTTACTGTACATTCTTTGTTGTAAAAGCGTTTAAAGGAAGATGATGATATAAATGTTCCCAAATGAGTTTTCCCTTCTGGATGATCACAAGAGTATGATACCATTTTGTAAGAATAACAAATACATGCCCATTAATGCTCTGGCAGACCACTTGTTAGCCTCTGGCAGACCACTTGTTAGCTAATATTTGTACCTGATTCCTTCCATTGGAAGGTGTTTTATATTTGTAGGCTTGTCACTTTGAGCTGATTTTGTGCTTATTATTAGCCCCTTTTGGATTTTTATTCCTGATTTACAATGAAATATGTATTCGGCTGGTGCAAAAGTAATTACAGGTTTTGTCATTTTAAAAGTAACGGCAAAAACTGCAATTACATTTGCACCAACCTATAGTTCTACTGACTTTACAGTAGACCAGGAGCCAGCAAACTAGGGCCAAATCCAGCTGCCACCTGTTTCTGTAGAACTCATTGGAACAACCATTTCTTTATGTATTGTCTGGCTGCTTTTGGGTTACAATGGCAGAGTTGAGTTGTTGCAATAGAGACTATATACATAGTCCACAAAGCCCAAGATATTTGCAATCTGACCCTATTAGAAAGTTTGCCGACGCATCAGTGGTTAAAACTTTTAGTGCAATGAGTAAATTATACAGATGCTTCACTAGTGTTACCTGTGGTCGGTAAAGCTTCGGTTTAGATAAAGATTTGCACTTTTTTTTTTTTTTTTGCATTTTTATGTTCTGATGGCATTTTAGATAGTAATATCTCAGGAGGAATGAGCTATCTGTCTATTAAGTATCAGTGCAATAAGATATCAATGATAACTTCCCAAAGAATTCTGGCCAGAGATTCCAAGTGAGGATGCCACCCTTGAATGGCGATAGAGCATATTTACAGTCACTAAGGGCAAGATTTTGAATACCTAAATTAATAAACCAAACTCACATCTCCATTTTTCTGGAAAATAATGATTGCCAGTTGTTGGAACAAAATGAACCTTAGGGTGCCTAGTGCTTCTGTAATGAGCAAGGGCTATGTTGTTGCAGGACAACAGCTCAGCCTCTGTACTGCCATTTTAGTTCTCTCTGACTTGCTTTTTGGACAAGCGGAATGCAGTGCCCGTGTAATCCAGTAACCAGGGGTCTTGGCTAAAGTAATGAAATACTTTAATTTTTCTGTAGTTTATGATGGAACGTAATGCCACCTGGCAACCTTTGTTGTTCATGTCTGTACTTATGGCTCTGTCATGATTTCCAAACTGCATTCATGAAACAGTCATTTAAGTTTCAAGATTGACAATGTGTAGCTTAATTAGGTTATGGAACTCTTTCAAAGTTTTGGATTTGGGGAATTTCGGGTTTATTGAGGTACCTATAAAATTCTACTTCTGTTCAAATTTTAGTATCTGAATCATCTACAACTTAGGATTCTTCGTGGGAAGAGAAAAGGTCTTTGGAACCTCAACTAGCTTTTATTTGATTTAAAGTTTGATAAGAAACAAAGCTGTCACTATAAGTAACAGTTGACCAGAATGGAGAAGGGGGCCAGAAAGAAATAGAGGAATATAGCAAAATAGGAAAGTATCAGAGATACAATGGATCATTTTTTTTCCCCGGGATAGAGATCTTGGAAGTTGGTATAGAATGTCAATAAAACCGGCAGTCACCTGGGCTGTGTACGGCACAATTCCATGGAACTGTTTTTACACCCAGAATGGTGTAAATAGTGCCCCCTGTAGTTGTCCTCTCAAAATCTCTGTTACAGCAGCCAAATTTATTACCAAAATGCATTCCAAAGCAATTATGTTGTTTTAGAGAGCTGAATTTTATTGGTCTGCTCTGCTCGTTAAAAACCAATAGTTAAGAATTGGAGTTGCCTATATAGTCATATTCCTGCCCACAGCTATTTAGGTGGTGTAGCTTGATATAGAACCCAACTTGATTTCTAAGTTTAGCTTCACATCATGAGCTGGCAGTGAACCCTACAAGTGCTGGTTTTCATGGAAGCAGCATAGAAAACCTCAGCAATTTCTGCATCTCTGCTGAAATGCACATATGTGAATCTGCTGCTCTGAGGAGGACAAAGGTCTAGGGTTAGGTTTCACAATGATTCTTTCACAAGATTGACCTTAGCATTCTGCCTATTTGGTTCCAAGTCTTCTGGTGACAGGCAAAGACAGCACTTTGGACTGCAGACAGCTTTGGTGGCAAGTTTTCAAGCTTTTTTCTTGCAATATCTTTTTAACAAGGAATTGTTTGGTGTCTAATAAAAGTACATAATTCAATTTTTTAAGAAAGCAAATCATATCCTTCCTAGCATCATCTGAAAATGGATAGAAGAGGGTGCTCGAGGGATTAAACATTTAGCCTTGCGTATGCATGCATGCAAGTGGTTGCCCTCATGTGTGCCCAGATTTCTACCAGCTGTGCACTTGTTCATCTTTTGCAGAGCGGGGTGGGGTTGAGGGTTTTCCTCTGATGCAGAGACATTCCAGATGGACAAGAGTGTAAATGCCAGGTTGCATTTTTAGGGGCTTACTAATGGAGCCACAGCAGATTAAGAGGTTAAAAAAAAGTATGACTGCATGTATTTGTAGGGAAGTGTGGACCGGACACTGTTGGATTTGCTATCTGTGAGATCCTCTCATATTGACATTTTATAAAGTAATTGGGTATTTTCAACTCTCTCCGAGGAGTAAGAAGGAGATTCTTAATGCCAGCTTTTGTCAAAATAATATTTCAAGGGACATTTTAGTAAAGCCACTTATTGAATTGTAGTTTTAAAATTAATTTTTAATCTTGCAATAAGACAAAAAAAAATGAAAAAATTTTAATTTGTGCACATAAATTAAATGACTCATTTGGATGGTGGACTTATTCTGTATGCATTACTCTTTTTTTTTTTTTTTTTCTGAGACAGGGTCTCAGCCTGGCGTGCAGTAACACAATCATGGTTTACTGTAGCCTCAACCTCCTGGGCTTAAGTGATCCTCCAGTCCCAGCCCCTCAAGTAGCTGGGACTATAGGCATGCACCACCACACCTGGCTGTTTTGTACTTTAAAAAATAGAGATGGGGTTTCGCCATGTTGGCCAGGCTGGTCTCAAATGCCTGAGCTCAAGCGATCTGCCTGCCTTGGACTCCCAAAATGTTGGGATTACAGGTGTGAGCCACAGCACCCAGCACATAACTCTTCTTTCTCGGCTAAGCCTATGTACAAGTTCCAACAGAGTGCTAGGAGACAAAACGTTCAGTGCATTTTCATGGCTTTGCTTTTCATGGCATATTTGCATTTTATTGTGACTTCTGATTCTCTTGTGTTTTCTCGGCTATAAAGAAACTACGTAGTTTTAAATTAGATCAGAAAAGGGTGTTTATTTGTCTTTGCATGAATTTTGAAAAAGTTTCTGTTGTTTACCATTCATTTAAAAAATACATCTGAAAATGTATATTTGCTTTAATCATAAAAGCTTTTCTCTGCTCACATGATCTTCATTCAGCTTTAGTGAGAAAATAAATTTGGGCACATACCAACTTTTACTATACGATAGGAAGTGCTACAGAATTGTGGAATGTGACTTGCTTCAGCAGCTGTTTGGTGGCTAATGGTTCAGAGCATTTGTCAGCTGCCATGGTTCTGCCATGGTTCATTGGGGCTGTGTCAAAATCCTTGAAAACTTTAGGCTCAAGAACCCAGAATTTATTTGTCCCTTTATTAAGTGCTGGTACTATATTTAGAAGTTTATTTGCTGCAAACCTCTGTAAACGTTTTCTCTAGACTAAATGTTTTCCTTTGTAGAAAGAATTTTTCAATTTTCTATCATGGCATTATAAAAATCTAGCAACCATATCTCACATTTATATAAGCATTTGAAATTGTCTTTCAAAGCCACATGGGTGCCTAGTGAATATGACTTGCTAGTTGTGACTTTTATTTGTGTTTTGAGCCTTGTGTAATCCCTTGCACCAGCCCCGGACACAGGCAGTTTTGGATATTAGAGCTGACTTTTTCATTATCCCCCATTGGGCCTCTTTGAGTCATACTCTGGACACAAGTAGAAGTGAATGTATGATTACATAACCACTTACTCCACAGTTGCTGGGCAAAATAATTTGTAATGTCCAATGAGCATCTTTGCTAAAGGAATTTACAAGAAGATCTTGAAAGACAATCCCCGTATCTGTCTGTAGAGCATCATCACAAATTTCACTTCTTTGGACATTTTAGGAAGGGTAGATGGGGTGTGTCCTGTCTGGCTAATTTGGCGGTTATTTCCATTTGCATCCAATCATTTAACCTCATCCCTTCACTGACACCTTTTTTTAAAAACTCCCTGCAAACATGATGACTTTTATGTTTCATTTCCACATTTCTAGCAGTATATACTTTAGGCACATAGGGATATCTTAGAAAATATTGTGTGTCATCACAGCCTCTTGGAAACCAAGAAGGGGATCAAAGTAATGATTCATTATAATTATTTCTGTATTATATCAAAGTTTAACCCTCTAATAAGAGGAGAATTTCCACCCAAGTCTAAATATTTATATGTAGGCATTCAAATTTTGCATATTCCTGATATTCAACTGTATATTGGGAAAGTATTTAGGCTAAAAAGTAATATAACATTCTGCCTAATGTTTTAGAAAATAAAGGTATTTGGTTTCATTTATGGTGTTTTTATGATTTTAGACATACTCATCACGTGTTGGGTCATGGTGGTGATCATGGTAGTAGACTAATGATATAGCTGGTGTTCTAGAAATGTAAAATATTATTTTTGTCTCATTCTTCAAGTATTATTTAAAATTGTTTGTGTGATAATAATTTATATAACAGTAATCTACCAACATCATGAAGTAAAAATACAATGACCTTCGTACATGAGTCCTGAAATGTGAAGAATCGTTTTCTGAATTCACATGGAATCTGTGAATAATTAGGGGAAGAAGCTCTCTCTCCACTTTTCAATCCATTTTTTTCTCTCTCTGCCTTTCTCATTTTCTTTTCCTTCAAAATCAGAGAAGGAAAGAATTCTTTTGACATACAAATGTTTTGGCAAATTGTAAATTATCGATATGTTAGTATCTTTCTTGTTGACTACAAACCATATTAAAAATTTAGGGCTAAAAACACAAATATGATATTCTTAAATAAAACATTTTGTTGTTAATGTTTAAATCTTTTCTACTCTAAAACGTATTTTTTTTGCTTATGCCTATATATCTTTTGTCTAATAGTTTATCAGAATGCTTTGTGAATAACAAAGTTCAAGGGAAAAGGCTTTTTGAGGGAGAATTTTAATGCAATATTTCTCAAAATGTATTTTAAAGATGTTAGAGTAGTTAGTACAGACAGCAAATGAAAACTGCGTATTTTCTGGTTATAAGTGTAGGAAACGCATGGTTAAACAAAATGTCAAAGCTCTAATATGAGATGAGAGACGTCAGGACAGAGATATGTCCTAAATGTCTTTGGACACAAGACACTTATTTCTTTCCTTGGCTCACTGCAACCTCCACCTTTCGGGTTCAAGCAATTCTCCTGCCTCAGCCTCCTGAATAGCTGGGACTACAGGCACACCCCACCATGCCTGGCTAATTTTTGTATTTTTTAGTAGAGACTGGTTTTTGCCATGTTGGCCAGGCTGGTCTCGAACTCCTCACCTCAGGTGATCTGCCTACCTCAGCCTCCCAAAGTGCTGGGATGACAGCCGTGAGCCACTGTGCCACGGCCTCACAAGACTGTTTCTCATGGAGCTCATGTTCTGTAGAACATGTTTAGGAGCTGCTGGCCCACTGAATGTCCAGGACCAGGGCTCCAGGAGAGTTCAAACCATACCATCCTCTAGTAGTGAAAGCTTCTTGCTGTGTATATTATAGGTACCTTCAGATGTTGTATGACTTGCAGTCGTTGTCATAAATTATTAATTGCAGTAGTTTATAAACAGTCAAGTATATCTGTGCTTCTTATGCACGCACTTTGTCATTGGAAGCAAGCACACAAGCAGTTAGGCCTCTCTTTGGCTATATACGGCCTGTTAGGGAAAGCAGCCATTGTATTTATTTATTTATTTATTTGTTTATTTATGAGACGGAGTCTCGCTCTGTCACCCAGGCTGGAGTGCAGTGGCGTGATCTCGCCTCACTGCAGCCTCCACCTTCCGGGTTCACGTGATTCTCCTGCCTCAGCTTCCCGAGTAGCTGGGACCACAGGCGCACGCCAGTTAATTTTTGTATTTTTAGTAGAGACAGGGTTTCATCATGTTGGCCGGGATGGTGTTTATATCTTGACCTCGTGATCCACCCACCTCGGCCTCCCAGGGTTCTGGGATTACAGGCGTGAGCCACCGCTGCCCGCCCGAGCCATTGTATTTTAAAGGAGACAATTCTGTTCTTGCTTGTAACCTATCCCAGTTGTGGATTGAATCCCTGAGCCTTAGATCATGTTGCTATTGTTCTGCATCAGTAAGCATATTATAGTTGATCAATAAGTCATCTGATTTAAAAAACCATGTGTCCTACTTGTCTTCTATAGGGAAAATATGTTTGTTTGTTTTCTTTTCTTCATCCTCATTAAACCTTGGGCATGTATTAACACCAGAGCCAGTTCTTTGGATATCAAGACTTTGACTTGTAGTGGCAGGGCTCGTGATTACCTATAATCCTTGGAGATTTTTGAGAGATGGTGATTCACTGACTCGAGATGTTTCACCACCTTCAAAGGAGCATGTATGTTTTGATTCAGTGAGGTCAGCGATACCAGATTTTAGCAACACAACTTCCTCAGTCAAATGAGTTGGTGATTCACCTTGGCTTGTACCTTAGACATGTGGGTATAAGATAAATATTTTCTTAATGATAATTCAGAGCACTCGAATCTTGCATCTGCCTGAACTTATTAGCCTTCTTACCATTGATACTAATTTGCTGCTTCTGATGGAAGTTGGCCTCTATTATGTTAAAACTTACATCCTTCTCAGGATGAAGTATTTCCCTTTATAAGGATGATTGAAAGTGAGTGCAGAAAGTCTGTGAATGGGCATTGTGTTTTGAAAACTTTCTGCCAACTGCTTATCTCTTGAATATGTTACAAACTAGAATTTTAAAGACGTGGCTCATCCTTGCTTCTCTCCCATATACATGTATGTTTTTGGGAGGAGGAGCTCCATGCTCTTAAGCTTAGCTTTCTGTTGGGTTAGCATTTTAATGCTTGAAGGCAGTAATTTTTAAAGTGGTTATCGGTATGGGGCCACCCAGTTTTTGAAGCCTGAATGTCAGTAATAAGCTGAGCAGTATTTGTGGGTGGCACTAGTTGAAAGGGGAAAGCTACTGAGGGAAAGGAATAAAAAGTTGTGGGGAGGGGAAGGAGGGGATGAAGAAACAGAGGTCCCCCAATAATTGAACCTAGTTTCATCCAGCTTCAGAGCACCCAAGTTTAACTTGAAAAAGCTTTTTGGATTATTTTGATTTGTTAAACCAGTTGTATTCTATGCTCTATAATAAGGAACATATATATTTTAGATTTTTGTGTAGACAGATAATTAACACACTTAATTATAGCTCTCAGTTTGAGCCATTCAGATGAGTTGCTGCCAACTAGAATGATGTGCATAAACTTAGCTCTGTTTATATGTAAACTGTACAATATTTTAACGTTAACGTCATTGTTTTCCCCTTCTCAAAGTACAGCATGTTTTGATCTACAGAGGGAATATTTTTAAAAAGTGGATGTCTAAGAATGTAAACACTGGGAGGCAAGATGCAGCTGTTTATGATTTAGTTTTTAATCTTCTGTTCTTTCGTGGCTTCTAATGTCAAAGGACTTTTATTTACCTATTACAGCATATGGCTTATGACTTTATAAGTATGCCTTTTCTGGTTTTTATTTTGGCTTTCTAAAAAAGGACGGAAGGACTGAAGGAAAGTTGTTGAATAAAAATATCCCCATGCCTACCAGGTCATGCAGTGTGGCAGGAGAGCTAAAAGGGTTTCTATTTTATGGGATCAATAAATGTCAGGCCTCACACTTTACCTTTTGGCTGTTTGTGTTTATCAAAATCTATTAGTCACACCCAGTTTGTTGTGTCTACCACTGTCTAGATTGTTCTGGAAATGAGATTTCATATTTAGTGTTTTTATAGGAGGACATACAATAAGAGATAAAAAACATGCTTTTACAATGACAGTCTCTTTTTGCAAGCTGTTTTCTAGAAGTGAAGGTATTTCTGATATCCAAGTGCCTATTAAGTGAAATGTTGTTTTAACTGATTTAGTTTAGATTTACAGAATGGCATTTCAGTATGTAATTTCTCATTACCTTTGTAAACACAAAGCTTACCCTGTTTCCTTTTATAAAAATAACTTTGTATATTCCAGTGAACTCTATTTAGATGAAAGGTTTGACAGTACTTCCACCCATGCTTTTTATAGCATTGTCTATAAATTTTTGGTTAATAACATGAATATTGAATCCTAACTGCCCTTTTACTAGTTTGAGATCTTGAGGAATTTATTTATTCATCTTTTCTAAACCTCGGTTTTCTTGTGTTTAAAACAGGAATGATAATGCAGTCTCAGGATCATGGCTGGAATGAAATGAAATAATGCATGTTATTGCTGTTCACATAGTGCCTGACATGTAATAAATGATGGCTATATTGTTTTTGGCAATTCTAAATTACTGTGCATGTGTTTGTGGGTTGGGTTAGTTTACATACCCCGCCCCACTCCAGGAATGGTTTACTAAAATATACTGGGAGGGAGGAGAATACTAGTGTAATTTGAGAACAGTTATCATCAATATTAAAATTGCTTTATTTTCTTGGTAGAGAGATTTAATTTGTGGCATTAAAAGATAGGCTGAGGCCAAGGGTGGTGGCTCGTGCCTGTAATCTTGGCACTTTTGGAAGAGGATCACTTGAGCCCAGGAATTTGAGACCAGCCTAGGCAACATGCTGAGACTCCATCTCTACAAAAAAATAAAAATAGGCAGGCATGGTGGCATGTGCTTGTAGTCCCAGCTACTCAGGAGGCTGAGGTGGGAGGACTGCTTGAGCCCAGGAGGTTTAGGCTGCAGTGAGCCATGATCACACCACTGCATTCCAGCCTGGGTGACAGAGCAAGATCCTGTCTTAATCAATCAGTCAATCAATCAATCAATCAGTGCTGAGTTTTAAAAACATATTATCAAAAGAAAATAACACTTTCAAAAGGTTAACAAACCCCTTTAAACACTGCCAACTATGAGGATCTCGTCACAAAGACTTCAGAGTTCATTATCTTTGATTTGACTGAAATTACTTATTCTTAATCAAGTCATATGAATCTTAGACTATATGTATCAGTACCTATGATTTTCTTATAGATCCTTTCTTGGTATACACATTTATTAATTGAGTACCAGTTATATATAAAACACTGTAATGGATCAGGTAGAAAGTTAGACGTAAGAAACCTCTTAAACTGTTTAGTAAAGGGTTGTAATCAAATGTAAGTGTATTCACAGTCTCAGAAAATTACATTTCATGGCATATTTGGAGTATGGTATGATTCTACTCTGCCTAGACACAATTTTACCTTTCAGCTAATGAAGTGTAATAATGCAGGTTACAAAAGTTTAGGGTGCTTCTGAATTGCCCTTTTAGTTAAGGACAATCCATTTTAAATAATGAGTCAATGATTAAAATTATAAGTTTAAAGCAAAATAGGAAGTACCTTTATACCCAGTGATAAAACAGTGGTAATTTGGTAATATTCCTTATTGAAGGCCTGTGATATCACATGATTCATGTAATTGTCTGGGTTTTCATGGCATGATTTTTTGAGGTTCTTTTCTCTGCAAACAGATAGAACTGCAAAGAGGCAGAGCTTCAGTGTCAAGTCCCTTCCATCCCTTTTCAGTTCCTCTTTCTGCCACCCCCTCGGGGCCATTTTGGTTTCTGCTGGCTTCTTGCTACTAGATTGAATGAATTGATGGTCCTGTCATTTCTTAGTTGCTAGGATCTGTACCACGTGCTTTACCGTCACCATCTCATTTAATCCTCACAACAGTGAGTTAGGTAATTTTATCACTGTTTTACCATGAAACCACCGCTCAGTGAGGCTGATCAAGTGCCCGAGGTCACATATCAGTAAGTGGAGCTGGGGTCTTCCTGCTGTCCAGTGGTCACATGGGTCCAGCAGTGAGTACCTTATAGGTAGGATTATATACTGGATACCGTTTTAAAGGTTATATATTACATTCTCATTGTATCCCATATCCCTTGGCAAAATGTATTCTCACTCTGTTCAACTGGTTAGGAAGACAACTTGTGTGAATCACACGATATGTGAATTGCATTGCCCAGCAGTGGTTTGGAAATTAGCTCTTGGGAAGTATCTCTGGCCACCTCATCATTTCCTAAAGCCTTTGGTAGCCTATGTTTGCAGACCAGTGGTAAAGCTTCACCTTGGGGTTAGAGACCAGAGTTAGGCCTGATGAATGAAATTGCCATGTAATAATTAAGGCCTGCTGACTGCCATAAAACTTCATTGACTGGAAAAGAGAATCTTGTGGCTGACTTCCTAATAAGTAGGGCTGACATGTGTGCTGTTGATTCAGGGCCTGTTTGCCTTCCTATAGAAATCGGGGACCAGTTTGCTACTGTCTGCTGGCCTCAGTGGAAGTTATTAGCACACACGAACCATCCTTTCTTTTTTATTTTTTAGTCTTTTCTAAATTTTGGTACCTTTGAGTCATTATGCCTCTGTGCTCCCCCTGATAATACAAAATGTGCTGCTTCGGGATCTTTCTCTGCAAGCATCTACGGTTCTGGTAATGAGCTACCTGCACAAGGAGTCCTTCTTGTTCTTAAGAAAGATTCTGAGGATGAATTAATACTCAGCAGAACATGGGAGCGAGCATGTCTTAATATCAGTACTTTTGATATTTCAAAGTTGAAGGTGTCATAGACCATGAGAGTCATTTACCTGTTATGTCAGTTCTACTCATTTATTTGGGATGAGATCGAGTTGGCAGTTTGGTGACTTTATATACCTGCAATCCTCTCAAGCAGTAAAGATGTGGAGCTGGGAACTAGCCTCCAATTTGTGCCTTGTGGTTTATTTGGTAAAACGTGGCTGTAGGGCAGGGCGATGTATTTCACTGAGTTTGGGGAATGCCTGTTTCTTTCTTTCTTTCTTTCTTTTTTTTTTTGAGACGGAGTGTTGCTCTGTCGCCCAGGCTGGAGTGCAGTGGCCGGATCTCAGCTCACTGCAAGCTCCGCCTCCCGGGTTCTCGCCATTCTCCTGCCTCAGCCTCCCGAGTAGCTGGGACTACAGGCGCCCGCCACCTCGCCCGGCTAGTTTTTTGTATTTTTTTTAGTAGAGACGGGGTTTCACCGTGTTAGCCAGGATGGTCTCGATCTCCTGACCTCGTGATCCGCCCGTCTCGGCCTCCCAAAGTGCTGGGATTACAGGCTTGAGCCACCGCGCCCGGCCGGGAATGCCTGTTTCTTTTTGGTTCTGTCACTTTTGAGCTAACGTACATGGCCCTACCTCATTTCCTCCTAACTGAGCCTCTCAGGTGTCAGAGCCACCTGCATTGATTTTGTAAAGAGCTAGAAATGTATTGGGTCACAGTTTCGATCCCTCTTCCCTCCCCCGTGCATCTGCCTCTGTCACTCGGCCTTCCTTTCTCCTTAGCCTGAACGCTAAGCAGGGTTTTTAAACAAAATACCTGTGTGGAGTCTTTTAAGGAATTCTAACTACTGTAGTTTCCCCCAATGTCCTCTTTGCAGTCATCCAAATCTGTATTGTTCAAGAGCCCTGGGGGCAGAAGTTTCTCATTCTTCTCTAGTTAACTCTTACAAAACCTTATCCACCTGGAAAATTTCCTTCATGTTTTAATTCAAAACTTTTTCTGCAGTCGAAGCCCATTCAACCTATAGACATGGCTTGTAGCCTCCTTATTGGCCCTCAACTAAGCCTCTTAGTATTCGTTTACAGTAATTAAATGGTAGGTTTCCTGCTTCCTTTTTGGTTCTTTACTACTTTGCCTCTGAGAGTGTGGTCCTCAGACCTCCAGCCTTGGGGTTACTTGTAAGCTGGTTAGAAGGGCAGAATCTTAGATCCCACCCCAAATGTAATGAAGCAGAGTCTGCATTTTTAACAAAACCCCCAGGAGATCCTAAGCACATTTAAGTTAGAGAAGTGCTACTTTATTCCATATCCTTATAATCTGGATATTTTCTCTGTGCTTTTCTTTAGTATGGCTTAAAAGTGGACACTAAAACTAGACATGGTCCTATATTGATGACTTGGACATTACCAAGTATAGTGGAAATGTTTTAGCAAGTATTTATGTGCCTCAACTTTCTGTTAATTTAATACCCATGATATTAAAACATTTTGAACTAAATTTGATGTGTATTCTTCCTTTACAATGCATTTGTAGTCACTGACGACATTTTTGGGTCTTTTTTACTGCTATATGTTTACCCCCCTCACCTGTGGAAGTCCCCATATTTTAATTTAGTGATTTGGCAGCTAAGAATCTTCTTTGGCGCTTATATTGAATATCACCTTGTTTTCTGTCTTTTGTTAGGATCTTTCTGTTTCTCTAAATAGTTATGCTGTTAAGATTTCACTGATTTGGGAGTGAGGAGACCCCTTAGTCTCACCCTAGTGCTACTACTAACAAGTTGCATGAACTCAGACAACTCACTTAATGATTCTTTTTTTTTTTTTTTTTTTTTTTTTTTTGAGACGGAGTTTCGCTCTTGTTGCCCAGGCTGGAGTGCAATGGCGGGATCTTGGCTCACTGCAACCTCTGCCTCCTGGGTTCAAGTGATTCTCCTGCCTTAGCCTCCAAGTAGCTTGGATTATAGGCATGACCGTAACACCCGGCTAATTTTGTATTTTTCGTAGAAACAGGATTTCACCATGTTGATCAGGCTGGTCTTGAACTTCTGACCTCAAGTGATCCACCCGCCTCGGTCTTCCAAAGTTCTGAGATTACAGGCGTGAGCCATGATGCCTGGCCACTCATTTAATGATTCTAAGTCAACAATACCATACAATCAAGGAAACCCTCATAATACCAGGCCTGGGACTTTTTGATTGCTCTGTCCATATTGATTAATGAGCTTTTTATGGGGTGATTTGGTCATGTGGTGGATGCTGCCTGTAGAAATGAGAACAGGGCATTTAAAACAAACACTGGAATAACTCATCCAGGTGCATCTTTTGGTTAGTCATCAGTCCATCTTCCTTCCCACTTTTATAGAACTCTCAGGTGGGAAAAATGGACTAAGTTGAATTTTTGTTCAGTTTTCATTTTATTTCTTGGATCTATCTCTGGAAAAAGTGCAAGTAAACCACTAAATTGTCGAAGGCAGAGGAAAGAGGCCACCATGGAGAAGGGTCCCAGCTTATTGACTTATGGCAAATGGTTCTCAAGTCAACTTCCTATTGACTTTTTCTAACTATGCATTAGAGAGGTGGGAAATTAGCAAGGACTTAGCATTCCTCCCATCTCTGCTCAAGAGTACTTGGAAAGGTCCTTGTTTCTACTAGAAATTCCCACAAAGAGAATGCGAGAAGAAATGATGTGGGGCAAGTCAGTGGCTGTGTTTAGGGGCCCTGGTGAGTATTGCTGATGGTTGGGAGTGAAGAGAATTCAGGAAGGAAGAAAACTATCTCTAAAGGGGTAAGGCTTTCCAAGGACATTTGCCTGGCCACAACTCTTCCTTATATTGTTACAGAAGGAAAGCATGGTGAAACCAAATGAACAGGTAGGCCATGGCCGGCTTGTGACATACAATAATTTTATGGGGAAAAAAAGCTTCAGGCAGTTTTTGAGGAGAATAAGCAGATTTCACCATAATGCTGTTAATTAAGTGTTAATTATAGCCTGTTGATGTTTGATAGTAAGGTAAAATTGTGTGGCTCCCTTTTATTTTGAAAGCATTTTGTCAGCGTCTCAGGCTATGGTCTAGGAAGAATAGAAGCTGTTGTTTTCTTGGTGTACTTTGGGACCTGGAGCAGCTCCTGTTGCTGTATTTAAGGAGGATCTGTTCTTCTTACCACTGCCTTAGGGTTCAATCTGAAAACCCTGGTATTTAACCACCTGGAAATCAACTTGTTCTGTTCAGTGTCTAATTTTTAGAATCTGGAACCCTGTGTACTCATGGATAATAATATATGTGCCCTGTGTATCCCCCCTTTGCTGTTTTTTGTCAATATTAAATTTGGGGAAAGCAGACCTAAAAGCGTCTTCCTGAGAAGACATTTTAAACCACAGAAACAGCAACTACAATTTGTATCTCAGTCTTGCATTTGACTATTGGATTTTTTGTGTGTGTGTGTGTTTTGTTTTTTGATCATAAATTATCTTCCGAGGTGGGTGTGGATATTTATCTTATAAAGTAGAGAAAACCTCTATGAAACAGTGTTCTGATTTGGGAACAGCCTCTTAGAGAATAAAGTTAGTGGGTTTATTTTTTAAAGTCTACAAATTCTGGAACAGAGGGAATCTAATATTTCAGGGTTTTTTGTTTCTTTTTTTTTTTTTTTTTGGTTGTTGTTGTTGTTGTTGTTTTGAGACAGAGTCTCACTCTGTTTCCCAGACTAGAGTTCAGTGGCTAGATCTCAGCTTGCTGCAGCCTCCACCTCCTGGGTTCCAGTGATTCTTGCGCCTCAGCCTCCCGAGTAGCTGGGATTACAAATGTGCACCACCATGCCTGGCAAAGTTTTGTATTTTTAATAGATATGGGGTTTCATCATTTGGCCAAGCTGGTCTTGAACTCCTAAGGCCTCATGTGATCTGCCCTCCTTGGCCTCTCAAAGTACTGGTATTACAGGTGTAAGTCACCACACCCGGCCCTTGAGGATTTTTTATTTTTATTTTTATTTTTGACTCGCAGAGATTTCAGGGCAACGAGCGTGATGAATGGGTTGTGTAAGTAATGTGTCTCCTTGTTCACTGCAGCCTTACCTATTATCTCCCTGAACTTTGCAAATGATTGTGAAACCAGGTATTTTCTCCATTTTGTTAAACTGTTCATTTGTTGGAGTAGGCTGTCCACTGTGTTGTAATGTGTCTAGCAGTATTCCAGGCCCTTACGCATTAGAAGCCAGAAGCATCTCTCCCCCGCCACCCCATCCCGGTTGTGACAACTAGAAATATCTGCAGACATTGCCAAATGTTCCCTGTGGGGCAAAGTGTTTTCACCCACACAAATTGAGAACCACTACTACCCTAGAGATTTAATGAAATGCTTGGAGAGTAGAGGGTGTCTGCAAAGAGAAGTTGGTTGAGCCTCACGAGCATGTTTCTGCCAAAGGCCAGATGGATGGCTTCTGTCTGGCCCTTCCATGGGCCTAAAGGTTACCCCATTTATCTCCCTTGGGACTGCAGTCCCCTCAGAGTCTCTGTCTTAGTTTGGGCTGTTATTACAAAATTGAGTTGATGGTGGCTTAAACAACACACATTTATTTCTCACAGTTCTGGAGGTGAGGGAGTCCAAGAATGAGGCACCACAGACCCTGGTTTGGTGTGCCCTCTTCCTGGTTTGTGATGGCCGTCTCCTCATTGTAGCCTCTTGTGATAGAGAGCAGAAAGCAAGCTCTCATGTTTCATCATAAGGGCACTTATCCCACCCATAAGGGCTCCACCCTCATGACTTAATTACCTGCCAAAGGCCCCACCTCCTAATGACCAGCATGTTGAGGGTTAGGATCTCAACATATAAATTGCAAGGAAAGGCACGTTTCAGTCCATAACAGTCACTATAAATATTTCTTAATGATGGTTCCTTAGCTAAAAGTTGTCACTACCTGTTTATTAAGAATGGGACACAACAGTTCACGGGGAGCTGCTTTTAGCTCAGCCAGACAGGCAGCTCAACACTGCAATAATGTGATATGCAGTTTCATTTAAGAATGCTGTTACGGGCTGGGCACGGTGGTTCACACCTGCAATCCCAGCACTTTGGGAGGCGGAGGCGGGTGGATCATCGGAGGTCAGGAGTTTGAGACCAACCTACCCAACATAGTGAAACCCCGTCTCTACTAAAAGTACAAACATTAGCCAGGCGTGGTGGTGCGCACCTGTACTCCCAGCTACTCAGGAGGCTGAGGCAGGAGAATCGCTGCAACCTGGGAGGCAGAGGTTGCAGTAAGCTGAGATCACACCACTGCACTCCAGCCTGGTTGACAGAGCAAGACTGCCTCAAAAAAGAAAAAAAAAAAAAAAAGAATGCTGTTAGGGAACTTTTAAGCAAGAGGCTTTTTCCACATTAAAAAGAAAGAGGCTGAAATGTCAGATAATGGAGAAAATAGAGAGGGGCAGGAACGAAGTGGAAGTAAGACTTGAAAGATGAAAGCAAAGGACCAGGAGCTTTGGGGTCAGGAGGTGAAAGGTCGGCCCCTCTTTGTCAACTGGAAAAATTTTGCCTCTTTACACAAGGCAGTAAAGAAGTGTTTGCAGTCAGTTAGAAATTTGCGCCATTGTCTGCCTCAGTGACCTTAGAGCTGCAAGCAGCGGATGCATTATCAATTATTTTAGATCATCTTTCTCAGATTTTCCCCCCTCCTCTTCCAGCTGCCAACGATTAGATGTGCATCTGGCAGCAATTTCAGTTTTTCGTCAAGTTACTCCGGCAGGATTGACTGGCTAGATCACACTCCTGTTCAGTTCCTTCAGATGAGAGATTGGGGAAAAGAATTTGGAAACAAAAGCCACCCAATTCCCTGCCCCCACCCCCAACAATTATAAACATGCTTTAGAACCTGGAAATAATGCCTAAGAATCTCACTGAACACCCATTTAAGGATATTCATGTGATTTCTTCGTAAATACTTTCAGTAGTATTAGAAGTCTTTCATTAGCAGACTTAGAAAGAGTAGGGGACTTCAAACTTCTGATTTTTTTCAAGCAATAAAAGTGGCCTTTCTGATATTTCTGTAGACAGCATTCATTTGAGATCTTCCCCGTTTTAGGTGACTGCTATTGTCTCGATACTGAATTTGTACTCTTGCCTGTGTAGGTAGACAGGTTCTTGTATAACATTGTATTACAAATCATATCTTTAGCCCTACTACTGCTGTGACTTTTACTTTTTCTTTTTGTTCTGGCATTTTCCCATTCCTCCTTTCTGAGATAACTTTGTCCTCTCTTCGCAAAATGCATCCTCATTTTGGCTTCAGATTCAATCCTTGCCTAGCATTTGGTTGGTGGAGTCATCCATGCTTGCTAGTTCCACCACAGTGTTTTTGGCTGGTGTGTTTTCAGGTATCAGGAAAAGATGTGGGATCCAAGGGTTTCTAGTTCTTCATAACAGTAGTTACACTAAGAGCTAATGATTGAAGGCTTATTATGTGTCAGGCACAAGGATAAGAAAATGTCATGTATTATCTCATTTAATCTCAATGATAACCCTGTGAAATGGGCAATGCTCTCCTGTGTTACAGATGAAAACATTTGGGATGTTGGAGGGTGAGCAACTTGCCTGAAATCACAGAGAAAAGAACAGTGAGAGATGGGATAATGGAACTTGTCTTAGTTTCCTTTCGAATTTTAATTCAGAAATAAGTTTTGACTTAAACAAAATTATCAGTCTTTAAAAAGTATGACAGCCATGTAATAGCTCCGTCTTCATTCTGAAAATAACCTTTTTTGGGGTTGAATTCCCTAAAGTACATTTTTTAATTCAAAATCACACGCAGGTTACTCACTTGTCACTCAGAAAGAGGCAACTCCAGGGAAACACACATTTATTGCATTATTGCTTTACTGTAAGCAACAGTTCATAGCTTTCTCTTGAATTCATCAGGCTAATTAATATGGTTCCTGCCTATGTATGGCCTTCTGAAATCTAAGATGAATGGTATGCTTTTCCTTACTCCTTTTACATTGACTTTTGTTTAAGAATTACTATCATAGCCCAGAAATCTTTATGCCTTGCATTTCCATAACAAATATTCTTCAGGTAAAGCAAATGAGAATTGTGGGTCAAATACATTTGAAATATGCTGCCATATACTTGTATTATAATCAGTTTCAATTGGTTTCAGAGAGGGAGTCCTTTTTCAATAGTTAGATCACTTTGTTTTTTTTTTTTTTTTTTAAAGAACAATTCAATTCAAAGAATCCCAGATCAAATTCTTCTCAACATTTTCCCCCTGATATTTTCCTCAAAGCAAAAAGGAAAACAACGGCTGAACCTTTTTTGCTTCTGTAAGATGATGGCTTCCTGGAGAGGTTCCTTAGATCAGGGTCTCCAACCTTTTTGGCCCAGGGACAGGTTTCATGGAAGACAGTTTTTCCATGGCTGGTGGTGGGGGGATGAATGGTTTCATCAGGCATTCTTTTCTCATAAGGAGCATATGCAACCTAGATCCCTTGCATACACGGTTCATGATAGAGGTCACACTCCTGTGAGAATCTAATGCCACTGCTGATCTGACAGGAAGCAGAGTTCAGGTGGTTTTGCTCATCCACCATTCACCTCTTGCTGTGGAGCCTGGTTCCTACCAGGCCATGGATCTCTACTGGTCCACAGCCTGGGACCTGAGGACCCCTGCCTTAGATGTATGTTGTAGGGAAAACCTACTGAGCTTGAGCTTGCTCCTATTAGGAACTATTGGGAGTGGCATTGTCCTCTGTTAGGCCTGTTTAGGAATCAGAAAAACCTATGGGAAGATCATGGCGCCACAGCTGAGGTACCTCATGCTTGTTTTGGAAGATGCTTGCTCAATTCAGTAGATTTTTCTTACATGACCAAGTTCTTCCATAAAGTCAACCACAACCCATACTATCGGGGACTCCAGCTAAAACTTGCGGTGAGTAGGAAATAGATTAAACACAGGTTTTCCCACTTCTCTAGCTGCCAAAAGTGATGTCAGTGGTGTTAATGATTCTTACCTCAGTTCGCTGAAGACCAGGGATGTCTATGCAAATGGTTGTTCAGTGCCTGATTCCTGGGCTATTATGGAAAAACTGATGATGGTTGAGAAACAATTGGGTAGTCAGACAGTTCCTCAAATGTAAAATCAGACGCTTGCTTTCTTGAAGCAAATTGACTCCAGGGAGAGGGCAAAGAATGAAATATCAGTTTTTAACAAAAAGTAAAGTCAGTGAAAATAGGGTCTGTCTGATTCCCTTTTGTCTAATTATAGAAACAGTATTGCACACAATTTTCACCATCCATACACTAAATGAAGTTGTGATTGTAATGTAAGTCTACTGGTTTGTATCAAAGCCAGACCTATAAAACCTGTATCCTGTAATCTGACCATTACAAACAAAATCCAAAACCCAAAAGTGATGTGAAATTACAATAGAAACCTCAGAACTGAAATGCAATTTCTGTGAGTGAAAAGACGCTGCAGAAATAGTGCTCATGAAAGCAGAAGGAAGACATTAGTATGACATTCTCACTTGGTAGGGACTATTCTGCCATATTACCTTTATGTCTTTTCGTAACCGGTTTATTTCGGTTGAACTCTGTTAAAATTAAAGCTTCCTGGCTGGGCGCGGTGGCCCACACCTGTAATCCCAGCACTTTGAGAGGCCGAGGCGGGTGGATCACCTGAGGTTGGGAGTTCGAGACCAGGCTGGCCAACATGGTGAAACCCGTCTTTACTAAAGATACAAAAATTAGCCACGTGTGGTGGTGTGCACCTGTAATCCCAGCTACTCGGGAGGCTGAGGCAGGAGAATTGCTTGAACCCAGGAGTGGGAGGTTGCGGTGAGCCGAGATGGCACCATGGCACTCCTGCCTGGGTGACAGAGTGAGACTCTGTCTCAAAAAAAAAAAAAAGAAAAGAAAAGAAAAGAAAAAATTAAATCTTCTTGCCTGAGAGTACATGTGGTCTGACTTGAAGAGGGACTTTTTTTGTTTTTTTTTTTTTTTGTTTTTTTTCCTGAGTACTTTTACCTTGAATCTGTCATGTACATAGGACAAACTATAGTATTGGTAAAAGGGAGATTGGAAACATTTTGATTTATATTTGAGGGGAGGAGCTGTTATGGTCTTAACCTCATTTTCATTATCAGCAAGCTTCCTGTTAATAAAAAGAATGGGAAATAACGGAAGTGGATATTCTTTGGCTTAAAAGATGTATTAGTATTTATTCAGATGTCCTTAATATATCATTGACAGACTACTTTTAATTACTGAGAATTAAATGTTGTTTTAGTCTGTCTTCTCCACAAATTCCTAACCATCCTGAAAGGTTTCCAGAATCTCCTTCTGCCTTTGGTAGCTGGGGAAGGAGAAATTCACGGGACTGACAGAATTCAGCCTGGTAGCCTCAGCCAGAGCTGACAGACTTGATGGTTGCCTTTTGGTCTTCTTTTTTTTTTTTTTTTTCGTAATGCGTGTGCCTTTCTTCATTGGTGGTCTCCTGAAGTCACCAGCCCTGCCAGAAGCTCTTTCACTGGGACAAAAGGGGAACTGGAGCGAGATGGCCTCTCACATGTTGGCAACTCTCCCTGAATTTTCTTCCTTGGCAACGCTGCACACTGGAAGGTCTGGCCAGCAACCTTGTTATTTTCACCAGCCCTCTCCCATGTGACTTGCACCAGGCAAAAGTGCTATTTAAGCAGCTCCATTAAAGCACTGACTTGGCTGGTTGGCTTACCCTTTGCCATTTAAGACCACAAAACCAAGTCTTTCCAGCTCAATCCTGGCCTATTTTAAAAGAAGTTGGTTTCCTTTCTTTAACTAAAATGGCTTTCTCCTTTCAACATCCAAGTAGCAAACATGTTGGTCTTACCTCTAACTTTAGCTCAATCTTCACTTGATGTGGGTGAGTATGATCTGAAGGCTTTAGAGTTGAGAATTGAGAATTCACGGGTTAGTTTTCTCCTTTTCCAAGCTTCAGCTTGCCCCCATACTTCCCAGCTGTCCCTTGTAAAGAACGGAGAGCTTATCCCACGTCCCAGACTTTAGAGGCTCTCTGGATTTAGCCCTTCTTTTTGTATCAGCAATATGACCATAGCTAATAGCGCTAGGCCAAGAGAATGCAGCTTACTCCTATGCTACTAACTCAAATGCTAGAACCAAGGCTTTAAGCTGGGAAATTCCTTTAATAAGTGTTTCACAGTCTATCCATAGGTCAGTGGTCGTTTTTATTCATCTGAGATTTTATAGTGGGATTTTATTGAAGTATGAATTTGAATGAGGAACACCCATCTATTACCAGAACTATAAAGGTATTTGAGACTGCTGCTAATATGTGTGTGTGTGTGTGTGTGTTTACTGGGCTCATTTGCCAGATTCAGGTATGCTGAATGTGTGTGTTGTAAGGTGCTTTATTAATATGCATTCTAGAAGACATGATTTGCTTCCAGTTAGTGGTACTATGAATTAAGTGTATTAGCAGTGAGGTAACTGAAGAAATGAATTGTGGTAGGAGGGAAGGGTATGCAGTTTAATGTAATTATGTAGAAATAAGAAATCAACAGACGGGGGAAGACAGAATAGAGAGAGGTCACAGGCATCACTATCAGAATCTTGCAAGGTACAGAGCTACCCACTGACCCCTCTGCTCTCATGAAGGGAATCTTTTCTAACCTGAGAGGAATCCTTCTGCTCTCCTGGCTCTTCCAAATATTTTGCCTGTGCCATTCCCTTAAATACTGAGGCTTTTGGAAACTAAAGCCATGGAGCCAGAAGATTTTCCTACTTTCAAATTCCTGCTCTCCCCATATTATACAATGCATTGGGATGATGAGAATGGGATGGAATACCAGGAGGCTTTAAAAAGTTGGATAACATTTCAAAAAATTTTCTCATCATGGATTTTTAAGAATGGGAAAGATCGAAGTATGATTAAAACAGTATTTTCCTCTCCTACTTAGACTTTTTTGGGAGACATTAAATGTAGCATTTTAAAAGTTCAAATCCTTTAAGTGGATTGTGAAATTACTACCACAGCTGAGTAGTGGTTTTCCTGGTGGCGGGGAATATAAGTCATGTTTATTCCTTCTTTACATCTTCCTGTATTTTATACATTTTCTGTCTTATATTCAAGATATATTTTTTAAAAAACACAGCTGTTTGTGTTAACTGAAAGCGAAATATGCTGTTTTGATTCATTTCTTCAAGTGGAGGAATTTAATTTATATGAATTTTCTACTTCCGTCTACAACATAAGATTTCAAACAATGACCTCTATTGAAAAAAAAGTCATCACTACAGTCATTCTTTTAAAGCACAGTTGGATAAGGAAGAGTTACTTTCTAACAATTTAGTTTATGACAGTAGCCAAGAAACTTAGAATATTTTACTCTTATTTCCCTAGTAAAAGTAGAAACGACTAGCAATGCCCCAACTAGATTTTTATTACTATATTGCACTTGATTTAACATATTGGCAAGAAGTTTCAAAACATATGAATACAGGATAAAAACATTTGTCAATTGTTTTGACCAAGAATGCATTGCTGAAAGTGTACAGACCTTTCCATCATACTTATACCCTCGTGCTGTTTCCAGCTGCTTTCCCAGTAAAATGATCAGTAAGCTGAGACAATGTAAAAGGAAGCAAAGCCTTTATTTGTTTTTCAGCTATTGTAGGCATAGTTTAAGTCGGTAGAACCCAGAAGATGTAAATTCCTACTAGATGCAATAATGCAATAATCCATAGGTCTCAAGTTGCATTGCTCAAGTGTTGACTTATTTGATAATGCTTTAAAAATTACATTTTTCATTACTGGCAACAGGATTAGGTGGGTTTTATGTTACGAGAATATACACGCAGAGGGGCATAGTAGATACTGATGTGGTGATGAAATTTTGTCAAAATGTAATTTCCTGCTACTAAATCTCATGACAGGTGCATTGTATTTCTGCCTTCAGAAGTTATTCCCCAATGATGTAACCAGAATGTATTGTAGAAACATCACCACTTGATATTTTCAGTGTCTTCTCTTAAGGAAATGTTTTGCCTTTTGTTTCCAGTTTCTGCATGTTACAAATGAATTTTTGCATTTGTAAAACTTTGTAGCAATATTTGCTACCTCTGGTCAGTCAATTGTCTCCTTTCAGTCAATTGAAGTGGTGTATATATAAAGTGTATTAAACATGTATGGCTATGCAGGCTTTTTCCCTGCTTATTCCAGTCCTTATCATTGTATTTATGCTTACTGCATTGAATGACAGACTGCAATACCCTAGTATGGGCATTGCTTTTTTTCTTTTTTAAAAATATATTAAGTTACACAAATGTTTGCCTTTTTTGAGTGAGTTGCTTTATTCAAGTTCAGCCTTGCTTGATTGTAAGTGTGTGGAGCTAGGCAGATACAGACAGATGAACTTTAGTCTCATTAAGCTTGTGTTGCGGTCTGTCTCTAAAGTCAGGAGACTTCCTTACCAACAGACTCATCAGAGCAAGTGTTGTGTACAACTCTGCTTTTGGAACTTCAGTCTCGGAGCTCTTTGGCTTTAGATAATACCTCACTGGGAACTATTACCCAGCTTAGTCAGTCCCATTATTCACCATATTTGGCTCTTGAAGCTTTTTGGCTGTCTCCAAAGATGAAACATGTTCTCAGAGGGCTAAGACTGGCTACTATAGA
The DNA here is from genome assembly GCF_007565055.1 of Rhinopithecus roxellana. Taxonomy (NCBI): domain Eukaryota; kingdom Metazoa; phylum Chordata; class Mammalia; order Primates; family Cercopithecidae; genus Rhinopithecus; species Rhinopithecus roxellana. The sequence goes on from NC_044562.1 coordinate 22,677,687, forward strand.
GACTATTCAAAAGAATATGCCCAAGGCTGAGCAGGCATTCCAAAAATGCTGCAAACAATGGCTACATGACTGGAATAAGTATGCAGCCCCCAAGGTGGCTGTTGTGAAGGACAGTTCTCACTGAAGGATGTCCATGTAGCTGAACTTTATGTGCATACACAGATACACACGTCCTGTACAAAGACAAACAGGTGTGAACTTCAGACTTTCCCTTTATGTTTGTCCAGATCTCTATTGCCTGTTCCCATTGCCACCCCCTCGTCAGCATTGCCTCACACTTTTTACCGCTTACTTTCACTTTTTCATAGTCTCTGATGTTGAATGCCACCAACGGACAGCATTTGTGGCTGAGACAAGTGTTGATCAGGACTTCAGATAAGGGACTTTGAGAAGTAGTGTGCTAAGTAAGACTGTGGAAGGAAGGTATCAGTGGACCTGATATGTCCGTTTATTCCCTGCCCTTTGAACATACTTGTGGATAATGACAGGGATCATTTCCAAGTGGCCCAAAGCAGTAAATTTCAGCACCCAGTGAAGCCACGTTTTTTTCCCTCTCCTCAAAGGGCCCCGGGTCTCTGTCCTCATGCATCCATGCAGGTTGGTACGTGTGATGATAAAAGAGGGTACAGTGTGTTCCTGTACAAAGCTCTTCACCCACCCCTTCTGGAGAAGAGCCAGATAGGAAATGAAAAACATACCATATGCCCTTTGCTTTTCCCCCATTTTATATTCGGCAGTTTGATTGTTTGTCACAAGTCCTTTAATAAAGTATGGCCTTCCTACCTAATTAGAGGCCCAGAGCTGTGAAGCTCTGTTAAGCACTAATCTAGAAATTCTAGTGGGAACATTCCTATATGCATTCAGGAGAAGCTTGACAGTAAGAAAGAGATCTGGAGCTTGTTGTGGGGAGTTTCCTAGCATACCAATGGCTTGTGAAGGGATGGGCTTTCCTTTCATTTGTAGACACCACACAGAGTAAATCCTGTTTCTCTGGCAATTAAAGGGGCAAAATTGGAATGCTTTCATTTTTCGTTTGTTTTTACATTGGGATCGTCATGCCAAGTCTTCATTAGTCAGTTAAAAAAATAGTTTGTTTACCTGTCTTTTAGAGGCAGAGTTAATATTTAAAAATAAACAGAAATCTCCTAAAACTAGAGTCCTCATTTGGTAAACTTTCACTTATCAGAAAACCATTGCGTAATGAATGATGACTGATCCCAGCCATGATCATTCCCTTCAAGACGAGACAGAGGGAAAAAGATATTAGGTTGGTCCAAAAGTAATTGTGGGTTTTGTAATTTCTTTTATGGCAAAAACCACAATTACTTTTGCACCAACCTAATATATTGGTCTACACTTACGTCGTGTGTATTTTGGAAGTTGTCACTATCCTTGTAGGTGATGTGGATTATTACTGCTACATCTTGACCATATGTCAATGTAGCATGTCCTTGTTGTCTCTATAATTAGATAAAGACCTCTTAGCTTGTCATTCAAGGTTCTTCACCATCTACCTCAACCTACATTCATAGACTTAATTCCTTCTATCCCTCCTTAGATATCTTGGGGTCCAGTGAAGCCACTTCCTCTACTTGAGCCTGCTCACGGCTGCGATCTCACCCTGTAGGACCTTGTCATATGTTCTCAATGGGAAGTGTCCTTTTCCTTTTCATGTATTTTACTCCTATTTATTAAGTTCCGCTATGTGGCAAGCCTTATGTTATGTTCTGGGACTGCAACACTGAAGCAACATAGACACAATCCCTGTTTCCACCTCCCCAAATTATTCTTTTTCTTCCAAAACCAAGCCAGGTGTGTCAGTGAGGTGCTTCCCTTACACCCCCAGCTGGGAGGATTCTTTCTGTCCTCCACGTGTCTAGAGCTGTTGCCCCCATGCATGTATCACAGCATGTACTGATGTCTACTTCACATGCCATGTATTTATGAACAGAACTTGCCTTCCTTTCTGGAATTACTAAAAGGCAGAGTTTCCAACAGAATTCAACTCTCTACAATTCCTAGTATTTAGTGCAACCATGTACTCATTCAACAAGTATTTCTTATTTACTTTCTGCTAAATACCCTTTGGTGCACTCTATAGATACTGATATTTATAGATAAGTTTTGAATGCATGAAAAATAAGGACCTCTAAAAGACTATGTAATGTAATCTTTGAGTAAAAGATGCTCTATGAGGTTGAAAAAGAGTCTTCACTCTGAAAGGGAATCATGGATAGTGCCCCTTTAAAATTTACCTCCTTGACTTGCGAAGAAGAAATGCTGTGCTTCTGCCTAAATAACTTATTTCTATTAGACGTAAATCTGAATCCTTTTGTTTTCTTATTTAATCATTAAGTAGGTCTATTTTGCTTGGGTCTCCCTTTGCATCTAAAATTCTCATGTCAAACAATGTTTGTGCACATTAAAAATTGATTTCCGATCCTGTCATGTGAAGCTCTGCAACTCTGCAGCTGACTTTTAACCAGAGGGAGATGGAACACAGACTGACTACAACCCGCTCATACTGGATGGTCATTTTACATAGCAACTATAATGTATGTTTTTGCTTCCATCACAACACCAAAGAATTTTCTATTTTTCCTTTGCTAAACCTCTGAAACATCCAGCTCATGTTGATTTGTTTACAGATTCCACATTGATGACTTTTAGTTAGTGATTTCTTTAGACTCCTGCATTTTGAAATAAATAAAAAGCTAAATACAGTTTGTTGATTGTATTTAGGTGGACAGTACTATTTGTTCCTGTAATTTCAGTTTATACGACACTGCTCCTTGTAAAAGAAAGGTTCTGAAATAGTGATTGTGCAGTTTGAGATGCCTGTGGTGATGAATTCTTTCATTTTTCTTTTCAGAATGAAGACCTAAATGACCTCAGCAAATCCTCCTCTAACTCATGGGTGCCCAGACTCTAAATATTTCACGATTCACAACTAGGACCTCATGTCTTCCTCATCAGTAGATGGTACGATGCATCCATTTCAGTTTGTTTACTTTATCCAATCCTCAGGATTTTATTGACTGAACTGCACGTTCTATATTGTGCCAAGCAAAAAAAAAAAAAAAAAAAAAAAAAAGCACTGTGACACCAGAACAAGGAGTCTGCATAAACTTCATCTTCAACCTTAAGGACTTAGCTGGCTACAATGAGCTGATGTGCCCATCACCATGTCATGAGAGAATGGGTTTACTCTCAATGCATTTACAAGATCCATTTCATCTGCTGCTGAAACTGTGTACGACAAAGCATCATTGTAAATTATTTCATACAAAACTGTTCACGTTGGGTGGAGAGAGTATTAAATATTTAACATAGGTTTTGATTTATATGTGTAATTTTTTTAATGAAAATGTAACTTCTCTTACAGCACATCTTTTTTTTGGATGTGGGACGGAGATATACAATGTTCTGTTGTAAAGAGTGGAGCAAATGCTTAAAACAAGGCTTAAAAGAGTAGAATAGGGTATGATCCTTGTTTTCAAGATTGTAATTCAGAAAAAATAATATAAGAATCATAGTGCCATAGATGGTCCTCAATTGTATAGTTATATTTGCTGATACTATCTCTTGTAATATAAATCTGATGTTGAGCTGAGTTCCTCATAAGAAGTACTCTTAATTTTGTATTTTTTCCTATAAGACAATAGGCCATGTTAATTAAACTGAAGAAGGATATATTTGACTGGGTGTTTTTAAGTGTCAGCTTAAAATTGGCAATTGAATGGAAGCAAAATTATAAGAAGAGGAAATCAAAGTCTTCCATTGTATATATTGTAAAGAGAAGGAGATGGGTGATTCCTTCAAATCAAAAACTGTCTTTGGAATGAACAATGTGGGTGTTTATAAATTCTGGAAATGTCTTTCTATTCATAATAAACTAGATACTGTTGATCTTTTCTTCTCTCCCTCCCCCCACCACTTCTGTAAGTTTCCACTCTATTCCCACCATTTTTTTTCTGTGCACACATTATGATATATTTCATTTCCTGCATTGTCTTGAGAAAGATGATAAGACAAGTGAGGTCTTGCTAACCAGAAATTAAAATTCCAGAAAGTGTTTTGCATTATGACCAGGGCTACGTGTCACTTTCCCTAAGACCCTTACCTTATCTCGTATTTTTTGAGAACTTCCAGTGTTACATTATTTAACTGAATGTAATTGGCCCATTTGCCTTGGTGGGTGCTGGCCTATTAGTGATTAGTTAATAACACACAGTATACAGAGAGCACATAAAAGCTTAATGATCTGCTACTGAAACATCTAGCCAGCAGTGAAAATGTTAATTCTTTTCTTGTTTGGAAAGTATACACGTCTTGGAATTTTTTCCATGTGAAAAAGAAATGGCAATGAATGCATTTAAAGATATTGCCGACAGATTTTTAAATCTTTTTTACCAGGACACTTCTGAAAGGTTAAATGAATTAATGCACTTATCAGGCTCCTTCTGAGTCTGTGTGAGCCTCTATCTCTCTCTCAGGAATTCCCAGCCCTACTATTGGAAGGAGCAACATTTTATTTCTCTGAACACCTAAGCTCCCTGGGTGGGAGTGGGGACTACAAAGTAGGGGCCAGGGTTGGAGGGCATTGTGGTGGCTGCTGCCTCCTGATGAACTGTGTGGGGACCCCAGCTCTACTCAAAAGGGAGCAGAGATAAATGGAACCCCTCACACTGCTGAGGCCCGTGTTACTGTTCATTCAACCAGATGGCATGTACCTCACAGACTGTTGTGCAATGTTCATTGTTGCAGATTTTAATCATTTGCATGCTCATCAATTTCTAAGATAAATAGGGTCTAGAGTCATAAGAATCCATTGTTTTCAAGGAACTTGCAGAATTACATCATTTCCTATTAGTAGAGAGGACTACCCATTTTGAAAATCTGATATGAAAGTTGTTTTTTACTCTTTTGTAAAAAAGACTTTCTTAGTCAAACTAACTTTTCATATTTTCAAGCATTCTGATTCATACGCTTGCTAGTGGAAGACGAGAGCAAGCTGCCCTGCTCTTTTCCTTTGAGGACTGAAATAGTTAAAGAGAAATCAATGAAGAAAGTCACTCCCAACCGTTTTCCTGTAAAGCTGGTTATTATTTCTCAAGGAACCTACACTTTGAATATGTGTTACCGAGATACCTCTGCATGTGGAATTATCAACATGTTTTGGATGAGAGCAGAAATGAACAGACTGGAAAAATCTATCTCTTGGTTTCTATTTCTCTGACTTTTTGAGTCAAATAGCATAAAGGTAGAAATTCTTATTTAAGCTGCTTCTAGTGGTACCTGAGCTGGTTTTGATGGTGGCATCAAACTACCAATTTAAAACTGGAAGTTGCTGGTACTCAAACCAAAAACTCATGCTCTGGCAACACAAGGGGTTTCCTTTGAGCAATGTCAGTCAGCTGCTAAGTCCTTGTGTTCAGTTCCCATTGAGGAGAGTTGGCTTTTATCCATTTCAAAGGATTTGTAGGCCAGCCAAGGGCTTTCATTATTGAGGCTTCTAGTGGCCTCTGGTTAACCTAGAAGTTAGTGGGTTTTTCTTCATGACACCAACCTCTCACAGCGTTCTTCCTTAGAGACTTAGGCAGAGTTTTAAAATCCTCTTTTATGAAAAGAACAAATATGTTTCATGACTTTGATGATATCTTCATTCTGGGCAAAAGAATGGCCCTAGAACCAGCTAGAAGGGAAGAGAATCCATTAATGATCAACCACCTGAGTCAATAATGACAAATCAGTACCGATGTTACATTTGTGGCTATTTCTTGCTGACTTTCAAAGGTCAAGGACTCTCTTGACTAATCTAGTGACTGCAAAAATGGATCTACTAAAAATCATCTAGCCAGAAGTAGAGATTTTTAACCTTTCCTTCTCTGGCTTTTGTCTTCTAGCTATCATTTAAATTTGAGACATTTGAAGTATTAAGAAACAATTTTTCTGTATGGTAAGAAACAGTATTTTACAATACTGAAGCCCTATTTTATTCAGTCTTGCATCCTGAATGCAATATAACACAAAGTCGGAAACTTTTATTTACTGCAGATGGTTAAAAAAAGGGCCGGGGGGGAGGTGGTAAGGGTTTCACCATCCACTGACAATGAGAGCCATGAAAAATAGTATCCATGTGCAGTCTTCCAACTGCTGGTGACAGTGATCCTATATTTGATCTCATGCTGCTTTTGCAGAGTGCTCTGTAGGTCAGTCCATCACACAAGGAGGCCCTGAATCCAGACACTGTGAATCAAGACCTTGACTGGGGAGAGACAGGACCCTTTTGGTAGGAATGGGAAGGAGAATGGGTGGAAGCCAATATGAAATTTCTTCTTTGCAATGACTTGACATGGGAGTTAATGTTCCTAGGATACCATGAATGATGAATGTTAGTTGGAGGTAATGTATATGTGTGTGTGTGTGTGTGTATATATATATGACGTGTGTGTGTGTATGTGACGTGTGTGTGGGGTGTGTGTGTATATAGATATACACTAGATATATAGATGTATATATACATCTGTATATGTATATGTGTGTATAGGCTTGTGAGAAACTTGAGAGGAAGAAGCATGCTCTAGGAATGTGAGGAAATATGACCTTGCCAAGACTAAAACACCTCCAGAATGTGAGCTCAGGGAGAACAAAAACAGCCCCATAGTCAGTAGAACACCGAGGATAAACACTGGTGCCGTGGGTCATTTCGGAGGCAGCACCACAGAAGATCTTCGTAGTCCTTCCATAGTTCTGTAAGTCTGTCTCCTAAGTATGGGTAGAGAAAGTGTAACCTGTTGTGTGTCTCCCACTGCTTGTAAACAGAGCATCATATTAAGTGCAGGGAGGAGGTGGAATGATATTGGAGGTGCTTAACCCTCCTCGAGGAATTTATTATGAATAAAGAGCTTATAATTAGCTAATATGATCAGAAAACACATGACTTACGTGGAGAGTTATCTTTCTTTTCTAGTTTGTGAATGACTTGCCATTTGTGACAGATACACCAAAAAGATCTGGTGTTTTAGACTTCTGCCATTCACCTGGCATTTAAATCTCTCTTTCCTTATGCTGTTAACCAGTATGCCATAGGATAGGATAAATTCAGTAAACAAGAAAACTTGTCCGTATTTGCATAGACATTTGTAGGGTTTTTTGTTTTTTTTTTTTCCTTTTTAGAACTTCGCCATTGGCTTAAGAATGTAGTTCCCCAAACAATTTTTTTCTTGCAAAGTACTTTCCTTACACCTCTGGGCTACAGGGTGGGCCAAATTAAACACATATGTATTTTCATTTAATGTATGTGTAGTTTGGTTTGTCATCTTAAGATGGTGGTGCTGTCCCTGGTGCTACTTCATCTGTGTACACAAAGACCAATGCATGGTCTGTATTGCTACCAAAACATTTACTGTATATATGTGTATAACATGTATTATGTATATATGTAATGGGTACCAGGCCAGGTATATATTTTTTATTTAGAAGTGTTTCACTTTTCCAAGTTTTCTTTATAGTGTTATGCTTATTTTCAATTTTTTTTTTTCCTGATTCTGTCTGGTACTTAGAATTGTAGTGTCTTTATCATCAATTAAAGAAAACTGTCTAAATGAATTCATGAATGTAAATGTTAGTGGTCCTTAATGTCTTTGATTGCTGGACATGAAACAAACTGCCAATTAAATGTTGCTGGGCTGGGACATTTGATTGGGTAAGAGCAGTGTATGCTATTTAACATACTTTCCTAAATGATTTTGGAGCAGATACGTGGACCTCACCCTACCACTCTTCAGTTGGCTTTCGATTGGCCAAGTGTATAAAGAAAAAACCTCAGTCAAGATTTTAAGCTGCTTTTGATGGTGTGCTGGCAAAGGGAGGGGGGAGAGGGGAGTAAAAATCCATCCTCACGGTGGAAAGGTTTCTGTTCCCTTGACACGCATACTTGAATCTTTAGTGTGCACATAGATCTCTTAAAGAGTTTGTTCAGCCGGGTGCAGTGGCTCATGCCTGTAATCCCAGAACTTTGGGAGACCGAGGTGGGTGGATCATGAAGTCAGGAGTTCAAGACCAGCCTAGCCAAGACGGTGAAACCCTGTCTCTACTAAAAATACAAAAAAATTACCTGGGCATGGTGGCAGGCGCCTATAATCCCAGCTACTCGGGAAGGTGAGGCAGAGAATTGCTTGAACCTGGGAGGCGGAGGTTACAGTGAGCCGAGATCACACCACCGCACTCCAGCCTGGGTAAAAGAGCGAGACTCCATCTTGGGGAAAAACAAAAAAACAAAACAAAACAAAAAACAATGCAGATCGCCATCTCAGGTCCCGGGGCCAGGCCTGAGATCCTGCACTTCTACCCAGCTCCCAGAAGAGACCAGTCCTGCTAGTTCTGATGACACTGAGTACTGAGGCAAAGCAGCTGGTGTTTCTCAGGTCTGGCTGCATATCAGCATGATCTGAGTGGCTTTAGAAAACACATCCATGGCCAGTCCAAGTCAGGAGATGCATACTGACTGAATTGGTCGGAGGTGGGGCCTGGACATCCGTTATCATTGTTGTTGCTGCTGCTGTTTTTCATGCTTCCCAGCAGATCCTAGCAAGTGGTCAGTGCTAAGAACCAGTGCTGGAAAGAGTTACCCAAACTTATCAGATTACCATAGAGCAGCTATTAGAGATCCCGATTCCCTGGAGTGGTCTAGGCATGTGTATTTTTAAGCAGGTGACTCTTCTGCTTGGAAAGTTTGGGAAATCCTGATTTCTGTACAACCGGAGCTTTGTGGGCCATTTCACCACTAGAAAGGATAATAACACCTGTAATTTTTGAAAATAATAAATCATGTTGCCAATATCGAAGCAGTCAAGCCCTCCCCTGCTTCTCTGAGCTATCTTGCTTAAACAACTTAAAATAGAATATGATTGATGTGTCCTATGTTTTAGGGCAAACTCGCATTAATGGACGCTTTAGTATTTAAGGCTGGGCATGGTGGTTCACACCTATAATCTCAGGAGGTTCACACCTATAATCTGGGAGGCTGAGACAGGAGGATCACTTGAGGCTAGGAGTTCAGGACCAGCCTGCAGAAAAATGTGAGACCCTATCAGTAAAAGCAATTAAAAAATTTAGCCAGATGTGGTGTGCCCCTGTAGTCCCAGATACTTGGGAGGCTGAGGTGGAAAGTTTGCTTGAGCCTCTGAGGTTGAGGCTGCAGCAAACTATGATTACACCACCACACTCCAACCTGGGCCACAGAGCAAGACCCCATCTCAAAAAAATTTTAATTAAAAAAATGTAATATTATTACAAAAATTTTTATGAGCGTGATGCTCCACTGAGAGTATAAAGACTGACTTTTCCACCCTTATTGGGTGCACCAGGCTAGAGGGATCTTCCTTCTGTCTGCCAGTGTAAGTGATTTTTTTATTGTGAGGAAGCAGCACACAACATGATTTAGTAAATACTTAGAAGTCATTATTTGATCTACACTTTATATGATCTTCCTCCATTTATACTTAAACACTGATTTTTCCCTCCCAGTGATATTGCAAAGCAAACATCACTCTAATCCCTATTGAAATTATATGTAAACATCACTAATTAGTATTAATTTGAGGGAAGTCTACTTGGAATGAATGAACAGTGCAATTTATAGCATAATTGTCTTATTACCTTTATATACATACAGAAACAAAACAGCAAGTAAAACGTCAGCAAAAGCCCTTCAAGAATTAATGGTCAAGGAAAATTTGTAATCACTTCACTGATTCTATTATAAACAATGGCAACGTTCATTCTGCGTTCATTGTAGGCTAGCCACTAGAATTTATATCAATTATTTTAATTTCCCAGCAACCCAGAGGTAGATAAGGAGTAAGTCTGTGGTCACAGGATGCTAAGAGGAGGAACTGCTTTCCACACTGAGGACTTCCTTTTTTTTTTTTTTTTTTCCTAGACATAGTCTCACTCTGTCGCCCAGGCTGGAGTGCAGTGATGGGATCTCAGCTTGCTGCAAACTCTGCCTCCTGGGTTCAAGAGATTCTCCTGCCTCGGTCTCCCAAGTAGCTGGGATTATAGGTGCATGCCAACATGCCAGCTAATTTTCATATTTTTTATAGAGACAGGGTTTCACCGTGTTGGCCAGGCTGGTTTTCAACTCCTGACCTTAAGTAGTCCACTCAAGGACAGGACCCCAGCCTCCCAAAGTGCTGGGATTACAGGCGTGAGCCACTGTGCTTGGCCTGACGACTTCTTGATGGTTTATATTCTCATTGACACCACTGCAAATCTCTGGTTTCCAAGTACTTCAAAAATAATTTTCCATTAATTAAAAACATTGTTACTCCAGCTGCCTTGTGTAGCAAATTTGCTGAGCAAACATCATCTCACATGAGCCTGAAAGTAAAGTTCTGTCCAACTGATAACTTTCACCCTACAAGGTAACAGGGCCTTATTCTATTTATTTCCATTCTTTGTCTTGGTGTCTAGCTTAGATCATTTGTGTCAAGTCATTTTCTGGTTCCTATTGATTTTCCCAATAAGTGCACCTCTTTTCAGCAACAGGATTGAAATATCTGGCTTTATTTTAGGAACACACGGGACAGTAGGTTAAACGTGAAAGCCACATGAAATCCTAACAGCTGTGGTTTTAGACATTAGGTTTTATGTATTACCTCCTATAAACCCTTTTAAATGAGAACGCCTACTATTATCTGTTAGGGATATCAGTGATTAGAAAAATGGCCAAGATTGGCAATGGGAAAAATGTGAAGCAGATGCTTGAGTATCATCTGAATTGGAGAATGAGTCCTCACCTGAAGCGAATGAATGATTGAAGCTCTTCTCTGATATACACTCAGTGTTTTTCAGAGCTTGAGCTGCACATCACCTGCATCAGAGTTTCAACAGGGCATAAAACAATACCTTTAACAAGGGTTACAGGAAACTATATCAATAAACGGTTCCCCAATAACACACAGACAAACACACACACACACACACACACAACCCCTTCTCCCTTCTCTCTGGGGTCGTTCTACACCTGACCTTGGAGAAACACATTATTGGAGTTCATTAGGCAATATCCTATCTGCTTCCATTTCTATGTTAGTTGCCCCAAATCTCAAGGACTAAAGTCCCATAATTGTAAATGTGAGAGAAGAAATCATACAGCTGGAGTTCCTCATTGCTCCTGAAAAGCAAACAACCCATAAAGTAAAAATTAGTAAAATTTGTCTAAACTTATGTAGGAAGTAGCATGAAAATAAATGTATTAGGCAAATTTTTATATATACAGGATCATACAGAATTTTCCTAATACTATAAAATAAGCATATATATATATATGCATATATATATACGTAAATAGTAGGCTCTGTTCCAAAATATTAAGAAGTGGTATGTCTGATGGCATTGTGGATAATTTTCTTTTCTATTTTTTTGCAAATGTTCATAATAATCATATCTCTTTATCAGGAGAAAGAAAACAATAAAATATTATTTAAAAATACAAAGGGGGTTGGATGAGAATCTTAGTGAATCCCCACATTTAATCTTGCTACTCCATAGTCTATACATCAAAGATCAATTCCCTGTTAGGACCTGGAGGCCAAATCCAGCCTGCTGCCTGTTTTTGTAAATAAAGTTTTATTGAAACATAACTGCACTCATTCATTTACGCATTGCCCGTAGCACTATGACAGCAGAACTGAGTGGTTGCAACGAAGACTGAATGGCCTGAAAAGTAAAATACTCTGGCCCTTCACAGAAAATAGTTGCTGGCCCCTGCCATAGATGTTTGCAAGACAGAAGTGGGATCTGAGGCAAACTTCCTTGCCCTGGGCTTCTGAAATTCTCCTGGACCTGCTGAAAAAGCTATCCTGGAAGATGCTGGAGCTTTGTTGCTGCAATTACAAGTGCTGTTGGACAGAGTTCATGATCCCCTCTGACTCCTTATGCAATTCATTGTTGAAGTGCTAAAAGGACTTCTTAAAAGTGTTTATCTACAAACACCAGAGCATTTACAGCTGGGCAAGTAAATACAGTTGAGCTAAATTAGAGGAGAGCTAGGATGACACTTTTTTGTTGATGCCTCAATTTTTCTAGATAAACAAAAGAGGTAGCAATCAGTTAGAGTGGTCCTTTTCAAATAGACATTGGGTTTCCCCAAGGGTCCACAGGAAGTTCAGAGCCAATTGTGGCACCCAGAGTGACAGGACCTCACCCCATAGGAGGGACAATAAACAGGCAGGTCTTTTCCATTCTCTTTTTCTAACTTAGGGGATCAGCTCCAGTGCTGAGAATAGAGATGAGTTCCAGGAACATGAATTCTGTCCAGGAAGACAGTGCACGGTAACCTATCAGAGGAGGATAAAATATTTGGGGATTACCGGGTTAAAAAAAAAGAACCATTGTTCTAAATTGAGTCATAGATAAACTAGTAAGGCATTTCCTTGGCATTTTGATCATAAAATCCCAATATTCATTCATCATACCCTAAGGTCTAGAAGGGGACTTGTCCAAGGCCACCCAGTTGGAAAGTGGGATTCCAACTTAGTTTCATTAATAATCCAAACACATGGAAACTGAAAAAGAAATCCATGTCCTTTAAAATCCTGATATACCTTTACGTCACTTGGTTGACAAAAAATGCCGTGGAGAATCTCTTGATTTTCAGTTTTGATGCTCCAGACACAAGTCATGCTCCTCCCCAGGGCCCACTCTTCAATCCAACTTCCTTCTCCAGCGCTTCTGAAGGCTTCTGGTTGAGTCAGGATGGAAGCGCTCCTTGACTGTTTCTTATTATCCTCTTAACACACAACTCTTAATTAAAAGTTTTTTCCTACCCTAATGGGGTACACGCTGCGTCTCATTTGCTTTTCACAAAAAACGGAAGCCAAATACACACACACACACACACACACTCCCTCACCCCACCCACCCACCCATACAGTCAGCCACACACACACAAACACATTCCACCCATACACACACACCAACAAACACACCCCGTTCATATACACACACAATTCAAGGAGGAAATGTTAATGATTTGTCTAAAAGGGGCACTTTTGTGTGTTTTTTTGTTTTTTTGTTTTTTTACATCAGCAGGGTGTTTCTGGTTTAAATTCAAATGCTTCATTTAATTATACATCCTCCTCTCCTTCCCACCACACACGAACTATTCCAGTTAGGAGAGTCCCATCCCCCATATGTGAAAAAAAAGATGTAGAGTTGTGAGTCTGGTTTACTTCATCTGTTGAAAAATAAAGTAAGTTTGGCTGAGCTAAACAAACTTCTTCCTGAATAGAGTAACCCTCCCATTTCTGTTTGCCGAAATGTTTGACAGATGGAAATCTGACGGGGAGCATTTCTTTTAATGACCGTGTGAAAACTTCAGATCTTAGTTTTGTCTTGCCACTAACTAACTGTGACTTCAAGCAAAGCACTTCTCTGGCTCTCCAGCTCTTTGTTTATAAAATAGGAGGGATATCTGATCTTAACCTGGGGTTCAGAATTTTCTCAACACTCTCAAATTGAATGCAGTGTTTTTTGTGGGTGTGGCTGTGTCCATTTTTGCTTCCTGGGGAAAAGGGATTGTGACTTCCAGCGAATTCACCAAGGATGCTGTGATTGCAGAGAAATGGTTTGTAAAAGCATAACATTTCATGATTTTAAACTTTCAGCTACGCCTCCTGAGGGGGTCAGCTGAGACAGCAAGTGAAGAAAGAAGTCATCCTCCTTAGGACAGCAGGCTGTGAGCCAGCATCCCTTCCAACTCCACAGTCAACAGCACCTTACAGGAACAGGCAGAGAGAGGCCACAGGCTCAAGCAGGAGATGTGTTAGTTTAGCCGTTTCTTTAGGTTGTTGATACTAGCTCCTCAGACATGTTTATTAGAGAAAAAAGGCTATGATTGGGTTTTGTAGTTTGTAGTTGCAATAAAATTCTGTGTTTGAGTTTATGAGAAGCATGATTTTTGTGATTCCCTCGCAAATTTTATAGAATTAGGAACTGCCCTAGGACACCCTATTCTTTCTCCCCTCATCGCTACACCTTGGCTGAGAGTGGGTACTCCCCCTTACCAAATGCTTTCATGGGACCCAGAGTCTTTCTGGAATGGAAAATATGTATCTGATAAGCTTATTATTTTTCCCAGAGGTATATGAAATTCATGTATTAGCTCCTAGGTATTTGCCTCAAAAAGAAAACCTACCCTGAGGGAAGAAAGAAGACACTTTAGCAAAAAGGGACTGATTTCTAATGGTGGCATTTTAGGTATCAGTGTGGGGACATATTTTAGGGGGAGAGTTGAGACACATCTAGCATGTTACAGACAGTGAGCCTTGCAAACTATGATGATGAAGTGGTCCTTTTCCCTTCCATGTCATTAAAAACAAACAAACAAACAACAACAACAACAACAACAACAAAACGGAACTGTACTTTGAGCCCGGTTCAGTGGTCACATCTGTAATCCCAACATTTCGGGACGCCAAAGTGGGAGGATTGCTTCAGCCCAGGAGTTCGAGACCAGCTTGGGTCACATAGTGAGACTCCACCTCTACAAAAAGTAAAAAAAGGTAGCCGTGTGTGGTGGTGTGTGCCTGTGGTCCCAGCTACCTGGGAGGCTGAGGTGGGAGGATCACTTGAACCTGGGAGGTCAAAACTGCAGTGAGCTATGATTGCTCCAACCTGGGTGCCAGAGTGAGACCCTTGTTTCAAAAATAAATAAATAAATAAATAAATAAATAAATAAATAAATAAATAAATAACTTGACTTTACAAATGATATAGAACTTGCATGTTTGCTAAATGAAAAAAGCTCCTTTCTAAATTTTTGGAGTAATTTTAATTCTGGATAAATTCACCAGAGATATACTTTTCCTCTCCTTTATTTTTGGAGAGCGGGGGTCCCTGCTTGACTGGTGCTCTCAAGTCCTGTCTGAGTTCAACACCCTTTTTCTCACATCTCTGAAGTCATCTTCTATAGACGACCCCTGATTCCATCAGTATATCAAGCTGGCTCTGACCTACCCCAACATGAACCTTGCTTAATTATGTTGGCAGAAAAAGAACTGAAACAGGAAAAGAACTAAAGAATTTCCTTCTGGCTGACAAACAACTCCTTGTTGCTACTAATGGGAAATCTAT
This sequence comes from Rhinopithecus roxellana, assembly GCF_007565055.1. NCBI lineage: Eukaryota > Metazoa > Chordata > Mammalia > Primates > Cercopithecidae > Rhinopithecus > Rhinopithecus roxellana. The sequence continues at coordinate 22,692,831 of NC_044562.1, forward strand.
TTTTACTCTTCCGTACCCCAGTGATGGAGCTCATCTTCATGACACAAAGAAACCCTCAGCCAAAAATTTTTAAAGTACAGGCTGGGTGTGGTGGCTCATGTCTGTCATCCCAGCACTTTGGGAGGCCGAGGTGGGTGTATCACTTGAGATCAGGACTTCGAGACCAGCCTGATCAACATGGTGAAACTCCATCTCTACTAAAAAAAATACAAAATTAGCTGGGCATGGTGGGGGTTGCCTGTAATCCCAGCTACTTAGGAGGTTGAGGCAGGAGAATCGCTTGAACCCAGGCGATGGAGGTTGCAGTGAGCTGAGATCACGCCATTGCACTCCAGCCTGGGTGACAGAGTGAGACTCTGTCTCTGGGAAAAAAAAAAAAAAAGTACATTACTCGTTGGAGATTATGAGCTCAAAATACCTTCTCTAATAACCGACGCTATAGCACGTCAGGTAAGAAGTCTGCGCACCGTGTGCTTGTTCCATAAAAATATTGAACCCCAATGAAGCCATAATCAACCATTAAAGATTTTCACCAGCGGTGACCATGCCATTGAAATCTGCCATTTAATTTTTTTTATCAGTTATGGAGAGATGAGTTTATATTCTCAAAATGGGCTTTGGCATTGAAATGAGGTAGCCCTAGGCCAACCTGGGAATTCCACTAACTCACGAAGAGGCCATGGGAAAATTGTTTAACTTCTCCATGCCATAGTTTTACCATCTGCAATGTGGGGATGATGATACTTTGCAGAGGTCTGGGAAGTTATTAAAGGCACCCCACCGTAGGCAAAGCATTTTGAAAATGCTTCATCCATAGCTGACCCTGAGTACTTTGTAGACATTACATAATAATTTTAATTCTCAACAGTTTTACAACTTTTGGACAAAATCTCTTCCTTCATTCCAGTTTGCTCTACCTTCTTGTAACTGTGAAGTTTAAAAGGCCTTAGACAAGAGGAGAAATTCCTTGCTTGTAGTCCTTATCCTATCTTTGTGGTTAAAAAAAAAAAAAAATGTTCAGGGAAAGTTCAGGATGAAGCCAAGATGGGATTTTTGTGATCATGGCACTACTTCTCAGAACTGCACTCATACAGTTTCTGAGCACCAAACTGGCCCTGATGAGGAAACGGAGGTCAGGAATAAGGAACAAGCCAGCTAGTTCTGCCTTTAATTCTAACTACTGTACTGCTTCCTCCAGACAGGAGTTGCGACCAGAAACTCCCATCAATCCAGGCTCGCTAACCTTTAAGGCGCATTCATGTATGATTCCAGACTCTCTCACTCTCACACTTCTTGCTCATTTAAGTGTTACTGTTCTGTTCTGAACCAGAAGTGTTCTTTTGGAGATGCTGGTCCATTAGAAAATAACCTCATACACCATTTTGCCACTGGGGTTGGCCAGGTTTGAGTTCAGTTCTTTTTGTATTTCGGATCAAAATGTAAGAAGAAAAATATTTAAGAAGAGCCTGTTGTTTCTCTTTCATTCGTGCATTGGATTCCCCTCACGACAGTGCCTTTAAAAAAGGGAGAAGGGCTGGGAGGGTGTCCTGAGAAACCCTGCCAATCCCGGCTCTGTTACCCAGATGAAGGGAGTGCCCTGAGCGTGAGAAAGGAGCCGAGAGCCTTGAGCAGGGCTGCACCGAGCAGGCCTTGCCCTCTGCCTCTTCCTCCTGTCTTGTTTCTTACCTTCCCCTACGGTCTTTCATTTCTGTCTCCCTCCATTTTTAGGCGGGGCCAACCTTTCACAGCAGTATTTTTAGTTCTCATATGGGAGCATCAACTTGTTTCTCTCCTTGCTTCTTTTTCCCTTTACCAAGGATGCGTGAGATTTTCCTGCCTGTGTGTTCAAGGGCGTTGGGAACATTGTGTGCTTATATTTAACCCCTTGCATTTCCCCGAGGTGCTTTGTTCATGGCACAGGAACTTTTAATTCTTTCCAGGCTGTGTGTTTTGTCCAGACTGCAGCTTTCTGGGGCTTGGCCTGCCTCCGTGTTTTGGGGAAGCTTATTGCTTCACAGTGAGACCATCTGACAGTTGTTATCTGCGACCTGAGAGACAGAACTGCCAGCGATGAGTGCCAGAGGCCGTGATGAGTTGTTCCTCTGCAAGACCTCCCAGTTCCCCAGCCCCCCACCGCCATCTGGGACCACCCGAGGAACGAGACCAGTGTGACACCAAATGTTCACAGGAGGATGGAAAATGTCCCCCACCCACCAAGGCCAGCCTCAGTCTGGACTTGAGTCCCTGACAGTGGGGAGAACCATCAGATTCATCTGCGTGGATGTCTGTCTGCTGTGATATTCCCTACCTCCCTCCTTCCTTGCTCCCTCCAGCTCTCCTCCCTTCTCTGTCTTCTTTTCAGACTTCCTTCCCTCTCTCCACCTCTACCTCTTGCAAAAATCTGTAGGCTGGCTGCTGGGTAGCATCTCTCCAGGAGGTAAGTATGATTCTGAGTATGACCCAGTGAACCATGCTTCAGGGAGATTTCCAGTCACACTGAGGATAAAATCCATGCTCTTTATCAGGGCCAACTGGGTCCTGCAGGGTCTGGCCCTGCCTATATCTCAGTATCCCACACAGCATGTTTTCCTTTGCTTACTCTGCTGTCCGCTCGTTACCCACTCAGAGGCTCCCCATTTGCTGTGCTGCCCCCACCTCTGGGATGCTCTGGCTTTAGAATTTCTCATAGGTAGGTGCTTCCCTTTTATCCTTGTCTCAGCCCAAATGCTCCCTTCCTAGGGGCCTTCCCTTATCTCCCCCAGTCTCTCTCACGCTCTGTTGCATATCATGTTTTCTTTCCTTCACAGGACATCTTTATCTGAAATTATCTCTGCATTTATTTGTCTGCCTGTTTATTTGCTGCCTTTACCCCTAAAACTCTGTCTTTTTTTTCCATGTAGTCAACCAGTGCCTGACACATAGTTTGTCCTCAATAAACACCTGTTGAATGAATGGATAAACAAATACATTAGCAGGGGGCATAAGAAATAACAAGAATAACATCACTAGTAATGATAGCAATAAAAATGATTGAGTTTTTTCTTTTCTGGTTTGCCAAGCACTGTCCTCAAAACAATTATGAGAGAGAGGATAATTTTACATTTTGCCAAAACAAAAAAAATGGAGGCTCCCAAGAGTTGGTATTTTCCTAAGACCACCCACTTAGTGAGGGATGGAGTTGGGACCTGTCCTCAGGCAGGTCTGACTCTAAAGCCAGCAGACTTTCTTCCCTCTTGACCATGACATGTACCACACGTAAACAACTATAAGATAAGATAGAAAGAGGTAAGTCTCATGGGAGGTACAGATAAAACATCATGGGAATTCAAAGGAGGAAGAAATGGTCTCTGGGCAAGGGTTCGTGACAAGGTGATTTTCTTTTTCTGAACTATGGTGAGGGGATCTGGACTGTTGGAGGGAGAATGTGAAATCCCAATGCATGTTGATAGAAAAGGCCAGAAGGCTCTCATGTTGTATGTGTCTGTGCATTATAGTAGAGGATGGTACAGTAGAGAGAAAGACAAAGTGAATTTGAATTCTATTCAAAAGTAGTAGTTGTAGTAGGAAGTATTTTCTTATTGTGTACAGTTCTAACTTGGATTCTTATTTAAAGACAAAAGTGCACCTCTGTATCTGTTAGAGTAAGAGCTTCATATACACATCTACAATCTCACATTTCTGTTCAAGCAACCTTATTATTAATATACAAAAATGCATTTTCCCATTGAGTCACATTTTAATTTCAGATATAGTCTAAATGTTCCTAAGCCTGTCTAGCCTGGGGGCTCCCATTGACCGCTTAAATCCAAGTTTTAATGATTAAATGTCCCTACCTACGCAGATCAATCATACTTATACACCCCCCCCTTTTTTTTTTGGATACAGAGTTTCTCTTTGTCACCCAGGCTGGAGTGCAGTGGGGCAATCTCCTAAGATTCCTTGAGGTCAGGTGTTCAAGACCAGCCTGGCCAACATGGTGAAACCCCGTCTCTACTAATAATACAAAAATTAACTGGGGGTGGAAATTATCTCCTTTCCTAAGATTTTTATCTTAGGAAAACAAGGAGGGTTTGCCACTGTAAACTTTTTCAATGTAATTTGTTACATTAATAGACTAAAGAAGAAAAATAAGGTGTTTGTCTCAAGAGATGCAAATGAAATTTCCCATATGTGTTAATACCCATTTACTATGTGATATGGTTTGGCTCTGTGTCCCCACCAAAATCTCATGGAGAATTGTAATCCCTACATGTTGGGAGAGAGACCTGGTGGGAGGGGATTAGATCATAGAGACAGTTTCCTCCATGCTGTTCTCATAATAGTGAGGAAGCTCTCACAAAGTCTTGGTGGTTTAAAAGTGGCAGATTCCCCTGTGCACTCTGTCTCCTGCCGCCTTGTGAAGAAGGAGCCTCCTTCCCTTTCACCTTCTGCCATGATTGTAAGTTTCTTGTGTCTTCCCAGCCATGTGGAACTGTGAGTCAATTAAACTTCTTTTGTTTATAAGTTACCCAGTCTCAGGTATTCTTTATAGCAGTGTGAAAACGGACTGAAGCACTCTGGAAAGAGTAGTAGTCCTACAGGTTTAGAGTTTCTTTAAATTGAAGTTCTCACCAATGCCTTAAGGACCAAAACACAAAACAAAATCAAAGGTGTATACAGTGGAAAAAAAGAGATAAAATTGTGATTATTTGTTGATGATATGATCACAAATCTGAAAAAATTAAAAATTGCAAAAATTTTTAGAATGAATAAGAGAGTTAAATAAGACTGCTGAATGCAAAATCATTCTCTAAAACATCCATAGCATTTCACAACAATATCCAACTAGAAAATATAATTAAAAAAAAACACCCCATTCACAATGAGAACAAAAGTATAAGGTTTCTAGGAGCTAGCTTAACCAAGAATTCACAAGATCTTTATGGAGAAAATATTAATACAAGACATGAAAGATATTAAGAAAAGTAGAGAAATACCTATGCTCTTGGTTGTGACAAATTTCCCTATAATTTCATGGCAAACCTAATCAAAAGTGCATTTTTATTTTTTTTTATTTTATTATATTATATTATATTTTATTTTTTTGAGATAGGGTCTCACTCTGTCACCCAGGCTGGAGTGTAGTGGCATGATCTTGGCTCACTGCACTCTCCACCTCCGGGATTCAAGTGACTCTTCTGCCTCAGCCTCCCAAGTAGCTGGGACTACAAGCACACACAACCATGCCCAGCTAAGTTTTGTATTTTTAATAGAGATGGGGATTCACCATGTTGACCAGGCTGATCTTGAACTCCTGATCTCAAGTAATCTGCCTGCTTTGACCTCGCAAAGTGCTGGGATTACAGGCATACGCCACTACGCCTCGCCATACATTTATATTTTTAAAGGGAAGCTTAATAAACTTATCCTTAAATGTACATAGAGGAATAAAAGTCTATAAATTATTAAGTCAGTTTAAGAAAGGGGACTAGAAGTAAGACTTGTCCTATAAAGTACTATGACATACTACACAGACAGTAATAAAAAAGAAATATTTATACCAATTATACCAATAGAACAATGACACGAATAAAGAACTCAAGTCTGAAGCCTTGAATGTACGGTCCTTAATAAATTATACTTAAAGCTAAAGCTCCTGTATTAGTCAGAGTCCTCTAGAGAAACAGAACCAACAGAATGTGTGTTTATATAGAAAGAGATTTATTTTAAGGAACTGGCTCATGAGATTATGAAGGTTGGTAAACCTAAAATCTGCAGGATGGGACTGCAGGCTGAGGACTCACAGAGGAGTCACCAATACTGCAGCTCAGCTCAAGTCCCAAGTTCATCTGTTGCAGAATTCTCTCTTGCTTATGGGAGGTGATCCTTTTGCTCTATGCAGACCTTCAACTGATTGGATAAGGCCTACCTACATTATGAAGGGCAACCTGTTTTAATCAAGGCCACCAATTTAAATGTTAATCTAATTCAAAACACCGCCACAGAAGTATCCAGAATAATGTTTGATCACATATTTGGAATCAATGGCCCAGCCAAGTTGATGTGTAAATTTAACCTAATATTATAACTACATATCCGGTTAAGGTGGTAGTAAGAAAACTTGGAGAAAAATACAACTGGATCTTTCCCTGATATCTCAAATAAAGGCAGATTCAAAATAGATTTAATTAGAAAATTAAATCTAAGAAAAAACTCTTAAGTTAATAGAAAAAATACAGAAAAATACCTTTGTTACCTAGAGCAGGGAAAGATTTTTAAAATAAAACTTCAAAAACAAGATCATAAACTAAAAACAAAAAAAAAATCTGAGAAATTTGATTAAATCAAAATTAAGGATTCCTGTTCAGCAAATATCATTACGACTTAAGTGGATAGAATAATGACAGAATGAGAGAATATCTTTGCAATGTCTAAAGCTAAAGATTAACACCTGGTTTAATCAAGAAACCCTTGAAAATAAAAAGAAAAATACAACAAGTTCATTAGAAAAGCGGGCAAAGGATATGAAAAGATATAATACCTATGAGGATGCCCCCAAAACTAACCAGTAGCTGAAGAAAATTCACAATTAAGTAACAGTGGTACATCAGTGTGCCCCTACTGGACTGACAATAGTTAGAAAACTAAATAATCGGTGGATTTGGGGGAATAAAAATCCTTACGTACTGCTGGTGGGAGTGTAGACCAGTCAGATCTTCTGGAGAACAAGCTGGCACTACTTGGTCAGATTAAATAGACACATAGGCTATAATCTAGCAATTCTACCAAATGAATTCTCACATATGTTCCTTAGGAGCCATGGACAGGGGGTCAGATTAAATAGACACATAGGCTATGATCCATCAGTTCCACCAGATGAAGGCTCACATGGGTTCCTAAGGAGGCATGTGCAGTGGTATTAACTGCATAGCCACTTGTGGCAAGAAGGTCACCCATCACAGGAAGAATAGTGATGTCAAATCAAGTGGATCCACTCCTTGGAGTTGACTGTACCAATCAGAAGCTATGGATTAGATATTCACAAAGTGACATGGATGAATCTTAAACCATAGTGCTTGAGGGAAAAGGTAACGAATAGAATGAGATTTATAACAGTATCATTTGTGTAAATAAAAGAATGCATGCGGCCGGGCGCGGTGGCTCAAGCCTGTAATCCCAGCACTTTGGGAGGCCGAGGCGGGCGGATCACGAGGTCAGGAGATCAAGACCATCCTGGCTAACACGGTGAAACCCCGTCTCTACTAAAAAATACAAAAAACTAGCCGGGCGAGGTGGTGGGCGCCTGTAGTCCCAGCTACTCGGGAGGCTGAGGCAGGAGAATGGCGTAAACCCGGGAGGCGGAGCTTGCAGTGAGCTGAGATCCGGCCACTGCACTCCAGCCCGGGCGACAGAGCGAGACTCCGTCTCAAAAAAAAAAAAAAAAAAAAAAAAAAAAAAAAAAAAAAAAGAATGCATGCACTTTGCACGTTACAGAGATTTAAAAAAAATATACATTACACATATTAGAATGGTTGCCTATATAAGAGAAAAAAAGAGAATGGAAGGGAAAAGAGGGTGAAAAAAATACGTGTTTTTAAAAGTAAAAACATAGGGCCTTGTGAAATGAATAGTAATACTGTGTCATGAGTTAAGGGGCATGTATGACAAACCCAACCTTCTGTACCAGAGGCTTAAAAAACAAAACTAAACTAAAATGAAAACAGGCCCAATTCTATAAACAAAATACAAGTTTGTGAAAACGAAACCTTGGAAAGCCCCTGGCCCTGGGTTCATAAAGTTCTCCCAAACCCTCACAGAGCAGATAACTCCAGTGTCACTCAGGTTGTGTTATGGCAGAATAAGGGAACACTCCTAAATGATTTTTTATGAGGCCAGGATAATACTGACCTCAAAACCTGACAGAGCAGAAAGAGAGTGCCATAAACAATATTACATGGCTATCAGTGCAAAAATCCTATATAAAATATTGGCAAATAGGCTCCAGTAACACATAAAAGAATAATTCACCATGATCAAGTGGGGTTTATTTTAGAAACATAAGCATAATTTAAAATCAAGAAGTTTAATATAATTTAGCAACCCAGTAGCTGAAACTATGAAGGTCATTTGTTTCAACATATGCAGAAAATATTTTTGATAACACTCAACATACATTTTTTAAATGAAAAAGATCCTTTAGTAAAAGAGAAATAGGAGCTTACCTCAACACACACACACACACACACACCATACATGCCCCATACACACACCACCAAACCCACACCCCCCCACACACACCATACACACATCACCATACAACACACACATAACCCACATACACACACCACACATGTGCACACACACCATATACACACATCACACACATACCACACACACCACCACATACACATTCCCATAACCCACCCTCTCACATCCATACACACCACACCCACACACACATACCACCACACACACTTACAAGCCACCCCCCACACCACCACACACACATCCCACATACATACCATGCACCACCACAGAGACCACACACACCACCACACACACCACCACACACACACACACGACACACACACCACCACACACACCCACAACCCACTTCCCCTACAACCACACACATCACACTCACACCACCACATACCACACACACACCCTACATATACCACACACCACCACACACACACACATCCCACATACATGTACCACACACCACCACACACCACCACACACACCATGCACACACATAACCCACTCCTTCCATACCCACACACACCACACATGCCACCACACACCACACACACACACAGCTCACATACACACACCACACATCACCACACACCACTGCACACACGCCATACACACACATAACCCACTCCTTCCATACCCACACACACCAGACACACCACCACACACAACACGCACACGCTCCACATACACACACCACACACCACCACACACCACCACACACACCCCACACACACATAACGCACTCCTCTCATACCCACACACACCACACACACCACCACACACCACACACACACACCTCACATACACACACCACACACCACACACACACACTCCACCACATAAACACATATACCACACACACCCCACCACACACACACACACACACACACACACATCACACATCCATACCACACACGCCATCATTATGCCCAGTGGAGAAACACTGGAAGAATTCCAGTAAAGATGAAAAGATATCATTAAATGTTATGTATAAGATTATAACATACATAACAACTATATTACAAGAATCAATAGCCTTTTTATAGATATTCGAAACCAGTATGAAAGTATAATGATAGAAAAGATACCATTTAAAATAGCTTCTGAAAAGATAAACTATCTATGCGTAAATTTAACGAGTAATATGCAAGTCAAATGTGAGAAAAACTTATAAATTCTGAGGAAGAAAACATAAGACTGAAATATATAAAAAGACATGCCACAATTTGGGTCTGGAAGGTAAAACCTCATAACCGTGTTAATCCTCCTTAAATTAACCTGTGCATTTAACATTGTCCCAGTGAAAATACCAATTGTTTTGTTTTCCTATGTAGGAAGTTTTTTTCTAACATTAACATGGAAAAGTATGCAAGTAAAAATAGCCAGAGAATTTCTGTCAGGAATGAATAATGGGGGAAGGGCTAACTAGAAAAAACTAAAATACGCTTATGGAAATTTTGTTTATGAATGAAGGGGCATTTCAAATCCATGGGGAATATGTGGTTTACTCTACAAATGATTTTTCACCTATCAGATTAGCAAAAATTTCAAAAGTTAAAAACACAGTGGGTTGGCAATCCTTCCCTGCTGAAGAAAGTGTAAATTGGTATTGTATGAAAAGCAGTTTGGCATTAGGTATCAAAATTACAAATCCACATACCTGTGATTCCACAATCCTGTCTCATGAATTTTATGCAGTAGGTACACTAGCCAATGGGAGTACGCACACGATTCTTCACTGCAGCATTGCATGTAATAAAGAAGGACCGGAAACCAGTCTAGTCATCAGTGGGACTAGTTATATAAATGATGATAACATACACACGATGAAATGTTACATACACACAATGAAATGTTATATCCCTATAAGGATAAGAATGAGGAAAATCTTTGTTATTGATGTGGAAAGATCTCCAAGACGCATCATTTGAAAAAAGCAGGGTGCAGAAGACAGTGCGTTGTATATTATCAGTGTGTAGAAAAGGAGAAAAAAGAGATCCATTGTGTTGCCTTGCACATATAAATTTATAAACAGTGTCCAGAAGGATAGTAAGAAAGTGAAATCACAGCTACTGGTGCGTACGTGTTTTGGGAGTCACCGAGAGATTTGGAACTGGGATGAATGAAGGCTTTTTACGGTATACCCTTTTGTAAGCTTTCTTGTTTGAGTCACATTGATGTATCACCTGTTCAAAAAATCAAACAGATAACTTAAAAAGGAAGTTAAAAATTCTGTGCTAACATGATTATATGTATTCTCACTCTAAGTGATAATCTTTAAAATGTTCTTTTCTGGTACAGTGTTGCATTCAATTGAAAATAAATGAATGGTCACAATCATTTTGAAATTGTAACCATAGGACCTTTTGTCTGGAGTTGATTTTAATGATCATCGGATGAAATCCCAAGTAAGTGGTTTGTCTTGCCTATTGTCAGAGTCGGGCTAGAATTCAGGTGTCCTGCTTTTTCCTACTGATTCACTGAATTTATAGGGCTCGTTTTCTGCGTTTTGGCTCCCTCATTTTTACTAAGGTGGTTCTTCCTCAGTGTTCATGGTGTAATAACTACTCCATGGGTCTCCCAAGCTTTTTCCCTGTGTGTAAAATTAGATCTCCAAATTTCATGACAAAGGCTGGAATGACAATCCAATTTACCTGCATACAGAAACGTTTTGCTTGGGGTCTTATCCTGAAATTATGTATCGTATAATAACTCCAAGGAATTGGAATTTAACTGCTGAATCCAAGAATTTTTGGCAATTTGGAAGCCCTGTGCAAGCAATCTGTTGTTTAAAATAATGATAATTAATAAAGCTAACATTTATTGGGCTCTTTCTATAAGCAAGGGATTGAGCTAGGTGCTCTACATGCATTAACTCATTTAATCTTCAAGCAATCTTACAAGACAGACTACCATAAAATCTATGCTACAGAGGAAGAACCTGAGGCTTGTAGAAGTTAACTTGCTCAAGTTCAGAACTGGATGGTGGTGGAACAGAGTTGCAGACACAGAAAGCCTGACCCCAGAAGCACATTTTTCATTATTTTTCAGTTGTCTCTATCATAAGATTTTTTTCTTACATCTCTGAACACTGCTTTTCCTTCCCCGCTTCTCCTCTCACACCTACTGAGTTAGAAAGTTCTTCTTTGTGCTTTCATGAATTTCTGAATGCAGTGAGCTCTGATGGCAGCTTACCAACAGTTCTCTTCCTTGACACTTTATCTAAGACTTCACTTAAGAAGGACTCAGAAGGCTGCAAGGATATTTCTCTTTGCCAAGTACCCAAATTTTAGCAAAAACAATTCTGCGTAAAAATGTTTTTGTTAACACATGCTTAATGTGGGTTATAGTCATAAGACTAATAAGTTCATTTGTATGGATATTTTTCCTTAGAGAAATTAGTTATTAAGTATTGGAGTAAACTCAAATGCATTAAAAGTTATACATTATGACTTTTAAAAGAAATATCACTTGTGTTACTTTCAAGTAAAAATAGTAAGTCAAATAGAGGCAATACTCTGTTGCCTTATAAGGACCTTAGATTATCTCTTTCAATACACAGGATGATTTGTAACATACATACAAATAATATTTTAATTTTAGTAACTAATAGCTATTTAAGGTGTTTAAACACTTTTCTTTAGTGGCATATTTTTGCCACCTCTTATTTATCAAAATATAATTTATGTCCTTATGCAACAGGATGCTGACCTGGAATTTTTAATGCAGTGTCAAGATACAATAAATGCTCACACCGTGTACAAATGTCACTCAAAATTGACCAAATACCTTATTTTAACAGCAAGAATGATAAAGCCCTTTAAATAAGACATAGGTATAAATCTTTATGACATTATATTAGGCAGTGATTTCTTACATATGACACCTAAAGCACAAACAAAGAAAAAACAGATAAATTAGACAACATCAAAATTTAAAACCTTTGTGCTTCAAAGAATACTACCAATAAAGTGAAAAAACAACCCACAGAAAAAGATAAAATATTTGTAAATCATATATCTGATTAATCTAGTGTTCAGAATGCGTAAAGAACATTCGAGTCAACTATAAAAAGACAAATTACCCAATTAAAAAATGAGCCGAGAATTTGATTAGACATTTCTCCAAAGAAGATATATGAATGGCCAATAAGGACATGAAAAGATGCTCAACATTAGTCATCAGAGAAATGCCAATTAAAATCACAAGATTCCACATCACACCCATGACAATGTCTATAATAAAAAAGATACTGAGTTTGTATCCTGAGACTTTGCTGAAGTTGCTTAGGTAGGGAGGGAAATCCATTTGCATATTTTCTTTTTCCTCAAAGAAGTTTCAGGAGAGAATCAAATTCTTAAGGCTTTCAAAATAGCGAATATAAATGAAGTGATGATATGATTGAATACAGAGAAAGACTTGAGTTTTCGGAGCAAATATGTGGGCTACTACTTAAAAAAAAAAAGAAGGCGATTCCTCAAGGATCTAGAACTAGAAGTACCATATGACCCAGCCATCCCATTACTGGGTATATACCCAAAGAATTATAAATCATGCTGCTATAAAGACACAAGCACACGTATGTTTACTGCGGCACTATTCACAATAGCAAAGACTTGGAACCAACCCAAATGTCCATCTGTGACAGACTGGATTAAGAAAATGTGGCACATATACACCATGGAATACTATGCAGCCATAAAAAAGGATGAGTTCGTGTCCTTTGTAGGGACATGGATGCAGCTGGAAACCATCATTCTCAGCAATCTATTGCAAGAACAGAAAACCAAACACTGCATGTTCTCACTCATAGGTGGGAATTGAACAATGAGATCACTTGGACACAGAAAGGGGATCATCACACACCGAGTCCTATTGTGGGGAGGGAGGGGAGGGATAGCATTAGGAGATATACCTAATGTAAATGATGAGTTAATGGGTGCAGCACACCAACATGGCACATGTATACATATGTAACAAACCTGCACGTTGTGCACATATACCCTAGAACTTAAAGCACAAAATAAATAAATAAATAAATACATAAAAATAAAAAAGACACAATAAGAAGTGTTAGCAAGGATATAGAGATGTCAGAATCCTCATACCTTGGGACTGTAAAATGGTTGCAGCCATTTAAAAAACAGCCTGGCATTTTCTCAGAATCTCAACATAAAGTTATCATGTCATGCAGCAATTCCATCCTAGGTATATACTTAAGAATTGAAAACATACATACACACAAAAACTCTTATGTATTATTTACAATAAGCCAGGTTCTGGAGGTTACATCCTCAACATATTTAGGGGACCATCATTCAGCCAACCACTGTTTGCAAGATCAAAAGCTTCCTCATGGGTACATCTGAGGCCCTCTTTTAAGGCATGGGTATAATCACTGTGCCAGCAAGCTGTGCTATTCTAGAGGCCCCAAGGAGGAGTTCATCTACTTTTCTGAAGGCCTAATTTATACCCACAGAGGGGCTTGGGAACCAGGTTAGATTTTTATCGGTAACAACTACTACCACTACTTTATGTTCAATCTGCATGACTAACCAGAGTAAGCAGTGTTTGCCTGAGTTTGTGTGGAAATGGAGGGAAAGAAAAGAAAGATGATTGGTGATCCCTTTCTCTTCTTTTGTGCCCTTTATCTTTCCAAATGCAAGTCTAATCACCTTGCAGGAGCGTTGACAAGAAGCCCTGCTGCCTGGGATCCTCCAGAGATCCTGTATGAGGCTGTGGACTTGGCTACTTTCCACTCCACAACATAGAGCCCCATCTATGACACTGAGTAGTACATTCCCTCTCAGACTTCTTGCCATGAGCCCTTAGTGCATGTGACCTACGGTGCTAGGGATGCTATATGGAGGAGTGAGTGAGGTCTATAGTTGGATATTGTGAATTCCAGATGATGTCAGACAAAGAACCAGCTTAATGCTTAACATGGTTTGGCTGTGTCCCCACCCAAATCTCATCTTGAATTCCTAGGTGTTGTGGGAGGGACCCAGTGGGAGGTAACTGAATCATGGGGGCAAGTCTTCCCTGTGCTATTCTCATGATACTGAATAAGTCTCATGAGATCTGATGGTTCTTCAAAGAAGAGTTCCCCTGCACAGGTTTTCTTTTTGCCTGCTGCCATTCATGTAAGACATGACTTGCTCCCACGTAAGACATGACTTGCCCCTCCTTGCCTCCTACCATGATTGTGAGGCCTCCCCAGCCATGTGGAACTGCGAGTTCATTAAACCTCTATCTTTTGTAAATTGCCCAGTCTCTAGTATGTCTTTATCAGCAACATGAAAACAAACAGATACAAGGCTTAAGCACCCAGTTTCTGGAGTTAGATTGCCTGGGTCTAAATCTGGACTGTATGATCTTGGGCAAGTCGGAAAATCTTGCAATGTCTCAGTTGCCTTATCTATAAAATGGAGACAATTGCAGTTCCTAGTTCTAGGGTTGCTGCAAGGATTGAATGAGATAATCTGAGTCAAGCTTTCAGCATGGTGCCTGGCATCTAGAAGCACTCAACTTATGATGGCTCTTCTGGATAATGTGTCCCCCCTTGGGGACTCTTAGGACATGGATTTGCTGGTTGACTCACCAAGGTTATGCTGACAATATGTGTGAGGAGAAATGTACTGAGTCTCATCTTTAGTCTTGTAGATAGAGACTATTTACAGGAGGCAATGCTATGAGGAAGGGAGAAATGTATAAAATTTAGACCCAACCTTCCTGGTACATAGCATCTGAAAGAGATGATAAAATAAATCTAAAAGTTTTTTTTTTTTTAAATAATTGTCACAAGGCTAAGGCAGCTGGGTCATACTGTAAGAATCGAGAGGAAACCAGAGGGATCTGGGGCTGTGGGAAGGAGGGACAGTTTCCTACAGAATGCAATGCTCCGACAACTTGTATATCTCTGTGCATGCCATTCTTTTGATTCTCTGAATTTGTTTCCTTTTCTGATTGGTTGGTGTCCATGTATAGTGAAGCGTGCTACATGGAAAGATGATTGGGAGCCGATTCCATAAGGACAGAGCTTGCTGACTTGAAGGCCTCACAGGAGAGTGTTCAGTAGGACCATCAGTCAGAGCAGTTGGCTTCTCCAGAGAAATATCTTCCCATCTCCTGCCTGAGCCAGCAAGAGGTGGATGTAATCAACCTGAAAACTGAGTTCCGAAGCTAAGTAGGAAAAGGAGGCTGATGAAGGTATCTACCTATTCACTTCACCTTCCTGTGTCCAGGAAGTTGCCTTACTCTCTCAAGCTCCTCGGATGTCCTCTTCAAATCAGGGTGACTATATTAGCTTCCCAGGGCAAAATGCCATAAACTGGGTGGCTTAAAACCCAAACATATTCTCTCACAGTTCTGGAGAACAGAAGCTCCAAATTCAGATTTCAGCAGGGTGGTTTCCTGCTGGAAGGTCTCAAGGAGAGTTCCACGCCTCTCTCCTGGCTTCAAGTGGCTGCTGGCCATCCTTGGTGTTCCTTGGCTGGTGGCAGTACAGTCGCTGGTCTCTGCCTTCATCTTCGCATGGCCTTCTCCCCTGTGTCTCTGTCTGCATCTTTCTTTTTTTTTTTCTTTTTTTTTTTTTTCTGGAGACAGAGTCTTGCTCTGTTGCCCAGGCTGGAGTGCAGTGGTGCGACCTTGGCTCACTGCAACCTCCGCCTCTGGGTTCAAGCAATTATCTTGCCTCAGCCTCCCTAGTAGCTGGGATTACAGGCATATATTACCACACCCAGCTAATTTTTGTATTTTTAGTAGAGACGGGGTTTCTCCATTTTGGCCAGGCTGGTCTCGAATTCCTGACCTCAAGTGATCCACCTGCCTTGGCCTCCCAAGCTGGGATTACAGGCATGAGTCACCACACTCAGCCAATCTTTCTGTCTAAGAGCTCTTCTGATTGGATTCAGGGCCCATTCTATTTTAGAGTGATAGCATCTTGAGATCCTTGCCTTTATAATACCTACCAAGACCCTTACAGTAAGTAAGGTCACATTCTGAGGTTCTAGGTGGATGGATATCTTGCAGGGAACACAATTCAACCCAATACAGTAAATGCATAGTTTTCTTTCAAACTAAGACATGTTTGGAATCTACAAATACTAAACTGGACGGAATGCCACATAGTAAGTATCCTCGCCTGGGCACAGTGGGCTGTATGGCCGCCCTCCAGCTAACCATGCTCCCCGCATTTTCCCCTGGGAGGGATGAGGAACAGCTGCAGGCCCTGTGGGTTGAAAAAGTGAATGTGGAGGTTGAACTATTCTTAATACAGACTGTCAGAGGCACTAGTGCCTCTCATTTTTGAGTTTTCCCAACGATCTCTTGCAAAAATTCACTCGCTTCTTGTTGAGTCCTCTCTTTCAAGACCACAGAAGTTGAAACCCAAGTCACTTTCCACTTGTCCATCTGCTTTCCCTCTTCTAAACTTGTAATTTTTTAAATTAAAAACAATTTTTTTTCAGACAGTGTCTCGCTCTGTCGCCCAGGTTGGAGTGCAGTTTTGTGATCTCGGCTCACTGCAAACTCTGCCTCTCGGGTTCAAACAATTCTGCCTCAGCCTCCTGAGTAGCTGGGATTACAGGCAGGCAACACCATGCCTGGCTAATTTTTGTACTTTTAATAGAGATGTTCATTTCACCATGTTGGTCAGACTGGTCTCAAACTCCTGACCTCAAGTTATTGGCCTGCCTTGGCCTCCCGAAGTGCTGGGATTATAGGCATGAGCCACTGCGTCCAGCCTTCTAAACTTTTTTTGATATCCTTTCCTGTTATTCTCCTTTCTTTCCTCTTTATTAATCATTTTGCTGTCATATCAGTAGAAAAATGACAGTGAGGAACATGGTACTTCAAGAGTGGGAAAGGAGTGGAGATAAGTCTGTGTGCCCCATCTATTTTCATGTAGAAAGATGTGTGCAATAGAAAATTGCATTTTGATTTTATCTTGCATATTAAAACATAAGACACGAATAAATGTAAGGGAAACTTTAGCAATAAGTTTCAAAATTTCAAAGGAAACTACAATATACTATAATAATTAAATATCACTCCAATAGATTCTTTTTAGAGTGACATTTAATGTTATTGAGGATATGGGAGAATAAGAAGGTCTCACACACTGCTGGTGAAATACTAATCAGCAGACTTTTCTAAAGAACAATTTGACATCAGCTTCCAAATGCCCGAAAAATGTGCATAGCCATTTACCCAGTTTCAACTCTAGGAAGTTATCTAGAAGAAAAATAAAAAGAAGATTTGCTAAAGTCTTATACATGAGAATATGTATCACAAAAACTGCATAAGTCAAAATCATTCCAAATATGAGAATGGGAATAGTTACATAAACTAGAGGGTGTCCATATGATATAGCATTCCATGCATCCATCAGGTATCATGTTTTAAAAGAATGTTTAATGATATTGCCAGATACCATGATATTATTTAAAATTTAAAAGGCAGGTTACAAAGCAGTGTGTTCCTATTGACTCCCAATTTTTAAAAAATGTTATGCATTGTTGGCCAGGCGCAGTGGCTCATGCCTGTAATCCCAGCACTTTCGGAGGCCAAGGCGGGTGGATCACGAGGTCAGGAGATCGAGACCATCCTGGCTAACACAGTGAAATCCCGTCTGTACTAAAAATACAAAAAATTAGCTGGGCGTGGTGGCGGCACCTGTGGTCCCAGCTACTCAGGAGGCTGAGGCAGGAGAATGGCGCGCACCCGTGGGGCGGAGCTTGCAGTGAGCTAAGATCACACCACTGCCCTCCAGCCTGGGCGACAGAGCGAGACTCCATTTCAAAAAAATAAATAAATAAAAATAAATAAAAATAAAAATGTTATGCATTGTAAATACAAGGCAGCTTGGGTATATGTCAGAATGTTAAAGTTTAGCATCTCTGAGTGATGAGATTATAAGTAGTATTAATTGCTATTTTTGTGTTGTCCTGCTTCTATATGTCCCATAATAAACATGTATTAATGTGCACTGCTGCTATATTAAGAAACACACACAACAAGGCAATTTGTATTTGTCAATACAAAAAATGAACACAGCGACAGGAAAAAAGTAATCTGAGTCCGTATCCCTTCCCCTTGTGCAGTGTTCTTTGCACGGTAGAAGGTTAAGCTATTTAGGGAATGGAATCTATACATACTCCCCGGGGAAGACAGCCCTCTTCCTACCAGCTGTCCCCTCTGAACCAAGGCATCTGCTTTGCAGACTTTCTGACCCCAGAATGCTTCTCGAAGCTTGGCTTGTTCACATGTCAGTAAACTCTTTGGTCCTTGGGGCTGAAAGAGATTGCTTTTCTTTTCACTACTAATTTAGAGAAAAATTTTGAACAGTCTTTTGTATTCCCTTTCTTTCCTTCTGTAGTGAGCTCCTTCTACAAGTCACCTAGTTGGAAGGGCAGCAATAAGTTGCGACCACTTATTGTACGGCGATTTCAGTAGTTGTACCTACTGCAATAGGTTGTGACATGACATTCTTTCTTAATGTGCGGTCATTAACCTTGCCCCAAAAGGTAATCTTTTGGTTAGATAAATAATCTTGAACTTATTCCGCTTCAGGTATTAATCAAGTACTTGAGGCTCCTTTTTCTCTTCAAAGGTATTGATTAAATGGCTCCTAATAATAATAATAATAAACCCAGACACCCAACTCTCCCTTTATCCCATATCTTATCTCCCCTAATCCTATTAACCAGAGCTGAGATGCTATATAATTTCTGATACTTGTATCATTGTGCCTATTCCTTTTTTCACCTAACTTATTATGCTTTCAAGGCACCCTCCTCCTGCTCATCTTAGTTTCTTGCTCAGTTTTTATGTGTGTGTGTGTGTGTGCATGTATGTGTTTTAAAACACACAGCCAAACAGGCAAATAGTAGAACAATTAGATATGTTTGTGCATACTTGATAATCTCTTTGGGTTTAAAAAGGTAAGACTCCTTATTCAGGTTATTTCATGAGCATTTCTATATTGCTCTTCTTTTGGTATCCTTAGATTCTGAGACGAAAATTAGGACATGTGGTTTGACAAAGCATTTTTCCCCTGATGTTTAAATATCTATTTGTTCAAAATACAAATAAGAGATACAAATTAAAGAATAATTTAGTTTAAAAGTTACTTGTGTTGATAATAATAAAGTGAGATAACATCTAGACCGTTTTAGGAAATCCACAGCACCCGGCTATTGGATTGTTACACTTCGTTTGATGAGTGTGTGTGTGTGTGTGTGTGTGTGTCCTGGTGTATTATGTTCAGAGATGCTCAATCTACTTTGTATACAAGTAGCATTATATAAATAATTCCATGGATATTATAATATGTAATATCTCAAATCACAGTTTACATTTGCCTAATCAACTCATTAACTTATCAGCTCCAAACACATTTAACACTGAGCAGCAATTGTCTCATGGCAGGCTATTGCTTGCTATTCTCAGCTGCCAGACGAAGAAATGCTAAAAAGAGCCTTTGTAGATTGGGAAACCTATGCTTGAAAAGAAATGACGCTGCCTGCAAGGAACACAGAGCAGGCGTTTTTAGAACAAGAGTTCCAGATTCCTGTGACTCAGGTGAGTGTGTTACTCTCCTGCCTGCTCCAATGTTTATCTGATTATGGAAGTTGCTCATTAGAAATAATTTATTTTAAAAAGTGAACTATAGGAAAACAAAAAGAAAAATAACTCAATTTCAGCACTCAGAGACAACTTCTGTTGACATTTTGACTTATTATCTTTTAATAATTTTCTGTAGCTATATAAAGGTTGTATTGAATATATAATTTTGTATCCCGCTTTTTTTTTTTTTTTTTTTTTTTTTTACTTAACATAAAATGTCAAGCATTTTTCTATTTAACTAAATGCTCTCAAGGATATATTTTTTTTCACTGTGCAAACTCCAAAATGTTAGAGCTGTTTATTTTGCTAACCAGAGTTTATCAGGTGACTAAGGTAGTGCCTGGACACAGTAGGCAATTAATAGAGAGTAACCAAATGTTCACATATATTAATGAATGAGCTTTAATTAGCTTATTTACTCTTCAGTTGTGGACAATATTTTAAAATAAATAATATTGCCATGAATACTTTTGGGCATATTTAAAAATCACCTGCTTTCGGGGTTCTTTCCTGAAAATTGATTTCCTAAAATTATAACTACCAAGTCATACAGCACAAACCTTGTTATGGCCCTTGATGCAAACGGTTTTTCATTTATAGTGCCTAGCTTCAAGAAGACCAGTAGATTATGGATGAAAATAATTTCTATGGATAGAACACAAACAACCAGTTAATAAAATAATCCAACTATGACTTTGCTGAAATAATTTAACCAAGAGAGCTTACTAGTCAGAGATAATAAGAAACAGTTGCCCATGTGTCCACATGTTCATCCTACATTTAACATTAGGAGGATTCATTCATTTATTCAATAAATACATATTGTGTGCTAATAATGAATTACGTACTAAGCCCCGGGAAAAACCACAGTGAGGACCGTCTCTGGCTTTATGAGGCTTATAGCTGAGTTGGGGAGATAGAAGCCTCTGAAGAGGTAGGCGCCATCTGGGAGTATTGAGTCAGAGGGAGACCTCAGGGTTCATTTCTTTGAGTAATTTGGGGAAACCACATGTAATTTGCCTATTTCATAACATTTAGCGGTTCTTCTCTCAGGGAAGGGATATTCAACATCATCAGAATTTGGAGAGGAATGAGAGTTAGTGTAAAGCACATATGAATTCAAATCAACAGTTAGAAACAGAGGTCTGAATAGACTCAACAGAAAAACTCCAGCAACTGGCTGGGAGCAGTAGTTCACACCTGTGATCCCAGCACTTTGGGAGGCTGGGGAGGGTGGATCACTTGAGGTCAGAAGTTCAAGACCAGCCTGACCAACATGGTTAAACCCTCTCGCTACTAAAAAATATGAAAATCACCTGGGCATGGTGGCAGGTGCCTGTAATCCCAGCTACTGAAGAATCACTTGAACCGGGTAGGTGGAGGTTGGAGTGAGCTGAGATTGCACCACTGCACTCCAGCCTGGGTGACACAGCGAGATGCCATCTCAAAAAAAAAAAAAAAAAAAAGGAGAAAAACTCCAGCAGCTCTAGCCTGGGCAACAGAGACTCTGTGTCTGAAAAAAGAGAGAAAGAAAGATGGAAAAGCTCCAGCAGAAGTCCTGGTGGTGATCGTTTAACTTCCCAAGGCCTTGGTTTTTCACCTATAAAATAAAGAATTAAAATTTCAAGCCCAGCTCCAACCCTCCTCAAAATCTAAGCTTCAGGGGTCTCTGCCTACTGGTTTAGAGATAACCTCCACGCTGCCTCATAATATTCACTGCTCTCTAAAGGTAGAACTTCAAGGTCATAGACAAATGAGACTTAAGAATCTTCCTGGCCCAGTGCGGTGTCTCACACCTGTAATCCCAGCACTTTGGGAGGCTGAGGCGGGCGGATCACAAGGTCAGGAGATCGAGACCATCCTGGCTAAGATGGTGAAACCCTGTCTCTACTAAAAAATACAAAAAATTAGCCGGGCATGGTGGCGGGCACCTGTAGTCCCAGCTACTCGGGAGGCTGAGGCAGGAGAATGGTGTGAACCCGGGAGGCAGGGCTTGCAGTGAGCCGAGATTGCACCACTGCACTCCAGCCTGGGTGACAGAGTGAGACTCCGTCTCAAAAAAAAAAAAAAAAAAAAAAATCTTCCTGAGCTACCCCATGATTACCTTCTTCAAAATATTTGTCTTTATAATCAATTGGCAAAATCATGTCCCCATCTACCTTGTGCCCACTCATCTGAACAGCACATCCATTTCTCTCTGGTGTGTTGGCCATACTCAGCCCAGAGCATCCGGGAGCACATAGCTGATTCTCTGTACACTATTCCTCGGCTTAGAGTGTGCCTTAGAATGAAAAAATGGCAGATTTCTACTGTCATGTAAATATTGATACATAACTTGTTTGTTTATTTGTTTGTTTTTGAGACAGAGTCTCACTCTGTTGCCGAGGCTGGAGTGCAGTGGCGTGATCTTGGCTCACCGCAACCTCCGTCTCCTGGGTTCAAGAGATTCTCAAGCCTCCACCTCTGAAGTAGTTGGGATTTTAGGTGCGTGTCACCATGCCCAGACAATTTTTGTAATTTTTAGTAGAGACAGGATTTCGCCATGTTGGCCAGGCTGGTCACAAACTCCTGACCTCAAGTGATACATCTGCCTCAGCCTCCCAAAGTGCTAAGATTACAGGTGTGAGCCATTGTGCAAGCTGATACATTGTATCTCTCTCTTTTTTTTTGATGTAGAGTCATAGAGGATGTTTCATGCATGTCCCCTCCTAGATGAGCAGTAGCCTGGGACACTTGTTGGATGGTACTGAGAGGGTCAGGGATGGCCATCCCGTGCCCTTGGTGCTAATGCTTAGTAACGGAAGGAAGTAGCATCTAGGGTAGAACAGAAATAAAATCAGATAAAACCATCTAGCTTCATTTGCCAATCTGAAGGATGCATGCACAGAAAATAGTCCAGCCAATAGGAGGGAAACCAGATGAGTCAAGAGGGTTGAGAGTGGCTGTGGGGGCCTCTGTAGCAGCCTTTTCCAGGCACCTTATCACCACTGGGGATGGCAGAGAGCTACCACTAAGGCAACAACTGGACCCAGCCAACTATTAACTGACTAGAACAGTCCTAGCAGGCAGGATCCTGACTGGCTGGAAGCCAGCAGCAGATTTCCCTGGAACTGTCACACCAGCTCAGAGCCAAGGAGCATACGGGGGAGCCCCTGAGTCATCTGTGTTCTGTTGAAGCGCTTCAAGAGACACTGTGCAATGCTCACAGTTGGGTATTGAGTGACACCAAATGACTTTGTTTGGCCTGCTGTATAAACTATCGTTACAATAGATTTTACTTGATTGGAATACACTTCCTTAGGATACTGTGTCGCTAGGAAGCTCATTAACAGGGAGTTGATGTCAGCCTTCAGGGCTGCTCAATGGATAGCCTTTGTCCAACCATTCTGGACAGATGACCAGGATGACAGACCGCTAGACCGCTCTGGTTTGGAGGTCCTAACCGTCATTAAGGGAACGAATGAAGATGAGTTAAAAGAGAGAAAACATCTCCTTCATGAGATGTTAGAAGACACCGGCATTCTTCATAGTCCCCTCCCCTCCTCGGGCCCACCCTCCCCACCCACTTAAAAGCCAGCAAGAAAGTGATGCCTCTACACAACCGTGATCATGCCAGGGAGGCTGTACAGTCACCTCACTTGTTCTTGTGTGTTTGGACAACTTGAACTTTTACTCTTTCTTCACGTTAATAACTCTAGGGCTAAATTAGTACTGTGTACTAGTTTAAAATTTTCCTATGGGAACCTGCACCATCTCTTCTTGTACTAGCTGTACTTCCTTTAGTGAATAGTAGCAAATATGCTACCCAGTTTCAAAGCCATATTTGGTGACTTCTCTATGATCCAGTCAGAAGTGACAAAAGAGGTAATGTGGCCAGCTTTATCTGACTTTTGATAAGAAATTTAATTCTTTTTCAAGAAAAGTTTGCCAAATGTTTACATTAAAAAATAAATATATCGGCCGGGTGTGGTGGTTCACCCCTGTAATCCCAGCACTTTGAGAGGCCAAGGAGGGTGGATCATGAGGTCAAGAGATCGAGACCATCCTGGCCAACATGGTGAAAAACATGGTGAAAACCTGTCTCTACTAAAAATACAAAAATTAGCTGGGTATGGTGGCACGCGCTTACAGTCCCAACTACTCGGGAGGCTGAGGCAGGAGAATCGCTTGAACCTGGGAGGTGGAAATTGCAGTGAGCCAAGATCGCACCACTGCACTCCAGCCTGCCAACAGAGTGAGATTCTGTCTCAAAATAAATAAATAAATGAATAGCAAATGCCATTTTACCCAAATTAGTATAAGCTCTGTTTTGAATTTAGTGATGAATTGTTTACCTGAATGAAGATTTATTCAATAATCAACAAACATTAATTGATTTCTCACTGCTGGCTTAGAGTTGTGTTAAATCCTATGAGGTTTGTATTGATAAATGAGATAACTCTTGCTTTCAAATAACTCACAGTCTCTTGAGGGAGACATATTATAAAACATTAGTGCACACAGTGATTCATATTTGGGTGTAAGTAAGCACAGGGGCATATGGAGTTACCTTGGGGACTCTGGAAAGGGAACATCAGCCTCAGAAGGGAACCCACTGAAATGCTAAGGTCTTCTACAACCACTTGTATGAATCCTTGTTTCTTTGAGCATATTCCATGGTCTCTACATGTTACGTGGGTAGATATCCCATTCTCTTCAGGTTTTTCCTCAAATAGCACCCTCCTATTGAGGCCTTCCCTGACCACCCTATTTAAAATTGTACCCTCTGCGTGGGCCCCCACTACATTTTCCCCAATCCTCTTCCATGTCTTTTTCTTTCTACGTAGCACCTGTCACTATCTGACATCATATCTATTTTACTTTTTATTTGTTATTATTATTATTAATCAACTATGTCCCTCTTCCCCTCACTAAAGAGGTAATCTCCAGTCTTTCACAGCAGTATTCTCAGCATCTGGAATCATGGCTGTCATAGAGGAGGTGCCCAATAAATATTTGTTGGCTGAAAGCAAGGATGAAAGTTGTATCATTTGTGCAAAGTCAAGAGTATATCCAATGGCCTATGTGTTTTTCTTTTATTTTTTACATATCCAAAAATTTTAAGAAGAAAATATTAGATACAAGTGAGGATAACAAGAGTCATCTTGCAATTGATAAATTAATACATGTTTATTGAGTGTCCACTGCATCCTAGGCATAGTGTTGGATTGTATGGTGAATATAATAAAGCCCAACAGAGATCTTTGCCTTCAAATATTTTACAATTTAATTGGGGAAGAACACATGAAACAATGTATGAAAAGATAAATAACAGGGTTTGAGGACCAATATAGAAAAAGAATATGAGACATTTCTGGTAGAAAAAGAGAATTAGCTAAAGGAATATTGTCTTAGTCTGGTTTGCTATAATGAAAGTGTTATCGACTGGGTTGCTTATAAACAATAGGAATATATTGTCACAGGTCTGGAGGCTGGAAATTGGAGGCCATGGTGCTAGTAAGTTTGGGTTCTGGTGAGGGTTCTCTTCTAGGCTGCAGATTTCCTACTTCTTATTTTATGCTCATGTGGCGGAAAGAGGGTTACAGAGCTCTCTAGGGACCCTTATGAGGGCACTAATTCCATTCCCGAGGCTCCACTCTTATGACCTTAATTATCTCCTACAGGCCCCACCTCCTACTACCATCACATTGGTGGTTAGGATTTAAGCATATAAATTTGGGGGGGACTCAAACATTCAGTCCATAACAAATATCGAATCAACTTTGGCTATGAGTTGACAAAGAGTAGGATTCTTCGTCAGGAAAAGTTTCCTGGAAAATACAAAACTTAACCTTTGGTGCAAGATTTAAGAAGAAAGAGATGAGACCTATGGGGCAGGGATGATGGTGGTAGAGGGGTAGTGTGTGTCTGAGGGCACATCAGTTGTGGGGAAGACTGTGCAAAGTTGTGGCACTGGGAAGTGCACCATGGCATGAAACAGTCATTAGGTGTTTACCTGTGGGTTCTTTAGAAATGTTTTCTTGGGAAACTGTAAACTAAAATCTCATCCCAACGATACTATCTTTGCCCCAACCATTCTGAACTTTCTTGCTGCCTAAGAACATACATGGTATTTTGAGAAAAGCCAACGGTAGTTGAGGGTCAAGCTGGGTAAATAAAGTGACTGATCAAGCCAGGCAATACTGTTCAGGGCCTCACACTCCAGTTCTCATCTATCATTTCTCCAAACTACTTTTGCTAGCCCTTTGCATATGGAAATGTTTCCTCTGCTTCCATATCTATTGGGATTTACCCCCTTTGAATTTAGATTACTTGTGATGGCAAGAAATTATTCCTGTGACTCAAGAACAATGTAGGACAAAGAACACAAATTCATCTTTTAACTCCAATTTTTCATAAAATGCCATTGCAGGTCATTATTTAATTATTAGATGAGCTTCATTGGCTTGGTCAAAGGAGGTATTTAACTTTGACCTTAATCAAAGGGAGCAGTTGGGAGGTGGCTCCATCTTGTGAACAGATTTGAAGACACTCAGTGACCTATTTCACTTCTCCCATCCCCTTATGCCCTGCTATACCCAAGTATACTCATCAGATAGACATTGGCCTCAGGCCTGAGTTCTCAAATACTCATATGACTGTCTATATTGATAGATAATCCCTGAAGTTTGCTTGCCTCTGCTTTCCTGGGAAGATATTATTTCCAAATTCTCCAGCATTTGATTTGATGTGTGTGTGTGTGTGTGTGTGTGTGTGTGTGTGTGTGTGTGTTAGAGGGATTGTAATTGCTAAACCATGCCTATTTTACATATAAATGGAAAGGCTGGGCCAGGCATGATAGCTCACACCTGTAATCCCAGCACTTTGGGAGGCCGAGGTGGACAGATCGCCTGAGATCAGGAGTTTGAGACCAGCCTGACCAAAAGGGTGAAACCCTGTCTCTACTAAAAATACAAAAATTAGCTGGGCGTGGTGGCAGGCTCCTGTAATCCCAGCTCCTCGGGAGGCTGAGGCAGGAGAATCACTTGAACTTGGGAGGCAGAGGTTGCCGTGAGCTGAGATCATGCCACTGCACTCCAGCCTGGGCACCAAGAGCAAAACTCCGTATCAAAACTACTACTACTAATAAAATAAATAAATAAAGATCAATAATAGATTAAACATTTAGAATTCATGGAATTTCTTTCCTTTATAGAAACTTGAAGAAAATTTGGACAGGACCAAATACTAATGGATAACATTGAAAAGGCAGACTTGGTTACTGTGACTTTGAAAGTCATTCATCTCCATGTATCTAACCCAGCGTGGACTATCAGGGAGGGGAGAAGTCAGTGTAGATATCAGTTAGGGTAGAGTTTCACTAGCTGCTGACAAATAGGTTCTAAGTGCAAGGGATCACTTGGTAAGAACAGGCCTTGTGAAAAGTGACAAGGTCAAGTTTCAGGAATGGCAGTTCAATTGTCACTTCGGCTCTTAACATCTGCAACTTACAGCCTGTAAGGCATGAAGGAGCCCACTAGTTATACAGTCCTGGAATTTATAAGGCATTAAAATAGAAAGTGAGCCAAGGAGGATAATTCATTTTCCCAAATTCACACTTAATTATTCTAGCATTTTTCATTGCTGCCTAATGTGGGATAGACTTGTTTCCAAGGTTGGGTTGTATATTCCTTGAATATAGGACAGCGTATTTGTACTCATATCATCTTTACTTGGGTTTTAGCAAATGTTGCACCCAATGGAAACATTCAAAGATCTGCCGAGTTACTGCAGGGATTGACCATTTGTAATGGGCTATTATTGAGTCTCACAGTATCTGTAGAAACAGACAGAGGGCAGAAAAGAAGGAGGGGGAGAGCAAAGTACATACTGCTACACAAAACAACAAAAGACAAATTATTTTACAGCAGACTTTTCTACCCCACCACAGCTCTCATAGCTGTGCAAGTCATTTAGTTACGTGGTTTTAGTTCTTATTTGTGATTGCTGTCAGATCTATAATTTTAAAGGCAATGTAATAACTGATGTTTAAACAGGAAAATAGAGAACGCGATATTTGCAATGAAATGCAGGAAGGACAGGAAAACATGAGCTGGTTGGCATTTTGTAGATCATTATTGCCCTTGCTTAATAATGTAATAGATGCTTCGAAATTGCTTTGAAGTAGTTGCCAACTTCTTCACAGTGCTGTGAAATCTGATACTTCTGCCTTTAAACAGTGTGTGAAAGTGCAAATGGTAGTACTTGTGAATTCATTCAGCAACTTCCAAACTGTAGTCTGGGCAGGGAATGGGAATATGAAGACTGAGAAAGGAGGAGGAAATGGTCTCTGCAAGATTCCATGGTTGGATGTCAGATTTGGCTGACTTAGAGTTATGCAGACTTGAACTTTACAGAGATAAACAGTGGTCTCCCCAAAGGATCTAAAGGAATTAAAAGAAGGAACTTTGATCTTCTTAACACTTTCTATTTAATGTAATAAGCTCATGGTAGAGTTAAGTGAAAGGCAGCTCAACCCACATTTAACAAAAACACTTACTGGGATACCAAATTTAATAGATGGCTTTTAGAAGGTGGAAATTTGTATCCAAACCATAAAGGGAAGTAGGTCAGAAGAATATTTCTTGTGCTTGAACTGAGATGACTACAGCAGAAGACTGGCCCAGTCTTTTGTGGAAATGGTTTTCTGTTATCCGACTTCCCTTCCTGAGCAGGTGGTCCATGTGCTGAAGTTTTCAAAAATGTCAAGAGGCATTTTTATAAGTGTCATAAATGTCATACAGGAAACTAGGGAAGCTTTCTTCGCAGAGCTGTGTTATGACCTTGGCTATACACGTAATCCCTGTTGCATTCAGGGAGAACATGATAACTAGATTTTTGTCCTTGCCCAATTTGCCTGCTAACAAAGTGGGTTAGAACAAAGGTTGACTGCCTGCCCGCTCACTGCCTTCTGCATTGTGTAAGAGAGAAGTCTGAATCTGTGGCTTTATATATTTCTGAAGCAACAAGCTACTAAGTTAGAAGAGCAGAGTGATGGCTTTCTTGTGTCACAAACTGGGACATTCAAAGTAGTCATGTATTAAAATCAAGAAGGCTTTATTTGAATACTGGTGAAGAACAGTAAAGTTTCCTTGCAAGAGTGTATCATATAGGGACAGTGTAGATCTCCATAAAACTTTCCTCAATAAAGGAAATATTCTATATTTGCATTGTCCAAGCATGGTAGCCACAAGCCACATGTGACTACTGAACCTGAAGAACTGAATGTTTAGTTTTACTTATTTATAATTCACTTAAATTTAAATAGCCCCGTACGTTTGGTGGAGTCTATATTGGACAGCACAGTCCTAGAAAAACAGCAGCAGGAATGTGATCACCTGCTTCATGTACAATTTAAAATTGTGGAGACAATGTTCAGTTTATATTTTTAACGTATTGGGAGTTTCTATTAATTTTTCTCGTGAAGCTGCAAGGCTGATCATAAAATAAGATGTTTCTGCAATATAAGACTCTCATTAAAAAAAGAAAAGAAAATAAAAAAACCCTGAGGTTACAGGTGTTCCTGGAGAAAGACTGATGATTATTTCTTGGCCAACATTTGCTGTGATGAAAAGTGGTATGTTTCAAGCATTTTACCACTACCAGTCATTTTTGGATGCTGGATTTCTGCACTTCCGTCGGTGTTGGAGAGCTGTCTAACTCCTTTCCAAGCCACATATTAGGAAAACAATAACAGACAGAGGAAGATGTGCTCAGTGTGAGAAAACGTTGAACAGGGCAGGTCCCAACTTGCTACCAGGTCAGTCCATACGTGACTGTACATCACTTATTTGGAATTTGGAACATGCTGTCTTATGGAAGCACTTTCATAATTTGCTAGTTTCCAAGGCTCATCCATGGTAGTCAATTTTGCCCATGATGGGGCTGAAGAGTGGTATATTTATAATACAAATATCAGAAAATACTTCTGTGGAATAGAAGTTAATGGAAGCCCACATCAAAATCCAGCAATATTAATTCACTAATACTACTCTCCATAAAGAAATAAACATTACATAGAAACTAGTTTTTGTTTTGTTTTGTTTTTAAGTGTTGACTGCTCAGTGAAAAGCAGATTAAGCTTAGAATTAGAGGGAAACTTCTGGGGACATTCTAAAGAAGACATTTTGAATATTCTGGGCTTATTTTTAAGGGTGTTTGCATTTATTTATCCTAACCCTATATTTTGCTCCAAATATTTCATTTCACAGTTGATGGTTTAGCTTTTCGTATTCGTAGGCATGTTAGTAATGCTGTTCTTAGACTCCCTAAGTAGCCTTATTTTGATTTGTGAGTGGAACAAAGAGAAGGAGATAAAGAAAAATTGAGAGGAAGAAAGGAACTGATATATAATGGACAGAAGTTGAAAGAAAGAAAAAAGGACAATGTCAAAATTTAGGATGGCTGCTGGAGGTGAAATTCACAGACTTGTGAATAACAATAACCATCCTCCACTGAGAGAGCATGTCCACCCATCACCCGGAGCTGGACTAGATCATTTACATTAATTATTTCATGTAATTCTCATGACAACCATCTGAAGCAGGTAGGTGTTTTCCCTTTATTGCTCAGATGGAGAAACCGAAGTTTAGAGATTAAACAGCTCACTCAATGTATATCCCACCCCCTCCAGGTAAAAGCAGCCTGGGCCGGGCGCGGTGGCTCAAGCCTGTAATCCCAGCACTTTGGGAGGCCGAGACGGGCGGATCACTAGGTCAGGAGATCGAGACCGTCCTGGCTAACGTGGTGAAACCCCATCTCCACTAAAAAATACAAAAAAAAACTAGCCGGGCGGGGTGGTGGGCGCCTGTAGTCCCAGGTACTCCAGAGGCTGAGGCAGGAGAATGGCGTAAACCCGGGAGGCGGAGCTTGCAGTGAGCTGAGATCCGGCCACTGCACTCCAGCCTGGGCGACAGAGCGAGACTCCGCCTCGAAAAAAAAAAAAAAAAAAAAAAAAAAAGGCAGCCTGGATTTACACCAATCCTCCTGACTGCTTAGTGCTACCCTGTGTGGGGTGAGAGATGGAAAGGTGGGTGACCGTGGGGTGTAGGCGTCTTTTGAGAAGGATGAAAAGAGGTGCTGAAGGGGAGTGTTAAATTGATTTCTGGTGCCAATCACCAAGTCCCCAAGAGAGCTTAGGAAACGAGTTAAAAGCAGGTGAGGAGTGAGGTGGGATTGATTGCAAGACCATTGGCTGGCAGCAGGTTTCCAAGTTTTAAGGAGCCGGGGTTCCAAATGCAGGGAATGCCTCTTCTGTTGGCGTTAATGAAAGCTCCTTACCACAGAGGAAGCAGCTGAGACAATTTGCAAACGCTGACTGTTAGATCCATTGCTGGGGGTGTGTGGAATAGTTTGTGGTTTTGCAATGCTCACCTTTTTCAGGGAATTTGCTTCAGAGAGTGTTCTCTGTGATCTTAAAGAGTAAACAATACAAAATGGTATGTTCATTCAAGCAATCCACCCTTTTTGGGTGTGTGCTACACAGCATGAATTCTTCTACATTCCACAAAGATTTCATGAGCATCTACTATATCCTGGGCTCTCAATATTACCCAGTGTGAACGTCAGCTCCACATACAGGACAATGTCTTCAGAAAGTCAAATTTTAATTTACTTACCCTCTTACTTTAATACAGGCTCCCTCTACTTTTTATACCACAATGCTGTGGTATTAAAATGCTTCTTAAAAGGAAATGAGAGCATTTTCCTTGTAGTGTATTTATAACTTCCTCTAGATTTAGGGCTTGACATAGCTGAGTAGAGAACTAAATATAACCCCTGTTTGTATTTTCCCTCCTAAGCCTATTGGGCATTAAAAAGGAAGGATGAGAATATGAGCTTTGTGAAAAAGGCTTCCAGTGTTAATGAGCAGCTGTATGTATCTCAGGGAAACAGTTTGTTACTAAAAATAGAGTCTATCTAACTATAGCAACTGGAGCATTTAATATCCAGATTCTGCATGGGCAGAAATAAATTCCAAAGGAGTGTATGATTAAGAAGTGGTAGTGCTGAAGTTATCAGAACTGTGGCCCCATATCTAGGGCTGCATCAGTCTGCTCATCGGCTTCCATCAATTGTGCTTACTGCATTCACAGGAGATTTTCCTAGTCTCAGAGACAATTAAAAATTAGTGTGCAACAGTAAAGCTAAAAGGAAAAACAGTGCACAGAGGCTATTTTTAGCACACTAAGCCAAATTGTTAAACTAACAAACCCCCCCTCCACCGCCCCATTCACACACACACACATAGACACAAACAGATACAGGGAGTGAGTAGAAAGAAAGGAAATGTAACTGCTCAAAGAGAAGGATAATGTAAGCTTCTTGGTGTGTAGCCATAGTTTGCTAAAG
The DNA here is from genome assembly GCF_007565055.1 of Rhinopithecus roxellana. Lineage (NCBI taxonomy): Eukaryota > Metazoa > Chordata > Mammalia > Primates > Cercopithecidae > Rhinopithecus > Rhinopithecus roxellana. The sequence goes on from NC_044562.1 coordinate 22,725,090, forward strand.
ATGCAATATATGTACAGAAGGACATTCAGGGTCTTAGTTTTAAAATGACCATCTCTGTGTTTTATTAATACTTGTTAAATTAATATCTATAGAAAGCTGCATTCTAAGATGAATTAGATCTTTTAACTGTGTTTTTGTTTTTGTTTTTTTGCTGTTAATCAGTGCTTTGGTCTGAACTGTGTCTACCTTTCAAATTCATATGTTGAAGCCCTAACTCCCAATGTGGTGATGTTTAGAGGTGGGGACTTTGGGAGATAGCTAGCTTTAGATGAGGTCATAAGGTTGAGATCCTCAGGATGACACTAGTGCCCTTATTTATTTATTTATCTTTTGTCAGTTTTATTTATTTGGTGTTTTTTTCTTTTTCTTTTTTTTTTTTTTTTTGAGATAGAGTTTCGCTCTTGTTGCCCTTGCTGGAGTGCAATGGCGTGATCTCAGCTCACTGCAACCTCTGCCTCCCAGGTTCAGTTGATTCTCCTGCCTCAACCTTCCTGAGTAGCTGGGATTACAGGCATGTGCCACCATGCCCAGCTAATTTTGTATTTTCAGTAGGGACGGGGTTTCTCCATGTTGGTCAGGCTGGTTTTGAACTCCTGACCTCAGATGATCTGCCCACCTCGGCCTCCCAAAGTGCTGGGATTACAGGCGTGAGCCACTGCTCCTGGCCATTTATTTTGTTTTTAAAAATTTTTTATTTCCGTAGGTTTTTGGGGAACAGGTGGTATTTGATTACATGAGTAAGTTCTTTACTGGTGATTTCTGAGATTTGGTATACCCAAGCATTATACACTGAACCCAATTTGTAGTCTTTTTTCCCTCACTTCCGTCCCACCCTTTCCCTCTGAGTCCCCAATATCCTTTGTATCATACTTATGCCTTGGCATCTTCATAGCTTAGCTCTCACTTATAAGTGAGAACATATGATGTTTGCTTTTCCATTCCTGAATTATTTCACTTAGGATAATAGTCTCCAGTTCCATCCAGGTTGCTGCAAATGCCATTAATTTGTTCCTTTATATGGTTGAGTAGTATTCTATCATATATATATATATAAATATATATATATATATATAATCTCAATTTTTATATCCACTCATTGACTGATGGGCATTTGGGGTGATTCTGTATTTTTGCAATTGCAAATTGTGCTGCTATAAACATGCATGTGCAAGTATCATTTTCGTATAATGACTTCTTTTCCTCTGGGTAGATACCAAGTAGTGGGATTTCTGGATCAAATGGTAGTTCTACTTTTCGTACTTTAAGGAATCTCCATACTGTTTTCCATAGTGGTTGTATTAGTTTACATTCCCACCAGCACGGTAGAAGTGTTCCCATTACACTGCATCCATGCCAACATCCATTATTTTTTAATTATGGCCATTCTTGCAGGAGTAATGTGGTATCACATTGTGGTTTTGATTTGCATTTTCCTTATCATTAGTGATGTTGAGCATTTTTTTCACATGTTTTTTGGACATTTGTGTATCTCCTTTAGAGAATTGTCTATGCATGTCCTCAGCCCACTTTTTGATGGCATTTTTTTTCTTGCTAATTTGTTTGAGTTCATTGTAGATTCTGAATATTAGTCCTTTGTTGGATGTATGGATTGTGAAGATTTTCTCCCACTCTGTGGGTTGTCTGTTTACTCTGCTCACTGTTCCTTTTGCTGTGCGGGAGCTCTTTAGTTTAATTAAGTCCCATCCATTTATCTTTGTTTTTGTTACACTTGCTTTTGGGTTCTTGGTCATGAAGTCTTTGCCCAAGCCAATGTCTAGAAGGGTTTTTCTGATGTTATGATCCAGAATTTTTCCATCATTCTTCACAGAACTAGAAAAGACAATCCTACAATTCATATGAAACCAAAAAAGAGCCTGCATAGCCCAAGCAAGACTAAGCAAAAAGAACAAATCGGGAGGTATCACATTACCTGACTTCAAACTATACTATAAGGCTATAATCACCAAAACAAAATATGTGCCTATTTTACTGGCACAAAATATGTGCCTATTTTACTGGCACAAAATATTTTACTGGCACAAAATATGTGCCTATTTTACTGGTATAAAAATAGGCACATAGACCAATGGAACAGAATAGAGAACCCAGGAAGCAACCCAAATACTTACAGCCAATTGATCTTTGACAAAGCAAACAAAAACATAAAGTGGGAAAAGGACACCCTATTCAACAAATAGTGCTGGGGATAATTGGCAAGCTACATGTAGGAGAATGAAACTGGATTCTCATCTCTCACCTTATACAAAAATCAACTCAAGATGGATCAAGGACTTAAATCTAAGACACTAGTGCTCTTATAAGACAAAGAGAAACCAGAGTCCCCTCTATTTCTCTCCACATCATGCGAGGACACAGCAAGAAGGCAGATGTCTACAAGCCAGAAAGATGATGTTACCAAGAACCAAATCTACCAGCATCTTGATATCACATTTCCAGCCTCTAGAACTGTGTGAAATAATTGTCTGTTGTTTAAGTTACTCCAACTGTGGTATTTTGTTATATCAACCTGAGCAGACTAATAAAACTTGCATTGCCACTGTTGAGTTGAAAAAATTATATGGTTATGGCTCAGTAATCAAGGAATGGCCAATTGAACATTTTTTCCCCTCTCCATATTCTTTTTTCCTCCCTTATCAGAGGTTGAAATCTTTTGGAAATGTCAACTGGTAAAGACATCTCTGAATACACTCTCTGATTGGCCTGGACTTGATACAATGTTTAAGGCATTTTCACGACGCATATATTTTAAACGTTTAATTGAAAGGCAAGACCTGAAGTGCTGAGCATTTCTCATTTTATGGCAATTAAGTACTAAAAAGAGGAAGATCTAGACTGCCAATGTTTAAACTACCTATGGCCACATCTTTGTTTTGAAATAACAATTGTTATGATCTTGGCAATGGAGCATGATCTAGTTCCATACATATAGTTAAATACATTAAGGAAGAATTCCAGCATGGTAAAGCTTACTTATAATGTATTTGCCTAATGCCCTTCTTGTAACAACACCAACAACCACCAAATTATCTTGAGAAATTAAATGTAGTGAAAACTTTAAAAGAATATAATCATTCCTCAACTTCACACATTAAGTCATTTTAATTTGTATTTTGGGCTAAACTTATAGTGTCAGGCATAATCGCGCCCTTTACTGATGGAGACACTCAATCAGAGAAGTTCAAGTTGAGATAATTTATTCCTCTGTGTTAAATGTTTCCTCAGAAATTTTAAAAGAACAGCTATCCATTTCTGGAGAATTTAACGCTATTATTCTTTTTTTTTTTTTTTTTTTTTTGAGACAGAGGAGTCTCGCCCTATCCCCCAGGCTGGAGTGCAGTGGCCGGATCTCAGCTCACTGCAAGCTCCGCCTCCCCGATTTACGCCATTCTCCTGCCTCAGCCTCCGGAGTAGCTGGGGCTACAGGCGCCCGCCACCTCGCCCGGCAAGTTTTTTGTATTTTTAGTAGAGACGGGGTTTCACCGTGTTAACCAGGATGGTCTTGATCTCCTGACTTCGTGATCTGCCCGCCTGGGCCTCCCAAAGTGCTGGGATTACAGGCTTGAGCCCCGCGCCGGGCAACGCAATTATTCTTAATTTCTACTGATGGACTTTTTTGTAGTGTTGAAGTACTCTCCTTGCAATTTCTTCTGAGGAAGAAATTTCATCACTATTCTCAGATGTACTATCCAAACATGAGTGTAAACAAGGAAGCATTTACAACAATCTATATCGTTGCAGTCTTCTTAGTTAAAATGGAATGAAATGAAACAATATAAAACCATTTTAAACTGTCTGCTTCCTCCACCTGCAGACCCTTAGGGTAGATGGGGGTAAATTTTGTCAATCTGTTTTCCAGATTTAAATGTTTAAATGCAATGTGAATAATATTAAATTAAACCATATGAAATTTCTCTTTTTATGGGTCAGAAATGGTCAAATATTGGCCATTTCTGATGGTCTCACTTAGAATGGTTATTTTTCGGTTTGTATTGCCCAGGGTGATTGCAAAAGGGATCAGTAGTGGCTCAGGTATTATGTTAGGCTGTTATTGCATTGCTATAAATAAATACCTGAGACTGGGTAATTTGTAAAGAAAAGAGATGTAATTGGCTCACAGTTCTGCAGGCTGTACAGGAAGCAGGGTCCTGGCCTTTGTTCGGCTGCTAGGGAGGCCTCAGGAAGCTTTTACCTATGGCGGAAGACCAAGTGGGAACAGGCATATCACATTGTCAGAGCAGGAGCAAGAAACTTGAGAGCAGGGGGATGGGAAGTGCCACACTTCACAACAAACAGGTCTCCTGACAACCCACTCACTATGGCAAGGACAGCCCCCAACCATAAGGGATGTGCTCCCATGACCCAAACACCTCTCACCCGAGCCCACCTCCAACATTGGAGATTACAACTCAACATGAGATTTGGGCGAGGACAAATATCCAAACTATATCAGACATTTTAACTTTTCTCTATGCCCCACCCCCACCACCTCCACACACCTCTTTACTACTATAGCTATTGACATTGACACAACTACTGACAAAGATTCTTTCCCTGGCCAAACTCTAGCCAGCATCCTCTGAGTCGAGGCCTCAGCCTTGGCCTATGAAGATTTGCACAAGTAGTAACACAGTTTCAAACAGTGCAAGCTGAACCCTAGGATGACCCCAGCACCCCTTGAAGTGTCCAGCTGAGAAACTGAAGGCTGCCAAAATAATCTTTCTTTCTTTCTCTTTTTCTTTCTTTCTCTTTTTCTTTCTTTCTTCTTTCTTTCTTTCTTTCTTTCTTTCTTTCTTTCTTTCTTCTTTCTTTCTTTCTTTCTTTCTTTCTTTCTTTCTTTCTCTCTCTCTTTCTCTCTTTCTCTCTTTCTTTCTCTTTCTCTCTTTCTTTCTTTTCTTTCTCTTTTTTCCTTCTTTCTCTTTCTTTCTCTTTCTTTCTTTCTCTCTTTCTCTCTCCTTCCTTCCTTCCCTCCCTCCCTCCCTCTCTCTCTCTCTCTCTCCTTCCTTCCTTTCCTTCCTTCCTTTCTTTCTTTCCTTCATTGTCTTTCTTTCTTCTTTCTTTCTTTCTTTCTTTTTTTTTTTTTAAGATGGAGTCTCGCTCTTGATGCCCAGGCTGGAGTGCAATGTCACGATCTCCGCACACTGCAACCTCCACCTTACAGGTTCAAGCGACTTTCCTGCCTCAGCCTCCCAAGTAGCTGGGACTACAGGTGCCTGCCACCATGCCCAGCTAATTTTTGTATTTTTAGTAGAGACGGGGTTTTGCCATGTTAGCCAGGCTGGTTTCGAACCCCTGACCTCAGGTGATCCACCCACCTCAGTCTCCCAAAGTGCTGAGATTACAGGCATGAACCAACGTGCCTGTCCAAGAATTTACTATTTTTTTCCAGTCAACACCTGAAGATAGGGCCCCTGTCTCCCAGCCTCTGTGGGAGGGTAGGAGCCTAACTTTAGTAAATGTCAGTAACCAGATGGTTTCACATGGAATGATGCCTCCCTCCCTGCTTTTTGTAATTTTCACTTCCCTAACTCTTCTGAGTCCTTGGTCACCCTTCTCCTTTTTCTCTCTTTCTCACTTTAAAACACCCAGCTACCGCTGTACAAATCAAGGTGGAGTTCAGTGCAGTAGTGTAGTACTGATTAAAATCTATCCTTACCACTCTGACTAGTGTCCAGCTTTGTTCATCTTTGATACCACATACTTCCTGTATATACTCAGATTTCATTGAAACCCCAAAATGGGAGGGGGGAAATGGAGGAAATAACAGCAATAACAGTTCTTATCATCACAAGAATTAAGGGTCCGTGGCATAGATAACTTGGGTCTTAGACTACATTTTATTCCTGGTGCAAATGTCCATAGGTTTTTCTTGCATAAAAAGAAGGGTAAGTACAGTTGCCACTGTTATGGGAATAACCTGGAATTGGCTCTGACTTATTAAAGGATCCAATCATTTTCTAATTTCAGTAATGATTTATTTCCAAAATATCTTGTGCTTGACTAATATTCATAGTGTCACAGCCTCAGGATTGAGAACGCCTGGTATTGCCTACCAGACCATGGGAAAAAGGGTATAATTCTAAGACTTTTTGCATGTGCCCTTAGGAGCATGTTGAAAGGGGCTACCCAGGAACTATCAGGATGTCCATGAGTTCCACATGTAGAGGAGACCTCTTTCAGTTTGGATACAATCTGGAAATTAATGTCAGTTGCTTTAAAAGTCCTCTGAAATGCTGTAGCCTCTCAGAGGCTGGACAGGACTCCAACGTTATAGTGACTCTAGGTGCAGAATAAAGGCAGATTTTGAGTGCCTTGCAAGCTCAATGACCATGTCCATGTTGACAGGTGGCTAGCATTTCAGGAGGCATTGAATGAAAGCAATCATGGTAGGAATAAGATTGCTAAAGACTGTGTACTTAAAATTGCCACTTAAAGCAACTGCAGACTGAGAATCATTTGCAGCCAATATTAAATGGCTTGCTACAAAGAAAGAACACACTGGTGCAAATAGGTTTAGAGCCACTAGAAACAGGTCTTTAGGCAGCAGAATTGAGACCGTGATAGCAAGAGAGGATATGGACAGGCTAAACCAGGGCAGTACCCTTTTCTGGACCTGGCCAAGAATTTTTATCAATTCCTTTGTAAGAAAGGTTGAGAAGTGAATACCAGAACTTTATAGTATGGTAATTGTAATTTGTTTTTTGGGTGTGGTGGCAGCTGTGGCACTGCTGTGACTGGTGTGTGTGTGTGTGTGTGTGTGTGTACATGCTTATATTAATTAGTAGTCTCCCTCTGAATTTTTATTTTGTCACTTTCAATAGATTCTTTATAAAATCTTGAGTTAAAGAACCCGTTCAGATATTTTTATACACATATCAGTACCAGGTGGAATGCACTGATACATTCATATGAGTTTCAGATCCTCTGAGGAGGCTGACCACATACATAGCTCTCCTCCCAGAGCGTGCCCAGATAAGCTTGCTCCACCCTGGGCACAGTCTATGTTGCGTGAGTCAGCAGCACTCTTGCTAGTGGTCCTGCACGAATTGTTTATATTTGGCAGAGATAGGGAGGGAAATCCATTTGCATATTTTCTTTTTCCTCGAAGTTTCAGGAGAGAATCAAATTCTTAAGGCTTTCAAAATAGCGACATAAAGAAGTGATGATATGATTGAATACAGAGAAAGACTTGAGTTTTCGGAGCAAATATGTGGGCTACTACTTAAAAAAAAAAGGCGATTCCTCAAGGATCTAGAACTAGAAGTACCATATGACCCAGCCATCCCATTACTGGGTATATACCCAAAGAATTATAAATCATGCTGCTATAAAGACACATGCACATGTATGTTTACTGCGGCACTATTCACAATAGCAAAGACTTGGAACCAACCCAAATGTCCATCAGTGACAGACTGGATTAAGAAAATGTGGCACATATACACCATGGAATACTATGCAGCCACAAAAAAGGATGAGTTCATGTCCTTTGTAGGGACATGGATGCAGCTGGAAACCATCATTCTCAGCAAACTACTGCAAGAACAGAAAACCAAACACCGCATGTTCTCACTCATAGGTGGGAATTGAACAATGAGATCACTTGGACACAGGAAGGGGAACATCACACACCAGGGCCTGTTGTGGGAAGGGGGCGGGGGGAGAGATAGCATTAGGAGATATACCTAACGTAAATGACGAGTTAATGGGTGCAGCACACCGACATGGCACATGTATACATATGTAACAAACCTGCACGTTGTGCACTTGTACCCTAGAACATAAAGTGTAATTAAAAAAATTACCCAATAATTTATTAAACATTTATTACAGGCTGACCTAATTACATAATTACAATGCGTAATTATACATAAAATAAAATGAATAGAATTTAAAAAAAAAGAAACTCCAAAAAGAAGCTAGTAGAAGACCAATAAAATCTAATTGAAGACTTAAGATTAAGTCGGCATTAAATCATCAGGCTGTGTCTCTCTCTTTCTTTTTCACTCTGAATTTCAATTTCCCAGTCGGACAATGAGAAATTATGTTAACAAAAAGAAAGCATGAACTCCACTTGTTTTTTTCTACTCCAGGCAAAGCTGAGTCTGATCCTTACCAAGACTCCTACAATGAGGTGATCTATCCTCAGGGTGACACAAACTCATTTTGGTGAAAACTTTCCTGATGTACACATGTAATTAAACTCTTAAAGTGGTATCTAGAACAAGAATTTTGTTTCTATTTTTTGTAAACTAGAAGTGAATCATCCCTCAATGTTGGTGGCAGCAGTTTCTTTGGCATTTTTCTAGGCGGAGCCTCTGCCTTGCCCTGTGCCTGGACTGCCAGCAGAGCTTAAAAGGAAACTCAGGGCAAGGTGCTTGGGCAGCTGTAAGCGGAACAATCACTAGAATCAGTCACACTGCAGCATGATGATCCTAAAAGGCATCATTTTAATAATCCCTAAAACTATTTTTGGAACAAGACAGGACATGAATACATAAAACAAAAATAAAAATATACATTTAACACTTATGCACAGTTTAAGCAATTTGTGATGAACAGAAGACAGGATAGAAAGAAGAAAAACTCCAACCTGCTACTCTAGCATCAGAGACTTCCTTTTAGAGCCCGGTGTTTTAAAGACTGTAACGGAGAGATGTGACCAGATGCATGAAGTAGAGGGAAGAGACATCAAACCTAGAGAAACAAGATTATTTGGTGTAAAAGAAACATCTTTTAGGGCAGAGCAGTGTCGGAGGGGCTCTTGTTTCCAGAGCAAAGGTTCTTACATTTTTTGAGGTCTCTTCGGAAGTCTGGCAGAGCCTATGAATTCCTTCTCAGAATAATATTTTAAAATTATATGAGACAACACATAGAATTATAGAGATTAATTATCCCAGAATGTGATTATCAAAATACTGAAATTTATCATCTAGTAATATATGTATTTCTTTTCTTTTCTTTCTTTCTTTTTCTTTTTTTTAGACAGGGCCTTACTCTGTCACCTAAGCTGGAATGCAGTGGCATGATCTCGACTCACTGCATCCTCCAACTCCTGGGCTCAAGGTATCTTCCCACCACAGCCTCCCAAGTAGCTGAGATCACAGAAACGCGCCATCACGCCTGGCTAATTTTTGTATTTTTTGTAGAGACAGGGTTTTGCCATGTTGCCCAGGCTGGTCTCAAACTCCTGACCTCAAGTGATGTGCCCACCTTGGCCTCCTAAAATGCTGGAATTACAGGCGTGAGCCGCTGCCCCTGGCCAATATATGTATTTCTTAATAAACTATAACAAGATTTAGCAGCAGGTCTGAACTTCCAAAATTTTGTAGTCATGATATACACAAGGGAGATTCCACATCTCTGTGCAGTCGTAGCGTAGTATGAAAATGTCTGAGACAGCTGTTGCTGACAGAGTCACAAGCCCTGCTCCTGTAAGTCTGGCTTATAGCTTCCTTTCACCACTGAAGGAAATGCTAAATTTCAGCTACACGTTAGTAGGTCCGATAGAGGTTAAAGAAGCAATTTAACAGACAGACAATAAAGAAGCAATTTTTCCCCTCTCCAATTTCATAGGTCAGCCTGAGTTCTCTCCAGGGACCTCTGTTGGCCACCCTTTCCTTATTCCTTTAGACAGTATCTGACTGGTAACTTTAGAAAAAGGAACTCAGCTCAGCTCAGCCTCTTGCAGGGCTCTCTTTCTCTCTCTAGCCTGTCTGCACAATGCTGACTTTCCCATCCACTCTCTGTCCTGCTGGAGCAGCACACCCCCATAAGGGGGACCTGCAGTTGACCCAGTGGCAAATCTGTCTCTTTCAGAGGTGGATGTCTAACGTCTTCCACAGTGGTACTAAGCCCTGTGTTCCAACCTAGCTTTTGTTGGTAATAAATTTGCGATTTTGGTCTTCGAATGTCTGCTATGCCCTGCTGCCTCTGTTGACCTCACATTGGATCCCCAGCCAGCTCTAGAGTGCTGCTGAACTGCTGTGATGGTTAATTTTATGTGTCACCTTAACGGAGCGAAGGGATGCCCAGATAGCTGGTAACACATTTCTGGGAGTGTCTGGGAGGATGTTTGCAGAAGAGATTGGCATTTGGATCAGTAGGCTGAGTGAAGATTGCTGTCCCCAGTGTGGGTGGGCACACTCAAACCGTTAACAGCCTGAATAGAACAAAAAGGTGGAGGAAAGGCAGATTGCTCTCTGCTTGCGCTGAGACATCCATCATCTCCTGCCTTCAGACATGGACATAGACACTGGTACTCGTGGTTCTCGGGCCTTCAGACTTGGACCAGAACTACACTATTGGCTTTTCTGGGCCTCCAGTTTGTAGAAAACAGATTGTGGGACTTCTCAGCCTCCATAATCACGTGAGCCAATCCCTGATTTGAAACTTTTTCTATATATGTATGTATTCCTGTTGGTTGTGTTTCTCTGCAGAACCCTGAACAATGCAAACGCATGGAGTTTGGAGACAGCTTGGATGCAAAACCAATCTCTACTATCACTCACATTGGACTTTGGAAACTTTATCTTTCTCTCTTAGTTTCTTCATAAAATGGGGGTGATGATAGAACCCACCATGTAGGGTTGTGTAAGAAGTTAGTAAGTGAACTCGCAGAATGGTTTTAGAAAAATATGGAGAACCTAAGACATGCTCCCAAGAGGTTAACTGCTTCTTCATGGGGTGTGGAGAAATGTATGCCTCCAGTCTCAGTACCTTCTACTTGTGATCTAAAATATCTGCTTGCCTGCATGGATAAGGTAAACTAAATACCTACCAGATTATATTTATTTGTGCTACTTAAATGTAACTCAAGAGTTGAACTTTGCCCATTATTATGGAGATATTATCTCTGCTTCCTTTTTGGCATGTACATACTGATAGGGCTGTGTTGTTATTAACATAGTGAGTTATTAGCCAGAACCCTATGAAATGGACAGTATTATAGGCCCCAAATGGTTAAATCAGTAATAGCATGTGATTTAACCTAGTACTTCCATACTAATTGTTAAATAGTCACTCACTGCCTCTCAGTCCTCAAGAGACTCTACCTCCTCCCCAGGACTTTCTGAATTTCTCCAACTAAAAGGGTCCGCAGGATCTTGCTGTAGTGCTGAGGTCATTTGGTGTCCTTATTGTTATTAAAGGGAAGGCTCCTGAGAGTCTATTATGTATTATTTGATGACTTGTGCTAGATTTTGAGACTGTGTAAGGCTCTCAACTTACAGTTTGGACTTCAGTGTTCCTAAGCAATCATTAAGAAAAAAAAAAAAAAAAAGGCCAGACGCAGTGGCTCACGCCTGTAATCCCAGCACTTTGGGAGGACAAGGCAGGTGGATCATGAGGTCAGGAGATCAAGACCATCCTGGCTAACACGGTGAAACCCCATCTCTACTAAAAATACAAAAAATTAGCCATGTGGTGGTGGCGGGCGCCTGTAATCCCAGCTACTCGGGAGGCTGAGGCGGGAGAATGGCATGAACCCGGGAGACGGAGCTTGCAGTGAGCAGAGATCGTGCCACTGCACTCCAGCCTGGGTGACACAGCAAGACTCTATTTCAAAAAAAAAAAAAAAAAAAGGATTCAAAGCCTACTTTAAAGCATCCATGATATTTCTTGAACTCCTGTGTTGTGTCCCTATACGTCTAATTATCTCAGCTCTCAAACGTGTAAGACTTAATGTCTAGTTCTCTTAGGAGAAGAACAGAGTGAGGACTGATTTAGCAGAGGCTCTAAAAGGATTATCAGCAGGCACATGGCTCCAAGAGCCCACCAGCTGAGCACAGCCTCCTTAGGTTGTGAAGTCCCTGTGCCTGGTAAAGGGAAACAAAGTGAAGTGGAGGATCGTGTTATAGTGTTACCTCCTGGCACTGTGGTAGGTCATCTCATGCACACAACCCATCTGACAGCTGAGCTAACTCAGGAGAGCAGAACACAGAAGAATTATTTTGACATTTAAGAACCTCTAGAATTTGGCTCTATCTCCTAGTCTCTTCTCCAACAGGTTGTCCCATGCAGGTTTTCACCTTTGCGTTCTCAGTACCTTTTCTTCCTCCTGAAGTGCCTTTCCTTTCCACCATTCACTGCGGAAATGTACAACCCAGCCAAAATGCCATGTCCTTCTTAAAGCCTTACAGGACAGTATGCGGCCTGATGGTGGCTAGTTCGCACAGGCTCCTTTCATTATGGGACACACAGATGAGAACTTCTTTCTTCTAAAGATTGGGACAGTAGAAGGAAGACGTTTCAGGGAGATGAGACTCTACGATGAATCAAATACTTCTGACAATTATTGTTTGCTCATTCATAGGGCAAATGTGTATGTGCTAGGCATGTCCTAGGCAGCGGAGACAGAAAGGTAGACAGGACATAGTCCCTACCCTCAAAGAGAGACCGTCCCTAAGCTACACTTAAATCTAGATCTTTCTGTTTGTGAAGCATGATGTTTTTTATTTATTTATTTGGATGGAGTCTTGCTCTGTCCCCCAGGCTGGAGTGCAATGGCACTATTTCGGTTCACTGCAACTTCTGCCGCCTGGGTTCAAGCAAGTCTCCTGCCTCAGCCTCCTGAGTAGCTGAGACTACAGGCATATGCTACCATGCCTGGCTAATTTCTCTTATATTTTAGTACAGATGGGGTTTCACTGTGTTGCCCAGGCTGGTCTCAAACTCCTGAGCTCAGGCAATCCACCCGCTTCGGCCTCCCAAAATGCTACGATTACAGGTGTGAGCCACTGCGCCCGGCGAAGCATGATCTTTAAATTAGGTTGTTTGGTAATTTTTTCTTTTGGAAGACAATGTACACAAATACAAATACATATGGAATAATAACCAAACATATTTGTTCCATCGTAAAATCCCCTCCGCAAAATAGATAACTGTGATGATTATTCTACCCCTACCTCGATATACAGTAATATAAAAGAGAAGTGTCATAGAAACACGCTGAAATAAAAGAGCCCAGGTGGCATGTGCCTACTTTCCTTTATGACTTCAGACCCATTGACTTCTCCAACGTCTCCATGGATTTTTGTGTGTAACACCCATGATAACACCAAGCATGTGAGTGGGCCACGAAGGCAGTGCATATGCCAGCCAGGCCACCTGCGTGGAGAGGCCTGCTTAGTTTTCCTGCCAGCGTGTGTAGATATGGAGAGGTCCAGACTGAACTCAGCAGTGAGCTCATGCTTAGATAAGCAAGGTCAGGCATCTCTAGCGGGCACAGACAATTACAAAAAAAAGGCAGCTCTTTGCAGCCCCACAAATAGGTTGCAATTTGCGCCTTGCCTTATTTTGGGCATGGGACCAATGTTATTCAGGGGAGTTATATTGTAATATTTATTTCCCAAAAAACAAAAGGCCTGGGCTTTTTACTAATGTGAACCATTTTGAATTTTACAGCCCTTGAAGGGAAAGGAGATTTTTGCTGTTGTTTGGCTGACTTTTGCAACCATCTTGTGAAGTTGATTTTTGTTTATTCATTTATTTGTTAATTTTTTGAGACGGAGCCTTGCTCTGCCACCCAGGCTGGATAGCAGTGGCACCCTCTCAGCTCACTACAACCTCTGTCTCCTGGGTTCAAGCGATTCTCCTGCCTTAGCCTCCCAAATAGCTGAGATTATAGGCATGCACCACCACATCCAGCTAATTTTGTATTTTTAGTAAAGACGGTTTTTTTTCATCATATTGGCCAGGCTGGTCTCAAAACCCTGACCTCAAGTGATTCACCCAGCATGAGCCGCTGTGCCCGGCGGCGAAGTTGATATTTCTATATGTGTTCCTCTGTTACAGATAAGTAAGCAGTTCTTTTATTAGTGAGAGTAACGTAACTGCTATTTATTACTAGGTGAATACATTACATGTGAAGTATTCCGTAGACCTTCATGTCCAAAGATATTTTTGATGGGGGAAGTTTTTCAGAGATGCTCATATGAAGTCAGTGTTTGGATGGGTAGGATAGTTACAAAGAGTAACTTTGGATAGTTACATATTGATGTTGTAATTTCTAATTAGCAAAATGACTTTTAAAAAAACAATCTAGCTATGTATCTAAGGAACAATGTCTTTAATTGCCCTGTGATATACTACAAAGGAAATCCAAATCAGGGTAACAGAGGGCGGTAGAATCTCTCAGTCAAACAAATACTGCTATGCCTCCCAGCTCTGCTCACTTTGTGAGAGCGCTGAAGGCACAATCTTAATGGAGAATTATTTGAAAGACATTTAGGCACGCTGCAACACATCTATGCTCATACGATTTGGGAAAGTTCTTTTTTTTTTTAATCCTTCAAAGCTAATTACAAAGGAGCAAAGCACATACAAAAATATTTAGGTAAAAAGTTTCCTCCTTTGAAGACTTTTGTGTGTAAAAGCAGAACATTGCCAGGATTACTGGTACTCAGATCAAACATTCACCGTGCCTATTTCTTATGTATGAACACTGTGTACCAGATAAATGTGATTACCATCTAATTAGGTCAGACTCCACTGGAAGTGAGTAAACACTTTCATCACGGTAATATTCTTGGTCTCTTCTATCATGTTATTATTAAACATTTTATTGTTTTAAATGTGCTGAACTCTTCGTCTATTAGGTGATTTTACAAAGTTACTCTGATGTGGGTGAGTGGAAATTACCATGATTTTATATTCAAGGTGGGGTACTGAACATATTTAAATGACCTTTCAGGACATCATGGAGTAAAGATTAAGACCCAGAGAACAGGAGGGACAGTGGTAACTGTGGCCTCTCTCTACCCTACGTGATTTTTCAGGGTCTTTCTGATAGCAGCCCTCTGTTCTCCCTTTGGTGCTAACCCCGTGTGTTCAGCGTGAACTTGGTGGGGCTGGAGGTCACAGTGCCTGTCCTCCCCTGACCACAGCAGTGGGGCAGATGACCCAGAATAGTCCCTATCCATGGCTAGAGTAATCGGTTCATAGAAGGGCACATTGGCTAATTTGAGTCAATCACTGTATTTCCTAAAATTGTTAACTTTCAGTTAATTGTTTTTCTGCTGGAATTGCTACACCGAGACTATGTGGCTGGCAGCCACTGGAGGTCATCTTGGAGAGACTCAGTTTGAAGAATGGAGCCAAGCTAGGTCAAGAGAGATGAGGACCAGAGAAGCCGAGTCCTGAGGATAGTATGTATGTCCCAATACCAGTTGTGCTTGAAGCTAGTGTTCATTCTAGACCTTCCAGAAATAAGCAATGCCTCTTTTGCAAGTAATAGTTTGAGTTGAATTTCCATCATTTGAAATACAAAGAGTCATGATTAATTCAGAGAGTAACTTGTATGTTAAGCAATCTTGAAAACAGACTTCTCTTGAATAGAAGGACTAAGTGTAATCACTACTTACAAATCCTACCAAAACCGGGTCTATTCTACTACGTGGGAAGATACAGTTTGGAAGATAGTCCTGCTAATTCAACAAAATATATTGATAAAGGTTGTTAGAGACCTCCGAAAACAGTTTTTTTTTTTTTTTTTTCCCGAGATGGAGTCTCCCTCTGTCACCCAGGCTGGTATGCAGTGGGTGTATACAATCTCGGCTCACTGCAAGCTCCGCTTCCCAGGTTCACGCCGTTCTCCTGCCTCAGCCTCCTGAGTAGCCGGGACTATAGGCACCTGCCACCATGCCCGGCGAATTCTTTGTATTTTTAGTAGAGACGGGATTTCACCCTGTTAGCCAGGATGGTCTCGATCTCCTGAGTTCGTGATTTGCCCGCCTTGGCCTCCCAAAGTGCTGGGATTACAGGCGTGAGCCACTGCGCCTAGCCTCAAAAAACAATTTTATGTTACATTTCTTTATGATTTCTGCTTCAATTGAACATTGTATATTTACATAGGATATCCTCTTGGTAGAGATAATTCATTTAGTTTGTTGAGTTATGTATACTTACAAGGTAACCTGGAAAGCAATAAAAGCACACTGGAGTCAAAGAAAAGGAGAACATCTTCCTTTTTCCCTTGGTGGTCATAAATATTACCTTGGAGTTGGCCAAGTCTCAGTGACTCCTCTAAGAACGTGTTACTACTACCAAGCTTTCCCCAAAAGACCCCACACCCAGCTCTTTCTGATTTAATTCCAAACTTTCTGACCTCACTGGCTGACCCCCAACCTCTGTATTTGGTCAACATTAATTCCTTCATCTTGTCTTCATTTTGCAGTTTCTTAGATTTGATCTCATTTCTATGTCCTCCTACCCCAACCCAAGCTATCCTCTCTCCTTTGGGTTGTGCACACCTGAAAACAGTTCTTAAGGTAAAATGCCTCATGGACTGGCCTATGCTCTATGATTTTTTAAAATTAGGTTATTGGATTTATTAAGTAATTTTATTTTAACTTTTAAGTTCATGGGTACCTGTGCAGGTTTGTCATACAGGTAAACTTGTTTCATAGGGATTTCTTGTACAGATTATTTCATCACCTGGGCACGAAGCCTAGTACCCATTAGTTATTTTTCCTGATCCTCTCCCTCCCCACACCTTCCATCCTCCGTTAAGTCCCACGGTATGTTGTTCCCCTCTATGTGTTCATGTGTCCTCATCATTTAGCTCCCATTTATAAGTGAGAATGCTTTCTCTCACACTGACTTTGAGAAGTTTTCTTGCCTCCCAAATACCAACAATCATCTCTAGGATATAATATTAGAGTCATTAAGGGAAACTTTTTAAAATCAGAGTACCGAAATATAACATTTCAGTATTAATTCCTTCATCTTCTTTCTATCTTTGATAGCATGCAGATAAATCTGGGAGAAGTGACACAAGAAATCTCATCAACAATGTTTTCCTTTGGTATGTGCTGGGTATTGGGGTTGACTCCACAATCTTCACTCTACTGCTCCCACTGTGGGTAGCAGCTATGGGGATTGGATATTGACCCAACTCCAGGGAGAGAGGGACCCTGATTATTCTTGGCCAAGCATGGTAACCTTCTTCCCTTTGTCAGTAACTGGTTCAAAAACTCAGACAGAGTGTGGTATTCTATGTATGATGGCTCAGGGGTAAGTGACATATGTTGATCCAATCAGACAGAAGAGACAGCTTTGATTCAATGTCTGGGGAAAAGCTGTTTTCTTTTCTTTTCCTTCCTGTTCCTCTCGCCTCTCTCCCCAGTCCCTTGTTGCTCCTTGGACATGAACAATGAAGCATAGACCCCTAACTGATACACATAACAACCCTATAACCACATGGAAAACAACCTTGGAATGAAGCTGATATTGTGTTTAGCAGAGCAGAGATAGTACCGACCTGAGTGTTACATTGTCCAGCCTCTGGATTGTCCAGCCCTTGTCAAGACTTCCAGATAAGTGAGTCATACATTCTGCCTTGTTGAAAACAATTGGATTAAAAAATCAAATGTAATGAATACAATGGGTTTCTTAGTGTTTTTTTTCTGGAATAGGGTTTTGAGTACTGGAGAATAAATAGAGCCATGAAGGAGGGAAAAGAAAAGTATTTCCCAGAGGAGGACTGGATGGAATAGGGTATAAGGAAAGGGAGCTAGGAATACCAGAAAACGAACTTTTCATACTTTGAAACATGCCTGAGAGTCAGCACTCTATCCAAGTAGTCTGGAGATGGGATTATTTTTTCCCATTAATCAAGGTTAAAGACTCATTTTTTGAAAATTTCCTTGAAACCCTCCAAATTGCACCAGACTGATGCAGAAACTTGTCCTGTATTTCCAGACAAAGATCATGAGGTTGGGCCATGAGTCCAGCAAATAATAACAAGGGCTAACATTGACATTTATAAATCACTTTCCACTTTGCAAGGGACTGCTACTACCCTAATACCTGATTTCATTTGAGTCTTAGGACAATTCTCTAGAGTAAACTTATGATCTACGTCGTACAGAGGAGGTTAACTAAGACTCAGGGAGATGAAATGATTGGCATGGAGCCATGTAGCTTGTAATATCACATGCAAGACTCGATGCTGGACTCAGGGGCTTTGCTGCTGCCACCATCTCTCTGCCATTCCACTTGGCCTCCACCCTTCTCTGGCAGGCAGCTGCTTCCTCTGAATTCATAATCAGCTTTCCTTATTGGCATCTCCTTGGGAAGGCCGCCTCAGGGCCTTTCTTATCAGTTTGTGGTTGCTAGATTTCTCTAACCACAAAAAGGGCTTTATTTCTTGACATCTAATCCCCTTCCTTATCTACTCTCTCTTCATCATTACCTTACTAGGCTTCCTGTTGGCTTTGAGGTATGAACACCCTGGGTTGACAATTGGAGTCATTTTCTGCATTTGACTCAAAGGAAACTCAAGTGAATGAATTCCACACAATGGTGAATCTAGTGAATCTTAAGTAATTCCCAGGAAATGCTATGAGACTATAGAACAGATATTAGTAATCCTGAATAATATGAGCTAAGAGTGAATTAACTCTTTGGTTTTTAATAACACCTGTGAAACTACTGATGTCTCACCATAAATATGAAAAAAAGAAAAAAGGGAGAAAAAATGAAAAGGGAAGAGGAAATAGGAGAAAAGGGAGAGATGGAAGAAATAAATATATATGCAAACATTGGGAGTCAAAAAGTATACACATGCAATAGTTTTCTGACCTCTAAAGTTTTTCTTCCATCTTTAAGTTAATGTAGGCATTGTTTTGTGAACAAAATTAGTTTTTCTACCAAGGCTCTTGAGTACAACTGAATGTATTACATCAGTCATTTGTGTAATGATGACATTGGGTTAACACCTGACAAAATGGCAGATGAAATTAATATAACCTACTGACTCACAAACCCAGTTGATTTGGCCCCAAAACACCTTTGTTTATTTATTGAATCTCATGCAAGGATATTGATAAGTTATAAAATGGCCTTGATTGTTTTCTATAAATTATTTACTTTTCTTCCTCCCCCTAAGCCCTTACAAATTAAAATGGGAAGTAGAAGTTTTGAATTCACAGGTTAAATATAATTTTAATCCTTCATCCTATTGTAGAATTGCATCTTTTTCGAGACAAGGTCTCCCTCTATCACCAAGGCTGAGTGCAATGGTGCAACCAAATCTCACTGTAGCCTTGATCTTCTGGGCTCAAGGGATCCTCCCACCTCAGCCTCCAGAGTAGCTGAGACCACAGGTGGGTGCCACCATGTCTAGCTAATTTTTAAACTTAAAAAAAATAGAGACAGGGTCTCACTATGTTGCCCAGGCTGGTCTCAAACTCCTGGTCTCAAGCGGTCCTCCCACCTCGGCCTCTTAAAGTGCTGGGATTACAGGCATGAGCCACCACAATCACGTCAATTGCATTTTTGATTGTTAAAATCCCTCTCTCTTTGCTTTAGTGAAGATGCAATTGTTTTATATTCTGTCCTATAAATATTATAGTTTAGCTGAGGTGATACTTGGAGGAGGATTAGAACATGTCAACCAGGGACTATTAGGTCAAGAGAACTTTCAATCATATTTGCTCTAGACCTCTGGTTTTTCTCTGTTATTTGTGATGTCTTCAAATCCCCTGACATGGAAGATATTTGGGTGTTCAGGGGTCTATACCCAGGAAAAATGATAGGGTGAGCATCATACACATGTGAACCCCGTCTTTTAGAATCAGGTGGCAGCTGATTTGTTTAAAGCATTGATGAATAAGTGGAACTCTGAGAGAGAATATTTGACTCATCCTTATCTTTTAGAATGCAGAGAATCCTTGCAATCAAGGAACATTAAAATAAACCATGTAATGGTGGGTGCATCTCATTAGTTTCACTAGTAGAACTGTGAGATTTATTGAGAAAAATTAATAGCTGGGTTTGGCACAAATTGCAATTGTTCATAGGCAGAAGGCAATATAAGGATTTCAAATACACCAGAAGAGAGAGTTATGGTGTAGGTAAGCATGGAAAAACATCTTCAAAATCTGAAAACATAACATTCAGTTGTCATACCGTGTATGTAGTAAAAAATGTTCGAATGAACAGACACGATGGCATGCACATTTAAAGTGTTGTTTCTCCAGATTGATCCAGGAGAACTTGTTAACTGGAATAAAGTCATAAATTGTGCAATCATTCAGAATTTGCATTCATGTAAGGAAAGATTTTTAATGTTCTAACTTGCTTTTACTTTTTTTGGACTTTGTCATTCCTATCTCGTTGCCTTGGTGTGCACTCATGTGGCATAGCCCAATGGTACAGGTTCCCTTTCCTGCCCCACCCCACCCGCTTGTTAATATTCTGTCCAATCCAAAGTGAAGCTTAGATGAGGGATGGATAATATTAGCAAGTCACAATTAGGGCAAAGGATATGAACTAGCCATGCTGCTGCCTCATGCTTTTTACAGCTTTTCTCTCTTAAGGTTTCTGATCTGCGTGTGTTTGGCAACGCTAAGAGACAAAGGGAGGTCATCTTTCTAGTTCCTGTTTCAAAGAGAAAAACAGTCACAATAGCCACAGCAGTAGTCACCGAAATAGTTACTTAGCACATGATATAAATGCATTTACATCCATTATCTCGTTTAATCCTTTCAACAACCCAGGGAGGAAGGTAATATTATTGCATTTGACAGATGAGAAAAAAGAGATGCAGAAAAAGTTAGGTAATGAGCTCAAAGTTGCACAGCTGGTGAATGGA
This sequence comes from Rhinopithecus roxellana, assembly GCF_007565055.1. Classification (NCBI taxonomy): domain Eukaryota; kingdom Metazoa; phylum Chordata; class Mammalia; order Primates; family Cercopithecidae; genus Rhinopithecus; species Rhinopithecus roxellana. Next base: position 22,745,704 of record NC_044562.1, read on the forward strand.
AGCATTAGGCTTTAAACCCAGATTTGTCTGTCACTAAAGCCCATGCTTTTGTTACTGTTGTCTACTGCCTTTTTAAAAGCAAAGTTTTGAGAAGGTAGGGATGAGATGTAGGCCACTGGTTGGTTACATGGTCTTTCTATATTTGTCACACTTTCTCTCTGTTGCACTTTCCCCCTGGCTTTTCTATCCGCCACATCCAGGCAAAAAACAGCAAGATGAACCAAGATGCTAGTTGTCACCGATTTTGAAGTAAAAGAAATTAGTCAGCTAAAGTAAACGTGAAAACACTATTCTGCCATATTCCTACATTTTCTGCTCAGAGGCTCCTCTCTTTTCCATTAAGCAACTACTGAGAGAATCATTTAGATGGGATTTCCTCTGAAACATAACTAAAATAAATCTCATTTCTGAATTTGGGGTACAAAAGACTCATTATCATTTATTTGCATCAATTTTGCTCTGATGGTCTGAACCAGTGGTTCCGAAACTTTGGTGTGAGTAAGACTCATCCAAGGATGAATCCATTGGTGTTTGTTGGTTGTAAGTAACAGAAATCTGCTCTGGATGTTATAAGCAGCCAGGATTTGGGCAGCTTGGGGATTCTGGGTAGAAGGAACTAATTATATTTTCTCTCTATATTCAACTTGGCAATTGCATCTAATCCCAAGGTTGTATATAACTATCTATAGTAGTCAGAATTCTAAGACGGGGGCCTTGACATTCCTATCCCCTGTGTAATCCCCTCCCTCTGACGGGGAGTGGGAGTATGAATGTGGTGGGACTTCACCTCTGTGATTGGATTACTAATCAGTTGACTGACTTCATCAAAAGAGTGATTATCCTGGGTTTGCCTGGTCTGATCAGCTGAATTCTGAAAAGAGGGACCGGACCCTTGCTGGAGTGAAAGTCTTTATGAGAAAGAGATTCTCTTGGTGGCCTTAAAGAAGAAAATTGTCATGTTGTAGAGAGGCCACAAGGCTTGGAACCGTGCGTAGCTCCTGGGAGCTGAGAGGGACCCCTGACCAATAGCCAGCAAGAAAATGGAGACCTCAGCCCCACAGTCACAAGGAACCGAACTTGGCCATCAACCGGTGAGCTCGGAAGAGGACCAAAGTCTCACTGTAGCCCCAGCTGGCACCTTGATTTCAGCCTGTGAGAGCCTGAGCAGAGAACCCAGCCACGCTGTGTCCAGGCTTCTGACCCACAGAACTGTGAGACAATGGATATTATTTTAAGAAGCTCAGTTTCTGTTGTTTTGTTATGCAGCAATACAAATTAACATACCATCTGCATGTTGATGACTCCAGAATTTATATTTCCAGTCCAGGCCTCTCTCCCGAACTTCAGTCTGATAGCCAACTGCTTATTTAATATCTCTGCTTGGATGTCAAATGCATGTTGCAAACTTAACATGTCCCAGACTAGACTTTCTACATCCCCTTTCCTCTAACTCACTCTTCCTACAGTCCTTTTATCTGAAAAACGACAAATCTATCCTTACAGTTGCCTAACTAAAAAATGTTGAGTCGCGTTTCATGTTCAGTCCATCAGCAAATCCCTTGACTATAGTTTTAAAATATTTCCAGAATTTCCCACTTGTCACTAACTCTTCTGCTATTTCTCTGCTCCATGCCACCACCGTGTTTCTCATGGAGTAACATGATCGCTTCTAACTGGCCTCTTGGATTCCACGTTGGCTCTCCTACTCTCTATTTTCAACATACTAGCCACACCGATGTTAAACGAAAGTCAGACTAGGTCACTCATCTGCTTAGAACCTTCAGTGGCTCCCTGGTTCTGAGAAGAGTTATCATTCTCCATTCTCCATCCATCCCTTTGCCATATGACTTTGCAGTGCTTCCCACTAGAGGTGAAGTCCCGTTAGAGAGTCTCAACAGTGGGGAGGGGGTAATTTCCATAAAGGAGTTGGGAACGTTTTATCTAAACAAGGACCGAGGAGCAAGGCGTGGTCCATTACCTGGGGCTGGAATTTAACCGCCTATCCTTATAGCGTATTCTAGAGCCCCACAGAAGAGTGTCTGCAGCTCACATTTTGAGAAACATCAGATGCAATAAAATAGCTTAGAAAAGTCCTTTGAGAATCTCAAAGAAGGGCAAGGAAACTTGAGGTTGTCTCTTCCGTGTATAAGGGGAAGAGGAAATACCATTAGAAGCCCTTGAAGAAGTTAGCCTGCGGACTTGGGCTAGGTAAACACACAGAATGGGAAGTAGTTCCAGTACTTTCCAAGAGTTTGCAGCCTTTCCTAGCTGCTCTCACTTTGAGTCCCTGATTGAACCCTTCACCATTTCTCTGGCCTTTTCTCCACCAAAGCCACTATCCCAGGCCTCAGAGATCCAGTAGGGTCTTTTCTTCTACTTCCTGGCTAGCAGGTAAGAGGTGAAGGGTAACTTTCACCTGCTTCTAGGGTTGCAGCTTGGCAGACACATTCTTGCTATCCTGGGTTGGAATCCCAGGAGCACTTTCCCATTGTCCACAGTATGTGGGTCATGGTGATTACAGGGCTCTTTTGCTGTATTCTGCCTATAAAAAATATCTGTGGGTTGGCCCTAGACCTGACTACACCATATGAAGGTGGAAAAGAGCATTCTGAGCACCAGACACCAAGTAGCTGACTTGTTTTTAGAACACAGATTGTTTGTGAGTTAGAAATTGCGCTTATTTTTTAATTTTTATTTTGTTTAGAGACAGGATCTCACTCTGTTACCTTGGCTGAAGTGCAGTGGTGCGATCACAGCCTTGAATTCCTGGGCTCCAGGGATGCTCCTGCCTCAGCTTCCTGAGTAGCTGGGACTACAGGTGCGCACCACCATGCCCAGGTAATTTTTAGGACTTTTTTGTACGGACAGAGGTTTCTCCATCTTACCCAGGCTGGTCTCGATCTCCTGGGCTCAAGCAACCTTTTTGCCTCGGCCTCCCAAAGTGCTGGGATTACAGACCTGAGCCACTATACTCAACCAGAAACTGCACTTTTGGAAAAGGAAATTTACCATCTTTCTAGGTAAAGCGACTCAGTGTTGAATAGCTTGCAGAAGTTGACTTCCTTTATCAGCAATTTCTCTGCCATTTGGTATAAACATCAACGTGGGATATGTCCATCATGAAATTGGAATATGATCTTTCACTTGTATGATAAGAAACACTAGTCTCTTATGTTCCAGAAACTTGTTACCTGCTTGCCCTTACTATAGCTAGGTCACATAATTCTCCATCTTCAACATTTTCTCTTCAATGGAAATAAATATACTTCTCATCTGGATAGCTCCTTAAAAAATCAATTAAAGATGTGAAGTTCTGTGAATAATTGTGAGCCCTTTAGAGATAGTTGTTATTTAAATTCACTAATTTATTCTGCATTTTGGTAATGTGTTTATGAACTTGTTGGATTCTTGTTATTTCACCTTCGGCGAATGGTTTAGGGAATTTAAAGTTGTACCTATCATTTTAACAACTTAGATATTTCTAGGTCCTGGAAATTAGATCTGAAGGTTTAGAGCTTTGGATAATGAAAATAATAGTAGCAGTAATAATGACAGTAATAATGATAATCATAATATTCCTAGCAGTAATCATTTTTTAGACTTTATTATGTGCTATATGGACAGTGCTAGGCACATATATTATGTCATTTAACATTTTGGATCTCTGATTTGTCTCATGTCAGTCAAATGGATGTTTACTCATGTAGTGCTGGTTTTGAATTCAGATGAATATGGGTCTGAATCCCACCTGTGCCGCCTGATTAGCTGTGTAATGGTAGGCCAGTTACTTAACCTCCCTATAAAGTATGGATAGCAATCCCTACCTTAGGGAATCTTTGTGAAAATCAAGTTAAACACAATAATGTATATACAAGACTAGGTATGGAATCAAATAGTCATCTCTTAATAGACAATGGCTCTTAATAATAATAAATTTATCACATGCTACACATATCAAAGGTCCTAATAGGTGCACATAAACACATAGGAGTTGAAGGAGTAAAAAGAATTTCTACCACCCAAAGCTCAAGGAGACAGCACACACACTTTGATTTTGATTGATAATCACAATTTGCTAACCATTAATACATAGGATTAGGAGAGCTTACAAGGACTCTGCCTTTACACCCCCAAATGTAAGACGGGCTGACCATCAATTATTACTTCTAAGCACTTTATTACTTTCTCACTGAGGTTCCAGTCTTTGGGCTGTGCAAGCACCACCAAGAAAATGCAGAGTTTGTGGTAGGTGGGAGTTGGGAGATAGGTAAGACACTCTTTAAAAAATACTTTGCCCAAGATAATTATAAACACTGAAGAATGATACAGGCAAATCAACATCATAATCTATGGGAGTGGAAGACATGGTGGTGATTTTCCCACAAGAAATACGTCTATTTTGGAATTCTCAGTGGTTTACAACTTTCTCTACCAAGGGAGTCGATACAGTTTTCATTTACTGACTCACTGTCCCTGGAGTCTTTTCCTCTGAATTTTAAACAACAACAAAAAAGAGAAAATAAAGAATGGTAGAAGAGATGCAAAGCAAGGAAGAAAGTAAATGAGGGGAAAAAAGGAAATGAGAGAGAAAGAAGAAAAGGGGAGAAAAAAGGTGAGCAAAGGAAGAAGAGAAAAAATCAGTGTGCTGTCACAGAGACTGAAAGGATAATATTTCATTTTGTTCTAATTAAGAAAAATAAAAATTGAAAACATTTTGATTTAAACCATCATTGAAAATAGTTCAAAATTTGAGTGTTATTCAACCAGTGAGCCTCCTATTGACCCAATGACAAGTGTTTATTGAGTATTTACTGTGTGTCTAACTTTGTGCCTGCTGCTGTGTGGCAGATTGGGGTTATCAATGGGTCAATGTCTGCTCCTTCAATGCTGTGAACTGGTTGGAGATGCTAAAAAATTAGAGAATCAGACACCCTATAATGAAGGAGCAAAATCAATACAGAGGCAGTTTATTTTAGTTCTGTAGGTTCTGGGAAGAACACAAAGGAGTGGCCCAGTCAGATACCTTTGGGAAGTTTTGCCTACTACTTCTAGGAGGATCACAGCACATATCGGCATATTAAAATTCCTCTCTTTCAGTAGAGCTGCCTGGGTCTCTTCAAAAGCAGAGACTTCCAAACATTGTGTGTGTGAAATTTATTTGCAAGTGTAAATGCAGACAGAGGGCAGGGCAAGAAGCAAAGGAGAGTGAGAAAGGGAAGGAGAAGAGGCCAATATAAGAATGTGTCGCCGGGCGCGGTGGCTCAAGCCTGTAATCCCAGCACTTTGGGAGGCCGAGACGGGCGGATCACAAGGTCAGGAGATCGAGACCATCCTGGCTCGATGGCGGGCTCCTGTAGTCCCAGCTACTCGGGAGGCTGAGGCAGGAGAATGGCGTAAACCCGGGAGGCGGAGCTTGCAGTGAGCTGAGATCCGGCCACTGCACTCCAGTCCGGGCGACAGAGCGAGACTCCGCCTCAAAAAAAAAAAAAAAAAAAAAAGAAGAATGTGTCACGAGTCAGCCACCATGAAGGGCACCTGGTGCTCAACACTGTGGGGTTTTCTGCCAAATAAAAAGAAAACCTGGGAAAGCAGGGCAAAAAGTTCAGAAAGAGGGACTGGAATCTTGGGAACTATCATTTGAGCCTCTGACTAGGGCCTTATCAACTGTGTCTTTGAATTGTCCCAGGAGGAGGCAAAAGGGGAGCATTTACCCACTGGCTCCTGAACCATCTTGGTCAAGAGTGATTCCCATGTGCATTGGCTCCCTGTACCTCTGGGTTGCCCCTCCATGATGGCTGGGCAGTTCCCATGGAAGAACTGGGCTGCAGGGTCACAGAAGCCCAAGGCAGGAAGAGAGAAGCTCTAGGCATTGGGCCAAAGTGAGGCATTGCCAGCTGGCACCTGGGAGAGCCTGGTCAAAGCCTGGCAGAACTGGACTCTGAAAGAAGTGGCTGGAGGAAGAGGTGGGCCCAAGAGGATGCATAAGTTGTACACAAGCATAGGCCAATCCAGACACCTATTTAAGCTTTAAAATTTCTCATCTGCCATCCCAATTGAATGATTATCCTGCTGAATATGTTTTGATAAACATAAGAACGCTTTCTTTGAAATGATAGGAGCAGGAATTGGTCCAACATCAGATATGGCCTATCCAGGGGATCAGATAACATTTCTCACATCTTTTATTTATTTATTTTTAATCTCTGCTTTGCTATGTTTTGTTTTCATCTACCAGCGGCTCTTTTTCCACATGGCAGGAAATACGGATCCTGGTAACTCCCTCTGGGTCATTTGTCCTACTCTTTCCTTTTGCTCCTAGGCACACAATTGGACTATTTTTCTCAGCCTTCCTTGCAATTAGGTGGGAGCATAAAATGGTTTCTGATTAATGTGAGGTGGGCAGAAGAGATGCGTGTCCCTCCCTCCCACGAGTCTTCACCTCAGGTCTGTTTCCCCCGGCTGCTGGGAGACTGCAGGGGATTCAGTGAGGACTCCATGGCCCAGGGGATACAGGGGGACTCGGTGGAAGGCCACCAGCAAATATCCACATTGGGCCATTAAGTGAGTAAACAAGCCAACAAAAATCAACCTCTACAGTGTTAAGCCACTACAATTTTGGTGTTGTTTGTTACAGCAGTGAGCTTGCCCTAATACACTTCTCGTGATCTGTATATCAGTATCAATTCTCAAAAAAAAAAATCTCATTACTTCAATTTAGGTCACTTGGCTACTCTCTGGACTAATCAGTTTCCAGGAAGTTGGTGGGAGGCAGGGACTTTTAACCCCCAGCAGAAACATGTGGAATGGGAATAGATAGTTTATAAGATGAAGAAAGAAGGGACAGGAGGAAAAAGAAAAGATGATGTGGCAGTTGTTACACGATCAACCCTAGAAGTCAAGGCATCTGCTATGGTTTGAATGTGTCCTGCAAAAGTTTATGTGAATCACAATGCAACAATGTTCAGAGGCGGAACATCTGAGGGGTGATGGGGTCATTATTGGATTAATGGATTAATGGGCAATTGAGGAAGTGGGTTAGTTATCATACAGTGGGTCTGTTAAAAAAGCCAATTTGGTTATGTGTCATGAAGTCCTTGCTATGTAATGCCCTGTACCACCTGGGTACCCTGCAAAGTCCCCTCCAGCAAGAAAGCCCTCGCCAGATGCAACCCCTCAACCTTGGGTTCCCCAGCCTCCAGAATTGTAAGAAATAAATTCTTTCTCTTTATAAATTACCCAGTCTCGGTTATTTGGTTATAGCAACAGAAAATCAACTAAGACAGCATTGGAGTCCAGACTCGGCTGTACCATAACTTATGTGTGTGGCCCTAGGCCTGGTACTCACCCATTGTGGGCCTTGCCTCCTTGGTACCATGAGAGAATTGGTTTAGATGGTCTTTAATGCCTCTTTAAAGTTTGAGATTATTTGGTCATAAAACGATCAAAAATTAAACTGGACAGATTCTACTCTTTTCTAGGTAGACTGAGTGATACTTCAGAGGTTTCTACTCTTCATTTTCACAAGTGTCATGGGAAACATGGGTCTTTGCCACCTGTTCTCGGCCAGTGTCTTCTTCTAGGCCAGTGAATCCAAACTACGGCTGTGGAAGGTGCATATCCAGAGTATTGCAATCACCCACGTGCAAGGCAGAGGGAAAACACAGGTGGCTCTTCTGCTGCCTCTGTACCTGCAAGGCAGATGATCTCTCATCCCAACTTAATTCTCAGACGGGGTGCTTCGAATGGAGGCAGCAAGGGAGTCCAGGGTCAGAGTTGTTTCCCTTGTGGATGGTTTTCCTGGTGGCCCCATCTCAGAGATCTCCATCTCTCTTCCTGAACAGTGGGTGTGCTGGAGGGAATAGTTATCCTGCCCACTTGATGGATGGATATTTACTTAAGAATGGGATTTATTCCAGATTTAGAAATGGCAGAGGCAGGTCAGTTCCATCGTGGGCAGCCATGTGCAGTGGCCTTGTGGGCAGAACTGAGAACACAGGGACACAGTGAGAGGACATTTCAAGGAGCATGCCATGTTGTCCTGAAAGGGGCCAGGCAGTGAGAAATGACATTTAGATGGATTTATAGGGAAAACAACAAGGTGCTAAAAATAAACAGTAACACTCATGCATGCAATGAGTCACTTTAGAGGCATGTATAAATTCTTCGCTGACACCATAAGAACATGGGAGAACTTAACACATAAGGAGACAGTGGGGAATGGAATCGGGGTGGATGGGGGAGACACAGATGACCCGCCAGATGGTTCTGGCTAGTGACCTTTGCCCCACTTCTGTGAGGAGGCATCTGTAGTCACAGATAGAACGAGTGGTGGTATTTTTAAAGTGAACTGTTTTGATGATATGTGCTTAGCTTTCTCATGTTCATCTCTTTTTGTGGTAAGTCCTTCTAAAGTTATTCATTCATAGCAAGGGTTGCACTTTAAATCTAAGGGATCTCTGCATGTTAGGAAGATTAAGGGGTGGGGAGTAGAGTTCACACATGTTGGCATGAGGGGCCACATTGTGTCTTGGGAGAAGGACGTCATTGAGAAAAAGTCTGGGTACACGTTCTAAGTTCAATAGAAAACAACTCAGCATTCTGGGGGCAGGGTCAGTGTACAGGAATTCCTCTTATGGTAACTTTTGGAAACGGATCCTATAAACACATATTTGAGCTGCTGTTGGTGGTGGTGGTGGTGTGTGTGTGTGTGTGTGTGTGTGTGTTTGGAAATCAAACACAGGGGGAGACTGACATTCATTAAAAATGTCTGGCTGTGTGCAGTGGCTCATGCCTGCACTTTGGGAGGCCGAGGTGGGTGGATCACGAGATCAAGAGATGGAGACCATCTTGGCCAACATGGTGAAATCCTGTCGCTACTAAAAATACAAAAATTATCTGGGCATGGTGGCATGCACCTGTAGTCCCAGTTACTTGGGAAGCTGAGGCAGGAGAATCACTTGAACCCAGGAGGCGGAGGCTGCAGCGAGCTGAGATCGTGCCACTGCACTTCAGCCTGGTGACAGAGTAAGACTCTGTCTCAAAAAAAAAAAAAAAAAAAAAAAAAAAAAAAAAAAAAAAAAAAAAGTCTACAGCATTCTTTCCTTCCTTAATTTCTTTCCTTCCCTAATTATTTGTTGAGCACCTACTATGTGCCAGGCCTGGCACTTGTCCCTGGAGCACAGTGATAGGTACTCATCCTGCTTATATTTGAGGAGAACAAGATCCAGATGTATGAGGTAAAGCAAGCAAATGTCAACTGGTGATGAAGACATAATCAGGTTAATGAAACTGACAGGGATTAGGGGCATGTGGGGGTGGGATTTCGTGGTGAAACTTGAGAGATGACAAAGAGCCAACCCTGCAAGGAGAGGAGTGTTTCAAGCAGTGAGAATGATGACTGCAAAGGCCCCAAGGAGGGAAGGAATTGGCATGTTCTGTGACCTGAAAGGAGGCCAGAGAGGATGAAGCAATAATGACCAGGGTTAGAGACAGGAAGTGAACTGGTCATTTGGAGCAGGGTTTCTCAGCTGCAATGCTACTATTGGCATTTAGGACTGGAAAGTTCTGTTGTTGGGAACCATGCTGTGTATTAGAAGACATTTTGCAGCATCCCTTGCCTCTACCCACTAGATGCAAGTAGTTTTCCCCCAGCTGTGACTGCCACAAATGTCCTTTGGAGTTGAGAATGGCTGGTTTGGGCTGGAAGCCCACCAAAAGGGAGGTGGGACCCTAAGGAGAGTTACTAAAATGTCAAACACAGAAGGTGATGGATAATTTTATGTGTCTGTTTGTCTGGGACACAGTACCCAGAAATTTAGTTAAACATTTGGATGTTTCGCGAAAATATTTTTTAGATGAGATTAACGTTTAAATGAGTAGGTGCTGAGTAAAGCAAATTGCCCTCCATAATATGGATGGCTCTCATCTACCCAGTAGAAGGCCTTAAAAGAAAAAACAAAGACTGACCTCGCTACAGAAAGCAGAATTCTGCCAGTAGACTGCCTTCGGACTCTGCAGTGTCATCTGTTCCCTGGGTCTCCAACCTGCCGGCCTGCTGTGCAGATTCAGGACTTGCTCAAATTCCCTAAAATTGCACACCGCCCCCCACTCTCTCTACACACACACACACACACACACACTCTCTCTCTCTCGCTATTGGTTCTGTTTCTCTGAAGATACACACACACACACACACACACACATATACATATATACATATATATATATATATATATAATATACACACAGACACACACACTCTCTCTTTCTGTCTCTTTCTCCCTATTGGCTCTGTTTCTCTGAATATATATATATACACACATATATATACACACACACAGACACACAGATACCCACAGACACAGACACACACATACACACTCTCTATTGGTTCTTTTTCTCTGAATATATGTATACACGCACACACTATACATGCACACACACACACACACACACACATTCTCATCTCTGCTTCTTAGCTATTTTCTCTGTTTCTCTGGAGAATCCTGACTACTAGACTACTACAGTCATTATTCTTCGCACTTTGGCATTAAATCCAGGGATTCCTGTGATAATTGCGTCGGGTGGTGCCTGGTTGGTGGAGCTGGCAGTGGAAGTGGCTGAAGCCACCACAGAGCTTCAGGACCTCCACAGAGAACACACACTTCGGACGGGAGGGCAATTTTCTTGTTGTGGGGCCCAGAGCAGGGCTGGCAATGAGGCCCCCTCCAAGGCCTCACAGTTCAGAGAGGCCTCATAGAAAGACAGTAGGAGATAGCTGCAGTAAGGACGGGACAGAGGGAATTGGATGGTTCCCGGTGCACCTGAGGTCACCCCGGGAACACTCTTACTAACGAGTAGATAGGACTTTCAGTGGGGCTAGAGATATGTGAGGGGAAGTGACAGTCAAGGAGACAGGGTCACTGCTATTTTGTGGTGTTATTTTAACTCCCAGGCTAGTGTAGGGGAACTGAGGATTCCCTACACCAGGGAGACAGAGGAGAAATATCTCGATGTGAGTGTGACTGAATTATCTGGTGGTCCTCAAATGGTGCACAAGTACAGATTATCTACTTGCAACCTGGCTGCTGGCTAACAAAAAAGAGTGCCTGGAAATAGGTAATATACACACAGGTGCCTATTCTCTACACATTTCCTGCTCCTTGGGGACTTAGAGAGTTGCTTACATTGTCACACCAAAAAGCACTTTCTTTTCCTGAATATTCAGAAGTTGTATTCTTTCTCAAGAGAGGCCAAAGTGAAGAGGAGAAGTGGTTTCTTCTCCATTTCCTGTTAGGAAAACACATAGGTTTCATGATTTGGACTGGAGATTCAAGAGAAGTTTCTTTTTATAGATGCTGGTTTTGGAGTGAGTTCCAGCAGTCATTACAGGTATCTCTCCAGTTGTCTCAGTAAACTTGCTGTGACTTGGCCTTAAGAGGAGGTTTGGCAGCCTCAGCTCCTGGGATATGCTGCAGGTCCAACCTGAAATCCTTCTGTAGGTTGAGTCAGCAACATATCCCATGACTTTTGGGTGATAACTTCTTTTATGTAAGACCTGGAAGCAAATGGCCCTTTCTCCATAGTGTTGAATTTCCCAGAGGCTATGACCAGGGATTAGATGGAGGTACAAAAGTCTAAGAGATACTGCTAAAAAGCATTGAGTAATACGTAACTTGGCTTAGTCAAGCCCTTCAAGTGTTTGTGGAGAGCCAATAAGACCACAGGTAATTGAGAAGAAAATGTGTTTATTTTCACACATGGGGATAGCTCCAGTGGAAATGAATCCCTTTAAACATTTTAATTTCAATGTAATCCATATTATAAGAGATGCACATACACACACTCATACATTTAGTTTTTGGCTTGTATTGGTTTTACTATGACTGTAGTTTTGCAAACCTGATGTTACATAAGCACATAAAAGTTTTTCTTAAAAATGATCCAATTTTATCAAAATGATCTAAATATAAAAATCTCAAAAAAGGCCACGTCAACACATAGTTAACCAAGTAAATACAATTCTCATTGTTCGGGCCTTTATAAAAAATAATCCATATCAGTTGTACGTATTTTGGGGTATACTTGATTTTGGTACATGTGATATTCATCACTCCATTATTTATCTTTTCTTTGTTTTGTTTTTGTTGTTTGATACATGTGTATAATGTGCAATGATCAAATCAGGATAATTGGGATATTCATCACCTCCATTATTTATCTTTTCTTTGTTTTGGCCTTTTGATAATCATTCTAGTTCACTAGTTCCCCACCTTTCTTCCCATAGATGCTGTTCATGGCTAACCTTCCTATTGGTAACAGCCGCTCATACAGAGTTGCTGCATAGATAATTCTGCAATTTCCAGCTCCAAATCCTCTCCTTTCTCATGTGTTGATCTCAGATGCATCAATACTCTGCTGACCCAATATCATGGTTGACAACACTGATCTATCTTAGAAGATGGTCAGTATGATAAAAGCACATTCAAGCACTTCAAATAAACTGGTGACTTCAAACTCTAACATGCAGTTTGGTATTATCCGGGTCTGTTCATTTCAGAGTTTTATTTAAATTAGAGGCGTAGTTTTGCCAAACATTGACAAAAATTGATATTCCTTAATGGAGGAGTGTTTGTAGTAGGACAAAAACTTTGTTCTTTGTACTCAAGAGACCTTGATTTGTGGTCAAATCCAACAGGCTTTGAGCAGATTACTCAACTTATTCTACATTTCAATTTTCTTATCTCTAAAGTGATGCTAACAATGATTGTCACTAACTCACACACAGTCTTATTGTGGTAGTCACAATCAATAATGAGTGAAAATGATTTGTAAGTTTCAAAGCACCAGGCATATGTAAGATTGGATTCATTAATCAACAATTATTGAGCACTTACTGTGTGTTGACAACCTTAGTTTAATCCAAGTTTAATATACAGATTAGGGTAAAAACAAGATCCCTACCATCAGGGATTGCACTAGGAGAAGCCCATGAACCAAGAAGGAACTAAAATTCTTTGGCCCCCACATAAAAAGTAATAAAAATTTAAATTCTGTGAGAGATGAAAGATGAATTCGCGTCACAAAGCTTTAAACAGCATTAATGAATTTTTTTTTTTTTTTTTTTTTTTTTTTTTTTCACATTGGGTTCCATTTTGTTTTTGAGCCAAGTTGTAAGGTTAACACATTATTTATTAAAATAGAACTCTTTCTTATTTTATAATTACAATAGATGAACATTTAAATAAAAGGCTACGGGTATGCAAAAAGTAGAAACTACAAGTACTTTGACTGGAACTGACTATGAATCCCAGCATTGCTCTTACTATTAATAGCTATGTGAGTCCGTGAACTGACAGTTTCCTTCTCATCAAAATGGGGTTAATAAACATGAAAATTTTGTGAGAATTAGGAGAAAAGTGATTTAAAATGCCAAGCATAATAATTGGTGGGTATTTAATAAATATTGTATGTTTTCTTCCTGTATTTTTAAAGTTAATTAGAGTAGAATTAATTTTATATATAATATAGTGATCTGAAAAAATCCTAGTCTCTATGATATATGTTTGCTTACTTCAGGATCTGTTTTTGCATAACAAATGTCGCAAAATCCCCAGTGCCCAGTGGAGCGGACTTCCTGGCCATTTACAAACTAACTGTCTCAAGGACTTTTCAGATAGTTGATCATCAACTCTCAGCAAATGCCTAACCCATAAATTATCCTGGCTGCTTTAAATTTTTGAGGAAAAGGCACATTAATGTTTTTGTTTGTTTTTGCATAACTTTAACTTGTAATCACAATAATTTCCCTGTGGGCGCAAACAATAAAGTGTCTTTTCTGAGTACTTAAAGACCGGGGCAATCAAAATCAGTAAATAATAAAGTTTCGCTTTCATTATTCTTGGAATAGTTTTACTGTAAATTGGGAAAAGAAAATTTGCTGGACATGGTACTGGTACCAAAACAGAGATATAGACTAATGGAACAGAACAGAGTCCTCAGAAATAATACCACACATCTACAGCCATCTGATCTTTGACAAACCTGAGAAAAACAAGAAATGGGGAAAGGATTCCCTATTTAATAAATGGTGCTGGGAAAATTGGCTAGCCATAAGTAAAAAGCTGAAACTGGATCCTTTCCTTACTCTTTATACGAAAATTAACTCAAGATGGATTAGAGACTTAAATGTTAGACCTAATACCACAAAAACCCTAGAAGAAAACCTATCTAATACCATTCAGGACATAGGCATGGGCAAGGACTTCATGTCTAAAACACCAAAAGCAACGGCAACAAAAGCCAAAATTGACAAATGGGATCTAATTCAACTAAAGAGTTTCTGCACAGCAAAAGAAACCACCATCAGAGTGAACAGGCAACCTGCAGAATGAGAGAAAATTTTTGCAATCTACTCATCTGACAAAGGGCTAATATCCAGAACCTACAAAGAACTCAAACAAATTTACGAGAAAAAAACAACCCCATCAAAAAGTGGGCAAATGATATGAACAGACATTTCTCAAAAGAAGACATTCATAAAGCCAACAGACACATGAAAAAATGCTCGTCATCACTGGCCATTAGAGAAATGCAAATCAAAACCACAATAAGATACCATCTCACACCAGTTAGAACGGCAATCATTAAAAAGTCAGGAAACAACAGGTGCTGCAGGGGATGTGGAGAAATAGGAACACTTCTACACTGTTGGTGGGATGTAAACTAGTTCAACCATTATGGAAAACAGTATGGCGATTCCTCAAGGATCTAGAACTAGAAGTACCATATGACCCAGCCATCCCATTACTAGGTATATACCCAAAGGATTATAAATCATGCTGCTATAAAGACACATGCATACGTATGTTCATTGCGGCACTATTCACAATAGCAAAGACTTGGAATCAACCCAAATGTCCATCAGTGACAGACTGGATTAAGAAAATGTGGCACATATACACCATGGAATAGTATGCAGCCATAAAAAAGGATGAGTTTGCATCCTTTGTAGGGACATGGATGCAGCTGGAAACCATCATTCTCAGCAATCTACTGCAAGAACAGAAAACCAAACACCGCATGTTCTCACTCATAGGTGGGAACTGAACAATGAGATCACTTGGACTCGGGAAGGGGAACATCACACACCGGGGCCTATTATGGGGAGGTGGGAGGGGGGAGGGATTGCATTGGGAGTTATACCTGATGTAAGTGACGAGTTGATGGGTGCTGATGAGTTGATGGGTGCAGCACAGCAACATGGCACAAGTATACATATGTAACAAACCTGCACGTTATGCACATGTACCCTAGAACTTAAAGTATAATTAAAAAAAAAAAAGAAAAAAGAAAATTTGATGGATATAAAAAGGAAAAAATGTTTTTTCTTTTATTGGTTTCTTAAGTGTTGTGACTCAAAGCATATTAGATGAAATAACTTCTTCACTGATTAAAACAGATTATTTGCTCCAGTTAAACTAGTAAATTCCAAAGAGATACTGAAAGTATGTCTTGAAAGTTTTCTAGGAGTTAGCATGACTATCATGGTGTCACATGCAAAGAAACGTCCTTCTTTTACGAAGGAGGTTGGCATGGCCACACAGAGCCCAGACTTTGGTGTTGTAAGAACCATTTTCACACTGGACTGCAAATCATATTCTGTGATCCAGGGAAGTTAGCCAACTACTTAGAACTTCAGTTTTCTCATCTCTCATGTGGGGCAAACACTGTCTGCCTCATGAGAAAGTCTAGAAGACTGCATAGGAGAATATATTCATATTTCCTATACACTGTGGGCATAAGTAAATGTTTATTATTTCGCTGCCTCCCCTAACTAAAAATGCTAGGCTAGGTGATCTTAAAACTAAACACCTCTCATTTGTATGGCAGGTTACAAAGTGCTTCCACATACAGTATCTCCTTTGATTTTTCAAAACAACCCTGGAAAGTTGGTAAGCTTGGATTTAGTACGAGTACTATTTTACAAGTAAAAAGACAGTGCTGAGAGGTTATGAGACTTAGTAGCCCAAAGTCACTTGGCTGGTGAAGAAAGATGCTGGGAGAAGGTGTAGGCCACGTGGCCCCTGAGTCTGTGGTTTCCCCACTATATTTTGTAGGGGCCCATGTTTTTGTGGAAGATCCAAATGGCAAACTTGAATATATTCTTGTTATTTTCAGATGACAATTATATCAGTTTGGGTTCAACCAGAGAAGCAGAACTGGTGTGAGATTTATCTGAACAAATTGGTTTATGCAATTATGGGGACTGGTTATGCAGGTCTGAGGCCCATAGGGAAGATGGTCAGAAGGGAAGTAATGAGCATGCCAGAACCCAAGAAGCATGAGCTGGAATGTGGAATCTTTCAACTCAGGGAAGGTCTAGGCCTTCCTACTGATTAAAGGACTTCCACCTTGATCAACAGGACTTCCCTATTAATTAACTTGAAGTCAACTGAGTAGGGACCTTAATTACACCTGCAAGATCCCTTTACACTGGCACCTGGATAAGAGTTTGCTGAATCACTAGGAGAAGGTAGGTACATGCTATAATATGGCTGCCGCCCCCTTTCCATCCTCCTTCCAGGAAAGGATATTCTTTGTAGTTCATGCTAGCCAGAAACAAACTAGAAAGAGAATTCTGGGGATTGTAGTTCAATTGATCCAGGTTGAAAAATTACAAAGCCAACACAATAACAAACCAAAGCCCACCACTGAAATGCCTTTCTCTAGTAATGTCTTTCTCTGGTACCTGTGTAAACTTTCTCATCATTGCAAGAGATACTTGAGCAAACTGGAAAAAATGATTGGTCACCATGAGTTTACTCCTAGCATTTCTGCTATCAGGTTCCAAGGACAGAGCTTCTTTGCACACTGGATCTTGTGGGCTGGATTTCTGGAAGATTCCTAGAGAAGTTCCACATTGGGAGTGTTTGTTGATAGGTGGCACAGGTGCACATCTCACAGTTGAACTTGAGGTGCTTAACCATTTTAGGCAAAAGCAAAACAAAACACAAACAGCCAAAACAAAAAAGAGCAACTGGAGTGACAACAGTATAACAAGATCAACAGCAACACTAGAGAGTTATTAGTTCAAGGTTTATATTCTTCCCATGATGCCTGGGATTATTTGTTAACAGTGAAAGAAACAAGGGATGGCAAACCTGGGTACAAATCAGTCATTTACCTTTACCAGGCATCAAATATTCATTTGCCCTTTTGCCTGGCACAATATCCCAATAAGTCGTTGTATTAGAGTTCTTCAGGGAAACAGAATCAATAGGATGTTGTGTGTGTGTGTGTGTGTGTGTGTGTGTGTGTGTGTATGTGTGTGTGTGTTTGTGTATGTTTATTATAAGGAATTGGCTCATGATTATGGAGAATGCCAAATCTCAAGATCTGTAAGTTGGCAAGCAGCCAGAGATCCAGGAGAGCCAATGGTGTGATTCCAGTCTGAAGGCTGGCAGGCTTGAGACCCAGAAAGAGCTGATGCTTGAGTCCAAAGGCAGGAAGTAACCAATGTCCCAGTTCAAAGGCAATCTGGCAAGAGGAGTTCCCTGGTATTTGGGGGAGACTTAACCTTTTGTTCTATTCAAGTCTTCGATGGATTGGATGAGCCCCATACATGTTAGGGAGGGCACACTGCTTTAGACGTTAAAGTCATCCCAAGACACCCTCACAGATATGCTGAGGAAAATGATTGACCAGATATCTAGGTATGTCATGGCCCAGTCAGGTTGGCATGTAAAATGAACTATCATAGTAGTTTTAGTTTATATGAAGCATAAAATAAAATCTCAATTTCCCACAGTAGTTTTAGTTTATATGAAGCATAAAATAAAATCTCAATTTCCCAGAGGAGCACGAGTCCTCTTTTATCAGGATCTCCGTGTTTTTCCTCTGGCTCTCTCAGCTCAGGTATTCCAACTGTGCTTTCCTTCATGTCACCATTTCCAGTTATTTGTCCAGAGACGCAAAGCTGAACTTTACTACAAAGTTACTTGGGACATCTGTCTACTACTCTGGGAAGCAGTAGCTATCTACTACTCATGCAAAAAGGATTATCTCCCATCTTGAGAGTACCAAATAGTGGGAAGGCTGCCATGAAGGAACATCAGGCCTTCTTGCTGTTGCTCTGATTTGTCTTAAACAGAAATGCTGCACTCAGTCAATGCTGACTATGATCTGTCTTGTTGGTTTAGCTAGTGGGACATTAAGGAGCACGTGGGAGAGAGGGTTTTGTTGGATTGCAAAAGTGGCCACATTTTCTTATGCCTGGATTTGACTCTGAAACTCCTCTTATCAATAGGTGGAATTGATTTCCCTACTTCTTGAATCTAGGTTGACTCTGTAACTTGCTTTGGCAATGGAATGTGGTGGAAACGGCAGTGTGCTAGTTTTGAACATAGATTCCAAGAGGCCTTGCACCTTTCTTGTTCCCTTTTGGAACACTGCTAAGATAATTTATGAACAAGCCCTGGCTAACTTTTGGAGGATGAAAGATTTTGTGGAATAAAGACTAGCTATCACAGCTGATACTCTTCTAGAGCAGCCTACAGGCCTAGCAGCCAACCACAGACCTATTTATAAACCAAGCTGAAACCAGAAGAACTGTCCAGATGATCACAGCCCTATTACCAACCTGAAGAACTGTTAGCTAAATAAATGGCTACTGTTTTAAGCCACTGTGTTTTGTAGTGGTTTCTTATATAATAAAAACTAACTGATAAGGAATGCCTAGAGTGGCATTCCTTATATAGGTTCCCTGAGCATTTTTATGGTTCCCTGCTTTGGAGTAAAGAATTAATAGAGTATTTCTTCTGGCGGAATCAATAGGTTTCTTCTCCCTAGCATTTTTTCTGATGTAGCCTAGCTCCTAAATTCTCCTGACTGGCATATGTATGGACTTAGGTTGTTTGATAGAATTTTCAAATTTTGGCACATAATCCTGGATGACAGAAGCCCGTGGGCTTTGAATATCTGTTTCAGTAGCTCTTCCATGAACCCTGACTTCTCTCTTTTCCTTGTTCAAGGAAACGCAGGTTCTAACTGGCCAACTGGTCAAGCAGTTAATAACTACTCTCATTTCCTACTGCATTCATAATTTACTGTTGAACTTCCTTGACCTCAATGGCGTCACAGATTTGAAGAATTACAGAGCTATTTAGTAGAAGTGAAAGAACAATTTCAGAGGAGATTCATAGATTTTGATGACTATGAATCATATCTTAAGAATTTGTGGCTACCTTTGAAGCACAAAACCACGGGATATGTCTGAGTTACTCAGCATCAACGTTCTTTCTGTGGTTCAGTTTCCCAAAGATCTGACTGAGCTGAAAATGGACCTTGCTCACTAAGACCACTGGTAAAAACTTTGGGTATATTAACCAGAATTATTCTTAAATTTCTGGCCACACTGCCAAAATCTTGCTGAAGTTTGGGTTTTCTTGATTTTGTGGAAATGTTTCTTTCACAGAACTGTTCGGATCAAAGTTGCATCTCTCTTAGGGATGCAGATTGTGGCTGGGAAATGAGATGTGCCTTAACTTAAAGAATGTCTGAGCTTCTTCAGAGTAGCTCAGTTTAAAATGTTTTCTTATTGACTGACGGAGATGTGCAAGAGGCTGCCACCTGACTTGTAAGAATGGATTTTCAAGTGTATTTGTTTTTTAGATTGCTTCATATTGAGTGAAGAGAATACATAGCCTAGAATTTCCTCTAATTATAAGCCTAATCCAGTTAGTGCACAAATCTGGCATGTATTTCAATGTAATACAAATTAATGTTTTTGTTTGCTTTAACTGATTTCTTCAGTTGAAACTTAAGTGTGTTTTAAATGTAAATTTCTAGTAACTATGTATCAATTTCCATGATCAACAAATTTTTTAGAGAAATCTGATAGCTTTACTCTTCTCTAACCTTGCATGTTTTTGAAATATTTTCTACTATAATTGCAAAATGATACTACTCTTCAACTGAAATCACCTTCATCCTTCATCAAAAACATCTTCCCCTAAGAAGCCTAGTTTTAGTTTGGCAGAAGAGAGAGGCTATACCTTTTTAAGGGGTGATAATATGCTTTTAGCTTGGCCAAACCCGGTTTATTAGACCTTTAATTAAAATAATTAGTTGAATGGCTATTTGATTAGTTTATTAGTGTTTGTAGTAGTAGTGATGGTAGTAGTGGTAGTAGTATTATTAATTACATTTATTGGGCACTGAGTAAGACTCTAAGTAAAATTAGCTATGTAGGTCATCTCATTTAATCCTCATAGCAATTCTGTGAGGTAGACACTATTATTATCCCCATTCTAAGATGAGGAAACTGAGGCACAGTGAAGTCAGATGACTTCTCCTGGTGGTAAATCTAGAAAACAGAACAGTTCAGGCCCAAACAGTGTCATTTGACTCCAAACTCACAGTCGTTCCAAAATACTATACAGCATATTGTCTCTTACCTAAATAGATTGTCTCGCTGTATTAAAACATGAATGGCTAGTGGCAACTCTTTTTGAGCAGGCAAAATGGATGCTTAAAACTTAATGTCAATCATTCTAACTCTGGTGTAAGCACCACTGTAGGTGGGGTCCTGAAACAGGGTATGAGGAATGACGTCAAGTCTACCATCTCTACTGGGTTATGCTCTGAAAGATCTTTTAGACTTTAGATTCCATTCATGGCAAAATGGAATACCCTAGAAGTAGGTGAGAGAGGCAAAAAGAAAGGGAGAGAGATTGATAGAAAGGGAAAGGAAAAGCGAGAGAGAGCATGCTCCGTCTTGACCACTATGAAGGAATCACTGACCATCCTACATCTCTCCAGGTCCTTCTCAGTGACCCAGGACATCTCAGTACAACTTAGTATTTCAGTTTCATTGCCTGAAAAATTAAAGGTCAAAACACATTTTAAGGTGTTCTCTCTTTCCTGTCTCATTCTAACCAATTTTGTTCATAGCTGGTTTCATTTGAACTCAATCATTGTCATTTGCCCCTTATGGTCAGCTACAATTAGCCAAGGGCATGTTAGTCACCACAGTTTGTGTACACCACATAATGAAAAGCCCATGAAATTTAGGCATTTCGAATGTTCTAAGAGTAAGCCTCAGTGAGCTTTCCCTTGCAGAACTGGCTTCCTGGCTGGAGGGAAATGTATGGCCAATGCCTTTCCCAACCAAAATGTGTTTGTGACATTTCCCTGCGTAAACACTGACTTTGTTGGGGGGGAATCCTGCGGTGCCTGGAGAAATGGGAGAAATGGATTTCGGAAATGAGAATAGGGGAGCCATCCGCAGTACTGCAGCCTGCTGGGGCTGTGTTTGTATGCTCCCCACAGCTGCTTCTGAGCGAGCTTATTGACAAAGGCAAAGGAAGCTCTCAGTGCACCAGGATGACTCACTCCACGTCTGCTGGGTGGTTCACACGGCTGCCTGCTTGCCGGAACAGGAAGGCCCTTATTGTGCTCAATTGTTTTCCTGAATGCCTTTCTCAACAACAGCAAAAGGAAACATTACTTTTTGGCTTCCAGCCATCCTGGCCACTTGCTACTTCCAGTGCTTAGAATGCAAAAGTTGGGCTCAGCCAAGACATGCAGAGGCACAAGGCTGCAGTTATTTCTGTCTGTGTTTCAGATTAACCGCTGCCTTTTGCAGTAAACAATCCAGGGTGATTTAAGACAACGGGAACTCCCTTTACTAGCAACAGTCCCGACCCGAGTTTGACCGTTTGTTTTATGGACTTGTTTCATGTACAGTAACCCCATGGGGGGCCTTGACACCACCACCCACTGAGTTGCCTGAATAAAACAGAAAAGGCCCTGCCTGTCAGTTACTTCCTCCTTGAATCTGATTGTTCCAGAGAGACTGTGAGGGAGGGGAAAGTGTGGCCTGGGAAAAAGGGAAGGAGGAAACCAGAAGGTTAACAGCGAAAGGAATAGAGTCCGAGTGCCCGGGCTCCCCCAGCCTCTGAGTGTAATTATAGGCACAGTAAGGCCTACTGGTGGTGGTTTTATCCTTCCATGCTCCTGCATTTGATATCTTGCCTGTGCTCAGTGACAAGTCTGGATCTGTCTTCCCCTCTGGACACCTTGGCCTGGTCCTTTACTGGTTCTTCAGTGGCTGCCTCCCTCCAGGCCGTTCTTTTTGAGCTTAGGGGCCAAAGTTATGCTGCAGTTTGTAGCCAGAAAATGGGGATGGGGATGAAGTGGCAAAGCAGAGTGTCAGCAGAGTAAACAGACAGCCTACCAAATGCGGGAAGACATTCACAAAGGCGAAATATGCAAAATTTATAGGGAACTTGAGCAAATCAACAAGATAAAAAACAACTTCGTTAAAAATGGGTGAAGGACATGAACAGACACTTCTCAAAAAGGACATACAAGTGGTCAAAAAACATGAAAAATTGCTCAGCATCAGTAATCATCAGAGAAATACAAAGCAAAACCACAGTGAAATACCACCTCACGCCAGTCACCATGACTATCACTTCAAAGTCCAAAAACAACAGATGCTGATGAGACTGCAAAAAGAAGGGAACACTTACACCCTGCTGGTGGGAATGTAAGTTAGTGCAGCCACTCTGGAAAACAGTCTGAAGATTTCTCAACTTAAAACAGAGCTACCATTTGACCCAGCAATCTCATTATTGGGCATATATACTCAAAGGAAAATAAATCATTCCACCTAAAATACATATGCACTTGTATGGTCATTGCTGCACTATTCACAATAGTAAAGACATGGAATCAACCCAGGTGCCCATCAGTGGTAGATTGTATAAAGAAAATGTGGTACATATACGTGGCAGAATACTAAACCACCATAAAAGGAATGAAATCATGTCTTTTACAGCAACATGGATGCAGTTGGAGGCCATAATCCTAAGTGAATTAACACAGGAACAGAAAACCAAATACCCTATGTTCTCACTTGTAAGTGGGAGCTAAATATTTAGCACACATGGGCATAAATATAGGAACAATAGACATGTGGACTACTGGAGGGAGGAGGAAAAAATGGGGTATGGGTGGGTAACTACCTATTGGGTACTATGCTCACTACTTGTGTGGTGGGAGCCATACCCATACCTCAGCATCACATAATATTCCCATGTAACAAACCTACACATGTGCCCCCTGTATCTAAAATAAAAGTTGAAATTTAAAAAGAGAATGTTTATCTTTTCAACTCAGTATTGCTCTAGGCCCCAAGTGGCTCCCACTGTGTTCGCAGTCTTACTGCGCCTACCATGCCATGGTTTTCAGAGCTACTCTGAGCTTTCTTTGTCCAGGTGCTCAAGCTAGAGGCCGTGGAAGGTGTGTAGGAAGGGTAGGGGTGGCAGGAGGAGGCAGATCCCACACTGTTCCTTCTGGCCTCTCTGCTCCCTGTTCTCTTCCTCCTTTCGGGTTCTCCTGCACCAACTCCACCCACTTCACCAGCACAAGATCTGGAGCTCACATGCAGATTATTTCAACCCTTCCTAGGCCACCTGTTCTGACCCAAATGAAAGCTTAAATCAGTCTGGGCTCACCCAGAGCATCCTGCAGCATGAGCTCCTTGCAAAGCCCCCAGGACTTTTGCCAGTCTTTATCAACATGGATCCCTATAAAGCAGGTTGTCCGAAAGTGTTCCATGTTCAAAATAGCTTGGGAAACTAGACTAAAGGAAAGCAAGCAGGTTCCTGGCGGCAGGACTCCTCAGATACACTGCTGTGCTGCTGAGTACTGTGGCTCTGCAATGAGGCTCAAGTATGTAGGGTTCCCTTGTGCTTTAGACTGGTTAAGTGCTAATGCCAAAGAGGGAACAAAGCATAGGTACCTTTCCTTCAACTGATTGGGCCTCTCTCAGAATACAGACTCATAAAATAAGAGTAAAAGTAAAGCAAACTTTGTGACTGCCTTTAGCACCCCTACACCTACTGGGGGTAAAGGGCGAGTCCAGCTCTGGAGAGGGGAAGGGTCACTGCTTTCAGACCCTGGGCAGGGTAACATGCATGGTGCTGGCAGGTGGAGCCAGCCACATCTGCATTTAATGTATAATACTTCACTGGGAGTAGAGTGGGGATAGCCAGTATGGTGGCAGGTCCCAGCGGAGCAACAGCAATAGTCGGTTGTGGGTCCTGTTACCTCAGTCCATTTTTGGGAAGGGACCTGAGGCCTCGTCCTTTGGCAGGACAGACTGGTAGAGTCAGGGCTGCCAGTGAAAACAACCAAGCTCATGCAAGCTAGGGTGCAGAGACTCATCTAGCTCATGATTCGCTCAGGTACATCAAAAAGCAGGCAAGCCCAACAACAGCAAAAAAACGAGTCACCGTCTTAAAGTCAAACATCACATCTGTACACAAATTATACTGTCAGTGTGTTCTAAGCAGGTGGAATCATCTTGTTCATTTCTTGGGGCTAGAGTGATAATCCCATTTGGTGGCCGGTCACGGTGGCTCACACCTGTAATCCCAGCACTTTGGGAGGCCAAGGCAGGCAGATTGCTTGAGCCCAGGAGTTTAAGACCAGTCTGGGCAGCATGGCAAAACCCCATCTCTGCAAAAACTACAAAAATTAACCAGGCATGGTGGCATGCTCCTGTGGTTCCAGATACTCAGGAGGCTGAGGATTGCTGGAGCCGGGGAGATCAAGGCTGCAGTGAGCTGTGATCGTGCCACTGCACTCTAATCTGGGTGACAGAGTGAGACCCTGTCTCAAAAAAAAAGCATTTTCCTAGAAGCCCATGCATAAGAAATATTATCTTCCAACTTCCCTCCCTCTATGATATCCTAAACAAGCTAAGTGAAAGAAGAAAATTCTGTATAGAAGGAGAAGGGGCAGGAGGTGCCGAGTTTATGGCCATGTTCTGACTTGGGTAACTAGTAAATGGCAAGCGGAACTCACTGAGAATGGGAACATGGGAAGTGGACATATTCTTTGGAGGAGTAGGCAGATAGCGAGTTCCTTTTGGACAGGCTTTAGAGACTTCTAAGTGGAAATCTCCACTAGGCAGGAAATGTATGAGTCTGGAGTTCAGAGACGTCTGGGCTGGAGGCATAACTTCGGGTCAACAGAGAACTGAAGCATGAGTGTGCATGAGATCATCGGAGAAGGCAGTTCAATGTGAAAGACGGCCTTGGCTGGGCTGCTAGAGGAGAGTGGACAGAGACCAGGCAGGGAGGCTGCAGAGATGGGAGGAACCCAAGACTCCAAGTGCACTCGCAGTTCTCAGCAGATGCACGTTAGCCTGTTTGATTCATCATTTAGCAGGACAGTGTGGATTTGCATTAAACAGTGGGCCTCAGTTTTCTTTAAAAATAATACCTTTCATTTGTATACTAGAGTTTTCAAAGTGCACATTCAGTGATTTTGTTTCAATAAAAAATTACATTCTTATAACAAACCAGTGAAGAAGTCCTAGACGGTATTAGGTGCCCTGTTTCAATAAGAACATTCATGCTCATCTGTGGGAGAGAAAAGGAGAGGGGAGTTCGTTGTGACTGGGCACTAGTGTCTTCAAGGGCACATGATTTACCTCACTCTTGTTTCACTGCATTGTGACTTCTCTTGTACACACACTGGTTCTGCTTTCCTGCTGGATAGTACAAGTGGGTAGGAATTGTGTCTCAATTCTCCTTCCAACTCCCTTTCTCCATCCAAAACCTTGCTTTGCAACTGCAAACTATCTGATAAATGGAGGGGTAGGGAGTTGAATCAACAACAGGACAGAGGCTTTGAAGCCTTCAGCAGAGCTCAGCAATTCCTGACCCTACTATACAATGATGGCAGCACAGAATAGGGGATTTTGTTCTGATTAGCATTAGGAGAAGAGCAAACAGATGGTAATATATTCCATAGGGGAGTCTTCCTGCGGAATTCAACATGAGGAGCTCAACAAACACTTCTTGGATCACTATGTCTTTTTACACAATCCCCCCATTTTTTTCTTTCTTTCTCTAATCGTACACAACTGCGTGGGAATTTGCTGTTGAAATTGAATGAGGGAAATGTGGTGTAGCAGTCTTCTTTCATTTTTTTTTTTTTTTTACAGTTCAAAAAAAATCTGATTTTAATTTTTTTTTGGTATTACATTTTGTACAATTTTGAATTGATTTCTCCTGAGTATAGACAATTGATGGATTCCTGTTATTCGCCAATTCTGCCCTGGGATATGAAAAATGAAGGCAATTCATGTAGTATAGGGGAGGGAACATAGGCTTTGGCCTCTGTTGTCTGGAGTGGACCCTGGGTGACCTCAGGCCAGTTCCTTCCTTTAAGAGTCTGTTTCTAGGGCTTGTAATGAGAATTAAGTGAGATAAGACATAAAGCTGGTGCGTAGATGTAAAGCTTATAGTATGTGCTTGATAAATGTTTATTTTCTTTCTACTCCTTCTATTCTTAACCCTGACACATATTTCTCATGTAACCTGGAGAGGGATCTTTCAACATCTGCACGTAACAGTCTGTACCTGTCATTTAGTACTTCTTACTTTTTCTTCATTGGCCTGGGCTTTCCCACAATAGGTTCCAAGCACCTTGAGGATAGAACAATATGTTTTATTTTTAGGTGCTTTCATGTCCAATCACGTATAATTATGCTCATCACCAAGTAGTAGGTGGTCAGATGCTTTTTTTTTTTTTTTAATACTTTAAGTTCCAGGGTACATGTGTACAATGTGCAGATTTGTTACATGTGTATACATGTGCCATGTTGGTGTGCTGCACCCATTAACTCTTCATTTACATTAGGTATATCTCCTAATGCTATCCCTCCCCTCTCCCCTCACTCCACGACAGGACCCGGTATGTGATGTTCCCCATCCTGTGTCCAAGTGTTCTCATTGTTCAACTCCCACCTATGAGTCAGAACATGCGGTGTTTGGTTTTCTGTCCTTGCAATAGTTTGCTCAGAATGATGGTTTCCAGCTTCATCCATGTCCCTACAAAGGATATGAACTCATCTTTTTTTATGGCTGCATAGTATTCCATGGTGTGTATATGTGCCACATTTTCTTAATCCAGTCTATCATTTGTGGACATTTGGGTTGGTTCCAAGTCTTTGCTATTGTGAACAGTGCCACAATAAACATACGTGTGCATATGTCTTTATAAAAGCATGATTTATAATCTTTTGGGTATACACCCAGTAATGGGATGGCTGGGTCAAATGGTCTTTCTAGTTCTAGATCCTTGAGGAATCGGGTTGTCAGATGCTTTTTAACTAACTTTGC
This sequence comes from Rhinopithecus roxellana, assembly GCF_007565055.1. Lineage (NCBI taxonomy): Eukaryota > Metazoa > Chordata > Mammalia > Primates > Cercopithecidae > Rhinopithecus > Rhinopithecus roxellana. The sequence continues at coordinate 22,772,907 of NC_044562.1, forward strand.
TTGATTTCACCTGTCATGTGGTGATAATGACTGCATTTGCCTCTCTGTAAGAACTTAATGAGAAAAGTTTTTTAAAAATTCATGTCTCCTCAGGTATTCGTGATGGAGATCTAAGGTGGTGTTATTGTTACTATTGATTTACTCCATGCTTTCTTTAATCTGGAGACACTTGCATCTATACTCATCACTCTTCTCTTTGCATGGCAGGATTCCCAGCATAATTGGCAAATTAAGAAACAGTGATGTTTGTGCAGAAATGAAAGTCACTCAGAAATAAAGTGACTATATAATTTGTTGTAATGGGGACACATTTGAAAGTGAAGAGAAGACCTATTAATGGTTGTATTGGCTCGACAGTGGGAACCAGGGCTGTCCAGGGCAAACCAAGGTTTCCTGGTTCTGGCAGATGGGTATCAAGGTTGTTTCTGCCTTGTGACAGTCACCCCAAACTAGCTGCATTGCTACTATGTTGAAGCAATTACAAGAATAATTGAATTTTGTGGTGTCTTTCTTTCTTTCTTTTTTTTTTTAATCTCTCTGTTGCCCAGGCTGGAGTGCAGTGGTGCGATCTTGGCTCACTGCAGCCTCTGCCTCCTGGGTTCAAACAATGGTCCTGCCTCAGCCTCCCAAGTAGGTGGGATTACGCTACCATGCCCATTTAATGTTTGCATTTTTAGTAGAGATGGGGTTTCAACATGTTGCCCAGGCTGGTCTCGAACTTCTGACCTCAGGTGATCCACTTGCCCTGGCTTCCCAAAGTGCTGGGATTACAGGTGTGAGCCGCTGTACCCGGCCAAGACTAATTCAATTTTGTATGCACGCTGCAGCATTCATTTAATGTGTACATTTCTTTACCTCTGTCTAAATGTGGCACTGTGTTGGCTAAATTAAGTATATTATGTTGAAGAGAAATTCCAGGTATAGCAGGAGAGATATTACATGGTCTCTTCATCATGCAACTCACAATTTAATGAGGGTCTCAGGTGCAGTACTATGGACTTATTTCACCTGTGTTTCTCCCCTAAGCTCCCTGACATTTCTCCAACCCTAGGGCAGCATGTCAGTCCTAAGAATTTTGTCTGAAAGATGACATAATCAGTTTTACTCTACAATTCATTTACAATTTAATTGTAGAGTTCGAGAGAAATTTCTTTGCAAACAGAAGATGCACGAATGAACTACCAGAAGTATTAATTCTATACATCTTTTATAAATTGTTTTTCCTCATTTTGTTAGACATTGCCTCTCTGAGCACTTACAATGTCTTCAGCGGTATAGTAATAACCATTGGGACAGTAAGTCTGTCTTTCATGAAAGGCAAATAAATCCAGAAAGAATTTGAAATAAAGAAGGATATTTAAACTGAATCACATATGAGATTGTTGCCTGTTTTCCAGATGGAAATCAGATGCCTTCTGATGAGCAATCACCCTGTGAAAGTCTTTTTCATGAATAAAAATGATGTTTTTGACCAATAAGGTAAGAATCTCTTTTGCCAGTTCCTATTGAGCAATAAAATACTGTGGCCTGAATGAAAGGCCTAACAATCACTTATAACAATGCCTTTCTGGCAAGTTTGGTTCATTAGGATATTGGGAAGAGAATAGAACATAACAGAAAATCAGGTTCAAATCCATTCCTTGTCTTTCACTGTCTGGCTTTAGATTAGTCACTATCACCATGGCCCTCAGTATTCTCACTTATAAAAGTAGTTCTTTTATGGACTCAATGAGATAACATGTGCCCAACATGTGTGTTCCTGTGTGTCTGTGCATCTATATGTGTTGATCTGGATATGTATCCACGTGTGTCTATCTGGGTATAACTCTGGATATGTGCACAAAGAGTTAATTAACCTGGTTGGACACAGTGGCTCATGCCTGTAATCCCAGCACTTTGGGAGGCCGAGGTGGATGGATCACTTGAGAATGCAGAATACTATGCTAAATGAATTGACATTAAAACGATCAATTATCTTCTAGTTAATACCATTTCTTCAGTGAATCAATATTTATTAAATATATAAGTAAGAACGCTAGGGATGTCAAGAAAATGTTTACTCTTGTGTTTTTTTTTTTCCATTGTGGTATCTTCTGGGACTTGTATGAGCTGCCTGGTCCTTGGGTGCCCATGGATTGAGACCATCTTATTCTTTTCCTTTTGGGCCTCTTTAAGTCTAATAACTGAGGGACTGTAAGCTGGAATATGGTGATTTTAGCGGGGCTTCCCATGGCCCAGTCACCTGGACACAGTCCACAAAGGCCTGTCCAAGAATGAGAACAGGAGAGGAGGGTGTTTTCATGTGTATGTCCTTGTGTGTGTCCTGGGTGTCCATGGGTATCCGTGTCTGTGCCTATATGCATATGTGTGTCTGTGTATCTGTTTGTGTGTCCATGTGCGTTTGTGTGCCTATATATGTGTCCATGTGTGTATGTGTGTCCATGTCTATCTGTATGTGTGCTCATGTATATATGTCCATGTGTGTCTCTATGTGTGGCTTTCTGTATATGTGTGTGCCATTTGTATAAATATGTTTGTGTGCATGTGCATCTATGTGTCTATGTGTCTCTAGCTGTATATTTGTGTTTATATACATCTGTGTGCCTGTGTATATATGTCCATGTGTGTTGCTATGACCATACATGTCTCTGTGTGTCTATCTGTATGTGTGTGTGTGTCTCTGTGACCATGTGTGTCTGGGTCTCTGTGACCATGTGTGTCTGTGTGTCTGTGTGGGGAGGCGTTCTACCTGAGACCCACTCAGGACTTTGCCCGCATCACTTTCTCCCTTATTCTTACCTCAGCTTAGGAAACCTTTTTCTACCTGCAGGGAACTTCTTCCCCCATTGATTTGTTCCATCTTCCCAGAAGCAGACCCCTGCGGTGATGTCCGCGTCAGAGGCACCAGCATGATCTCCGAGGGGCGGAAGTTCCTGGAGCCACACATGCCCTGGAGATTCTGCCACACCAGTTCCTCTGGGGCAAGGGACCCTTGAGCCTACTCTTCGCTTGTGTGAGGGAAAATTACCATGAGATAAAACCAAATACGATAATGCTGCAAAAATATTATTCTGCTACATGAATGGAAGAACAACTAGAGATCAGTCACAAGGTGAGACGTAATCTGGGGCATGACTGTAGAAAGTAGCAGTCATGAATGAGCAAGCCACCCGGGAAGGGAGAGCCCGATGAGGCTCCATCTTTTTTTTTTTGGAGACGGAGTCTCGCTCTGCTCCCAGGCTGGAGTGCAGTGGCGCGATCTCGGCTCACTGCAAGCTCCGCCTCCCGGGTTCACGCCATTCTCCTGCCTCAGCCTCCCGAGTAGCTGGGACTACAGGCGCCCGCCGCTACGCCCGGCTAATTTTTTTGTAATTTTTAGTAGAGATGGGGTTTCACTGTGTTAGCCAGGATGGTCTCGATCTCCTGACCTCGTGATCCGCCCGTCTCGGCCTCCCAAAGTGCTGGGATTACAGGCGTGAGCCACCGCGCCCGGGAGGCTCCATCTTTAAGCGGTGAGGGCTGAGCGTCCCTCTGTGCCCCTGTGGGCGTGGCTAGACCTTCGAGGAGGAATTCAAGATACCAGGGCTTCTGTGTGGGGCCCTTGGGGAGCTGATGCCCGCTCCTTGTGTACAGTCTTCACCAAGTTATCAACTTCAAGCTGCTGTGGAAGGTAAGGCAGTGTTGCCCCAGCTGGGGCGAATCTTTCAAGGACTGCCTCGCTGAGCCACTTTTGTGTATTTTATGCTCCCTCAGCAGAATACATGAAGGTTGTTCGGATACTCTGCTATTTCCTGTTCCTTTTCTTTTGCAAGTTTGTTCCAATGGAAAATATACAAAAGGGTGAAAGGCATTAAGTATGGAATTAAGTAAGGTGTTGTTTAGCATATACACAGTCTCTGCTATTCATTCGGCCAACTCTGAACTTCACTTTTCTGTTCTTTTTTTTTTTTTTTTTTTGATACAGGGTCTTGCTCTGTTGCCCAGGCTGGAGTGCAGTGGTGTGATCATGTGAGTTCGAATTTTCAGTGCAGAAAAGTATTTCTTTATACCTTTGTCTGACTCTCTCTGTCTGCCTCTGCCACTTCACCTTGTATGACTATTGAATACTTTCCCAACCTAGTACTTGTGCGAATGGAATATTGAACTGGAAGTATCCTAAGTACTTCTTATGATAGTGGAATACAGTAATAGACCCCAGCATTGGACCTTGCTAAGACTGTATTCCAACAGTGGCATGCAAATAACCGTTCCCTCTTCCCTTCTTTATTCTTTGGGGATGCTACATTCAGAGTGTCTTTTTCTTATAATTATAACTAATTAACTTAAATAGGAAAAGTTTTTCTGACCTGCCTGCATTTCTAGATGAAACAATAAATAGGCACAGGTTGTGGAGGTTGTGCTGATGAGTCTTGTAAGAAATTGTAAACTGATACCAGTTTACAACTTTGCTTGTGTGAGGGGAAATTACCATGAGATAAAACCAAATAAGATAATCCTGCAAAAATATTATTCTGCTACATGAATGGAAGAACAACTAGAGATCAGTCACAAGGTGAGACATAACCTGGGGCATGACTGTAGAAAGTAGCAGTCATGAATGAGCAAGCTACCGGGGAAGGGAGAGCCCCTCTTATGAGACTCTTATGAGACACATAAGAGTTGCTGTCACGTGGGAGTAACTTTACAGGTTTTGAAGCACTTTTGTATATGTATCTGTGAATACATTCGAGCTTCACAACAATGCACTGAAATTGATAAAGCAGGTTTTTCTTGTTTTATGATAAAGCAGGTTTTTCTTGTTTTATGACTGTGGGCCAGTGACTTGCCCATGGTCATATAAATGGTAAAAGGTAGACTTGGAACTTTAAGTCTTCTGATTCCAAGACCTCTGATGAACAATGTGTATTAGACTAACATAGGCTTGTTTCCTTTTTTATTTTTTAAATTAAATTTTATTAAAATTAAATATGTTGGCCAGGTTGATCTTGAATTCCTGGCCTCAAGCAATCCTCCTGCCTTGGCCTCCCAAAGTGCTGGGATTATAGGCATGAGTCACTGTGACTGGCACGGTAACATAGGTTTATTTCTTCATACAAATTTTAATTGGATAAACATATGTAAGTGGGTTTGCATAATATACTACTTTTGACAAGTTTAATGTCCTTAAATCCTGAGAGATCGGCTCATAAGGTAGCTGGTGGGCACACCCGTTATTTTTGTCTTCTTAGCACGCAGTCCTCTCAACTCCTGATAACAAAACATTGATTTTCCTTTGGGGTCAGATTTTCCCTGTTATTTGCAGATTTGGTAGGACAGTGTCTTGACCCCTTACTGGCCCAAGGCTGGGCAGAATTCTCAATTAGACTGTCTCCCTTGAGAATTTGAATCCTCAGCTGAGTGACTTGATGGAAAATTGTCCCCATTCTGTGACCCGAGACTGCCTACTAGTTTCTGCTACTTAGACCTTTTGAGTTTTCTGGTTCTAATCCTTTCTGAGGTCTGTATGGTCAGATTTTGTTTTTTAATTCTATGAATTTCCCCATACTCTTTTGATGAATTTCTTTGTGATTAGCTTCGCCAGATTTATTTTAGTTGCATATACTAAAAGGTGCCTAACTTATGTAGGAATTATGAAAGTAAAGTAGAAACAAGAAGGGTGTGTGCATGTGTATGTGAGATTTACCTCTTGTCAGATATATTCCCTCCCTTCTCACTTTCATGAAAGGAGTAAACTTCTCTGAAGTTGGACTTCACCATATGGCTTTCTTTGGCTTCATAGTGGATAGAAAGTATTTCACCACTCCTTGAGTTTGGTCTTAGAATGTGATTTGCTTTGGCTAATGGGATGTTAGCAGTTGTGACTCAACAAAGGCTGAAAATGCTCTTGTATGGTAAGTCCTGGGTTCTTGTACATCCGCTGTTTCCATGAAAGGAACATGACCAGGTTAGTTCGCAGGTTCCAGAAGGGGAATGAGATACATAGTGCTCAGCCACCCAGCCGAGTTGCCCTAGGGTCTGGATAAGCAGACCCTGCCCCAGCCAATCTACAGATACCATGAGCTAAATAAACGTTCGTTGTTGCTGTGTTAGGCCATATTTGCATGGCTAAGCAGACCCTTCCCCAGCCAATCTACGGATAACGTGAGCTAAATAAATGTTTATTGTTGCTGTGTTAGGCCGTATTTACATTGCTATAGAGAAATATTTGAGACTGGGTAATTTTTAAGAAAAGATGTTTAATTTGCTCATGGTTCTGCAGGCTGTACAGGAAGCATAGCACTGGCATCTGCTTCTGGGGAGACCTCAGGAAGCTTACAGTCATGGTGGAAAGCAAAGCAGGAGCTTGCACATCACATGACCAGAGCAGGAGCAAGAGAAAGAGAGAGCTGGGGGTAGCTACCACATTTTACAGCAACCAGATCTTGAGAGAACTCTCACTATTGTGAAGACAGCACCAAGCCACGAGGGATTTGCCCCCATGACTGAAATACCTCCCTCTAGGTCCCACCTCCAACATTGGGGATTATAATTCAACAGGAGATTTGAAGAGGACATCCAAACTATCCGTTGCATACCACTGAGGTTTTTTTTTTTTTGTTTTTGTTTTTTTTTTTGTTGTTTTTTTTTTTTTGTTTGTTTGTTTTTGTTTTTGAGACGGAGTCTGGCTCTGTCGCCAGGGCTGGAGTGCAGTGGCCGGATCTCAGCTCACTGCAAGCTCCGCCTCCCGGGTTCCTGCCATTCTCCTGCCTCAGCCTCCCGAGTAGCTGGGACTACAGGCGCCCGCCACCTCGCCCGGCTAGATTTTTGTATTTTTTTGGTAGAGACGGGGTTTCACCGTGTTAGCCAGGATGGTCTCGATCTCCTGACCTCATGATCCGCCCGTCTCGGCCTCCCAAAGTGCTGGGATTACAGGCTTGAGCCACCGCGCCCGGCCGACCACTGAGGTTTTTTAAAGCTGTTCGTTATGCAAGATTTCCGTACCAATTGCAAATGAATATAGAAATTCGTATTAACAAGTGGTGTGCTGGCTATAAGTAAAACCTAAATTATGTGGGACTGGGTGGTGGTATATGTTGGTAAAATACTGAAGAAACCATCATTAGCAGCCTGCAAAAGGGATGGCCCATGTTCTCTAACTGTGGTAAACTGGAAGGTAGCTATGTAATCAATGAACTTGTGGACTTGGGAAAGATGGTTTCTATGAGAATGTTGAAGTATTGGCTGGCTTCTTTTAGCCAGCTAATATATAATATTAGCTATATGATATCATGAGCTCAGAAAATAACCAGCTGGCTTGCAAATAGAATTTCAAGGGACTGTAGAAAACCCAGAACTTGCTGGTTCGGAAAAACATGAGTTTCTCAGACCATCTCTCCATTCAGTAGGAGATTCTTAAATGAAGATACAGCCTGATCACAGAGGTCAAGTTTAGGTACTCCAGCAAGACATGGCCTTTCACTCTAACCTTTGCTCCAAGGCTTAAAGACCAAAGCAAAAGTTGGGCTGTTAACAACTTTTAAAAACCTGTGGAAGGAATAAAATGGTGACTAGAATACCCTTTCAGCCAGACAAAATGTATCTTAGAAAACTTATGAATGTCACTGGTCCCACAGCAGCCTCATGCTCCACTGCCAAGAGTGAAGGCCAGAGATAAAGGCATGTCTTAAAAATAATGGTGGGTGTGGCTTTTGGAATATGAAATAGACAGGAGTAGTTAACAGTATGCAAGTATAGCAGACATTTATTCATCTAAACATAGTTTTAAAAATTTTAAACAAGGAATTAAAAAAAAAAACCTCAAAATGACTAAGCAACTAAAACCTAGATATTCACCATATGAAAATCTGCCCTGAGAAAATGTACAATAAACAAACAGGAATTCTAATATGGTGATATGTAAACCAGAATGATGAAATGTCAGATATTTCCCTTCCAAGCCAGGAATGAGTTGAGATTATTGCAGCTGTTAGTGGACTATAAACACAGAAGGCTTGCATGATAAAAGGCAAGTATCAATGATGCAGGGAAATATTCACAATGCCTGTGATAAATATCAGGAAATAAAATCAGAGTAAGAAGCCCAGAATTAGAGACCGATTAAATAACAACAGTTCTAATGAGAGCTTTGAAACTGAAGAGAAAATGTTGAAACCCAAGGAAGATGGAAAATTTAAGTTGGCTAGAATGAGTCTATTGTGCCTTGATTTTAGTTTAGTTCTTAACTTTGTATTCCCTAACCACCAGAATTTACAGAGTTAAAAATGGGATTGATATTCTAATATCATAAGCAAAATAATGGTAAGAATGACAAAAGTTGATTTGGCTATCTTTATGTTTCACCAGTAAAAATTAGAACTAGTTTTCCAAAATCTTTACATGATGTAGTTGAGTGAACTTGGCCCATTTATAGTAGAGATAAAGAATTGTTTTAACCTCTATTTTCTCACACTGTCTTTTCTTTAGTGGGATCTTTTCCTTGTTCATAGCCACATCTCTAGAAATGTAATGTACAGTATAGTAGCCACTAGCCACATGTGGCCGTTAAAATTTTTTAAAATTAAAAATGCAATTTCTCATATACACACTAGCCACATTTTAGGCCCTCAGTAATCACATGTGGCTAGTGGCTATCATACTGGGCAGTGCAGATATGGAATGCTTCTACCTAACAGAAATTTCTAGTGAATAACACTCTTTGAGAACCTCATACCATGCTTTTGATATCATAAGTGCCTCATAAATATTTTTCGACTAAAATTATTACAACTGGTTGCATTTTTCAACATCTCAGAGAAATATGCAGATGATCCTACGCCAAGAGACTGTCACTACCAAGGGAATGAATGCAGAAAGAGAAGAAAAGAGGGCCAAGAACTGGTCCAGGGACACGCTGACATTAACCAGTTAGAGAGGAGGAAGCAGCCAGGAGGTCTGGGAAAGGGCAAGTGCAGCAGGAGGAAAGATGGAGAGGAGAAGAGTGTGTGCTGAAAGCCTAGAGAGGCCAGATGTCAGGGAAAAAGTTCGCTGACAGGTCAAATAAGGGGAGGACTGGGGATTTACCATTTCTGGTTTCATTTTTTAATAGTTTTACTGTGACAAAAAGCAATATATTTATACTTCTCTTTGTTTCATCAAATATATCAGCATTGATTTCTGCTCTTAAAGATAAGGATTTGTCCTATGTATATTCACCTTTTTTGATTTAACCTCTTCTTTATAGGTTCTGTTATTTTTAGTTCATGATAACTCATGTTACTTTATGCACTTTGCTTATGCTTATATCTCTATTTCTTGATTTTCTTTCTCTTGCTCTTTCTTTTCTCTCTCTCTCTCTCTCTCTCTCTCTCTCTCTTTCTTTCTTTCTTTTTTTTTTCTTTTTTGTCAGAGTCTCGCTCTGTCACCCAGGCTGGAGTACAGTGGTGCAATCTCGGCTCACTGCAACCTCCGCCTCCCAGGTTCATGCGATTCTCCTGCCTCAGCCTCCTGAGTAGCTGGGATTCCAGGCGTGTGTCACAACGCCCGGCTAATTTTTGTGTTTTTAGTAGAGATGGGATTTCACCATGTTGGTCAGGCTGGTCTAGAACTCCTGACCTCATGATCTGCCCACCTAGGCCTCCCAAAGTGCTGGGATTACAGGCATGAGCCACTGTACCCGGCCGATTTTATTTCTTAATTCCTCAATTTGAGGTGGTATTTCTTTGATGCCTAACTACACAGGTGGAGGAAATTAGCCTCCTATACATCAGGTAGCTTTCTTTCTTCTTACTGCTGACTTCTGTCAGTTCTGTCTTTCCATTTATGTTAGTCACCATTTCAGCATTTACATCATGTTCTGTAAATGTAATTAAGTCTCTTGTATTATTCTGTGTCTATAGGTTGACTGTAAAAATGGAAAACCAATAAATATAAATTATGATGTTATAATAAGTTTTTGCTCAACTAAGACTTGTGATTGTCAATTTCTCTATTTGATGAAAGTAGCACTTTACTTTGGGGAATCGTAAAAAATAGTACTTACCTTACACATTTAAATGCACGTTTATTTGCCCGTATTTGAATGTAAGGCCAGGGACCTTTTCTTTGAGCAGATCTAATAATCACTGTGAGAGATTTGGAACATTGGAGTCTCAGTATCTCTCTGAAGCAGGCTGTGCTTAGAACAATATATTTTGAGTGATTATAATGCCAGATTCCATGAATAAATAACACTGTCCTATAATTGACATACAAAATGACATGAAAGGAACGTTTGTCTGAAAAATTCCTTTGGTGTATAATTATAATATTACATTCCTAGAGTAAGCACTGTGTTAATAACATTGATTAAATCAATATGCATAAGTGAACACAGCTATTGCTTTTATGCTACAAAAAAAAAAAAAAAAAAACCATTTCTTGCCATTAAGCACTGGCAAGTAATAATGAAAATGACAAATAAAACTAAAGCAATAAAAATGCATATCATCTACAAAATAACTGTACCATTTACACATATATGGCAAATTCCTCTGCACATAAAATTTCTTTATTGGCCTTCTGCAGCATTCTTCTTGTAGTTTTAGTCCCTGCACAACCTAAATTCTCATCTTAAAGGTGAAGAAATTGCTTTTAATAAATGGTGGGTAAGCTTTTGCTCCTTGCCTGCCACTCAGACAGATTTGGAGGTAAATTCCAGGTTTAGCAACTGATGTTTTGAGCAGCTTTCAAGTATTCTCATCTCAGTGTAGTTTATTTTTCATCTCCGGGCTTAGTGTAATATTATTCGATGAGAACTTTTTTTAAGTGCTACTATTAGGACAGAAAATGAATTCATGAATCCTTCTGGAGTCTTGTTATTTATAAGTAATAATTTGGTGCAACCATTAGAGCTCTAAGTCCATTTTTCTGTACAAAAAACACCTGGTTTCCCGATACCCAGAAGAAGACTTTGTTAACATTTTCTCCTGTTTGCCTCTGGTCTTTTTTTTTTTTTTTTTTTTTTTAATATATAAAAGAAATAAAATGGCCTCAGTTCTTTTTAATAAAATTTTACACATATAAACTAAGAACAAAGAACTGTTTTGACAGTGTGGAGTTCTAAGAAAGAGAAGCCCAGATTAAAGAAGCAGTAAGTGCCACCACATCTACTGCCAAAGGAACAACAGTGCTCGAGTGATATTTTCCAGGCAACCCCACGGCATAAATCTTTAATCCCACTGCCTTTCATGTGACATTTATATATAAAAACTGTTTATAGAGCAATGTAACCTTTTCCTGTGTTCATTCGGGTTTATCAGGGCCGCCAATGCTTCAGTTCTTATGCTCTGACTGCTCATAATACGTCAGCAAATATGATCAGCACATTTTGCCTTTGCTCTCACCAGAACCAAATAAGGGGCTGATGTACCAGTTACAAAACAAGGTCAATGGCAAGAAGACGAACCTCACACAGCTGGCCTCGCAGAATCCAGTGCCTGTGCAACAGTCACTGAACTGTTTTGCAGCAGGCCAGAGTGGGAATTTCTCTTCACAGCATCCATAAATTTGGACTTAATTCATCTTTGCAGAAAATTAAGGGGGGATAAATTCAATATCGTTTTAAGCAACATAAAACCGGTCCAGAAATAAATTAGTTGCTCTATTAGAAAATAACCTGCACAAGTTAGGGAATAGAATATTTTTTAGAGTCATAGGTCTGGAAAAAGGCCATTGAGAATGATTTGCCCATTTATTGAGTCAATTAGAAAATTAACTTTATAGGACTATTCAGCCAACTCTGTGAGGCTCTTGATTACAAATGACCAAAACCCAACTCAAACTAGATTTTGTGAAAAAGGGGAGTAGATTGACAGGGGTAACTAGGGAGCCAAAGACATATACTTGACCTTAGGCATCCGTGGTTTCAGACCTCTTGGAGATGCTTTCCTCGGCTTGGCTTGCCTCTCATCCTCTCCCTAAGAAGTAGCACAATGACCCCCAAGAGTTCCAGATGCATGTGGCTTTCAATGTTCATAATCACAGAGAAAGAGAAACCATCTGTCATGGCAAGAGTGCTGGGAACATTATGATATGGCTCAGTCTGAGGAAGGAACCCTTTCCTGACCTAACCACCATGCCCAGGATGTGGGCTCAGTTCCCTGAATGACCTAGCCTGGGTCATGGCTGCTTCTTCAGCAGGAAGGTGATATCAATTTCACCTGCACAACATGGTCTAAGGAGAGGTCCCTCCCAAAATGGTGGAGGGGTGACTCCCCAAAGGATGGGATGCTGGACAGATCAGAAAAAATACCTGCACACTACAGCTAGTCACTGACAGGGCTACAAATGGAACTCAGGATGTATTAGTCTGTTTTTACACTGCTCCAAAGAAATACCCAATACTCAAGACTGGGTAATTTATAAAGGAAAGAGGCTTAATTGACTCACAGTTCCACAAGGCTGGGGAGGCCTCAGGAAACATACAATCTGGCACAGAAGGTGAAGGGGAAGCAAGGAGCTTTTTAACATGGTGGCAGGAGAGAGAAGAAAGTGAAAAGCCCAGTGGAAACTGCCATTTATAAAACCATCAGATCTCGTGAGAACTCCTTCACTATCATGAGAACAGCATGGGGGAAACCACCCCCATGATCCAATCACCTCCCTCCCTCCACACGTGGGGATTACAATTCGAGATGACATTTGGGTGTGGACACAGAGCCAAAGCATATCACAGGAATACCAACTCCATGTTTATCTGTAATGGTTAATTGGTAGCTTCTACTCTCTGCCTAATTAGCGTGTCCAGTCTATGAAGCAAAAACACCAGAGTTGGTGGGTATGTGTGTATGTGTGTAACTGTCAGCGTACACAGACACATCCGTGCTTGGGTTTGGAGTAAAGAAGTAGGTTAATGCCTGGAAGCAGCTGTCTCTTTATAAGAAAGTTCATAAATGCATCACAGACCAAAAAATATTAATAGTTTGTTCTCCAGGAAGGTATGCTGCTATCTCAAGTGTTTACCTTTGAATTACAGTACTATAAGATGCAGCAGTAATCTGGGCTTTAAGGCAATGGCTGATGGGCAAACTAAAAAATGCACATATGTGATAAGGAACCCAATGTCTTGAACCATCTTTACTATCACCTGAGTTTCCCCTCCAAAACTCATGCTGGAATTTAATTGGCATTGTGATGGTTTAAAGAGGTAGGACCAGGTGAGACCTACAAAAGGTGATTGGGTGAAAGAATTCGTGGATTAATGGGTGATCAAAAGAGTGGGTTGGTTATCTCTGAGAATGGCTCTGTTATAAAAGCCAGCATGGTGGCTTCCTTGTCTTACCCTGTGATGCCTTCTGTCATGTTATGACAGCAAGAAGGACCTCCCTAGGTGTGCCCCTCAGCCTTATATTTCTCACCCTCCAGAACTGTGAGACATAAATTTTTTTTTATTATAAATTACTCAGTCTATAGTAGTCTATTATAACAACAGAAAATGGATGAATACATTACAAAACAAAGCAAAACAAAAAAGCAAACACTGGTTTGTGTTTTCCTGAGAAAAAAAAAGATGCCTCATGATATTCACATGTCTTTTACTAATAGTCCCAGCTGGAAGAAAGAAATGTAGCCAGTGAAACTTAACAAGTGAATTTTTATTAGCATTATGTAAACCTGCAAACCTCAAAACAGTTCTGCTGCTATGTGCTCCGTTTTTATTTAGTCAGGTCGCTACTTAACTGTCCTGACATTTCAATTGAGTAAAACTGTAAGAACAAACAGCAGTGAGAAGATTCCTAATCTAACATAATAAAGTTAATAAATGAACACATTTCATTTGAGCATGACACCATCACATAGCAATCCATGTGAGCGAATAAAAAAAAAGATGTTCTATCCTGGTCATCATATATCGATAGATGTTCTAGTACATGTGTATTTGCTAGAACAATAGTCCAAAGACTTTAGTGTGCAGACTTTAAGGGAGTTGTTGAACCTCAGATGGCTGGGCCATACCTGCAGAGTGTCTAATTCACTAGGTCTGTGGTGGGCCCAATAATCTGTATTTCTGGTAAGTTCCCAAGAGATGTTGATGTTGCTCATCTGTGACTACACTTGGAGAATCACTCCTCTAGACGAATCCCAATGCTAAGCTCAGATGAGTAATTATAATCTGTAGTTCAGTTGGGAGCTGAGTTGAGGCTGCCCTGGGGACATAGTAGCCAGAGTTTCTAGCAGTGGTGATGTTCCTAATTATGGCACAGGCAGAATTCCAAGAGGGAGGCATATGGATGAGCATGGGACTCCAGCTCATCTGCAGAGTAAAATGGCAGTCTTTATATCCTTGGGAAGACACATCAAGCAGTATTTAGGAAGGTTGTTAGGAATTTTGTCAAGTACTCTGGGTTTTAAGAGCAAAGTTTCAGGATTGGCTGGGAATTTCAGTGCCAATAAGGATAGAAGACTCATTAAAGGGCCTTGCGTATGTATTGGGCTCACAGGAAAGGCTGGAGCTGGAGGCTATGTGGATTCCTAAGAAGATGACCTTGACTAGGCTTAAGGCAACTAAAGATGGCCCCAAGGATGGAGTTGGTGGGATGGGATGGTGGTAGTGGTGCTAACCAAATACTAAGCCAAGTGAACACAGGATACAGACCCAATTATATCTGAAAGTTGCCTGTTCAAAGCCTGCCATGATCGGGATGAGAGCAGGCAGGGTCTATCTGGAATACTAGTTGTGGTTCTTGAGCCTTTTTTGACCTTGATATATATTAAGAAATGCAAATTACATTGCATCGATAGCACAATAGTGTGACTATAGTCAATAATAACTGTACATTTTTAAATAACTTAAAGAGTGTAATAGGATTGTTTGTAATTCAAGGGATAAATGATGGATGGGACGGGCACCCCCTTCTCTATGATGTGCTTATTTCACATTGTATGATGGTATCAAAACATCTCACATACCCCATACATATATACATCTACTGTGTGCCCACAAAAAACATTTAAAAAAAAACAAATTGTATCATGGTACACAAACACACACACACACACACACACACACACACACACACACACACACACATGCACACATAGAGTTTCCCCAAATGATACGTCCTTTACCATGTGGAATGTTCTTTATTCTATTTTAATCTATGTATTCTATCACATTCTATTACTTCATGAAGATAACAGACACCTTTTGCTATGCAGGAATTTATTTTATGACCCACTAATGGGTAGAGACCTGTAGCTGGAAAACATTCACCTAGAACTTGCAGTTGATACCATCTGCCTTGACCTACAGCGGGCACTCTCATCCTGCATGCAGCAGCTAGCACATAAACACTGGCTGTAGAACATAAAGTCATTTCCAGTTAAAAGGCCCAAGATCTTCTGACTTCACTCAACCTGCACTTCTTGGTCAGCATCCTCCATCACAGAACTCCCTGGTTTCTTGAACTTCATGCCTTGCATAATTTTTGGTTTTGAACTCTTTTGATGATCCTAACAACTTCAGGGAAGAGTCTTTCTCCTCCAGGTTTGACTTTGCAAATCCCTTCACCTAGGCTAATCCTCCTTCCTCCACCACTGAAAGCAGATTAGTGCTAGGCAAAATTATGTATTTGTATTAGTCCGTTCTCATGCTGTTAATAAAGACATACCTGAGACTAAGTAATTTACAAATAAAAAGAGGTTTAATGGACTCACAGTTCCACATGGGTGGGGAGGCCTCACAATCATGGCAGAAGGTGAAGGAGGAGAAAAGCTATGTCTTACACAGCAGCAGGCAAGAGAACATGTGCAGGGGAATTGCCCTTCGTAAAACCATCAGATCTCCTGAGACTTATTCACTATCAGGAGAACAGCATGGCGAAAACTTACCTTCATGATTCTATTACCTCCCACCAGGTCCCTCCCATGATACATGGGGATTATGGGAGCTACAATAAAAGATGAGGTTTGGGTGAAGACACAGCCAAACTATATCAGTATTTTAATTCTGTTTCCCTTCATGTGATACCAACCCAGTCCTTTTTGCTAAAAATCTGTATTTCATTTCTCCTTGTTTAATTTGTCTTTTTCTCAGTAAAATATCTGGAGCAATGATTTAAAAATTGCTTATTTGTGTTAGAAATAATAGATAATTAAGTAACTGCCAATAAATTCCAGTTGATAAGCAAGCAAAGTTACATTAGTGTAAGCAATAAAAGCATGATACTATCCAATAATGAATTATTTCTATTATCTGTGGCACCTGTAATGCAGAAAAGATGTATCTTAAACAATTAACCAACCAACCAGACAAGCAAAATTCCCATCAATCCAAGTTTCTGAAGCAAGCTTTCGTGAAAGTGACCCATAACAGATGAGATGACATGTTGATAAGCCACATTTTCAAAAGGCAAGGTCGTGTGTTTCTACAGCACTCATAAAACAAAGAGATATGCTGGGACAAGGGTAAGATGTCTGTTTCTAAGCCACCAAATTGATCTCTGACCAGAGATATTTTCTAACATTTTGGTGCTATAAAGAATATTATCACGGTAGCTAAGAAATGTCTTAGAATATGCCCATCTCCTGCCATGCTTTGATTTTCAACCAAATGGAACTTTCTTGAGTAGGATCATTTACTTTTCCCTCCCTCCCTCCTTCCCTCCCTCCCTTCCTTCCTTCCTTTCTTTCATTTTTTTTTTTTTTTTTTTGACAAGGTCTTGCTCTCTTGCTCTGTCTCCCAGGCTGGAGTGCAGTGGTGCTATTTTGGCTCAGTGCAACCTCTGCCTCCCCGCTTCAAGTGATCCTTCTGCCTCAGCCTCTCGTGTAACTGTGACTGCAGGCATGCACAACCGTACCTGGATAATTTTGTTTATTTTTTGTAGAGACAAGATCTCACTTGAAGCACGGTCTTCAAATTCCAAAGGTCAGTAATTCATGCTCTGAGAATACAAGAATAAACCGAAAGGATGGTGACAAGCAAAGACCAAGGGACATCCCTGCCTCCCGACTCCTCCCAAAGTAGCACCTGCCTCTGGTGCATACTGTAGCACCCCTCTGCCCCCTCACTGACACAAGAATGTTTTATTCACAGAAGTTTCAGAAAACTTCAGAAATCAAAAAAGGAGATCACGAGAGGAAACTGAATTTTATCCTGTGGAATGGAAGACAAATATAAAATTAAACACTTGGTCATTGATATGGTTTGGATATTTGTCCCCTCCTGATATGGTCTGGCTGTGTCCCCACCCAAATCTCATCTTGAATTGTAACTCCCATAATTCACACATATTGTGGGAGAGACCTGGTGGGAGATAATTGAATCATGGAGGGTGGTTTCTCCCATACTGTTCTCATGGTAATGACTAAGTCTCACAAGATCTGATGGTTCTATAAGAGGTTTCGCCTTTAACATGGCTCTCATTCTTTCCTCCTCGCTGCCATGTAAGAAATGGCTTTCACCTTCCACCATGACTGAGAGGCCCCCCCAGCCGTGTGGAACTGTGAGTCCATTAAACCTCTTTTTCTTTATAGATTACCCAGTCTCAAGTATGGCTTTATCAGCAGCATGAAAATGGACTAATATACCTCCAGATCTGGTGTCTAATTGTAATCCCTGGTGTTGGAGGTGGGGCGTGGTGGGAGGTGTTTGAGTCATGGAAGTGGATCCCTCATGAATGGCTCAGCACCATCCCCTTGGTGATGGAGTGAGTTCTCACTCCCAGTTCATGTGAAAGCTGGTTATGTAAAAAAGTCTGGCATTTCTTCCTCTCTCTCTCGCTCCCTCTCTCACCACGTGACATGCAGGTTCCCCTTTGTCTTCCCCCTTGATTGTAAGCCTCCTGAGGCCTCATCAGTAGCAGATGCTGGCACCATGCTTGCTGTACAGCCTGCAGAACCATGAGGTAAAATAAACCTCACTTCTTTTTTTTTTTTTTTTTTGACAGAGTCTTGCTCTGTCACCCAGTCTAGGGTGCAGTGGCAAGATCTCAGCTAACTGCAACCTCCACCTCCTGGGTTCAAGCGATTCTCCTGCCTCAGCCTCCTGAGTGGCTGGAATTATAAGCTTGCATCCCAATGCTCCACTAATTTTTGTATTTTTAATAGAGATGGGGTTTTGCTACGTTGACCAGGCTGGTCTTGACCTCCTCACTTCAAGTGATCTGCCCGCCTTGGCATCCCAAAGTGCTGGGATTACTTTCTGTATAAACCTCATTTCTTTATAAATCACTCAGCTTCAGGTATTCCTGTATAGCAATGCAAAATTGACTAACACAGTCATTTCTAGTAGGATATGCTATAAATGGGAAAATCATAGAGCAGTCTTTTAAAAAGTTGTAAAACATACCTAAGGAAGGAAACGTAGTTTGTAAGAACTTGCTGGCTGGTGGTCTGGCTTAGTCTCTACAGCCTGGAATTTACCATCCAGTAAAGTCATGTCATGCCTCTCTGGCCTCTCTTTGTATTTGTGAAGTGGGCACAAAAGGCTGTGTGTCCCTTAAATGATTCACAGGAATTTACATGAAATTATTAGTGTACCTCCTGAAAAATAATTTTTGTGCCTAAGGAATCAATGCTCTTTAAAAACAAAATATTCTTGTGATTCTCTTACGGAAAAGAGAGCCTTTACCGCCAGCTAATCAGTATCTTCATTCAGACAGACACACATGCACACACACACACACACACACACACATGCACACACACATGGTGGGGGGATCTTTTTTGGCATGCCATTAAAAGCCACAATAAATATTAGCACCTGACTGAAAAAAAAAAAGGAAAAGAATTTCACCGAAGCCTCAGAATGCTTAAATAAAGACTAAAGTGCTCTGCAGATCAAAATGATTTATTCTCAGACAATTCACCTAGAGACATTTTTCTCCAATTACTAAAGGTCTGGTGAGGGAGAATCCTTAATGACATCTTCAACAGACGATATCTTGGAAAATCCTTTTAGTTCCTCTTCGGGATCTAACCAGGGTACATACTTAGAAACTAGGAAACATTTGGCCGGCTCCTCATCAGAAAAAGAGAGGTTTAATCCCATCTAGTATTACATGCAGCTTTGCTCAAAATAAAGCAGCTGCTTGCGAACTGATTTGAGCCTTTTCCCATTTAAGCAAATCCATTTTTTGGTGTGTGTCTTCTTCAGCTGAATCTGACTTGTCAGGCTGAGAACATATGTGTCTGTCATTCCAGAAAGAATGCACATTTATTTTCCTCTCATTTAATGTTTGAACATGATCACAGTCACCAGATGGGTCAGAAAAACAATGACAGCATGGTATAAATCTTCAGAGGGTTTATCAATCTGATTGAATTGAGAAGATAAAGTGGATTTGCTAGAAATCCAATAAACTCTCTCCACTTCGAAGAATAATAAGGGTTTGTGCCAATTTTCTCCTTTATTACCATCTCTGCCCTTTCTCTTTTTATGCTGTTTTCTGTTTCACTTCCTTCGTATTACAAGACTCATTTTATTCTCTAGCGGTGTTAGGTTAGCCTCAGTCCTAGCTTAGTTAGTTGAAGAGATTGGGGGCCAATGGTGGCAGTAGGACTAGTCAGGGACTTAAAGCTGGATGAACCAGAATTTGAATACAGGCTTATCCCCCAACTCACTGGGTGGTCCTTCAGCCTCAGTTTCCTCGTATAAAAAATGAGGCAGACCTTTTCATAATGTAACAGTTAGACATTATGAATGTGAAGCATTTAAAGTGATTTCTGGCCCAGTAAAGAGTGCTTATTCTTATCTTGGACACCCAAGTTTAGGTTTGTTAGCCAGAGGTTCATTTTCTCTAAGGAGGCAGGAATTATCACCAAGAGGAGTGAAATACTCTTTACTAAAGACCTTTAACAGTACCATTGAATGGAACCTCTGTCGCTGTTCTGTGGCTCTGATGGTAGGAATTGTAAGTCCACATCTGTGATTTTCTCTAAGCATTGAAATTGAAATGTTAAATTTGCTATCACATACTAATCAGAAAATTGCTATCCATAGTTCAACATGCAGTAACTGGCAAAGTCAAACTCCAGGACTCGATTTTGCCGGGACACGGTGCTTCAGATGTCTGTCGTTTAAAAAATAAATGGCTACGTCTACCAGATAGGTTCTATTGGAACTCAGCAGAGCTCCCAGTGACCTCACCCACCACAGTAACTCCAGCAGAGGGAGATTTGCAAAATTAACCTGCTAAAGACACCTGTGGTCAAAACGCCTTCCTTTTGGCCAGTGAACTGAGCAGTTTCTAAGGTGAAAGATTTCAGCGAGCCCACTGTTCTTTATGTTTATTTTTAACTGGAGAAAATGGACACCATCTTCAGAATGATATATACAACAATAGAGGAAGATTTTAAAATTCAGTAACAAAAGGGTTGTTTTTATAATCACACTTTAAGATTTAACATTAAAAGAACAAAACCTCCTGTTTTGTTTGTTTGTTTTATTTTGTTTTTGAGACGCAGTTTGGCTTTTGTTGCCCAGGCTGGAGTGCAAGGGCGCGATCTCGGCTCACCACAACCTCCACCTTCGTGATCAGCTGATTCTCCTGCCTCAGCCTCCTGAGTAGCTGGGAGTACAGGCATGCCCTACCACGCCTGGCTAATTTTTGTATGGTTAGTAGAGACCCGGTTTCTCCATGTTGGTCAGGCTGGTCTTGAACTCCCTACCTCAGGTGATCTGCCTGCCTCGGCCTCCCAAAGTGCTGGGATTACACACATGAGCCACCTTGCCCGGCCTAGAACAAAACCTCTTTAAGGAGAGGAAATCCAAGTTGACCCATGTGAAGAAGCCAACCATGCAAAGACTGGACGTGAACATTCTAGGCAGAGTAATCCGAAGGTACATATACCCTGAGATGGGAATGGATTGGTGAGTAAGGAAAAAGAAGCAGGCAGTGTGAGGCTGGGATATAGTGGATAAGCAGGGAGAGGCATGGTGTGACAGGCGTTAGGCACCAGAACACAGGAATAGGTAGGTCCAAGCCAGGTCTTGCAATGGGGCAGCACACTACTGACTGCCTTTAGGCAGGTAATGAAGTGACTACTCTGGCAGACAGTGGATTTAGGGAGCGGCAGCCATGAGAGCAGGGAGATAAGCTAGGAAGCTGTTGAGATGGTACAGGTAAGAGATGGGTGTCCTGGGCTAGGAGGTGGCACACAGATGGAGAGAAGTGAATGATTTCAGGATATATTCTGGAAGTAGCCTTCGAATGGAAGAGTGTGCCAATAGTTTGGTTGTTGGGAGCAGAAGTGATGAGACCAAGAGAGAAAACAAGGATGACTCCTAGGTTTTCGTTTTTTCCAAATAGTGAATAATTGGTACCCTTACAGAAGCGGGGAGGTGAAGAGAAACAGGTCTGGGGATGAAAACCACACGCATTGTTTTGGCTGTGTTAGTTTCACCCTTCATGATGGTCTCTAGAGTTTAATATAAACACAGCATAGTGAAAAGACAATTCACTGCAAGTTGTAAGTTCTAATTAAAGACCAAGTCACTGAATATCACGCGTAAAGAAAAACCTAAGTTATGAAGAAAACATAGTGTAACTCGAAATGTTTTAGTTTTCCTGTCTTCCTTTTCTCCACTTTTCTTAGATCCATCTTTTGAAGACCTCCCTTCCCTGCTGGGCTTCCTTGCAGCACACCTAGGGCTTGAAATGTGCTCCCTCTTCTCTTTCTCTGCTGGGCTATGCCGTTGTCATCTCCACTAGTTCTTGGTGCCTGGCACAGAGGTGGCAGCCACAGGATGTTTTCTAAATGAAGAAGCAAATCGATGAAGATGTGCCGAGGCACCTACATCTCCACCTCTGGTCAGTCTCATTGCAGGCTGTAATCGGGAGGTGAGGGAGATTGAACGGAAGGCACCTACCAGCATCAGTTTTGTTCTGACTTGGGTTTCTGCCCTGTTCATGGCACGGAGTCCCCACCACAGACTCTAGTTTTAGTAGATGGCTATCAATTCTCTTGTGCCTAAATTCCTGCCTTGTCAACCTAGCTGCACGGTTAGGCCTCCCAAGACAAGAGCCCAGCAGGTACTTGACAGCAGAATTTGTCTTGCCCGTATTTTGTCCACTTTATGCATATATGAGCCCAGATCTGTCATGAGCTATGCTCTTTAATCTCAGACACCTTGGCCATTTTTCAGAGTGACTAAATAGTGCCTGCTCCCAAGTCCCTGTTTTCAAGCTCCATGGCCCATCAGGAAAGACCATGATTCCTCCCTGACCTCCCCTGTGATAGCTGTTTGCAATATTTATGGCTGCTGCTTGTCACTGTTTGGCCAGGATGTTCCCTCTACTTAACCATTGCTGCCCCTGGATTCTTTCCTAACCCTTACCCCAATTCATGGGCCACCTTAGGGAACATAGCTAGTTCAACTTCCTGGCATCTTTTAAAAAGTTTCTTGAGATGGAGTCTTGCTGTGTTGCCCAGGCAGATCTCAAAATTCTGTGCTCAAAGGATCCTCCTGTTCCAGCCTCCAGAATAGCTGGGGTTACAGGTGCAGGCCACTGTGCCTGGCTTGCAGGCATCTTCAACCATGCAAGCCCGCAGTTATCATTCTTCAATCTGGTCAAGTCATTAGATACAACAAATGTAATCAAACAAAACACATGGAGGAGAAAATAAAATAACTTACTGGTATAAAGAAAAACAGCAGGTTGCGGCTACGTGGCTTCAGAAGAATCTGGTTATAAGGCATGTTGTGGAGTGTATGTGCGTGTGTGTGTGTATATGTAACCTGATATATTTATCTGCAAATACTTTTATTTTTTAGTTGTTCGCCTGGCTTTCTAGGAGAAAAACTTAAACTTTGCCACCACCCTGTCATAAGTCAGTGAACATTGATTATTGAATATTGATGCTTACTAAGGAGTAAAGCACGTGCTAAGTACTAGGGATAGCAATTTCTATCCTTTCACAGTTGAACTCTTCCTATGTGCCAGGCGGTACTCTGGCTCAGGACCCATTCTTGAACGTTTTTACCCAAGATTAACACTGGAGGCTCCCTCTTTTCTAGGAACTGAGTGGGAGGGACAGATCAATTCCTTGAAAAGCTCCAGGCAATGAAAAGGTTACCTTGGCCCTTTCCCACCCTAATACAATTCAAACTCAAACAACACTAAACTAAGTGGAAGGAAGTCTAACAAAGTACTGAGTTTTTCCTGTAGTGAGTGATTATTTCAATAATTTTGTTAAAATAAATATCTACCAAAATATTTCTATTGCTTCCTCTTCTTTTTTTTTTTTTTTTTTGTTGTTGTTGTGTTGTTGCTGCCTGTCTTTTGCCAAGGGCTCACACACATTTTCCTGGCTGGTAATTTAGCATATGGTTCATGGAAGCAATAAACAAGTAAGCAGATTTAAATAAATAGTTGCAACATAAACAGCCACACCCTATATTAGAAGTATATTCAGAGTGCCAGGGATGTAAACACTGTTCTGGGTGAACACGGCACTTCCTACCCTCCCTCCTCTATTGCCTTCACATTCATATTCAGGGGTAATTGCTTCCAGATTCAGGGGAAAATGGAATGTACATGAATCATAGCTCTCAGGAAAAATAAGGTAACATATGGCCACTTAGGTTTTTGTGTGAGATGAAGGAATGAAGTCAGAAATATCCGCCTGTACTTTTGAAGTTTTGTGGGTCTTGTTATTGCAACCCTAAGGTGTGAAATGTTTGTACTGTGTCTGCAATTAAGAATTAGCATAGCTGCTAACTCAAAAGCTTCCTTTATATGCTGCTTTTTTCTTTCTTACTGAGTTTTAGCTGCACAACTTGTTCAAAGGACAGCATCAAAGGATTGCTTTATCAGTTAGTTTAGGATAATAGACTGGGGTTGAACTCTAGTCAGTAAAAGGAAACTTTTCAGACTTGGAGTTAAAGTTCAATCTGTTATTCTTGGCATATGGCCCAAGAGGGAAATAGAATTTATGGAAGAGACTTGTTTGCTGGACGGCTATATGATCCAACAGTTGCTATGAAGAGATCACAGAATGGAATGATCAAATGAATGTTCACACACTACTGACAGCATGAAAAGATTTCACTTTCCTCGCATGACTTCTTTCTTTAAGCGCCGTTCTTAGTGCTCCTTCAATATAGTGAAATCTCACTCATTGTGAGTGAAAGAATAAATGTCTTCATGTGGGTTCAATTCTGGTGTTCATTAGGTTATAGTGATCAGTAATGTATTTCCACTGGGAACACATGTTTCTGCTTCATGTTGCTGGTGATTACTTGGCACTCATATTGGATTAGTAAAGATTTCTTCCTCTCTCGCGTAAAGACAAGAAAGAAGTTGTGTCTGGTGTCACTTGTGGAATGATTGGGAGCAGTGGTCAGCTCAGGTGGCGCTGGATGCTCATCCTGGGCCTCGGGACCTTGACAGTGGTCTTCCTTGCTATGAAGAGTGGTGCTCTCATAATCTTAGTGCCAAAGAGGAGGGAGTAGGAAGAGGGGTAGAAAGAGAGGGGGAGAGAAGAGAAAGAGGGTAATGGGGTATAAAACTTTGTAATGGATGAGCACGCTCCTGCTTCATGATCCATGGGCAGTGTCTGCAGCTGTTGAAAGGAAGTCATCCGTAGACACCACCCCGCTGCTCCTGAGTGGGGCCGTGCTCTCTGTTTCTCAAATGGAGCCCAGCCAGCCTGTGCTTGTGTGAGTGTGCTTGTGTGAGTGTGCTTGTGTGAGTGTGCTTGTGTGAGGGTTGGAGGCTGGTTGGTGTCTGCAGAGTGACACCACTCTGACCTCTATAATTTTCTTACATCCAGCCACCTTGTCTGGGATCCCCTGACCTCTCTCAGGTTTGTGTCTTCTTATGCCACGCTGGAGAAACCTTCTGGTGTCTGGCAGACTCCTGCAACACTTATCCTTCCTAATCTATTATTTAGGTATGGTCATCATTTCAAAAGTATTGTCTTACCACTATCACTTCCTTTTCTCTATCATTTAGTAGAGCTGATGGAGAAAGACTAACAATAAACGTGGCAGTGCAAACACAAATATATCCAGAGATGATAAACTCTATTCATGGGAAGATAGTTAAAAACTATCAATTGAAAGATAACAAATGTGGTTGAAATCCAATTGCTCAAACATGTAAGATTGTAATAACTAACACTCCTAGAGCAATGTTCTGAGAGCTTTGCTTATATTAATGCATTTAATCCTCACAATAACTCTATAATCCTGGTACAATTATTATATTCATTTTTGTTTTTACAAATGAGAAAACAGAAGCACAGAGATATTAAGCATTTAGCCCAAGGTTATACAGTTGGTAAGTCCTAGACCTGAATTTGAGCCTAGGCATTCTTGCTCCAGAGTCTGTGTACCTAATACATATGGGTATAACATGCACAGATCTAAGCATGAAGAGACTGTGTGTGACAGAAAACTACATGAACTTCAATGTAGAAGGCTCTGCTACAGTTCACATAATTAATTTGAGTCTCAATGTCCTCATTAAACATGAGGGATGACATGCTTGCTCACAAAGTCTGTGTTCAAAGAAAGCTTTCATAAGAAAACACTTAAGTCTAGGCCTGGTACAGAATGTGTGTGCAATAATGTTTTCTTCTTTCCTCTTCTGTCTACACAAGTACCCGATGCATCAGATTCAGTCTTCAGGTATATTGCTGCTCGGCCTAGACAATATTATTAGCATCTGCTGTTAGGTGTTAATTCCTCATTTATTGTGGCACATGTATACCATGGAATACTATACAGCCATAAAAGAATGAGGTCATGTCCTTTGCAGGGACATGGATGAAACTGGAAACCATCATTCTCAGGAAACTAACACAGGAACAGAAAACCAAACATCGCATGTTCTCACTCATAAGTGGGAGTTGAACAATGAGAACACATGGACACAGGGAAGGGAACATCACACTGGGGACTGTTGGGGGGTGGGGACCAAGGGGGAAGGAGAGCATTAGGACAAATACCTAATGCACGCACAGCTTAAAACCTAGATGACAGGTTGACAGGTGCTGCAAACCACCATGGCACATGTATACCTATGTAACAAACCTGCACGTTCTGCACATGCATCCCAGAACTTAAAATAAAATAAAAATTTAAAAAGAAAAAAAAATTAAGTGCAGCATACAGAATAATGCCCCCTCCAAAGATATTCACGCCATAACCCCTAGAACCTGTGAATATTTTAGCATCATGTGACAAAGGGATATTGCAGATTACTTTAAAATAGGGAGATTATTCTGGATTATTCAATATAATCACATGGACCCTTAAAGGGAAGGGAGAAGCATCAGAGAGAAATACAGCAGAAGAAGAGGCAAGGGAGAGCCAAGGCACGAGAGGGGCCTCAGTGCATCGATGCTGGCTTTCAAGATGAAGGAGGTCATGAGCCAGATGGCCTCTTTTGCATTAGTCCTCAGTTTACGTCTAGAAAACAAACAGGGACCTTGGTTTTGAAGTCACAAGGAACTGAATTTGATCAACAGCCTGAGTTAACTTGAAAATGGGTCCTTCCCCACAGTTTCCCAAAAGGGACACGGTCCTGCTGACACCTTGACTTCAGCCTATAAGACTCTAAGCTGAGGGCTCTCCCTGAGCCACAATGTATTACACCTGGACCTTGGATTTACAGAATTTGTGAGATAGTAAATGTTTTAAGCTGCCAAATTTGTGGTAATTTGTTACTGTGACAATAGAACACCTTCTATTGCAGGTACCTACCTTGTCCCAGAAACTCTGCCAGTTACTGGGAATATAGCTGGGACCTAGACAGACTGATACCCTGATATCTAGGACACGAGCTCACCCGAATGCGGTGTTCGGCGGAGGCCAGTTCTTTCCTGATCCTGCTTGATGGTAGTTCCTAAAGCAATTTTCTTGCCAGTGTGTGCCTCAATCTCCACAACTGTAAGACAATAGTAATTGCACAGAGCTTGTCTCTGGAATTGAGGTGTAAAGACTTGTGAGCTATTGTCCATTTAGTCCTTGGATGACCTGTGAAAACTTAACTGCCTGCTGATGCTGAAATGCATCTCCCACAAAATGTAGTTGTGTCCCTCTGCTCATAGATGTGGTCTGCAAAGATGGTACCTCTGGCTCAGGCGGGAGCACTTATTTAATCGAATAAATTAGCTGTCCAAATTAGTTTTTGAAAAAAAATTCCCATGCGGGTCTTTTCTTAGTGTGGTCCCTTTTGTAATTCTTTGGACAATGGTAATCATCAGATGAAAAAAAGAATTAAAGTGGAAAAGACAACAGAAGAGTTCTCACTGTACTAACTGCAGACAAATTTGAGATCATCAGACAATTAGTTGCAACAAACCCAGGTCACATACAAACAAATGCCATTATGTAAAAATATAAAATACTTCCCTCAGCAAACAACCTTAAGAACTGAACAAATATTTAGATTTGCCAGCATCTGTTGAAAATCTGTATAAATCGTCTCCAATAAACTGAACAATGCTTAAGAAACACTTGTGTTAAATAACCTGAAAAGAAATAATTTGTATTTACTGAAGAATTATGTAAACCAAAGCCTCACTTGCCTCAATATAATCTTATATGGAGAATTTACCTCCTGGGATAGGCTTTTTCTAGTCATCTTTTCTAATTTATTATACTTGTAAGTCTGTCATCATATGATTTATTTTCTTTAGAGTCCTGAACACTGTCTGACATTCATCTTATTTAAGTATTTTGCTCATTGTCTCTTTATCTTCTAGAACATGAACTCTTTGAGGGCAAGGCCTTGCCTATCGGTGAGATGCTGTTTATGTTCCATCTGGTACCTACCTGAATTTTCCTCTAGAAAATCCTCAGCCTTCTTCTGACCATTTATTCCCAGGGAAGCAGATGTCATCCTGAACTTCAGTCTTTTTTATCCATATATCTGCTTTTAAATTTTAAAATATTTAACTGACAAGTAAAGATTGGATATATCCAAGTAGTGCAATGTGATGATTTGATAAATGTACACATTGTGTATAATGATTGCCACAGTCAAAATAAGTAGCACATCCATCATCACCCATGCTGTATATTATATTAGCTCTCCAGAACTTATTCATCTTATAGCTGAAAATGTGTAACCTTGGATCAACATCTCCCCATTTCTCTCACCTCTCATCCTCTGTTCTACTCTCTGTTTCTATGAGTTTGACTCTTTTAGATTCTGCATACAAATGAGATCATAGAGTATTTGTCTATTTCGAGGTTATTTCACTTAGCATAATGTCCTCTAAGTTCATCTATGTTGCTGCAAATGGCCAACTTTCCTTCTTTTTTATGGCTGAATATTTCATTATATGTATGAA
Source organism: Rhinopithecus roxellana (assembly GCF_007565055.1). NCBI lineage: Eukaryota > Metazoa > Chordata > Mammalia > Primates > Cercopithecidae > Rhinopithecus > Rhinopithecus roxellana. The sequence goes on from NC_044562.1 coordinate 22,801,170, forward strand.
CCACAATTTCTTCATTCATTCATTCATTCATTCATTCATTCATTAATAGGCACTTAGTTTCCACGCTGTGGCTATTATGAATAAGGTCTTAATGAGAGTGCAAATGGAAATAAAAATATCTCCTCAAGCTACTGATTTCCTTTCCTTCAAATATCTATCCATTGTATGGCAGTTCTATTTTTAGTTTTTTGAGGAAACTCCATAATGGCTGCACCAATTACCTTCCCACCAAAAGTGTTAAAGAGTCCCTTCTTCTCCACATCCTTGCCAACAATTATTAACTCTTGGTTTTTAAAAAAAATAGCCACCAGACTTCAGCCTTGAAAGCATTTGCATCCATGGCCCAAAGTAGTCAGCACATTCCATCCCACTGGCTAGGAGGATGGATTTGTTACAGGCACATAACCAAAGTCATACCTATCAGGATGAAAACGATTCAATTTTGGGACTTCTGTTTGAGCTTTTCCACTGGGTCTTAAGCCTGAGAGGAGGTGGGGCTAGAGCTTCTGTTGCTATTTTACCTTTACATTGGCTTTATCAAAATGGTTGAAAGGCTAAGCCCAGAGATAGAGGAAAAGTGAATCTGATGGTATAATGTGGGCCCTAAATCCTGCCGTGTTCATTTCAGCACTGACCGTGGGATTTTTACTTATGGGGCAAATATATATTTTTCTCCATTTGAATATCTCCAATTGATTTATAATTGATAATCCAGAGAAAACAGAGAAGCGTAAAGTACTATGGAATAATTGCTTTGCTAATCTGGGAACAAAATTTCTATAACTTAATTAAAAAATTGTGTGTGTGTGTGTGTGTGTGTGTGTGTGTGTGTGTGGTGTGTGATGTCTATCAGCTGCCCACCATCCTTTGTCTTAGGGTCTAATTCATTTAGAAAACTCAAGACAGGCGAAATGAAATAGTATATTAGCTATTCCCTAAAACAGCAAGTAAAATCTTTGACTTGTGGCTTTGAAAACAACATCATTTCTATTGTACCCAAGTTGGCAGCTCTAAACCCATTGGGTAAGAACTTTCTACTCTTCTTATTGAATACCATCAGCCTTAATGCAGATTATTAGTAAGGCAGATTATTTTGAGTTCTTGTGATGTTTCAAATTATGAAATTTGAAACTGTGATATTTCTAATTATGTTCCTATGTGTTTGGGCTACTATTGGATATCCAATGAATGCAATTTATTTAAAAATCCCAACAAAACTGGACCAAAAAGCTCTAAACATAGTTACTTTATCAATATTCTCTTAAGGACGACTAATTGACTGATGTATTGACATGAGAGGATCAAGACAGCTGCACTGCTGGGCATCCTGGTGGCCATGAGGGGCTGCAGTCATTAACTGGTGCTACAGCTCAACCTGTGGACCAGTGAGTTGTTTTTGTTCAAAATTTTAATGTGAAGAAAAAGGAGGAGGAAGAATAGTATATCTAGAGAACTGTCTAGAAGCAAAAAGGCAGACTTGAAAGAAGAAGAGTTTTAAAGCACGAGGATGAAAATTAAGAATTTGTATCATCAGTCTTGCTCCTGAACATCCACTGGGAACATACTGCTATTTTATTAGTGAAAACGTTTTTTTTTTGGGTCTGGTCATAGATAGGAGCAAGAGAAATCACTTGAAAGTCCAGGCCTTGGTAACTGTGAAAAATTTATAGAGAGAAAAAAGGCAAAAATATATTACATGGACAGACATTTAGAATATACATCCAATGGACTCAACCAAAACTGAGTGCTTTCATCCTGAAGGCAGTCACAGCAAACACAACTGGAAAGCATCACAAGTACCTTCAGCAAATGTCTAAAAATAAGTCCAAGATTTTAGACTTGAGATCCATGTAGGATCAAAAAGATCCAGTCTGAGCACAGTGGCGCACGCCTGTAATCCCAGCACTTTGGGAGGCCGAGGTGGGTGTATTGCTTGAGGCTAGGAGTTTGAGACCAGCCTGGTCAACATGGCAAAACCCCGTCTCTACTAAAAATACAAAAATTAGCTGGACGTGGGGGTGCGTGCCTGTAATCCCAGCTGCTCGGGAGGCCGAGGCATGAGAACAGCTTGAACCCGGGAGGCGGAGGTTGCAGTGAGCTGAGTTCACCCTACCGCACTCCAGTTGGGCAACAGAGTGAGAGTCTGTCTGTCTCAAAAAAAAAAAAAAAAAAAAAAAAAAGAAAAGAGATCCCAGAGACAAGGATAGACCGAGGTTTCAGAGGAGGACTGTCCAAACACCCAGCAAGCACTGGAGACCTGGGCCCAAGAAGACCTGTGTTTCTTTTCCCTTCTAAGGAAAAGAACTTGGGTGAAGGAAAAAAAAAAAAGAAAGAAAAGTCATTAATCCAGTTAATCCAAAATTAAAGTATCAAGAATGACTCAACACTGAGCCAGTAAATAACCAACGTAGAATTTTTTCCAGTTCCATACATATAACAGGAGTTAAATGACTCCTGTTTCAGAGAAGGAAAGCATAAATGAGGGTCGCTGTGGAAATGTTTCCTTTACCTGTCAGACCCTAGGCTTGGTCAACAGAAGGTAGACAGCTCAAGAAAATCCACTGTGAAGAAACTGCCAACACAAACAATCTGACAAAGTCTGGCAATGAGCAATAAGAGGGAATTTGAATAGGTGGATGGAGTAATTGGGAGTTGGCAATAGGCAAACAGCAGAGGTACAGAGAAGCAGAGGGTCTCAGATAGACAGAATTCAGGACTCCAGAACTGAGAGTTCTGGCTCAAACAAAGCAAGAACACTTTGTCTAAAAAAACCTGGAGTAAGGAATAAGACACTTAGAATAAAAGTCAAATATGAGACAATTGGATAAATATGTGATGTCTAGATCTCAGGCATAAGGCAGGACATCTGTCTGGCCAGGCAGGGATCTCTTGAGCACTGATTTTGTGCTCTTTTGAACCTAGGGTGAAGTCAGTCTGCTGTGAGAAGCTGTGAAATCCCACATCTGAAGATCAGATGGACATGTGGGCAGAGAATACAGTGAAGCTCATTTCTATCTTTATTCCTCAAAATCTGTCCTTTGTCTTTCTCTCCTAACTCTCCTTGGTTTCAACTTCCTCATGGCCTCAGTATATACTGAGACCTTTTCCAGCTCTCTTTCTGTATGTATATAAAAATAGCTATTAAAACCTGTCTTCAGAAGTTCCTGGGATGTGGGCTGTTTGCGGCAGCCACAGCAGAGGACATAATTATGAGACCTCAGGTCATCTAGGAAGCTATCTTCAGGACTATATTGTAGGAGATTAATGATTCGTGTGATCTCATCATTCATCCATTCAAAGCATATTTATTTAATGGAACCAGTGAAATCTCTACTTTCCTGGAATTTACAGCCTATAACTACAGTTCCATTCCTTAGTCTCAATCTCAGAGACATTTCAGATTCAGTGTGTTCTGAAGTCACATCATATAATGAGAAAACACAATTTCTTGTGTAGTATGGTGTGTCTGACTTATTGCATGTTTCAATAACTTTTCATTAAACAAACAACTTTTTGATTTCAGGAAATAGCTTAGTAAATAACAGTTTCCATGATCTAGTCACCTGACTTGACTGAATTAAACTGCTCTAACACCTTCCAAACAGTCCACAAATTGGTAATGTACAAGTAAAAAAAAAAAAACTGTAAGTGCACAATTTTACATTTCTTACAGCTCTATGTTCCTTATGTAGAATGTAAATAATTAAAAATAATAAAATTTTACTACCCAGAGATAATCACTGTTAATCACTTATAATTATCTGGTATATAGCTTTCCAGATTCTCACACATATATGTTGATGGTCAGTAACTATTTCATGTTTTGCTTTTTATCTATTATATCATAAATTACCTTTTCATATTAGATGTATTTCTGTAGTATAAATTTGATGGCTACCTACAATCCCATCTTACAGATGTGCTGTAGTTTATAATCTCATATCACTTGAATATAGCTTGTCACAAGTATTTTCACTGTTACAAATAATGCTACAGCAAACATCTTATATCTTTGTAAGTATTTATGACTATTTCTTCTAGGACAAATTCTTAGGAGAACTTATAGGTTAAAGGATATGTAAAAATTTTAACATTTTTGCTATTTATGTTGTCAAATTTAACTCCAGCAAAATTTTCCCCCAAAATTACAATCAGGAATCAATTCCTTATTATGTTATGAATCTGGCTACATGAGTTCTTCTGATAAATGATGCAACTAGTTATTAAATCTTCTATTTTCCTTCCATTGCATGAATCCTGCCTTTAACAAATGAAGTACACAATTTCATATTCAGAACTAACACCTGAAATTCTAGAGGTTCGGTCCTATTAATTCATTTATAATTGTGTACTAGATAAAACTATTGCTGAAAATGTATTTAAATGTATCAAGTGGCCTGAGTCCTAATGTCAGGTTAATCTCATGTTAGTTGGACCTTTGGATTGAGGTGGAACATGGAGGATTTTTTAGCTCAAAAGAGCTTTAAGAAGTGCATGTTTTCATAATAGTTCTGGTACAAGAAGCTTTGTTTCCTTAGGCATCTGGAGAGACAGCAGATGAGATGGGTGGCTACTCCCTCTCCTTCTATTGTTCTTCCTGAACCCTGTCGAAGCCAGAATTTTATGAAACTTCAGAATGTGGTTTATGGGACCTCTTTTCTTGCTTTTAATTTTAAATTCCATTTGACATATCTTTAAATGGTCTTCCTAACTTCTCAAAGATGACTATGTCCAAAGAGGTTTGATTTCTTCCAATATTGTCTCAGAAATGTCAGTAGTATTCTGTCCTGGAAAGACTCACTGTCTGATGGGGAAAGGTGGTAGATTAAAGAGGCTTATGAATACTTGGCTGCTCCCCCTTCAAGAGGTACATTCTTACTACCTTGTCCCAGGCTTGGATGGCTTTGTGACGTGCTTTGTTCAATAAAAAGTGAAGGTCGTGGTACTATCCAAGTTCTAGGCTCAGCCCTTAAGAAGACTGGCAACTCCCACTTTTTTTCTCTTGTGCAGCTGCTGTGCTGTAAGAAGCCCAAGCTCAATCACTGAGTGATTAACCAGCATGTGGAGAGAGGCCTTAGACGATGAGATGTCATCGTTGATGTTTTGCTCTCAGCGTCTGAATGCAGCTACATGAGTGACCTCAACTACTACAACACTTAGCAGAAGAATGGCCCTGCTGAACCTGGTTGGCCCATCAATTCATGAAAACTTTTAAAAAATGCTATTGTTTTAGGCTAGTAAGTTTTGAGATGGTATGTTACATAGTAATACATAACTAAAACAAAGATAGACAAATAAGTGTGCAAGTTCAATTCACTGGCTATAAAATAGACAAGTGAGAGATCATAGGTGGCTGTCTACACTTATATGGAGGAATCAGAAAAGGCTTCCAAGGAGAAATGGTATTCTACTTGAACTTCGAGAGATGAAAATGTTTCTGGACAGATGAGGGGGAGTCTCTTCTGTGGAATGAATATTCCAGAAGATGACTTGGAGACCAGGAATAACATGACATTCTCAAGTGAACTGATAACCTAATATTGACGATGGTTGTAATTTGATGGCTTAGAGAGAAACTGTGTAAAATCAGGAGGAATAATCACAGGAATACCATACTTGTCTTTCTTTTGTATCATGTTACCAGGAGAGAAGACCTTGTAATTGACACATTTCACCTACCTACATTCTACAGTGCCAACATTTTCTGAAGGACTAATGAGACAAAAGGAACTGCATTTGTTGAAAGGCAGCGTCTGATCCTCATTTACTATTCTAACTAAATGATTAATTCATTCCAGAAACAAAAACAAAGACATAGTCATATTATAAACATGAATTCCTCAAGAAACCCGTCTATGGACCACCTAGGAGGCACTTGGGAACACCAGTCAGGATCGGTTTGGGCAAGATTATGAAGTGGTTGGAGTTTATCTTGGTGTTCCCAGGCTCTCATTTTTGTGTCTTTCAATCTGCTTCATGTCTCAGTAGCACTAGGCTCTCCACTTTTCTGTGAAAATCTGCTTCTCAGAAGAGATCAGATACACGTGTTCTTACTTAGAAGCATGATCCCCAGAAGAGGGCTATTGTTTCCAAGAAGGATATCCATTTTACTTCTGAGAAGACAAGGTTTTAAGCTACAGGAGTGATTCTGTGATGGCGTATTTTTTTAAAAGTAATTTAGTGTGAAAGAATTTGCAGACAGGGAAGGGGAGAAAACATGTTGGCTTCTCACTTCCCCTCTAATCACGTCCTGAATTAACAGACTGCTTATTCTTTTAGAGTGAATCCATTGGACGAGTCATTAAAGGGAGTTTGCAATGTTTAAGCCAAAAAGCCAAATGTTGTGGGAGATACAATAGTTATAATAAAACCAGTCCCCACCCTCAAACATCTCACTGTTTAGTAGGAGAGGGAAGAAACAACAACTGATAACAATAAAGTAAGGCAGAATAAATCACAGGTAAAACATATACAAAATACTATATGAGAGCACCTCAAAAGAAGACAATGATTTCTAAATGATGAAAGTTATGAAAGTGGACTAGTGGTCAGAGGTGGGTGGGGATAGGGAAGGGCAGGAGGAAATGTGTGGCCAGTACTGTCAACCTTACATAGCATGCATTGGAAATTGGAGGCCCATAAAGGTAAATAACTTCCCAAGGTAAACTAGTTAGTGACTGGCATGGCAGGAACTTAAGGAGAGTGAAGGAGTGTGGAGGGATGTAGTGGAAAGTGGTGTAGGGATCACATTTTAATTCTGTGCTAAGGAATTTAATTTAATATTCTGGGAATAAGGGGAGCTTTTGAAGGTCTTTTGTTTGTTTGTGGGTGGAGTGTGTTGCTGGGTGAAATAGACATGATAGATACATAAAGATAATTTACTTGATATTGTGAAGGATGAATTAGAAAGAAAAGAGGTTGCACTCAGGGAGACATATTACAGTGACTCATCCACCCATTTATCTACCTTTCAACAAAAATTTAGTCAGAATCGACTGTTTCCCAGGCATTACAAAATATTATGGCAAGAATCCGGTGAAAGAGTGTGAGATAAGAAAGTGAGTGAGCTAGAAAGTTCACAGTAGTGATTTAATGTAGGGCTGGGACCGTCCTTCTTATGTCTGCCATTTGGTGTTTTTCTCAAATGTAGGCATGGTCTTTTCATCACTGTCCAAGTTACCTCTCTGTAAGCCACTGGCTTCCTGGCTTTGTATCATCTTATCTGGGAAAAGACCTCATGGCCACTGGCTTGCTGTAAGAAGGAGGGGTGTGGGTGATGGGGAGGCTCTGGGAGAAGCATCTGGGCTCTGGCAGCCAGTATTGGATGGAAGTGGAGATTCTGAATCCAGAGCATCTTCTCTGAAGCCCAGAGGGAGCAGAGCCTTCGACATATCCTCTCCATCTCACTCACTTTTCCCTCCCCGATAATACCTTGTGATTTTTCTTTGAATGTCTTGTTCCTAGGACTTGCTCTCTCTGCAGATTTATAGGGACCTAGCATTTGGACTGAGGATCAAAGAAATAGTACACAATGAATGTCTAAATACAAAAATGTACCCCAAAACATCTAAATCACACATGCAAATGATGCCAGCTTTTATCAGCTTTGAGGAATGCTCTCTCTTCATTAGTGCTACCTGAAAATGCAGTCAAAGAACCAGGATGGTGTTGATCAAAGGGGCTATCTCAGCTATAGGGGCTACAGGTCACTAAGGAGAGTGAGGAAGGTGGCTAGTGCGTTCCAGGGTGTGAATTGAAGGGGAAAATGGTGGGGTGAAGCAGTCATCCAAAGATCTTCAGGGCTTTTGCCATATTACCAGTTTGCATTTATTTCTTTCAAATATGTTGATGCTCTTGGTTCTCTTTTACCATCTGACCTTACTTTTCTACCCTTTCTTTAAAATGAATAGTATATCCAAATTTGTGTCCTTTTTGCATAATTATTGATTCTTCTTTAATCAGATTAATGTCTTTGTTAAAAAATAGACTATTTTTAGAGCAGTTTTTTTTTTTTTTACATTTACAATAAAACTGTGTGGGAAGTAGAGAGATTCCGCATATACCCCTTGCCACTACACACTCGCAGCCTCACCTGCTATTAACACCCTGAATCACATTGGTACATTTATTACCATGGATGAACCTACATTAACACCTCATTGTCACCCAAAGTCCGTAGTTTACATTAGTGTTAGTGTTTTACATTCTAAGGTTTTAAACAAATATATAATGACATGTATCCACTGTTATAGTGTCATGCAGCATATTTCACTGTCCTAAAATTCCTCTGTGCTCTGCCTATTCATTCTCTATCTCCAATTTCTGGCAGCCAGCGATCTTTTTACTATCCCCACAGTTTTGCCTTTTCCAGAATGTCGTAGAGTTGGAATCATACAATATGCAGCCGTTTTAGACTTGCTTTGATTACTGTTTCTTTTAAAGTACAAAGTGATCTTCTTTTGTCTCTAGTGGAACTATCTTTACTTTGACAATGTAAGCTTAGGAGAAGATTTTTTTTCTGGGCTCAGTTTAACAAACTACAGGAATATAGGAAGCGATGTCCTTCATACAAGCATTTTGTTCCATGGTGCCATCAAAAGGGATGCAATTATATTATCATGCTCTAAAATTAGACTTACCTTGTCAGTTAGGAAACAACATCCTAAGTGGAAGAGTCGCTATGTGTTTGAGATCAGAACTTCATTGGAACTGTCTCTCCCATGGCCAGAAGACATGGATCTTGGGTATGTATTTAGTAGTTTATCTCACTAATAACTGAATCATCATTTTTTTTTGCTTTCCATTTGGTTTTGGGTAAATGCTTCCTCGATGGCCCACAACAGGTGTTCCATTGAATTGGAAGATGAGAGACTGCCATCTGGCCAGTCTGGGCTACTCACACCATTGAACCAGCAAATCTGAAAGGGGTTACTCTAGTAGCCAGTGTGAGTGACGCTGAGGAAGTTGGATTGTTACTCACATTGGGGACAAATAATATGTCTGGAACCTAGGAAGTTCTCTGGGGTTGCCTCTTAGTACTTTCATAGCCAGTGTGAAAAGTTAATGAAGAACTAGAGTAACTATAAAGAGGCTGGACCACTGAGTATTTAGACCCTTCAAGAAGGTTCAGATCACCCACCATGCCAATACTCCCAGTTCGCTGAGGCCCCAGTTAGGGGCAAAGGAAACTTGGAAAGAATAATGAAAGAAGGAAGTGACAAATTCCATTATGGCCTCATGTCCACTTAGGGTCACAGGAAATACACATGTTGTTTCTTTGTTTATTTTGTTTGTATTATCTGTTATCTTCTTGCCTCTTCTTTCTTTCACTATTTTATACAAGTTTTGTTGGAGGCTAACTTTACAAATTAGTATTTGGTTAAAAGTCAATTCAGAAAGGACTTTGGCTGGATTCAAGGAGTAATTGACATAGTACCCAGATGGATACAAAGACTCTCTGGACTTGTGTCTCCTCATTTAAGGAAGAGAATGAGAATTCCTTTATTTGTAGTAAGAATAGTTGCATCTTGTTAGGCTGAAACACAAAGTTGGTTTTATCACTGTACAGAAGTTAAAATAATAGAAGGATATTCACGGATGCTCAGTACCCAAGGGTGTGGACAGTGCCTGCTTCTTCATGTTACCTCTTAGCTCCAGATCTACCCCTTTACACTCAACTGAGTGTTGCTTGGCTAGGACTGTGCAAACCATATTTCTGTTTAGCTAGATGGCTCCTGGTTATGCTCTGCTAATAGGGGACACTAGATGGGGGTCTTAGAGGCTAGAGGAGATAAAGAGAGACTGCTTCTTCCAAGATGCTTCTAGTACCTGTGAAAATGACTCTGGTTATGCTTCTTCAGTTCATAAGTGAGAGAGCCTTCCTGGAGCAGCATGAGAGTCCTGCTTGTAGCATTTGCAACAATTGCAGAGCACTCCTCATCTGCCCCTCAGGGACAAAAGCACCTGATGAGCCATGCCTTTTTCTCAGGGGTCTGTGTTTCTTCTGCAGGGCTCCTCTCCAAGATTCTAGAAATTTAAATTCTAATCTTTATTTCTCCCAGCCCTTGGGGTGGTAGCTGTTTCCTGCAGCTGCTACCTCTCTGATACTTCAGCACTCTCTTTCTGGCTTTTCAGTTTTCTAAGTAGATGAGGAGTATCAAGGAGATGATTTGGAAATATAAGTAGAGATTTTCTGTCTGAAAAATGAACTAAAACTAATCTATGGACCTGTTGGTCCTGTCAATCTCCATTTGCTGCAAATATACTAGCTACCTGAGATTACTAATAAGCATCTCTCACTGAGACGGATGAAGCCAATGTTTTCATTGTTTACCTAGTAAAAAATTTTATGCTATACCCTTTCTGCTCTCTGCTGACTGGACTCTGACTCTGAAATAGTCATTAATAAGATGGAGCTTGGTATAGAGAGATCAATTTCAAACAGGACATTGTCAATCCCAAATTCGAATGTCACCACCCAGGATGTACTAACCTTTGCATGCACAGATGAGCGATGAGGTGTTTTTGTAAGTTAGAGTCCTCTGAAGGAAACAGGGGGTATGATGTCTGCTCTGGTCCGTTTGTAGGGTTGTGGGGAAAACAGAATACAATCGTGCAGTAAGCAATGTTTGGTCAGTCTTAAAGAGCTGCACACACGTCAGGGACTGGGATCGCAAAAGCTAAAGACATTCTTCAATGAAGACATTGGCCTCATCTGTCTTGCTGAGAGGTGCTTATTGGTAACCTCAGGTATCTGGCACCCTTGCAGCTAATGGAAATTGAGAGGACCAACAGGTCCATAGATGAGTCTCAGTTCTTTTTTTAGATAGAAAATCTCTACTCATATTTCCAAGTGAACCGTACCTCCTCCCAATTGCTACTTCCAAATGTTACCCATGTTCTATTTTAGTCTCTCCCGGTTATGATAAAAATGTCAACATGATTATTGTTGCTATTTTACTTATATATTTTTGATTAAACCTGGTCTTCTTATGTCCTAAAGCATGCTGAATTGGCTTACTGTAGGGGCCTGGATTCTAATTCCATTTCTACCTGTAAACTAGTTATTTTACCCTTCCTGGGCTCCATTCCCTCATCTGCAGATTGGAAATAATCAGTCTTGTCCTGTCTGTCTCACGGGGCTTTTATACCCATACAGAAGTGTTTTGCAGATTCAAAGGTGCTCTCAGGGATGTTACTACTTACTATTGTTGGTAGTGTTTATGGTCATGGGAATTTAAGAAAATTTTAAAAAGATCTTGTAAGCAGTGTCTGGAAATAGCACCTTATGGATTAGCATTAAAATTTGCTATTTCAAATCCTTTCCACTGCTGTACATTAAATATATACTAGTAAAATATGTGGTATTAAATTTCAACAAAGCATTAATTTCTGGAACAAGATCAGACTCTTCAGCATATTTCCAGGCAGTTTTGATCCCATGAGTTTGTCCTAATACTGCAACCACTTGCTTGTGTCTGAGAGAGTGATTACATGTAAGAAACATTCATGCCTCAAGGAAGAAAAGACTGACAAATGAACACTCAGAGATTCCAGAACCAGGAACAACTGATTCCAAGGTTTTAAATATCAGAGACTTATATGCTAGAGGAGACATGCATGCCAGAGATGCGAAACAGTAGTGTGGAAAATACCACAGCCCAAATTATTTCTTTAATGGTCTCCAAAATAAATGGTTGCCAACCAAACCATACTTGCCATACCTTTTTCTTTTGGCTACTGTTTTGAGCTGCTTCTAGACACAAAAGGGAAAAGGAGAATGAAGTCAATTATCTGCAGAACTCATGCTAACAAGCAGTAAAGGCTTATTACATACTGACTACTTCATAAAAATCAGTTATGTCTGACTTATTTGTGTTGGCTGTCTATATTGATTAGATTCATTGGAGAATTGCTAAACAGTTGAAAGATGAAAGGATATAGTTCACTTAAGAAACAATGCAGACATTGTTTGTTTGTGTGTATGTGTGCTTGTGTGTGTGTTGTCTTTATTTCCACTGTAGAGCTGTTTAGATTTAATAAGACAATAGAAACAACTCCTGCCAAAATAACATACATGACATGGTTAACAAATAGTGAACCTCAAAGTCACATGCCAAGCTGTCTCTTCATTGAAAAGGCATATATGTTCATGCATAGAAGCAAAAGCAAATTACCACTCCCTCCTGGTGAATTATTGGATGGCTCTCCAGTTGTGAGCCTGTGAAAATCATAAGGAACTAATTTTAGTTTTTTATTAGATTTTTCCCAGCTAGATTACAAATAGTTTATAGATCTCCCTAAATCTTTGCCAAATTATTTTCCACTTTAAAAAGAATATTGTCATTTAAGGCTACTGTCTCAGATGGTGTTTCCTGTCACTCAGAATTGCAGAGTTCAGACTTCTCAAAATCATTAAAGTGCCAGTGATTCACCACAAGACTCTTGTTTGTGTCTGCTGATATAAGACTGTTAAAGAACATATGGCTTTTTAGGTATTTTACTTCTTAGCCATACATGGTTTTCTAGTGAGTTAGTTCTTTTTCCATCAGCCTTGATGTGGTCTGGAAATGTGATTTGTAGCATAGCATATAACTTATAACTGAGGACATCTTTTGTACATACTCTTGTGTCTCAGGGTTAAATGAACTCTCCGATGAAGGCATGGTCTCCAGGCATGGAGGCTGGGGTGGGGAAGAGATCCATTCTGACTTCTAGCGTTTGAACTCTCCGATGAAGGCATGGTCTCCAGGCATGGAGGCTGGGATGGGGAAGAGATCCATTCTGACTTCCAGCGTTCCCGCTGGGTCATTGTTAGAATCAGGTTGGCCTGAGGTAGGACCCTAGCAAGGTGGTAACTCAATGCTATGGCTCATTAGATCCCTGTTTTGGGTTGTAATCCATTTTAAGGGGGAAAGGCCAATCTTTTATACTAATTAGGTAGCAACAGTTCCTAGCTGAGATGTTTTTTGTGAAACAGCGAATGGAGTTGTTTATCAGTGAATAGTAACACTTTTAATGGACCCTAGTGCTGTTGAGGATACTCTCTGTGTACATCATGCTGGAAAAAATTTCAGATGTAATTTCCAGCAGGCACCTTCACTCCATTTTATCAAATAGCAATGCAAGTCCCAGAGAGATTAACTGACATTGAGCTCATGGCAGAAACAGGTATTTTGACTCTAAGTTCAGGGTTCTGTTCACTATAACCACCACTTATAGACTTCTCCAGCAATAATGAGGTGAGCAAAACAAGATGGCTTTCTCTGTTCTCTGAGATTTCTGACATCAGTGTTCTTCATTCTCTGTAGATGTAAATACATCCGGCTAAACTTAAAGTGACAGCAAATACTTTTCTGGAAGAGCTTTTTATGGAAGAAGGAGGTTATGTATCCTCTATTACTTCATAAGTAAGTTCTATTACTTCATAACTAATTTTCTTACAACTTAACAACTTAAACTAAAACATATTTATTATCTCATGGTTTCTGTGGGTTGAAGTCTGGGAATAACCTATCTGGGTTCTCTGTCTCCAGGCATCTCACAATCAAGGCATTGGCCAGGACTCTGTTCTCATCTAATGGCTCGATTGGGAAACTCTGCTTTTAAGCTCACTCACATGGTTACTGGCAGAATTCAGGACACTGTGGGCTGCTGGCCTGAGAGCCTTCATTCCTCGCTGGCTGTTGGCTGGAGGCCCCCTCAGTTCCTTGTCACATGGGGCTCTTCAACATGACATCTTGCTTTATCAAGGCCAGTGAACAGATGGCAAGGGAGAGAGAATGCTAGCAAGGCACAAGGAACAGTCTTTTCTTATCTAATCCCAGAAGTGACATCTTATCACTTTTGCCATATTTCATATTTACATTCATTAGAAGCAAGTTCCTAGGCTCAGCCCATAGTCAAGGAGAGGGAACCACATGAGGCTGTGAATGCTGGGAAGCAGGGACTCTGGGGAGCCATGTGAGAAGGTCTATCACAGAAACATTGTTCTAGTTGTCACATATTTAACATATATGAAACTTCATTTATTTTGGTTTGCTAGAGTTCATAACAATGCACTGTTTACTTTAGGTCATGTCATCACATGTTTAGCTATAGTTCACGCAATCACCACTAAAACGGCAAGGGAGAGATGAGGATAGAGTGTGGAAAACCCTCTTCCACCTCCTCCATCCTCTTCCATTCCTATCCCTCCACCCTGAGGCATACAGAAGGAACCTACGCTTACAGGAAGTGCTGCAGAATCCTCAGCATTCTTTTAGATCAAAAGCCTGGAGAGAAAGCCATGAAGTGATCACATTAGGACTTTGGTATTGGAAGAAGTTGGGTTTGAATGCTGTTTCCACCCCGCGGTAGCCATGGGATCTTGAACAACATTACTCAAACTATTTCGTCATATGTGCAATGGGGTATTAATTCTTGCATAACAGGTCGTTGGGAGCATTAAGCAAGATAATATATGTAAAGGAGAATAGCCAATCCCTGCCATGGAGGAAGGGTCACAGCAGATGGGCATTTCTGTCTTTCTTCCTTTTCAAATAATGGAATAGTCCATAGAAAGAGTCAGGACAAAATATTGTCTTTGTGGTAGGCCTCTTTGAGTTTGAGAGTTGTGACACAGCTTAGTATCTGGGCGTCATTGACTCTACTTGCTCTTTATAGTTCTATAAATTAGGGTTAAAAGCAGTACCTATCTCATGGGACTTTTTTATTTTGAAGTTTAAGAAAGATAATGCGTGTTAACTGCTTAGTGCAATGGTTTCCCCATAGTACACACTCAATAAATGCTTGCTGTTATAGTTGTGAAGCTTATAGTTTTCTTCGTATAGTACTTTGAAAAATTTATGTAAACTCTCTGTGCCTTTATTTCCTAATCTAGATAATGGAGAAAATTACTGTAGCTACTGGGGTGGTCATTAAGGTTAATGAGTTAAACATATAAAGTACTTAAAACAGTCTTAGCATGTGTGTGGTAAGTGCACAAAGAATGTAAACAAATATTAACATTATTTGTATTAGTGCTTGATCAGCGTTTGTTTCTGTTTTAGATGACTCTTACCTAGTATAAAAGTTTAACAGAAGTTTATATTGTGTTATTCATATAACATATATTATGCTATTATTTTATATATCTATGTCTCATATGATTATACTATTGAGAGGTTCGACATAAGGATGTTTCAGAGACCCCTAGAGTTCTAGTGCAGAATTTGCTAACTTTTAGTTATCAGGTAAAAATGCTCTCCTATGCATTGTAGAACACATATAGGACCAACTTTTCTAAAGTGGATGTTTGCTTGGGTTTTAAATCACCTGCATTTATATTGCTCTCTTCTGCAGGTGATCACAGCGATTACCCTGTGATGCAGGATGAGGTGAGGGATGCCACCATCCAGCTGAGTTTCAGCATATTAGAGGAGAGGGGGTTGACTGAAGTGCTTCTCTTCTCAAAGCTTTTTCTTTCTTTTTCTTTTTTTTTAAAGCATTGGCTGACATTTTGAATTGTATCTCAGTGAAAACTGAGGACAATACCTATTAGTAGTGATGCAAATAAATATCTTTTCTTATTTTTATATTTTTAAAAAACCCTGAAAAGTAAAATTGGCAAAGAAAGAAAATCCTAAGGTCACCTACTCACATTCTCCTATCTCTGCTAAAAGGACCAAGAGCTTGATTTAGCCTCTACACACACATGCATGTGCACACACACATGAAGAACCAAGTGGTAGAATCAAATATTAAACAGAACAACTTGTTTTTTTTTTTTGGTCACTGTCCACTCATACATTGCGTGTGTGAAGAGCCTGAGGGTCCCCAAAGACTATATGTGAGATGGACATTACAGTATCACATTCAAATGGCCTTTTTTCACAGGTGAATCTTTTTGGTTCCAGATACTCATCCTCTCTGCTTGGTTCACATTCCAGTCACCATCATGAGTGGATACACGTGTTCTTTGTTGTCAGCTTGACTTGCCTTCCCCTTGAATAGTTCCTGCAGAAATTTAGCCCCACTTTAAACATATCAAATGCACCCATTATCTTCAGAGTCTTTCCTGGGAAGTTCTCTTGTAACAAGGGACTCTTGGCAACAATGATGAACGTTAGAGGTTTCAGACATCTAACAAAGGGTATGCAAAGCAATATTTGGTGAGAGAGAGAGACTGAGAACAAAAGAGTGTTCAAGAGAGAGAGAAAGAAAGAGACAGAGGAGAGGGAAAAATCCCTTTATAAAGTCATTGAAATACAACTTCAAATTCTCTTGTGTTCCTGGGAAGAAAGCTTGTATGTAGCATCCTTCCATTAAGTTCTAAATTAAGTTAATAAAAACAAGTCTGCTTTCTGGAGGTCACAGTGAGAGTCGGGCAGTGGTGATTGTTTCCATGAGAAAATTAGTTGATTGTGGGAACCTAATGATTTATCTGGATTTAGTTCAGCCTCAGTCATATGGTAAATCAAAGCATCATGTTACTCTTCCTCTGTTGCTTTCTCTCTCTTTAATTTTTCTTAAAATAAATTTCCTTTACCATCTCGAAGTAAAACGAATAAAATCTCCCAGTCTTCATGCTGTTGGGGGCCAAAAAGCCAGTGACGAGATTTGTCACGGGCTGCTCAGTGCTCTTAAATTGGAGCAAAGATGGACCTGCTCAGGTGACTGTAATAGAGATAAGAGGGGGGTTGCCTAGCTCAGAAAAGAATCTGTTTTTCTTTGACTGCACCTCGGGAAAGGTCAAATAGGATTAAATTTTTAAAGTTGACCAGAACAAAGATAGATGACTTGATTTTCAGTGCAAATTTGGTTATGTCAAACCAAGTAGCACCAGAAATATGATCGATGATTAACCTCTGGAGAGTCGATGGCATATTTCATTTCACTCCCTCTGGAGTCGCCATGAACACTGCTGCACTGTCTTTCAGGATGATGGATTTACAGGGATTTCCAAATGTCTATTAATGCCCTTCACCCACTTTGCTGAGATCAGTCATCTGAACAAATGGTTTGAAGATTTTGTGTGAAGACGCTATAAAAAGAGTCATTGGTTTCCCTTGTTCATAGTAGTTATTATGTATGTGGGTAGAGAGGAGGCTACAATTTGAGAATTAATGTCATTGAAAATGAGAGCAATATTTGAGAGCCTTGAAATCTCTGAAGAGTTCAAATAAAGATGTCTATTTTGAAGAGGATCTTTATTTTCTTATTTAATAAAGAAGATCTTAAATTTTTTGTTTTTTCAAAGTACATATTTCTGTGGCTTTTCATATTTCTACATGCTATGCAAGTTATTAAAACCCCAAATTTTCTGTCTCTGATTGCAATGGGGCTGGTAAAAAGGAATGGGTAAGAACAAAAGCAAAATGGAGAGTGTTTAGAGAGCATAACAGAGTCATCATGGAAAACAGTGGTAATTTTTAACCTTGCTGTTCTGAGCTGGAGATTTTGAGAGGACAGCAAGTGCATAGGCTGCTATCATCTTCTCTAAAACAGAAATGCGAGTAGACATTTGGCTGAAAACCACATTCGTCATTGTTAATGGAAATAACATTTAAAATGTAACATTTAAGATGTATATGTAAATACTTAATAATATCTATTGAGAGATTTCTATATATTAGGGACTGAAATAGTTGATGTGATAATTTTGGACAGTCAACCCTGACTGAACACAATATATGGATGTGTGTCTATGCAAATGATCACACAAATTGTAATACAATGTGATAAAACATAAATGCTAGACAACAATTGTAAACCATGTACTACAGGGAAAATGAAAAGGAATTAATTAATTATATTATGGAGGAAGAAGAGGAAAAAGGGAGGGAAATGAAGAAGACCTCACAAAGGAGGTGAACGCATGAACTTTGAATCATGAATGAGATTTAAGATTATTATTATTTTTTGACGGAGTCTCACTCTGTTACCCAGGTTGGAGTGCAGTGGCATGACCTCAGCTCACTGCAACCTTACCTCCTGGGTTCAAGCAATTCTCCTGCCTCAGCCTCCCAAGTAGCTGGGATTATAGGCATGCGCCACCACACCTGGCTAAATTTTAATTTTATTTTTAGTAGAGATGGGGTTTCACCATGTTGGCCAGGCTGGTCTTGAACTCCTGACCTCAAATTACTGGCCTATCTTGGCCTCCCAACGTGTTGAGATTATAGACGTGAGCCACCACACCCGACCAAGATTTCAGATTCTTAAGGAAAATGGCAATATATGAAGGAGATGATTAAGAGAAGGAGGGGAGGATGTGGATGATAATAAACCCATTCATTCAACAAATATGTATTTAGTGCATAACATATGCCAGGCACTGTTTCAGAATATTCTAGCAGTGTTTTGGCATCAGTATGTGTATGTCTCTCAAGAAACCTAGGGGAAGATAACGAATGAGATAAATAATGGTAAATTCTAAGAAGGAAAAATAAAGTAGAGGAGAGTATGAAGTCTTGAGGGAAAGTGAGGTGAGACCCTTGGATGCGTAGACAAGAAAGTTCTCACGGAGAACCAACATTCTGAATGAAAAGCTGAAGGGAGTGAGGAATGAGCCATGTGGTTCCTGGGAAGAGAACATTCTAGACAGAAAGATCAGAAAATACAAAGGCCTCAAGGTGGAAACATGCCTGTGAGCCAAGGGGTTGCTTGAAGGGTGAGAATGAGGGGAGGAGATTTGAGGGGAGATGATTTGGAGTTGAGGTGAGACTTTGGCTTTTACTCTGAGGGAGATGGGAAAACATCAGGGTTTGAACACAGATATGACATGATCCAACAGTGTTTGCAAAGGGGTCTTGACAGCAGTGTTGAGAACTTATATTTTTATATCACTTTGTAGCTTGTAAAGTTCTTTCACATATAATGCTACACAACTCCTCCTTCTCTTGATGAAGGAACTTAAACTCAGAGAAATTAAAACAACTGTCCTGACATCTTGTCACTAATGAGTAGTTGCACCAGAATAAATGACCTGTAGGATCCAAGTTGGAGCTGTTCCCATCGTCCCACTGCCCCCAAGAATATCTGGAACACATAGGGATAGTCAAGAAGAAAGGGGACACTTCAAAATTCCTATTTTTTTCCTCTCTTTTCCTCCTCTCTTTCAACCAAAACTGCTGTATCTTTAACCAAAAAATGGCATGTCTTCAAGATTGAAAGTGTGAGAATTATAGATGATGGTGGTCATCAATACATCAACACGTTAGCATTTGTCAACACATAACTTGCCAACACATAAGCATTTAGATGAAGATTTTAGGTTTATGTTTGTGGTCCTTCCTCAGGCTGGAAATAGGTTAGGGACTGGAACTGGTCATGACTTTCAGTCATAGAAAGTTCTTTCTTTGAAGGGAGTAGTCAACAAAATCAAGAGCTGAGCACACTCAGGTTTCTAGTGATACAAATCTAATCACTAACGTAAGGATAAACTGGGGTGGAGAGGAGTGGGTTTTAGGGCTGTGTATGTGCGTGTGTGTGTGTGTGTGTGTGTGTGTGTAAACTTTCTTCCCATCAACTTTCTTGCTGGCTGTGTTTGCATTCAAAGGGTAAAGTGCTTGTAGGCAACGGATCATGTTTCCCAATTATCTCTATTCCTAGATTCTAGAAAAAAATTTATTTTAAATTTTCAATTTTTTAAAGAATTTTTACATTTTTTTTGGAAGGCTTTGTGTTGAAATTTCTATCTAGAGATAGCTAGAATGGCCTCATTTTAAACTGTTTAGGTGAAATATTGGAAGTACAATGAATGCACCTAAATCTTGATGAATATTTACATAAATAAAGCTGTGTAGGCACTACTCAGACCAGAATATGAAACTTTTCCAGTACCATAGAAGGTTCCCATTTTCCCTTCCCCAGGAACTGGCCCTATTTTGAAACAAATTTAGCTGTGATCTTGACCATATCTTTGACCTTCCATTTTGGCTTATTTTTTGCAAAAATTCACTCCCAGTTCAAAATAGAATATGCTGTGATTATTTAGTAATTATTAATGTCTCTTATAAACATCTTTTTTTGATTAAAACATGCAAGAAAACACTAATTACATTTTATTTGGCATCTATATGTTTAAATCACCAAAGAAAGAGGAGCTGGGGTAAAATACCATGAAAATTTTATTAAACACAAAATAGAATAAGTACTTGGAAACAAACTGCCAAATCCCAATTGCCCACTGTCCCTCCATTTATCATAGGTTCTAAGCCCACAGAATTGAGGTACTTAATGAAGCCTTCTGTTGGGGAAAAAATAATCCTCTTCATCACTTTTTTTGTTGATTTGGTATGCAGTACCTAGCCACAGGTAATGTGGGGAAAGCTACTTTCAGCAATTTTCATCTCATTCAAACTGAAGAGAAAATGACTGTGATTCCCAACTGGGAAGACTAATCAATACCCAGTTCCAGTACATTGGTGATAAGTGTAGATGTAGGTCACCAACCCATGAGCAGTATTTACTGTCTCCTTTTATTGAAATTTTAACATTTATGATAATTTTGTAATACTATTTAGTTCACACATTACCCTGTTTCTCAGTAAATTCATTGTTGAAATATGGGACATGTGTCTAACACAAAATGTGAGTCACACAGGTTGCTTTAGAGAGACCTCTGGCAGGTGCTTTCTAATTAAGAAGCATGTCGTGTTTGCTTCTGTCTTGCATCTCCATTCTCAGGGAAAGCACGGCAGACATGAGTGGAAAGCAGGTTTTATTCTTAATCCCCAGGATGGACTCTTGGTGGACCAATGTGAGTCTCATGCCTGTTTCTTAACCAGTCACATGACCAAGGAAATGAGATAGAGGTACAGGTTACATTGGGAAATGTGCCCATCCCTATATATGGAGGGTTACAGGAGGGCACTTACTTTACAGAACCACTTTGGACAGTGATGCGGAGAATGGAGGTTCCCATGGGAAAGTCTGCTGCTTCCAGAAACAGGGGTAGTGGAGGCTCAGCATTGGAGTAAGGAGTGGAGAGTGGGGTGGATGGGGTGGGGGAGTCCCAAGGTCAAGGTTCAGAACAGGAAGGGCCAATTATAAAGCTGATATTTTAAGACTCATTTGGTTCTTTGAGTGAATTGTGGGAGGTTGGAAAAGTGATTCCATGTCCCCAAACCTCAAAAAATATGAGCAGACCTGGAAAGCTGTATGGATTTCCTGTGATGTCAATAAGCTGCCTATTCCAGTGCCTTTTGAAAAGAAGTACTTCCGTTTTCAAAAATGTACTTCTGTTTTCCATTCCCTTTCTCTTATATCTGCTCATTAGCACTCTTGCAAAAGTCCAGCCTTTGAATTTGGTTAGAGATATTATCAAAAGGGAATAGATGGCTATTCTTGGCCAATATTTATTACTTTATTTTTTTCACACTCTTCCAGACCATAATGGAAATTTATCTTATTGAGAACTGACTGAGCTCTTCTAACTTATTTATAAAAACATATGTTAAACGTTAATTTCTGAAAGAGGGCAATAGTAAGAATGATTGTTTTGTGCAATTTTTAAAATACTTGGTTTCTGGGAAAGCTAAGAAGATCGATTGGAAGCAGCTATGGTCTGCAATGCTCATGGAAATGAATGAAAGGAGCAAGAGAATTTAGCACCTTCAACTTAGATATTTGGGTTCTTACATTGGTTCTAACTAGGCAAACAGCTTGACCCATGGAGGCAAAGAGAAGCACGGTGGGGTGACACCCACCAAGGAGCAACATAGAGCAAAGGTAACTCCCTCCCCCAACCAAGGGAAGTGGTGAGTGATTGTATGACTCTGCCTGGGAAATCATGCTTCTTTCATGGATCTTTGGATTCCATGAATTAGGAGATCCCTTCATGAGCCCACACCACGGGGCCTTAGGTCTGATATATGGAGCTGTGTGGAGTCTCAGCAGAGTGGCTGCTCAGGAATGCACAGAAACCCAGGAGTTTTGCATACTCTGGCCCTGGGATCCATGACAAAGTGGGAGATCCATCTATACATATCCCTAGGAAGGGGGCTGAGTCCAGGGAGCCAAGATACATCATTCTGTGGCCCCAATTCCAGGCTTCATGGGTTGAGACCTACCGGCTTGAAATTCCAGCTGGCCAGCAGCAGCAGGCTGGAGTTTGCTTGAGTCAAAACTGAATTCCCAGAGGAAGGAGTGGCCACCATCCTTGTGGTTCAGTAGACTCAGTCATTTCAGCCTGCCAGCTTTGAAGACTACAGGTGGACAAGTAAGGGTCCCCCATAGCACAGCACAGCCACTTTGCCAGATTGTGGCCATATTGCTTCTTTAAGTAGAACCCCAATCCATTCCTCCAGGACACTGGGCAAGACCTCCCTGTGGGGGCTTATTCTACAGACAAAGCTCTCATTTCTCCCTGGAATGAAGCTCCCAGGGAAAGGGCAGCTGCCATCTCTGTGGTTTGATAAAAGCTAACATCCCTTCATGTTAAAAACTCTCAATAAACTAGGTATTAAAGGCACATACCTCAAAATAATAAAAAGCCATATCTGCAGTTTGGTAGACTCAGCCATTCCAGCCTGCCAGATTTGGAGAATACAAAGCGTCCAGATGAGGAAGGGTTCCCCTCAATGCAGTGCACCTTTTCTACCAACAGACAGCCAGTCTGCTTCCTTGGGCAGGTCCCTGATCTTGTTCCTCCTGACTCGGTGAGACTTCCCAGCAGAGGTCTCCAGCCACCTCCTACAGGCACATTTGGGCTGGCAACAGGTCAGTGACCCTCCCTGGGACTGAGCTTCCAGAATAAGGAATAAGCTGCCATCTTTGCTGCTTCACAGCCTTCACTGGTGTTACTTCCAGGTATAGGGGAAAACCAAGGCAACTAGGGTCTGGTGTGGACCCCCAACAAACTACAGCAGCCCTACAGTAGAGGGGTCTGACTGTTAAAAGAAAAACAAACAAAAATGACCCCACAAAACCCCATTCAAAGATCAGCAACCTCAAAGATGGAAGGTAGATAAGCCCATAAAGATGAGAAAGAATCAATGCAAAAATGCTGACAACTCAAAAAGCCAGAGGGTCTTTTCTCCTGATGACCACAACACCTCTCCAGCAAGGGCACAGAGCTTGACTGAGGCTGAGATGACTGAATTGACATAAGTAGGCTTTAGAAGGTGGGTAATAACAAACTTTGCTGAGCTAAAGGAGCATGTTGTAACCCAGTGCAAAGAAGCTAAAGATCTTGTTAAAACAATACAGGAGCTGATAGCCAGAATAGCCAGTTTACAAAGGAACGTAGCTGACCTGATGGAGCTGAAAAACACAACAAGAGAACTTCACAATGCAATCATAAGTATCAGTAGCAGAAAAGACCAAGCAGAGGAAAGAATCTCAGAGCTTGAAGACTGTCTTGCTGAAATAAGACATGCAGACAAGAGTAGAGAGAAAAATGAAAAGGAATGAACCCCTGAGAAATATGGGATTATGTAAAGAGATTGAACTAATAATGACTGATTGGGGTACCTGAAAGAGATGGGGAGAATGGAGTCAATTTGGAAAATGTACTTCATAATATCATCCAGGAGAACTTCCCCAACCTAGCAAGACAGGCCAACAATCGAATTCAGGAAATGCAGAGAACCTCAGTAAGATACTCCATGAGAAGATCAACTCCAAGACACATAATCATCAGATTCTCCAAGGTTGAAAGAACAAATGTTAAGGGCAGCCAGAAAGGCCATGTTTCCTACAAAGGGAAGCCCATCAAACTAACAGTGAACCTCTCAGTGGAAATCCTAAAAGTCAGAAGAGATTAGGGGTTAGTATTCGACATTCCTAAAGAAAAGAATTTCTGGCCCAGAATTTCGTATCTGGCCAAACTAAGCTTCATAAGTGAAGGAGAAATAAGATCTTACTCAGACAAGCAAATGCTGAGAAAATTCTTCACCACCAGTCTTGCCTTGGAAGAGATCCTAAAGGAAGCACTAAATATGGAAAGGAAAAACCATTACTAGCCACTACAAAAACACATGGAACTACAGACTAGTGACAATATGAAGCAACCACATAAACAAGTCTGCAAAATAACCAGCTAGCATCATGATGACAGGATCAAATTCACACATAACAATACTAACATTAAATGTAAATGGGCTGAATGCCCCAATTAAAAGACATAGAATGGCAAGCTTGATAAAGAGACAAGACCCATCAGTATGCTGTCTTCAGGAGACCCATCTCATGTGCAAAGACAGACATAGGCTCAATATAAAGGGATGGAGGAGAATATACCAAACAAACAGAAGCAGAAAAAAGCAGGGATTGCAATCCTAGTTTCTGACAAAACAGACTTTAAAACAACAAAGATAAAAAAAAAAGACAAAGAAGAACATTATATAACTGTAAAGGGTTCAATTCAACAAGAAGAGCTAACTATCCTAAATGTAGATGTACCCAATACAGGAGCATCCCAATTCATAAGGCAAGGTTTTAGAGACCTACAAAGAGATGTAGACTCCCAAACAATAATAGTGGGAGACTTCAACACCCCACTGTCAATATTAGATCATCAAGACAGAAAATTAACAAAGATATTGAGGACCTGAACTCAGCTCTGGATCAAGTGGACCTCCAAGATATCTACAGAACTCGTCACCCAGTAGCAACAGAATATACATTATTCTCATTGCCACATGGCACTTACTGTAAAATTGATCACATAATTGGAAGTAAAAACACTCCTCAGGAAATGCAAAGGAACAGAAATCATAACAAAGAGTCTCTCAGACCACTGTGCAATCAAATAAGAACTCAAGAATAAAAAATTCATTCAAAACCACACAACTACATGGAAATTGAACAACCTTCTCCTGAATGACTCTTGGGTAAATAATGAAATTAATTCAGAAATCAAGTTCTTTGAAACTAACAAGAATAAAGAGACAACACACCAGAATCTCTGGGATGCAGCTAAAGCAGTGTTAAGAGGGAAATTTATAGCACTAAAATGCTCACATCAAAGAGCTAGAAATATTTCAAGTTAACGACCTAACAACTTAACTAAAAGAACTAGAAAACCAAAAGCAAACAAACTCCAAAGCTAGTAGAAGAGAAAAATAAATAAATAAATAAATAAAACAAGATCACAGCTGAACTGAAGGAGATATACTAAAAACCCTTCAAAAATATCAATGAATCCATGAGCTGATTTTTTGAAAAAATTAATGAAATAGACTGCTAGACAGACTAATAAAGAAGAAAAGAGAGAAGAATTAAATAAATATAATAAATAATGATAAGGGGGATATCACCACTGACCCCACAGAAATACAGACAACCATGAGAGAACACCAAAAGCACCTCTATGAACATAAACTAGAACATCTAGAAGAAATAGATAAGTTCCTGGGCACATACACCCTCACAAGACTGAACCAGGAAGAAACTGAATCCATGATTAGACCAATAATTAGTTCTGAAATTGAGGCAGTAATAAATAGCCTAGCAACCAAAAAAAAAAAAAAAAAAAAAATCCCAGGACTAGGTGGATTCATAGCTGAATTCCACTAGAGATACAGAGAAGAGTGAGTACAATTTCTGCTAAAACTACTCCAAACAATTTAAAAGGAGGGACTCCTCCCTAACTCATTCTATGAGGCCAGCATCATCCTGATACCAAAATCTGTCAGAGATACAACAAAAAAAAGACAACTTCAGGCCAATATCTTTGATGAACATTGTTGCAAAAATCCTCAATAAAATAATAGCAAACCAAATCCAGCAGCACATCAAAAAGCTTATCTACAATGATCAAGTTGACTTCATTCCCAGGATGCAAGGTTGGTTCAATGTACACAAGTCAATAAATGTGATTCATCACATAAACAGAACTAAAGACAAAAGCCACATAATTATCTCCATTTATGCAGAAAAGGCCTTTGATAAAATCTAACATCCCTTCATGTTAAAAACTCTCAATAAACTAGGTATTAAAGGCACATACCTCAAAATAATAAAGAGCCATATATGACAAACCCACAGCCAATATCATACTGAATGGGCAAAAACTGAAAACATTCCTCTTGAAAACTGCCACAAGACAAGAATGTCACCTGTCACCACTCCTATTCAGCATATAATTGGAAGTTCTGGCCAGGGCAATCAGGCAAGAGAAAGAAATAAAGTGTGTTCAAATAGAAAGAGAGGAAGTCAAATTATCTTTGTTTGCAGGTGACATGATCCTATCACTAGAACCCCATTGTCTCAGCCCAAAAGCTTCTTAAGCCAGTAAGCAACTTTAGCAAAGTCTCAGGATACAAAATCAATGTGCAAAAATTGCTACCATTCCAATATACCAATAACAGGCAAGCAGAGAGCCAAATCATGAATGAATTCCCATTCACAATGCTATAGAAAGAATAAAATACCTAGGAATATGGCTAACAAGGGAAGTGAAGGACCTTTTCAAGGAGAACTACAAACCACTGCTCAAAGAAATCAGAGAGGACCCAAGCAAATGGAAAGACATTCCACACTCATGGATAGGAAGAATCGATATTGTGAAAATGGCCGTACTGCCCAAAGTAATTTATAGATTCAATGCTATTTCCATTAAAGCACCATTGACATTCTTCACAGAATTAGAAAAAGCTATTTTAAAATTCATATGGAACCAAAAAAGAGCCCAAATAGCCAAGGCAATTCTAAGCAAAAAGAACAAAGCTGGAGGCATCATGTTAACTGACTTCAAACTATACTACAAGACTATAGTAATCAAAACAGCATGGTACTGGTATAAGAACAGACACATAGACCAATGGAACAGAATAGAGAAGTCAGAAATAATACCACACACCTACAGTCAACTGATTTTTTTTTTTTTTATAAAACTGACAAAAACAAGCAATGGGGAAAGGATTCTCTAATAAATGTTGCTGTGTGAACTGGCTAGTCATATACAGAAAATTGAAACTGAACCCATTCCTTACACCATATACAAAAATTAACTCTAGATGGATTAAAGACTTAAATCTAAAACGCAAAACTAGAAGAAAATCTAGGCAATGCCATTCAGGACATAGGCATGGGCAAAGATTTCATGATGAAAATGCCAAAAGTAATTGCAACAAAAGCACAAATGGACAAATTGGATCTAATTAAACTAAAGAGCTTCTGCACAGCAAAATAAACTATCATCAGACTGAACAGACAACCTACATAATGGGAGAAAATTTTTGCAATCTATCCATCTGACAAAGGTCTAATATCCAGAGTCTACAAGGAAATTAAATAAATTTATAAATAAAAAAACAAAACAAAACCACACACAATCCCATTAAAAAGTGGGCAAAGGACATGAACAGACACTGCTCAAAAGAAGACATACACACGGCCAACAAACATATGAAAAAAGCTCAGCATCACTGATCATTAGAGAAACGCAAATCAAAACTACAATGAGATACCATCTCATACCTGTCAGAATGACTGTTACTAAAAAGTGAAAAAACAACAGATGTGAGCAGGGTTGCAGAGAAAAAAGAATGCCTTTACATGGTTGGTAGGGTAAGTTAGTTTAACCATTGTGGAAGATAGTGTGGTGATTCCTCAAAGACCTAGAGGCAGAAAAACGATTTGACCCAGCAATCCCATTACTGGGTATATACCCAAAGGAATATGAATCGCTCTATTATAAAGATGCATGCATGTGTAAGTTCATTGAAGCACTATTCACAATAGCAAAGTCATGGAATCAACATAAATGCCCATCAATGATAGACTGGATAAAGAAAATGCGGTACATATGGAAATTACTATGTAGCCATAAAAATAAATGAGATCATGTCCTTTGCAGGGACATGTATAAAGTAGGAAGCCACTATCCTCAGCAAACTAATGCAGGAACAGAGAACCAAACACCTCATGTTCTCAGTTATAAGTTGGAGCTGAATGACAAGAACACGTGGACACATGGTGGGAAGAACACACACTGGGGCCTTTTGGAGGTGGGTGTTGGGGAAGGGAGAGCATCAGGAAGAATAGCTAATGGATGCTGGGCTTAACATCTAGGTGATGGGATGATCTGTGCAGCAAACCAACGTGGCACACGTCTATCTATGTAACAAACCTGCACATCTGGCACATGTACCCCTGAACTTAAACTAAAAGTTGAAAAAAATAAATACTTGGTATTTAACTTTGACATTTTAGAATATTTTTAAGAAGTTTTTAAAAAAGATTTGAATGTTCTGTTAAGTTCCACTGAACAAAAGAATTATGTTTTCTAGATCAGTTTCTAAATCTACTGGAAATAATAAGATCTGTTTTCACACATTTGTAAGCAAATAAACAAAATCAGAATGATGAAATAACCAGATTTATTAACATATGTATGTTTGGCCCACATGGTCTAGATTCTGTTCTGCAGAACTGTTTTCTCCTTGATCATCTAGTGATTTGTGGTGTAGTGGATTTTTTTTTTTCTAACAGATGTGGTATTAATGAACTCAGGAACAATGAGGATTATTTGGATTAAAGCTTATTTATCTTCTTCTCTAATTATATTTTTAGAAGGTGGCATGGGGTCACTAAATGTGTCTTTCCTAATACTACAATATCTCTTTCGTCCAGAGTATCTCCTCAATGTGACTTTTTTTGGGTTGGAGGTGGTGGTGAGGAGGTGGGGCTTGGGGGAAGAGCTCTTACTAAGTGCTTACTTACTCCTGTATTTTCAATATGTGGGCTATATGCCTCCCTCTGCTCATCCTGCCAAATTCTTTGCAGAGCTCTTTGATCTCTTCTTGCTGCCTTATATGGGTGTGGGAAGGATGAATTAATTAACACTTAGAAAGAGCTTTGAACATGAAAGTGTTTTGTTAGTGCCACCACATTTCTAGGCTTCTCCCCTGTCTCTAGATTTTACTATGTCATGGTCCTCCCTACCTTTTACCCCCAGGCAGACACTGTTTGAACTTGTAGGGATAGTTCACTGGACTTCTAAAGAAGGAGGCCTAGGTTTTGCAATGGAGAATGAAATAGTTCCAACGGAAGCATTCTCATTTTCCTGGACTTGTCAAAATATAGCCAGCCCATTTTAGGTCAAACTTCTTACTTAACTTTAGATATTTTTTTGAGAAGGGGAGCATTGCAGATGTGTAATGGATTTACACTCCAAACCTTTGTATAACCCAGAATGCCTTTTCTACCATGAGAAAATGTTCACGTCAGTCATTTTCAGTAACACCTACTCACTGTCTCCATCCTGGCTGACCAGAACCCTAGCCTCAGTCACTGTCTCCTGAGATCAGCACCTCTTCTCGTTGAGGTTCTAGCCACACTTTTCTGTCTCACTGGAATCTCACATTTTTATAATATCTCTGCTCACTTTTTCTTTAAACCACATAGAGAAAATTACTGTGTCAACATTTTTCCAGTTTGAATGCCTATTCTCATACCAATACACTACCCAGACAGTGGATTGATCACTGATGGTCTCTGGAATGTGGATTTGGTTGACACAAAGATGTGGCCATAGACTCCACCAAAGATTGTCATGTGAGCATGGCTCTTCTATGACAGCACTATGAAGTCTCACTCCTTCCCACTCATGCCTGTAAGTGCTGAGACCAGCCTCAAGGTCTCAGTGATCTATCACTGTCCTGATCTGTCACTGCTTTTTTGGATTGACCTGAAATGGCTTTTTGTAAGTGTAAGGATAGAGAACCTTTTGTGAAAATTGCAAAGACAGGTAGAATCCAAACCAAATGGGGGCTATATTTCTTCATTTTCAGAGACAGTGGTGAAGATTTGTAAATAGATGGTGTAGCCAAATAAAGTATTACTTTAGCACATTCCACCTTTATGAAAATGACTCCTTAGTTTGGCATTGCTGAGTGTTGAGATTTGAGATTTTGCCTGTTTTATTTGTTCTAAAATTTTGTTCAAAAAGAAACTATTTTTTTTACATCTTTACATCATCCCTTATATTTCCTTCTGTTTTCTTCTTTGGCCCTAATTATTACTATGATCATTACTATTTACAGAGCACCTGTAACATGCCAGGCGTATACTAGATGCTTTTCTTCTAGTATTTCATTTACTACAGGTATCAGAACTAGATTTGACTAGTTCCATTTTATAAATGGGAAAAATGAAGGCTTAGAAAAGTCACTAATTTGCCCACGGAGCTTGTAAATGGCAAGACTGAGATCTAAACCCAGGCCAGAGTGAATCCAGAGTCCATGCCCAGAGTCCATGCTCCAGCTAATATTCTACCCTCTCAAAGACTATGTTTACTGTAGCAGTAGAAAGTGTATTCTCCTCTGATGCATAAAATGCAGGAAGGACTTTACAATCCACTCCAACGAGTCATCTAGCATGGTGGAAATTCTTCAAGATTTTTCCAGCTGAGTTTCTAGTCTGTTAGGATTACACTGAGTACTGGCTGGGGTGACATTGAAGAAGCTTCTTAACCTCTTTGAGGTTCAATATCTCCACTTCTAAAATGGGGCCAATGATAATACCCAGCACATGGAAATTTGTCTATGTGATTATATACATGCAATACATGGTGGATGGTGAGTTGCTAAGTCAATGTGGTTAGTAAGCAACTGCGTTATTCTTGATGAGAGATCACGAAACTCCGAACTAAAGGCACCTGAAAGGAGGCAACATATATGAGAGAAATTCCTTGGAAAAAGGATGTGAATGAAAGAGAGGACTTCAACATGAAGCATCACTGGGAGGTAGAGGCAATTTAACTGAGGCAAGAATCACAGGACAAGGGACAGGCTTGTCGGGGGGAGGGGGATGAAGACTTCAGTTTGGAACATTTGGGTTTGAGGTGATGGGAGAATTTTTGTTTAGATATATTTACCAGGACTTTGCCAAATAACACAATTCTCCTCAAATTCTTGCTCCAGTTGGCTGTTGGTGAAACTCAATCCAAAACACCAAGTAACCCAATCAATAGATCTGTCTTGCTCTTGAGTGGATAAGATACACTCAATGTTTCACGTGATATTGGTCTGAGCAGTGTTCATTCACTGGCATTAGTATCTCAACCAGCCTTAAATCATTCCATAGCTGAGAAGAAGTTTGGTCAAAAGGAGAGAAGATAGAGCTAAAGACGTGGGTTTAGGTGCCAAAAGTAGGAAGAAGATATTTTGAGATATCAAAAGGGCCAGGCGCAGTGGCTCAAGCCTGTAATCCCAGCACTTTATTTGGGAGGCCCAGGCGGGCAGATCACGAGGTCGGGAGATCGAGACCATCCTGGCTAACATGGTGAAACCCCGTCTTTCCTAAAAAATACCAAAAAACTAGCCAGGTGAGGTGGCGGGCGCCTGTAGTCACAGCTACTCGGCAGGCTGAGGCAGGAGAATGGCGTAAACCCGGGAGGCAGAGCTTGCAGTGAGCCGAGATCCGGCCACTGCACTCCAGCCTGGGCGACAGAGCGAGACTCCATCTCAAAAAAAAAAAAAAAAAAAAAGATACCAAAGTGGATGAGATTGTCAAGGAGGAGAATACAAAGTCAGAAGCAAATTCTAGATAGAGTCTTGTGAAAGCCTACATTTAAAGAACAGGCATGTAAAGGAAATCCAGAGAAGACAAAAGGCAGAGAAAAACTAGCGAATGAATTTCAGAACAAACAAGGGAGAAGAGAGTTTCAAGTAAAAGTTGACATCAGTGTTGAGTTCTGCAGGGATGACGAGGATCAAGGGACTGTGAATTTGCAATTATGAGAGTGTTGGAAACTTCTGAGAAAAGAGTTTCTGAAGAGTAGTTAGAGCTGAAGCCGCATTTCAAAGGGGTATAAAATGTTTAAGTATTGAAATGCTAGAGCCAGGGAATGATCTCTACTCAGTCCAATCTCAAGTGAAATCTCGGGCATATCTTATCCATTCAGGAGCAGGAGGGGTCACTTGGTTGGGTTACTTGGTGTCTTGGGTTGAGTCCCACCAAAAGCTGACTCCGGTCAGGATTTGGTGAGGAGTAGTTTATTTGGGGGATGATGCCAGGAAGAACCAAGAGAGGAATGGGGACTTGAGACAGAGAAGGGAAAAAACAATACAGGATGTTAATGATTAAGTTGATATGGGCAATTGGGGCTAATTTCTGCTGGGGACTTCTTGGAGACAATATAAAATATGCCTTGGACATGAGCCCTTTGAGCAGTTAGGTAACTGAAAGTGTTTATCCTCCAATTCTTACTTGTATTGACTGAGAGTTGTTCTCAGAGTGTCAACCCTGACCCCTCTGACCTAGCCTGTGTCTGCAGAGTGCAAAAAAGGAAAAAAACAAAAAACAAAACGAAATGAAAAAAAAAAAAAAAAAACAAAACACTTCAGATGGGGTTACAAATGCATGCAAAACAAAGCTGTTAGTGCTTATGGTGAGTGCAGAAGGAAGTGGCCAGGGTCTGGCCACTTAATTAGGGATGGAAACAAGGAAGGAGGAGACTAAGGAAAGCAAAGGAGTGAGAGATGAACGTTTACTGAGTGCTGAATATGCGCAGGATACTGCATATGTTAGCATGTATGTGTGTTTCAGCCTCATGTCATCCTCAACATTTTCATTTGAAGAAACTGAAATTCAGAGAGATTAAGTAACTTTGTACTGAGCAACAGAGACCCAGTTCTTTCTTAGATCATCTAAAGATCAAGCTACTCCACCAATCAGCAAGTAAATGCGGGGTGTTAACGTGGGCATAGTCGAAATAGTGGCCTGTGGTGTGTTTGGACAGATCATCTCATCGGAATGGTGCTCTTTGTTTCTGAATTTGTGCTTTCATTCCTTCCTTCATTTGGAAGGAGTAATTAATAGCTTGGGTTTAAAAAGATCCCCTGCGGGTTTATGGGCTGCATACGGAAATCAAAATAACTAAAAGAATAATGAAATTGTTTTAACAAAGGATATTATTATCTCTTCTAATTATTTATGTTGTTAGAAACTTGAACGTAAGATTTGCTACAATTATCCTGGAATGCTGAAAATAGAAATTACTTGTCCATGTGCTCATCCTGTCCCACTTTGGTGTCCCTCTCTCCCCTTTCCTTGCATTCTTCCTGGAGCTGCATTCTTCCTGTCTACGACCTGGGCTCCAGATTTCTTTCCCACCCTGCGTCTGCCTTAAGGTTCTGACTGATAACACTCTGATTAACTTTGTCCTTCCTGGATGAAACCTCCTGTTTCTCTTCCTATTCATCTTTTCACTCCTTTTGCTTAAAAATCTCCTTCTTTATCTTCTCAATTAATCATGCAGTGGAGGCAGTTGTTGTGCTGTTTCTGGCTTTCTTCTGCCTCCCTTGACACCTCTCTCTTGGGTCCTAACCTTCGGACTCTTGGCACCAACCCCAGCTAATCTGATAAAGATCATTCTGGTGAACGCTCTCCATGGGGAAGACTAGAGCAGCAGGGGGCCCTCCAAGCCCCTCCTTCCCAGGTAGAGTCTCTCTGTAAACTGTTGTTTTTTGTTAATGATTTTCCAGTTTGGGTTTTGTATTTTAAAAATGTAAGATATAAACATAACACCCAAGAAGCTTCTGAAAAAAAGAATAGAAATAAATACGCTAATCAACTGCACCACCCTGACAATTGCTGGTTTCTTTCTGCTTATTCTTTGCAAGTCTTTATTCTAGTGTGTAGTTCTGATTTCTGCATTTTAAAGTTAATATTATTTCAGGATCACTTACAATCTATTTCCACAAAAACATCAAAATTATCCATTTTAATGACAGTTAATATTCCATTGTGTTGGTGGTACCAGGTTTAACAATTCTCTTCATAAAAATAAGTTTTTAATTATCTAGGATAAATGCCTAAGAGTGCAATTGTTGGGCTGTATGATAAATCTATTTTTAGTTCTAAAGGAAACTGGCAAACTCTTTTCCAGAGTGGCTGTAGTGTTTTACATTCCCAGTAGCAATGCATGTGTGATCCAGTTGTGTCAGAGGTGTCTGAACCAGCGTGACTCCATCTTGAATAGGGGCTGGGTAAAATAGAGCTAAGCCCTACTGGGCTGCATTCCCAGGAGGTTAGGCATTCTAAGTCATAAGATGAGATAGGAGGTTGGCACAAGATACAGGTCACAAAGAGCTTGCTGAGAAAAAAGCATGCGAAGAAGCCGGCCAGAATCCACCAAAACCAAGGTGGTGACGGAAGCGACCTCTGGTGGTCCTCGCTGCTGGTTATATGCTAATCACAATGCATTAGCATGCTGAAAGACACTCCCACCAGCACCATGACCGTTTACAGATGCTATGGCAACGTCAGGAAGTTACCCTATATGGTCTAAAAAGGGGAGGAACCCTCAGGTTCAGGAATTGCCCACCTCTTTCCCTGAAAACTCATGAATAATTCACCCCTTGCTTAGCATATAAGAAATAACAATGAGTATCCTTAGTTGAGCAGCCCACGCTGCTGCTTTGCCTGTGGAGTAACCATCCTTTATTCCTTCACTTTCTTAATAAACTTGCTTTTACTTTATGGATTTGCCTCAAATTCTTTCTTGTGTGAAATCCAAGAGCCCTCTCTTGGGGTCTGGATTGGGACCCCTTTCTGGTAACAATTTCTTCACATTTTCATCAGCATTTGGTATTTGGTCTAATTGCTATTTTTTATTTTATTTATTCTAATGGGCTTGTCTGCAGTAGTCTCAGATGAAACTTGTTGTTTCATTAAAATTATTAATAGTGCTTCTTCCACTCTTAAAGTTGCCAGTTTCCTCAATACAGTATCTGGTTGTCACACTAGAGGACATTATATACATGGCCACCTACTTTGCCGATACCCACTACAGTTATATGTCTTTGTGGTTTTAATGTGCATTTCCCTGATGGCTAATGATGTGGAACATATTTTCATGTGCTTATTTGTCATCTGTGTATCCTCTTCAGTGAACTATTTTTTTTTGCCCACTTTTAAAATTGGATTGTTGTTTTTTTAACGTGGAGTTTTGAGAGTTGTTACAATATAATTTGTCTGTTAGATATGTAATTTGCGAATATTTCTTCCATTCCATAATGTGTCTTAAACATGCTCTTTTGCAGGGCAAAAATTTACCCTTTTTTCTCTTTTATTGGTCATGTTTTTGTTGTCAAACTAAGAACTCCTTTTCTAGTTCTAAATCTGGAAGATTTTCTCCTATTTTTTTCTAAAAGCTTCATAATTTGTATTATACATCTTAGCCTACAATCTATTTGGACTTAATTTTTGTACATGGTGTAAGATTTAGGTAAAGATTCATGTAGCTTTTAAAAACCTTAGTGGCATCTCATTTAGAATAGGAGTAGGATTAATAAAGTAGAGGTATACGAGGGTTTTTTTAAATATGGGTTTATTTCTAATTTAAGGGACGACTATGATATTGGGAATCTCAAGTGCTGGGAAATTCAAACTCAGTATGAGGAAAGAGGACAACCTCAGCTCAATAGTAAGTGAGATATTTACAGAGCAGGTGGGAGTCCGTCACACCCCATGGAGAGTGCAGACAACATAACCTGGAGTGGTCTTGCACAATCCCAGATCACAGTAGTTCCACTGAAATTATTCATAGTGCCACAATTATTACCCTGTCAAAGGGTCCTGATTTCTTCAATACAGAATATGGTCATCCAACTGGATCACATTATGTGAGTGGCCACCTGCTTTACCTATGCCTATGTGCTTTTTCCATGTCCCTAACTTAAAGGAAATGCCACAGACCCCCAAATTTTGTATGATTGTCTAAAATATTAATTTGGTGCTTGGTGCTTTAATTTCAGAAAAGTATAGAAATTTCTTGCTGGAAGGGATCTCAGGGATGCTTCAGACAAGCTAACATGTATCTAGCCCTTACTGTGTGTCAGACGCTGTTCTAAGAATTTGATGTGCAATGATCAATTCTCATTGAAACCCTGAAAGGAAGTTTTATCATTTTCATTTCACAGACGAGGCTACTGGGGGAATACAGAGGCTAAGCAACATGCCAAGGTTTGTGGCTGGGGATTAGAAAGTCATGATTCAACCTGGGCAAAATGGCTCCAAGGACTATGCTTAACCACTGTCCCTGTCACTCCCTCTCCATGGTGTCCTGCAAGTGTACCAAGAGAACCCAGCAAGGTTAATAAATTTAAAGTGGTGAAGGAGGACCCATCCCAAGTTCCTATATTGTAACAGAGGTATTTGGCAAGTAAAATGGACTATGGAATAATAAAACCCAAACATTTCTGTGTGTGGAAAACCTGGGGTCTGATAAAGGCTTGGGTTATATAGTCCCAGGTACACAGAAAAAGACCTTGGGCAAGTCACTTAATGGACTTCAATTGCCTCATTAAAGAGGGATAATGAAAATATCTAACTCATATGAAGTGTGAGTATCTAGGGAGGTGATGAATTTGGTGTTGTCTGAGTTACATATCAGAAAAATCATTGACACAGTATTAAAATAATGAGTAGTACTTTAAAGTATTAATGTAGTATGGTGTCCTGGGCTATGGCTGGCTGGTTGACTGTGTTTACAGCTTGGTTTGAAAAGTCATGGCTCATTCTTTTGTATGTTTTTGTCTGCTCAGAAATGAAGGCAAGAGGAGCTTCCCTCTCATATTTCTCCTTCCATAGGTAAAGATATAATTGGCCCAGCCACAAAAGTCAACAGAACCTGAAATGCCAGTTGATATCCACGTCTCAACTTTATTCTGAAACAACTTTGTTCATAGTTTTTATCATATCCCTGAATGCAGTAAACACTTGTGGCTCATTGGTAAGTCTCCTGTTTATAGCACAGAACTAGAGGCTGCATAAGGAGACACCTGGCTCCGACACTATAGAAGAAATTTCCGCAGAGTATATGGGAGGCTGAATGAATGGGCTGTGTTATATGCCATTAACTTTGGAGTGATTTTTATCAGAACAACATATATTTCCTCCTATATAGACAGTGGCAGAGTGTTTCAAGTTATATAACTAGCTGTTCTGGAAGGGTTTGAAGAAAAACAACAGGGGATTCAGTTAATGGTAAAAGAGATTTAACCATTCTTTCTAATCCAGCTCAAAATTAGGAGCAGAGAAAGGTGGACAATGGAAAGAAACATATAAAGGTCATATTTTGATTATATTGATAGTGTGGAAATTGCAAATTTGGGGTATGGGGAGGTATTATGCATAAGCAGGGGTCACGTGATCTGGAACCCACGTACCCATGGTGGTGGAGTAAGAGAAGTTAATGGGTGTGATGCCATTGAGGCCTCAGTGAAATCATCTGGTGTTCCGGGCTGGCATCTGCTCCATTAGGGGCCTGTAGTGACTGCTATAAAGCTCAGTTACATTGATCAGTTGTTCTCAATGTTGGCTGCACACTGTCATCACGTGGGAGCTTCACAATTACGGTTGCCTGAACTTTCCTCCTCGCAGAGTGTTTCAGCCGCTCTGAAGGATCTCCCTAACTTCTCTTGGAAGTAACCCCCTGGTTGGGTCCCTCACAGTGGATTTTTGTGAGTGCCGTATAGCTTCTGTTTCAAGACAGAGCAGCCCAAATATATCTTTCAAATTGGAAGATGAGTTATACGTTTTTTCCAGCAGCTGTGGGAGGCAACTGACTCTCTATTTCTTTGCAGTGGCTTACTAATTTTCAGTTGGTTGTAGACATGCTTTCCACATTTGGTGAAGCTCAAACCATCAGTTTCACGTGATGGGGTCACAAACAGAAACTTAATTTTATTATCTAGGTTGACCTTTTTTACTCACTAACTGATTCTATGGAAAAATGTCTTAATTTTACCAGTAACGAATTTGAGAGTTTGAGTCAGTTTATACATTTGTACATATATATTTTTCTCTTCATTTAGAACTTACGATTTCTTATCAAACGTGAAGTTACTTTCAGTCCTTTAGTCATGAAAGATTCTCAGTATTCGGGTTCTAGTGTTTTTTCAAGTGAAGAGTGCTTTAGAAGAGAGCTATGTTTCTTTCGTGTTATGGGGTGCCTAGCACTTTGCAATACCTAATACAAATAAAACTATAATAGCTTTTTTGTAGTCATCATGCAATAAAGGCACGGCTTATCACTGAACACACTATGCAGTTAATGCTTCATAATTCCAGTTTCAGTATCTAACAGCCACCAGCCAGAATGTAACCTGACCTGACCTTCTTTGCTGATATAAAGTGATACAAACTGATGAGTCACACAGAAGGCCCTTTTGGTAGATGGCTATTGGCTACTGTCTATTACCCTGGGACAAAGAAAATAGGCTTTTCCTGAAGCAAGAGAACTGGGGGAGCACAGGAACTTGGGATGAGGTGGTATATATGGAGATTATGGGATCCTTTCCCTGGAAGCCCCTTGGTTCTTGATGTGCCCCCATCTGCTCAGGTCTAGATGACCTTGGGGTAGCCCAGTCTCTGGACATTCCTCACTCCTTTTCTAGGGAAACAGGCACACAGATGCATGGCCTGAGGTCGCAGAGTGAGTCAGCATCTACTTGGAGATTCTAATTCCTTCCCCGGAGCTCCAGTCTTAAGGGGTCTGTTGGAGAGGATGTGGAGAAAGAGGAACACTTTTACACTGTTGGTGGGATTGTAAACTAGTTCAACCAGTATGGAAAACAGTATGGCAATTCCTCAAGGATCTAGAACTAGATGTACCATATGACCCAGCCATCCCACTACTGGGTATATACCCAAAGGATTATAAATTATTCTACTACAAAGACACATGCACACGTATGTTTATTGCGGCACTATTCACAATAGCAAAGACTTGGAATCAACCCAAATGTCCATCTGTGACAGACTGGATTAAGAAAATGTGGCACATATACACCATGGAATAGTATGCAGCCATAAAAAAGGATGAGTTTGCATCCTTTGTAGGGACATGGATGCAGCTGGAAACCATCATTCTTAGCAAACTGTCACAAGAAGAGAAAACCAAACACCGCATGTTCTCACTCATAGGTGGGAACTGAACAATGAGATCACTTGGACTCGGGAAGGGGAACATCACACACTGGGGCCTATCATGGGGGGGGGGAGGGATTGCATTGGGGAGTTATACATGATATAAATGATGAATTGATGGGTGCTGACGAGTTGATGGGTGCAGCACACCAACATGGCACAAATATACATATGTAACAAACCTGCACGTTATGCACATGTACCCTAGAACTTAAAGTATAATAAAAAAAAAAAACAAAACTATGCTTTACTGATTATTGTTTCAAAAACATTAAAAAAAAAACAGCTTTGGAAAACACTTTCCCATCACCAACAGTATTGATTTTCCACTATCGATAGATTATTTTTTTTAAAAGGACATTTGTATGTAAATCGAGCACGCAGGCGGATCATCATTTACATTTATATTAGCAGGGTGCTTATTGCCATTAATTATTTATTATTTTTAGTTCTCCTGAAAGGTAGGTTCTCTGGTCTCCATTTTGCAACTGATGCAGGTTTCTAAGGACAGCATGTTGCCAAATCCAAGTCAGGTTGGGCTTCTGTAACTCACCTGAGCGTGGCAGCAGGGCCTTCTCCCACAGGCCAGGTAATCAATCAGCTGCTCACTGAATGAATTTCTACATAGATATTCTTTTGGGAAAATACTCGCCTGCGTTTTGAGATTTCATTCAGTGTTATTATAGTAACCTTGTGGTTCATTTGTTGCTAGCATGTTTGGTTAACTTTTACTATGGAAATTTTCAAACATTCACAGAAGCAGAGAGAACGGTATGGTGAGAACAGGCACTCATGTCCATCTTCAGCAATGAACAATGCTTTGCCAGTTTCATCCCTTTTACCACCAACCACTGGTTTTCTTTTGGATTTTTGTTTGCTGAAATATTTTAAAGCAAATCATAGACAGCAGGGACATATTACCCATAAATGCTTCAGAGAGCAGATAAGAACCTTAAAAAATCAGAATCATAACACCATTATCACTCCTAATGAAATGAACACAATTATTTAATCTAATTTAATGCCCTATAATCCCACTCATGATTTTTAAATGTCTAATTATGTTTAGTTTTGTTGAATCTGTATCCAATATTTGTGCCTGTTTTATTTCAAACCCTTCAGTCTGGTAAGAATGACTGAGGACCAGTTATGGGCCAGGAGCATGGGCAACACAGATGGATAGAATCTGGTCCCTAACCTGGATGTGTTCAGAGTCTCACAGAGAAGACAGACACAACAATAAAGTACTCTAATGTTTATGATGCAAGGAAGGCTATAACCAAGCTGTGCATCTCAGGCAGCTGGCACACAGGTGGAGGGAAGTGGAGGAGGCTGCAGGGGTGACCACGGGACATTTCAACTTCTGGTAGCTAACATTTATGAGTAGTTGCTATATGCCAGTATATTAGTCCATTTTCATGTTGTTAATAAAGACATACCAGAGACTGGGTAATTTATAAAGAAAAAGAGGTTTAATGGACTCGCAGAGTTCCACGTGGCTGGGAAGGCCTCAC
The DNA here is from genome assembly GCF_007565055.1 of Rhinopithecus roxellana. Taxonomy (NCBI): domain Eukaryota; kingdom Metazoa; phylum Chordata; class Mammalia; order Primates; family Cercopithecidae; genus Rhinopithecus; species Rhinopithecus roxellana. The sequence goes on from NC_044562.1 coordinate 22,841,552, forward strand.
AATTATGGCGGAAGGCAAAAGGCACATCTTACATGATGGCAGGCAAAAAAGAATGAGAACCAAGCAAAAGGTGTTTCCCCTCATAAAACCATCAGATCTTGTGAGACTTACGCACCACCATGAGAACAGTATGGGGGAAGCTGCCCCCGTGATTCAGTTGTCTCCTACTGGGTCCCTCCCACAACACATGGGAATTATGGGAACTACAAGTGAAGATGAGATTTGGGTGGGGACACTGCCAAACCATATCAACCAGGGACTGTTTCAAGTACGTCTTAACACATTAAGTCCCCTCAACAATTGCACGAGGTAGATATGACTATTATAACTAGCCTAGGGATGGAAGTACAGATTGGTTACATAATGTGATTATTGAAAGGCAGGTAGGAGTTTGACAGGTAGCAAACTGGAACAGGATATTTGGTAGAGGAGATCCCATAAGGAAAGAACACAATGCACAGGTTAACAGCGGCCGGTATGTGTCCCAGCCAGAGATGGGGGTGGGGGCAGGGACGTGGGTGGAGGGAACACTAGGAAGATGGGCTGATAGGAGGGTGGGAATGTATAAAGGAGGCAAAGGAGTTTGGGCTCTTTTCTTTTAGGAAATGGAATATCACTGAAAGTTTTTAAAAAGACAGTGATAAAACCACATTTGTATTTTGGAAAGAAAAATCTTCTGGCGCAGTGAAAAATAAAGCGGGGTAGGGATTGCCTGAGAAATCTCTGGGAAATAGCAGTGGATAAGCCAGGTAAGAAATAAGATCTATTCTACACTGATTATTTTCCTAAGGGTTCTTAGGACATTCTTTTATTACTATAAAAAGCAGTACACACTCATTGTAGAAAATTTGGAAAAGACATATAAAAGAAAAAAAATGTCCTCCCAGAAGATGTATTTGCTAAGATTTTGGTATCTCTCCTTCCAGTTTTACACACACACACACACACACACACACACACACACACACACTTTCTTTTTCTAAAGTTTGGATCCTAAGTATATATTGTTTTGAATCCTGCTTCTTTCACTTAATATAATGTCTTAATATTTTCAGCGTCATTAGATACTAAAAACATGACTTTGAATGAATATATTATTCCATTAACTGGTTAAAGTGGTTACATCACCATCTATTAATTATTCTCCTATTTTTGGACATTCAGTTTCCTTTTTCTTTGCATTTCAGAGGGTAACCTTTGCTTACATTTATACAAAACTTCTACACCCATGTCAGAATTGAAATTCTTGATCACTAAGAACTTTGACTCATGTAATTACTGAAGTTTTCCACTGAAACCATCCTCTCATGCCCAATTGCAACAAGCTTGTAGCCACAAAGAGAGGAGACACTGAACTTCAAGAAGCTGATGTGCGGTCTGCACTTGCAGCTCCAACCTCCATCCACCATAGTGCATTTTGGATAATAGCTTACTAAGCATATGGGTCAACTTGGCTCTGACCTGGGTTTGTAAGTCAGGTTAACACTCATGCTCTTACTGCTGCCATCAGGAAAACTTTTTTTTCTTTCTGGTTACTGTTCATTTGGTACAATAGCCAGCATTTAAACCTATTAATAGCTATTTCCATAATAAAAATACCTGATTTTTGAGAGCCTACAAAGAAGGGGCATATTTCTCAGCTGGAGAAAGTAAATGCTATTTAGTGGGAAACGTTCTAAATACTCAAATGTTCACTTGCACGCCACTGAGGAACTCATTATCGTAAGTCCACCTATTGTCCCTATTTTTTACTGTACCTCTATATCAATCATTTAAATTCTTTCAAAGAGTGCCATGGTTAGGCTACTTGGGAATCCAAGTATAAAATGAAATTTGTCTGTGTTTATGTGTAATTGTATCAGACCATATATAATGGAAGGATAGGAATTAGAGGTAATGGATCAAATCAATTATTCACCCTCCTCTAAAGTAATATGATAATCCAGGAACACAGTGTGAAAATACAGGAAATTTAGTTGGTGGTGCTTCTGATTAAAGAGGCAGAAGAAAAAAGGAAAACAATTAATACAACAGAGAAGTGGCCATGTTACCAATAGAATGTTTTTTCAGTAGTTCATTTTGATGTGCACAAATATTGCTGTTTATATTCAATGGATTTTGATTACTGTTACAGTCAGTGGTAGGTTGGGTGTGGTGTTTCACACCTGTAATCCTGGCACTTTGAGGGGCTGAGTCTGGAGGATTGCTTGAGGCCAGGGGTTCGAGACCAGCCTGGGCAACATGATGAAACCCCGTCTCTATAAAATTTTTTTTTAAAAATTAGCTGGCATGGTAGCACATGACTGGAGACCCAGTTGCTCAGGAGGCTGAGGGAGGAGGATCTCTTGAGCCCAGGAGTTTGAGGCTGCAGTGAGCTGTGATCACACCACTACACTCCAGCCTGGATGACAGAGCAAGCTCCTGTCTCAAAACAAAACAAAATTAAAAGTTAGTGGTTTATTAATTTGTCTACTACAAGAAGCAAACACCATGTATCACTTGGAGGCTGGCTGTACCTGAGCAAGGTGTGTGCACCACAAGAATCCATGGCCACCAGCATCCGGGCAGGCCCCTGTGAGATAGAAGTTAGACAGCTTTGCTCAAAGGAGAGCACCACGATCTTGGAAACTTGTCTCAACAGAGGCAGACACGTGTGTTTCTGTCAAGGATACCTGGACACAGCCATGTTTCCTCACCTCCCACAAAGGAATTAAAAGGACTTTATTGCAGGGTTGGATAGGATTTGGTTGAGGACAGTGAGCTGACTCCGAAGACTTCATGTTCCTATTTAGATTTTAAGAAGCATCATTCTCAGGTGCCTACCTTGGAATTCTTTCTCACCTATCTCTGCAGTGATAGGACGTGGGTACATGGTAGGCATTTATGAATTGTCTGTTTTTACTAAAAAAGCAGGAATACAATGTTAAGAAATTATATATATGGATGGTATGAAAAATAGAATATTGAAAAACTGAAACAGATCCCTGAAAGAATTCCCATAATTCCATTATCCAAAGAAAGCCTTTGTTAATGTCTATTTGTCTTTTTCGGGCTTTGTTACTTTTGATATATATGTACAATATAGTAGTTAAGACTATAATCTCTTTAAAATCAGGTGAATCTCAACTCAAGGACCTGTTCTCCCACTGAGCAACTGTGTGAACAACTTAGCTTAGCTGAGTCTCTTTTTCTCTTACATGAAAGGAAGATAAAAATACCTATATTATATGGTAATTGAAAGAATTAAATGAGCTACATGTGAAAATTATGTTATTATGTTTAGCAGGGTGGCTGATTAACAGGGTGACTATTGTTAGCATTATTAGAGTTGTGATTTCTGCATTCAACATTATAACCTGTTTTCTAGATTAGCATACACTTACAATCATTTTTGCCAAGTGCATAATATTCCATCACATATTTTACTAAATTATTATAATTTAGCATATTTTGTTTCTTTAGAAACATATACTATTTTAAAAATTCTTTACTTTAGAAAATATTATTAAAAGTACCAAATAGCAATAGAGATAAAAGAAAAACGTTATAAAAGAGAGAAAAGAACAACTTAATCCACTCATACGCACAATCTAAAATATGCCACAGTTTTTTCAGCTTATTAAATTCCTTTCACCCCTTGAATTTTTATCCATGGAAAATTATTGCAAATTGACAGAATGGCAAGCTGGTTGTGAAGACCTTGTCACAGGGCTGGGGAGAACTCTTGCCAGCAACCAATGCAAAAACAAATACACACTTTCAGAGTGATCTAGCTGGAAGCAGTCAAAACTAACACACCAAATCACTAGGAAGTAATTAAGTGGATAACAGCATTATAGAAGGGTCAGAAAATAGATGATTCGAGGTTGGAGTGATTAGATGTTCTGTGGACATAGTATCCAAGTTGAACTTTTAAAAGACAGAATCAGGAATTTTGAGGAGCAGGGGAGCTTTTCTGCTATGGACAAGTGTGGACGAGGGTGAAAATTATATGAGAAGAGGAAGGGGGGTGCACAATGAGTGTGCGTTTGTGTGTATGTGTATGTGTATATATATGTTACAATCAAGATACTGGCCTCATTAAAGTGGAAAATACTTGTGGAGCTGTTTTAGCCCATTCTCGTATGCTGTAAAGAAATACCTGTAACTGGGTAATTTATAAAGAAAAGAGACTTAATTGGCTCACATTTCTGTAGGCTATAGGAAGTATGATGCTGGCACCTGTTTGGCTCCTGCCCAGGCCTCAAGAAACTTACAATCATGGCGGAAGGTGAAGAGGAAGCAAGCAGGTCATATGGCCAGAGCAGGAGCAAGAGAGAGAGAGAGGGGGGTTCCACACATTTTTAAACAGCCAGATCTTGTGAAAACTCACTCAGTATCATGGGAACAGTACCAGAAGGATGGTGCTAAATCATTCATGAGAAATCCACCCCCATAACCTAATCACCTTCCACCAGGCTCCACCCCCAATATTGGGAAGTACATTGCAACATGAGATTTATGAGACTTGATGGGGACACAGACCCAAACCATAAAAGGAGAAGAGGGAAGTATATAGAGAGCTTGAAAAAGGAGACCTGAGTGCTAGGAAGGGAAGTTGGTTAAAATAGGATTTTAACTTTTTAAGTGACCATGTGGAAGCTAAGAGAAGCCATTGGTGACAATCATCACATAAACTTATGTTCTCCCTGCAGTGAGGAAAACTGTAATATGAGGGATTATATCAGAGAATCAGAGTCCTGAACAGCACACTGCTACGACTTCCTTAGTGGAAACATTATGGCCACTGACTTCCATAAACCTTGGGCTTGAAGCTCCTCCTCTATTGTTGCCCTCAAAGACCAATATGCTCGTTATCCCACCCCATGTCACTCACTTCTGAATCCCATGCTGTGCAAATGCATTTCATTTAGGGAACTTGCATCACAAGGAAGAACTTAGGTTTTTAGCCATAAAGAAGTCAGGGATTGCAAATTTTCTGAACGAATTGTATAGGAAATTAACAGAACATAGAAAGATAGTTCACAAATGTTTTGTACCTGCTAAAGTAACAAATGTCTACTACCAGGTTTTATGTGGGAGGATGGTTTTAGTTAATCATAAGCATCTTTTTTTACTTTTGTTTCTTTTTGAGACGGAGTGTTGCTCTGTCGCCCAGGCTGGAGTGCGGAGACGCAATCTCCGTTCACTGCAAGCTCCGCCTCCCGGGTTCACGCCATTCTCCTGCCTCAGCCTCTCGAGTAGCTGGGACTACAGGTGCCTGCCACCACACCTGGCTAATTTTTTCCATTTTTCACGATGTTAGCCAGGATGGTCTCGATCTCCTGACCTCGTGATCCGCCAGCCTCGGCCTCCCAAAGTGCTGGGATTACAGGCGTGAGCCACCGCACCCGGCTTTTTACTTTCTTACATGAAAGAATCCAATAATGTCACCTCATGAGTTCACAGTGGAGAAAAAAACGTTCTTCCTTCCTTTCTGGTTTCTGTGAAATATCTGGACCTTCGACTATGTGACATCCAGGGTAATGGAGCTTTGTATGTATCGAAGGACCCCAAATAGAGGAGCTCATGCCATTGTGATGTAATAGATATGTAGTGAGTACCCACGTAGGTACCAAAACGTAGGGGAGGGATTGAGATTCCTTTAACCTTCCCAATTTCATACTCTTCATGCTCCTGTTGCCAGCCAACTTTCGACCTCCACGTTAACAAACAACTCCTGTATCTCAGTGACTTTCATTCATACAGGTTGATTTCTTACTCACCATTATGGGATGCAGGCTGAAGGATGGTATGAGGCCAAAAGCAAGGAGTTATGGTCTAAGATTGGAAGTTTTTTGTTAGTTTGTTTTTTAGCAGCCGTACCACACTATTGCTGCACGGCATGCTTATAGCCATGAGAACCCTCGATTCTTTCCCATTCGCCACATATTCCTGATTCATCCTACGCTGCCTCTCTTCTGTCCCTTGTTATTAGTCCCAGTATGGATCACATGTCAGGTGGTTTCACAGCAAGAACCTTTATAGAGAGAAGCTGTCGCACTGCTTGTGTGATTTCCTCAAAAAGTTCTTTTCTGATAAGATTTTAGTTTTAGCTGACAATAATTGTATACATTGATGGGGTAAAATGTGATGTTTTGATATACGTTTGCATTGTGGGATGATTAAAATCAAGTTAATTAACACATCTGTCAACTTATATACTTATGTTTTGTGGTGAGACTGTTTAAAATCTCTTTTAGCAATTTTGAAATATACAATACATTGTTATTAACCCATCAATGTAGTTCAAAATAATTTTTCAGGTTCCTTCTACCCCATCTGTCATGGCCTAAATTGTGCCCTCTACAAATTTACATGTTGAAGCCCTAACCCCCAGTGGAACTGTTTTTGGGGAAAGCATAATTACTTTTAAAGAGGTAAGGTTAAATTAGGTCATAAAGGTGGGGCCTTAGTTCAATAGGACTGGTGTCCTTATAAGAAGGCGAAGAGACACCAGGCTTCTTCCTTTCTAACACAGAACTTTGTTATCCTCCTTCTTTGTTATTTATTTGCTTATTTTAAAAATAAATATCAGGAACTAATAGAGGAGAGCTCGTCCCATCTGGGACCACGTTATTCTGTTCCTGATTTTTCCCATTTTCTCACTTTCTCTTTATGTTCTAACCCTCATAATTCCTTAAAATATCCATATTTCCTCAGATTCTTTTCTCATGGCAGCAGCGGCAACACCCTTTTATGTGTGCTCTGAGTTCAGCAGAGGGAGATGGGATTCAGATGAGGCTATTTATGAGAGTCTACCGTTTATAAGTCCAGGGTTTATAAGTTGTCTTTTCCTGTATATGTATGGTCACTTGAAACATTTAAACTAAAATTCTACCTAGAGCATACAATGCTTGAATTATATCAATTTTTGGTGGGCTCACGAGAGAATTCTTCTCTTGTGCTTGGGCACAAGAAATAATTGTAGACTAATGTCTAAATGTCCATCATTTTCTCTCCACATTAAAAAAATTACACAGGCTGATACCCATATTCACTCCAAGTCTCTTTTTTTGTGGTATTTTTCTCTTTCTATAACTTAAGACAATTTCCTCTGCATTTCATCATCTTGTATAGCCAAAAAGTAATTCCTTTCAATTGATTCAACCAGAAGGCTGAAAACCATAATTATATTACCACAGAGATCATTAAAAATACATACAACTGAATAACAACAACGAAAACACCCTTTGGCTGTATTTTTCTTTGTTCTTTATCCACAGAGGAAATAAATTCCAAGTACCTAATTGTGAAGGGTGAAGTTGACTAGCCTTAGGGTTAAAACTCATGGTAGATATTAAATTTGCTAGAAAGCCAAGCAATTGACTGTGTACTTAAGTTGTAAATTAACATGCTCTTTATATAAAGATAGATTCACAAATCTGTGCCTTCAGTATATTCCCCATACTCTGTGTGTGTGTGTTTGTGTGCATGTGCATGTGTATAGTGTCTTTGGTTCCAATAAAATCATGAGAAAAAACAAAAGTTTACAAATTTCACGAAAGGTAAATCTACAGGGAATTGTGGGTGTTGTATTAATGACTTTCCTAGATAAATATTGCCTCTTAGGTAGTTGCATTAGCATTAAAATAAGAGTCAGTTTCTTCACTGATGCATTTATTTTACTTTAATTTTCTGTGGTTTTGGTGTACCAGGATGCTTTAGAAAAAAAAAAAAGGTAGTTAAGTTACGGAAGCTAATAACTTTCTCAGTTTAGTTTTTATTTAAATTCCTTCAGGATCTAACGATTTTCTAGGTCCACTCTGGGTTCAAATCTGCCAGAAAAGGAATCTTATTTTGGATTTAACAATGTTATTTTCTAAGAGGAATTTTTTCCAGTAGAAATCTTTCACCTCTATTTATCATAATTGTTTATGTTGTTTGATCTTTGTAACGGGCAAAATCCAAGAAAGGACACTCTTAATCGTCAGAATGTCAAACATCCTTGAGGAAAGTGGTAAAATAGGATTCATGTCTCATAAGCTTTGGGGCAAATGTGAGCTTTTAATGTCTGAATCCAGGGGCTGCTCCTTGTCAGAGGGCTGAACTGTCATTGGTGGGTGGGAGGAGGTGCATGGCAGAGATCTGGACACATGGGAACACTCACCTTTTGGATTATCGTCAGGTGCGCCCACATCCCTAGCTGATAGCTCTCTCTCTCTCATTCCTTCAAGGCTGCATTGTGGATCAGTGTGAGCATTGCACACACCTGGGCGCTGAGTCAGCATCCATGTTGGTGAAAGGGGAGCAACCCAGTGTTAGCATTTGGTTAGAAAAACAAAGTTTAAACATTCTGTCCTGATGCAGTGTAGTAAGAGCAGGAACATCATGTTATTTACATTTTAGGTTCTACTCATCATGCAGAGTCACAGGTTTGTATAATAGGACTGTGCATGGACTGACTTGTATCTTTAACACAAATACCTCTGTTGAAGCCCTAACCTCCAATGTGACTGTTTTTGGAGATGGGATGTTTAAAGAGGCAATTAAGGTTCGATGGGATCAAAGGGTGGGACCTCGATTTAATGGGAGTAGTGTCCAAAGAAGAAGAAAGGGAAGAAGAGGAAGATAGAGAAGAAGGCCTCTACTCACACAGAGAAAAGGCCATGTGAGAACACAGCAAGAAGGTGCCATCTGCTAAGGAGAGAGGCCTTAGGAGAAGCCAATCCTTGAGCTTCTAGCCTTCAGCGCTATGAGAAATGAATTATTGTGTAAGCCACCCAGTCTGTGATATTTTATGGCAGCCCCAGCAGACCAATATGCTATTCATTAATAATTCCAGAGAAGTTGTGTATTGAAAAAGGAGTCCATTATATTTATTTCTACCATTTGCACACTTGGTTGAGTATTGTCAACAAGCTGTCCTCTTATTTATTGAAAATAATGTATCTCAAGGCTTAATGTTTTATTGCCCTGTAATTAAGGAGACTGGAGAAACCTCTAATCTTTTCTGAGAGCATAGTAACCCCGTCACTACTGAAAGATCCAGAGAATTAAGAGTCAACTTAGTTATCAGGCAGTCTTATGAATAAAAGGCCATTGGATTGTGGGCTCATGAAGAGGCTGAAAAAACACAACATGCATTGCATTCATCTGTATTTCAGGAAGACCCATCAGCCTTAAATGGGAAAGTCTGAAATGTAAGTGCAAAGCAGGACTGCATGACACACACACTTTGCTGGAACTACCCATTTTTTAGCGCAGGAACAGAAAATCTAATACCACATGATCTCACTTATAAGTGAGAGCTAAACATTAGGTACTCATGGACATAAAGATGGTAACGATAGACACCAGGGACTACTAGAGGGAAGGTCGGAGTGGAGCAAGAGTTGAAAAAACTATGACTAACTATTGGGTACCATGTTCAGTACTTGGGTGACAGGATTATTTGTACCTCAAACCTCAACGTCATACAATATTCCCAGGTAGCAAACCTGCACACGTGTCCCCTGAATCTAAAATAAATTTGAAAAAAAAAAAAAAAGAACTTACCCATTGTCAAAGGCAGTCACTCTCGTCATTTTATTATGCAGTTGGATGATAGCTTGGGATAATAACCAATAAACATCAAGAGATGCCTCATGAGAATTGTTACAGGAGAATGAAAGAAACAAATTATTGGTGATTTTTTTTTTCTTTTTCTTTTCTTCTCTTTTTTTTGAGATGGAGTCTCACTCTGTCGCCCAGGCTGGAGTACAGTGACTTGATCTCGGCTCACTGCAACCTCCACTTCCCAGGTTCAAGTGATGCTCCTGCTTCAGCCTCCCAAGTAGCTGGGATTACAGGCATGCACTGCCATGCCCAGTTAATTTTTTTTTGTATTTTAGTACAGGGTTTCATCAGGCTGGTCCCGAACTCGAGCTCAGGCTTTTTTTTTTTTTTAATTTTTAATTTTTATTTTAATTATAAAGATGAGTTCCTGCTCTGTTGCCCAGGCTGGAGTGCAGTGGTGTGATCATAGCTCACTCCAGCCCCACATTCCCAGGCTCAAGCAATCCTTCCCACTTCAGCCTCCCCAGTAGCTGGGACTGTAGATGCACACTGCTATGGCTGGCTCTCAGTGTTTTTAAGCTTTAAACGTGAAGAGATGCACATACAACACTAATGAAGTGAGAGAGAACAGCTTGTCTTCCTCTATTTACCTTGTCTTTTTTAGATAAAGATTCCATCAGCGTGGTAGGAGGAGAGAGTCAAATTTAAGGAAGAAAGTTTAGATTCAGGGAGGCTTTTGAGAAGGGGCCCATAGCTAGTTCAGACAAGGGGTGGGGAAGACACAATTAAAACCTTAGATGAGTTAGATCATCTGAGAGTTGAGGAGAGTTATTTCTTCCTTCCTGGGTATAGCTCATAGACATGACAATTTTCCTAGTATATAAGGCCTTGCCCACGACAGAGGATGCTCTGAGTAGAAGTGTTTAGACATGGGTCAGAAATAGTCTTGAGTAGTTTTTTCACTCCTACTCATAGATTTCTTGTGTGTTCTTGAGAGGCTCAGATATGGACCCAGGGAAGTCTTACAGCTGAGGGGAAGCGACCTCACAGCAAGTGTCTCTGTAACTCAACCACTAAAGAGTTGAGATGCTGCAGATACTTCAATTGGTGCATGGACAGGTGATGTTCTTGCACTTCTAGGTCTTGGTCTGTGCCTGCCCCCAGGAGCCTAAGGGCCATCTCTTAGGAGGACCCTCAATTGCATAAGATTTCATTTCCGGCTTCCTTGTCCTCACCCAATGCAATGGGCTGTCCAAATGATAAAAAAAAAAATAGGTTTGCTGTAACAATGAAAAACATTTATTTCTTATACATCTGAGTTGGAGCCTGAGAGTCAGGGCTGCTACAGCTGCATATAAGCAGTTGCTCTTAACTGGCACACACCTGGGTGCCCAGTCAAAATCTATGTTTTATTAATGACTTTCCTAGATAAGCATTTCCAGGCAACCAGTTCCCACCTGCTAGAATGGAAATGTTTGGTATTAGAGAAGCGGGTGTAGAAAGGCAAGGGGTTGCCCAGCAACTTGTTCCCTCAAACCTACCTCCATAATTGCTTAACTTTAAGATGTTGAGAGCTTCTGCTCTAAAGATTGATTGATCTGTGAGGGCTTTGTGGGGAACACTTGCTTCTAGTCCTTTGTGTCTGCTGTTGTTCTAAATCCCTGAAAGAGACTGCTCACAGCCAAACCCTCAACTTGGTACTGAGCACAGATTACAGAAGGTTTGGGGGTGGTATCAGGTGACCCAAGGCAAGCTAGATTCCTATCACCAACCCAACGAAATGTAATTGCAGATTGACCTTGGAGCCGTGATGACCTTCCTAGAACACTCTAAATTGGGAGGAAGTGGATCAGGGACAGAGGCCTAGGACATAATAGCCTCAGGCTCCAGAACAGCCTAGGACCTGTCTTTCCCCAACCTAGGTTACCTTTTATCAGGCTATCTTAGAACAGAAATGGTCCTCAGGTGACCAGATCCTCCCCATACTTAGCCCAGTGGGCATTCTTCTGAGTGCTCTTAACAAATATCACTTAACTAAATGATTTCCTGCCAGATTAGGCCACTTTCCATTTTTAGTGACTTGAAGGTCAGTGAGTCTGTTTCCGTTCTTTGTGTGTCCTCTTATAAAAACCACTGTCACCCCCTTCGTGCTTTGAAAATAGCTCTTTTTGCTAGGTAAATCCCTGAGAGTCTGCACATCCTTCCTGCTAGGGATGGAAGCTCCAACCTCCCCTCTAGGTATTTTTAAAGTGTAACCCACCCAATGTAAATAATCGAGTTTTCTTACTCCATGGTCACCTATTGATACTCTTTAAATGACTTGCTTTTATTGTGCCTTCTGTGACAGAGATGTTTTAGGGAGGCAGGTTGGAACAAGGCATACAGTTTGTCATGTGTGACCTGCAGGAACCCATTTGTCTTAAGAAGAAAGACTGGTGTGCAGCGTGAGAGGGCACTACAGTGAAATTCATGGCCTGAACTGGAAAAGGATAAGAGTACTGGGAAGAGGCGTGAAGATGGGAGTAATAGACCTGAAGCTTTCTTCTAGAAATTGCCAACAGAAAAAATATGTATTTCCCATTAAGAATTGTTGACAGGGAAAGAAAGAAAACAAAGAGAGAAGCCAAGGGAAGAATGTCTGGAGGAATAATGTTGGTTCCCTTGATGTCAAACCTATTTTTGTTTTCCCTGAGAGACTTGTGTCTGCAGTTGAACAGAGGTTATTGGCTACAGTAAGTGCCCTCCACTGCGACACCAGCAAAGGCCGTACTTCCAATCACGAAGAGTCACACGCTGGCTGAGATTGATAAAGTGCCAGTACACAAATGCAGTGAGCACCAAAAACACATCTGAGCAAGGGACACACAAATACGTTAATTCTCCTCAACCAAGAAGAAAGAACTCTGCTTATTTCCAGAGTAAGCACAATTTGGCAAGGGCCCTGAGATGGTGGTTCTCAACCAGGGGTAATTCCCGGTCTCCCTGCTTCCCACAAGGGACATTTGTAAATGTCTAGACACACTTTTGGTCATCACAATTGGTGGTGGGACAGCAGGATTCTACTGGTATCTACTGGATAAGGATGAGGGATGTACAGGACAGTCTCCCATTACAGAGAATTATCTAGCTCATGCTGTTGAGAAACTCATGTCTAATGTTAATTTGTAACGTGTTTCAAGATAAAGTGGACACTCACCACACAATATCTCTTCATCACATTGCTTTTTAGATACCTGCTGCTGATTAGACATAAAAAAAGTGATTCATTGTTCAAATCACTGCAAAAAGCAACTTACAGTTAAAATATACACGAACAGACCTGCTTCTCTCTTTCAAGAAAAAGATTTACAAAGAAATTGTGCCGCTTTTTGGTTTAAAACAATTTTTTTTTCCTAGAAAATATCCTGGCTTTTATGTGTGTCAATGAATGTGGTCTTTATAGAATTTTCACACACTAAAAAAAAATAAATTGTGAGCACTTAAAAGCCAATTTATTAGACTGTGGGATGGTTACATTACACAGTAGCACACATGAATTTTTTTTTAAATCTCAGCTCTTGCGAAGAACAAAAATGCTTATCTTAGATGAAAGTGTAAACTCTAGGTGAATATCTGACAGAATAGGCATCTATTTCAGCCTTGAGAAGAAAATTGATCATTCATTGTGAGAAAGATTACAACCTGTTCCTATCATATCTAAAACCCGAGTCATTAAAGTCGAAAAGTTTCACAAAGACCTTATTCTTTAACCACTTAGAAATTTTCATGGGCTGATATGTCGTTGGGGGATGGGGAGATGAGGCAATATTTACTGTGACATTTTTGTGTGTCGTTCACCTTTCCCTGGGACCATTCCATTTATACACATTGGGAGATGATCATGGTGTTAAAAGACTCTTAAGTCAATAGAACATGACTTTCCTCTAGGATGTTTCATCAAGCAGTTGGGTTGATAATGAGAAGCGTTTTCAGAGACAGAATCTTAATATAGACCTTTTAAGCTCTTATGAATTCACATCAGTAGAACTAATAAGCTTACTATCACAGGCTAGTGTGTGTCTATTAAATGAAACTAATTTTACTTAATCTTAATTAATTTTCAATTTCTATTTTGTCTCCTCGGTTCCTGCATTATTCTCTTAATTACAGCTTATGCTTAGCTTTGCTGATACGAGAAATCAAAGTTAAATGAGGAAAGGAAGCCACGTTCAAATCTGCTTAGGTGGTAGGGTCCAGGGGATCAAACTCTTAACTTGAATGTGGAGATGGAAGTTTCTCTGAGAAGGCTGTGTGCATGCGTGTGCATCTGTGTGTTTGCCTTGTTTCAATGTTCACAGACAATAGCTCCCTTCCCCAAATATTTGAGGCTGGTAGGCCATTTTCTACCTAAAAATACCGTATTAAAATAGCCAGAGTCATATTATTGTTAGTACAGTATTTACATGTTATATGAAATTACTAAAAGATCAGCTGTAAACTATAGCAACTATGCTTCTCAAACTGACCTGATTACTTTCATATATACACAGAATGGAAGAATCCTAGAATCTTTGCTGAAAGAAATTATAGATTGCCATAACAAATTACAAAATTGAACAGTTCGTGTCAGTTGATACTTATCACTTAATCACATTTCTAAGTATTTGATCTTGCTTCCTAAATTAATTTTTTATTCTATTATACTGAGTTGAACTTTTATTCTTAACTCCTGTCAAAGATTAAAAAACAAAACAAAACCCAGTTCTCTCTTAAATATTCTCCTAAAAAGCAGTTGAATTATCCTGGACCAGTGATGAGAAACCATTCCCAGGACACTTCTAAGACAGACGATGCTGGTCTAGATTGGTGGGCAATGTTACCTCTCATTCCTTGTCAGCTCCACGATGTGTTGCTAGAGCATTTCAGTTGTCTGGGTTTTTATCATTCTCCATGACACTCGCAGAGAAGGAATGTGAGTATCTGGTGGCTCTGGCCAATGTATTGCCATGTCCACCTGTCACCAATAATAATGTAATGAGGACAAAGGAAATCTCCTTCTTCAGTATCCACTTCAGAACTTCTGGTTTAAAAATAGCATTTGGTTAGCGCCCCTAAAATAAACATTTACACAGAAAGGTGAAAATTCTGTACTCTGATGGAAACCTGAAACTGACCGTTTACCTATTGCCAGAAGCTAGAACATTGCACTGATGTTCTGTGATACTGAAGGCTGGTTGAATGAGTCTGAACACTATGGTCAGTAGTCCTGCATGCGGGCATTACAGCCTTTTCAGCATTGCCCACTGTCTGCCACCAATATAGAACTTAAGGTTTTCATCAATTAAAACACTCAACAGCCCTTGTGTCATAGGAACTCCTCAATCACCTTTACTTCTCTTTCCACTTCAACCTAAAACTCCTAGACAGCAACTTGATGAAAAGGAAATGAGGTGGGGGATAGAACAGGATGATAGTCCGTGAAAGCAGAGGTAGGAAGAATCCTGGCTGTATTGTGTTTTCTTACATAATCCACTTATTCAGAGTCAGAGAGCTGAAGAGTGGGGCTGGGAAGACGCCATCTCATTGAGGACAGTTTTGTTGGTTAGAGTAGAGGAATAAGCCTAGGATCTCTGTGCACATCCACACATAGTTCCAAAAAAGAAATTTGATGAAGACCCAACTGGACAAATGAGAGAGCCAAAGTAAACACATACATCCTGTCTTTTGGATGCTAGGTTTGCCAGATCTCTTATTAAAAGAAAAAGAATATATATGTAAACACCCAGACACATATAATAGAACAAAGGGAGTAGTATATCATCCACATTACAGGTGAGTGCGACTCTCTGGGCCCAGTTTCATGTGGGTGGTTAAAGAATTTACCAAGACAGCTGTAGGTAAAGAAAGGCAGATTTACTACAGAAAGTATGAAAATACGGTGGAAAGGTGCAAGAGGCAGGATGGCAGAGAAGGGGCTGTCTACAAGGGAACAAAGAATTGCTGGGGATTTTCTAGAATAGTGTTTATGCGTATGCTGAAGAGAGCTTTGTGCTGTACTGATAACGCCAAAGTTACAGTGAGCTAGTTTGCAGGTGTCTGGTGATTAGTGGGCACAGGAAGATTGTGAGTTATTTGAGCAGGAGGGCTATGTGTCCTGGACCATGAAGAAAGGCAGACTTAGACCTTATCTGCTTTTTCTTTTTGCTTTCCCTTGGTCCTTCCAGCATGACTCTTTTTTTACCTAATTAGGACTCCACAATCCAGAAGACATCAATGAAGAGCAGACCTCTGAAAAAGAATTATTGTAGGAATGAGAAAAAAAAAAAGGTAGAAAACTGGTAGCATCTATGGGATATTAAAACAGAAAAAGAAAAAAGAAAAGGACAGGCAGTGTTACAATATACTAAAAATAAGAATTCATATTAGATGAAATTGTAGTTTGGTAACATTAGAAATATATTGTTGAAAAAATAAAGGTGCATAAATACAATTAAAGCAGTACACAGCAGAGTGGAGTTACAAGCAATCAAATAGGTATTATAAGCAATCAAAAATACAAACTTGAGAAATTCTACTAGGACGCAGAGGAAGAAAAAAATCAAGGGTTGAAAATAATGCAAGAAAATGATATGTATGGAGGACAGAGAATGGAGAGCCAACCTGAGAATTATAGGTGTTCTAGAGAAAATAAATAACAAGTAGAACAAGAACAGAAGCAATTATTCCAATATATCATTAAATAAAAGTTTCCTGAGTTGAAAAAGAATGAACCAGCAGATCAAAAGAGTTCACCATGTTCAAAGTAAATTAAATGAAAAGAGAACTTTGTTACATTTGAATTACAGGGATGGAGGGAAAGAGACTATAAGCATTCGTGTAGAAAAAATGGTGAAAAACAAAAAGAACAAAGAGCTAAGCTGGCCTTAGCCTGACCTTTTCTCTGGACACAATGGAGCAACATCTACAGAATTTTGAAAGAAAATAGTTTTACATGACTGTTTTATATTTAGCCCTGTTAAAAAATATCTACTAATATAAAAGTAAGACCTTTACAGATATACTAAAAATATGCCAACCATCTAATTTTTCTGAAAACAAAGTTACCTGATAGTGACATATTTTAATATATGAAATTTAAGAAGAGGTTACCCCAGGTAAAACATGACTGCCAGAGTGCCCAGTGCTTTAAGAAATGGGCAAGAACATAGTTTACTTACCAAGTCTTGTGGCAAACTGTCACCCCAGAAAGTGTGATTAAACTGGCCGCAGTAAGAAAGCTACAAGAATTTAAAGAAATTGCTCCCTTTTTCCACAATGTCATCTAGATGGAGCCTAAAAGTAAATATTTTTATTGTAAATGATTGCTCATTGTTGCGGAGGCATCTTTTGAACTAGCCACAAGTTTATCTGAAAAGGTGTGCTTTAGATGAAATTTGACATTGGATGTGGGTTCTGGAGTCACACTATCTGGATATTACTCCTTGTTCCATCAATTACTCCACATACCACTCCTCGCATCTTCTTGGGGAAATCATCTAATCTCTAGGGGCCTCAGTTTTATTACTTGTAACATGGAAATATTGTAGACTTCCTGGCATACAATTTTTGTGAGGATGAAATAAGTCAACACATATAAGGTACCTAGAACAGTACCCAGAACCTTGTTGCTAATAAAGAGACATCAATATACACCATGTGTAATGTGGTGGAACATGTTATATATACACACACCATATGAGACAGGGGATATACATCAGTAGATTTGTGTTTTCTTTGGATTATGGTGATTTTTTTCTGTTTCTCTAGTTTATAAGATTTTACTTAGTGAGCTTGCATTACCAGTTGAACAAAGTATAAGCTTAAGGAAAAAATGCTGAATTAAAAATAAAAATTAGAGCTATTATGTAATTGTAATTTATGTTATTATAATTCTACATTTATTATAGCAATAATGGGTGTACAATCGACACCAGTAATTCAAATTCTATTACTTGATATTACTTGGATTTGATTTTTTCTTAGTATCTAGGAGGGTGATGACATCATTTCCATTTAAGAGTTTATGGAAATAGACATTGCTTTTACCCTCATCCTAGCTATACTGGTGTTTCTCAGGGCTGTGTTTGGTTTTCATTTTTCACGCCTGTAATCCCAGCACTTTGGGAGGCCAAGGTGGGTGGATCACCTGAGGTTAGGGGTTCGAGACCAGCCTGGCCAACATGGTGAAACCCTGTCTCTACTAAAAATACAAAAATCAGCTGGGCGTGGTGGCAGGCGCCTATAGTCCCAGCTACTCGGGAGGCTGAGGCAGGAGAATCACTTGAACCTGGGAGGCAGAGGTTGCAGTGAGGCAAGATTGAGCCACTGCAGTCCAGCCTGGGTGACAAGAGCTAAACTCTGTCTAAAAAAAAAAAAAATTGTTCTGAACAACTAAGAAGGAAGAGAGAGGAGTCAAGTGGTCTGGGGCATCATAATTACTCAGATTTGTCTTATTTTTATCATTCCTATTTCCTCTGTTAACCTGTCCTAACTATGGTAGTGAAGAAATAAACATGTTCAAACTACTTTTGTGGTGTTCTTGGTAGGGAAACAATTCTCTATAACCTCGTATGACCACATTGCACATGACTACCAAATCAAATAGCCATCCTGCTTGACTCAAGTGCGAGAATTAGACAGAATTAATATTTACCAGATGGCTACATGTTTTTAAGTGATAGAATCATGTTTGTTGTACTGGTTTTGAGTTTTAATTCTTAAAGTTTTACCCTGAAGCCTTCCCTTTGCTCTTTTGTGCTTTATCTCATGATATGGAATGTGGCACCACGCTTTGAAAACATTCTTTTATGTCTGTGCCATAATGCAAAATCTCCTTCTCACAAAACCTCCATGGTTTTAATGGTCAACTCCTGGACGATGGATTCCACGTCAGTCATTGAACATTTCACTTTTGGAGAAAACCAGACGTGTAACCATGGTTTGTAAGTATCTCATAAAGCATATTTTGAAATTTTTTTAAGCCAAGTTGTTTGCACATTATCTCATTTCTTCTGAATATCATTTTTTTGTTGTTGTTCAGCGATAAGCAGTGTACTACTTTGAATCAATCTCTCCAGTTGCTTTAAATTTTTCTAAATTAGGATTTTTTTTGTTAATGTGCGTTCCCTAAGTCTTTTCTACTTAAGGATTTTAATTCAGTATTAGACTGAATGTGGCATTGGTATTAGTATCACTTTTATATCAGTTTCACTGAGATCAACTTTCTAGATATAAGATAATTATAGAAGCAACCCCCCATGGTAACTGTCTGGGGCTCTGGTTTCTAATAATGATGAGCTAAAATTATAAGGAAAGCTTATTGTGTGCCAGGTGCTGAGCTAAGTGCTTTATTTACATGGATTGTCCTAGCAAATTCTTCCAATAACAATTGAAAGAATTGTTATTGCTAAGAAATCAAGCACTATTTTTAATCACCGTTTTACAAATAGGACAATTGTGGTTTAGAAAGGTTAAATAGTTGCACACATTTATAGAGAAAGGACAAATGTCTAGGTCTGATTATTTCCAAAGCCCATTCTCTTAATATCTGGCTCCTGTGTATTTCTGTTTGGTTTTGGTAGACTAATGCCGTACTGAACAGAACCATGGGAGTATGTCTTGATCTCCACACGAGGTTTTCTCTTTGCAGTTTCTAAGAACAGTTATACAAATCAGAAAAATAAATTAGAATCTTCAAATATCAGGAGGTTCTAGGAAGTTGGTTTCTGACCAGTGGTAGTAATCTGTTAAGAAGTATACGGAAGCTAAATTAAATGAGTTTTTAACTGTATGAAAGTATTTACAAAATTAGTAGCTCTATGTAAATGGGAATACTTCTGAGATGTCACAAGGAAGATTTGCAGGAGTCTTACCTTTCACTTGGGTTTGGGGTTCAAATGTGTGGTAATGGAAAAAGCAAAACCTTTTAGCTCCACCTGGCTTGTATTCAGAAACCACACCTCTTCTGCATATCACCTGGCCGTATAAAAAATGTGTTTTGCTTTTTATGGTACGTGTCATAAAGAATCAAAACACAGCGAGAAGGCTTAGCATGTCTTTAGTATTCAAAGAAAAAAAAAAAAAAACAGGGCAGCCCTGCCTCGTCTGAAAAATGTGTAGAATCCACTTGGCTTTGCTTTTCAGGTTCCAGGCAGGCAACTGTACCTGTAGCAACACACCAAACTCATTCATACCCTTACTCACAACAAAAGGTGAGGGGATGCTTGGTGGGAGAGAAATGCTGATGAAGCTGGATCCAGAGCTCCATTGGAGAGCAAGAATCCTTCACACACCCTGTACTTTGACAAACCTGTTCTTGCTTTGCTGCCCATGTTCAAGGAAGCAGTTTTTCTAAATAACTATGTTTAGATCAGAACTCGGTCTAACAGAAGTTCTAACATGTTGTACTGATTAAGCAAATTACCATCAAAACAGACAGGAACACAAACAAACAAATATGCATTCTTCTCTGGAATGTTCCATTTCTTAGAAAGCATGCAAAGACCTCCACACATTTTGGAAAATGTTGCTCTAACTTGAGAAAAAAGAGACTTTAGGAAATAGGGAATTGTTATTTATTTGATGGGGTAAGTAAAATGAAGGAATGAAAAATTGAATGCATTTGCTTTGGAGATGAGACCATGTGCCTGAAGCTAAGTGTCTCGCTGTTGGGAGTGGAGCCGTGACCCTGACTTGTCTGCAGGTCACAGCATTTGAGAATCAAGAAACCTTGTCTGAGGATGCGTCCTTGCACCAGATCCCTCCAGCCAGTTTGCCAGATGCTGACTCAATTAGGGGAGAGTGGATTATGCCCAAGGAATGGATAAATCTTCTCACCGATAATCAGACATGGATGTTACTTTCTGGTTCTTTTACAAAGGCAGATGATCCAACTTAAGCAAGGAAAGTAGAGAGCAGGGACAAGTGTAAGCTGTCATAATAATCTTTTTATAATCTTTTGGATACATTACCTTATTTTCCATGATACGTGTAGCTTCTCAAAAGCCGTATGCAATTAGGTTTTTTGCAATTTTCATATTTTTGATGAATGCATCATTTAAAAAAGTCTTTAAAAATGATTTCTTTCAAAAGGAAAGTGGCATCTTCTAATTGAATGATTTAACAGTAAAAAAAGTCTGTGAGTCTGTGATTGGGTTTATCAATACTTAGTGCCCTTGTACAATATAGGGCCAAAGTAAAATATAACAAAGATGATGACATTTACCAAATAATTATGTAACAATGGTTTTTTCTATATAATTGTAATTACTCAGTAATACAGCCAGTTATTGACGTTTGTTGTCAGCAGTTTCAGGTATGTTGTATTAAAATAAAGGCTTTAAAATTTCTCCTAGAGGTGTGCTCAGGAGTCTCTAGGCTGCTTGGCAGTCCTATTTGCTTGTTCTGATTCAGAGTAGAATGCTTTCTCTTTTAAGTGGATCAAAGCAATACAGTTTGGAATTTGGAATGCAGGCAGTTAGGGAAGTATGTTTAGAATAACCTTTAAGTTTAAAAGATACGTGTCTGTAACCTTGTAATAAAGATGCTCTTTTGCAATATACCTTGGCTATGTGTTTAATTACAGGTGCTTGATAAAATGCACTTGTGATTCTTTCCTGACATAATGAATGCCTTCGTATTTAATGCTGGGATAACATGTGACACATTGGGTGTAGGGAGAGGGGACCGGGGCAAGGTAGGAGTCATTTCTGGCCTTTCATCACAGAAGCTAATGCACAATTTTTGGCTGCCAGTTGTCACAGCCTTTTGGACAACCTGACCTTTGACGCTGTTTAGGAACTATCTTCTCCTGCCTCCCTCTGGCTGTGCTTAATTCCTAGCCCTATCTACAGTTGGACACATCCCCGCAGCACTCTCTCCAGCTCTCCTTGCCCCCTGTCCCACAACCACTTACTTCCTCGAGTCTTTGCTGTCAGCTTACTCACAATCGGTCCCCTTAGAAAAGTCTAAGGTCTCAGTAAAGCTGAGAAGATTGAGATCTGACCAGGCAGACCGGAGTCTCCCATTTTGCTTTTTCTGTGCACTCCCCTTTATCTTTTTTCCCACTGAGAAGCTCATTAAGATCAACACTTTTACCTGTGCCCTTGATTTCATGCAGCCCACTCCCTTTTGGAGTTCTTGAATTCAGCTGTATTCAAAAGACAAGTCCTCAAACACACCTGGGCTTCCCTTGTGCCTTGTGACACCATGCACATGCTCAGACACACTTTCTTACAGTGCTCCTCCTTTAGCTTCCTGAACTCTCCAGCCTTGTTTGGGAGGGGGAACCTGGACTGGTTTAAACAAGAGCCAGCCTCAGGGATGAACCATAGGCTGGCAGAGAAACCTTTACTGAAGATAAGCGGAGGTGGCATTGCTGGGGATTCACGAGAGTCTCAGGACTGCTGAGGCCCAAATACCAGAATAGTTAGGAGCATCGGGCTCCAGAGATCCCAGGGACAGAACGAAGAGAACCATTGCCAACAAAACAGTATTTATCAAGGTGGGAAGGTACGCTATTTCCCTGAGAGACTGCTTAAGCAGACAGGTGACATTTCAGGTTTGTTTTTAAGAGCCTCAGAAATGAGTGAGTCGGTTAGTATAGATACTAGTTAGCATGCTATTTTGCTTTTTCCTTTGATGATCAAATTTGTTGAATGAATTGACTCTGCCTTTCACTTCTCTGTAATGCCTGCTCTTTTAGCCCCCTGTGGAGGGGCAGTTCTCCTCGGTTTGTTAAAATTAGAGTTAGTTGATACATTCCTGTATGAGTTTGCTATGGCTGCTACCAGAAACTACCACAGACTAGGTAGCTAACACAGTGGGAATGTATTTCTCACAGTTCTGGAAGCTGGAAGTCCAAGATCAAGATGTGGGCCAGTTTGGTTTCCTCTGGGGCCCCTGTTTTTGGCTTGCAGATAGAGCCCTGCCTTCTCACTGTATCCTCACAGGGTCTGCTCTCAGGCCAGGTCTGTCCCATGCCTAGGTCTGCTTTGACTTACATTGTGTTGGAAAATTTTCATTAGTGGCCAAGATTAAAAATCAGATCTTGACATTTTGCATGAATGTCTCAATTTCTGGCTTTTCTTCAAATGCTGCAAGACCTGGTTTTAACCCTGTGTGTCTGTTTGCAGCTGGAAGCTTTCCATTTGATGCCATTCAGATACTCCCATCAAATCCATTATCACAAATCACTGCAGGTCAGTTCAATTCTCTCGCTTTTTATGTTAGTAGAATATTCTCTATACTTTCATAGGCTCAAGTGTTGGACATGTTGCTGTGACCTCCATCTGTAATGTCTCCCTCCCCCTGTCTTCTCCACCTGCCCAAAGTGTCTTGCCTCTCTGTTATTTTACTCTGGTTTAGGTCTTCACACTATGCCATTCCTGGCTTCTTGCAAAAACTTCTTAGCTCATCTCTCCTCCTCCAGATTCTACACACTATCTTCAAATGGTTTTCAACATGTTACTTTCCTGTTTACTCTGTTGCCTAGATGTTTAGCCTTTTATGTCCCTGCTCGTCATTTTCGTTTTCTCTCCTTCTTTTCTGGTCAGTGACTGGCACACTTGTAGGTGTTCATTCACTTCTTGTTGATAAGGGATTGCTTTGTTCAGATCCGCTGAGCATGTCCCTGGGCTTGCTTTGCCTTATGTCATCTACACCCTCCCACCCGTAGCCACCCAAATTCTCCCCATAGTTCCAGATCAAGACCAAATCATCCATGAGCAAAACGTTTGTTTCAAATAGATTCTTTTTCCTCTGAAATCCTCAAGCCCTTAGCATTTGGAGCAAACACTTGTTATTTACTCTTTCATATTATTGATTTTCTTACAATGTTACATAATTTAGTAATCCAGAACACAAGTTCTTTGAAGGTAGAAGCTATATTTCTACCTAATAATAAACAAGTCAGTAACTCAGAACTCAGTTGTAAGTCATGGATAGGACCTCCTGCTCAATATGGAATGTAGATTGTTGGCAATAGCTATGCTGGATGGCCAGTTCCTTAAATGACTCTGGTGCTGGAGAAGAAACATGTTAGAGAGAAAACCATGGATCTTGGAGTCAAATGGACTCAGGTTTCAATAAAAGTTCTACTACTTGATAGTGCTGTGGCACACGGCAAGCAACTTACTTTCTATGCACTACAGTTTCATGTGCAAAAGTGGAAATAAGAATACTTCTTTACTAGGTTGTTCTGGGTATGAAATGAATTTAAAAACACCTGGCATAGTGCCTGATACAAGTGGGATGCAATACGTCTAAGTTTTCCTTGTTTTTCTTTTGCTAGGTAGCATCATGACCCCTCAAAGATACCTATGTCCTAATCTCTGAAAGCTTTGAATATGTTGGCTCTGAATTACATGTCAAGAGAGAATTAAGGTTGCAGATGAAATCAAGGTTGTGAATGGCCTGTCTTTGAAATGGAGATGTTATTCTAGATTGTTTGGGTGGGCCCAATGTCTTTAAAAAGTAGGAGAGAGAGGCAGAAGAAGAGTCAAAGTCAGAGACGGGGACGTGATGATCGAAGCAGAAGTCAGAATGATTTGATATGAGAAGGATTCAATCTGCCATTGCTGGCTTTGAAGATGGAAAGGGGCCAGGAGATAAGGAATGCAGGCAATAAAATTCTTTGGAATGAGTCCAATGAAATGGATTCTCCCCTAGAGCCTCCAGAAGGAACTCAGCCCTGCCAACACCTTCATTTTAGTCCAGTGAGACTCATTACAGAAATCTGATCTCCAGATCTGGAAGATGATAAATTTGTATTGTTTTAAGCCACTAAATTTGTGGTAATTTGTTACAGTAGCAATAGGAAACTAATATGTTTTCCTTTCCTCCCCTAAGATTTTGCGCTTAAACTACCCTCCTCATGAAGAAAGTAGAAGAGTGGAGAGCTTTTAATTTATTGTGTCACTCACTTAGTAGGTGCTTGTTGAATAAAGCAATGAATGCATAGGAAGATTACTGCTTACATAGTGTGTTTCACTGTTCTGATTGGTACAAACTTTCACCTTTTACTGAATCAGAATCAGCTGGTGATTCTTGGCAGATTAAAATAGTAAATCCCATAATAGCTTCACTGTAATTAAAAACTGTGTATCTGTATCATTAATATTTACTAGAAGTACAAGTAAAAAGAAACCACCAGGTTTGCTGAGATCTAGTCATCTCATAAGAATTAAACTGCCAGGCGCGGTGGCTCAAGCCTGTAATCCCAGCACTTTGGGAGGCCAAGACAGGCGGATCATGAGGTCAGGAGATCGAGACCATCCTGGCTAACACGTTGAAACCCTGTCTCTACTAAAAAATACAAAAAAATTAGCCGGGCGAGGTGGCGGGTGCCTGTAGTCCCAGCTACTCGGGAGGCTGAGGCAGGAGAATGGCGTGAACCCGGGAGGCGGAGCTTGCAGTGAGCTGAGATCTGGCCACAGCACTCCAGCCTGGGCGGCAGAGCGAGACCCCGTCTCAAAAAAAAAAAAAATTAAACTAAGTGCAGAATCAGAGAGCATGGAGACTTCTCTTACGTATGTCAGAAAATTCTAATGAAATCAACAGGTATCAGTGGAATATCAATATGTGCACAGCTCTGGACCACATACACAAGGGAATGTAAAAGTGTGTTTAAGGGCTGGGTGCGGTGGCTTATGCCTGTAATCCCAGCACTTTGGGAGGCCAGGTGGGTAGATCACTTAAGGTCAGGTGTTCAAGACCAGCCTGGCCAAAATGGTAAAACCCCATCTTTATTAAAAATACAAAAATTAGCTGGGTGTGATGGTGCATGCCTGTAATCCCAGCTACTCTGGAGGCTGAGGCATGAGAATCGCTTGAACTGGGAGATGGAGGTTGCAGTGAGCTAGGATCACGCCACTGCACTCCAGCCTGGGTGATAAAGTGAAACTTTGTATCAAAAAACAAAAAACAAAAAAAGTGTATTTAAGTATATTTAAGGAATTGTCCCTGATTATATCGATAAGACCAAGATACAAAGTAATAGTAAAAGAGCCAGAGGGTAAATGGAAAATGCAGTATATATGCTGTTTAACAAGATGATTAATAAGAGGAGACCATCATTTTAGGGGGCCCCATTCTGGCCTCAAGAGTGTTTTAATCACTGTGAATAAGATTTCTGCTCATGGAGAGCTGGAAGTCTCTTTTGCCAACCCTACAAAGACTTTGAAGACCTTCAAACTAAACTCAGCTGTACATAGGGTTGGCCTAATTTTGGAAGGATAAGAGTTCTATATAAAAGAGGTGGAATGGTTACCCCAGGAAGCCTGAGATTTAAAATGTAAGCACTTTACATTTGGCCAAGAAATTTTCATTTAGGACAATAATACTGGATGCGAAAGTACCCAGGTCCCCAAAATGAAAGTCTCCAATCAACAGTAAAAAAAATCATGACTTACTTGGAGCTTTCCCTGGTACTATGACCAACCTTGCTTGAGTCTTTCCTGCTTTCAAGGAACGATGAACCTGGCTAGCATTACCTCCTGTGCTACTAACCTGCTTTATACTCTTCCTAGGCTATGATACTTGTTCTTAGAGAACCTTGAATTTTGCTAACATTCTACCCATTGCTGACTCACTGTCCTGCCTGTTCCTCTATCCATTCTAACTGGCCCAGAACAACTCTCCCATACTGAATCCTGCATATCTTTCTTCAGTCAAGTCTCAAAAATTGAACTCACCAGAAAAAAAATAAAAAATTAAACCTAGAATATGCCATAGCAAAGTTCACTTTACAAAATGCAAAAGAGCTATTTAACATAAATATTCAAAGTCTATTTTTATTAATGTAACTCGTTAGATATTTTCCTTTGAGAAATGGTTCAATAGAGTGCTTACTGTTTCTTCCAATTAGTAATCATTAGTGTTCTGTGGCATTTCCTTGAGAAAGAATATTAAAGGGCTAGAACAATGTCACCGGGGGCAGAACTTTTAAATTCAGAAGCTACGTCAAAACCAATCATTTTGGGATCAAACATTTAGTTAGTCTCATCACTGGGTACCATGATTCTTAATCTTTATGACAAGGGTTATTAATTTAGATGAGTTCCAAGAGAATCAGTTATTCTTTTGTTCTTTTGATATAGTGCAATGCAGATTTTCTGTGGTACTAAAAGCAAAATAGGCATGAAAAAAGACACCATTTGACTGAAATGTTATTTGAAAGTCAACGATGATCTATCTCCTCAAATTCAATTCCAGAAGCCTTTTCTCAGCTTTTATTCATACTGATATTTTATGTGCATGCCATTTTAGAGTTCACAGACTTGTAAATAACTTATTTGCTAATCCTTCTCTGTGTTCCTGTATAATGATACTCATCTTCCTGTATTTGTCTGTTCTCTGAGTTCATTGAGGGCAGGAACCATTTTTTTCCCCCCAGTACTTTATCAAAATTCCCAAGTCGTAGCTGTGATTGACTGCTGCTGAATGAGTAAAGGATGAATTTTGTGCCTCTTACTGTTGGCCAGTCTTCTCCCTCAGAAATGTTTTCCTCCTTTGGGGATATGGTTTTACTGTGCCCCCACTCAAATCTCACTTGAATTGTAGCTCCTATAATTCCCACATGTTGTGGGAGGGACCTGGTGTGAGGTAATTGGATCATGGGGGTGGATCTTTCCTATGTTGTTCTTGTAATAGTGAATAGATCTCATGAGATCTGACGGTTTTATAAAGAGGGGTTCCCTTGCACAAATTATCTCTTGACCACCACCATGTAAGATGCCCCTTACTCTTTGTTTTCTGCCGTGATTGTGAGGCCTCCCCAGCCATGTAGAACTGGGAGTCCATTAAACCTCTTCTTCTTTATAAATCACCCAGTCTTGGGTATGTCTTTATTAGCAGCATGAGAATGGACTAAAACATTTGGGTTCTGCATAACACACTGCCCTGTTCTCTGGCCTTTTTGTTGACCAAGCTTCCTTTATTGTCCTCACTAGCTTTCCTCTCCTATGACTCTAAAGTTCTATGTTCATTCCTGCTTTCTTGCTATGCTCTGTTCTTTGTTTCATTCACTAGCAATTATCTGTGTGTTAATTCTGGACCTGTAATCCACATTTTATTTCCAACCTTGACTGCTCACCTGATTTCCAGTTCTATACCTCTGAGGTGTTCTTCTGAGAACATGACATGTCAGGAACAATGCCCAAGATTTTATCATTGAATCCATGCCAGATTTCATGACGAGTACTTCTTGATTTCATTAATGCTGTTAATAGTACATGTCACCCAGTTTCAAAACCATAAATTCATCTTTTATTTTTTTTCTTCTTCCCAACTACATCTAGCCAGCTGGAAATCCTCTCAGCCCTGCTAGTTTGGTGGTTTTCACATTGGAGTGGAGGGTTTTGATCCTTCCATTTTATTTTATTTTATTTTATTTTATTTTATTTTATTTTATTTTATTTTATTTTAAGATGGAGCCTCACTCTGTTGCCCAGGCTGGAGTGCAGTGGTGCGATCTCCACTCACTGCAACCTCTGCCTCCCTGGCTCAAACGATTCTCCTGCCTCAGCCTCCCGAATAGCTGGGATTACAGGCACCAACCACCATGCCTGGCTAATTTTTGTATTTTTAGTAAAGATGGGGTTTTACCATATTAGGCAGGCTGGTCTCAAACTCCTGACCTCAATGGCCCACTAGCCTTGGCCTCCCAAAGAGCGGTGATTACAGGCATAAGCCACCGTGACTGGCCTGATCCTTTCATTTTAAACCCACAATTTATGAAACTGAATGTAATCACCTGATGAAGTCTTCTTGTCCATTTCCCAGAAAAGCTAATGCACAGAGAACAGCAGATGTTGCAGCAAAGTAAGAGTTTAATAATCACAAGGCCAGTCAAGCAGAAAGATGGGACATGTTATGCAAATCTGCCTCCCAGAGAATGTGGAAACTAGGGTTTTTCAAGGGTGGGTTTGGTGGGCAGGGGTCTAGGGAATGGAGGATGCTTACTGGTTGGGTCAGGGATGAAATCACAGGGGGTTGATTCTGTCCTCTTGTGCTGAGTCAGTTTGAGGGTTACAGGACTGGTTGAGTCAGTTTCTAGGTTTGGGTTACTGGTCTTGGTGGTGCCAGCTGGTCCATCAGAATGCAAGGTCTGAAAAATACCTCAAACACCAGTCCTAGGTTTTACAACAGCGATGTTGCCTATAGGAGCAATCTGGGAGGTGACTAATCTTGAGACCTCCAGCTACATGACTCCTGAGTCATCATTCCAAACTTATGGCCAATTCATTAGGTTTTACAAGGGTGGCTTTTGTCCCCAAGCAGGGAAGGGGTTAGTTTTGGAAAGGAACTAGTATCATTTTTGTTTTACAGTTAAACTATAAACAAAAATCTTCCCATAGTTAGTTTGGTCTACACACAGGAATGAATAAAGGCAGTTCACTTGTGAGGCTAGAAGCCAGATGGAGTTGGCCAGGCTAGACTTCTCTCACTGTCATAGTTTAATTTGTGAAGGTGGCTTCATTTAGATCCCATTGTTCTTGTCTAATCTGTAAGGGATCAAGAACACTGGGACCAAGAACATTATGTTTGAGGGAAAAGGTACCTAGGGACACCTTTGAAATAAGATTTCTGAGCCCTTAAATAATTTTGTCAATTTATCAATGTTGAGATATCTGAAGATTTTTTTTCTCACAAATCTCTAATGAATTTCCTGCAAAACATATAAACCATCAGTCTATTATTAGAAATAATGAACATTGCCAGTAGTGTAATTAATGGGACATAAAGCTAGCTGTAGCTAAAGGGCAAGTGGTAAACTTTGGTATTTCTAACAAATTGATGGAAAAAACAAATCTTGACACAATTTTTAGATTCTTAAAAATATAACCTGGGTAAATTGGTCTTGGTAGACTTACTGCCCACAAAAAAAAAAAAAAAAAAAAAAAAAAAAAAAAAAAAAAATCACTGTAATGGTTAATTAATTATTTATTTTAAAAGATTTTATAAATCAAATTGCCATGCTAATCTCCTCGGTATTGTTCCAATTTTAGTATACGTGCTGCTCAAGGGAGCACTATAATGGCTAATTTAATGTGGCAAATTGACTGGGTCATGAGATGGCCAGATATCTGGTTAAACATTATTTCTGCATCTGTCTATGTATGAGTTTGTTTTCACACTGCTGATAAAGACATACCTGAAACTGGGAACAAAAAGAGGTTTAATTGGACTAAGTTCCACATGACTGGGGAGGCCTCAGAATCATGGTGGGAGGTGAAAGGCACTTCTTACATGGTGGCAGCAAGAGAAAATGAACAAGAAGCTAAGGCGGGAACTCCCAGTACATCCATGAGATCTCATGAGATTTATTCACTATCATGAGAATAGCATGGGAAAGACTGGCCTCCATGATTCAGTTACCTCCCCCTGGGTCCCTCCCACAACATGTGGAAATTCTGGGAGATACAATTCAAGTTGAGATTTGGGTGGGGATGCAGCCAAACCATATCAGTCTGTGAAGGTATTTCCAGAGAGAAATACCAGAAAGGTATTTCTCTCTGGCCATAGTTTTTTACATTTGAACTATGTAAAGCAGATGGCCTATGTGGGTGCACATCATCCAACCCATTGAGGGCTTGTATAGAACAGAAAGGTGGAGGACAGCTGAATTCTCTTTCTGTCTCTGTGTCTGACTGCTTGAGGTAAAACCTGGTTCTTCTCTTGCCTTTGGACTAGAACTTATACCAACCATGGGCACTCCTGATTCTCAGGACTTTGGACTTGGACTGGAATTTATATCACCAGCTTTCCTGGGGTTTCCACCTTGCAGATGGCAGATTGTGGCATTTCTCGACCTCCATGATAAAGTGAGCCAATTCTTTATAATGCATCTCAGTGTCTCTCTATATATGTCTATCATCATTTAATCTCCTGTTGGTTCTATTTCTCTGACGAACTTATTAATACATTCACATTAATAGAACCTAAAAGAGTAAAAATGTGTTATTTAAAATAAAACAGGCTGGGGGGTGGCTCACACCTGTAATCCTAGCACTCTGGGAGGTGGAGATGGGTGGATCGTTTGAGGCCAGGAACTTGAGATCAGCCTGGGCAACACAGGGTGAACCCATCTCTACAAAACAAACAAATACAATGATTAGCTGGGCGTTGTGTTGTGCACCTGTAGTTTGACTTATTTGGGAAGCAGAGTTTGAAGGATCACCTGAGCCCAGGAATGTCAAGGCTGCAGCAAACCGTGATTGTGCCACTGCACTCCAGCCTGGGCAACAGAGCAAGACCCTGTCTCAAAAACCAAAATACAACAAACAAAAAGCTCTCAAATACACTAAAGAAATTTGATTAATAAATCAGATATTGGTTTGTAACTATGTCTATGGAAAAAGAATTTATCTTAAGATAATTTCAGTGAGATAAGAATAAAAATGAAAAAATTAGGAACAGTTTCTTCTGTATAGAAAATTGATCAAGGAATTAAGGTGGCTGAAGGAGTTATGCCCTGGAGAACACTTTCCCCTTTCAAAATCCTCCAGTTGTTGTATATTCTAATAATACACTCAGAATGTCCTCATGGTGAAAATGCTGATGTGAAAAAAAAAATACTGTATCAAAATGGCAGAAGAAAGCATTCCTCCATTTTCCCCTCCTCACCAATGCTTGAATTAAAACTTCCTTTATTTCTGAAATGATCTTTGGTTGTTAGTTGTTTCCCTTACATTTTGGCTTTTCAGTTCTGAAACTTCCCTGACAGGCTGCACTATGCTAACGTTTTCGAGGACAGTTCTCACTCTGTGTTGATGTTTAGGGATGTAGGTTTCACAAGACTCTCTCTCATTACTTAGCACACTGTAGATGCTCAGAAATTGTGATATCCCACCGTACTTCCAAATCCTTCCATGGCCAAACAATTTACCCTGGTTTTGAAGATAATCTGTTTAACTGCTCTCTAAATTACCAGTTTCATTTCTTTCTCTCTCTCTTTGTGTCCTCTACCCTCTCAAGTATCTGCTCTATTTATTCCATTTTCCTATTACTCTGCTTTTCTTCAAGCAGTTCCTCAATCCAGATTGCCTCCTTCTCATTTTTGTCAGTCTGAATCTTTTTAGTTTTGTTCTTCTGTGCCTAACTTTAGTGTCACCTCATCAGATAAAACTTGTCTTATCTTCTAAACAAATGTGAGGTGTATCTCCATATAACCAACCTAGCACATTCTTTTCACCATGGTGGGGTTATATGGTTTGGCTGTGTCCCCACCCAAATCTCACCTTGAATTGTAGTAATCACCATTTGTCAAGGGTGGGGTCAGGTAGAGACAAGTGAATCATGGCGGCAGTTTCCCCCATACTGTTCTTGTGGTAGTGAACAAGTCTCATGAGATCTGATGGTTTTATAAATGGGAGTTCCCCTGTACAAGTGCTCTTGCTTGCCACCATGTAAGATGTGACTTTGTTCCCCATTCACCTCCCTCCATGATTGTGAGGCCTCCCCAGCCATGTGGAACTGTGAGTCAATTAAACTTCTTTCCTTTATAAATTACCCAGTCTTGGGTATGTCTTTATTAGGAGCATGAGAACAGACTAATACATGGGACTTTGCACATTTTGTCTTTCCTTCGTACTAGAACATCTAAATTCCATAAGGATAAAGGCTATTCTTGAATATATTTGCAATCTGAATAGTGCTGACACAGTTTCTTACAAATGGTAGGTATTCATTAACTATGTACTGCCCAATGATGTGAAGATCAAAAAATGACAAGGTGTTTTTGTAGAGACTAAGCTGATAAAAGGTATTGTCCTTCTGTGGATAAACCTACATATTCAACTCAAGTCACAGTGGTGGAAGAGAGGGGAGAGGTTACTGGCAATGAACTAGAGATTACTAAAATATAAAATATTCTTATAAATACTTCAAAACTACCTATTTTTCTTCTCTTATTTCTCCCCCTAAAATACTTAAAAACTGTGCATTTGAAAAACAAATAATGCATTTTATTCTCGCCTCTCTCTATATATTTTTTCCTTTCTTTTGGAGTCTTAGATGTTTAGAGAGGGGGAATAGGGATAAGAGAAAGGTCCTTCCTGGGGGAAGGGGTTGACTTTGACCCTGCAGTATAATTGGTTGGCACCTGATTAAAGATAGCTGTGTTTCCAACCACTACACAAGTGTCTGAAGTTCATCTGCTAAAAAATTCCTGACTTTTCTATTAGTCAGATGATTATTTTAAACTTTTAACTTTCATTGAAATGAAATTTCTCTGCTTGGTAGATTAATGTTCAATGCATTTACTTTCTTGCGTATTTGTCCTGCAGTAATCATTGGTCTAAGTTAGTCTCTGCTTCATTCCTGTATCATGAGATTTTTCTATTCCTCAGCTTCTTATTGATGGTTTAGCATTGTACAATGTCCTCACTAAAATCTCATCTCGAATTGTAATCCCCAGGTGTGGAGGGAGGAACCTGGTGGAAGGTGATTGGATGTTCTTGTGATAATGAATCCTCACCAGGTCTGATGGTTTTATAAGGTGTTCCCCCACTTTTGCTTTCTCTTTCTTTCCTACCACCATGTGAAGAAGGTCTTTGCTTCCCGTTTGCCTTACGACATGATTGTAAGTTTCCCGAGGTCCCCCAGGCATGTGGAACCATGAGTCAATTAAACCTCTTTCCTTTATAAATTACCCAGTCTTGGGTATGTCTTTATAGCAGTGTGAAAATGGACTAAGAAGAAGATTCGACTAGCATTATTATATTCAAGAAGAAAAGCAAACATAATCACACTTTCAGAAAGCCCTGGGACCATTAGCTTGTTCCTGATCCTTTACTAAGAACCTTGATTATGATATGCTTTCAGCTCAAAGTCACAATGTGCTTTAACAAATCCGGTTGTGAGCTAATTAATTATCAGTTACTTTCCTTTAATTGAGAACATAATTTTGTTAATGTCTATCAGTTTAAGAGTAGAGAGCAAGCATATCAAGATTATCTTACTGGCATAACTAATTAGTAAAACAGTGTGAGATACTAAGAATGAAGTCACTTATATGTGTCTGAGCTTGTGCTGAGAAAGGGAGTGGGGTCAGCAGAGGAGGTAACAAAAATAGCTTTATTATTTGGATTTCAGTTCATCGGTCTCAGTCATACGAACCTTTCTCGTCCCTGTGTAGATTTAAATGCAATTGCTGATTCTCTGACAAAGTAAGCATATTTCTAAGCCTGTGAGAAAAATAATATATCAGAGCTTTCTAGATTTGAACACATTCTCAAAATTTCCAACCTGCTTCTAGAAGGCGCAATTTTCTTGAGTTTCAGACTCTTGAACATTTTCTCACCCAGAGTGTAGCCATACTAGTGAAAAAAACATTTTTTTTAAGTACAAACCATGCCACAGATTGAGGTATTAGAGACATTTTGATTATTTTCCCCCTGTTAATGTATGGAAATCAATTAGGTTTGCTCCTGCAGTTTTCATTTAGAATAGAGCATTAAATTTAACAGATGATCCATCTCATTACTTTCACTGAGAAGTTTCTTGCTGCGAGTAGCCACTAGCTTCCAAGTATTTTGATATGAAGTATGGCATTTTAGAAATCAGATCCTCACATGATCTGCATCAGAATCACCTGGGAAACTTGTTAAAGATGCATTTTGCTGGTTCCCACTGGATGTCTACTGAGCTGTGGCCAGGGAATATTAACCTTAGTGGCTGATGTTCACCAACAGTGGAGAAATAATAGATTAGTATGTATGCTTTCAGGTAGCTGAGGTGGATTCACATGACAATGAAATATGGTAATACAAATACTCAGTTTCAATATGTACGATTAGCCAAGCATTCTTGTTTATTTTAGGTCAAAATACTCTTAATTTTGATAGAGAGTGGAATGATTATTTGACTTGTTACTCTTGAAATGAATTCAGAGAATTCTATCAAGAATGGCAAAATAGCTGCTACAGATAAACACTTAGTTTGCCAATTCAACCTTAAGGCTCCCTTTCATTCTGAAGGGCATGATGGTGGAAGGAAAGATTCTGAAGGAAAGATGGTGAAGATAGAAGGAAGTAAGTGCAACAGAAGGTACAGTTTTAAGGAAACAAGAAGTTCAATTGTTAGTGAACACATGTTGCTTCTAATTCAAAGGAAATCACAAGAGTATATTTGCAAATCTCAGGATTACGTTTGGAAAATACTATCCCTCATCTGTTAAAATTGTGCATAAAAACATAAAAGAGACTATTAAGTAGATTTAAAGTCCTTTTTTTGCTTGGTACTCTTTTATTCTTTTAAAATAAGAGATGGAAGTCAGACAATTATAGAATAATATATTTTCAAGGAAGGGAAAATGCAAACAACTATACAATCACAACAAATTATAGATTTAATCCAACTAAAATTATCTGATACCTGTTCTGTGACCAGAACTATCTTAGATAAGAGGAAAGCAAAGATAAAATGCCAGTTACTCTGTGAAGGAAACTTAAATACATATTACTAAGGGAAAGAAGACAATCTGGAAAGGCTACATGCTGTATGATTTAAATTATATGATATTATGGAAAAGGCAAAATTATGAAGATAGGAAAAAGATCAATGTTGTCAGGGGTTGCAGGGGAGGAAGCAAAGCAAAGAGAATGTTTAGGGTAGTGAAACTACTCTGTGTGAACTGCAATGGTGGATACAAGTCATTATAGATTTGTCAACACCTATAGAATACACAATACCAAGAGTAAACCCCAGTGTAATCTATGGACTTTGGGTGATGATGTATGATATGATTTGGCTGTGTCCCCACTCAAATCTCATCTTGAATTGTAGCTCCCATAATCCCCAGTTGTCATGGGAGGGACCCACTGGGAGGTAATTGAATCATGGAGGTGGGTCTTTTTGGTGCTGTTCTCATGATAGTGAATAAGTCTCATGAGATCTGATGCTTTTATAAAGGGCAGTTTATAAAGGGCAGTTCCCCTACACATACTCTCTTTTGTAAAAGGCAGTTCCCCTGCACATGCTTTCTTGCCTGCCAGCATGTAAGATATGCCTTTGCTCCTCCTTCAACTTCTGCCGTGATTGTGAGGCCTCCCCAGCCATGTGGAACTGTGAGTCCATTAAACCTCTTTTTCTTTATAAAATTACCTGGTCTCAGGTATGTCTTTATTAGCAGCATGAGAACAGACTAGTACCATGTGTAAATGTTAGTTCATCAGTTTAAACAAATGTACCACTCTGGAGTAGGATGCTGGTAGTGGGTTGGCTGTGCATGTGCTGAGATAGGGGAGGATATGAGAAATCTCTGTACTTTCTGCTCAATTTTGCTGTGAAATGCAAACAGCTCTAGAAAATAAAGACTATTTAAAAAAAAGACTTGGGATTGATGGATGATACACTCAGCAGAGTCAAAGCCATCAAGGCAACAGTGGAAGTAAATACTGAGAAGTGGAACTGAATGGAGGAGGGAGCAATTAGCCATGGAGAGTGGGAGGAACCAGGGGAGGCCTTTGAGAAGTGGGGCCTCTGAACTGAATTCTGAGAATCAAGACAAACCTGTCAGAGACATTCTAGCAATATGTGTGGTTTGGGGAACTGTAAATTATCTGGTATTGCTGGAGCAAAATGAGAAGCAGTAAGGGAAGAGCAATAGGAAGAAAGACTGAACAAATAGACAGGGTGAGGTCAGGAAAGGTTGACACATGCACATACGCATGCACATATACATACACACACATTCACATTCATGTGAACATGCATACCCACACACATAAGCATATTTTAAAGGACTAAGGCATTTAAACCTGTTGGGGAACCACTGAAAAGCTTTTAGCTGTGAAGTGATGTGACCTGATTTGCATTTTATAAAGAGCCCTGAGGTCATCATGGGGAAGTGCAAGGGGAAAAAAAAAAACAGATGGAAACATCTAGTTACCCGCATGCAGTTAGAAACCTATGGCAATAAAGGAAAGAACAGATTCTCATTCAAGAGAGATACTTAAGGAGTTGAATTAGCTGAATTTGATGAGTGCTTCACCATGGGAAGAGGAGTCAGAAAACTGTCCTCAAGTTTTGGGCTTAAGAAAGTAGAGGGATATTGGTTAAATTCAATCAAGACAGGAAATGTAGAAGGAAGACTAGTTTTAGGGGGTGGCTATTTTCTCAAGATTAGGAGTCTATGTTTGACACATTGAGTGTAACGTGTCTATGGAACGTCAACTCATTCAACTCAGCAAATTTGTATTGAGTCCCTTCAGACGCTCATCCCAAGCTTGATACCAGGGACTCAGCAGCGAACATGACAGGGATAGTCTCTGTCCTTGTGAAGGTGCTAGTAGTGATAAAGGAAGGCTTCAAACAATAATTGCAGGTGTGGTGTCTGTTATGAAAGGGGAGGTATAACTTAGATATACAGGAGAAGTCTAGGGTGGAGATTCACTTTACCATCCATCAGCACGTATAGGTTAGAGTTACCATCACAAAGATGAATGAGACGACTGACAGAGAAGATGACAAGGGAGAAGAGGAGAGAAATGTAGGGCATCTCACTGTTAGACTGAAGAAATGATGAGAGAATCATAGGGAGAGAATCAGGAGAGAGAAGTGCTTGGAATCAAGGAGGAATTTCAGGAAGACTGAAGTGGTCAAGAGATGTCATGAGAAGCCGACATAATATACAGCATCAGAGATGTCTTTTGGGTCTTGCAGTATAGGAGGCTTTTGTGATGTCTCTGTGAGCTGCTCGAGTGTATTGACAGGGCCAGAAACCTCCTCAGAATGTGTTGAAGATGAAGAAGTTATAAGAGATGAAATCTGAAGGTGACATGTCCTAGATCCTTGATTCTGATGGGAATGAGAGAGGAAAGTCAGTAGGGAGGGACATGAGATAAAACGCAGGTTCTTGAAAATGAGAGAGATTTGAAGATATTTAGTGACTAAAGAAAGGAGGAGTCAAAAATTAAGTAAAGAAGGGCTAAATTGTGGGTCAAGATACCAGACCATGGCAAGAGGGCACAAAGCTAATTCATCTCAAATTAGCTTTAAACAAGTGGAAGGAGAGTTTTCCTTCAAAACTAAATGCAAAAAGGTAAGAGCGTGCCTGGATGTAAGTAGGGGAGGAAGGATAGGGTGGAAGGAACCTAGGGGAAAACAGAGTAATAAAATAGAAATTTAAAGATGAACAACTGTTTTGATGTCATTGAAAGTGTCAGCCCTGATCACTTTAATATTCATCTTCTATAATACATTATCTCATATGCGAACTTCGAGCTTATCAGATAAAAAGTAAAAGAAAAAAAAAACAAAAAGGGTGGCTTCAATGTGAAATGAATGTCAAACATCAAAACTTAATTTTATTTTGAGAGGTCCTCCCTAGGGTTTTATATTTAAATGAGGCAAAGGCCTCTGAACTCTATAGATCACAACAGAAACACGAGTCCAGGAAATTCCTAGGTCATGTCATTCTTGGACAAAATTGTAACAAACAGAAGCTTTGGTGAGGAGTTCTATAAATATTTATCGGCTGTGACTTTTACCCACTGGAGGTTAAAGATCTCTGAATTTTGGATGAGAATGCATAGCAGTCTGATTTGACTTGAATTAGCAGCAAAAATAACTCTCCGGATTTAAAACTGCTTACTACAACCAAATGATATATTTTACAAAACATTACAAGATAATAGGAGGTGTTCTAGTCATTGACAAAACACTCAGTGTAAGTACTGTATTAACTTTTATCATTCTTATCATATTTAATGGATTATATTTTGCTTTCAGATTGGCTTTCCGTCAGAATAAAACCAAATAAGAGATATTCTTAAAATACATAAGATGTTAACTGGGTCAATTTTAATGTTAGAAATTTGTTAACTTTCTTTTTACTTTTCAACTATCTTGAACATTAGGTTTGAGCTGGTTTAAACTGGTCATATAGCATTCCATTTTATTCAGTTTCATCATGTGTTCTTATTAAAATATATCATAATTTGTATCTACCTACAAGGTTAAAAAATTTTCGGCTTCAAAAGTCATTAACTTCTTGATTTTATTACAAAAGTAGATCATTTATTAACTTAAAAATAGACATGAGTCAATATATTCAATAGGTCATTTAAGAGAAATATGAAGGATAGAAAGGAACATGAATTTCACTATAAATTTCTTTAGAAATATCATATTCATTTGTGATTAGTTTGATCGCTTAGAAAGTGTTCCATAGTACTTAAAAGGATATTAGTGTGAACTAAATGTGATTTTTCTCTTGATAATTTTATAGAGTTTATCAAGATGTTTTAGTGTGAAGATTGAGAGACAGAGGTTTTCCCAAATGTGACAGTTCAGAAACCTATCTGATATTATAAAAAGCACACCATGAATCTGGAAGGAGTCTTTACAACCTGTCAGTAATAACAAATAAGCTGGACACGGTGGCTCACGCCTATAATTCCAACACTTTGGGTGGCCGAGGTGGGTTGATCACTTGAGGTCAGGAGTTCGAGACCAGCCTGGCCAACATGGCAAAACCCCATCTCTACTGAAACAGAAACAAAAACAAAAATTAGCCTGGCATGGCAGCCCACGCCTGTAATCCCAGCTACTTGGGAGGCTGAAGCAGGAGAATCATTTGAACCCTGAGGTGGAGGTTGCAGTGAGTTAAGACGGTACCACTGCACTCCAGCCTGGGCAACAGAGCGAGACTACATCTCAACAACAACAACAACAACAACAAACTCCCCCCAAAACCCCAAAAACAAATTGAGCCATGCTAGAAGAAAGATTGCCTTTTTTTCTCTTCTCTCCATGAAAAATAGTATCATTTGCATGTGAAGAGCCATGAAAGAGTATGCAACCAAGATGTAGGAAAAAAGTCTACTATAGGCGTATCAGGTGTTTGATTAATAAAAATTTAATGCTTTTCCTCAGATTTTGTGATTTTTTTTACATTTAAAGAACTCTGTGTTCCCCTGATTTATTTTCTCATTATAAATAAACATTCACTTTTAGACTTAATTGTATTTTTGCAATTTTGCATCCTTTTTTTTTAAAGCCTCCACAAAATGTAGATTTACCCTGTGGTAAATGTTGTAATATTCATTGGAACTAGGTTTTCCCAAACATTTTCAAAAATGCTTCAGTATTTGATGTTTTCTGGGGAAGCATCATTTACCTCTGTCCTGGGGTTCCAAGTATTTTCCTTGCAAGTATATTTTTATTGGAATAAAATCTTATATTTTACAATGTTTACGTCTTTCTCAATGTTGAAGTTGTCCTTTTCTGATAATCTTTTATATTTTTTTCTTTCTTAGAACTAATAGTTCATATCCCACAAAAGAACAAAACTAACATGTTCATGTTCATAGTAGAATCATAAAATGATATCTAAACAATGATCTTCATGATTTGAAGGTTCTACATAAAAGTATAAAGAGCTGCTAATGTATTGCTGGGAATGTTTGTCCTTCTTTTACACATGCTTTTTACA
Organism: Rhinopithecus roxellana; assembly: GCF_007565055.1. Lineage (NCBI taxonomy): Eukaryota > Metazoa > Chordata > Mammalia > Primates > Cercopithecidae > Rhinopithecus > Rhinopithecus roxellana. Next base: position 22,881,543 of record NC_044562.1, read on the forward strand.
ACTTAAAGCATTTCTAAACATCAGTGCCTACGCAATCCTAAATATAATAGAGTATTTGAGAACTTCTCATTGAAGGGGTACTGATTATTGATGCATGTTTCATTAGCAATAGATTTATTGCCCTGCAATAATATTAATGTTTAGAATCCCTTTGTACTAGTTTGTTTCTATTTCAACAGGACTTCAAAAGTAGTTATATTTAAAGAAAATGTGGTACATATACACCATGGAATACTATGCAGCCATAAAAAATAATGAGATCATGTCCTTTGCAGGGACGTGGATGAATCTGGAAACCATTCTCAGCACACTAACACAGGAACAGAAATCCAAACACCGCATGTTCTCACTTATAAGTGGGAGTTGAACAATGAGAACACATGGACACAGGAGGGGAACAACACACATCAGGGCCTGTAGAGGTGGGTTGGGGGAAGGGAAAGCATCAGGACAAATACCTAATGCATGCAGGGGTTATCACCTAGGTGACAGGTTGATGGGTGCAGCAAACCACCATGGCACATGTACACCTATGTAACACACCTGCATGTTCTGCATATGTATCCTGGAACTTAAAGTAAAAAAATTTAAAAAATGAGTAGTTATCTTTATATTTATTTCCTAGAGACCAATATCTGAGGAAGTGGATATGTATTTGTATATATCTTGATAGTATATGTTTAGCAATCACCTATGAATTGATTATTGCAGAGTGATTTGTTTTGCTTTTCCTACTCTGTTGTCATAGCTGCCTCAATATTCTTGAACATAGTATAAGGTGTCTGAGCAGGTTCATCAAGGTTCTTCTGAGAAGGTGTCAAGCAGCTTTGCCTCTGTGTATATAACCATTTTTCAAAAGTAAACTTAGTAGAAGACACGAAATATATTGTAATGTCATGTTTTGAATTGTTGATGGGATAGGACAGTGACCCAGAAAATAGCTGTTTGCTCTAGTTCTACAGTATCCAGTGACTCATGGATATTGTCTTCAGTGGCTTTCACAAGGTCAAGGTTGTAGGAGGATCCACAAGTCCAGAGCCATGGTCACTGCTTGCACCCCTGTTCCTAGCCCACCATCTTACTGATATGTGCTGATGGTCACAAGACTGAGGACAAGGGGCAAATAGCCTGTTGTTTCTACAAGCACAAATGTATCCCTGCTAATGACAGGTTCATTCGTGATCTACCTGCTTGGACCTGGAAAATGGCAAATCTGCAGCATCAGCTCCGTAAATGGAGGAGAGTGTGTTATTGTAGACACCAATTAGTGGGAAAAGGAAGAATTGCTAGTTTTGGAAGCAGTTTGTCATTTTGAAAATTAAGCTTGGTAAACAGGGTTACACAAAAAGCAGTCCTGAAATACTACATCACTGTCATGCCCTGGCATGTTTGGAAATCTTTCTGCTTTTGTGAAATTGTACATCATGCTAGGTTTACTATACTTATATCTCGTATTCCGCATGACAATTGGCTAAAAGTTAAACGACTCTGTGTAGTAAAGCCAAAATTCCATATATATATATATTTATGTATGTATGCCAAATAAAGCATATTTACTTTGAGTTGTATTTTATCATGTGTGACAGCAATGGATTCCAGCTAGACACAGAGTATATTTTTCCCTAGTCCTGATGTTCTTTAATCTTAACACAGCAACAGATTGCAGGATTTATTTCCCCCAGTAGAATCTACTGCAAGTTAGAACCACTTTGTTTTCTTGAATTCCACTTACAGCAGTACTTTGTCTTATGAAACGAAGCTGGAATTGAGTGGGGTTGTGCGGGGTGGGGGAGAGCACATCTTGGTGAACTATATAGTCCTTGGCAAAAGCGGTTTCCACCCAGGGCTGATACAAATCAAGATGGGAGTATGATCCTTCATATCTAATTGATAAAAGATTTCTCAGTGCACCCTATGAATCATTGGCTCCCATAAATGAAAACAGGGGCTCATGTGGCATTGCAAGGCAGTGAAGTATCCGGACTAGCATGAGTAATTACGGAGCAGTTTCATCCATAGGGCAAAGGAGCTCACAAACAATTCAGGAGAAAAAAAAAATGGTTTGTTACATATTGCCTTTGTCCTTGTAAAAATCTATTATTTCATACAGGGCATTTTACTACATTCCTAATACGATGACATCATGTAGCTGCATTTTGGGGGTGTGTTTAAAGACCAGTGCTTTTAGCAGCATAAAGTCAACCGGAGCCCATGTAACTCAAACTTTGATTTTAATTCTCTTAGATGTTTGTGTACGTATGCCAAATTTGATGTCATTTTGAAAACTTGCATTTTAACGAGTATTTATTTATTTAAGTCGATTATTGGAATCTCAGGTTTTTGATGGTGTTGGTAGTTTTTAGTTTTCAAGCAGATGACAAAGTATTCCGTGAGAAGCCTTCCACCCCTACCCCTACAGCATACAAAAGAACCCCTGTGAATTTGAATTTTATTCACTAATTCATAATAGAGATCTTATCTATGACAATAAATGTGTTGATTTTTATTATATGTTTAGTGAACACACTTAGCCATAGAAAACTGAAATACGAGCCATGATGGGATGTTCTTTATCATTTCAAATAACAACATTTTGGTCATAAGTAGAATGATCAAGTTGGCCATTTGTGACTATGGGTTTAGCTCACTAGATATTGGCAACAGAGAGAGGTAAAAGTGTTTCACACCGAAGCATGTAAATGACAGGTGTCTTACTTATTTTCACAAAAACAAGCACAACTTTGACAGGCAAGGATTTCTCAATTTAAATTTCAGTTTCCATTTCATTTCCCCCTGTAAAGGATAAGATATTTATTTTGGCTACCTATGCTTAGTTTTGAAGCTATGAAAATGAATGCTTGGATAGGAAAACACCATCTTTTTAAAAAAGTAATTCAGTCCTCAACATCTACATTGAATTATAGGTGGATCTTGCTTAACTTACACTAAAATGTGGAAGCACCTGTATTATTTGAGATAATTTAATATAGTATAATTAATATAGCGTATCAATATAGTAGTTCATTTACATGTGTGTAATTTTCATTACAAGGTTTCATTTGTTCTGTTAAGGATATAAATGTGGAATGAAAAACATTTCTATACAGCGAGGTGAAGGCCATGTGTTTTGCATAAGTGGATAGTCACCAAATAAAGCCGTCTTTGGAAGCATGCTGTTAACATGACGTTTACCACTTCTTCACTTGTAGCTTGAACCTGCTCCTGCCACCACGCTGAGTGAAAAAAAGAAGGCAATGAGAAAGGAGAAAAAGCAGAAGTTGTTCTCACCCCTTGAGCTACCTGCAGTAGCTCTCTTTTTCCTTCTTGCATTTTGGCATTGAACCCCTTGAGATAACAACAAATGGCCTTAGTCATTATGTTTTGCTCTATTTTGCCTTTGGAAAAACATTGCCATTTTCTGGTGGAAAACACAGTTTGTAACCATCTGTAATAGAAATCAATATGAGTGTTTAGGAATAAAAGCCAAAAAACCTAGGGCTAAGGCAGGATAGATGACACCTCCAAAGTGGATAAAATTGATACTGATCTGTGTGGTCCCCTCTCCCTGCATTTCATGATAAGAGCTAAAATTAAATATACATAAAGGGTCATGTACCTATAGACCAACTTGAAGTCTACTGATTCGTTGTAATCCTTTGTTGCTTCAATGCCTTTATATCCACTATGGAACAGAAGTATTTGAATATTCAATCAATTTTGTCTGAATAATTCATCCTAAGGACATTTTATTACTAAATAGACCATATTAGGATAAACTCTCACATAAAATGTGATCTCGTGACAGAGGGAAAATGAAAGTGGCACCGTTAGGCTCCCACGAAAGTCATGGTCAGTAGCGTCTTTTGTACACGTGTAATGAAGTGGTATTTGGGAGCTGAACATAATAGCCTTAATCTAGGGTGATATGTTGGCTTTGCCTGCTGCTGCATAGGGAAGAAAACCAAAGCAAGATGGGTGTGGAGCAAGGTTGGAGAAGGTGGCCGTGACAGCAGATATGATTCATCCCTTGAGTTAATCCCAAGAGTCCAACTCAATTCAAAATATCAAGTAGCCTCGTCAATGGGTACTGGTGCCTGTTTGAGCCAACAACTAGGAGGGCGAAGGTGAAGATCAAAGTGAATGAAAGGACACCAGAAACTAAAAGTCTACTTCTGGAGAAAGAAAATTTGGAAGGAGTTTCTTGAAAAAAGATGACCCTTTTCTACCATTCAACTGACTGGGAGTCAAGAGTGGACTTCTGAACTTGGGGAAAGCTGTAGCGAGCAGTAGGTGCTATCTGTAGTTTAGACAGGGAGGCACCATGTTCTAATTGTGCTTTCTTAAATTCTCTGTCTGTTTAGCATCCATTCATCACAGGGTCAATTCAGTTAACTCTATGTTATTATCTTCCTGTGTTCTTGATGCTCTGGCATTTGTGGCCCTGCCAACTGGCCAGGACTAGCCAAATTTGAGAGAGAGCAGAAGTCTCCCCTGAGCGCCTGCCTTTCAGATGCAAACCAACAAATCCAGAGTTCACACCCCCAACCGTCTTTTTAAATCAAACTCTCACATACTGTGGTGGTTAATACTGAGTGTCAACTTGATAGGATTGAAGGATGCAAAGTATTGATCCTGGATGTGTCTGTGAGGGTGTTGCCAAAGGAGATTAACATTAGAGTCAGTGGGCTGGGAAAAGCTGATCCACCCTTAATCTGGGTGGGCACCATTTAATCAGCTGCCAGCACAGCTAGGATATAAGCAGGCAGAAAAACATGAAAAGATCAGACTGGCTCAGCCTCTCAGCCTACGTCTTTCTCTCGTGCTGAATGCTTCCTGCCCTTGAACATTGGACTCCAAGTTCTTTAGTTTTGAGACTCGGGCTGGCTTCTTTGCTCCTCAGCTTGCATATGGCCTATTGTGGAACCTTGTGATTGTGTGAATTAATACCCCTTAATAAACTCTCATATATATCCTATTAGTTCTGTCCCTCTAGAGAACCCTAATACACGTATCAAGCCAATATTACCCTGGTCTATCAACTCAGGTCCAGGAAACACACAAGCAGGGACAGTTCTTATACCCCAGAGTCCACCAGGATGATTCAAACGACCCATTCCTAAACTGCTTGCCCTGTCCTGTCCTGTCCTGTCCTGTTCCTATGGAAACTCCCAAAAGGGCTCTGGTCTGGGCTTTCCCCTTGCTCCTTCTGCACCCTGACCCAAACTAGTGCTTCCCCATGTGGTCCTGCAGGGTGCAGCTGCCCTTTCCTCTTGGGAAATACAATAAAATTCTTCTTTCAATCAATGGCATTAGCTTCTCCATGGTGTCACTCGAGTCAACTACATCAATTAAAATCCTGTGGGTACATTTTGAGACATATAGGCTTATTTATGTAGTGAGTGGGCAGGGAACAAGAGTACTTCTCTTAGGCTCTATTTTCCAGTGGTTGGAGGGCTCCTAAGGATCTCTTTTGGCTCAGCACAGAATGGGCCAAGCTTAGATGTCATCACTATGGGAAGTTGTGGCTGTTTAGAGCAGGCAGAGACAAAGAAATGGCTAAATGGTATCAATATCCAGCAGCAGTCCCTGTTCAGCAAATATAGACAAGGAAACCAAATTTATATAAGGAGACCTGTTTTAAGAATACCTTATCCTTTTTCAAAGTCCAAGTCTACTGTTCGTTAGTTAGTCTTTAGTCTCAATTCCATGGCTTAGTCTATAAACACGTACTTGCCAAGCTAAGCGCTCCGGAGGCTGAAAGCAAAGGCAAAGCATACTTTTTACATTCGAAGGCCATACAGTCTAACTAGTAGCAAAACCATTTGTGTTAGTCTGGGTCTCCTAGAAGTAGAGGCCAAGATGGGATGAGATGTGCAAGAAATGTATTGTACATTTCCACACATCTTGCGAGTAGAGACACTGGCTGCTTTTGCGTTAGGCTGTTCATGCATGCTTACATAGTGAATACCCTTGGGTAATAAAGATCATGTCTCCTTCCAAAGCAGCATAGGAAAGGTTTTTTACTGTCCAGGATAATAAAAATAATACCTTTCTTCAAGGTAAAGATTAAGCAGGCTTGATGCTTATTAGAAAAGATTCAGGTTCCCAAGTTTGGGGAACCTCTCCCATAAAAAGAAAAATAACCCTCCCTCCCCTACTGCATGTAGGGGCATCACCTGGCCCTTTTGGGGCTTAGATAAGTATGGCAAATGCTGATACTCTGGCTGCTGGTATTGTGAGCAAAAATATTTTTCTTTGATCCAAGAGATCCTTGTTTTACCAATATCCATGATGTGGATAACTTGCAGGCCGACTTGTAAACAGAGTAAAAGTGTTGAACTCACCAGGAATTTATTTTAAGTTTTTAAAATTAATTAATTTTTTTTTTAGAGATGGGGTCTTGCTCTGTTGCCCAGGCTGGAGTGCAGAGGCATAATCATAGCTCACTGCAACCTTAGACTCCTGGGCTCAAGCAATCCTCCCGCCTCAGCTTCCCGACTATCTGAGACTATAAGCACGTGCCACCATGCCAGAATTATTGATAAAATACTTGTGAAAATAGGGAGGACACTGGCATAGCCTGGGACAGCTGTGAGGCCACCATATAGGTCTGTCTCTTGTAAAAGAGAGAGAAAATAAAGGAAGGAATGTTGAGTAGAAGAGTTTTGGACAATGTGTAGTTATAAGAAAGTATTTGGCAAGGCTGACAGTGAACCCTCTAACCAATGTCAGTTCAGAGCTGTCCCACCTCTAGTAAGAGTGGCTTGCCAAGTAGCCCTGTGTCATTCAGTCATTGGCTGGGAGCAGCTTATGAGAAGCAGGGCTTTGGATCAAAAGTGGTGGTAGATTCTGGACGTTGCAGCTGGAGACATCAATCAAGTACTTTCCTTATAGTGATAGATTGAGTCACATTTTCATGGCTGCCATGTCAATTAAAAGTCCTCTGATTCCAAAGCTCCATTGTTTAAAATGACGTTGACCTCACCATAATTTCAAGAGTTCAGGAATTTGAGTACTGGGAATGCTTAAAGGATAGGTTGAAGAGTATGTTGGACAGAAGTCTTGATTATAAAAATTTGAAACCCAACTCACAGCACCCCAAGGAAAAGAAAATGTGTTTATGGTCTCATGTATGTAACTGAAGAATCAAAGGTGGTTGTGATATCTTTTAGGGATAGATGGGCTGGGAGGTCAGATGATGTTTTTCATGCCAACTTCAGCTCTGTTTTCCACTTCATTGGCTTTTCCTCAGATATATTTCACATGCTGTTTCCTAGACATGTTTCCCTTATAGTTATTAACACTAGAGAAGAGAGAAACCCTCCTCTCTGATAGTGCCAGCAAAAGCCCTTGGACGGACACTCTTTGGCTCAGTCTGGATCAAATTCCTTGCCAAAACCAACTGCTTGACTTGAGAACACTATTCTCTGATTGGTTGAATTTAGCCATGTATTTAGCCTTATGCCAGGAGAGGTGAGTAGAATCAATTCATAAATACCCAGCCAAGTGGAGGAGCAACACTTGTTAAAAAACAAACAAAATGATGCTGGGTAAACAAAGGTGTTCACTAAAGAGGAGGTTTTTCTTCTCAAAGCTTCAGTGATGGTGGTGATTTTTGAGATGGGTTGATTATGGGTGAAAAAGCTAAGAAGTTTGATGGTTGGCTGAGAATACAGTGCTTTAAAAAGATGTTGACTGAGAAAGCAGATGAAATCAGTGGTAGAGTGTTGAATTTGGGGCTCTTTCAGGCAGGGTTAAATCCTGTAGATTGCATATCCCCTACATTGCTGTTACTCTTTGCAATAAAACTTAGAACATCAAAATATATCTTCAGGCAGCATGCCTTCTAGGAATAGACATTATATGGAACATGAAAACCTAAGTAGATAACAGAATTCTAGAAATTCAGAGAGAGAAGAAATACCATGGGCTTCTCCCTCAGTATATTGCTCTTTGGGGTAGAAATGTTGTAAAATTTGTTTTCCAGAATATTTGAGTTCATAATTAGTAAGTTTGGCTCTGCAGAGTTTATCTTCAAATACTTGAGATTTTATAGTAGTTTTTGGATCCCAAGTAGGCTTGTTCTGTGTTTACCCCCTTTAAAGTTCAAGGTGTCAACTGACTAATCTGACGAATAAAACTCTTGGGCGTTATGTTCATACTGTTCTGGAAAAGAAACTTCTTGGGTGTGTATTTTACCTAGCGTCTTTCCGGAACAAGTCTCAATGTTTCTTTTATAACTAATTTGCAGAGTCAGTCGTGGTACTGAGTAAGACTAGCAGTTGGAATATCTGTGTCCTAGATCATGACTCACTGTTGTGTGTCCTTAGGCAAACCTTTATCTTTTTAAGTAAATGGGGTTAATAATACATTTCTTAAAGAATTAGTAAGCCAATCAATTGAGAAAATGCATGGGACGCTGTACCCAGCTAGAAAACGTGAGCATTGTCATCACATTGTTCTCAGGGATGGGAAATTCAGGCCAAAGGTGGGGATGTAATGGAATCATCAATTTTCTTTCTTTCAAATTATTACACACAGAATGGAATCTTTTCTGCCTACACCCTGGATGACTTCTGCCCTTTAGCATGCTCCAAATAAGAGCTGGGCTTTTATAATTCAGAATTCAGGCAAACCTCCTCATCCCATGGTGGTTCTATGAAGAGACCCTCTTATACTCACTTCTCTTTGTTTCTGTAATTGTCAGTTTATTTCTTTTGAGAAAGAGTTTATCTCCCCATCAACTCATTAGTGATTTAATAGGAAGTAAGCTGATTATAGGCAATCTGACCAGCCAGTGTTCACACTGCAGAGAAATCAAGCTAGTAATGCCTTTCGAGAATACAGTTGACCTTTGAACAACATGGTAGTTAGGGGTGCCAACCACCCTGTGCAATTGAAAATCCACATGTAACATACTTTTGACGTCCCCAAAACTTAACTAGGAATAGTCTGCTGTTGACCAGAAGCCTTCCCAATAACATAAACAGTTGATGAATAGATATTTTTTTGTATGTTATATGTATTATATACTGTATTCTTACAATGAAGTGAACTGGAGAAAAGAAATGTTATTAAAATCATAAGAGATAATACATTTACTGTTCATTAAGTGGACGTTATCATCATAAAGGTCTTCATCCTTATAGTCTTCACATTGAGTAGACCATGGAGGAGAAGCAGGCGGGGGTTCGTCTTGCTGTCTCAGCGCGTATAAGTGGAATTGAGACGCTTTAATCCATGGTGTTCAAGGGCCAGCTATTTTTCTCCTGGACCAATCATTTCAGCTGATCTTGTTAGATTTTACATGTACAGTACTCCTGGGAGCCTGCATGCACTGTGGTCTTTCCAGAAAAAAAAGAAAAAAAAAAAAAAAGAAATCGTGAAGCCATTATTTAGAAAGAAAGGAAACCAAATCGTTGATATCTTGCCACTTGGTTCTGAATCTGTTACTTGATTGGAATATCCCAAGATTCAGTCTGAATAAGAATGTGAGATACCATTACCAAAGGGTTCAGGGATTAGTTGGAGAAGGTAACTAAATCGTAAACAAAGGAGATTCACACTGGGTACCCAGTGAAATGAAGGAATTTGAAACCCATCCGAATCCTTTCCTTTTAGTCTGTCTCCAGGAGGCTAAAACATCTGGTGAATCACGTCAAAGATTCAATCAATCATTCCTGTGTTTGGATTTTATGATGCCAGACATCTGGATCAACTGAGTTTCTCCTTTCTTTAATTAAATCAACTGGATGTTTTGGCTTCCTGCAAAGTCAGCTTCAGTCTAAATAATACACATCATAGTCCTATGTCCTATTTGTACTCTGACTCAATTTTGATACATTTTGTTTTGGTTTTAATTTCTTTTAACATAACCCCTAGATTTAAATAGTTTTGCATATTGTATAATACTTTGGGCATTAATATGAAAGTCTTAATAAAATAAATCAGAAAAACAAAATCGACTGTTTTACTTTTTTCTGGAAGGCACCCTGGATGTTGGCACTGATAAATGGAAGTTGAGAGGGCTAAAGAACAATGTTAAATAATTACACAGATAGGGCTCAGCAGAGATCAAAATATCCTCTCTGATGTAAAGACAGCTGGCACCGACAGTAATTTTAACTGTGTGTAACAAGAACACACAATTTATATAATTTATGCATTCCTAGGTTTTTGAGTGCATAGGAATTTGGTCTGGTTTTATGTTATTTTCAAATATCCTTTGCTTTCTTATCTGGAAAGGCTTCTGGGCAACTTAATGACTGCAGGAGATTTAAAAAGAGATGAAAAGAAACCATGAACACATACTGGTTTAATGAAATATCATATTTTCTAGGAGAGAAATCAAACCTCAAAATAGACAAAACAATGTTTATCGCTCTAAATATATGACATGAAACAACTGAAGAATTTTGGAATAACATCTTATACCTTACTCCTTTATGATGTTTTTGTGGGGCCTGCCTAATATACAAGTCAAAAATGGATGCTGCTTTCTCATTTAGGGTGATTCTGTTCTTTGGTTTTAAAGAAATGAAAGACTAATAGAGAATAAAGTAATATCTTTGTACAATTGTAGTTAATTCATTGGTCTTTTGAAAGACCGATTAATTAGGATGTCATGATTCTTATTATAACCATTTGGGCCAAATTGGCTAAATATTTCATATTTATGTTGTGAGATCTATGCCCAAACACAGATATCTAAAAGTTTTTACTGAAACTAGGCTCTATTCCTGCGAAAAGCCCCCTAATGTCAGATCTTCTTTTGCTAAGGTAAGACTTGGAAGTCCACTTTGATGTTGCTTTGCCAGATGTGAATATTTCTTTATACTTTTTTCTAAATTTGATTTGTAGAAGTTCCTACTGCATTGGACATCTTGATTAGGACTCTTCAAGGATGCTGTATTCATAAATAGAAGATGCCAGGCACTCTCATGCACATTTTACATATATCATGTTTTAGTTAATCACAGCAAGCCTGTTAGGTAGGTACTATTATTAATTGCATTAAACAGAGGCTGACACTAAAGCTCAGTGAGGTTACTTGCTCAAACTTAAATAATTCAATTTTTGGATTAAGAGTAGTTTTTTAAAGATTGTGTGTATATACATAAACACAGATATTTATTGAAGGAATTTTGGAAAAACTATAATATTAAAAAAAAAGAAATTACTCAGAATGCTATTTTCCTGAGATAATGCCTGTTAATTTTTGGTGTATGAGCCTATATCCATAATGTACATACATATTTAAATAAATACATCTACCTTTAAAACCATGGACTCATACTGAGTACGCTATTTTATAACTTTCTTTTTTATAATCTTAATTGGGAACTTGTTCCATATCATTTTTATTTTTCTATACCAGGGAGTAGCTGTAAGGATCAGTTGGTAAAAATCTTTATGATTTTGTGGGGAGTACAATCTTCATCACGACTACTTAACTCTGAGAAAGCAGTCAAACACAATGCATAAGTGAAAGGGTATGACTGGGTTTCAACAAAACTTTATTTACAAAATAAGCAGTGGGTCAGATTTAGCTCATGGGCTATAGTATGCTGATGTTTATTTTACAGCATCATTTTCTCAAACGTCACCAATAGTAGTTTATCCCATGGCTATCTTATATTTAGTTATAGGCCTTATTTAGTTATTTAGTTTGTGTCTGCTTAGTAACAACATTGTGATGAAAATCTTATAATTAAAACTTAGTACACATTCGCTTAGTTTTCCTCAATTTCCCAGAAAAAGAATTTCTGAATCAAATGGAAATTCCTTTTATAAAGTGATTGACATGCATTGCCAGAAGCTGTCCACAGAATTGTAGCTTACATCCTCACCAATGTTGTCAAGGAGGGTGTCTTTATCCGTACCCTTGCTATTAGGATGGTGCGAAAGTAATTGCAATTTTGTATCACTTTCAATGGCAAAAACTGGAATTACTTTTGCACCAACCTTAATAACTGCATACTAAGGAGTTCTTAAAGTTTTTTTTTTTTTTTTTTTTTTTTTTTTTTTAACCAATTTGATAGGCATAAAAGTATCCAATTTGGCCGGGTGCGGTGGCTCGTGCCTGTAATCTCACCGCTTTGGGAGGCCAAGGTCAGGAAATCAAGACCATCCTGGCCAACACAGTGAAACCCCATCTCTACTAAAAATACAAAAATTCGCTGGGCGTGGTGGCAGGCACCTATAGTCCCAGCTACTCAGGAGGCAGAGGCAGAAGAACAGCTTGAACCCAGGAGGCGGAGGGTGCAGTGAGCCTAGATGGTGCCGCTGCACTCCCGCCTGGCGACAGAGGGAGACTCTGACTCAAACAACAGCAACAACAACAATAACAACAACAACAACAACAACAACAAAATTTGATAGGCAAAAGCACTTTTTCAACTTGCATTTTTTTATTATGATTATTGAACATATTTTCTCTTTTCTTGCATGTTTAATATTTAACCGTATATCAGCTGTTTCCTTCAGATGAACATAATTTTATGTATGAGGGAAACATGCAAATTTATTTTGGCATATTAAATGACATATTCATAGTTAGACTGACATATAAAGTGTTAAATTAACACAGAGGTGACATCAAAACTGTCCCAGTAAATCCTTGTTCATTTACTTTAAGGGTGAAATTAACTGTGCTTCTTTTTAAAGCTTGCTTCCTTTGAGTATTGTTCATAGAGTAAGAACCTATCTTTATTGAAGGTTTCTGCTCTTCTTTTCTCCCTCACTGTATCCTCTCCATGGAAGGCACTGTATCTGATTTACTGGAAGGCAACATTCTGATATCCCTTTATTCAGATTCTCTAAGTGATGAGATAAATGTACTAAAGGTCCTAGTCATTGTTATGAGTGAAACTGTGTCCTCCAAAAAGATATGTTGAAATCCTAACCTCTGGTACTTGTGACTGTGACCTTATTTGGAAATAAGGTCTTTGCAGATGTAATCAAATTAAGATGAGGTCATTTTAAGATTTGGGCTGTAATCCAGTGTGACTGTTCTTGAAAGAAGTGAAGACAGAGACAGAGGGAGACAGCCATGTGTTGATGGAGGCAGATATTAGAGTTACGTAGTCACCAGTCAAGGAATGCCTAGGGCTACTAGAAGCTGAAAGAGACAAGGAATGATCTTCCCACAGAGGTTTTGGAGAGAGCTCAGCCCTGCTAGCATCTTGATTTCGAACTTCTAGCATCCTGAACTGTGAGATAATACTTTTTTGTTGTTTTAGGCCATGCAGTCTGTGGTACTTTGTCACAGAGACCCCAGGAAGCTAATGCAGGCATCGATGACCATTGACTCTTCGGGAGCTGGACAGTCCATGGGTTCCACCCACTCTGCTCCCCTTCAAGTGGAGCTCTAATCAGAACAAACACTTTCTCCCTGATGGCTGATCTGCCCGTGACCAGCAGGTTGCTTATTTCAGGAAGGAAGGAGGAGGAAGCTCTTTGGGCCTTGTGTCTGAACCTCTTTCTCCAACCTAGTCATGCCCCCATTAAAGCTGATATTTTGATCTCCTGTGCCCTTTCCTCCAGAAATCTTCAAAGGTCATGCCTAGGACAGAAAACCTCCAGAAGACATGGGCATACTGGCATTTGGTATGGAGATGCCTAGTTCTTTGCTTTGGCTGGGGTAGCTAGTTTCCAAGTAGGCATGCAGATGATGTAGCTTAGGTTTCAGCAAGCGTGGCTTCCAGGGCCTCTGCAGCTGATGTTGACCAAAGAGGGCATACTTTGGTTACATCTGGTAAGGGAGATTTTTTTCAGTTTCATTGAAGTATAATTGACAAACATATTTAAAGTGTGCATTGTAAAATGATCAACACAAGCTAATTAACATACCTATCACCTTACAGTTACCATTTTTTGTGTGTGTGTGTGTGTGGTGAGAACACTTAACATCTATTCTCTTAACAAATTTCAAGTAGGCAATACAGTATTAATAACTTCAATTGTGGTCCTTTTGCTACAGTCTCTTTGTTCTTGATTCCCAGAACTTATCTTATAATTGAAAGTTTGTGCCTTTTGATCAACATCTCCCCATTTCTTTCTCCATTCCTACCCCCAATTCCTGGCAATCCTACTCTGATCTCTTCTTCTATGAGTTCGACTTTTTAGATTTCACATATAAGTGAGATCATGGAGTATTTCTCTTTCTGGTGTCTGGGTTATTTCATTTAGCATAATGTCCTCCAGGTTTATCCATGTTGTTGCAAATAACAGGATTTCCTTCTTTTTTATGGCTAAGTAGTATTCCATTATAAGTGTATGTGGGTATATATACATATATATATATATATCTGTATATCATAGATATAATTTTCTTTATCCATTCATTTGTTGATAGACACTGGTTGTTTCTGTATCTTGGTCATTGTGACTAGTGCTGCAATAAAGGTGGGAGTGCAGATATCTCTGCGATTCTGAATTCACTTCTTTTGAATATATACTCAGAAATGGGATCACTGGATCATATGATAATTCTATTTTTATTTTTTTGAGGAAACTTTATACTCTTTTTCATAATGGCTGCACCAATTTACACTCCCATCAATAGTGTACAAGGGCTTGGAAAAGGAGATTTTTATTTGTAGCTGTCTTTCCTCAAAACAGACAATATGTTGTAAAGGTTAGTCACTCATGGGAAATTTTTTTCTATCTATCTATCTATCTATCTATCTATCTATCTATCTATCTATCTATCTATCATCTATCTATCTATCTATCTATCTATCTATTTTTAGCCAGGACTTTAAATTGTGAAGGCAGCTAAGTTTCTAATGAACCTCAGAGAACTCGTGCGCAAGCTTTCAACCTTTTAGTTAGTATTTATCATGAGTAGGTAGCACAAGGTGAGCTGCTCCAAATCTAGTTATTTTTGTCTTGTTTTGAACTACTCTGAGGGATGAGAAAGGAGCTATGGAAGGGTTAACCTTGTGAATTCATGAATGCATCAAGAAGAGTGGAGATTCTTATTACACATCATAGAAGTAATCTTCTTGAATTGAGGCAGATACTCAGTGATATTATTAGAAACTCAAAAGATTGGAAGGAAATTAAAAAGGCTTATTCCTGGAACACTGTTTTTAGAAAAGCATACCTAGAAATTCCAGGAGAGATGTGATTGCTGTGTGTAAGGTGCTTTGGTTTTAATGTCAAAACACGAGTGGGAGGAGAGAGAAACAAAGTAAGTTACACTGATTTAAGAGAGGCAGGTGAGAGACGTTCTTATTATAAACGTTAACATCTTGGTAGATGGTACAAGGTACAGACTTGACTATTTAGAAAGGTAGCATCAAATGCTCTCAGTGATGAGGTCAAAGGGCCACAGTCTGGCCAGGGGACATGGGAGATGCTTCAGCGTCACTGAGAGGTGAACAAAGTCAACCCAACCAGCAAGCATCATAGGCCATGACCAGTCAGCAAGATCCCCAGGGATGGGGCCAGAGGCAGAGCAGCAGGCACCAGGGTAGGGGCTGTTTAGTTCAGCCATTCAATTGCAGAGCCCAGGGATGTACAGGGTGCACTATGTGGATTCTGAGACTCTGTCTCTTCCTGTCTGTCATAGGGTGCTGTGTGTTATGCTCCTGCCTCATGTAGTTGGAGGCCAACTTAGAGAAGAGCAGGGGAGAATAAGAGGAACTGAGAAAGTAGGCGTCTGTCTCAAGGAATTAAGTTACTGCTTCAAACCAAGTCAATTGAGTGGACTAAAGCGTAGTTTTTTCTTCCCCTCCTACCCATTAGATGGATGTCACAAATGATCAGATTATAGATTAGATTGTATTTTTCAGTTATAGAGAAAAAAAGTAACATTAAAATTTTTTCCATTTGTGTATAGTGTAAGTAAACTGGGTCTTCTAGTACACAGGGAGATTTTATTATGCAAAATATATATAACTTGGATTTTTGTCCTCACCCAAATCTCCTGTTGAAATGTCATCTCCAATGTTGGAGGTGGGGCCTGGTGAGAGGCATTTGAATTACCGGAATGGATCCTTCACCAATGGCTTGGGCCATCCCCTTGGTGATAAGTGAATTCTCCCACAGAATTCACAAGAGATCTGTGAACACACAATAAAACACAAAAAGTCTGTAGCACCTCTCACCCCCACTCTCTCTCCCTTTTGCTCCTACTCCCCCATGGTCTTCTGCCATGATTAGAAGCTTCCTGGGGCCTCAACAAAAGCTGAGCAGATGCTGGTGCCAGGCTTGTATAGCCTGCAGAACAGTAAGCCAGTTAAACCTCTTTTCTTTATAAATTACTCAGACTCAGGTATTTCTGTATAACAATGCAAAAATGGCCTAACACAGGGATTCACATACAAAATGGCACTTAGTAGGCTTCAAGAAGAGGCAACTCTTTTCCTGGCCTGACAGTTCCTAGACTGTTTCCTAACACTATATCTTCTCTGTGCTCACCCTTCACTCCTGGACACTTCCAAGTGCTCTTTCCTTCTTAGGCTAATCCAGAAATAGGACAGGAACACATTTTTAGGCTACTACCTTCCCTTCTAACCCTCCCTTTGTCCAGCTTTCAAAAGTCTGGCTGTTAGTGAGGCCACAGGGATATGCCTGAATCTCAAGGAAATGATCTGCTCTGTGCTTAGGATCCTAATTTGTGATGTAGGCCTGGCCTCTGGCTGGAGCTGGTGAGTCTTTGTTCATTTATTCTTTCATTCAATAAATAGACTGTCTGAGCAGTGGTATTGCACTTGGGAAAGAAAACTAGACCACAATTTCCCCTCATGAAGCACCCAGTCTGAAAAATAAACAAGCAGCAACAGCAACAGAAGAAAAATGGGAAATTAAACAGGTATTCTCCACACCCAAACTGTTTTAGAGATTCAATATAGGAGAAGAACACTTGGCAAAATATGAAAAAAATGAAATTATTTATTTGGGTTGAACTCTCTATCATTACTGGGTGAGTGGGGCTTTCTAAATGTCTTTAGCAACAAGATACCACGAAAGAGAGAAAGAACACTTAACAAAAACGAACTTGTTCAATTTTCTATACCCTTGACTGAACACAAGACTTTCTTATATAAAGAACTACTTTATACAATAACAGTGAACCAAGTAGAGGATGGCATGGAATAACATAAATCTCTCCCTCAATTTGGAAAAAAGAAAAGGATTTTTCCTGTTGGTTTGTGATATGGTTTGGCTCTGTGTCCCTACCCAAATATCTTATTGAATTGTAATCCCCAATGCTGGAGGTGAAGGCTGGTGGGAGGTGATTGGATCATGGGGGTGGTTTCTCATGGTTTAACACCATCCCCATAATGCTGTTTTATGAAGAGTGCTCAAAAGATCTGGCTGTTTAAAAGTGTGTGACACCTCCCCCCACTCTCTTCCACCTGCTCCAGCCATATAAGACATGCCTGCTTCCCCTTTGCCTTCCATCATGATTGTAAGTTTCCTGGGACCTCCCCAGCCATGCTTCCTGTACAGCCTATGGAACATTGAGCCAATTAAATCTCATTTCTTTATAAATTACCCTGTCTTAGGTAGTTCTTTATAGCAATGCAAGAATGAACTAAAACAGTTTGTGTTGTCATCTTTGACTACCATGGAAAAAACATGTTTATACACAATAGGGAAATGAACTCCAAGTACATCAGAATTCATCCAGGAAATGAGCACAACATGTGGAACTCAAACTTGCCTTCATCTTATTTCCCAGTCCTTTGCTGTTTTGCCATCATTGGCTACCCGGTTTTTCAACATTGGAAGCCCGCTCAGGGGATCTTGGTGTCAGCAAGAAAAGATGCAATTTCAGTTAGGCGTAAACATGAAAATTTGTTTTAAATGTGTGAAATCACAGCTAATGAGATTCCGGGCATTTCTCTGTAATATGCGATGGAATTTATAATAACATGCTTGGACAAAACCATGCTACTGGAACCACTGGGCTTCCAATTTATAAATAAAAATCTAAATTAAATATGAAGATGCTTAATAAGAATGCATGTATACTGTTTCAGAGCTTAAATTTCTATTTAATAATGTACTGTGAATCTGTCACTCTCAGTAAATACATATCTACTTTTTAAAAAAATTTTTTTGAGACAGAGTCTCTCTCTGTCACCCAGGCTGTAGTGCAGTGGTGCAATCTCGGCTCATTGCAACCTCCACCTGCTGGGTTCAAGCAATTCTCTGCCTCAGCTTCCCGAGTAGCTAGGACTATAGGCACCCACCACCATGCCTGGCTAATTTTTGTATTTTTTGTAGAGTTGGGGTTTCACCATGTTGGCTAGACTGGTCTATAACTCCTGACCTCAAGTGATCTGCCCTCCTTGGCCTCCTAAAGTGCTGGCATTATGTGTGTGAGCCACCGTGCCCGGTCATATCTACCTTTTTAATGTAACAGTTGAGTATTACATTTTATGATGTAACTATAGTTTATTCAACAAATCCCCTAATTTTGGATGTTTAAGTTATTCTGATTTTTTGTCAGTATAAGCAACTGTGCAATATCTTTGTGTAGATACATATACATACATGTATGTGTATCTTTGAGAAATTATGTGATTATTTCCTTAGACTAAATTCATAAAATTGCAATTGCTGAATTAACGCATTTAAATATTTTCAATGCTTTTAATCTATGTTAAAAATTTAGTCTCTAAAAATTTTGTGTTAATTTATACATCTACCAGCTGTCCCTCTATCCCTTACCCTTTCCAACACTGACATTTATTATTTTAATTTTTTTCAACATCTGAGAGTGAAAAAGGATGTCTCAATGTCACTTATATTTGCATTTATTTGATTTCTGTTAAGACTGATGACTTTTTAAAAGGTTTATTTCTTTATTTGGGAATTGCCTGTTCATATCCGTTGCCCATTTTTTAAACTGCTATATGTAGTAACTAGGTCTAGTGGTGGCCCCAAAAAAGGTAACTCTAAGTCCTAGCCCCCAGAACCTGTAAATATGAACTTATTTGGAAAAAGGGCCTCTGTAGTTCTACTAAGGATCTGAAGATAAGATCATCCTATATTATTTGGGTGGGTCCAGAATCCAATGACAAGTGTTCTTGTAAGAGTCATGAAAGTATAAGACATAGACACAGGGAAGAAGGCCATTAAACAGAGGCAAAGATTGCAGCATTGCAGCCATAAGCCAAAGGACCCCTGGAGCCACGCCAGAAGTGGAAAGAGGCAAGGAATCTCTCCCCTAGAGCCTTCTGAGGGAGCAGGGCCCTGCTGATACCTTGATTTGGACTTCTGGTCTCCAGGACTGTGAGAGAATACATTTCTGTTGTCATAAGTTGCCTAGTTTATGGTAATTTGTTATGGTGACCTTAGCAAACTAACATAGCATATTTACAGACTTTTTAAAAAACTGACCACAATTTATTTTAAGATTATTAATCATTTTTCTTTTATGTATATGACAAATATTTTGCTCCTAATTTTTTATTTTAAAAATTTTGTTTATATTTGTATTTCTCCATGGAAATTAAAAGGTTTTTTTTCCCTATGGTCTTTTAAAAAATGCGAATAAACTTTGTGTTTCAGAGCAGTTTTAGAGGCACAGCAACATTGAGAGGAATACAGAAAGTTTCCATATATCCTGGGTCCTCACCCATGCCTAACCTCCCCTACTATCCTCATCCCATACCACAGAGTTCCATTTATCACAATAGATGAACCTGCACTGGCATGTCATTACCCAAAGCCCATGGTTTATATGAGAGTTTACTCTTGGTGTCATAGATCCCATAAGTTTTGACAAATGCATAATGACAGATGTTCACCATTATGGTATCATACAGAATAGTTTTACTGCCCTAAAAATCCTCTGTGCTCTGCCTAGTCATCCTTCTCTTTTCCACCAAGAAACTGATTTTAGTTTACCCATATCTCTCAATCATTTTTGTTAGTGTTTTTGCTTTTGAAGATATTTTTTAGAATATTTACAAATGTACCTTTAATTAAACAATTAATGGTTTTACCTATGACTTTTAAATTGTGGTTAGTTAGAATTTATTTTGGCATAATGTTTCCTAGAGAGGAGAATACAACCTTCCGCATTTTGTTGTATGTTTTGGTATTTGTTATGTGAAGAAAGTATAAACTTTCTTCACATAAACTTGATATATCAAGTGAAACTAAGTCTATTAATGTAGTTATTGCTTGTTGGACTTTGAATTAAATTCCCATCAGTGATAACTATATGTTGAGTATGAAGGAGGCCAAAAGACCATTCAAATGGTTGAGCATGAAGTTCACCTAGAATGGGGAGAGAATGGCCCTATCAGTCATTCCTTTTGGAAAATAGTGATGTTGGGTGCCACCTTGTCATTTCATATCTTTCTTGGATTTTCAGATGAGATACAGGCTGTTCTACATATTACCCCATTTCTAGAAGGCCTTCATTTAGTGTTTTAGTGTACTGCTACTCTACTGTGGTGTTATCTTCCTTACTCTACTGTTTTTGATAATAATATTAAACATAAAACAGTACTGCTCAAAAGTCTGGTTCATGCCTGCCTCATCCATAGCATTTTACTTTGTTTATTCCCAGCATTGCTTGTGCCTGGAAGTAGATTCTATCTTTTCGGAGAAATTCCCGGGGGTCCATGTGCAACCTGCCTGTTCTCTGAGAGGTGGAAAGCCTTTCTGTCAAGGAGCCTTTATTCATTCACTATGCCATGTGTTTAAGCCTTGATATGTGTTTCACAATCCAGATCTAATCCCCTTATAATTAATGCCAATTCCTCCTAGATTCTGGTTTTAGGTTGACTATCAATCTTAGTTTTTCTGTGTGTTGCCAATGTATCTTCTTTTGCCCAGTGTTTGTTTGTATTTAATGAGAAGATGGGGGAGGCTATGCTGGGAACTGCTCACCGTACATTTTTTTGTACTTGTCTCATGTATGTTTACTCCTAGAGAAACCTGTTTATATTTAACTTATCCTCTTCTAATTTCATAGGTTAAGTTTGGTCAAAACATGTTGGTTATATTTCAAAATCTTGTACTTTGATCTCTTTGAAAAGTTTGCAGGGTCATGCTGAGTCATTCACTAGAGACTGGAGTTTGTTAATTACAAGTAGTTTAAATAAAATCTCTCCTAGGAATAAATGGTAGGAACAAAGGATAGGAGAACAATGGTTAAAAAGGGGGCTAATTCTGAAGGATTTCCAGGTTGCTAAGCTATTTTTCTCCTTTTCAGTACTTACCACTATTGTGATTAAATTATTGTGTAACTAGTTGTTTAATGTCCAAGTGTCTCTTTTAATACAAACTCAATGAGAATAAAGACTGTATCTGTCTCTTTCATTGCTGGGTCTTCAGCATCTAACGTAGAGTCTTGCCCATAGTAAGTGCTCAAATCATATGTATCATATGAATGAATAAAGGTTACCACTGTCTCTATCCACTCCCATGCCACACCCCAAAAGACATTCCTCAGAGGAAACACTACCATTTAGCAGAAACTTTTTTTTTTTTTTTTTTTAAATTCTGACCAGATAAACGAGTCATGACTGACAATAACTTATGTGGCAAAGAGATGCATTTTTTGGACTCACATCCTGGGATGAGAAGTGCTAAGATAGAGATAATCAAGAAAAAAGATCACAATTATTTTAATTAAAAATTGAGGCTACCCTCAAAAATGTTTGCAAAGTTAGTTTAAAAAACTAAAATGTAGCTTAAAACAATGGTATTAGCCACCCATATGTGTTTGTAAAATCTTTTGGATATATAGACTTTTATGCAGTGATGGTCAGAAACATAAAGCCATTGCGTGGTTTTTCCAAACATTCTCAAATTATGGTCTAATGTCTTAAATCATAAGAAGTACCTCAAGTCTCTAAAGTAAGCGTCTCCATTTGGCTTGATGTATGTTTAGTCTATTCCTTCCTGGCAAAAATATTTTAGCCTAAGTGTCCGAGCATAAGGATGACAAAATATTTTCTTTCCTACTCATTTGTGTGGTCTTGTTTAATCAAAATTATACATAAAAAAACTAAGAATTTGTTCAGGGGGAAAGGGGGAATATATATATATATATGTATGTATATATATATATATGTATATATATATATTCACCATACATTTTTTGGTACCTGCCTCATGAGATCTGATATATATATTTAGAAAATATATATATAATATATTCTCCCTGAATATATATATATTGCGCACACACACACACACACACACACACACACACACACACACACACACACACACACAGTTTACTTAGCATTAAGAATAATTCATGAAAGGAAAGATTTCTAAGTGAGAAAAAACAAGAGACCATTTCTTTTTTTCATTTACTGTTCTAGCTATTTAATACAACTTTGCCTCCTTTCATTTAGAAAAAATGAAAACCTTCCAAGAAAATAATTTTAATTTTTGTGAATGATTTTATATATAATACTTTAGCACTTTATCTCTCACTGTTTAATAATACATAGGTGTGGATTCGTTTCCACTCTTTTGAAACTTTTCCACGGTATGCCTGTAATGTTATTCTTATAATGTTAGTACATAGGTAGATAGGAGGAAAACTGCTTTTAATTCAGAAAGTATGTACTGAATTCTTCTCATGTGCATAATTTGTTACAGAGTATTCTAAGAACCTTGTAACATAAATACTAAGACAAGATGTATTCATGTGGAATAATTGTATGTCCCCATAAAGCAATGTGTGACAAGCTATTCTAGTGAACAGTTGAGATTTGCTACAGAAGTTTAGAAAAAGGAATATCCCAGGAGACTAGAAGAGATGGAGTATGCCCTATAGTTTAAACCTAATATGGATCTTGAGAAGAGTAAGTTTAGATAAAAGAAATGAAGGGGAAAGGCCATTTCCACTCAGGAAAACAGGATGAGCAAAGATTTTCAGTTGAGAGTGAGTATAGGACAGAAAACTTGAACTATGGTGAGGCTGGCCATGAAGGGTAGGTCAAATTCTGAAAGGTCTTGAGATCCAAGCTCCTGAGTTGGGAATCTAGTTTTTAGACTGTGAAAAGGGAGTTTTGTAAAAAGAAAGAAAATGTTAAAATTTAGTTAAATTTGGAAGCAACATATAGGATAAATGGGAATATAGAAGGAGTAGAGACAGAAAGAGTACATATGGTATATTCTAGAAGTGACAATTCTAGGATGACAGTTGTGGAAGTGGATGGAGACATGTGATATGGTTTGGCTATGTCCCCACCCAAATCTCATCTTGAATTGTAATCCCCATAATCCCCATGTGTTGAAGGAAGGACTCGGTGGGAGGTGATTGGATCATGGGGGCAGGTTCCCCCATGCTGATCTCGTGATAGTGAGTGAGTTCTCATGAGATCTGATGTTTTTTTTTTTTTTTTTTTATACTTTAAGTTCTAGGGTACATATGCACAACATGCAGGTTTGTTACATATGTTTACATGTGCCATGTTGGTGTGCTGTACCCGTTAACTCATTATCTACATTAGGTATATCTCCTAATGCTATCCCTCCCCTCCCCCCACAATAGGACCTGGTGTGTGATGTTCCCCTTCCTGTGTCCAAGTGATCTCATTGTTCAATTCCCACCTATGAGTGAGAACATGCGGTATTTAATTTTCTGTTCTTGCGATAGTTAGCTGAGAATGATGGTTTCCAGCTGCATCCATGTCCCTACAGAGGACACAAACTCATCCTTTTTCATGGCTGCATAGTATTCCACAGTGTATATGTGCCACATTTTCTTAATCCAGTCTGTCACTGATGGACATTTGGGTTGATTCCAAGTCTTTGCTATTGTGAATAGTACCACAATAAACATACATGTCCATGTGTCTTTATAGCAGCATGATTTATAATCCTTTGGGTATATCCCCAGTAATGGTATGGCTAGGTCAAATGGTATTTCTAGTTCTAGATCCTTGAGGAATTGCCACACTGTTTTCCACAATGGTTGAACTAGTTTACAGTCCCACCAACAGGGTAAAAGTTTTCCTATTTCTCCACATCCTCTCCAGCACCTGTTGTTTCCTGATTTTTTAATGATTGCCATTCTAACTGGTGTGAGATGGTATCTCATTGTGGCTTTGATTTGCATTTCTCTGATGGCGAGTGATGATGAGCATTTTTTCATGTGTCTGTTGGCTTTATGAATGTCTTCTTTTGAGAAATGTCTGTTCATATCCTTTGCCCACTTTTTGATGGGGTTGTTTGTTTTTTTTTCTTGTAAATCTGATTGAGTTCTTTATAAGTTCTGGATATTAGCCCTTTGTCAGGTGAGTAGATTGCAAAAATTTTCTCCCATTCTGTAGGTTGCCTGTTCACTCTGATGGCAGTTTCTTTTGCTGTGCAGAAGCTCTTTAGTTTAATTAGATCCCATTTGTCAATTTTGGCTTTTGTTGCTGTTGATTTTGGTGTTTTAGACATGAAGTCCTTGCCCATGCCTATGCCCTGAATGGTATTACCTAGGTTTTCTTCCAGGGTTTTTATGGTTTTAGATCTAACATTTAAGTCTCTAATCCATCTTGAATTAATTTTCGTATAAGGAGTAAGGAAAGGATCCAGTTTCAGCTTTCTACTTATGGCTAGCCAGTTTTCCCAGCACCATTTTTTAAATAGGGAATCCTTTCCCCATTTCTTGTTTTTGTCAGGTTTGTCAAAGATCAGATGGCTGTAGATGTGTGATATGATTTCTGAGGGCTCTGTTCTGTTCCATTGGTCTATATCTCTGTTTTGGCACTAGTACCATGCTGTTTTGGTTACTGTAGCCTTGTAGTGTAGTTTGAAGTCAGGTAGTGTGATGCCTCCAGCTTTGTTCTTTTGCCTTAGGATTGTCTTGGCAATGCGGGGTCTTTTTTGGTTCCATATGAACTTTAAAGCAGTTTTTTCCAATTCTGTGAAGAAAGTCATTGGTAGCTTAATGGGGATGGCATTGAATCTATAAATTACCTTAGGCAGTATGGGCATTTTCACAATATTGATTCTTCCTATCCATGAGCATGGTATGTTCTTCCATTTGTTTATGTCCTCTTTTATTTCACTGAGCAGTGGTTTGTAGTTCTCCTTGAAGAGGTCTGAGATCTGATGGTTTTATAAACATCTGACATTTCCCCTGCTTATACTCACCACTCAGTCTCTCCTGCTGCCTAGTGAAGAAGGTCCCTGTTTCCCCTTCCACCATGATTGTAAGTTTCCTGAGGCCTCGCCAGCCATGTGGAACAATGAGCCAGTTAAACCTCTTTCCTTTATAACTTATCCAGCCTCGGGCAATATTGTTATAGCAGTGTGAGAATAGACTAATATAGTGGCCATTCTCTATTTGGTTGTCCAAATAGAAATGCCTCTGAGATGGTTGGAGATTGAGGCTGAAATTGCTCAAGAAGACAGAATGGAGACATAGATCTGAATGGTCAGCAGGGAAGCAATGATGAAAATGTAGAGGAATTGTAATGATAAAGATCTGATGCTCTAGATAGAGGACTAAAGACAGCTTTGGAGAATTTGCCCAGTCAGTTGCTTGGGGGAGGAGGAAAAAGTGGAAATGAGTGGTGGGAGATGGGAATAAAACTTAACGTCAGTCAAGTACAGTGTCAGCAACAACAGGTGTTCCCTGCCCATGATTTTTAAGTCAAGTCTGAGGACTACAAAAACACTTTGAATCTACCAAAAAGAAAGCGGCTGGACGTGGTGGCTCACACCTGTAATCCCAGCACTTTGGGAGGCCGAGGTGGGTGAATCACGAAGTCAAGAGATGGAGACCATCCTGGCCAACATGGTGAAACCCATCTCTACTAAAAATACAAAAATTAGCTGGGCATGGTGACTTGCACCTGTAGTCCTAGCTACTCAGGAGGCTGACGCAGGAGAATTGCTTTAACCTGGGAGGCGAAGATTGCAGTGAGCCAAGATCGTGCCACTGCACTCCAGCCTGCTGACAGAGTGAGACTCCATGGAAACAAAGAAAGAGAAAGAGAAAGAGAAAGAGAAAGAGAAAGAGAAAGGGAGAGAGAGAGAGAGAGAGAGAGAGAGAGAGAGAGAGAGAGAGAAAGGAAGGACGGGAGGAAGGGAGGGAGGGAGGGAGGAGGAAGGAAGGAAGGAAGGAAGGAAGGAAGGAAGGAAGGAAGGAAGGAAGGAAGGAAGGAAGGAAGGCAGGCAGGCAGGCAGGCAGAAAGGAAGGAAAGCTATTTAGCCTTTGTGGGGAGGCACATTTGGGTAGAAGAGTGTGGACAGAAGTAAGATTGCAAGGCACTGGGGAGAGAACTGGAGTAGTAGAGATGAATTAATGATTGCATGATGCTAGTTTAAGAAACATGGGAGGGAAAAGGATAGAGGCATGGGTGTAATGAGGGAAAACAGAAGGGTCAAGCAAAGACATTTTCAAAATGGGTAAATAAGTGAAATGTGCAAAATACAGGAATTTAGAGGAAAAGGAGCTTTTGAAGATGGCTGGGGATGATGGAATGAGTGTAACAACTGTGCACTGACGGGAATTGAGGATGCAGGTGCAGGGTTCGTTACCTTAGAGAAGGATGAAATGTATTTCACAGCATTCAAACACAGGATCTAAAGGAGGTTAGGTGAGGAAACTAAGGGCTTATGCCCTTATAATAATAATTATTATTTCAGAACAATAAGGGCAGGAATTTGCTGGCAAGAATAGAGTGGAGGAGTGAGGAATAGAAATATTTACATAGTAAAGTCTCATATATCAATCCCACATTTAATTTATGTGAGTGTTACCAAATATGCTTTGGGAAAAAAAAAGGCAAGGTAATACATCCCTTTGGTTTCACATGGATAAATTACTGAACGTGTTCTCCACGTAAAGCATGATTTAAGTTTCTCTTTGGCCATAAAATGAAATCATAGTGTATCTTGTATGGTGGACACTGCAATGTGCACCAAGATTCTCCTTCTGCATTGAAGAACCTATTTCCCCTGCTGCTAGGAATGCTGCCAGAAAACACTCTCACTGTCATTCCATTTTGGAGATTGTCTTGGCTGAAGAAATTTGCCTCACCCAAGGTCATAGCCCTTTCTGGATGGCCCACATCCAGTGAGTGATCCATATAGGGTGTAAAAACCTGACCCTCTCTCTCCAGCAGGGAATGAGTCTGAATGTCCAAGCTCCAGAGCTTCCCACAGGGTTTGCTGAATTCTTTATTAACATTGTATTCTGCTTTCATTCCTTCCTTTTAGCAGGTGCTGAAGAACACTTCCTGAACATCCGTTATGTTAATCTATGTTTGAATGGCTGTTTCTGGGGAAACCATCCTGCAACAGTTGAAAGGCTTATTCCTCCACGTGCAGTAAATGCTACTAGCAGACAGCTGTCAAATGTCAGTCTCCTTTAATTTGTCTCAGCTGAAGAAAACTTTCTTTACCAAGTCAGAGCTCCTTCTAGGGACAGCCCATGTTCGATGACTGATTGATGCAGTATCATCCTCGCTTTACCTTGGAACATTTCTGATAGGCCAATCACATTCAAATCTCTCCAGGGCATTAGCTGAAGCCCTAGCTGAGACTGCATTGTAACCCAGCTTTTCCTTCTGTCCGGTTCTCCTTCAATCCCTACCCTTTAACAGGTGCGATTCCAAAGGCACTCAGTCAACCTTTTGCATGCTAAGGTCCATCTATGAGTCGGCTTCCTGTGAAAACTATCCTACAATATCTTGCTATCCCATATTATTTTTTAATATCGATTTTTACCTTAGCAAAGTATTCCAGTAAAGGTTCATTGTTTTATTTGACCCTGGAAATAAATAGATAAATATATCTTAATGCCTGGCCGGGCGCGGTGGCTCACGCCTGTAATCCCAGCACTTTGGGAGGCCGAGGCGGGCGGATCATGAGGTCAGGAGATCCAGACCATCCTGGCTAACACGGTGAAACCCCGTCTCTACTACAAATACAAAAAAAAAAAAAAAAAAAAATTAGCCGGGCATGGTGGCGGGTGCCTGTAGTCCCAGCTACTTGGGAGACTGAGGCAGGAGAATGGCGTGAACTCGGAAGGCAGAGCTTGCAGTGAGCCGAGATCACTCCACTGCACTCCAGCCTGGGCGACACAGCGAGACTTGTCTCAAACAAACAAATAAAAAAAAATCTTAATGCTTAATGCTTTCCATAAAGACGTTTTCCTCCAGTGCTTACTCTTTTTTTTTTTTTTTTCAGAGCCTTGCTCTGTCCCCAGGCTGGAGCCTGGAGTGCAGTGGAATGATGTTGGCTTACTTCAACCTCCGCCTCCCAGGTTCAAGTGATTCTCCTGCCTCAGCCTCCCGAGTAGCTGGGACTACAGGTGCGCACCACCACACCCAGCTAATTTTTGTATTTTTAGTAGAGAGGAGGTTTTGCCATGTTGGCCAGGATGGTCTCCGTCTTTTGACCTCGTGATCCGCCCACCTCGGCCTTCCAAAGTGCCGGGATTACAGGCGTGAGCCACGGCGCCACCCCGCCCGGCCTCATGGTTTAGTTTTTAAAGGTCTGCTGATAATGCCACCTGGTTTAGGATATTTGTGTATAATATTTTCCTTCATTAATTTCAAAGATCAAAACCTCTTAACTTAAAGTTTATTTGAGCTTCTTTATATTAAATTAAATTTCTCATTGCCTGATACCTCTACAGGATATTAATCAATATCTGTGCCTGGTTAGTCACAATATCTAGAAGATAATTTCTATTATTCTTTTACTAAATACTGAACACAAATTTCTGTCACACTGATAACTTTAGCTGAGTGTGGCAGAAATTGCTGGTTTCTCCAGTATCTATTTTCCCTTTATTATTTAGTTACAGATTTTTTTTTTTTTTTTTTAGAAAAGGAGAGCATAATGCTACTTTGTTAAATATTACATTTCCCATTTTCTCTTGCAGCTACGTATGGCCATGTGACTAAATTTTGGGCATTTGGAATTTGAGTAGGAATGATGCTTGAAATTTCTAGGGAAGAACAACTATCTGTTCTTGGATGTAGTCACAATTGAAGAAGATAGAGGAGTGGGCCATGTTGAGGATGACAGAACAAAACAGATGGAGCCTGGCTTCCAACACAGGCCACCATATTAGCCAAGACTTTTACATAGGAAAAAAATGAAACATCTATCTTATTTAAGCCCTTATTACTGTGAGTCTCTCTAATAGGAGCCAAATCAATTCTTTAATCCTTTAAGAATATGCATATCTGCAAGATGCTTCCTAATGTTATATTCATGTAATTAGTTGGTAGTTGCTTGCCAATAGGTTGGGAAATATAAAAATTCTTCTAAAATTATGTTTATTAATATGGGCTATATGTGCTCCTATGGGTAACTGATAGCTTGACAGAGAGCCCAATTACTTACAGGATCAATATGACAGATAGTCCCCAAGTATTGACTTCACTCAGAGTTTAATAAAAAAAAATTCACAAATTTCCTGAGGTAAATAATTTTAATAGTCATACAGATATATACATTACATATATTTTATATATGACTATAAGTATAATTATATAGAGATAGATGTTAAGGTATAACTCAAAATTATCATAATATTTTAGGACAGATACAAAACTTAAAAGACATTTAATGCTTGAGTTGTGCTACTTTCTACTGTGTTTACCATCCAACCAGTGGGCTCATGTTCCCAATCCCTTTACTTTTATGGTACTTAATGGAGAAATTTTTGAAAAACACTTGCCTCTGCAGATATTCTGTATCAAAGTCAGGAGCTCTCAGGCTGAATCAAAATGATCTTTTCCTTATTTACATCAACGTTTAATTTTGTTCCACATGGGTTATAATACCATTAATTAAATTGATGCTTTGGTATTTTAGAAACATCCTATTTTGGGAATTTTAGAATGAACTTTTGTGATTTTTTTGACTTTATTATTTGAATGCTTCATCTACTCTTATTACCATTTAAAACAGAGGTTTTATTTATTCCAGCTCAGTAGTTATACATGACTGAGTCTGGCTCAGACCAGGGAGGCCAATTTATTGATTTTGGCCGTCCTTTTCCAACTTTGTTATTCAAACCCCTGGGTCTCTACATGCTAGTTTTTGAGTGTCTGATAGTGTTTGAGGGATTCCAAGAAGCAGAATGTGAGGTGAGAAGGCTGCTTGGGCTCTAGTGAGTAATATAAATTTTGGTATAAAGTTAAAAATGCAAATATAAGTAGGTTTTCTTCCTGATTAGAATTAGACCTTAATGAAATTAGAATATTATTTGGAATATTAAATCTAAGAGCTAACAATGGGGATGAAGAGCAGAACAGATAGTTGAAGATGTTTAATATAGTTTTGAACACAGACATGTTAGGGTAGATTTGGAATGCTGAACAGAACCAATGAAGTAGCTAGCACTTACAAAAGCCAGGTAGAACTCCTTTGCTCTGTGCCCTTATGAAAAGGGTTTATTTGTGAAGGGGGTGGCAGAGAGGATGGGAGAATGCTTTAGCTCCCATACTTACCATAAGCAAGGGGTCCCTTTTCCTTAGTCCAACGGCTACTGGAATTAAAAAATTGGAAAACAGGAAGACGTTATTCTATATTTGCACTTTCAGATCAACCTCAGAGCGCAGGCCTTATGCTGAGCAACATGAGTTTAGAGGAGCAAACAAATGGGCGAAGTGGCTTATGAAACAGAACAATGCAAAGCTGCCAGTGCTCAATTGTCAAAGGCCATGGAGGTTCCATTTGGAGCCTGCTGGTCCATTGATCACACTACTTGGGCCAAATCAGCTGCAGCTGAGGAAAAGCCTAGAAAACTGAGGTGCTGTGAAGGCAACCTTGAAGACTCTCCAGTTATGTTTTAGCAACCCAGGAACAAAAGCTATCCGTTAGCTAGAAAAATAGAGTGGAGAAATGACGAGTCATGGGGACCTCATCTGCCACGGAGGAGCTTGAGCAAGTGGCTGGTCTGCTCTGGGTCTGTTTTTTTTTTTTTTTTTTTTTTTTCCACTGCACGGTGTTTCTTGATGATTCAGCTAGGGTACTTGTCTTACAACCATAGACACCAATTGTGCCTACTTAAGCAGAAAAGCAGTTTACTGGAAATATGTGCCGTCGTTTACAGAATCTAGGAGAATACTGAAGGAGCTGGGTGAACTAACATGTCCAAAAGGAAGACAGTTCCCAACATTCCCTCTTCTGGATGAATCCAGTGTTTGTACCTTTTGCTCAAGGATCAACTTTCAGTCAGACGGTTTGATTTGCCTAGTTTGGGTCACTTGGAGAAGGATGGGATGGGCTGTAGGCTTTGCTTGACAGACCCTTCAAACTGTATTCAATGAAGAAGACCCAGAAGGAGAGATGTATATTATCTTTGGTCACTTTCCAGTTAATTTACAGCACCATTCTGGCTTTGAGTGTTGGTAGTTATGTCATCCCGGGCAAATTAATTAAAATCATTTGTACCTCGCTTTCCTCATCTGTAGTGATAGTACTTAATTCAAAGAATTGTTGAGAGTATACATTGATATAATTCTAAATTTTAGGCTGGTGAGTGGAACATAGTAAAAATGTAATAAATGCTTTTTGCTGTCTCTTACTCTTTGGAAGGAAGGATTGCTATATGGTTTAGGAAATATCACGAATACCTGTAATTATGTTCTTCTGTGCATGGGTGGGTTAATGACTCTCTCATATCTATCTATGCTTGTCGATTTCTGAATGTTTCATTATCAGTAGATGTTTATGAGTATTTCTTTAAGTACATGGTGCTAGAGATACAAAAATGCGTAATATGTTGTTTCTCCTTAAGGGAAATTGTAAACTGCTAAATAAAAATAAGGTAATAAGCACATTAAATATAAAATACATGTAATATTTTCAAGTGCTCTCAAAGGTTAGAGTGGTTATATAATTTTTTAAGAATTTGTTTTTGTTGTTTTTGAGACAGGGTCTCGCTCTGTTTCCTAGGCTGGAGTGCAGTGGTGCAATTGCTGTAGCCTTGACCTCCCTGGTTCAAGTTATCCTCCCACCTAAGCCTTCTGAGTAGCTGGAACTAGAGGCATGCACCACTACACCTGGGTAATGTTTATAGTTTGTGTAGAGAGTTTTGCCATGATGCCACTTGCCATACAAGCCATTTGCTCTATTTTTACATTCCAAAACCTTTCCCCTCAGTGTGGATTGCCTGTGTATTCTCTTAATTAATGGAATTTAATTCGATATTAAGAAGTTAATTATTCTTAACTTTAATGTAATACAATTTATCAGTCTTATATGATTATTTTCTGTGTCATATGTAAGATATCTTTGCCTACCTCGCCTTCATAAAGGTATTCATCTATCTTATTTTAAAAAGTTTTATTAGTTTGCTTTTTTATATTTTGATGTACAATCTATCAGATATTGATTTTTGTGTACAGTATTAAATAGGAGTCAAATACATTTGTTCCCCCATGACTATCCATCGATCTAGTACTATTTATTGAGAAGAGCACTTCCCATCTACACTGCAGTGTTACCTTTGTAATAAATAGGTGACTCTATTTATGTAGGTTCTGTTTCTGGACTATATATTTCATTATTTGTTTATCCTTAGATAGACAAATTGATTGTGTTATCTTGATTGCTGTAGCCTCATAGTAAGTCTTAAAATTAGATAATGTAAGTCCTTTAATTTTGTTCTCTTTCTATCCAGACTATTTTGTCTCCTCTAATTCATTTGCATTTCTGCAGGATTTTGGACTCAGTTTCCATTAAAAACAAGCTACTGTTGGGAATTTGTTTGGGATTTTATTTAAATCAATGCATCAGTCTGAGGAGAATTGATACCTTAATATTAAGTTCTTCAACCTATGGCATCTTTCTGTTCTATGATGTGGTATAGCTCTGCATTATGTTTAGGTTCCCTTTATTTTTTCTCAGCAATATTTTGTAATTCCTTTTCTTTTAATAGAAAGGGGTCTCGGTATGTTGCCCAGGATGACTTGAACTCCTGGCCTCCAGCTATCCTCTCACCTCAGCCTTCCAGTATTTTGTAATTCTTAGTGTAAAAGTCTGTAACATTTTTCATTAGACTTATTTCTAGGTAAGTGACATTTTTAATACCTCTGTGAATGGTATCCTTATAAAATTTTTAATTCTGAATTTTTGTTGCTAGTATATAGAAGTTCAAATAACTTTTGAATAGTTACTTTGCATATGTCATCCTTGTAGATAAACTTATTAATTCAAGTACTTTGTAGATTCTTTTGGATTTTTCACACATAATATTATGTTATCTAAAAATAAGGACAGTATTTTTTCCTCTACCATTCTGAATTTTGTTTCATTGCCTTGGCTAAAGCACAATGTGGATTATCAAATTATTTTTATCCTTTAACCTGTTCATATGAAAAATTACACTGATGTTTTTATATTGAATTGTTGATTTTTAAATCACTCTTGCATTTCTGGAATGAACTTGATTTAGTGGTAATGTATGCATCTGTTTAATTTTTTATTGTGATATTTTGATCCATAAATCATTGAAAATTATATTACTTAATATCTAACATTTGTAATTTTTCTACCTAAATGCTTGCTTCCCATTTCTAGCTTAATTCTACAGTGTTTAGAGAACATATTCTTAATCATTTCAATTTTTCGATCTTAGTGAATCTTGCTTCAAGGCCTAGCATATGGTCAATTTTGGTAAGTTTTCTGTATGCACTTGAAAAATAATGTATTCTAGAATTTCTAGGTACAGTTTTCTATATATTTTCAATTTATTCAAATATTCACTAGTTTTACCAATCTTTGGTCTGTGTCGTTTGACTTATCAAGAGAAGTATGTTAAAGATTTTTACTTTGCTTCTGCGTTTGTTGATTTTTTAAAATCATTTTCTGCTTTGTATATTTTGAGCTATGCTGCTAGAAGCATACATACTTAAGATTGTTATATATTCTTTTTTATTGACCTCATTTTCTCTAGGAAAGACCATTCTTTTATTTTGTATGATATTAGTATAGCTACACCTGTTTGTTATAGCTACACCTGTTTGCTAATATTTTTATGTGTTGTTAGTATTGGTATAGTATGTCTTTATCCCCTTAATTTTAACATCTCTTAGTCTTTATCTTTCAGTTGTACCTTGCAAACAGAATATGTTACTATACATATTTTTAGTCTCTGAAAATCTTTCTATTTTCAATATTTAACCCATTTAAAATTAATGTAATGACTATATTTGGATTTATATCTACCATCTTATTATTTATACTACTTGCTCTATATTCCCTTTTCTCTCTGTTCTTGCTTTTTTGTTTTTTATTTTTTTATTATTTTTTTTGAGACAGTCTTAACTCTGTTGCCCAGGCTGCTGCAGTGTAGTGGGGCAATCTTGACTCACTGCAATCTCTGCCTCCAGGGTAGCTGGGATTCTCGTGACTCAGCTTCCCAGGTAGCTGGGACCACACCCAGCTAATATTTATTTATTTATTTAGTTAGTTAGTTTTCAGAGCACATGGGGTTTCATCATGTTGGTCAGGCTGGTCTTGAACTCCTGGTTTCAAGTAATCCACCCACCCAGGCCTCCCAAATTGCTGGGATTACAGGCATGAGACAATGTGCCTGGCCTTTTTTCAATTTTTGTTTTCAAATTCACACATAATAATTGTATATATTTATGGGATAGAGAGTGATATTTCAATAAATGTATACAATGCATAACAATCAAACCAGGATAATGGGCATATCCATCACTTTAAATATTTATCATTTCTTTGTTTTGGGAATATTGAACATTTTTCTCTTTTAGCTATTTGAAAGTACATGATAAATTATTGTTAACTATAGTCACCCTATAGTGCTATAGAACAGTAGAACTTATCCTTCCTATCTAGCTGTAATTTTGTGTCATCTAACCAACCCCTCCTTATCTTCCCCTCCCTCCACTCCTTCCCAGACTCTTATAACCACAATTCTACTCTCTTCTATGAGCTCAACATTTTAAGTTCCCACATATTAGTGAGAACCTGCAGAATTTATCTTTCTGGGCCAGACTTACTTCACCTAACATAATGTCCTCCAGGCTTATCCAAATTGCTGTGAATAACAGAATTTCATTCTTTTATATGGCTGAATAGTGTTCTATTGTGTATATATACCACATTTTCTTTTTCCATTCACCTGTTGAAGAACATTTAGGATAATTCTATATTGTGGCTATTGTGAATAGTGCTGCAGTTAACATGTGTGGTACACATATTTTTGATATATTGATTTCCTTTCCTTGAGATAAATACCAAGTGCTGGGGTTGCTAGATTATTTGGTAGTTTTATTTTTAGTTTTGTAGTTCTATTTTTAGTTTTTTGAGGAACCTCCATACTGTTTTTCATAAGGTTGTACTGTATTCCCATCAAAAGTGAATAAGAATTCCCTTTTCTTCTCATCCTCACCAGCATCTGCTATTTGTTGCCTTTTTGATAATAACCATTCCAGCTGCGTTGAGATGATATCTCACTGTGGTTTTAATTTTGATTTCCCTGATGATTAGTGGTGTTGAGTATTTTTTTTTCCATATACTTGTTGGCCATTTGTATGTCTGTTTTTGAAACATGTCTATTCAGATTATTTACTCATTTTAAAATCAAATTATTATTATTATTTGTTGTTGTTGTTGAATTGAGTTCCTTGTACATTCTAGATATCAATCTCTTATCAGGTAAATAACTTGCAAATGTTTTCTCCCATTCTACAGTCTTTGTTTCCTTTCCTGTGCAGAAGTTTTTAGATTGATATAATTCCATCTCTCTACTTTTACTTCTGTTGCCTGTGAAGTCTTTGAAGTCTTACCCATAAAATCCTGTGCCAGACCAATGACCTAAAGCATTTCCCTTCTAATTTTTTCTAGTACTTTTACAGTTTTGGCTCTTATATTTAAGTCTTTAATCCATTTTGAATTGTTTTTTATATGTGGTGAGATGTAAGGGCCTCTTCATCAGCATGTAGCTATCCAGTTTCTCCAGCACCATTTATTAAAGAGGCTGTCCTTTACTTAGTGTATGTTCTTGGTGCCTTTGTTAAAAACCAGTTGACTATAAATACATTGATTTATTTCTGGGCTCTGTATTCTGTTCCATTGTCCTATGTATCTGTATTTGTATCAGTACCAGGCTGTTTTGGTTATAGTAGCTTTGTAGTATATTTTGAAGTCAAATAGTGTGATGCCACCAGCTTTGTTCTTATTGCTCAGGATTACTTTGGCTATTCATGGTCCTTTGTGGTTCCATATGAATTTTAGGATTTTTTTGCTGATTTCTGTGAAGAATGTCATTGATATTTTGATAGGGATTACATTGAACTGCAGATTTCTTTGGGTAGTAAGATTATTTAAATAATATTCATTATTCTAATCCATGAACATGGGATGTCTTTTCATTTGTTTGTGTCCTCTTCAATTTATTTCATCAGTGTCTTACAGTTTTTCTTGTAGAGATCTTTCACCTTGGTTAAATTTATTTCTAAGAATTTTATTTTTATAGCTGTTATGAATGAGATTTCTTTTTCAACTAGTTTGCTATTGGTGTATAGAAACGCCCCTGATGTTTTCATTTGATTTTTTATCCTGAAATTTTACTAAATCTAGTGGAGTCTTATATACTGTAAATTAATTCAACCATTGTGGAAAGCAGTATGGTGATTCCTCAAAGAGCTAAAAGCAGAACTACCATTCAACACAGCAATCCTATTAAAGGGTGTATACCCAGAGGAAAATAAGTCCTTCTACCATAAAGACACATGCACACAAATGTTCATTGCAACATTGTTCACACTAGCAAAGACATGGAATCAACCTAAATGTCCATCAATGACAAACTGGATTAAGAAAATGTGCATATACATCATGGAATATTATGCAGTCATAAAAAAGAATGAGATTATGTCATTTGCAGGGACATGGATGGAGTTGGAGGCTCTTATTCTCAGTAAACTAATGCAGGAACAGAAAAACAAATACTACATGTTCTCACTTATAAGTGGGAGCTAAATAGTGAGAACACATGGACACATAAAGGGGAACAAAACATACTGGGGTCTACTTGAGTGTAGAGGGTAGGAGGAGGAAGAGGAGCAGAAAAGATCACTACTGGGTACTGAGCTTAATACCTGGGTAATGTAATAATATGTACAATAAACCTTGTGACATGTGTTTGTCTATGTAACAAAACTTTACATGTACCCCCAAACCTAAAGTTAAAAATTTTTTAAATTTTTTTACCTCATTTGTACCTCATTGGCAAAGAGGTACAACTGAACTTCTTTTCCAATTTGGATGCCCTTTATTTCTATTTCTTGCCTAGTTGCTCTGGCTAGAACTTCCAGTATCATGTTGAATAAGAGTGGTTGAAAGTGAGTATCCTTGTTTTGTTCCAGTTCTTATGTCAGTAACATCAATATATTAGCTGCGGTGTTTTCCTAAAAGGCCTTTATGGTGTTAAGGTATGTTTCTAACTTGCTGAGTTTTTACCATGAACGGGTGTTGCATTTTACCAAATGATTTTTGTGTCTATTGAAGTGATACATAGTTTTTGTCCTCCATTCTGTTGATGTGATATATCACATTTATTGATTTGCATATGTTGAACTATCCTTGCATCACTGGGATAAATTCCACATGATTATGGTGTATAATTTTTTTGATGTGCTGTTGGATTTGGTTTGTCAGTATTTTGTTGAAAACTTTTTCATCTATATTCATCAGGGATATTGGCCTGTACTTGTGTGTGTGTGTGTGTGTGTGTGTTTTTTTTTTTTTTTCTGTGTCCTTGTCTGGTTTTGGCATCCAGAAAAGGCTGGCCTTCTAGAATGCATTATGAAGAATTCCTTCCTCTTAATATTTTTTTTTGGGATATTTTGAGAAGAACTGGTGTTCTTTAAAAGTTTGATAGAATTTAGCAGTGTTGCCATCTAATTCTAGAATTTTCTTCGTTGGGAGACTTTTTATCCAATCTTGTTACCTCTTATTTGTCTGTTCAGGTTTTATGTTTCTTCTTGGTTCAGTCTTGGTTGGTTATATGTGTTTAGGAATTTATTCATTTCCTCTAGGCTTTCTAATTTGTTGGTATATAGTTGTTCATCGTAGTCTCTAATGATCTTTTGTATTTCTATGGTATCAGTTGTAGTATCTTCTTTTACATCATTTGATTTTATTTATTTGGATTTTCTATTTTTCTTTAGCTAATGATTTGTTGATTTTTAGAAATCTTTACAACAAAACAACTTTTCATTTTTTGTTGATCGAGGCGGCTCGACCACCTGAGGTCAGGATTTGAGACCACCCTGGCCAACATGGTGAAACCCCGTCTCGACTAAAAATACAAAAAATTAGCTGGCCATGGTGATGGGAGCCTGTAATCTCAGCTACTCAGGAGGCTGAGGAAGAATTGCTTGAACCCGGGAGGCAGAGGTTGCAGTGAGCTGAGATCGCGCCACTGCACTGCAGCCTGGCGACAGAGCGAGACTCTCTCTA
Organism: Rhinopithecus roxellana; assembly: GCF_007565055.1. Classification (NCBI taxonomy): domain Eukaryota; kingdom Metazoa; phylum Chordata; class Mammalia; order Primates; family Cercopithecidae; genus Rhinopithecus; species Rhinopithecus roxellana. The sequence continues at coordinate 22,919,946 of NC_044562.1, forward strand.
TAAAAAAAAAAAAAAAAAGAAAGAAAGAACCATAAAGGAGGTATTGATATTACTCATAAGGTTCCACATGTACATTCAGAATTTCATTCTTACAATTGATAAAGAGAAAATATTAAGACAACCTCTCATAACAAGGTCTTGGGTTTTTTTTTTGTTTTTTGTTTTGGTAAAAATCACATTATACATTTGAAGTAAGTTTACCACTTTTCATGAAGAAGAGTTTAAATATAGCAATAAGAGAGTGGATTCCTATGAAAGGCATTGGACTGATTAGAAAGTGGGTGCCAATGGCTGGTTCTGAATCTCATTAAAACAAATGAAAGACTTGGAATGTTTTCTTTTTTTTGGCAGAAATTATACAACCACATTGCAAGTTTAATGATTTTATGCTTGTGATTAAAACTTGAGTAATTTTTTCCTTTGAAGAACATAATAAATGCATGTGGCACCCATAATATTCAGTACTTCTCTGTCATATAGTAGGATTTCTGGGTGCTTAAACATATTAACTTCTTTGCATAATACTGCTGGGGAATAATTTCTGCTTTATAACTCCCATTGTATCAAGGAGAAAATGAAAATAGAAGGATTTTTTGTCAGGTCAGCAGCAGAATCCCAATAAAAAGTAAATCGCCTGTGAAACCCAAACCCAGGGTTAGGTTCCCCTCTGGGGAGTTGAGAACCTTTATTGGATCATCTGGATGACGGGCTCATGGAGTCCGAATCATAGCACCTTGCCTCCCTTTCCTTCTTCCTGTCATTTGGGACTTCTATGGGTGATATTAATTTATAAGAATCTTCATGCGATTCCACTTACATTTAATCTACACAAAATTAAAATCACAAATATTGTTCTCCATGAGCGTCGTAGAATACACTGTTGCTGAATAACTTGTCTCCTTCCTGCTTTCCTGAACATACCAGTTTATTAACTCAGTTGTGTGTTTTCCCCATACCAGTCACCCTCCTTTTCTCCCAAATGAGAAGCAAACCTAAACAAAAGAGAAGCAAACAGCCGGTCCCTACGTTACATAGAGGCAAAATCAAAGTGAAATCCCTCACAGGAAACCCTCACCTTTTCTCATCAATGGACCTGCCTCCCCATCCTGGCAGGGATCCTCAGAGCGGGGAGTCTAGTCCTCCGCTGGCCCAGGAGCTGGCCAGGCTCTGGGCAGCTGACATCGAGGATGACCCTGGTTGTCTGTCTCCTGAAGCCACAGAACGTTTGCTTTTGGTTTTGCTCAGTTGCCTGGCCAATCAAATAGATTTCTGTTTTAAATAGCTTTTTTTTTTTTTTTTTCAACCTTGGCCTCTGAAGTCTTCCAGAATATTGGAAACCTGTTAAAGCATAAACATATGTCACGCAGAGCGAGAGGTAGTCAAAGAAATCAGGATGGCAAAGTCCAAGATGCAAATTAAAACCCAGGAAGAATCAATTAAATAGGCACCAAAGGTCTGTTTAAATGATTAAATGAGACAGAAGTGCATCTTGAGATGAATAAATTACAGCAATGTGTGAGAAAAGAAATGAAGGGCTGGGAGGCTTGGAGGGGGAGGATGAATGAATAGATATGAATGAAGAGATTTAATAGAGGTGATATGCACACAGTGTCAGGTTTTGGTTATTAGATTGATTAAATATGCAAAAATGTCACCATAGCCTCTGGGTAATTGTACAAAACACCAATACAACAGTAAACTCCCACAGCTAGAAGAATAACAAAAGGAAAGCCGTGGCATTCCTCATGGTTCTGCCTAGCACGTGCCTCTCACTGTGTGGCTGTTTGTCTTTGCACCAAATGCAGTGTGTCCTAAAGCTCAGTCACGCTGCACTGAGCCTCCCAGTCCCCTTCCTGCCTCCTGGCTGGGTGCAGAGACTTGGGTTAGGCTACTCTGTAATAATTTCTGTCACTCTGTATGTTTCCCAAAATGCTTTTACATATGTATATCATGTCATCTTTAAAACCAGGTGAGAATGGCAAGTATGCTTGCAATTGTAGCTTTCTGGGGGGAGAAACCAGAAGGTGGAGAAACCTAGGTGCTCAAGATCACCCCAAAGCCAGAGCTGCGTTAGGACTGCACGCCCAGTTGGGCAAGTGGGGCAGGTCTTGCAGCTCTCGGGGTTACTGGCTAAAAGGACAAACAGGCCAAAATGCAAACCTTGTCAGGTTCACCAAACTGTGCAGCTTGTCATGGGGCTTGTTTACCTGGAGGCAGTGGTGTCGTTTCCTAGTTTGCAAAGAGAAATTTACAGGTGGCCCCGAAATGAACTTGGGTCTCTTGACACTTCCTGTTTTGGTATCCTGCCCTAAGAGAGTTCTCTTCTTTCTCTTCTCCTATCCAAGTCATAGTCTTCTTTTCATTTCAAACCCACCAGCCTAAAAACACTGAAGTGTTCATTTATCTATCTCTCTTTTTTTTAATTTAAACTTCTTAAAGTTTTATTTGTCCGTAAGTTATTGGGGTACAGGTAGTATTTGGTTACATGAGTAAGTTCTTTAGTGGTGATTTGTGAGATTTTGGTGCACCCATCACCTGAGAGTATACACTGCACCCTGTTTGTAGTCTTTTATCCGTCTCCCCAATCCCGTTCTTCCCCCAGGTTCCCAAAGTCCATTGTATCTTTATTCTGCTTTTGCGTCCTCATAGCTTAGCTCTCACATATTGGTGAGAACATACAATGTTTGGTTTTTCATTCCTGAGTTACTTTTATCCTATGTAACCTGCAGTTCTGGTGACTGATAGTCTTATCCCCACTACCTTAGGGTATGCAGTAGAAATAAACAGTAGGGAGGAAAAGCAAGCTGGATGGCACAGATAGTGTGAACTATTGGTACTGTCCTACCAGGGAGCCCTGCTGGAGGTAAAGATGCAGGGGGAAAGAAGGGCAATATAGGTGATCGGGGGACAGTCAACAGACAGTCAACACAAGGGCATTGGGGTAGGAGCTCTGCTGAGAATGCTTTTTATGTGACTACTTGGGCTACTCAATACCTCAAGTGATCTGCCTGCCTCGGCCTCCCAAAGTGCTAGGATTATAGGCGTGAGACACTGCGCCTGGCCAATGCTTTTTATTTCTACATTCAATAGTGTAATGTATGTCTCTCATTTCTGGTTTTAGTAATCTGAGTCTTCTGTCTTTTATCCTTGGTTAGTTAAGATAAAGATTCATTACTTTTATTGATATTTTCAAGAATCAAAAGTGGTTTTGACTTTTCTGCTTTGTATATTCTCTAGTTCAGTTATTGCCACTCTTAATTTATATTATTTTCTTTCTGATTGTTTTAGTTTTAGTATGCTTTTCATTTTCTAGTTTCTTAAGGTAGAGGATTAGTTTATTAAGTTGAGATTTTTCTTTTTTAAAAAAATATGGGCCTTTACAGTTATAAGTAAGAAGTAAAAAAGAAAATGAACTGGTTTTCTAGGAGGTGGAAGTCTTATGCTAATGAGGCTTGCTTCCTGAGCTCATTCAGCTTTGCATTCCCACTTGCTAGATTCCTGTTGGGGCAAAGGGAGACCAGGGGTGTCTTTTTCGAAAGGCAAGCTCTTCTGCACTAGAAGGGAAACCAAAGTTATTTACTTATGGCCAAAGAGAAGCATTTTCACATGTAGGACTGCACCTTATGATTTTCAGATTAACTACTAATTGAATAGCAGTAACCATTTTACCAGTCTTATTAATTTCCCAGCAGAAATCAGGCAGTTTTATTCTTTCTTGACAGTCTGCCTCACTCACTAATGATGCTCACTGTTCATTCCTGTCCTTGGTGCTGTATGTACATCAGAAGAGAAATAACAGGGAGTCTCCTACAGACTAATCTGATGCGGCTATTTGCAGAGGAAGCCACATAGTATTATTTAAACGGTTGGCTTGGCTGGGTAAGGAGGCCAGGCCCCAAGATCTGAGTTTCATAGCACCTTCCCTTCACAGTACTATACTTCCTGGCTGTCTCTATCCCACCTTCCAAGAAATTGGTACCTCAACTTCTTTTTCATCTTTTCATATCTTATCAGTGGAATTATAGGGTAGGCTGGAAGGCCAAGATATGCAGACACCTGGAGTGTTGTGAAGTGAGTACGTGAGAGATTGGGGTTAATGGGTCTTGAGCATAACTGACAAAATTGTCTATCTCTTTTAATCATTTTCTAGTTTTTTTTTTTTCCCCACAAGATAATCCTTTTCATGGTTCTTCACAGTTTTCTAAGGGCTTCCCCATGCACTGTCATGAAAACAACTGCATGCAGAAACTATTATTACAGAAAAACAGCTGGGAGAGCATTTCTAAGGTCACAGTGCAAATAGGAGGCAGAGCCTGGATTAGAAGCCAGGCGTAGCTGCCTGGATCTGGGCTCTGTCCACCATGCTAAATTGCCTGAAGCCCAGCTTCCCTCCCTATCTCCAGTAACAATCCCTTGTGGCTTCTCTCCAAATACCTGCAGCAATTTTTACCTCCTCCGTGAGTCTAACAGCTTAATCCAAGTAGGCCCAATAACACTCTGTTTCTTCCCTGCTGAAATTTGATGAAATGTCCACTTAGTCTTGGCCTAAGGCAAATAAGACCAATACTTTGGTCTTGGCTTTGATTTCTTTTGTTAACATTCCAATTCAATGCTGATTTTCCCTGGGATCTGTCACTCTACTCTCTTCACACAAGCCTCTGAGGAGGCTAATTGATCCCATCTCCTCGTTTTCCCCCACCAGACTCTGACCCAATTCAGAAATAGTCTCTGAGGGTCAGGAGAGAGTTATAAATTTTATTAATGGGTATAAGAATGATGCAACTAGGACCCAATGCTACGGTGTCATTCTGACCACCTACCTGCCCAGTTGTAGGCTATATAGCTGGGTAGCTGGGGGAAGGGAGCCCTTCTCAAGGCAGATGGAGAGACAGAAGGAAGAAAGCACCTATAGGACAGGTTGTTTCCAAGAGAGATCCACGAGCAAAGATGCGTGGTCCCATCAACTCTCCCAAGAGAGGTTCTTGTCATCTTCCTCTTTACTGTGGATGGGAGAATGGGTAAGGGGGAGAGAAGAAAGATTTCTTCCTGGATCCTTTCTTGGGAAGGCAAAGGAGTAGCAGAAGAGCCAGTTTTATGGGCCAGGGCGGGATTTGATTCATTAGAATAAAAGGTCGCAAGATGACCTTCATGCGAGTCCCTTTACTCAGAACACCTCTAAGCTTTCCCTGCTGTTCCCATAGGAAAGCTATTCAGAGTGTCCTGCCTCTTCCCCAAGACCGTGCCACTAAGAAAGACTTCTGGAATAAAATGCAGTTCACAGAGCAACCTTCTGCCCACTCTGTGTAATGGGCACCCCCATTCTGTGGGTTCACAGGGTAGGAGGAAAAGTGCTTCATTTTTCTGTGTAAGCTATTGATGGTTTTGCCAGACTATTCTCTGAAGTGGACTTTTATCCTATGTTGTAGCAAAATGATGAATATACCCATTCTGAAATTATTTAGATGTTACATGTTACCGGGTTCCTTCGAAACCAACAACAGTAGCCAAAGACTTAGGGCTGTTGTTTTGATATTGGCACTAATCATCTGTGGTATGTTGGATATGTCTTTTAAGCACTTTGGATATCAGTTTGTTTTATATATATAACAAAAAGGTAATATCAGGTGGATTGTTCCAGACTCAATGTCTCCCACTTAATGATCTCTGGGATCTTAAAAGCAGTAAGAAAACTCTTGGTTAACTTGGTATCAACTGCTGACTCACTCATCTGCAAAACAATGGTTTTTAGAGAATTAGGAAGGAGCTGACTTTGACAGAAATGAATGATATATCTCTATATTTCACTGTCTTAGCAAGCGCAAGACAGCCTTCCTACCTGGTTTACTAGTGGAAATATTTTGTTTGCAAACACTGTTTAATCAGGAAAGACAAAATGCACCACCGAGCAAAGTGGTGGTAACAGGTTCGAAAGACTGCTGGGTAGTATTTCACAGGCAAACTATCTCCATGAATATAATCTTGTTGCTACCAAGAATGGGTTATTTCAAATCTCTGAAGCATTAAGAAAGACACTGATTTCCCACAGATATAAATCAGCAGAGTGCAAATATACATTTTATAGGAAATTCTATATAGGAGGAAATAAGGGAAAAATAAACGTGGTAAGGATTAAGTATGTGAAATGCTATACTGTTGTAGACGCTTGCTCTTCCTTTCTCTGGGATAGTAAATGGTGGTGGCCCTGTCCACAAGAAAGATCATGTTAATTGGACAATGTCTCTTTTCAGAGAAATGTTAAATGTTAAGGTAAGGGGAAAAAGTGAGACAGCACTAAGCAGGGTTCCAGGAATATATATGGCAAGGATATTTTTCTTTAAAGTTCAAAACTGGTATTCTGCCCTTTTCTTTTTTTCTTTTAAAGGAAATATTTTGAAAACGGAAACTTGTACTGGGGACTAGTAACCAGTCATACGTCTCTTCTACTCTGGAAACTTGGTTGAGATCCAGTTTGAATAGATTAAGTGTTATTCCTCTTACAGTCCAGCTTGATTTTCATTTTTGGAATTGGGAAGCTTTATACAATTAATTCACATTAACTTCACCTAAAATAAAATATTATACCTTCTGTCAGATTTCTTAATCTTGTTTTCAGCTTATGAATTTTTGTAAGTCTTGACAGAAGTGTATAGCTTATTTTCACTATTAAATCCACTTAGGATAGTCTGTATATTTTGAGCCTACTAAGTGGACCTTCACCAACTAATAAATTATAACTTATTTAAAATTAAATATGCAATTTTAAAATTAAGGTAAGATTCAGAAGTGGAAGTGCCTTGCTTAGGTTCATGTATTTGGTTCCTGACATGTGAAGTACAACCTGTACTCCTGATTTATGGAAAAGAACTTTGTTTATGGTTGCCATGGTTTTGAAATAAATGGATATTTTGGTTACTCTCTCTCTCACACACACGTGCACACACACACACGCAAGCACACACACACTCAAAAGTCTTAATATTAAGTATATGATAATATTGTAGGAAGAAAGGAACAAAATGAATTTCCTAAATACATTTGTGGACAAGGCATACATGGCTAAATAATTCATGTATAATTTACAGTTCCTCGAAAGTAGAATGGCAATGGGGGATGTGAATGGCTTGAAGGTAGCTTCCACATTACAAATTCACTGGGAAATCCCAAGTCAGTTGGTTATCTGTTGAGTAGAGGAAGAGGTTTTTTCTGAAAGACCAAATCTAGTTTGAGATATGGATACAGACAGGTATAGATGTAGGTATAGGAAGTGTGTGCATCCACAAGCACACATACATAAACACACTACATTTTAAGAGAATGATTCATGTGCTGGATCACTTCATTGTCCATCTCCAGGAAGTACCACTTACACTAAGTTCAACATGAATGGCACTCCCTCTGGACTTGTGCAATGTGTAGAGCTGGGCGTTTATATCTGAATATGTTGGAGCTGTCATCACATAAATGTATAATTTCATCAGGCATGTTTTTAAGATTCTTTGAAAACTTCTTAATCATATATGAGTTCTCATGTTTAATTTTTTTATGAGTGAAATAATCTTGCCAAAAAACTAACTGTATTTAGAAAATCAGTCTAATTTGAGTGAGGCTGGTGGGTATGACAAGACTTATTTCAGAGGTTGCTACTTTAGTAGAAGTAGATTTAATGCAGATGAAACTCATTCTACTTATTGGCAAGATAAATAGTGGAATCAGGAAGTCCCCAAATAGAGTACAAGCTGACACTTTCCCCTCTTGCATCTATCATGGTGTGTGAAATTCCTGATGTTAGTCATTCCTTTGAGTCATGGTGCTGTCTCCAGATTGGCTTCTGCAGGCCCTAAAATTATGACATTCTACCCAAGTGTGGCGCATTTATGCTTTTAGCCATCATTATTAATTCAGCTTATAAGATGTTTATGGCCAGGCACGGTGGCTCATGTCTGTAATCCCAGCACTTTGGGAGGCCAAGGCGCATGGATCACGAGGTCAGTAGATCGAGATCATCCTGGCTAATATGGTGAAACCCCATCTCTACTAAAAATACAAAAAAATTAGCTGGGCATGGTGGCAGGTGCCTGTAGTCCCAGCTACTCGGGAGGCTGAGGCAGGAGAATGGCAAGAACCGAGGAGGCAGACCTTGCGGTGAGTCGAGATCGTGCCACAGCACTCCAGCCTGGGTGACAGAGTGAGACTCTGACTCAAAAAAAAAAAAAAAGACATTTATTAAGGACCTGCTATTTTCTATTTTCCTGACAACAATAATTGGGGTTCATGTGTAACACCACTTACTTCCAAAGAGAATGTGAAGCAAATTAAGATGCTTTTGCAATAAATTTTGTACTGGAAATATAATGATAATCATCTGAAAAGACAGATGATGGGGAAAAATATGTTTTGGTGGGGTGTTTGAGTGTGTTTAATAGTTGTGATTGCAGAATGTTGGTCTTGGTTTACTATTATGTTAGCAAAAGGCATGATCTGCCCTAGAACAAATTCATTAATATGCATTTACGGTCCTTCCTCCTTTCCTACATTTCTGGCACTGAACAGTACTCTCAGAGCCATTGTACATTTTCTGCAGTTGAACAGACAGTCTCTGCAGTAAGAAATTGCCTTGAGAATAGAGCAGGACTGGTAGACAAGCACCCAGTGTGTAGTCTGGTTGTTTCCTGCTTCTGCGTATATTCTCCTGTTTAGCTTCAATGTATTGACAAGGTTGAGGGATGCCGTTTCTCCCAATTTCCCAACCCGTGTTTTATTGAAGAGAGTCAGCATGTATTTTCTTTTCAGAGACCCTTCCTATCAATGGAAGGTAAGCCCCGTGAAGGGGAGCAGATTGCATCATTGAGTTCAGCGGGAGCGATTCTAGAGTTCACATCAGAGAAGACCAAGGTTTCAAGGGACTGCGGAACTCTTCGTTGAAAGTCAACCTCAGATTTAAGACTCAATTATTTAGATCGAGGCTTTGGTTCAAAAACCACACAATAATATAAATGTAATATAATATGTATAATATAATATAAATATAAAGCCACAAAAATAACGTATTTTTGCTTTTGTTAATTTCTCATTGACTCTGCATCATACATAAGTGGAATATAAGATTCATGTATATATGATCTCCCTTAGGAGAATGAAATATGTGCAGAAGCTATTTGTTTGAAATACTCAGCATCAGTTGCACTTCCTTCTCTTCGAGGGATCATCTTCTTCTACTCTTTGTCCATCTGGTTCTGGTAGATGGACATCTACCAGATGTCATATTTGACAGCAGGAATGAAATCTGTGATTCAAGCTTGGTCATTTAGTGCATCAAAGCCCCTTAACCACAATGATCATTGTAGAGATGGGAAAGACTGAATCCAAGGAAGATGGAAGGGCTCCTGGGAAAAAACACTTTCTCTTCTCTGCTAGACTGAGCATGGGAGAATGAGCCTAGAGTTGATAGGAGTCACAACATGGAGACTGAAAATGAAGTTAACACAATAGGAGGCAGAGTACAGAGATGGAGACATTTTTGTTCAAGTCTTTATTTGAGCCTCTGAATCAAACCATACCTGAAACTAGCTCTCCTTTTGACGAGTGTTGCAAGTGTAGGCATTACTAAGTGTGGACAAACTCACACCCTCTAAAAAGGCTCTGGCTAAGTCCAATAGCTACTTAAACATCTGATACACAAGAAAATGCTTAGGTTTTCAGACATAAAGGATATTTAATATCATATTTTTTAAAATTTGAGAACTGTTATGAATTTGACGTTTCATTTTTTAAAAAAACTTTTCATATCTGAAGATTTTAGCTTAAATTAAAAGAAAAACTGTGTCTGAATTCCTTCAACCAAATATGATCTTTTGTACCTATCTTTCTCTCACGATAATTTGTGTACCTTTTGTGGCAAAGGTATTTATATATCTGTCTAATTACCATAACCAATTATAAAGTTCTTTTGAGAAAGGAGAGGCCTATGTATTATAACATAGGACCTAGTCCTCTCTTATACCACACTTGTATACATTAATTAAAGTTACCTGAAGATATGTCTGAAGTCAGGTTGTGGGTGCATAAAATTCAGGAATTGAGCCAAAAATTAGGTAAAGAAACCAACTGTGTAGTCAAGATTTGTTGATGCTTAAAAGTAACCACATTTAAGAGTTGACCACTAATGCTTCTGTGGGAATAGACATATGTAGAACCCCCAAACAGTAGTTAATCCCTCCATAAGATAGGTTATTTCGTTCAAATCTGTTTTAAAAATTATGCATATCTAAATAAAACACAGTCATTCACAGAAAAGGCTTACTGATGGTGAATATTCTATACTCTGTCGTTTGTCTATCTCTTGCACTAGACTGGCAGTTCCTCAACTTATATCCATAAGTATTGATACACCATATTTGTTGAATAAATGATTACCATATGGAATGAATGAAGGATTTTTCCCTCTTTCGCTTTCATTATCCCTTTGAAGCACTTACTAATAATTTTGTCTGCTGCTGTATGGCTGCTTTTGTCTGCCATTTTGATGGCACTTGTCAGGTGTGTTTGTGTGTGTGTGTGTGAATGGCAGCAGTTGTGAGGGGTTGGGTTGGGGGTACTGTGAACTTTGGATCTTTCTAGAGTTTTTAGTATCAAAAAGTTTCTGCCTCTTTCCTCAGGTCCCTGTTATGACAGGGTTTATATATTGTATTTGCATTTTATTTCAGATCTCAGGTGGAGTATCAGAACACAAATGACATGTCTTGGATCATCAGTGTTTGGGGTCATCGGCTGGAAAACCTGTGAAGAATCCACTCAGGAGATGTCTTCTGCATTGCTGTAGGGCTGGCCTTGCTGAGTTTGTCTGTGTGAAAGGAATAGCCAGACTGTGAAACAGTTTGCTTGTGTTGGCCCTTTACATTTTTGGAGCTTTCCATAACCCAATCAATTATGTAGCAATTGGCACTAAACTTGCCCAGAGATACTCAGCTGAATACATTTTCACACTTACACACATGCGCGCCTCATCCTCACTGTGCCTGACCTGAACATCTGATGGATGAGCCCAAGCTCTCAGCGTTCAGAACATGCATGGGCATCATGCAGGAGATAGTAGACATTAACAGCACAAGTTTTGAAGGTGGATTTTCTGTGTTCAAGTTTGAGTTCTGTCACCTACCAGTGTGTGGCCTTGACTTTGATATTTAATATTTACCTAACACCTCAGTGCTTCAGTTTCTCCACCTGCTAAATGGGGATATAGCTCTTGGCTCATGGAGTTATTTGGAAGACTGACTGAGATAATCCATGAATCATGCTTAGCTTCATGCCTGCCAAATGGTAACTCTCAATAGTTGTTGGTTTTCATTATTGCTATTGCCATTACTATCACCATAACCATCACATCATTATCATCATCATCAACATCTGCATCATTATCAGCATCAGCATCTCCATCATCTTATGAAGAACAGCTGTTCTGATATTTAAGCTGGAATTTGAGGGTGAGATAAGAGGAGATTTCACATCCGTGCACATGAGCTCTAAAAATTGAGGACCACATGCAAATAAGTTAGTGTTGAAGTCTAAACTCCTGCAGATATATTTGCTGCTTCTTGATGAATGGCTACCTAGATATAGTCTTCAGGAACAAGACCAAAAGTTAGGTCATGATTTGGTCATTGAAAATCCGTGGTAGTCTTTAGGTAACTTTTTGTGTAATGTTTTGATGGTGAGTCATAAATACCACCTTTGTGTGAAAAGACATACGCACACAAAAATAGCCACAGGGCGTTAAAAAGGCGAGATGTGGAAGCATTTTATATATATATAAAATATATGTGAAATATTTCAAAGGAGTGAAAAAACACCCGGCAGATGGGGTGACATGGGGAAACATTTGCTTGTGTTGGCCCCTTACATTTTTGGAGCCTTCCATAGCCCAATCAATTGTGTAGCAACTGGCACTGAACTTGCCAGTTGTTTGGGAAGTTTAGATGGGGAAACAAGCAAAATGTTTCCCCATGTCACTCTATCTGCTGGGTGTTTTTTCACTCCTTTGAAATAGTTTATATATGTTATATATATACACACATATATATGTATTTTTGTGTGTGTGTGTATATATATGTTTATACATATATATGTTACAGAGAATGATGTTAAAGGAAATGATCGTTCATAAATTCACTCATGAACTGCAGTTCTGCTGGGTGTTTTTTCACTCCTTTGAAATATTTTATATATATTATATATATGTTACAGGAAAGGGGTCCCGATCCGGACCCCAAGAGAAAGTTCTTGGATCTCACATAAGAAAGAATTCAGGGCGAGTCCACAATGCAAAGCAAAAACAAGTTTACTAAGAGAGTAAAGGAATGAAAGAATGGCTGCTCCATAGACAGAGCAGCCCTGGGGGCCGCTGGCTGCCCACTTTTATGGTCATTTTTTGATGATATGCTAAACAAGGGGTGGATTATTCATGCCTCCCCTTTTTACACCATATAGGGTAACGTCCTGTCGTTGCCATGGCATTTGTAAATTGTGATGGCTCTAATGAGAGAGTAGCAGTGAGGACGACCAGAGGTCACTCTTGTGGCCATCTTGGTTTTGGTGGGTTTTAGCCAGCTTCTTTGCTGCAGCCTGTTTTGTCAGCAAGGTCTTTATGACCTGTATCCTGTGCTGACCTCCTATCTCATCCTGTGACTTAGAATGCCTTAACCATCTGGGAATGAAGCCCAATAGGTCAGCCTCATTTCACCCATCCCCTGTTCAAGATGGAGTAGCTCTGGTTCACACACCTCTGACATATACATTGTTGATCTTCTTCTAGATCTTTCTATCTAATCTACCTATCTATACCTATTTATGCTTTTATTTATCTCCATCACACACACACACACACACACACACACACACACACACACACACACACACATAAAAGCAGCTAACTCTGGTTTCTGATTTCTCTTTTCTAACATCAGATTTGGGGATCTCTGCCATATCTATACTTAATTCCTTTCTACTCTAGAAACTCCAGCAAAACAGCTCTTGGGGAAGAATGCATTCCTCTGTGAGTTACCTCATGAATGCATAATATGGGAGAGGTCAGCTATGATATTTGCTGCACAAGGCAGGATTTGAGAAATTCTGGGAGGTGGCTGCTTCTCTTGCCCCAAAGTCTGAAATGGATGGCAGGAACTCATAATAATAAGTTCCGTATCTAAGTGAAATGCTAGAAGTTCATAGTGCCTCTTTGTGACTCTATCAGTTTTTTTTTTTTTTTTTTTTAACCTAAATGGGAACCCTAAGCTGCAATGATCTCTGAGGACATCAGCTCCATTATTCGTGCGTCCAGGCTCTCCCGCTTTCCCTTCTGCAAACAACAGCTCTGCCTCAGCCTCATGCTGCTGGGCTGCTTGGAATTCCTGACATGGTTCTTCTACATTCCTCACCCCGAAGGGATAATAGTCATTTATAGAGGGGCCACCTTCTATTCACCTCCTGAGAAGGAGGGCGGTTTGAAAACAAAACAAAACAAAACAAAACTACCAAACGAAGAAAAATGTGAGATATGGTGAGAAAAACATGGAAACAGCCAAGACACTAGAGAGAGATAGGAGAAGCTGATCCACGTGTTCCACCTTTGGGCTTGAAAGGAAATGATCGTTCATAAATTCACTCATGAACTACAGTCCTGCTGGGTGTTTTTTCACTCCTTTGAAATATTTTCCTTTTTACAGTGCTCAAATATTTTGTTTTCCCTTTTCTGGGATTCTTATCCTGGGTTGTGTTCTGTTTTAACATTTGTTTCTTCTTTTTAAAGCTTTGTCTTCCTTTCACTTGCTTTTGCTTCTCTACAGGGTCTTTTTGGTTTTGCCTGGCTTTCTCCAAATTGTGTGTGTGTGTGTGTATGTGTGTGTGTGCATGCACATGCATCTGTTTCAATACGAGGATAAGGGAGAGGAAATTTATAATATAAAAACGGGTAAACCAATTGAGTTTGCAAAAAGCTGTGTTCTCTGAGGCACATTCTTTTCACCATGTGCTTAGAGAGACATGTCCTCTGTTGTGTGGTGTACCCCAAATCCCGCAGTCAGTGCAAACAGTGGAAAAAATGTCTCCCTTTCCTGCTTTCATACAAGCTTCATGAACAGAGGCCATGGTCTCTAGGACAGAGTGAAGTCTTTTCTGCTTCCCATTGAAAAGTCAGTCAAGAGGTAGCAT